>NC_135380.1:15000-1450625 GCF_049243985.1 Paroedura picta | reverse complement strand
CATCCAGGTGATCATCTGGCAGCCAGGCAAGGGATGCTCAAAGGTGGTTTGCCATTGCCTTCCTCCATGTCATGCCCCCTGGTGTTCCTCGGAGGAACTACCACCCAGATCCTTGGAGTCTCCCATCCAACTGCTAGCCAGGTTGGCCCTGCTTAGCTTCCAAGATCTGATGGGCTTGGCCTTCTCTGGACTATCCAGGTCAGGGTCCCCCCCCCCTTAAGGCAGCCTACAAAGTGATCTGTAGCCGCTTAGAATCACAGAGTTGGAAGGGACCTCCAGAGTCATCTAGTCTCACAACTACCTGCCCACCCACAGTGACCCCAATTTCATGCCCCAGTGACCCCCGCCCACCAAATTCTCCAGAATTCAGCCTCGTCAACTGACGTGTGAAGTCCATCCCAAGGTCATGTGTCCGTCTGGAATCCTCTGGCGCCTGGTTCCTAAGCTGCTAGTCCTGGGTCCTAACTGCTGACGCCCTTCCTGGCCACCTACTTCACAAGGCGTCTGTGGTGGGGAGAGGAGGAGAAGCCGCTCTGAGGCTCCGCTGGCTACTGAAAAGCAGGCTATGCAACCCTACTCTTCTCCTGCTCCATCCGTGGGAAGAGCCCCCATGCACACAGGGGCAGCGCCCAGAATTCTGGATTGTGGCATGACGCTCACAGCATTTCCAGCTGGGCCAAGAGCTTCTTCCACCACCACTGAGCCTCACAATGCTGTGCTCCAGAGGTGTGCAAACACTGGTCAAGGAAGGAAGAAGAGAACCGGGCAATCAAGCAACACAGGGCAAGAAAGCTCAGCTGACGTGAGGCTGTGGGTCAGCACACCTTGGCTGGACTGGGCAGGCTCTGCAGCTGCAGGAAGCCTGACCAACGCCCACTAAAGCAGACTCGATCATAACGGGGGGGGGGAGGGAGGGAGCACTGTGCAAGGAGGCACCCCCCCCACGACTCTCCCGACTTCACTACTGAAGGCGACCCAGAAAGCAGATATAGCAAAGTTCACCCTGTGCCAACATTTGTACTTTCCACTTAATGGGTACTACTCATCCCTAACTCCCCCACAAAGATCTAATTTTAAAGGAAATTAATGTGACAAAAGGGCCCTTATTTCCCTGTCAGTTGCTTTGCTTGCGAACGGAGCTCAAGTCTGATCCCTGCCAGCTAAAAGCAAGTTCACGTTAAAAGCCCCGCTTCCCCTTAATTGTGAGTTTCCTACACACCCTACTTTAAGCCGGGCCAACGACACGCGGCGGCCGATTCTGGTTACGGAGACGGCTGGAGGGGAAAACTAGTGCCCTGGAGCTGCCTGAGTGTGGGCGGGCAGGCGGCAGGAAGACAGGAGGGGACTGGCTCAGCCAAGGGCCTCCGTCGGCAAGCCCAGAGCCCGGCCCCGTTAAGGACGGGGCACTTTGGAGCCGTGACCTCGCAGGGCTGTCGTACGTTGGAAGCAACTGGCTGGCACTTAACACACACGTGGAGGCTGCTACCGGCCTGGGAGGACAGCCAGGCAAACCCCATTCTCACATGACACCTGTGACACTTTGGAGAGGCTAATTCCACCCCACCCCCCAAAAAACTGCAGCGTGCCACCTCGCAGGTGTACCTCCCCTGGATAGGTTTGCCAGGAGGCAAGGTGAAGGGGGAGATCTTGGCTTTTGCGACATGGGGGCAGGGCTGGGGCATCAGGCACAGGAGCGTGCCCGGGAGCAGCGGGGTCTGCTTCGTCAAAAGAGGGGTGCAGGACTGGGCGTGCCTGCCCCAATTCTGATGGCTCACGCCTATTCATCCATTACTTTATTTAGTAACAATCTCAGGGTTAGAAGAGATCGCCAGGGCCATCGAGCCCATCGGGACTCTGACACTTCTTTTGCTGATGTAGCCTTCAATCACATTAACCAATTTTATTGCTGCATCCCACTACTGGCTTATATTCTGTTTAGGGTTCATTAGTGACCCCAAATCTTTTTCACAGGTGGTACTACTCAGTCAGGTTTCAGCCATCTGTGGATGCCTAAACCTTCAGATCAGGGCCACACTGACACTCAGAGTTTCCTGCAAACTTGGGGGGAAGTTGTAATATTTACAGAAGAAGTTTATTCAAGGTCCCTCCAAAAGAAAACAGTGTTGAGTGCATTTACTGCAAATCTGGAGAGCTGGCAGTGGCAGGTGCAGGGATCTGTTCCATCCTTGATGCTTGCCTGGGCCTAATTCTCCACCCTAGCCAAGTCAAGCTGCATCTTAGTTCTGTCCTCCAGAGACCCCAAACTGCTGAGTGTCGTCAGCAGACTGAATGAGCACGCCTTGCATGGCCTCCTCCCCATCCCTGGCCGTCTTCCTCCTCCCCAGCCTGCTTTACTCTGCATAAGCCTGGCCCAGGACATCAGCATTAATCCACCTACCCTTTTCCCACCACAATTGTCCATTACCAATATCAAGCCGTATCAAGTTCAGATTTATGATGCGTCAGCCGTGTTGTGATTAGGTGCCATCCCTGTCTTTCTGTGCCTCTGATATTGATAGATAATACTCTGTGGCGATGCATCGTCTGCCCTTTCAAAGGTTACAGCCAGTAGATGTTCCAAATCAATATGGATCTTATCTGTCACAAACCACCAGAAAAACACAGCAAACAAGATTCACAAGGCAGCCAGGCAGGCAGGCAGGCAGGCAGGCAGGCCAAGCGGGAGCAGTTTGGCGGAGGGAGGAAAACAGGCGTCTGAGCAACGTGGCAGTTGCGCTGGGAACATGCTGCACTGCCTAGCCACATTTTAGCCTCCAGCTGGAAGAGAAGTGGCACATTTTATACGAGCTGACAAACTTGTGTCCTTTGCCGGCATTAAAAGCATAAGTGGTCTGAATTTTAACCTTCTAGTCATAACTGCTGCATTATTTCCAAGGTTAGAACAGGTCCTGCAGACGGGTGAATGAGCGTTAAGAGGAAGCAGGAGAGAGATCTCCCATTTCAGAACTCATTTCTCCTTTCATTTTGCACGCGTGGTGCAGGAGGAAAGGGCAGGAGGGGAAGACGATATTCCTGCCCCCAGCTCTGCATCACTCTCCCTTCTGCTGCTGGGAAAGACTTCCCTTAAAAAACGGCACGGAGCTAAGCTGCCTCCTTGCAGGGAGGAAAAGCAGTGGTGGCAGGGATTGCCTGTGGGGTGCAGCTTTGAGCCATGGGTCAGACCCCCATCCCTTGCCCAGGAAGGACCTGCCAAAGAACACAAATACACACACACACCACACACCCAGGAGAAGCAAAACTCAAGCTGCTGGGGGGGGGGAGGAGGAAGGGCTCAGGGCTCAGGGGCAAAGGATCTGCTTGACACGCAGAAGCCCTGAAGTCTCCAATTGGAGGATCCGGTAGCTGATGCGAAAGGCCCTGGAGAGCGGCTGCCAGTCTGAGCAGGCAACATGACTGTGAGGGGACCATGGCATTGAGGTGTCTCCTCTTCCGGAGGGGGCCACACTCCCCCTCAAGAAGCAGGGCCCTGCTAGACCTGGGCAGCCTGTTCCAGAAGCAGGAGGCGGCAGGTTCCTCTCCCCAGCCGAGGCCTCTCCTGGGCAAAAGAGGTCTTGCCATTGCCCAAGAGTCTAGCAACGTTCTGTATTAGATTACCCCAATGTATTTTATGTGGAGCAGCCCTTGAAGAGTGTCCGGAAGCTCCAGCTGGTACAGGAAGATGCAGCAGAAGTGGGCCACGCAGGGGTGGGGGACATAAGCCCATTCTAGCACCCCCTCCGTTGCCTCCCCATCCCCTGCTGGGTGCAATTCAGAGAGCTGGCACTGGCCTTTAAACCTCTGTGCCGCTCAGGACCTGCATGCCGTTAAGTGCTGCCTGCTCCCGCAGGGGCCTCCCCGTGCATGGCGGCCGCCCTCCAGGGGCCCTTCTTCGGGGTCCCTCCCCACGCGAGGCTCAACGGGGGCACCTGAGAAAGGGCCTGCTCACTTGTGGCACCAAAGGATGCCGATTCCCTCTTTCCCATCAGACGTGGCCTTCTGCCGGCAGGGCCAGATGCCTCCGTTTTGTGTGGGGCTCTTTCCCTGGCCCTCTTTTGTTCTAACTGTAAATTCCACTTCTAAAGGCTCGTTTGAATGGTTTGGAATGCTTGCTGTCTACGCAGGGCAGGAGGGCAGCATAAGAAACCAAGTTTTAAAATCAGCAAATAGGCTTGACCAGGCTGAAGCACATTGCTAGCCAAACACGGCCCCAGCAGAGCTGGCTCCAGGCCACGGAAGAGCCTGGCACACGGAAGAGCTAGCAGAGGGAGGACGGCAGCGATTCCCTTTCGCAGGAGGCCTGCCACAACATGCCCACACAGCGCATCAGCCGAAGGATGCTCCCAGGCACGGAGGCCGAGGGAGGGGGCCGCTCCTTTTCAAGGATGCCCGGGGGGGGGGGCAGGCCCCGATCCCCACACCGCAGAGATTCCATCCAACACAGAAGGTTGCCCCCCCCTCCCAACCCTCGGACTGTCTCCCTGGGACCATTATGGGCCTCCTTGTGGGTAAGGCCCTCTATGCGGAGCACAGAAATCCTCGTGGGATGGCCAGACCCGTGCTCCTGGCTTTCCGCAAACTCCAGAAAAAAACGAATTATTCCAGAGGGGCAGCAGCGTTACAAAAGGCCTATCAAATGTTATTTGGATATATTATTTGGGACTGCAGTGTGTAGAGCCAGGCTGGTGTTGGGGTTAAGAGCGGCAGTCCCTAATCTGAGGAACCGCGGTTGGATTCCCCACTCCGCCTCCTCCACATGCAGCCAGCTGGGTGACCTTGGGCCAGCCCCAGTTCTCTCAGAGCTCTCTGTTTCACCTCTCTCACAGGGCTCCTGTTGTGGGGAGAGGAAGGGCAGGCAATTGTACACTGCTTTGAGACTCCTTTGGGTAGAGGAAAGGGGGGTATAAAACCCAACTTTTCCCCTCTTCTACCCACTTGCTGTGGGTTGGATCCTACTGTGTCGTTTTGGCAATATTTAATGTGTCATATTAGTTTACTTTACTGTGTCCTATTAATATTCATGCTTCACTCCAGTTCTGTGTCTGCAGATGTCTGGCTGATCTGTTTTCACTGGGCTCGCTCTGCGTGATCTGGCTTGAGTCCTGGGGAGAAGCAGAACGGGAGCCTCAGGAAGAACCTCTGCGGCGGCACCACCAGCAGCAGCCTCATCTACCCCTGTCTGCCCGACGAAGGCCGCCCTGAGCAGCCCACCACCAAAGCAGAAGGCCTCTGCGGGGGCAGGAGCCTGGAGAAGAGGCCAGAGCAGGAAGCCGGCTGGAACGGGCTCAGCCCCCCCCCCCCCGCGGAGGGGCACCCAGCTGACGGGCAGGCCTCTCTCCTGCCTCCGCCCTAAGGCAGCTCGGTCCTTCACAACCTGGCTCAGGCCCTAAGCCGGGAGTCCTCAAGCACGGGGAGCGGCAGAGGCCCACGGGCACGCCCAGCCCCGGCCGCCAGTCCCAGCTTGGCTTTGCCGGCCACCAGCGGCTGTTTTGCGCAAGGCTCCCGCAGGTGAAGGGTGGTGGGAGCTCTTCCATTTGTGCAGACAGACAATAAGCGCATGCAGCGTGTTTACATTATTAGAACAAATTGGCTTAATAGCACATCCCAGGCACTGTATTCATTTCCATATTTGTCACAGCAAGAAAATGCTGCCGCAGACGTGCTGGATGGATGGGGGGGGGGAGTGGAAAGTGAGCTCCCCGGCGGGGGGGGGGGGGCTTGCAGGTCTAATGTGCCTTTTCCTCCCACGCACTTGCAGGGAATGCCTCTGAACAAGAAGGCGCCTCCCCCCCACCCCCCATGCTGCCCTCATGGCTGCCACACGCGGGCCCAAGAGAGATGAGCCTTCCAGAGTCAGCGCTCCCTCGGTCGGATCCCTCTCGAGCGCCTCTTGGGCTCCCAAAAACTCGTGCCCTGAAAGCATTCCCAGAGGGGGTAGCCGGGGGGGGGGGTCTGCAGGAGTCCAGGAACACCTGAGAGCCCAGCAGGACTTCGGGGCAGGCGCGTTCAAGAGTCCCTGCTCCCCGGGCCTTACCCCTGCCCTGGCTCCAGAAACCCCCCAGATCTTGTTTACAAATCCTCTGCCCAATGGGCTCAAATGACGGGAAAGGAGGTGGCTCTACATAAATATTAGGCTGGTGTGGGCAGCTCATAGCTGAAATAGGCTACCTTGTGGGGGGGGGGAACCTCAGGGGAGGGTGGCATATGAATGAATGAATGAATGAATGAATGAATGAATGAATGAATGAATGAATGAGCACCTGTCAGGAGAGGATGTTTTCTAAGTCTCCCAGAAGTAGGGGCTGGACTGGATGGCCTCCAGGGTCTCTTCCCGCCCTGTGTGGCTTGGATTCTGGTCTCGGGGGGGGGGGGGCTACAGGAGCCGGATGGTCCCGTTCCACTGAAGACCAACACAGCTGCCCCTGACATTGTGCCACTCTGTGTCTCTAGAAGGTGGGGAGCTGCCTCACTGCCCCCTCCCTTCCCCTATAGAGATATTGGGGGGGGGGTATGACATAACCATCGCTGGAGCGTTGACATTGCTTAGTCTGCCCGCTGCCACGGAGGAGAAAGGCGCCTATTTTTTAGTCTCTTTGAACTGAAATGCTTGCGACTGATACCAACTGTGCCTCTGCTTCCAACCTGCACCCACAGAATATCTTTCCAAAAATCACACAGCTGCCTTAAAAAGGAAGAAATCCAAGGCAGCTGTCCCCATTCCTCGGGAAGGAGCCAACCAAGAGACCCAAGTGGTGTCTGGGCCACTCGGGCAAAACCAACGGCAGGCCCAGACAGGGACGGGCCAAGAGCGTGTCCTGCAGGCAGCACCATCTGCCCAGGGGCCGGCCGGTCACCTGTGGGCTTGTTCATCCTCTCAGCTCTCTGGCCTGGCCTAGCAGCAGTATCAGGGCACTGACTCTCCGGGCCCCCCGAGCAGCTTCCTGCAGCACTTCTCCAGCAGGTGAGGCCTCTCTCTCTCTCTCTCTCCTCGGTCACGGTCTGGAATCAAACCCATTTACACTCCAGGCTGTTAAAAAACTAATTTGCGCATTCACAAATACAAGACGCTTCCGGAACGCTTCTTTGTCATTCATAACTTTGACAGATATTACTGACGGTACATTTTCTTGAAGCTTTGCCATCTTTCACAGCCCAAATATCTTCATTAAAAAAGAAAAAAGAAAGAAGACAATACAAGATGGAACACTGATAAAACATGAAATCGCTGCCTGTAATAAACAAAAAATGGGTGATCCATCCTTAACCGTCTGTGGAAGATGTTTACAGAAAGTATTCCTTTCCCCTCCCCATTTGCGAAGTACTATGGCTCCACATGATAACTTGAAGAAAGGAGCTGTTGTGTGTGTGTGTGAAGAGCATTACATGGGCCCTCCTCCTCCTCCAGCATCCGGCTCCTGTGTCTGCAGAGGTCCCATTCTGCCATCGTCCCAAGAGACGGGCGGACAATTGGCCATGCTCACTTCCCTCAGGACACCGAAGGGTCCCCCAGCAGCCCTGAGTCTTTGCATGGCAAGAGGAAGCATGCTCCGAAAGCACTCTGCATTGCCCAACAAGAAGGCATACAAATGGGGGATTTTACTTCCAGCAGCTGCACACACCCCCTTACAATCACACAAGCAGACGATAGGATGGCTTTGCTAGGGTGCAAGAGAGCCTCACTGGGAGCTCTCCTGCATGACGGTGCAAAGGCTGGAGCCACTGCCCTGGACCAATTTTAATTTCTAATGAGCTGCACATGAAGTGCGCACAACAGGACCTCTTGCTCTAGATGAACGGAAAGGCATTAGCATGCTGCTGGCACCTCTGGGCGAGGCCAGCCAAGTTCCCCGGGATGCAGATGGAGCCTCCTGCCCAAACTAGGCATCCCGCCTCCCTGGGCACGCAGCCTCCGGGTGGCCCAGCCCCCGCTCACCACGAGGAGCAGGTAGGGCGAATAAAGCCAGCAAGCCCAACTGGGATTTTATTAGGAGCACCGATAGGACGTCCTTTGGGTGCCAAAGACAATCTCGGAAATGACCATCCCTCTTTTCATCGGCCTGCTTTTTGAACAGAGCAGACAGAGGCCCTCAGAAGGCCCGCGTTTGGGGGGAGGAACGGTGGTCCCGAAGAGGCTGTCCTCTACCCTCTCTTCCGCAGTTAGCCAAGCAGCCCCTGCTGTGCGTGGGGAGGCCGGCCTTCCAGGGTCCTGACAGCAGCCGAACGCAACACCAGGGAGGAGGGTGCCAGATGTGAAATTATTAACTGTAAGGCTGCAGAGGCAGGCGGTGAGCCAGGCCGGATCAGATAAGCCAGAACGGTTCGGGAGCCGTAATGCCAACCACCAGGCGCCCAGTTCTCTGCCAGCGCAGGGATGCGGTTCAACAGCAGCTCTGCAGTCCCCTCCGGAGGAAAGCGATGGCAGCCCCCCTCTGCCCCCCTCTGCCCGCCCGCCCTCCCAGCAGGGATAAAACAGGTACCTACAAACAAGCAACAAAAGGCTCCCCCTCGCCCTGATGCCGTATCAGGCAGGGCAATGATGAACAGCAGCCTAAAGGCCAACACATTTATAAGTTTTAAGCGTTGGTTGCGACACAAACTGTCCTGATTTATCCCCCTGATAAAGGCTACAGAAAGCTACTTTGCCATATTTATTATTTTACAGAGGACGGGAAAATGTTGATTTAGTCCTCCATCTGCCACTGCTGGAGTTATAAATGTTGGGGAGAGATCAATGCTGGCGCCTTTACATATTAATCTGTTCCCTGCACATTGCACGACTCCCTTTCCCTGGCTCCACTTCCAGGGCCCCGAGCAGCAGGCGGAGGCCACTGCCAGCCGCTTCCACCACGGGGCACGATCCACCGCAGGAGGGGCCGTGGCTCACTTGGGAGGAGCAGGCGGGAGGGGAGGGGAGCGAGACCCTTCTCTGCCTGGGGCCCTGGAGGCCCTCGGCCACTCTGAGTGGACAAGACTGACCTTGCGGGACTGAGGTTCCGATTCAGGATCAGGCAGCGCCATGGATGTTTGTGCAGAAGCCCCTGATTTAGGGGAAGGCCTGTGGCCCAGTGGAACAGCATCTGCTTTTGGCCCGCAGAAGGTCCCAGGTTCAACCTCCAGTGGGAAGGAGAAGGTGGACGGACCTGGGGAGGAGCTGCCAGTCTGAGCAGAGAACGATGCCTCTGGCAGACTGCAGAGCCTGTTCACGGTGCCTGGCGGACCTTGCTCAGTGCAGGTCACATAATGCCCGGAGTGGGAGGCAAAACCACGCCAGTTTGCAAGATTTACTTTCTCAGCAAGCCTTACCTCATGTCTAACTAAATTTGCTCATGAGCTGCAACCTTGGCCCATCATAACCTCTCACCCGGCCCCCGTCTGTGGGTTTCTGTTGTAAGAAAATGGAGCAAGGAAGAAAGAGGTTCCAAAATCCATCTTGAGCCCAAAGGGGAGATAAGCAGGAAATCAATCAATCAGCCAAGGCAAATGCAGCACATGCTGGTCTGCCCTAAGCCGCAAACGACAAGCCATGAGACGCAGCCCGGAGGAAGCCCCAATCGCCTCGTTCCTGCCGCAGTCTAGGCAGTCGGGTTTCCCCGGATCGTAGCCCTCAGCTTCCAGCTGTCTGATTAACAGCTCTAGAAAACGAAAGCCTTACAGACACTCCAAGTACAAGTTATCAAACATGGAAAGACGGCTTGCGAGGGAAGGAAAACCAACATTTGAAAGAGTAAAATTTGCAGCAAATCAATAGCTAGGGGCCAACTGTCAGGCTGTGACTAGTCTAGTGCCAATCATTCAGAGCTTCCAGGAACAGCATTGCGCTGGTCTCACTGGTGCCAGACTCCTCAGCACAGAGCAGAAAACAACAACAACAACAACAACAACAAAAGGAAATAATTTCCCCCGTGCAGAACACCCAGCGGAAGTGGACGAACTCCTGTGGGCAAGGAAACTGCAAGCCTCTTGCTGGACGTGCTGAGGTTAGGGGCTTTCCCTCCTGGGAGATCTGGCCAGACAAGGCTCAAAGGGGAGGGAAAATGCCTGGGAGGAGGGAAAAGCACCAAGTCCCCAACGGAAGCTGCGCCCGGGACAGGAGACAACCCCAAAGACGCCTCATTTAGTACTCGGCACCCTCATTTGTGCATCGTAAAAAGGAAACAGAAGTTGCCTATTGTAAAGTTGGTGCAACACCAAACTATATCTACTTTTTAAATTAAGCCTTGGACCCCCCCCCAAAAAAAAAAAGTATGTGAGCTTGAAGCTTTAAATTGCTACTGTAAACCAAAGTAAATGGTATCTGCCTTTTTTTGCAGGCCCCACCATTAGACACAATTATGCAATGGGTAAAACATGCACCACGCTAGAAATGTCATTTGGTTTTACAGTTATAAACTCATCAACATTTATCAAAACGCTGCCTCCAGGAGGAGAGAGAGAGAAGGGAGGGGGGGACACATGCTGTCTTTGAGAAAGCCCGCTGCAAGGCACAATCACATTTAAAAAAGAGGCTTTGCCTTTCGCGTTCTCATCTCCTTGACTGAAATGTTAATTTCCTCTTACAGGTCTGAGATCTGCAGTGAGCGGAATGCTCCATCCTGCAGAGGCAGAGGCAGCAGGCACACCGAGCACTGCTAGAGCCCTGGGAAGCAAGGTGCATTGGGACTCGCTCGCCTAATCCAGGACAGCACCCTCGCAGTGACTGGCTCGCCTTGGGCGGAGGGGCTGTGGCTGAGTGGGAGAGCCTCTGCTTGGCATGCAGAAGGTCCCGGGTTCAGTCCCCGGCAGCGTCTCCAGGAAACTGATGAGGTGTGAAAGACCTCCTCCTAGGAGTGACTGCCCGTCTGAGTCGAAAACACTGGTCCTGGTGCAGTAGAAGGCAGCTGAACCCATGGAGGGATCAGGGCCCTTCCTGAACTTTGGGTAGAGAAAAGCGGCATCTAAGAACCAACTCTTCTTCTTCTTCTTCAATAATATCAGGGCTCTCTCAGCCTCCGCTCCCTCACTGGGTGTCTGTTGTGGGGAGAGGAAAGGGAAGGTGGTTGGAAGCCGCTTTGAGACTCCCTCGGGTAGAGAAAAGCAGCATCTAAGAACCAACTCTTCTTCTTATTTGTCTGTTTGGCAGTCCACAGGATCTGTAACACCACATTCCAACATCCTTTGAACACAGTAACAGCACATTCAAAACAACCCCTTCTACACCATTAACCAAGGTGAGGATTAGGCAGAGGGACCAATAATTGAGGCCCCCGAAGGCATAAAGTGGGACATGAACTGGGGGAGGGAACGGAAAGCGGAGCGATGGACTGGCCAGGGCAAATGGAGGAGCTGTCACAACACGCAGCGTCCTTCTCAAGGTTGTGATCACCACTCAGAGTGCTTTGACATCCCCTGATTTCTTAGATATCTACACAGGCAGACAGAAATTCTCTGCAGCGATTTTGCAGAAGCGGCAACAAAATCACCGCTTGCCATTTGCATGCGCACGTGTCACATCCAGCTTGCGCTCGAGATGAAGCGATTGCACTGCTCCGTCCTTCTGGGACAGGTAAGCAGATTTCCCCAATGTCCTTGGCAGGGAGGGCGGCTGCTCCGTGGCCACAGAAGCTTCACGGCTACATCTTTGGGCATCCAGCACCAGACCCCAGGCCCCGAGCACTGAAGACCTGCTTTTGGGAAGAGGCCGCAGCTCCAAGCGGTCCGTGCTGAAAGGCCTGCAGCTCAGGTCCAGAAGAGCAGATGCCAGGGAAACCTCGCTCTGGAGACGGGCTGAAAAGCAGAACAGGCCATACGGAACTAGACGGACCAATGGGTGGGCGGAAGGCCTGGGGGGGGGGTGCTGGGATCCAGAAGCAACGTTCTGTGTGGCTGAGGCCCTGGGGGGGGTTTCAAGGCAAGAGACGGTCAGAGCCTCACGGCCGACTGTTCCTTGGAGGTTCCCCATCCAAATACTGATCATGGCCGACCCTGCTTAGCTCATGCAATCTGATGCAATCCGGCCGGCTCCAGCCATCAGGTTAAGGTGTGCGCACTGTACATTTCCCGGACGACATTTCTGCTCGTGCCATGAGCACATTTCCATGCGCTGGTGCTCTCCCGATGCAGCCCTGCCAAGGAGATTTGAGTGCTTGTCTGGAAAGGGATCAATCAGGAGTATGTGGGAGGATCCCTCTCGCCCCTCTGAGTTGGGAAAGAGTTATCTCTGGCACTCTACACTAAGTTACCCATAAACAGCTTTTATGGCTGTGATGAATGGCTTTTTAGTTTAGGTTGCATTATTAAAACAAAGGCAACCATGAATCATAGGATTTTATGGTTCTGCCGGTTCTTATAATTTCTTCTCACACGCCCGCCAGAATCCCACACTGCTCCTCGCGAAGCTAGCCAGAGAGCCGAACGTCTTGCGCAGGCGTTGCGTGCGCAGACTACAGAGCCTGCGGGGAGGGGGTCCTGAGGATAATGAGATCAGCCAAATATGCCCAGGGACCCGTAAGGGGGTGGGGCAAGACAAAAGGGAAGGGGCTGCGACACAATGTACAGAATTAAAGTTGTCACTCATCACATCTGCAAACTGCCAGGAGCCACTTAATATAATCAAGTCCCCGACTGGAGCAACAAATCAGAACAGGCTCCCTTTCAATAAAGAGGCACGGAAGGCAAATTGGCCTTTGCAATAATGCAGTTACACAAACAGTGTCTTGCATGATGAAGCCACTTAGGGAAAAAACAACAACAGGGGGGATTGTGGGATATGCAATTTAGAGATGTTTTTTAAAATGGGCTTGAAAAAGAACAGCAAGGGCAAGATGGACGGAAGGGAGCCTGGGAGCAACTTCCCCGCCGACTGCCGGACACGTAAGTGGAGAAAAAGATCAAACCCGAAAGGAAAACATCCCAGGCATAAAGGAAGCTCTTGAATATTGCTCAGTGCCCTTGGCGGAAAAGCTGCCGGGAAGGACGGTGACACATGATGCGGAATCTTTCCTCAATCTCCAACACGGAATCCGTACAAAAAAAACTGTGCCTCCTCCGTAATTTTCAACTCTGCAACGAGCCTCTTCACTCCGGCTGTGGAAGGCCAGTTGGGACCAAGGAGCCTCCGAGGAGGAGGAAGTGGGGAGTGGACACGTGGCCCGGCCACAGGTCCCTAACATGGTGCCACGCCTTCTGTGGCACCCACTCTAGGAAGGGGAGGCAGCCAGCCCAGCTAAGCTCCACACGCACTGGAGAGCGGACTGGCTGTGCACATTTTTAAAACGCTCTGGCAGCAGCTGCAGCCACAACCCGGAGCTCTGCATGGAGTTTCCACAGTTAAGCCGTGGCAAACATTCCGCTTCCTGGGGCAGCCATTTTGTCATTGCAAACCCTTTTCCAAGTGTGTCAAAAGGCCAAAAAAAAGAGGGGGGATCCCTGAGGGAAGTAGATCCTCAGGCCTTCCTCTCCCCTACACCCCTCCCCCACCAACAGAGCATGAAGACTGCTTGATGCTGAGCAGGCCTGATGGACGGCCGGCCGTGCCTGAAGAGATCGGGGCCTTCCAGGATCTTACGTCACTCTGGAGGGCCTGCCAGACCCCACCCTTCCAGCAGGAAGCAGCACCTTGGGATGCCCGCCTCTCTGGCCGAGGAACACCAGCTGCTCACACGGGGCGGACATCGGCCCACGAGCGACAAAGAACCTGGCGACTAAAAGGCTGAGCAAGGCACACTTTGGGATCCACATGTGTCCAGTTTCCTGCTCCAACTAATTCAGTTGACCCTGTTGGGTAGTAATAACTTGGTGGTGCAAACGGGAGGGAGGGAGGGAGGGAGGGAGGGAGGGAAGGAAGGAAGGAAGGAAGGAAGGAAGGAAGGAAGGAAGGAAGGAAGGAAGGAAGGAAGAAAGAAAGAAAGAAAGAAAGAAAGAAAGAAAGAAAGAAAGAAAGAAAGAAAGAAAGAAAGAAAGAAAGAAAGAAAGAAAGAAAGAAAGAAAGAAAGAAAGAAAGAGCAAGCTAACACCTGAAGAGCCAGCAGTGGAGAAAAACTTCCCAAGAAAGAGAGCTTACATGTGGCACAATGATCTATGTGCATTCTCCACACCCCTAATTTAACTTAAAGTAACTCCAAAATTTTCCTTTTGTGCCACAGATAAGATACAATCATTGCATTCTTTCCTCCAGAGCCCTGACAGCAAAGTCTTTTGTAGAAGCCGTATCAGCTGAGCTTGAAAGATGGAGGGGAAAAAGGACTAATATACGAAACAAATTTTAGATTGGGTTACTAAAAGCATCAACCTGCTTATCAATCTAAAAGCGGCATCTTTAAAGGTCACGAGTAAAAGAAAATCAGATAGACTCATTCTAATTCCCAGCAAACGGGAGCTCACTGCTCAGAAAGGCTCCCTGAAGCGCTCAGTAACGTGACCTTTCACTTACAAAGAGAACAGATTTCTCTCTCTCTCTCTCATGGCAGCCCCCCCCCCCCCAATTAAAGGCAGGCTTAATACCATCACAGCACCCTTGCCAAACATAGTCCATAGAAATGTCCATACATTTCTTCTTCCTGCGGGGGGGGGGGGGAGCCTGGCGTGGCAAGTCTTATGGTTTCTTGAAAGTTCACGGATAGGATGCGGCAGACGTTTGCACCCAGAAGGGCTCACCCAGGCTAGCCTAACCTCTGCCACATCCAAGAGGTAAGCCCAGCCCGCCCGGAAGACCACCAAAGAAGTCCGCGGTTGCCACACGGAGGCAAGCAAGGGCAACCCACCTACCCTGTTTGCAAGCCCTTTGCCAGCCTTGGGGTCCTGGCCTGGAGAGCCCCGGTTGGCCTGATCTTCTCAGATCTCAGAAGCGAAGCAGGGCCAGCCCTGGCTGGTACTTGGACGGGAGACCATGCCGAGGCAGGCAAGGCCAACCACCACGGTCCATCTCTCGCCTTGGAAACCCCACGGAGTCACTGCCAGTAAATAGCAACTGCATGACCCTTCCCGCCATTATAATCACAGAGTCAGAAGGGGCCATAGAGGCCATCTAGCCCAACCCCCTACTCTTCAGCATGGAAAGAGCCACAAGACTGGAGACAGACTCACACCACCAGGGGAACCATCATCTAGGCCCATCCCTTGGAGTGCCAGAATACACAACCCAGGGGTTGCTCAGGCGCACCCATCTCCTCCAGACTCCCCACTCCTCCTCCCACACTAGGGAAAGCTGGAAAGTCCAGGGAGGCCAAGAGGGAAGGGTGCTGCACAGCATGACAACCACAGAGAAAGGGAGCAGCCGGGCTCCCACCTGGCTCCAAGCCCCTGCGTCTCTGTACCTCCTCACAATCTCTGGAAGCCCCCAACATTTGCAACGCACCCTGTTTAGAGGTGCTGCCCAAAACTTCCCTCCATGCCAGGAAGACCCAAACACCCCTCCCCAAAACAGCTGCTAGTCTACCAGGGGAAGACGACAAACGTTGCACCAACAGTGGAGTCACCTTGCCAAGGGCACCCACGTGCTCTTGAAAGAGGGCAGCAGGCTTACCGGGGGTCTCTCTGCTCCACCTGCCCGCCCCCCATCTGCCTCCGTGCTCTGGGCAAAAGGTGACTGCCTCGGTTAATTACTGTCTCCCGGACAGATGGGACCGTCTTGCCCCCCCAAACTTTCCTTCTGGAGTCAACAAGTTGCCTCTTTCTGTGAGCAAATTCAGCTCCATCTGCTGATGCATAATGGATGGGCACGGCTGGCGGCAGAGGCCAAGGAGATCCTTCGCTTCGGCACTCTGGATCCCGGTTACACATCGGTTTGCAAACAGCACCACGGACAAAACCCACTCCAACAAAAACCCCCAGTCTGGCCTTGAGTGCTGGCTCCAGGGTTTCCTCACTTGACCACACATCTCAGGCTCCGCACCTGAAGCTTGGGTTTGTTTGGTTTTCTTTGGGGGGGGGGGGGCTGGGGTTGCATGCTGATTGTTTTGATGTCCTACAGCACATGGCAGGCGCCAGGTCTCCTGGCCAGGCCCCGCTGCACGTACGTGTGTGTGTGTGTGTGTGTGTGTGTGTGTGTGTGTGTGTGTGTGTGTGTCGGGAGAGAGTTGCTGTGCCTGGCCTGGATTTGCAGGCACGTGTGAGGGCCCAGGGCTGGAGCTCTCCAGACCCCCCCTCAATTGCTGTCGGGGCAGACTCCCTCCGAATGCTGAGCGCAGAGCAGACATGGCCGGGGCCCCCACGGCTCTCATTCGAAGAAGGTTAATGAGGAATGCCAGCCTCCCCCGCACCATAATTTAATTAGCTCAAAGGCTCATCTTGGTGCCTTTACGGAAAAGGCGGCCTTTTCTCTCTTGTCCTCTCAACATTAACCAAACCTGCACACAATTTTGTTCCAAACTGGCATCTTTATTCCGCCAGGAGTGGCCACGGATCCGACTTCATCAAATCTGAGCAATTCAGAGCTGCCTGGAATCGCGGACGCGGAGGGTTCAAAAGGCACTCCAATCATCACAGACCCGGAGCCTCCCGGCCGCCAGGCCCTTCAGGGCTTTGAAGGGAGACAAAGCAGCTCTCCAGGCCGGGCCCACTGATGCGCAGGAGCTTCTAGAAGAACCAGAATCAATGGCCTAGATACAGCTGCATCTGATTTAGCATTTTTTGAAAGTAACCCACGATAATTTTATGGCCAGATAACAACAAAGACTTGCGCTGAATGATCTGATGGCTGCCAAAAAGGGAGTGAGGTTTAAATATCTTATTCAGACGAGTTCAAAGCTTTATGTAGAAGCTGTTTTTACTATCGGAATAAAAGTTATCAGCATTTAAAGATATTTAGCCTGCACATTCCTCATACAGGAAGCCACTGGCACACAACACACCACAAAGAAGCAGGGATTATTATTATTATTATTATTTATTTTTATTATTATTATCATTTATTCCCCGCCACTCCCTTGCGGATGCGGAGGTCCTATTTCAACAACATTTAACCCTCTTTGGGGGGGGTCCGACGGGCCCCTCCACCCCTGCCTGCCTTGTGAGTTCAGGATCAGGCTTGTGGTTCGAATCCTCCTTCTGCCGTATGAGAGGAGACACACCAATATGACTGTTCACTTTGGCCTTGATTTGAACTTCACAGTCATGGAGGTGCATTCATGATGTTCATTAACGCAAACCTATTTTAAAATTAATTTAGCAGCTGTCAGTAAAAGCAACAGAGAAGGCGATGCCAATGTGACAACACAATAGAAGTGTGTGGGTGTGGGTGTGGTTGTTGCTGCTTTAAGTTTTCACCTGGCCCCTGACACTTGACAGGCAACAGGGAAGCAGAGCACCATCAATAGCTACGAGCCACAAGGTCCACGGGGAGCAGGGCAGGGATGCTCCGGGCGCTTGATGGGAGTGCTGACCCAACTGGTGGACCTCCTGATGGCACCTGGGATGGGGCCACGGACTTGATCCACAATGGCTCCTCTTACATTCTTATGTTCAAGCACATCCATGATGGGATGATATTCAGTCATCAAAACTCCACCATTTTGCTTGTCTGTTCACCACCATCCCTTCCTCCTTTGTGCAGTGGTTAGGAGTGAGGACTTCTAATCTGGTGAGCCGTGTTTGATTCCTTGCTTCTCCCCCACATGCAGCCAGCTGGGTGACCTTGGGCTCCCCACGGCACTGATAGAGCTTTCCTGACAGAGCTGGAATATCAGAGTTCCCTCAGCCCCACCTCCCTCACAGAGGGTCTGTTGTGGGGATAGGAAAGGGAAGGCGACTGTAAGCCGCTTGGAGCCTCCTTCGGGTAGGGAAAAGCGACATATAAGAACCAGCTTTTCTTCTTCAGAAACATCAGGGCTCTCTCAGCCTCACCCACCTCACAGGGTGTCTGTCGCGGGGAGAGGAAGGGAAGGGGATTGTAAGCTGCTTTGAGACTCCTTCGGGTAGAGAAAAGAGGAATATAAGAACCAACTCTTCTTCTTCAGTAATATCAGGGCTCTCTCAGTCCCACCTCCCTCACAGGGTGTGGGGAGTGGAAAGGGAAGGCGATTGTAAGACACTTTGAGACTCCTTTGGGTAGAAGCCACTGAGAAATCCTGCAGAAAGAGGAAGACCCGGCATGCGATGGGTTGACTCAGTCACGGAAGTTGTGTCCCTCAATGTGCAAGGTCACTAATGCACAGTGTCACCATAAGCTGGAAGCCGTTTGATGGCACTTAACACCCACGTTTTGTTTAGGTCTGTATAATTTCAGTGCAGAAGCTTGCAACGCCAAGCCATGTCAGCTCTCTGGGGAGAGGGGATGAGCAGAGCCTCGGCTGACTGCTAGGAAAAACCCCAGGGATGAGACTTGCTGCCTGCAATAAGCACCCAAAGTATGCGCGAGGGGGTGGGGGGTGGGGGGGTTGCCTATTTAAATCATCCGGCATGTTCCTCTATTTATAGTTTGCATTTAAGTTGGGGAAAATGAAAACTGTTACATTTGCCCGCAAAAATGCTCTTAAACGAGCTAATCTGAAATCCCCGTTTTCAATCAGAGGGGAATTATGACGGGTTTTATAGAGCACATTTCTCCCTGACATGTCTCCTTTCTGTCTGATTTCGTTTCCCTGACTGCGCTCCCTAAGTGTTTAAATATTAAGCCAAATGTTATTTCCTTCCATGGTCGGTAAAACATTTCCAAATCAAGGCAGCGGACTTCTGGGCCCATCTCCATATGAATGAGAGTCCAGGCTGGAGGAAGGGTCAGCTGGCCTCTTGGCCACTCTTGCCCGCCTCGATTAGGGAGACTGATTGGAAGGGTTAGCGAGATTTCCTGCTGCCATCTTGCACTTGCCTCCGCACGCAGGGCGGTCCGACCCACGGAAGAAGCGGGTCAAGCTGCAGAAGCGTGTCCGAGCGAGATCCTGAATTGCCAAAAGACGCAGCTTGGGAGGGAGACGCACGGACAGTTCCGTCTCCAGCCACTCAAGCTTCCGAGACAAAACATAAGTAGTGATTACGGGGCGTGACATCTCGGGGCTTTAATATTCATTTATTCTGAATCTCCCTTCACCCCCTTCTCCTCTTACAGGCTGTTTTGGGAGCCTTAGGCTGGCAACGCGCTCTGAATTTTTGCTGCCTTCGTTCTGCCATTGGTGTTGCGAAGTGGCACACTGGTCAGTCTGAATATCAGCCGGTGGTGGGGATGGGGAGGGGGTGGGTGGGAGGGAGGGGAAGCCTCTTGGCTGGCTCTGTAAGTTACCATCATAGGTGGCATTTCCTCTCCACTTGATGTTCTGACCTGGGGACTTCACGGTGGGTGGGGTTCAAATCCTCCGCCTTCTTCCTGGAGAGCCTGCTGGCAGTTGGCGTGGACAGTGTGGACCTGAGGGATCGTCCGCCTGACTCCGTACGAGGAAGCTTCATGAGTTCATGTCTAATTGGCCCAAAGTCCTGCAGAGTCTTTCACAGCAGAGCTGCCGTGTGAACTTGGCCTCCCCAATCCTCACCTGAGGCTCCTGGACTGCACCAGCTGCTTCCCTTAAAACCTTTCCAGATTGTATGTCAGCAAACACAACTTCATGAGCCTGACTCAGCCCCAAAAAAATCGGGGGGGGGGGGGATGCACTACGTAAGCTAGAGCATTTAAAGCATTTAAACAGCGCAGGCTGGGCAAAGGAAGAACTTGCATGGCTACTCGTGCTTCAGCGCACAGAATGGGAGCCCGGCTGGGATCAGACTTGGACCCACGAGGGGAGGCCCTGAGTGCAACTCCATGACCACGTGGCTCAAACTTGCTCATCCGTAGCAGGGAGCTGTGCTGTGGGGCGGCTCACAGCACTGAGAGCTCACTGGCTGGATCTGGCTGTGCAAGAGGAGCCTGCTTGCTGAAGTAAAACCATCACAGCCAAGGGAACGGGGGGGGGGGGGGGTGCTGCTGCCTCAATGGCAGAGAATCTGCTTGCCACGCAGAAGGTTCAATCCCGGGCACCCCCTAATTAAAAGGATTGAGTGGAGGAGAATACGGAAGCCCCGCAGAGCTGCTGCAGGCCTGGGGAGTCAACACAGACCTTGATGGGACAGTCCTGCCCCTGAGAGCCACCCCACTCCCCACCTTCTCAAGGAAGTAAAGCTTTACACGTGAGCAACACAATTATTAGCCCTGCAAATTTCTTCCTTCTCTGGCTTGGACAGAGCTCCAGTGAGAGAGGAGAGCTGCAGAATGTCGTGGTAAGCGTGTCTCCCCCCCACGATGCACGGCGGGGGGGGAAGCAGCGTGACGTGGCGCCTGAGTGCCACGTGGGCTTTCCTCAAGGGCTCATGAGACGAAGCTGCTGGTTTTTACACGGAAGGGACCAAGTCTCCGGGGAGACACCGCCGGAACAGCCGGGGCTGGAATAAAGCAGGCCGGGCCCCCGTCGTGTCAGGCATGTCCAACTCGGGGATCCGAGGCCCGCAAACGACAGGATCGTTGCTTGCCGGCAGACAAACGTAAGTAAATAATGTTTGCCATCAACTCTAAATGAAGAATGACAGTGAAATTTCATAACCATCTCCCCTGCCTTAGGCCCGCTCTGTCCCCGCAGCCTCCTGACCCACAGGTTACCATAGCAACTCGGAAGCCCTGCCTTATCCGACGCCGACATTGACATTCCTCCCGCCGGCTCCTCTTTATGAATTAAATCCATCACAGCCTCCTATTCTCCGAGTGAGAACTTCTTAGGCTTATCTTGCAGAAACAAGGATCAAAATGCTCTGACGGAGAGGGGCAATGGAAACGCCCACTGGGCAGTGGGGCTCTTTGGCAAAGCGCTCGCCTGGGTGCGCCCAAACGGCGCCCGGCCGTGTCGTCTGGCAGCAGCGGAGCCTCAGCCAGGAGGGCGGTGGGAGCCTGGGCCGGGTGGTGGGAAGCCACTCTCGGGGCCGGACAAGGGCCGCTCACCAGTCCGGAAGGACAACGGTGCACTCTGGAGATACCAAGAGGTGCCCGGTCAGACCTGGGGAAGGCAAAACCGCCCAAGAGGCTGCAACCATTAAGGGCCTCCACTTAACTTCAACAACCAGCTCCTGGACTCGAAGGTGGCTCTTCTGAAGACCCTACAGCTGCTCTCTGTCGCCGTCCTCATTAGACCGACCCAGGAGAGAGAAGAAAACACCATGCTGGACGCCAGTGTGAAAAGTTGGGTCCGGGGAGGAGCTTCGGTGTTTGCCTTTTAATGCATTTTAAGATCTAAGTGAGAGCAAGTACGCTGCAGCGTCCTCCACCCTGAATCTCAGCGAAGACAGCAAAGAAAAGAAATCACAGTGACCAAAATGCCCAAGTTGGGTGGGGAAACCGCAGTTAAGTCCCACTCAGGGGTGAACTTGGCCCCATCAAAGGAGCCTAACCCAACTCACGAGGTTGCTCCAGACCCTTGCAGGAAGAGCAAGGGCACAAGACAAAGATAAAAAGACGAAAGCCAAGGGTGAAGCACCCAAGGAGTTCATGTCGCTGAGATCCCCTCAAGGACACTGGCGTCACCCACAGGGTCACCAGGTGCACTGGCACTGCTGAGGGGGGGGGGAGCTCTCCAAGGCACTGATGCCAGGGGGGCACACTGGCTCTGGAGCAGTAGAACGTGCTTCAAATCATTGAGTCTTGCCCAAAAACCAGAGTGTCACTCCTCCGACCATCCCAACATGTCGCTTTAAAAAGGAACACTTTTCTGGGTAGGGGAGAGTTTAGGGGGAGGTCAGGGAGGTGAGGTACACCTGGGAAGTGGGGGACCCCTGCCCAGACCACTAGACCTGGCAGCCCTTCCTGGGCATGCTGGGGAATATCACGGCCTAGTTCTGGAATATTGGCTTTTTTAAACAGTCGTCTCCCCCCCCCCCCCGGGGAGTCTGGTGAGAGAAAGTGCCGTGGACTCACAGATCGAGATGTTCAGAGGTGGCCGGCCATTGCCTGTCCCTGCATAGTAGCCCTGGGCTGGCCTTCCTTGGCGGTCTCCCATCCAGGCACTCACCAGGGCTGACCCTGCTTAGCTTCCGAGATGTGACGAGGTCAGGCTGGGCTGGGCCACCCCGGGCAGGGCACCCGGAGGGCTACAGGCTGCCTAAACCTAAGTCATAAAACACACCTGGGGTGACTCCAGCATGGATGGTTTCTATGCTCGGCCCTCATTGTATTCCCCTCACGTTCCCATTTCCCAACTGGTTGAAAACACTTAAATGCCTTGGAGCACGATATTCCACGCACATTCAAACAGAGCTAAGGGATTTGTAGCTCAGAAATTCAGAAACACACCCAACAGATCTCTTTTAAATGCCCCACTAATATACAGTTTGCTTCAAAATTGCTCTTAAGGTTTCATCCCTTGAATATCTTGCTGGTCTCTCGGGAGCTCCTAGCCTCAAACTCAGCTCTTCTACTGTAGACCAGCAAGGCGACCCTCTGAAACTATTTTTCTCCAGCTTTTCCTGCCACCCTCAGCCTCCCCCCCCCACAAATGCCACAGATTTTCTTCTTCTTGGCGATTTAATGTATCTGGAAAATCTATGTCTCTGTTTACACAGGCCAGAGGAGAGACAGGCCATTAGCTGAGTGGCTCCGCCTGGCCCCGCTAGAATTCCGGGCTCCCTCTCCGGCATCGGCTGTCAGCCGGAGCAGCCTCTTCAGATGCAGAGACATTCCCTGCCCCGGCCCTCTGATGAACAGCTCCGTCCTCTCCTTAATGAAATTCATAAAGCTAAGCCTATCGTTAGAGAGCTAGCGGCATGCATGAGTTTAATTTAGTTAATGCACTTTTTATTCATTATTGGTCCTCCATGAAAGACACACAGCCTCCAACTTGCGGAGCGCATGGCTTAATTACCCAGACTTCACTTTTTAAAAAAAAACGTGAAGTATTTAAGTTGTCCATCAATACTCCATGCAGGGCAGAGCTGTGATCGATTGATGTAGTGCGTAATGCACAGTTAGAATGTCAAAGGAAGTTAGCATCATGCTGTTGCATTAGAAAGACTTAAAGGGTATATATTAAGCAAGACAATCAAAGCCATTTCAACACACTCGACATTCTCTCTCCCTATTGATTGGTGCAGGCACATGCAGATTGGGAGGCCGGCATTTGCTGTTTGCTGCATGCGCAAAACCTTTTTCCCAGGCCATCCTGACTCTTGACTAGTTTTGGTACATGGGGGGGGGGGACATACACCCAAACCCACTGGGGGGACCCTCTCTTCACCTGGGGTGCCCCCACCATATCTGCAAGGTGATGGCACCCCCCCCCCACCAGCACGCCCACATGATCTTAACTACTGTTTGATTTCAGGAAAGGAACAGCAGCTGCTTCCGCCACACACGGCCGATTCCACCAGGAACTACTGCACAGAAGAGCCACGGTGGCCAAGGCCGGCCGGGATGGCAAAGCAGACGTCCGGGGGATGAATGTCCAGCGTGGCAGAAAGAAAGCGGGTCCCCTTGGCTGCCTTGAAGGTTCCACGCAAAAGGCACCCGGGAAGCTCTGCAGAAAGCCTGCTGACAACAGGGGGTGTAGCAGCTCACAGCTTCAACGCTGGGGCAGCAAAGTATTTAGTAGCTAATTATTTCGTAGCCGCCGCCCGTGCTCCAAGTTGAGAGGCTGCATCAGAGCCCAGGGATCTGCCAGCTGAAATGCTTCTCCCCCATTCCCAGAGTCCAGCTTTTGTAAATTTGGAGAAGGAGGAGGAGGAGTTGGTTCTTATAGGCTGCTTTTCTGTACCAGAAAGAGACTCAAAGCGGCTTACAGTTAGTTGCCTTCCCTTTCCTCTCCCCACAACAGACACTCTGTGAAGAGGGTGAGGCTGAGAGAGCTCTGAGAGGACTGCTCTGTGAGAACACCTCTATCAGGACTGTGACTAGCCCAAGGTCACCCAGCTGGTTGCATGTAGGGAAGCGCAGAATCAAACCCAGCTCGCCAGATCAGAAGTCTGTGCTCCTAACCCCTACATTAAGACAAGAGAAAGACATTCCTGAGGGCCCCATCCGCACTTGCCACCCAGCCGCAGGTCTTCCCCAGAGCAATGCCAAGGGTTAGGGTTGGTGCAGTTGGAAGAGACGGCTCTTTGAGGCAAAGGAGAGGGGCAGGCCCCCCTCCCCTTTCTACCCTGAGGGGAGTGCAGCTCGTCTAAAGAGCCAGGAACGCTGTCTGGACTTTCCCGGTCTGATGGCCAGGGCCTTCTGAGTCAGACGCTGGAGTGTCTTGCCCAACTTAAACCCCAACCCATCTCTTGACGAATTGAACAGAAGCAACAGCCCAGGAAATGCTTTGCCACCTTCACTGAAGGCTCCAGGCAGAAGGGGTTTACGTAACACCCGGTAACCCCCACCCCCTTGCCCGCCCCCTCCCCATGCCCTTTGCTGGGCCGCCACTGAATGCAACGTTGACGGGCACCAGCTGTCCTGATTTGATGCTGGGGAGCTGCATGCTCTTGGGGGCACGGCCTCCACCGCTCCCCACTGCTCTTCTTCTCCATCATCCTCTTCAGCACGAAGGCTGACCCAGCCACCTTCTGGCTGGGAGGAAGCCGACCTGGTCACTATGGAAACCTGCGTCTCTGATCTCTGCGTGGGGCTCTTTGGAGAAATGCTCAGAAAGTTGGGCTGGCCCAGAATGCCAATGCAAGACCAAAGACGGCTAGATGTGGGAAAGGACATCATGGCAGGTGTGACTAGAGAATTTCAGGGCACACACTGAGGACGGGGAGTGAGTGGCCGGTGCCCTACCTCCGTGCATCATTCCTTGAAAACCTTCTCACCTTCTAGCTGTTGCACAGAGTTGGGCTGCCAATATGTTCCTACACCCAAGCCAGGTTCCTACAGCGCCAAGCAATCGTGATTCGGGACATCCAGAGCACTTCTGCACCTCCTTGGGTGCAAGCCTAGAAGTAGCAGTGCAAGATCTCTCTCTGGCACCTGGCAACGTCAGCCATTCCCAGCTGCTGAGATGGCAGGAGCTCTTTCTTGGCTAAAGTTGTCCAGCCGCAGTTGTCCAGGTGGAATGACTGTCATGTTCTAGAAGACGCCTGCCTTGGACAACTATTCAGATGCTGCAATTGGTTCAAAATGCAACTGTGTGTGTGTGGGGGGGGGGGGGGGGGTGTCATCGTAGGAATGCCTGACATCAGTTTAGAGAAAATCACCCTGGTTGATGGTCCACACCGATACTTCTTGTTGGTCATGTCCCAGTAAAGCCCTAAATGGCTTTTCCGGCTTTGGTACTGCCCTCATCTAGTCACCTACCCATTGAGAGCTTAAATGGATGACCACAAGGGGAGACCGTTCCCCACTGAGGAAGGCCCTGCTCAGGAATGGCAGCCTACTCCAGACTGATTGTGCCAAGACCTGCCGTCCCCCCACCCCCCAGCCCTTTCCCCAAGATGTCCTCTCCCTCCTTAATGCAGAGATTAATGCTCTCCGACCCAAGTCTGTTAACCAGCTTCCTAAATATATTACTGGTGGGTTTTAATTTTTACTGCTTTAATTGCTTTATGAAATGCTGCTCGCTTTTAGTAAGTGTCTCAGTCTATTACTGTCTGAGAAGCTTGATGGTTATTGCAGGACTGGGTCTCTTGAAATACACCTCTGGAGCCTTTCCATAGAGGGAGCAAAATAAAAAATATATTTTAAACAAACAACACCCCCCCCCCCCACAGACACACACACACACATATCTTCTGCCAAATTCTGCCAGGGAGGCCCAGCTTTGGACATCGTCTGATGGGGATTGGATTTTTTTATTGTTTGTTTGACTGTTGTTTTGGAAAGTATATTGTTCTTTGGGCTTCACAATTTAAACCAACTTCAAAAAATGCTGCTTGAAAGGCGAAGAAGAAGAAGAAGAAGAAGTAGTAGTAGTAGTAGTAGTAGTAGTAGTAGTAGTAGTAGTAGTAGTAGTAGTAGTAGTAGTAGTAGTAGTATCATCCTTTGGGTACTTTGCTCTACTCAAAGGAGTCTCCAAGCGGCTTCCAATCGCCTTCCCTTCCTCTCCCCACAACAGACACCCTGAGAGGGAGGTTGGGGCTCAGAGAGCCCTGAGATTCCTGCTCAGTCAGAACAGCTCTATCAAGGCTGTGACAAAGCCACGGTCATCCAGCTGACTGCATGTGGAGGAGTGGGGAATCAAACCCAGCTCGCCAGATTAGGAACTGCTGTGGTTACCTGGTACACCAAGCTACACCCCACATTCTAATCACACTCTCTGTAAAGTAGCCCTTCCTTTTATCCATCCTGATGATTCTACTTCCCACCAGCTTCATCGAATGACCTCAAGTACTTTGGGGGAGGGAGAGGAAGGCCTCTTTGTGAGCTCCCTCCACCATCTGCCTAATTTTACAAACCCTTCTCCTGCCCCACCCCCTTTGGTCTTCTCTTTTCCAGCCCTCTTCATCTTTTCCTCCTAGGGAAGGTGACCCCAAATCCCATAACCCTCTGGCTCCTCTTCTTTGCACTTTTCCCAGAGCCATTAAGTGTGTGGATGATTCAAGGATAAGATTGGGGGGGGGGGGGGGCAGGGGACTCATGAGCACACAAACCGAAAAGGCTGCACATGACAAAATAACAGGAGATTGTTCTTGGCGTCCAAAGGCAGGGAGAGCAGCCAAGAAGGCGGCTGCGGAAGGCCCAAGGGGACGCTGTGCCAGGGCCTGAGCCAGCCCTGCTTAAGCTGGTGGCATGCAGCCCTGGCTCCTGCAGCTCCTCCAGAGGCCGCGCCTCTCTGACCTGCAGCGCAAACTGCAAGGAAGCACGAAGCACAGAACGAGGCGGCACCACCTGCTCCAGTGATCTTCCTGCACTACGATGACCGGGGGGGGGGGGGGGAGGATCTTCCAAAATGCTCCCGAAGAAGAAGTTGAAGGGTGCCGGATTGCGGGGGGGGGGGGGGGCTGCAGTCAGAGTACTTCAGTGACTACAGAAGAAATTACTGGGCTTGATTTTAGCATATCTTTTTATTTCATATAAAGTTGCATCTGATTTGTTTTTATATTTTAATGTATGCCACCCAAGACCCCTCCGGAGAGAGGCAGTTTGCTGGCTGGCTGGCTTGTTTGTTTGTTTGTTTGTTTCATTTGTGTGCTGCCCTCCCGTCTGGCTCAGGGCAGTTCACAAGGAACGAAAACAAAGAATAGTACACCGAACTCCGTGACTATATCAAATAGAGGCAACAGTAATAATAATAGCAATAAACAGAGAAATAACATTCTAACAGTGAACAGTAAACAATCTAGCAGACCCAGGATTGGTCAGTTCAGGCATGTGGGTTCAAGGGAGGGAGGATCGGGACCCAGTCAATGTTGTTTAGCTCCCTTTTGGAGGCCCTGCAGAGCTGTTTGAGCTCCATCAGGCCCCTGATCTCCTCCGAGACCTTGTCCCTCCAGGTGGGCCAGGACAGAGAAGGCTCCAGCCCAGGCTGAGAGAGGTGGCAGAGCTCTATGAGGGGCACAGGCTAAAGGCCTCAGGCACACTGGGCCCAGACCGCAAAAGGCCTTGAAGGGAATTGCCAGAACTTTAAGCCACAGATAAATAAACAAACAAACATAGGCATGCATATGTACCCACCCTGCTGGATAAGACAAGGGAGGGTCCGTCTCGGTCAGCCTCCTGTGTCGCCCAGCAGCCAACCAATTCCTCTGGAGGGCTAGCAACGGGGCACAGAGTTCGAGGCCTTCCCCCAATGTTGCCTCTTTGGCTCTGGGTTCAGAGGCTGGCTGCCTCTGAACATGGAGGCTCCCTTCCGCCCCCACAGACAGCAGCCACCGACCGGCTGTCCTTCGTGAATCTATCTGGATCTGGACAAATTGATGCGCGAGTTGCCACCAGCAGCTATTGTCTTCGTCATTAGCTGCTATTAGTCTCATTGTGTCTCTGATGCTGAACTGCTGATGCCCAAGCCTGCCGTTGTAGGAGCAGCGCAGATCTATCAGAGCCTCCTGGGGCATCACTGCCATGGGATCCCTCTTGTGCTGAGGGCTTTGCAGCTCCGGGGAGCCTGCTCTCTCTGGCAGGCCGCATATAATCCAAGTTGTCAGCAAGGGCCTCTCCCCTCCCTGCAGCCGATTCCACCCTGCTCAGATGAAAGGAATTTAAAAGATGCCGCTATTAAAAAGAGTAAGCTGGCTCCGGGATGCCTCCGCACACCAGGGCGGCCGGGCGGCATTGAAGTGCCTCCGCTAAAGCCCAGATCTGCATTCCGCTCACCCCTGGCACCCTCTTGCAAAGTTCATTTGGAGCAGGATTACGTCGCGGGTTGATGGAGCACCAGGCGCTCCGGAGGTGGCGGCACAGAGAGCCAGGAGTGGATTCATTTCATAGACAAACACTCCATAATGCCAAGCCTGTTTTGACAGATAGCATCAAAACGTGACCGGCATGCCAAGCTCTGCCCCTGCAAAGCGGCTGCCAAGGGAGAGACCTGCTTTAGCAAATTAAAACGATTTACCCAAAAGGAAACGTCAACCTCGCGACTCCCATGCAGGGCTGCGTCCTCATCCTGACCTGCCACAGGAACAAAGTTTGGCCGGAACTCCTGGCACTTTGCATCCGGACGGCGCCTCCAATAACTGTGGCGCTCACAAACACGCCGAGTTGTTCTCTGTGGCACCAAAATCAATTCCTCTTACTAAGCAGGCTCCTAAAGCCACTGAGGGAAAAGGGGATGCAGAGCACTCCTGACCTCACCCGTTGCACTGAGACGTGAAAAACAGAAAGCGGCTCTGGCCTCTGCTTGGCAGGCAGAAGGTCCCAGGTTCAATCCCCAGCATCAGCAGGTAAGGACCAGGAAAAAGGTGATGGGAAAGACCCCCACTGCAGACCCTGGAGAGCTGCTGCCAGTCTGAGAAGACAATGTTAACCTTGATGGGCTAATGGCCAGATCTCTCCTGGGGTTTCAGGTGCAGTTCTGAAGGCCTCACTTCAAAAAGGGTGTGGACAAAATGAGGAGGGGGCAGAGGAGAGTGGCCAGGATGATCCGGGGCCTGGGGAGGAAAGGCAGAGGGACTTTGGCATGTTCAATCTGGAGAGGAGGGGGTGGAAAGGGGACAGGAGGGCTCTCTTGAAGGTTTTGAATAGGTCCCTGTTGGCAGCAGAGGAGAGGACTCACAATAATGGGTTTAAACTACATGGAGAACGCTACCAACTAGATATCAGGAAAAAGAAATTCACAGTCAGAACAGTGGGATGGGCTGCCTCAGGAGTTGGGGAGTTCCCCCTCACTGGCAGTCTTCCAGCAGCGGCTGGACAGATCCTTCCCCTGGATGCTGGATGCTGATCCTGTATTGAGCAGGAGGGTGGGACTGAATGGCCTGTGTGGCCCCTTCCCCCTCTAGGATTCCATGAATGGCCTGTTTTGGTATAAGGCAACTTCATAATCTGGAGTTCCCCCAAGCGAAGGGGGTGGGATCTTTGTGGCTTATGGCATTAGTTGTGCCCCTTTGACTGTTGGTGAAACTGGCCCCAATCTCTGTAAGCCCCTGCAGTCTGGACTGGTAGGCCCTGGGCACAGAGGTGCCTCTTTTTTGCCTGCCCAGGAAGTGCTCTCTGAGTAGGGGTCCAACTTCCCCAGGCTGTGGCACAGACCCCCCCCCCCCCAGGTATGAACCTGCCAGACCAAGCCAAGCCCCCCCCCCCCTCAGCTGAAAGCCTTCTCCTAGAAGACCTCCACCCTTATGGGTAAACACTGCAAGCTACGCTGGGAGGGAGCCAGTCAATGGCTGAAGACTTGAATGAAAGCCAAAAGGAAGTGCAGGAAGTTGCACAAGAACTCTCCTAACTCCAAACAACCTGCTGGGCTCAGTTGAGCAGCCCCACTAAATCATCCCAGTTCAATTTGTTTGGCAATCCAATTAAAACAGGACCAAAAAAAGAGTCCAGCATATTAAAGGCGACAGCTGTAAGGGAATGCACTTAATCTTTACAGAGCGATGTTGAATCACCTATTTGTCTACAAACGCACAGCCAGGGTTAGTGAACCAGAGAGATTACCGAACACCGGAGAGTGCTGCTTCCCTCCACCCAAACCCCTTTCCTTGCACAGGGACATGCTTAAGTAGAACAGTTGTGCACAGGCACTCTTTAAATGTCTTCCAGGCTGAAATCGTCAAAAGTGGCAGAAAATATGGATGCCAACTCTTCAAATGCTTCTGATAATACTGTTTTCATGGTGCCTAAAAGCCAGTAGAGCCGCAGATGACTCAGCACTCTGCAATGTTGTTGTTATGTGCGAAGTCGTGTCCAACCCATTGCGATCCCATGGACAATGATCCTCCAGGCCTCTGCAATAACAGCTCCATAAACAGGGCACCTCGACGTAAGGGTCCCGCATCCTGGTTGCCCCCTGCTCAGCTTCTGAAGGAGAAAGACGCAGAGTGGTTCTCAGAAGATTCTCTCCACTGGGGGCCAAGTTTGTACTGCAAAAGGAAGTCCTTTAGAGCAGGGGTAGTCAACCTGTGGTCCTCCAGATGTTCGTGGACTACAATTCCCATGAGCCCCTGCCAGCAAATGCTGATGAGCAGAGCATTTGCGGACAGGGGCTCATGGGAATTGTAGTCCATGAACATCTGGAGGACCACAGGTTGACTACCCCTGCGTTAGAGACAGTGACTGCTCTGCCAGGTGCCACTACACTGTAGCCAAATATCCCATCATCACTACCTCTGCCACTGATTGGGACATCAAGTGAGGGGCTGGATTTGGCCTGAGTTCGCCCCCGCCTGCACTCTAAGCTAGAATTATGGCCACTTGGTAGCCAAGGATAGCGGAGGAGAATTCTACAGGAGGACAGGACTGGGAAAGACAATAAGGCCCGGGAAAGCTGAAGGCAGCCGGAAAAGAAGAAGAAGCAGAAGAGCCAATGTGAGATGGGAGGACTCAGCTACGGAGCCTCTTGTTGGCACAGGAAGTCCCGCTTGGCAGCATGCAGGAGCCACGCAGCGTCTTGTGTCGTCCCCCACCCGTTTTAAAATTAGGGCAGCTCTGTTGTGCTCAGGACACGACCTGCTCCGCTCAGCAGGGGAAACAAAGTTAGAGGGATCGTTGGGCACAGCCCTCCGTTTGCAAGGCCTGAGCAAAACCTTCTGGAGAACATTACTTCATAGGGCGGCCATAAGTCAGATGCGACTTGGCAGCACTTAAGACGAGAGAGAGAGAGAGAAAGAAAAAGAGAGAGAGAATCTCACCATTCCACAAGACAGGGTGAGGCCTTAAGAAGAGCAACAGCCATGAACGTCAAAAGGAAACCACTCGAGGGCCACCCGGGAACCATCTACATCCATCAGGGTAGCACTTCATCTGGCCACCCTTTTTGTGGAGACATGTGGCTGATGCAAGCCTAAATCCAAATCCTACCTGAAAGTCGTTTATCCGCCACAAAGGCCACTGAAGTCCACCCACCCTGCACAGATCCCCTCCTGATGAGCAGAGCAGACCAGCCCCCTCCTTACTTCACTTCCCTTGAAGTAGATCCAAGTATGCTGGACGTCAACATTTCCGCATGCAAATCCAAGCTGTCCATGGAACGAGTCAATTATTCATCCTACTGCATGGCATTAGCGCCTAATGGGCAGCATTCGCTCTCTGCATTTCCCCTCTCAGCTGCCACCCGATCTTCTAGCCCTGCCCACAACCCAACAGATGCCAAAGCCAACAGCCAGGGCGATCCTTGGGCCTCCACACCACCTGACTCACCCGGAAGCAACGGAGACATTCCTTGCCGGTAGCTGCCCAAATGGTGGCACATCTGAAACATCACCCTGCGAGACCAAGGGCACTCCAGCATGACTTGGCAAGTCTTATATTGTGGGGGGGCAGGCAAGACGACCCGCAAGGAGACCAAACATTCAGTGACGTGTCCCATGATGCTAATAAATATTGATCAATACAGACACTGATTAGGGCTGGGGAGAAATCTCAAGCATCCAGTTACCTGTTGTCTGAAATCTGAAGCTCCCGAACACTTTAAATATTCATATCCAACAACCTGAGACCAACAACAAACAAATGAAGCCACACCGGAACATTTCCTCCGGCCTAGATCCAAAGGCACTCTCAGGATCCCTGCTGTGGCCCTCGTATCATGACTTACACGCCACTGTCGGGTGGAGGGAAGGGATCGGAACAGGGAGATCTTTAGCATCTAGCAAACGCAACAGAGACACGCTTCTAGGCTCCAGCAGGGCAGCCTCAATTCTAAGGTCTTTACTGGGATCTCTCCGCATTTAAGAACCTTCTTACTGCGAGGAGGGACGGCCGGGAAGCCTGGGAACACCAGCAGCTTTAAGTCGGCTCAAAACCAGGGTGCAGCTGGCAACCGGTCACACGTGATCTATAATCCTTCGGGTGGCAGGACTCACACCAACTACTGGCATCCAACAGGTTTTAAGGCTTGAGAGGAGAACCAGGAAGGGGAGAGTTGTCCTTATTTCTTACCTAAAAAAGAGAAGTAGAGAAAAAGCCAATTAGTGTCCTGTTTCTACAAAAGAAGGCAGTCGATCATAAGCAGCAAAAATTCAAGGATATTCTCTAAAATGAGGCTCAACAAGAGGGGTCCACCCAGATTTCCCCACTAGATGCTGAGCTGGAATACCCAATGGACAGTGGCCTGCCAAGCTACACTCTGCACCTTCTGCTGGTTGGCCAACTCTTGAGTAAGAGAAGTTCCAGATCCCTTTCTTGCTCCAACCCCCGCACATCCTTTAAAGCAACAGTTCCCAATCTTTTTGGGATGGCGACCGACAAATCCAGAATTGCTTGGGAGGGTGACCCATCCAGAATTAGCCCAAGGTTTTTCTGGGGTCCCAGCCAAATGACGACCTTGGCCTCAGTCTAGTTCGGCATTCCATTTTCTACAGCGGCCCCCATGACGAACTCCAGGAGGGGGGCATTCCCTCTGCCCAGGGAAGCCGCATCCTTCGACCACCCCCTCCGACTCCCTCCGATCCCCTCCTTACGTCTCTAGGAAACCCACCCCGATAACCATCAGGACTCATTTTGATCAACAGGTGAGACAGTGAAGGAAAAATGCCCACGAGCATATGAGAGGGAAGGGACAGTTTCCAGGGTCAAATCTTGGTTCCAGAAATACGAAGGAGAGCAATGGAAGAGGGGAGCTGTTAGGGAGGGCTGGCCCACAACCCACTTCCGGTGGCTTCCTGGTGCACTTTGGGGTCCTGACCCACCGGCTGGGAAGGGGCATTTTAAAGGACGCCACGATCTTCCTACTCTCTCATAGATTTCAACCAACAAAAAACGCAGTTTTGCCCCACAATTGATGATGCCGTTTTGCTTGCAGCAGGCTTTGACTGCCCCCCAACTGGACTGTCCTTTTGTCCTCCACCTGCCTCCACGTGGTTTCCTCACGTTCTGCGCAAGTCCCAGCAGGGTCCAGCCACAGCAAGGACAAGCTCCAAAAGCAAACAAAATGTCCTCCTGTGTTTCGACATAAATTTGCACACACACACCTGGACACACACTCATTCCTCACGCCCAGGGCCTGGTTCTGCCTGGACTTGTTAAAGGCTTGCCTTCAGGAGAGACATGCAGGAGAGCTCCCACTGTCATATGTGAAGTTTATTTTTGCTCGCCTGACCATTCCCCACCGGGCAGGAAGCTAATGACGGCTCTCCATCATCGACAGCCCTCCACATTTACATCCATCCCGTTTCCATGACAGCCATGTCACTAATTCCCCAACCGCGGCCGCCACACCAACCAACGGCGCGGCAGGCAGCGGCAAGATGGAGTGCCCTGGAGTCATTATCCACCAAGCACTTTCATTAACAAACTGCCCTTAATTACAGAGGTAATTGCAAAATTATTTCATAGTAGCAATTATTTTTCTCAGCCCAATCCCAACAATTCAAAGTAGGAGGCTGCCTACGAAGGGGGCCCAGCGCCAGATCCCCAACGAGCAATGGTGGGCTGTAAATGGCCCCACTCCGAAGATGCAAGGAGACCACCCTTGCCACAAACTTCCCTCAGAAAAGGCACACGCTCATGCGCCACATCTTTATTCTCTGTCACACGAGATTCTCCCCCGGCCAGGGGCAGCCTGGAGCGACCCTCTCTGACGGCAGCAATTCATAGAATCATAGAATCCTAGAGTTGGAAGGGCCATACAGGCCATCTAGTCGAACCCCCTGCTCAACGCAGGATCAGCCCTAAGCATCCTAAAACATCCAAGAAAAGTGTGTATCCAACCTTTGCTTGAAGACTGCCAGTGAGGGGGAGCTCACCACCTCCTGAGGCAGCCTATTCCACTGCTGAACTAGACTCATAGAATCATAGAGTTGGAAGGGGCCACACATGCCATCTAGTCCAACCCCCTGCTCAACGCAGCATCAGCCCAAAGCATCCTAAAGCACCCAAGAAAAGTGGGTATCCAACCTTTGCTTGAAGACTGCCAGTGAGGGGAGCTCACCACCTCCTGAGGCAGCCTATTCCTCCATCTCAGAGGCTTCCTTCCCACACGGTTTATGCCACTCCACGGACAGACAGATGAGGCAGAACATCCATCTCGGACAGTATTTCCTACCCAGCGAGGCAGTTTGGGGCCCCACCGTCAAGTTCACTGAGTGACATTCACCCACTTGGGGTTGCCACCTCTGGCTTAGGAAATCCCTGGAAATCTGTAGGGTGGAGCCTGGGAAGGGGAACGATCTTAGTGGGGTGTTTCGCCAGGCACAGCCCCTCCCAAAGCAGCCATTTTCTCCAGGGGAGCTGAGCTCTGTGGCCTGGAGATCAGCTGTAATACCAGAAGTCCTGCAGCCACCACCTGGAGGCTGGCAACCTCAGGCCCACCCAGCCATGATCCTCCAAGCTTAACCCTAGTGTAATAGCTGGTACGCATTTCTTCTGCTCTCCCTAAAGTCTCCACCAACCCCACTGTCCTTCCTGACTGGAAATGGCTCCCAGAACACATGTGCAAGGTCACCTCCACCACTAACTAAAAAGCGGGGGGGGGGGGGGGAACCAAGGCCTCCACAAGCACATCAGAAGAGTCTTGCTGGGCCAGACCACTGAGGGTCCATCTAGTCCAGCATCCTGTCTCATCCAGTGACCAATGAGTTCCTTTGGAAAGCCAACAATAGGGTCAGAGGCCAAGGCCTCCACAAGCACATCAGAAGAGCCCTGCTGGGTCAGACCAGGGAGGGTCCATCCAGACCGGCCTCCTGCCTCACCCAGGGGCCAGCCAGTTCCTCTGGAGAGCCAACAAGAGGGCATAGAGGCCGAGGCCTTCCCCTGAGAAGACCATCAGAAGAGTCCTGCTGGATGAGCTGAGTGGAAACAAGATGCTACAGGTTCAAATCCAAATTCACTTGGTAACCTTTGGTCACCCCACTCCCACAGCCTTACCTGCCTCACAAGGGGGCTGCCAGGATAAAACAAAGATGGAGGGGAACGGTGTTTGCTGCCTGAGCTCCTTAAAGGAAAGGCAGGATAAACAGAAGGGCAGATGCAGTTGTTACTGCTTGTATACGGGTGTCTATTTCAATGGAAATAACCCCAATTCCTTTTACTGGTTCAGGCAGCAGTGGGGGGGGGAGGACGGGGGATCCAAAGTGCAACCACCTGTTCATGTTCAATAACATCCCTAACATAAAACATCCTAGTGAAAGCCAACTGATACTCAGTCTTCTCAGTGTCTTTCTTCCATTGTTACATCCTGAGACAGTGAGTTCCAATGGTGAACATTATGACCGCTGTGCAAATAAAGGAAGCCACACCCCCCAAGGCTCTTACTGCCCTCCAGGGCATCTATACGGACGGATAAGCCTAAAGGGGCCTCCTCTACTCATCAGGGGGAGGAATAAAAAATAATGTACAGAATTGGCTTAGTCTCCAGGCAGTCAAAACCTTGCAAGACACATTTTTCCACTCCTAACTGCAGTAAAATTAAATCTGAGAGCCACAACCAGTCCCAGAATGAAATTTAAAGTACATTTGTTTCAATATTATTTCTTCTGCAGTTCAGATCTCACACTGAACCCCAGATTTCAGACACTGAGCCATCAGCTGAGACAAATGAGGCCCTTTTATGCAGAGAAACTGCAGCTAGATTAAAATCTTCTCATAGATCAACACGAGAGCCAGCAAGCGAACGTATTTCATTTTGATGATTTCAAATGCCGCATTAATGAGAAAAAATTAAGGCAGATTCATCAATGATCCAACATCGGCAAGCGCTTTTTCAATACTAGGTCCCCACGCAAGCGGGCCTGCTGATCTAAGCCAGGGGCGGCCGAGCTGTGGCTCTCCATGGACTACAATTCCCATGAGCCCCTGCCAGCATCGTGGCCTCGTGACAATTGTAGTCCTTGGAATTCTGGCTTGGCCACTCCTCATCTAAGCCAACCTCCCAAATTGTGTTCTGGCCGCCCAGTTCTCTCCCTGACAGGGGAGGGAGGGGGGGGGGGCTGGGAAGGCTGCCCAGATTATTCAGCACCATTTCCAAGCCTGTAGGTTTTTACCATTCTCCTGAGCAAATGCGTTAGCTGTAAGCAGACAGTAGTTCGAAAAAACGCCTATTGTGAACATTCACAGGGCTCTCCGCAGTCAGAGCAAAACAAACATCGTAAGACACTCCACCATAAATACGGCATTTTCTTACTGACTGTTCCCCCCCCCCCCATATTTAAAGTATGCAAGTCATATTCTAAAGTATCCTTAATAGCCAGGTATGATTACACACAAAACAGCAGAGGCTTAAAACACACACACACACACACACACACTCTCTCTCCCTCCTTCAGAGATGCACTAAAATGGTTATCACCGTTGTGTTTTTGGAAATTGCCAGCCCACTGTTTCTCCCCTCCTCCTCCTTCTCCCTGAACAGTTTGACTGCAGCTCATTCCCCTCGTACAGAGAGGATCCTCCATCCTCGGAGTAAAGGGAAATGTCCCTGCATCCTGCGGTTCATTAGAGATTTCTCTAATCATCGGATCCAGCAGCAGCACCCAGAACGGGTGGCCAGCCCCTTGCAGGCCTCCCCAGCCCCCCCGGGAGCGCAAGTCTCTTTCAGAAGCTCTTCTGCACCGTTTTGCACCACTTCTGCAGCCTTATAACAAGAGAGCCCACTGGCCAGGGCGGTGTGGCTGTGTCTGCCGCACAAATCCCACAGGAAAAAGAGCTACAGCGAGCATGCGCCAGATCACTCAGGCACAGGATGGGAGCAGGCAAAGGCTACCAAAATTTGCCACTCTATTGGGGGAGGGGGCCATGGCCCTCAAGCTGGGCTAAGGTTGTGGCTGTCCCCTCCTGGCTCGCCGTTGGAAAAGGGACTTTGGAAGTGACAGCAGCCATCTAGTCAGGACCGCTGGACCGATGCCACCCCCTGAGTCATGGCTGGCCGCTTGCATGCTGCAAATGCTGAATCCTGACCCCACAGCCAATGCCTACCCAGAGACCTCCTGCCTCCTCCTGTCGAACTCAGAGGCACAGAGATGGCCGCCCAGGAGTTTACTGTCTGCCAGGCATCACTGCTTGGCTACCCAGGCATGAAGGGGGCTTGTCGGGGCTTGTGGGGGAGAGGAAATCCTGTTGCTGTACATTTTGTAGGCAGGGGATTCCTCTGCCCATGTGTCCATCCTGGACAACCCATGCAATCCCCCCCCTGCCCCCGGAGAGTGTGTGGTTTAAATGGCAACGTGGGCATCAGGTGTTTGGTGGGCTTTTAGTGGGGTGCATATTGCAGATACCTCCTTTTGCCTCTTAGAGGGACTCATGACTATCCACTGCTCAAGATCCATATAGCACAGAGATTTTATTGGATAAAAAGGAATCTGGGGGGGGGGTATTTGGGGTTTTCATTCGGTTTGTTTTACATCGCAAGGTTTTCAACTATGACTTGTGCATCACCTTCAAACCCAAAGATGGGTGGGGAACAAATATTTAAAGAAAGAAAGAAAGAAAGAAAGAAAGAAAGAAAGAAAGAAAGAAAGAAAGAAAGAAAGAAAGAAAGAAAGAAAGAAAGAAAGAAAGAAAGAAAGAAAGAAAGAAAGAAAGAAAGAAAGAAAGAAGGCAGGACTCCACGTGTCCTTTTGCGCCTTGCAGCCCTTGTCCCTTTGCACGGCACACCCGGGAGCGAGGCTGAGCAGAAGGGGTCAAGCACATACCCCGAGGGCCTGCCAGGCCAGAGCCTTTGCCACAGATCGCTTCCTGGGCTGGCTTCAACACCGGACTGCGGCGACCACTTTGCTTTTGCCTCCTGCTTCCTGTAGGTGGAAGCAAATGCCTGGCTGAAGCAGGACCGTCTCGGGGAAGGAGACAGCCACGGCCCAGAGCACTGAACGGACGCCGCTCCGGCAGGGATGCGCTCCCTTCTTCTGGCTGCCCGCAGAGCCATCGCACAGCCCCTCCCAAAGGCCCACCCCGCAAACACACACTCAAAGGCAAGCGGCAAGGATGTTATCGTTTTATCAGCCCCGTAAACAGGAGATTAAGTTTTAGGGGCCCATTACATGGGATTATAAAACACCGTTTCACCCAACAAAGCCATTACGGTCCATTATGACAGATTTGCATGCCTGTCTGCCAAGCCGGAATTTTAGGAGAGGCTGACTTCACTTCTGTGGCAGAAGCCAATATCCAGAATCAGGGGATGAGGGCCAAGGCTCCCTGCCCCTCCCTGGGTGAGACAGGAAGGGGAGTCCACAAACACACAGATGCACACAGGGGCAGAGAGGGCACAGGTGCCTGCTGTCCTTGCTGCACACAACTTTTGTGTACGTGTACCTGCTCAGGACAGAGACTGAGGTCCGAGGCAGGATTGTAATTCCAAGACACTGATTGGTTCGTGCCGGCTGGTCTCCATGCAGGAGCCAGCTAGAGACCAAATCTCTTTAAATCAAGCTGTTAACCATTCGCCTGCAATCGTGGGTAGATCCTTTTGTGTCCAAATTGTATATATTTGGGGGGGGGGGGTCATTTTGTGCCATGAGCTGATCCCTAATAATGAGCTGAAATATTCCAGTGCCTTCGTGTCCCTTGACCCAGGGATCCAACATCCACGATCCCCTCTGACCCCCTCCAGGTGCAAAGACTGGGGCAACCCAGAATGCTCCCTGCATTTCTCCAAAGTCTTCTGTCTGGAATACGTAGGAAGGCCCCTTGTGCAATTGGACAAAATTCAAAAAGACAGCAGGGATAAATCTCGCTTGTAGAAGCATCCTAGAAACCCACTGCCCAGGATTTCTGTGGGAATTTTCAAAGCAGTATATGAAATTCTGCTTTTCCACGACTCCTCTGCCAGCATAAGAGATCTGTCATGTCTTGCTTTTCCCCCCACCAATAACAGAAGCAAAGCTAACCACTAGAAGCAGCAGGGCCTTACCAAGCATGGCCCCCTAACTGTTGTATATTGACCTCCTGTTGCGTTCCTGGGCTAATTTCGGAAGACAGCCGTGCTGCACTGCAGTAGCAGGGCTTGATTTGAGTTCAGTTGCACCCTGGAGGCCAACGCGGTTCTCCGAGTGTGAGCTTTCAAGAGTCAAAGGAAACTCCCGCTCTTGGGAGGGAAGACCACGGAAACCTGGCTGGAGCCCCTGGGCCAGCTTCCGCCACCATGTAAAAGGGTTTTTCAGCTTGTCTTTGGGCTACCTCGTTGGCTCACAGTTTATTTGTTGGTTCATCTCTGGGCTGGTTCATTAAACACATCAATTACCTTGGCTGAGTTGATTTCTTGTTTTGATATTCCTCTTGCGTTAAATTATATGCTGAATATGCTGTTTGGCGAGAAGGGGTAGTCTTAAATTGGACTGACTTGTTTTCACTACGGCTGAATTGCTCAGGCTTTCCAGAGAAAGAGGGCTTGGTCTTAATATTTATTATATTCTACTCTGCTGTCAGCTGCTCCCGAGAGACTTCAGGCTGAAATATAAATTGGGGGGGGGGGGATTACGTTGCCAGGTCCTTCCTTTCGCCCTCTAGCATGGAAAGTTTGAAAACATTTCAACTGCAAGGTGGGCGCAGCGAGGGCTTCCTGTATATTAAGATCTGCACACAAGTATTCTTACGGTATAAACGACGCATCGGTTCGGTACTCCGTGCCTCCTGCACCTGGCGCCGTCTGACAAGCGGCGGTACAGCCAGTGGTGCTGATTAGTCCAAGGAGAGCCTGGCGGGAAGGGGGGGAGCAGGAACACATGAACACTCCCAGCTCTGCACCACATTCGGCACTTTGCATTAAATGGCGCAGACTCCCTGCTGAATATTTGCACGGAGATGCTATTTCACAGAGAATACAATGAGAGGATATCAGATAAACCCCTGTGGGGCTCTGTCCAGCTAGCTACTCCCACTGCAAAGTTGCATTTCTGGATGATTTGGGAGCAGGACTCTGCCGCACAGCCCTTCCAATAACCGCGTGGCTCACAAATTCCTCCAACCAAGTCAGAGGGGCAGTTAACCCTACCTGACCCCTGACCTCTAGTGCCTCCAGGTTCTGTCAGAGGGTTTAAAGGCAATCCTCTCCCCTTCCCCGCAGGACAAGCCTTGAACTGGGCCGGAGGCTGAGAATGAGATGCAGTTCAAGCCGGGCAGTGACCAGGAGGCAGGAGCGGCACATCTGGATCCATTTCGATTCAGCACATCTGGATCCTTCTTCAGAACCTCAACAAGTGATATTCCATTGCAAAATTGGGGGGATTCAGAGTTCAGATTGGGGGGGGGGGAGAAAAACAGAGCACAAAATGGCATCCATTTCATTTATGCTAAAATGTAGCACCCATTTTCCCAAATGCTAAACGGGCCTCCTGCGACCATCTCCCATCATCATTCTCAATAACCAGACTTCATTTAGGAGAAGGGAGTCGTCTGCTGAAGAGAGATGACTGGCTCCTCACGGGCTCCTTGCCAAGGCTGAGGTCCTCGGGCAGGTACCCCTTTCTTAGCCAGGCGTGCCCAGCCCCTCCCCGGACCCAGCCCTTTGGACAGGAAAGGGAATTGTTGCTGAACAGACACTCCAGTCTCAAGGAAAGCAGATGGCGTCCTGACAAGGGGCTTAGGAGCACAGGAAGAGATTCGCTGGCAGGGGCTCATGGGAATTGTAGTCCATGGACATCTGGAGGGCCGCGGTTTGACTACCCCTGACTTGGAGCATCAAAGACAAAACATTCCAGGGGGCATTTAGTGTTACTATGCGGCCCAATCAAGTCATAAAGCGAGGTACAAAGCAGAGCATCAGAAATGGCCAACATCAAGCATGACCCTGCAGCCAGCCTAGGGGAGGACTTTCAGGCTGCCTTTGGGCGACCTGCGGGTCAGAGCCAGCTAGCCAGGGTGGTGGATTTAGGACTGTCTTGATTCATTCTGATCCCCGTGGCATAAAGTGGCATAAAGTGCTGATGCCCAGGCAGTGGTTGTGAAAGGGGCCCTGAATCGAGATGGATTCCAGCAAAGAACAGAGATTAATCCATTCAAACAGGCAAGTACATCTATAGCTGCAAGACAAGTCATCCCCCCACCCCCAGACTAGCCCTCCTCTTAGCCTCTGGGCCCAGCAGTCGGTCTCTGCACAAGTTCCAGACCAGATTATGAGCAAAATTGAATTACACAAATATTTCACTAAATATCTTTTAAAGCCTCATTAATATTTATATCAAATCCATCTCTGATGCACTTGGCATTTAAAATCTCCAAAAAAATCTCCAGCTAATTCAAGACATGTATCTGGCATACGAATCAGCAGCAGCCGTTTCCCCATTCCACTCCACAGAACATGAGATGAGCCTTAGAGGCCATCTAGCCCAACCCAGGGAGGGTCATCTGTCCTCGACCGGAGCCAGGGCTTCCTGGGGGGAAGGAGCTCCCAGGCAACATCAGGGCCCTGCCAGAGTTAAAACAGTTCCGCGGGGCCTGCAAAAGGGAGCTTCCCCAGGGCTTCTGGTCAAGACAAGTGAACCAACCAGCAACCTGAGCCCAGAGGTCCCTCCCACCTTCAGAAGAAAAATCTGAAGCACCTGAATGCAGCAAAACCAAGTTCGTTCGTTCGTTCCACTGCTGAATGTGAATCTGTAAACGGTTATTGGACACAAGTCCCTATTGTTAAAAATGTTGTCTATTCAATTCAAGATGCCTATTTCACTGTACTGTTTCTATGAACATGTTCAATGTAAACCATCCTGAGACACAAGGGAGGGCGGTACATGAATATAATAAATAACAATAAATATAATAAACAAACAAACCCTGTCTGTCACAGAAAATCCCAAGCTAGAGGATTCTTGTCAGATTAAAACCTCCAAGCAAGCAAGAACAAACTCCCCGCAAACTGGTTCCATCATTGACTTGCTCCTGCCACGTGAACCTCCTTCTAATGTTCAAGCAAAATCTACCCAACAGTAGCTGAAGCCCCGCTGGTTGATTCTGCTCAGGGTGAGGGCTGTGCAATTGCAGCCTGCAGCACGAACTCACAGCTAAACTGCCCCTGACCAATGGCTGCCTAGCCTCAGACCGAAGGCTCCCAATGAGGAAGAAACCCCCTCCCCCCCACCCCACACACTCCCAGATTATCAGCATGGCACCTGTGCCCCACGTCATGTTTTCAGCCACTCAGCACCACTTCAGAAGGACACATTTCGACAGCACGAGCAGGGCCCTGAACATGCACAGCCTTTGAGTGCTGAAGGTCAGAGGGAGGACATGCAGTAGCAGCTGACCTGCACAACATCAGCCCCCCCCCCAAAAAAAAACTCCCCACATGGATCCTCAGCAGCAACGGGGCAGTTAAGGCTGGACGGGGTTTTTTGGAAAAAATCAGCAGCTGTCAAAAATATATATATTGATTAATACCCAAGTGCGCTTGTTTGCCCGTCTCAGTCTAATTTCAAATGCCGTCCTGCAAGTCTCAACTCTACCGCCGGCCTCTTCCGTCTCCTTTCCTACCACCCGCCTCTCGGAGAGCTCTGCTTCCTTTGCATGTGTTATCGCAGGCCCTTTTGTTTCTCTGGAGATGAATGTCGGTTTTTTTGACGTCATCCTTTCATCCAGAACCTTGGACAGAAATGGATCCGCATTGCTGAAAGCCGAGGAGCAGATCAAAAGTGAGCAATATTTGGAGGCAGGCAGAGAGACTGGGGGGTGGGGGGGGTCCCGTGAGAAGCGGCTGGGGGAGATGTAATTTGGATCCTCCGGCCTGTCTACAATCCGGCCAGGGAGTGGAGTGGAGCCATTCAGGCGGCAGGGGCTCCGTTCCAGGAAGATTTCCAATGACAAGAAACCAAATCCTATCACCTCCCTCTGGGAAAGACGCCCATTCCTGCCGCCAAAATCTCCACAGAGAAGCCGCCAGCTTTCTTGACCTTTGGGATTCAGAGGCTGGGATCTGGGCCACCACGTGGTCTCCGGGAGAGACAGCGCCAGCCACGCATTTTTAAAATACAACACGAAAGAGGAGTCCGAGGGAGAATAAAGCCAACACAGAAGGGGATCATCACCGACATGTCGTTTTAATCTGCATAACCAATCAGATCACCAACGGGCAATCAGAAGCCCTGTTGGCCCCACCCACTTTCTGAAAAACACCGGACGGGTGCCAGGAAACAGGCCCCACTTCAGACTCCACTCTGCATTCTGCCAGGATGGCTCCCATTGCACATTTCAAGCTGGTCTCCATACCGGAGAATTCTGAGTGGCAGACTTCTTAACCACCTGCAGCTGCTACCTTTTATTGCAAAACTGCTACCTTTTATTACAGAACAAGTGTTTGTGAGCCAGAATGCACTGTGGGCTCCGGTTCAGAAACACAGGTCTGGGCCTGGATGCTCAAGGGGATCGGAGGCAGGCAACAACGCTCCTGACCTCAGGGAGAACTCCTCAGTCAACGGACTGGACAACCTTGCTATAGCTGACCAAGTAACAGAATAAGTAAATGCAATCACAAAGCTGCCCCAGGTTCCTCCCTGTGTCATCTTGGCTATCTTTCCAAGGGCTATTTGAGGCCTCCCCAGGATCTGTAGTTCCCGGCTCTCTAACAATCTCCCCCCCCCCCCCCAGTTTAATTCCTGAACCCTGGTTAGAACTTGGATGGGAGACACCCACACACCCCCAGGAAGTCTTGCCAGGCCAACCCATGAAGAGTTACTGTAAATCAGCTGTGACTGGATGGCGCTTCCCACCACCAGGTAAGACCTCTCAAAATCCAATGGGGCTCCATCCCTTTAGCGGGGAAAGGCGCAGGGCTCTTCTGTCCAATTTCCCAAGAGAAGAGCCCATAGGGGCAGAAGCGCTGACCCCAAATGACCCAACACCTGGGTTTCGGAGGAGTAGGCTGTGGATGGCAAACACACCCCATGCCAACATTTGCCATTCAAAGCCTCCCTTTCTAGGCATTGCTTAGCAAGAGGCCCTGGAAGCGTCCGTTCATGCAGCTGGGAAGGGAAGCTGCCATTTGGATGCAGCCAAATCCCGCAGGCAAGCATCCACGTGGCGCCTTGGGTAACATTTCTGCTCAGAAACCGCACACACACAAACACACACACACACTGATGGTGGGATCCAGAAGCTGGGCAGATTAACGCAGCTGCAGAGCCCCTTGCTGCTCCCTGGGCCCCTGCCTGGATCGATGTGTCTCGGCTGCGGGAGGGGAGGAGGGGCCGCCCTGTTAAAGAAAAACCCAACAATATTCGTTCTCTGGGAGTTTGTGTCACAACTAGACATCAAATAACTGTCAGTCCTTCCATGCAACTTAACTAATACGGCAATGAAAAGTTACCAACACACCGTTTCTAAAATTGAATTTTGCATTAGAACAACAAACTAGACCTGAATGCAATTTACTGCAGGCTTTGTCAAGTTAAACGCTCCAGTATCTAATTCAATGTAACTCAAACTAACATTTGATGAATTCCAGAAAGAGCTTCATTCTTATGCCAATCTGCTAAGGCAAAAGAATTATGCCAGCCATTCGTCATGATTGTCACTCCCTAGATAAGTAACCATCGAAATACCTCCAACTTACCTTAAGAACCTTGGCAACACGAAAGCAGTTCTGTGCCTGCAGTTTCTATGGCACAATATAAGGGACTCCAGATGTGTAAAGTCCCAGAGTCAAGGGAGTGCGGAGTTTGGGGGGGGGGACAATACTGTAGAGACCACCTCCAGAGGGACTGGTTTCGGTGACCTGGAGATGAGCTGTGATTTGGGGAGATCTCTCAAATCTCATCTAGATTCCCCTGAGCCAATTCTGCGGAAGGAAAATTACCACAGAACTTGGGAAAAGGCCCAGTTTGTCTAGACGGAGAGCAAGGAGATCACAGGCCAAGTTACCAGGGGTCAAAGAGAGCAGCAGAAAGGCCTGGAGGAGGCGAGCAACTCCCTGGGAGGAGGGCCAGATGCTACTGATCCGAGAGGAGACACTCGAATGATAAAGCCAGGAGGGAACATTCAGGGAAGCAGCAATTCCACCACGGGGGGAGGGGGGAATCAAGGGAGATGGCAGACAGATGCAGGGCCCAGCCCTCCCGTGAAGAAGGGCCCCCAAGGGCATCCAGCGCAGCTCTGTCTCCAGGACACAAAGCATTCCAGCTGATGCAGCTTCTACTTCAGAATCTGCTGGTCTTCACACAGCAGCCCCATTCCCACCTGGGGTGCATAGCCACAGTCCAGACCCCCTCCCCACCGGGCCCCTAAGCCGAAGCATTCCCTCCCTCTGCCCGCCCCTGAGGTCTCCTGCAAGCCACAAGTTGCCTCCTCACGGGGGGGGGGGTGCATGCCTGATTCTTCTCTTGATAGCAGCCTCTCCACTTAACGTCCCACAGCTCAGGAGGAGCACACAGCACTGTTCCTGCTGGTTCATGGGGGCTTGTACAAGTGCAGGGATGTCCCAGGACTGAGAAGCCATCGTTTTTGGCCTTCTCGGTCCCCCACCCCATGCTGTTTTTCCTTGCCTGAAAAGGGAGAGCCTTGGCCACGTGTCCACCGTGATGATGGCCTAAAAACGACCCCCTGGGACTGCTCAAGCGAGCTGCTGGGCACAGAGGCCAGAGGGCAGGGAATATGGGGGGGGGGGGCTTCATAACCTGTGGTGCTCTGCAGCAGCCCAAAAAGTTCAAAACACAACAAAAGATAAGCAAAAAAATATTGTGCTGTTTTTAAACATTATTTCCACATTGGCTTTAGGGCTACTGTGAAAATGTACAGGCAGGGCTGGGGAAGAGGCAGGCCTTCAGACTTCCTAAAAATCACCGGGGGGGGGGGGAATATAAGAACATTAAAACTACTTCTTTTCCATATCAGTATATACTTTTCAAGGCGGCCATTTTCCTACCGGAGGACTGATCCTTGGCACTTGAAAATCAGTGGCCATCCCAGATCTCCAGCCACCACCTGGGGGTTGGTCACCCTAGAAACAGGAGGGGGTGATCCTTCTTTTTAACGGTAGCAGAATTGTATGGCGTCTGGACCGTGCAAGTTAGCATATGGGAGACAGTTCGGCAGCATTAGTCAAAATGAGTTTGCTAAGAACGGTTATGCAAATCTGACATTTGGGAAAGCCGCTCCTGCAGCCCCTCCCGGTCCTGCTTCCCAAAGAGGGCGGCGCATCAATATGCTCCTTCCTCCCGGATGGGTGCAGAGAAACCCGCCCTGCCCGCTGCGCGCCAGAGGGCAACCTCCAGCATCACAGCCTGTCACGGATTTCCGCAACGCTGCTGCAGTTCCAGATTTATGGACCTTGAAAGCCATTCAGAAGTTCACAGCTCCTACTTAGCAAACCGGTCCTGCCGCCAGCCACGGAGAAGGGCCAAACGTACGACGCGTTGCTCACAGAGCTCCGGAAAACAAAGCCAACCCCCCCCCCCCCCCGCCGAAACAGGGATGATGCTTCTCAGGCTGGATGGCAAATCACCCCCCCCCCTCCCAGCACACAGACAGAGACACAGTGAAAACTCAGGATTTATGGACAAGCCACCGCCATGGGGCTAGAAAAGCGCTCTGCTAGTGGAGCTTCTTTGGGGAGCTGCTGGTGTGGTGGTGGGAACTGCCGACTTCAGCCAGCCCCGCAGGGGTTCAAGGCCAGGGACATTCGTAGGAGATTTGCCAGGACCTGCCTCTGCACCGGCTTCCAAGCAGGGGGAAGCAAAACCGACCGGGGAAACAGCTCGCCATCAGTTCAGCTCTCAGGTCAAGGGCAGATCCGGGTGCTCAGCAATTAGGCTTAAACGGCTCAAACAGCCAACCTGAATCGAAGAAAAATGCAGCCGATGCTCAGGGAAGGTGCCTTCTCTCAGCTTCGGTTTGGGGGCTCTGAACCAAGCTGAATTTGGGCTGGGGAACTGGTTGATGCCCAACCCTGGTTCAGAGTCTCCCGCCCAGGCATTAGCATTCATTTATGAGACATGCCAGCGCTGGACTAGCCTGGACCGCAGAGACCCTGTTTCAGACACCGAGGAATGCTAAAGAGCTGTTTGTGTGATGGCGGCTACTACTACTACTACTACTACTACTACTACTATGGGGCTCTCTTTCAACCCAGAATGTAGGTGGCTCTCAGCAACCAGTGCAGCAAAGAACTGTGTTTTAGGAGAAAAGACTGCCACATTTAGGAAACTGAACTTTGCTGACATGAGGGACCCAAATATGCCCAGCTCAGCTCTTCTCTGCGGAGTGGCTTCCCCGCATGCAGATAAGTCACAGCCGCTGTGTCCGCCTGGTTTGATAAATAATGTATATCCCACAAACAGAGCTTAATTCCCATTAAGGCAGAATTCTGGTGGCCGTCCCTCACAAAGGAAAATAACAGACTGTGATTTGAATTGCAAGCAAGCTGAAAACGCTCAGTGCCAAACTTGAACAAGCTGTGCAGAAATTCGAGCAAACTGTACTGCAAAACCCCCTTCCTAAGCAGGAAATGATAAAGAAAAAACTGCAGTATTTGGAAACGGGGAGGGGAGGGAAGAAAATGCCCGTCTCCACTTCACAGAAAGGATAACACTTCAATACAGTCGATCAAGTGAAAGGGCTTCTAGCATTATCAATACATTTTACAACTTTGTTAATGAAAGCTGTAAATTACTGGCTGAAACCTGTCATTTGCTAATCAAATGCAATACGTATTTTCTTTGCTGCATGAGACAAATTATCAATTTCTGTAAATCATAATTAGTTCTGAACGTCTAATTCCACTAAGGATGAGAGCTGCAGAGTCCTAACTCAGGGACCCTCTGGAAGCCACAGAGGCTAGCCTCCCCCAACCGTCAGCAGGGCTAGAAGTGTGTGAGCCCCAAAGAAACATCTGGATTAATTTTTAATCGTGTGTCTAAGAAACCCTCTGGAATGTGTTTGAATTAAGTTACACAGCAAAATACTTCAAGCTAAAAATCTTAATACTGTAAACAGCACGAAGCCATGTCATATTTTATTTAGCTTCATTTATGCCCCACTTACTATCCCGGCAGGAACCCAGAGCAGCCTTCAAGTCTGACTCAAACTCTATTTTTTTAAAATAGCGTGATTAAAAATGGGGCCACAACCTCAAAGGCCCTTCTCCAGCAGGTTATGAAGCTGCCCCCTACGGAACCAGTCTTGTCTGCTCCGGCTGGCAGGAGCTCTCCATGGTCCTAGACCGAGGTCTTCCACATTGCCTCCTGCCTGGTCCTTCTAGCAGGAGATGCTGGAGATGGAACGCAGGACTTTGTGCATGCCAAGCAGAGGCTCTACCCCTGAGCCACAGCCCAACCCCCTCTTCTCTGGAGATCTGGAATTTAAAATGTCTAAATAAGTAACTCTGGCATACACAACTTTTCTAAATTCCATGTGCCACGTCCGCGGTTTGCACCCCTGCTCCCAAATAGCACACACCGTTTGAAGGACCTGGCACTGGCTTCTAACCTAGGCTCCCAACCCACGTGCAGATGAGCTAAAAATGGGAGGCTTGACTTTCTGACCCTTTCCGTGTAAGAGGGATAAGAAGTTAAAAGGGTGGTGGATTGAGGCCGTTGGCACTACAGGCGCAACACAAGTGTATGTTTTCATTGGGACTCTATTAGGTGAAAAAAGGGAGATGCTAATGTGACATTTTCCCAGTACTAAAAGAACCTCCGTGCTCAAAATTAGGGCATAAATCAAGCACACAGTCTCTCAGACATATGGTCAACCTAGTTTCCCACTCATCCTGTTTCTGCATCAAGCACCAGATTAATTTTTTTTCAGGATCAGTTAGCAGGATGAGGGGCTCTGACTTGTTCTCCCAGTTTCAGGTGGCCAACCGTGCTGGTCTGCAGTAGAGGAGCTGGATTCAAGTCTGGGAGCACCTTCAGAAGCCAGAAAGATTTGGGGGGGGGGGGGTGAACCTTTGAGCATCAAAGTTCCCTCTGCCAAGTTAAGCAGCTGCCCATCAGCATAAAAGCTTGCTTTTATAAGAAATGCTTGCTAGTGAAAGATCAACAAGGAGCCACATTCTGCACCCGTTGCAATGTCCAGGTCAGGGACAAGGGCAGCCCGGCATACAGCAAGTTACAGAAGTCTAGCCTGGAGAGGACTGTTGCATGGATCACCACGGCTATGGGGCCCGGCTAGTAGCCTCACTTGGCATCGATGGTGAATCACCAGCTGAGCTACCCTGGCCCTGTGCCTCCATCAAAGGTGCTCCCACACTCTTGCTTTTCTCCACTACAAGAGCTGCAGCCCCCCTGGCCAGAGGACCAACCCAGGCAGAGGGACCGAGCCTCTTCCCATGCACAGGCCAAAGCCCCAGCCATGCTTCCTGCCCCGGAAGCTCACGCGGCCAGCTCCTCCCTCCTATCGGGCTGTGAGGACAGCCGGGCTCAAAAGGCCCTTCTCTACAGGCCCAGGCTATAGCTGAGCTGCTGGGGATGCAGCTCTTCCAGAGTTCCTGTGGCTTCCAGTCGCTCAGGGCTAGAGACACAGGCCGAAAGTGATCCTGCAAAGCCAGGCCCTGGAAAGGCTCTGCGCTGACCCCTCGGAAAGCCCCACTGCTCCTCTCAGGACTCACAGTCCCCCACCCCGCAGAAGCATCTCCACACCTGGAAGGCTGACTTGTGTTGGAAAGCAAAAGGTTGCTCTGGGAGCCCCGAAAGAGCGAGACACACCTGCACAGAAACCTCTCCAGCCTCTCCCCTGTCATTCAGAGCCCTAAAAGGGGCATGGACCTTCATGAGGCTACGGAAGACACTGGATATTACAGTCCCACAGGCCCATGCACGAAAGGAGAGGGCATCCTCTCGGAATAGAAGGCCTCAAAGCCCCACACCCAGCAGGCAGCGGCAGCAGCTAAAATAGGCCAGAACAGTCTTTGCAAATTAAACACTTGGTTTTATAGCACAGAAAAAAGAAGGGTGGTGGGGAGAGAGCCATCGCATTAATTAGCATCCTCTTTGTTCTGAACTCAATGAATTTATGCCATCCTTCAACATTGTTTAGCCAAAGCAAACACAAACAAGGGAAGCGCATTCTTCTTTCCAATCCATACACAAAAATGATCTGGATATTCACATTTAAAATTGCTATCATGGATTAGCTTAAGGCAATTATTCCTCTCTCTCTGCATTCTCCCGCAATATATTTTTAAAAAAGAATTCATGTCTCTCGCCTAACAAGAAAAAATGAAATCCTATTAGTTGTGTCTCCAGTGGATATTAACGCTTCCTTTGTTTACAAAGGTTAATATCTCCCAAATAAAGGAACACACACTGCCTGTTAAAATAATTACATCATGACATTTCAGAAAGGTTGGCAGATAGACATGGTTTCAAGCAAAGAAACAGAATAAACAGGGTGCTTAAAAAAAACCCAGGACTTAATAAATGGAAGGCCTTGGTCATTTTATTTATTTATTTATCTAGGAATTTATAGTCTGCCCTATTCTCAAAAACCCAGAGCAGATTACAGTAATGTAAAATGCGTATAAATTTCATAAATACTGAATAAACTTTAAATTAAGCATTAAAACGCTAATTTAAACATTAAATATCAGTTATTAAAACTGCCCCATGTGCTTCCTCGTGGAGGGGGGTCCTGCAGAAGAGTTTGCAGTCAGAACTGCTCCACGGCTGCTCCATCAGCTGCCTGGCTTCCCACCTCTCCAACCTTCCACAGGCTCCATCTTTGGACCCTCTGGCAGAAGAGGAAGATGGCGCTTGGACCTGATCCTATGCCGGCGCTTGGGGGGCTCAGGCATGACTAGAGTTCCCCCGCATTCTTCGGAAGCAACAAATGCCCTGGGACTGAGGCGGCAGCTCCTGGTAGGTCTTGCCTGCTGCTTTAGCACCGGAGGTCCCTCCTCAGCTCGCCCTCCACCCATCCGCACGACGAGTTGGTCTTGGGAGGGAGCTGAAAAGTAACAGCCGCTGAGTTACGAGGAGGCTTGCGGGCTGTGCTCCGTTGCCAGGCCAGCTCTTTATTTTATTGGTGTTTTCTTTTCTTTCTTTATATATTTGTTTTATGGGATTTGAAGGAAGTGAAGGGGCTGTGGAGGAGCTAGAAGTAACTGGAGGGCAGGGGAGGAGAAGGCCAGTGCTGTGAATGATCACAAAACACTGATAAACACAAAACACAAAACACTTTAGGATGCTTAGGGCTGATCCTGCGTAGAGCAGGGGTTGGACTAGATGGCCTATATGGCCCCTTCCAACTCTATGATTCTGTGATTCTATGATAAGGAACAAAAGAGGGCTGGGATACAGCAGGCGTGGAGTTAGGAGGTCACACAGGTGCAGACATTTGAATTTAGTCATCCCCCCCCCCCCAAAAAAAAGAGCAGCAAAATGGCCTCCTCCAGCCTCCCATACCTGCTTTACCAGTGGAAGGGTGCGGCAGCCAAGCACCCCTTAAAACGTCTACACAGATTCCAGTGTTGGCCTGAAGCCACAGAGAAAAATTCAAGTCCAAGGGCACTTTTAAACCGACCAAGTGTTATTCCAGCTAGGAGCTTTTGTGTGCAGACAGCATCTGAAGGAGCATGCGTGCATCACAAGCTGGTCTTTCCACCTAATAAAATGTGGCTTGTGGCCCCAACAACACACATCTTAAAACAGAAGGCGATTGGCCCTGGGTGGGTGGGTGTCTGACCAATAGGAAAAAGGCGGTCCGAGAGACCTACCTGGAATCCACTGATGAAACCGGACGGCCTTTCTCCTGTTGGTCGAGTCCCCCCACTCAGGACTGATCATGCTGTGGGCTGTTCTTTCACCCCCCCCCCCCCCCAGAAAGGCCAGCAACCATTCCCTGCTTTCACCAGTAAGGACTTGGATCTCCGTACAGATAGAGCCAGTTGGCCAAGGTATACTTTGACTTGGACTGAGCTTTTGAAAATTTGAAGCTGCTTGGCAATTATTACAAAAATTAATGAAAAACAGAGGACTTGCCACTGAAGAAGGATTGGCTATTGAAAACGGGGCCTGTCAGGAAACCGTTCCGGCAGAGGTCCTGGTGGAACAAATAAAATAAAGGACAGAAAGGACATTGTTTGTTTGAAAACCTATTTATTGATGGTTTACGGCATTGGGAACGGTCTCCTTTTTCTTTTGGGGGTTACAGGGGAGGAAATTTAGCCAATCGGGCCTGCATGGTCTTGTACTACTGGTCCATCCTGGCTAGTGTTGTCTACACTGACTTAAGGATGATCCAGGGCCTGGAGACCAAGTCCTATGAGGACAGGCTGAATGTTCAGCCTGCAGAAGAGGAGGTGGAGAGGGGGCAGGAGGGCTCTCTTTAAGCATCTGAAAGGTTGTCACTTGGAAGAGGGCAGGGAAAGGATCCTGTGGGCAGCAGAGGAGAGGAGCCAAAGTAATGGGTTTAAACTAAATGGAGAACAGTACCAGCTAGATATCAAGAATAGTTTTTTCACAGTTGGAGTAGTTCAGCAGTGGCATGGGCTATGAAATGGGATGGGACTAGATGGCCTGCATGGCCCCTTCCCACTCTGGGATTCTAGGAGTCTAAGTTCAGCAGGGGAATGAGCTGCCTCAGGAGGTGGGGAGCCCCTTCCCACTCTAGGAGTCTGGTTCTTTAAGCAGCACTGAGCAGGGGGTAGATTGGATGGCCCCTTACAATTCTATATTTCATAGAATCATAGAATTATAGAATCATAGAGTTGGAAGGGACCTCATGGATCATCTAGTCCAACCCCCTGCACTATGCAGGACACTCACAGCCCAATCGCTCATCTATTGTAACCTGCTACCCCTTATTTGATTTACTGAGTATAAACTGCCCCTCTCAGCACACTCATCTCACGGTGGCGCACAAAAAGATAAAGCCAGTAATACAATAAAACCACAGTAACTAACCTAACTTTTACAGACAGCTATCAGCATCCTCTTACTATCCTGGCCTGTATCAGGGTGCTGTGAGGGGCGTTGGGGGAGGTGGGGGGTTATTTCCAGCTATCCCATGCAGCCTGGCTTCTACCAAATGCTCCGTGGAAGGGCTGTGCATGGAGGCCCTGCGGAATGCAATCAATCTGGACAGGGCCCACGTCTCCCCGGGGAGCTCATTCCACCCTACGGGAGCGTGGGCCGAGAAGGTCAGGCAGGCTTCCCTTGGGCGGAGCGTGATGCTCCCTGTGGGGCGTATTTGGAGGGGCAGCCCCTCAGGGCCACTGTGCTTCTATCAAGCCTGCCAAAGCCAACCCGTGGGCAGCCGGGCTTGAAGACGGTGCTGCCTGCCCCCAGCCCACTGGGCAGCATTGTGCCAGAGCTGGGAGGGATGAATTCTCAACTTCTTTTGCCACCTCTGGCCACAGAAACAGCACAGAAGTCCCCGAAATAAAACGCACTGAGTGGGTGACACCGGGAGGGGGGGTGGGGGGCAGCACTCTGACGACAAACCACCATCTCCTCAAACGCGCCGGCACGTTCCAGCAACTTCAACGAGAGATGTAATGAAGTGCTACAGCCGACTCCTGAGAAATCCTTAATGTAACATTAGCATATTAACACAATGGCAAATTATAGTCAGAGCTATTTAAACAAGCTTAAGTGCCCCAAGACAAAAGCTACCTGTTCTTCCTGCAGCACGGCAGCCAAAAAAGAGAAGAATCCCAGCGCTCAAGTCAAGGCCCCGCTCTGACTCTGCAGCACCTCACCTGCGTATCACCTCAGCAACCAAGCCGACTCCCACGCAAGCCGCATTATGCGCCAGCAGGGTGTTCCTGTGCGCTGCGTTTCCCCAGAAATTACAGAGCCTTGGAATTAAAGCCGGAGGGCACAGGAGCGATTCCTCCCTGGTCTTCTGCTGCATGGGCTGGTGCAACGTGAAGTAAATATTGTTCTCTGTTTCACAAAGCAATACCGCCTCTGCCTCCATAAATACACCCACTTTCAAAAGCGGGAAAGAAAATGGGACGGGGAGGTATTCAACCGCTGTCCCCCACAAGGCCTGCCGTGAAAGCGGGGCCTTCGTCAGGAAATGGCCAAGGTTTTCAGTCGAGGCGTCAGGACTGCACAATTGCAGTTCAAAAAGCCAGCCATTCCCGTGTGCCCTTGGAGAACAGGGGCACTACAGCAGAGGAACGCTCCCAAGATGTCTCAGGGCCGCCTCACAACATGTTCCTTACAGAAAACAGCCCGGCAGGGAGGAAAGGGGTGTGCAGCCCATGCCAGCACCACCCTTGACCACGTTTGTGTCGCTTTCCTTGGGGGCACCAGCAGAAAAGGAGTCACAGCTCCTGGGGCTGCAAGAGGACCTGTAAAGCACGCAACAAATTCCTCCAGGAATCTCTATTGTGGATCGAGGCTGGGGCTGTGTGTGTGTGTTTTGTGCATCCCTTGGCCCATCCATTCCCTGAGGAAGGGTCACAGACCCTCCTTGTTTTATAGATGGGGCAACCTGAGCATCAGCGCACCTTGTTGCAGGCAAACCCCCCCCCCCCCCAAATCCAAGAATAGTCATCTGCAGTTAAAGAACCAGCCTGAAAGGTTTCTCCGCTTGCAACAAAGATAGAGTCGCATCTGCCTTACATGTCAAAAGACGGCCGAACTCTGAAAAAGACGGTGTTCTACAGATGTTCCTCTGAACTAAAATAGAATTTCCACGTCAGGATGACAATTTTCCAGCTGAGCGGCCCAATATACAGCTCGGAGGCACGTATTACCGATACAGATTGGATGCAGATGGCAAGGTGAGCAATCCCTTCCCTGGTCCTATTAAAACTTCTTTGCCACCATAATATTTTGTAAATAAGCGCTATGAAGTGAAACCGCCCCAGCCTTTCATAGTCAGCAAAGGAAGAAATCTATTATCGCTTTTCATCTGCTCTAATAATCTATTTTTAATATCCTTGTTAAACAGAAGAGATCTTCCTGCCCCAGCCCAGATGTGGCTTCTCCCGCGGCCTCATCCGTTGCCTCCCTTTCTGCAGGGACAAGCGGACCGGCTGGGTCACACACACACACACACCGCTGAACAAGCCTAACGGGGGCCCAACTGCACCAAGTCTCCAACCTCTGACCAGCCCTGTCCCAAAGGAGGCAAAAGGGCCCAAAGGAGAGGCCTCTCTCTCCTGCACGGGACTCCACCGGTTTGGCTTCTCCTGTCGGGAATCAGGGGAGGGAGGTGCCGGGCGGCTACACAGGCCCAAGGATGCTGCTGGGCTCCTCTGCCGTCTCAGCTTCTTCCCCCCCCCCTTCTACGGATCACTCCAGATCTGCAATCCCTTTTCCTCGGGGGCTTCTCAGAGCTCTTGGGCCAGAGGGACAGGCTCCCTCAGGACCACCAGCCTCGGGGACCCTGTTTGGTAACAAAGACCCCCTTCCTCAGTTTGGTGTGCTGGTTAAGAACACCAACTTCTAATCTGGTGAGCTGGGATTAATTCTGTACTCCTCCTCCCCATGCAGCTAGTTGGGTGGTCTTGGGCTCCTCACAGCACTGATAAAGCTGTTCTGACTGAGCAGGAATACCAGGGCTCTCTCAGCCTCACCCACCTCTCAGGGGGTCTGTTGTGGGGAGAGGAAAGGGGACATTAAGCTGCTTTGAGCCTCCTTCGGGTAGAGAAAAGCAGCATAGAAGAACCAACTCTTCTTCTTTTTCTTCTTTTGAGTGTTACTCCTAAAACCATTAATCTTTGGAAAAGGTCTGCTGAGGCCCCAAGAAAATGAAACGCATAAAAGCAAAAGGCTTTAGTCGCTGGTTCAAATGCAGCAGGACCTTGGAGAGCAGCACTGGGGCCTCAGCGGTCGAAATCTGCCCCCCCCCCCCCGTCTCCTGGATTCCAATCCAGCTGTTCTACTGGAGACCAACCAGGCTCTATCCCGAAACTATTTTAAGGATCCTCCAGAGTCGAGACTATTCATTCGGTGGCTTCTCTTAACACAAATCAGTTAAAGGGACCTGACAAGACACAAGACCACCAACCTGACCCTTCCCGGCTTCTGAGCAAGACCCCCCTCCCGACCACCTCGCTTTACCTCCCCACAAGACCGTCTTCTCCTTCGCCTTCCCTGTGCTCCCCCTTTCTCTTTGCAGTGCTCTCTCTCTCTCCTCCTGCCACTCAAAGCCACTCCACTCCTCGCATGTAAACACTCCACTGCCGCCCCCCGCCCCCCTCCTTGTCTTTAAACTGTCTGTCACAAAGTACATGCACAACTCACAACATTTTAGGGCATGTTTTACAAATCTCTCAGGCCATACGTCACTGGGCTTAACGTGCGGCTGCTGGCTGGCTTAGCAGGCAGATAAGCGTCCGAGGCACAGGCGGGCAAGAAAAAGACGCGTCCCGGGTGCAGCTTTCTTGGGTGTTCCGCAATATCACCTCCGGGGTCCTGAGGAGCGACCAGGGATTGGGTCCCGAAGTACCACTTCCGCGGCCAAGGGCAGAGCCCAAGCAAAGAGGCTGTAGTTGCTCAGCAGCGTCTTACTGACTGGGGAACAGCTGCACTGTGGGTGGGGTAGGGTGGGGCGGGGGGTGGAGAAGCATCATGAACTCCTGGGCGAAAGCAGCACGCCGAGGTCAAAAGGGGGCACGGAGAGGGGATCCTTCAACCCCTCCTCCCCCGTGGAGGCCGGTTCCTTGCAGGCCAGCGCTGAGTTACGGAGGCTGCGGCAGCTCTTCAATCTCCGTTTCTGCTGATGCTCACAAACCAAAGGGTCCTCGGACGCTTTTCGCTGTCAGCAGAACCCCTTGACTGAGCGGCCCCTCGCCCGCCAGAGCCAGTCGGGTGCCTGATAGGCCATTCCCCGGATCTTTTAGAGAGGAGGACTGATGGCCTCAATCCCGCCAGGAAGGCTTTTCTCCTAAAATGCTTTCCCAGCAAAGGAGGGGCTCGGAGGAAGGAAGGAAGGATTACAGGGCAAGCCCTCCCCATCCTTCACGCAAGCCTCCCGGGGAGCAGCCAGATGAACACCCCCCTTCCCCCCCCTTCCTGACAGCCCCTCTCCCCGCAGCCACCTTCCTAGCAGACCCTTTTGGGGTGGGGGGGGGGTGGGGGGGAGACCGAGTCTAAGTCCAGCCTCCCCTCCTGCTTGGTCAGCTTCAGCGGCAGGAGGGCCAAGGCTCTCCGGTCCCTCTAGGAGTGTCCAGAAATGCCAGGTGGTCTTAAGGCAAAAGGCTCAGGCGCTTTGGGACAGTGCCTGTTGCAGGGCGGGGAGAAGGCCCGGGGAGCTCTGCATTCCCCTTTCAGTGCCCTCCTTGCTTCCTCTCCTGGACCAAGGTGCTTGACGGGGCTGGCAGGCCCATCTTGACCAAGGGCAGTCAGTTAATGCTCAGCTCAATCCAAGCCCCGTGGCACCTTAGAGGGCAACAAAATTGGGGGTGCATAAGCGTCTGAGAGGACGTGCGGCCTTTGTCAGAGGAAGCCAACACGGCTACCCACAAAACCCACAATCAAATGAGTCCCCTGATCGGCATGGAGGGCAGGCAGTGGCCAGCTATAAGGCCATCAGCAGGGGAGAGCAGTAGAGTGTGGGCCCTGTCCCGGGGAGTCCCCAGTAGCATCTACCTGGCATGGAGGGAAGCAGGATGCTGGACCAGAGGAATTAGCAAGCTGCAAACAACTGGGAGCAACGCACAACAAAGGACTACAGACTCTGCAGCAGAACGCTCAACAAACCAAGGCAGAATCCAACAGCAGAAAGCAATAAGGCCCATCCAGAAACAACCCAGAATCATCTGCAGCCAAAGAACCAACGGGGAAAGGGCTGGACTCAGCACCAATCAATTAATCAATGAATGAATCAGAGGCATATGCACCAGAGGAGAGAGTTTCACAAACCCAGAGCCACTGGTGAAACAGCACCCACACCCTACATGGGGCTCACGGGATTATAATCTCAGTGGGCAGGCAGGAAGGGTGGCACAGGCGCCCGGTCCCAAGCCATGCCCAGCTTCCAAAGCAGGCCACAGAGCCTTGAACAGTCGCCAGACACAGACTAGAGGCCGGCAAAGGCAACAGGCCCCCACCTCAACCCCCCACACCAGCCTAGCCGCTGGAGGAAGGAGAACATGGATTACCATGGGGCGGGGGGGGGGGGGGCAGAGAGAGACCATCTGCTTGGCCCACAGAAGACCCTGGTTCAATCCCAGGCAGCATCTCCAGTTAACCCAGGGACCAGGCAGGAGGGGCTGGGGAAGACCTTTCTCTGCCACAGACCCAGGAGAGCAGCAGCCAGTCTGAGGAGACAAGACCAGCCGTGATGGATCAGGGCTGTGACTCAATGTTTATGGCCAGATCATGTCTTTCCCAGAATGCCAGCATACACTGTCCCTTTATTACGTTTTCCAGAGAGATGTAACATTTCTAGAAGTTTTAAAGCCATGTCGAGGAAACGTTTTTCCCCCACAAAAAATATGAAAGGGGGTATGTGGATGGAACGGAAATATATGCAATACTTACTTTCCTATCAAACCCTAAATGGTAGTACATAAAATGCATCATTTAAAACTCCGTTACCACATAAAATTGGACTATTTGGCATATTTATGTTATTTAAAGGTATAACTGAGAAGCCACGTGGCACAGTGGTTAAAAGTGCCAAGCTCCTCTCTGGGAGCCCTCATGCAAGAGATGCTCACTGGGTAGCCCTGGGCCAGTCTCACTCTCTCAGCCTAATCTACCTTGCAGGGATGTTGTGGGAATAAAACGGAGGAGAGGAGAACAAGGGAAGCCTCCTGGGTCCTGTTCAGGGCACATAACAGCATATAAAAGCTACCCCAATAAAGCAATGCAAAATACAGTCTTTTCTTATAGAAAACATAGTAGTAGTAGTAGTAGTAGTAGTAGTAGTAGTAGTAGTAGTAGTAGTAGTAGTAGTAGTAGTAGTAGTAGTAGTAGTAGTAGTAGTAGTAATAATATGAAGCAGCTTTTTCAGGGGGAGCACAACCCCATCCAGAATAGAAGAGCTGTTTCTTTATCCCCGGCTTTTCACTGCTCGATGGAGTCCCAAAGATGTGTGTTTGTGTTTGTTTCAGCGCTACCCAAAGTTATCCACATTTTCCACTGCAAACCTTCCCTGTTTCCATCTCCCCTTTTTTCTGCCCCCCCCCCTTCATTTCCCCCAGCCTTCGTGTCTCTGCTCCACTGGCACACAGCCGTTACCGGAGGCAGGGGACACCGAAATATTCCCAGTTCTGAAGCTGCATTTTCAAGATCGCCCCGTTCCTTTCAGACTCGGCCATAAAGGCCAGCGGGTTTTGATAAGGCGAACACGAAGAGCACGGTTGGGAGAGAGATGCCTCCCTCGTGCTGCTGCAAGACAAGATCCGGCCCCCACTCGGCCACCGGTCTCCTCTGCAAACCTTGGCCTTCTCTGGCGGTAGCATTTGGAGCGGCTTTCCTCTTGCCCACGCCAGAGAACGGCCTGGGCTCCAGGACTGGCATGGCAGAGCCAGAGCCAAACAAACACTTGGCCGAAGGGAAGGGGTTGCGAGGCCTAATACACAAACACACGTTGCACAGAAACCCTCCCTGCGGAGCAGACGGTCCAGGCTTCTGCTAGCAATGAGTAATGATATGCACAGCAAAAGGGGCGAGATTCTAGTTAACCTTTTTTCTCCTGCTATTTTCCCCAATAAGTCTTGGAAGTCCAGTATTTAATGTTTTTGCAGTTATGAAAAGCTTCAAGCTGCTCCAATAATCAGAAGTTAGACAGCCACTGCTCACCTGTCTTTAAAAACCAATTATTCCTTATTTTGTTCTCCCTCAACATGCAAGCTGAACTGTTCATCCAGCCGCAAGTAGAAAGAGAACAATGGGGCCTTAACTCGTCAATTGGCTTGCACACAGGCCAACAAAAAGTCCTGGAGGCTTCCAAAGGGAGGCAAGTTAACACCTACAAGCAACCAACAGTAGAGGGGATGCAGCGTGAGAAACCATGGGGAACTTCTTTCCAAGGTGCAGATACCATGGACATCAGCAACGCATTTGCATACACCAGTAGCAAATCATCAGCAGCATCATCTACAACTTGGTGAATGAATCACAACTGGTAGCATGACATACCTAGTATCCTGACATGCTTTAGGACATGCTTTCTTGACTGGAAGCAATTTTAGCAGGAAGCAATGAAGCTAAACACATTTGGCCTCTGATACACTGCATGCTAACATCTGGAGACGAGGAGAAATGCCAATATCTGGATAAGCGCCTGTAATTCCTCCAACAGGCAACACTCCCCCCAGGCCGTCCTTGATTGCCCACACATCCATGGTCCTTGGTGTTCCATGCATCATGTTCCCTTGAAGGTAAATCTTCACAGTCCAAACCTGGAGCTGCAAATTAATGACTTGAAGAGACATCAGAATCTTCCTCAGCAGAGACCTTCAAAAAGGTCTGCAGGTCAGAAGTGATTTCACTGCAGAAGGCCCTGCCCTGGCATAGATGCTGGGCGACTTGAAGCACCACATCTATGAAAGTGTCCTGTCCTAAGACCAGGCACCTACCTGGAAGAAAGAAATGCTACCTGTGTGAAGGCAGACTGGAAGCTCAATGCTGGGTGGGTCCCCGCCCACAGCACCACTGCTTCGGCATGCAAAATGAGCCGAACACAATTGGCATGAGAAGCTCGCACATTAGCATCCTTGTAAACGGCTGTGTGATTCTGTCGCAGCCCACAGAACACCCGGGGGGGGGGGGGGAGGCAGCCCTGCCTGGCCAATATGCCTTCCCAGCAGTAGCCCCCAGGGAATTGTTTCTGCTCATGAGCAACACGGCCGTGCTTTCCTCACAACCAGCAAGCTCCCTCCATTACTTCGACTATTTGTGCACTGCCAAAAAACACACAGACAGAAAGCAGATACTTGTGGGTCTGAGTGTGCAGCCGGAATTGTCTACAAGCAACACCCGGGGACGCCCAGCGGCTTCAAAGCCAGCCATTATGGATGAAAACGGAGCCCGCTTGATCTATGTTGCATTTACACACACATCAGCACAACTGTCTTCCTGAGTGGGTGTTTATTACACTACAGCATAATTTTTCAATTATTAATGGTACACACTGACATTATCAAAGAAACTCCTTGCATTTTCAAACAAGCAGCAAACTTTTAAAGCCAAAAATAATGGCCTCCATTAACATAAATTGGGGGAACTGCCGGAGAAGATCCGCCCTGCTGCTCCCCTCTCCTACAACCCCCCCCCCACACCCCCGTGGAGCAACCCCCAGGTGACCATGTGCAGAAGAGCACCAGGAAGGGCCAGGAGACCCGCATGCCTGAGGCTGGTGGGTGCCAGTTCACCTTAGATGCTTGTTTGCCTAATCACATGGGCATTAAGGGCATGCTTTGGGAATGTTGCCACCCCACATGACCTCTGCCGCCTGAAAACAAGTGCTGCTCACCGCAAATGGCCATGGGTGGAGGCAAGCAGGAACACACGTTCTAGGTCGCATGAATGTTTCCCTTGCTGAGGTGTGGAGAGGGAGGTCCTTGGACCCACAGCTGGGCAGGCAGGGCCCTGGATTGCCTTTCAAAGCCTCCTGCTTGGCTGGCTGTCATGCTAGGACCAGATGCCCTGACCCAAAGAAAGCTGCCAGCCCCCACCTGCCCCAGGTTCAGCTGACCAGACCTCTTGCTCTCCATGCGGGGAGAGAGAACCACTGCAACTCACCTGCTTCTCGGAAAGCACAGAGGTGCCCCCCTGACTCCTACCACACCCCCCTGTTCAGAAAAGCTACGGCTCCTGGGCGTGGGATTGGAGGGTTTTATGCCAGGCGTGTGGAAGCGTGTGTGGATCTTTCCCCCACGTTGCTTTTAAGTTCAGCACGTTAACATTCTCTCTTCAATCTGTTCTCTTTCCCGTATCCTGCCTCCACTTATGATTTTATTTTATATTTTTTTTAGTTTGAAGTGTCTGTCTGCTCTTTAATGCACTGCATTTTACAAAGCAGATCAGTCACTCAAGTAGGCAGATGTTCAGCCTGCAGTGCGAAATCCGAAGCGAAAAGGCTGGGTGGGGTTTTGAAGGCAGGGCTCGGGGTACAGTGTCTGTGTCACCGCAAGAGTCAAGATGCAGCCGAAATCACTCGACCAAACTGATCCAGGAGACGGACGGGGAAGCAACTGGAGCGGAATGTCAGGAATCTCTGCACCTGATCCAGCCTTAAAGGGAAAAACGAAGGGCCACAATCAAGTCGCTGAACAGCCTGGGGACTCCGGTGGTGCCTGCAATTGCTCACACTTCCAAAAGAAGGCCCGTGTTTGCAAAGAGTGGTATTCGTCTGAAGGCACCAATTCAACAAAATACTTGCACTGAGCCCAACCTGAGAAAGACATGTGCTGCCTGAGATAAACATGAATGGAACCACCTGATCCCCACAGATCCCCCCCCCCCACACACACACACACCCCAGTTCCAAACTTGGCAATTAACTGCAAGCAGCACATTAATGGCCTCCTTGGAAAGGGCCAGCTGAATGCCAAGAAAGAGAATTGGGATCAGAGCAGCCTGATGGGCAGGCGGAAGTCCACAAGGGGAGAGCCCCTATCAGTACAGCACACCTTCTCCTGCCGAACGGCCTGCATGGCGAGTCCTCAGGCAGATCCAGGGGGGCACTGAAAGAAGACGACTCACTTCACTGAGCTTAAAGCCATTCAAGGCTCCGTAAGGAATACGCAGTGGCCGCAGGAAAGGATCAATCCGCATTCTTTAGGGGGGGGGGGGGAAATGAGGTCCCCAAATGCTATTTGGGACAACGCACAGAAGAAGAGCACGTTTGCAGTCTAAGCCATCCACATCTATCCCCTCCAAATTTTTCAGTCAAAAAAATGCAAGGCAACCTGCCACTCATCCACATTGCTGGCCAATGGTGGAAGCAGGAACACCAGATCACACACCCTGGGGGGGGGAGGGGGCTCCCTAGTTGTGCAGAATGAATGAATGAATGAATGAATGAATGAATGAATGAATGAATGAATGAATGAATGAATGAATGAATGAATGAATGAATGAATGAATGAGGGCACGCTAAGGGCATCTAAGGATCTGAGGAGGAAGAGAGCGCAGATCCCATGAACTCAGACATGCTCTTGGAATCAGCAGGCAGCAGCTGAGACGTCTGTCCCATGGTAGTCACAGGGAGGCCACCCCATGAAGAGAGCTTAGCTAACTGGCTCGGTTTCAAATCCTCGCAGCCCAGCCTGGCACGAGTTGTCTGCGCCAGGTCACACTCCACATGAGGGAGGCATCACTCAACGCTAAGCAGAGCTGTTCATGCACATTTGTCAAGGGGAGAAAGAACCCTCCCCCCCCCCCAGCACCAAGCCTCCCTTTTCAATTTAACTCAGTGTGTTTTGACAATAGTGCTTTTGAGAGGCATTTGTCACTAGCAAACTTGAGACAAGGTTAATGAAAGTTCTGTCACTTTAATGCCGAGCCTGTTCTAAATTACAGATGTCGCACGCCATGACGAAAGAAAGGACACCTCTGCTACAGCCCCATAAACCACCCTCTCCGGGGACATACAGGTAATTGCACAGCTCATTAAAAAACTGTTTTAATTATTAATTGACCGTGTCAGAGTTGTCCTTTAAAGTCAATTTTAATTCTTTTCCTTTTTGCAAGCATAATGCCAGCTGACCTACAGAACTTTTGTGTGGCAGCCCAAAGGACCAGCAGGCACGCTGCGGAAGACGGAGCACAATCGGGGAAGGGGCCGCACGGGAACGATATTGGGGAGAGGGGATTTTCATGAAGCATCACATGCCTGCCAGGCAGCGCGGCTACATTTGGAGTAGTCATGCAAATATGACATTGGTGAAAAGGACCCCACGTGTGTGATTCTGTGCGCATACTGAATGCAGGATGGGGCGGGGAACAGAGCATGATGCTTCTGCATTTGTCTAAATAATTCTGAGCACCACATTCTTTCTTTCTTTCTTTCTTTCTTTCTTTCTTTCTTTCTCTTCCTTCCTTTCTTTCATTCTTTCTAACAGTTCTCCAGACAGCCCAGGGATGGAGAAGCATCAGTGCCTTTTGCTAGTGACAGAAGACTTCCATTAGATTTGGTGAACCCCCAATAACCATTATTGGCCCCCTCCCCCTTGATTCTAGTAGCGCTTTTTCACGTTTTTATTGAATTGCTTTATACTTTTCAATGCTGCTTTAATTGTACAGACATTTTAATGTCTTTATATGTGCTGCCTTGGGGGTCCCTGATCAGGTGGGGAGGTGGCATTAAAATCTTTTAAATACATTCAGCATAAATCAAAAAGGGAGGAGCACGGCAATGTACCCTCTCCCACACAGCCACAGAATCTAAAGGCCTCCCCATTTAGGGTGGCAACCTTTTGCCTGAGGCCCCTTTTCCACATGCTTGAAGCGACCCCTCCAGTGTGCACAGAGGGCAGAAACTCAGGGCAACAACAGCAAGGGAGGCAAGAGAGCCATTCGTTAAGGCCTCCCCAAAGGGCCAGCCGCCCGAGACAAGGTGTGCAGCCTCACACTGCAGTGCACCGCTGGGGTCAGGGCAAAGAGGCTGCCCGCCAACCACCCTCCTCTCTTCCCTCCTCTCTACGAAGCTGCAGAACCGAGAGCCGCAGCCTGCTGGGTTCAGCCACCCGGGGCTGAGGCCTCTGGCAACCTCGATACGCCGCCATTCCCCCTGAGCTGCACCTTCCGGAAGCTGTCTACCACACCTGAGGCAGGTGGAGAGGAAGATGCAAACAAAAATGGCAGGGATGGAGCCGCAGCTGAGGCAGGGGGGCTGGAACAGAGAACACTCCCCCTTCCCTGTGGGGCATGCGTGTGGAGTTCTTACCCTCCCCCAGCAATCGCTTTCTGTTATATCTTCCCCCCCCCCACTGCGTCTGTACAAGTTTCAACCCCCGCCCCCACAAAAAAAGCAGGTGGCAGAAGAAGGATGGGAATGCCCATGACCTGCCGCATCCCACCTTGATTAAAAAAGAAAAATACAGATGAGAAAGACTTAGGAGCGTGTCCAGCTCCGCCAGCAATGCTGATGGCACGCGCAAATCGCTTAAACGAGCAATTTTATATTTATAAGGGAAGGCAATTCATAATGTCAGGTGACAAAGTGTTAGAGGATTTATTAGCAAGCTGAACTTTCAGAGGGAGAGGAGAGGAGAGCTCCCCGGGCCCCTCCCTTAGGAATTCAACGGGGCGCCTGCCTCACTCCCACCTGTCCTGCCCCCCCCCCCATTAAGAAGCCCTTTCCAAGCCCTGAAGGGGACGGGAGCCTGCCGGAGAGGCAGCCGGCACACCTGGCCAACGCCTTGTGCCACTCTGGTCATGCTTTTGCAGAAGCAGGAGGAAGAGTAAGACACCAGTCTTTAGAGCAGGGGTAGTCAAACTGCGGCCCTCCAGATGTCCATGGACTACAATTCCCAGGAGCCCCTGCCAGCGAATGCTGGCAGGGGCTCCTGGGAATTGTAGTCCATGGACATCTGGAGGGCCGCAGTTTGACTACCCCTGCTTTAGAGGAACACAGTGAGACTCACGAGAAACTCCATGATAAAACATTAAGAAGCAACTGCCAGAGACCCCTCCGCAAGGGTGTTCAGGACCAGAAAACCCTGCCCCTAAACACAGCCACTGACAGAGGCTATTCCGGTGCCAAACACACCTCTGAGCCCCTTTGGCAAGCGGCACACCCCCTTAGCCCAAACTAACCTGTGGCACTCACGTCTTGGGCAAGGAGGGGCTTTAAGAAAACAGATAAACAGCACAAGTAAAACATTTATACCCCACTTTTCCTCATTGTTCAAGGCAGCTGCCCAGGTCAGGACACCATTCACCCAGGTGCCAGCACCCAAACACTTTGGTTCGTTCGTTTGGTCCAATTACGTCCCCTTGGCCTTTCATAAGGCAACGAGCCAAGACACAAGAGGAACAGAGCCATGTTCCACCTAGGGTTGCCAGCCTCCAGCTGGGGACTGGAGATCTCCCTGAATTACAACTGATCTCCAGACATCAGCAAGGAGTCCCTCAGAGAAAATGGCGGCTTTTGGGGGCGGACTCTATGGCATTGCACCCTGATGGGCTCCTTCCCCTCCCCAAGGTCCACCTCCAATTTCTCCCAACAGTATCCCAAGTTGGAGGTAAAAACCCAAGTTCACTCCTTACCATACATGGGCAAAGACACAACACACACAGACACACAGACACACACACACATATAGCCAGGAGAAAACTGAAGGATTACAGCAAAAGAGATGGAGAAGAGGGACCCCCTCCTCACCCCCCCCCCAAATGCAGGTACTCATGAGAAGCCAAACCCTTAAAGCATTTGTGGAAGGCAGCATGCAAAGCATAATTAAAATATTATCTGGCTGATAGAAGTGCAATATCCTACATTCTTTTTTTGCGCCGGCAAGATTAATCTCCCATTCAGGCCTGGGATGCTCAAAAGAAGAGTTCGTTCTTTAGAAATGGATAACGCAGCGGGGGGAACGTGAAGGTTTGTTGCTGTGCAGATCCCCGAGAACAAGGAATGCAAACCAGATAAGGCCGGCCCGGCTGTCGAGAGGATTTCAGTGGCTGAGAACACATCAATCCCCAGCCGCCAAGAACTTCTCTAAGGCAAAAGGCCTGCCACGAGGTGCTGTGCGGGTGGCTTCCGTTCCCCTTAGCAGCAGGCCGAGGGCTGCCTCTGTCGTGCTGGCTGAAGACATCTGCTTGTTTCTTCACACCCACTCAGAGCAGCAGGGACCCTGCGGAGGAAGCCTCTTCCTGCGGCATGCGGGCTGCCTGGTTTGCATGGATTATCCAGAAATAATGATGCTGCGAAACTTGTTTTTGTCTCCATTATTGACTTCTCAATGTTCTTGACAAAAAAAATGGGAGCATTTGGGGGAGCAACTGGTGGGGGAGACACCTGCGTGAACCATTCACTCTTTTGAAATGGGGAAAATGTTTTTCAAGACATTATTATTTCCTCAGTGCACACCGATGGGCTCAACTGAGCCTGGAGAAGAAGGAGGCTCTCTTTAGGACAAGCCGCCTCCATCTATTTACATCCCCCCCAACCCAGCCAGAGTGGGAAAACACAATGCAGGACCTTCTGCATGCAAAGCGGATGGTCTCCCACTGAGCCACGGCCCCCCCCTGGCAGCTTCGAAGGCACCCGCCAATACGGCCCACACAATGCCCAACTTTCCTCCATTTCATCATCATTTCCTTTACTGAGATACAGACACACTCACACACCGCAGACAAGTCAGGGAACGCGGACGACACGGACCTGGCAACGAAAGCAGAATACGAGGCAGCAGAGTGGATTTCCAAGAGGTCAAATTCTGAGGCAGCAGAACGGGTAACAATATGCTCTGCTCTACACAGTGCTGCAAAGTGAGAAGCAACTTAATGCTAACAAGGCTCCCGCATCCGCTGGAAGGCAGAAAGAAGAAAGCTTTAGAGTACCACTGAATCACTGTCATATTGACATTAATTTTGGCTGCTGGTACATCATTGATTTCTCAAGCCCTGCAAACAAACAGCAATCCTGCACAGCGTTTCAAAGCACAGCCCACCCCAGCTTACATTAGTGCTTAATTAACATGCACGTTTGGTAATGAAACAAAGAGCAAGATCTTAGCAAGACACAATTCTCTCCCCTCACTAACAATTACTGCTTTCCAGCTTGCAACAAAGGTGTAATAATCTAAATTATGCCATTCAAGATAAAGACAACCCACTGCAAGTGAAGTTTCCCCGTCCCCCCAAAAACAAGCAGGTGTCTTCAGCCAGCACAACAAACAAACACAAGGAGCCATGGTCAGCCATGGGCTGTAAGCGGCCATTCCCTCGGCCACGAGAATCAAGCAGCTGGCGACCTCTGACTCAGTTCTGCGCATAGCTCTCCGGAGGGCTCCATCCTCAGCTCAGTTTGCCCCAGGGAGTTGCTTCCATACCAAGCAGCCATTGCATTCCTGGGGGGCTGCTTCAAAGGGGAGCCAGAGTGGTCTGCTGCAGAGCAGCTGGATTTCAGCCCAGCAACATTTTAAGGACCAGCAAGATCTGGGGGGAACAGGTTTCTGAATGCCACAGCTCCCCTTCGTCTTTCCTTCTATTCGATGACGCTTGAAAGTTCATATCCCCCAAATCTTGTTGCTTTCAAAGATGTATTGAACTTGAATCAAACTCCGGAACTGCTGACCCACTGCCCCCTTTCAGCTTTCTGTGGGGCCTGCAAAACGGAGCCCTTCCACCAGGTCTAAGGTCAGGGCCAGCGCTGGGGCAAAGGTATGGGCATTTTGAGGCAGACAGCTTGGCACAGCTTGGTTTTCCCCCATGCCACCCTCGCAAGGCCCTTCCAGTTAAGAGGGTTGTTTTTGCCATCTTGGGCTTTTGTAACTGTAATTATTGGGGTTTTAATAGGTATTTTCTGGGGTTTTATTGTCTGGATTGTTTTCTGTAACCCGCCGCGAGCTGGTCTCTGAATATGGCAGGATATAAATCCAATAAATAAATAATCAAAAGAGAAAACATCTCAAGTGAACAAAAGAACATCAGAAGAGCCTGGCTGGATCACACCAGTGGCTCATCTGGTCCAGCCTCCCGTCTCACACAGGGGCCAAACAGTTCCTCTGGAGGGCCAACAACAGGGCAGGGAGGCCGAGGCCTTCATTAAGAAGAGCCCTGCTGCATCAGACCAGGAGTCCATCTAGTCCAGCCTCCCGTCTCCCACAGGGGCCAAGCAGTTCCTCTGGATGGCCAGCAACAGGACAAAGAGACTGCAGCCTCTGTAAAAACATCAGAAGAGCCCTGCTGGATCAGACCAGTGGCCCATCTGGTCCTTTCCCACACAGGGGCCAACCAGTTCCTCGGGAGGGCCAACCACAGGGCAGAGAGGCTGAGGCCTTCCCTAATGTTGCCTCCTGGCTCTGGGATTAAAGAGGTTTAGTGCCTCTGTATGTGTCTCCTTCTCTCCTTTCATTCCAAATGCGAAACACGGTAAACCAAAAAAGCCTAAACAAAACAGCATCCGCTACCGGTGCTGCTTGCACGAGAGCCCAACCCTGAAGGCACATAATGAAGCACATGTGCATGCACAAAGGCATGTCCCACAAAAGAATCAGCTCAGCTCCCATTTTCCAGACCGCGAAGAGCAAAAAAGATTCTCTGTCCTGGTCTCACCGTTGAAGGTCACCCTGGCCCAACCTTTTTGAAACTTGGGGGTCCTTTTGAGGAGAGGCTCCTGCAGCCACTCTGCAAATTTGGTGCCTCCACATCGTCCCCACCCCCAACCACGAAATAGACAGCAAGGAAAAATGTTGGTCCCTTTGAACTGGCCGAATTCACCACGGCCGAATCACACCTGAATTGCAGTTCAGCAATTCAGACAAGGCTGATCCAGGCAGTTTCACTTCAGGGGGAGGTCGATTCAGAATGGATTAGTCCCAAAAGTGTCTGAATCAACATTGATTCCTGTCCTTTTCAGACTATCTGAACCGAATCGCACATGCCTAGTTAGCACATCATGGGGGCCTCTCCCCCTGGGCAGGGGAGTGTTGCCTTGAGGGACCATCTGTCACTCCTGCCTCGCCCCACCTTGCGTCTGGCCTCCATCCAAGGTGTCCATGTTGACCTTCAGAGCTCTTGACCCCCCGGAACCAGCATACCTAAAGGACTCCCCATCCACTCTGGTCATCCCTGGGGGCCCGACTCTGGATGCCCCCTCTATCTCTGGGTCTAGATGGGGGCCTTCTTGATGCGGCCAGAAGGTATAAATTCTTCTTTGTTTGGCATCCCCTCAGTGACCTTTTTTTGTCCTCCTTCTAGAGTTCTGTGTTTTTAACTGAATTATTTTATAATTTATTGAGGGGGGTTAATTGCTCAAATGTTTGAATGTGTGGGTTTCCTATATTGACCATCTTATGGACCCTGATAGGCAGTATAAAATATGTAAAGTAAAATAAAAATGCGTGCAAGAAGCTGCCGACAGATGAAGAAGAAAAGGAGAGCGATGGCCTGAAGACGCTTCGGCACAACAGAAGGCAACAGGGCTTGAGCACAGCTCCATCCCACCTCAGGACGGCGAGCGGAGAGCCCTTCCGTGAGCAAGCTCAATTGGTCCCGCCGGCCAGCTTCTGGGGCTGGCGGATTAATTATGTCTTCATTTCAAACCCTATCCATCAGCAACAACCCAGCCTCAGCAGTGCAGCCTCCTTTGATCCACTCCTTGATCAAGCTGTTTGCTACCATAATTGAAACCTTCTTAGAGAGAGTTTAGATTTCAGTCTGCATTTGAGGAGCAATGCAGCAGAAAGGGCACTGGCCATCCATCTCCCTTTACACGCCCCGATCTAAGCAGAGAGCACAGCTTCAAGAAGGCGCTCTGGAGGGACTGCTCCTCTCTGTGCCGCTGCGTGAATTCCATCCGAACCACGCCTGCCCACAGAAGGCCCAGCCCAGAAGGTCTCCCCCCAGGCTTGTTCTGGCCGCCTCCCCCCTTGCAAGGACACTCGGCAGCTCCTGCGTGACTTCAGAAGCGGCATGGAGGCGAGGGACACGTCACTTCCACAGGGGGGGCAGGGAAGGAGAGGGTGCGATAGCAATCCCCAAATGTATATATTTTTAAATTTTAAGCAGAAGACACTTTTACACCCCCACTCCATTAACCCATGAGGTTTCCACCTCTTTGGAGCTGTAGCAGTGATTTCACCAAACAAAGGGACACGTAAACCCACAGCACCGCAGCCTCCTGAGAATCCCGTGCCAGAGCCCTGTAAAAGTCCAATATCTTCCTGAGCAGCTCAGAAGAATGCCACAGCCCTTTTGCAGGTGGCTGGTTCAAGCCAAGTCAACCAGGTCAGGCTGGATCCCCTACTCTGTGGCCTCTGCAATCAGATGATGGCCTCAAGTATGCACTGGAGAGGCAGGGCTAATCCGGAGTCCTCACGACAGCCACACAAATGCCGTATCAGCCTACAGCCTTGTCAAGGCACGCGCCGGCCTGGTTGGCCTTTAACAGCTCACATTATACCTACCTACCTCTCCTCATTCTGTAGAACCATTAAGTTGCTTTGCCTTGTTCACTTTGAAAGGAAAGGATCAAACAACGTCCATCAAGTGCATGGAACATGCCAGCCAGTCGTTTGGGCTTCATACCAAATCCGTCTCCCTCCCCCCTCCCAAAATATCCCCAGCAAGAACCCATTACCCACACACAATGGCACGCTGCAATTGACATTCACACAAAGTTCAACTTCATGAATTGACAACTGTTTCAAAGCTCTAGCAAAAGAGAATTCGTGCACACTGGCTGCCTAGAAACTATTAACCTATCTGCAACAGACTGTAGTAATCGAGTACAATTAGATATACAATTTAGGCAATTCATCAAAATGAATGAACAAAAATAAAAAACTCCCCCCCCCCCATTTTAATCACGCTCCTTTTCAAGGGGGACGGGGAGGGCTTTTTCTGCAGGCCAGTTTTTCACCCTTTTCTTTACTGGAATCCTTCTTTATCAGCAAACTGATGACAAAGGACTCTGAGTTAAGCAGTGCATGCGAAACACAGCAGCCTTCCTTCTGAAATAGGAACACTCCGAACATCAGTCACACGCAAGAGCAACGTGGCATTTGGGTTCCAAACAAAGGCAGCCAGTTAATGGCTTCAAGCCCTGCAGCACCCAAAGAAGCCCACGGGTCCCTGCAGCCACAAAGCAGCGCGACAATTCAGCACCCTCCACTGGAACCACGAATTTCACCTTTGCACCTTTTAAAGGCAACTGCAGCTCACAACAGTGCCCTTGAAAGCCTCCTTCTCCTCTGCCTCGGTAAACCCTATCCTCAAATCCCATCCTGCTCCCCACGATGTGCCCGCACACCGTTCACTCTGACATGGGCTCTTTCCACATGGAGATTTCCCCCCAGGTGGCACACAGGGCATGGACACACCACTTTATCCAGGAGCTTGTGCACAACAACACCTCCCTTTTGAGTATGGCTCATGGGACTTTCCCTTTTAAGCTGACTTAAAGTGGAAATGGAGACAACAAAGTTATACTTACCTGTAACTATTGTTCACTGAGTACCTTCTGAGCAGTCCCACACAGGGACTGCACCTGAGCAGGCCTCGCACTGGATAGGTCTTTACAGACTGAAGCCTCGGTGGTGCTGAGCACCAGGGACAGAAGCTTCTTCCCACTGAGGGAACATGTGCTCCTGCACAGTAGCTCCCCCTACCCTCAGTCCCTCTAGTGCCGCCAAAGTCAGAACATGCAGTGAGGTAGGAGGGAGGGCATGTGTCCCTGCACAAAACATACTCAATGCAAAACAGTTTCAGGTTAGTACAACCTCTGAAAGATAAGTCTTTCAGCCTGGCCTCCGTAGGCAGGGCAGCTGATCTTAACCATATGTGGTTCCTGAATGCGATGGAGCTCACCGTGACCCACACCGCCTCACCCCTTCAGCTGCTTCTCCTCCATAACCAAAGACCACAGCAGAGGGCCAGTTCTTGATTTTATACAAATGTTTACCATTTTAGAGATAGACTGGAGAGGCACAATTTTTTTTTGTCACAGTTCCTCAAGGCCCTCCAGCATTAGGAAAGCAATAATCCCAAGATTACATGCTTCTTCAGATACACGAAAGCTTATATCCAGGATTAAACTTTGTTGGCCTTCAAGGTGCCACTGGATTAAAACTTTTTTCTGTTGCTTCAGACCAACACAGCTACCCACCTGGATCACACTTGCTCAATGACCCTGAATACAAGACAAATCCCTCTAAAAATGTTTGTATTTATATACTTGTAGTTACTGGACATAACTGTCATATGTATGCAAATATACAACACCACCATTTTTGGGTGGAACGCCAGAGGAAAGAGGAACCTACACTGATCTTGAAGTCACAAAAAATGCTGCTCCAGCCTTCCTGAAATCCCTTGGAGTAACAAATGTTTTACACAAAGCTCTGGCTCTTAAAGAACAGAGGCAAATGCGGCCCCAGTTTGTCCTGTGGTTTGAGAATCTTCAGAATCTGAGATTTCCCCCCCTCCCCTTGGAAGGCAATTCGTGATAATCCAATGAGGAAGGTCGGAAAACAATTCTGCGTCCTCCCTCCTCCATTCCCGCCTCTAGTGGTGTCATCATAGATATGTATCAACTCCGCCTATTATCCACCTCTCTTCCCTCTGGGTTTTTTCTTTAAATTTTAAGCATGATCACATTAGAATGTGAATTTGCAATAACACTAGCACCCGCTCCAGAAAGTTAACCTATGCAGTGATGTTTTCTGCCTGATATTAATATGAGAAGGTTCCTTCAAGAGAGAACCTAGAATCATAGAGTTGGAAGGGGCCATACAGGCCATTTAGTCCAACCCCCTGCTCTACGCAGGGTCAGCCCTAAGCATCCTAAAGAATCCAAGAAAAGTGTGTCTCCAACCTTTGCTTGAAGACTGCCATTGATGTTGGCAGTTGTTTGGCGTTGTAAGGCTATCAAGAACTAAGACTCCACATTCTTTCTCCCCATCATCTAAATGCACTTTCATGGTTTAAGGCACAACGGGGCACTTTGTAACTTTCATGCTGATAATGTGTAATGGCAGCTGACATGCTTTGTCTTCATGCATGTGTAGTGACTGAGCTCACATCAACCCAAGACACACACACACCTTGCTTGGATGCTCAGCGTGCCTTGGTAATCGAGGGATGAAGGGGGATGATAAGTCTTCCCTCACACAGGAAGGGAACAATAAGCAACTAAAACACAAAATTGTGCTTTAAGCATGGGGCTCACAACCTGCTGTGGCTGACATTGTTAATTGTGTTACGGCCTGACTGTGTTATCGCACATCCCCCACACACCCAAAAAAATAAAGAAGAGGCATGACGGGAGGTGGGACCGCCCATTCTCCCATCGAAAACAGAAAACAGTGGCAGAAGGAAACCACAGTGGCAGAAGGAAACCACAGATGCAGAAGAACAGGTGCAAATTCAGAGTTGACATTTAGAATCCGATGCGGTGAAAACAGTCCGTCAAAATCAACACTTTAGAAAGTGCCCTAGTCTTGCATTTAAGTCAATACCATGTTGACTCCACTTTGCATTTTTATAACATCCTTCCGTCCAGGCTGACTGAAGAGGACGACATCCCTCGCTCACAATTTCATATTTCAACTAGATTCGATTCCTGTAGGACCTTAGAGACCCACAAGATTTTCAGGGAAGAAGCCTTTCAGAGTCAAATGCCCCTTCATCAGACCGGCTACTACAACTTCCCATATTATACCAAGCACTTATAGCTGATCCAGGTTTGCTCTCCCCCCCCCCCTCCTCCGCCCCTGTCCTGGCCTTGCCTGAGCATCCCCAAATGTTAGCTTGTACCACAGAATGACTGAAGAGATCCAACCCCAATTTATAGCAGCGTCTTAAAAATAGCTGCCCTTTCCCTTTCACTGTGTATGAACTTAACTATTTGGAGCTTTTTACTTTAAGGGAGATATATCACATCTCTTTTAAAGCCCTCGTTGTCTCCGCACACCCCTGAACAAGGCTTTTTTTTAATGAAACATAAGTTAAAGTCCCCATAAAAATATTCATTGCTTCCATGTTCACATTTCATTTTCTCTGGCTTCCCTCATAAAAAGCTTATTGTATGTTCGCCACTAATCTGAGTTTAACAGTAACTCTACAACTTTTTCACTTAAAGGTGAACTCGGACTCTGATTTAGAATTTCAAGTCCTAACCTCTCCGAACACCAACAGCACAGATGAAGAACAAACCTGTATCAGGAGGAAAGAGAAAGCCGTTTCAATTGCTGCCACCCACACAACCACCGAGAGCAAAAGGACTTTTCAAAACATCTCACAGATGCAGTACACTGAAAACGAGTTTTCAAAACGAAAGGGCAAAGCAAAGGTGCACGACATCCCTGCTCATTTGGCTCACTTGACCGTTGTCTTCTTACCAAACTGCACACCCTATTTCAAGGACACGGATGACTGTAAAAGATGATCAGACAGATTCATGACAGAGAGGTCCATCAGTGGCTCCTAGCCATGGGGACTGAGGGGGAATTCCACACTCAGAGGCACTAAGTCTTTGAATCCCAGAGCCAGAAACATCAGAGGAAGGCCTCAGGTTCTCTGCCCTATTGTTGGACCTCCAAGGGAACTGGCTGGCCACTGTGTGAGCCGAGAGGCTGGACTGGAGGGACCCTCCCTGGCCTGTCCCAGCAGGGCTCTTCTGAGGGTCTTCTCAGGGGGAGGCCTCGGCCTCTCTGCCCTGTGGCTGGCCCTGCAGAGGAACTGGCTGGCCCCTGAGTGAGACGGGAGGCTGGACTGGAGGGACCCTCCCTGGCCTGTCCCAGCACGACTCTTCTGAGGGTCTTCTCAGAAGGCCTCGGCCTCTCTGCCCTATAGTTGTCCCTCCAAAGGAACTGGCTGGCCCCTGTGAGACGGGAGGCTGGACGAGATGGACTCTCTCTTGTCTGACCCTGGGCTCCCTAGACTTTTGGAGCCTACTGACTCTTTTAGGTCACTGATAAAGGGTAGGGGGCACAGCCACAAAATGGCCACCAAAACGGCACATATACCCTGGAAGCCCGAGGAAAGAGACGCATAGAATAAATCTGCACAGCCAATCAGATCAGCAATGGCCAATCGGAAACCCTGTAGGGCAGGCGGGATCCTGCAAGCTGGCCAATGGTATTTACACATCTCTGATGCTACTGTTAAGATCCAAGCTCTCAATCGCTGTTGCATCGCATATACAACTCGGCAAGAAACTTGTGCAGGGCGAAAATGCTTGAGACACTGCAAACAGCACACCTTTTAGGGCAGCCCACCAAGGGATACGGCTGATGCCACGGCCCACCCCTTCCCCAAAGGCCCCCCACATAAAACCAGCTGCTGCTCCACCTTCTCGGGTTTTGGACCACAGCACCAGGAGCAGGAGAGGACAGGAGGCCTCCTGGAACATACCCGTGCCTGCATCCCATGCACTTAAGGACAAAATCCATCACACCCACTTACATTCACGGGTTTGCCGTGCTCGGGTTGGGAAGCCCTGCAATTTCTTAAAAGCTTGGAATAGCCTTTGATTCCTTCTTTGAACCTTCTCCTTGGCAGACACACCCAGTCCTGGAGCAGGATGAGGTCACGATGCCTCCCTGAGCTCGGTTTCCATGGCAACAGACCAAGGACTCCAGAAGACACTACAAAGGATGGAGGCTTCATTTGGGGAGGCAGTGATCGATTCAGGCACTCGGACAACTGCAGGATAAGAAGCTGCGGACAGAAGTTGGGGTGGGGTGGGGTGGGGAGCCCCTGCCAACTGGAGCATTATTTTAATGCATTTTCTTTGTTTAATAATCCTCCACTTCAGACATTAGTCGGTTACCATGGGGATGGCAGCGGCACAGGCCGCCACCAGGCGCATCAAGGCGAAGTGGCAAAGAGATGACAAATAAGCCCATTAGATCTCTCATCAGGAACAATATGGAAGCTGTTCTTAATTTACTCGGATGACGCCCAGAGAAACACAGGGGCGGCCCCCCTGCCCAGCCCTACCCACCGAGCAGGAAGAACAAGGCTGTCTGGAGGCTTCGCAGGGGTTCTGGTTCCAAACTTCAAAATATGCTGCTGTTCCACACGAGGACGGCCCTGCGGCTAATGAGGATGTCGTTTGCAAATATTCCCTGGGGATAAACACGTTTATAATAGAGCCCCAACCTAGAATAAGACCGTTCCGCTCCACTACCCCCAACGCCCCTCCCCGTATCTTCCCGTTGGCACCTTCCGTGAATTAAGTCTGAAGGCAGCTCAATATCAGAAGTCGACCCTGATCCTGTATGCACACAAAATCTTTGTGCAAACTCTCCGTGAACTGCTATTTGCACTGCAGTCCCAGCGCATGGGGCCGCCATCCAGGCATCCTTCGTGCCGCTAAGTCAGTTCAAACTCTTTGCCACCCGTCCATTATGGCAGAAAACAATCCCTTGGAGCAGCTCATATCCTGTCTGGCCGTCTCCTTCCAAGCTACACAGGGAGGCTTTGCGCAGTCTGGCTGGCAATCCATTCTGGGCCGGCTGTCTCAAGGAAAGTGAATATTTACATTTAAGCTTGTGGCAATGGGGGGGGGGGAGTCAACTTGCCTATGCACACAGGTCTTCCTGAAGAAGAATTTTGACACAGGGTGGTGCACCCAGCTACAAAATGGCAGCCACGGGGGGCGGAGCTAACCACAGAATGTCAAGAAGCCAACTTATATTTGAACCTAGTAGTAATTCTTCAATATGACGGGTAGAAGCTCTGCTTAAGAGGATTAAAAAAACCCAAATATCCCATTGTAAATATTTTCATGCATACAGCTTACACAGAGCACTATGGTAACAGCTGCTGCCAAACAAAAAAACCCTGCACTACCAACCACTGGCCCTGCCAGACAAACGCCCCCCCCCCCATCTCAAAAATGACGGGCAGGTACCAGGAGAGGAGCCAGCAGGCCCCTTTGAGAGCCACACTGGGGACTCCTGACCTACACTGTTGGTGGAAATTAGCAAAGGAGATTAACAGACATGATTCAAGGGTAGCTGACCAAAAAAAGTGCCAACTTCAGTCAGTGAGTGATACTTATTTGTATGCAGCCACAGGCCTTTACCCAACTTCAGTGACCGGAGCCCATTTTCCATGTGCACATCGCCCCTGTCCTCAAAGAAGGCATCCTGTTTCATGCGCAGCAATCATCAGTCCCCAGGGATGCATGGCCCCACCTTGGGCCTGCCACAGAACCTCAACAGCAACACGCCGAATGTGGCGCAGGCAAGATGTTCAGGAAGGACGCTGGGAAGGGATCTGTGCCACTGCGCAGCTGCGCACCTGGAGGGGTTGCTCGAAACACAGGTGCGTTCAAAGACAGGGAAGTCTGAACTTCAGGAGAATCCGAAATGCTGGATTGCAGGACCAGACCCTTGTTGCACATGTCACTTCTTATACACTCGCCAAGAGAGTATCTTTCGCCCACTGAACTGCATTTCTACACCGTGGCTGAAGATTGCAGAACACGAATGACCAACAGACACATCAGAACATTGTTTACTTACCGAAGGGGGGGGGGGCTCAGAAGGGAAGAGCCGTTACTGTAAAATGTGATATCAACCTTTGAGGCCAGACGAAACAGAGGATGAAAATGTTCAGCTCTAGATAATAACTAGGCAGTGCTGAGAGGTTTTAATGGAGTCTCCGGGCACAGTTCACATTACTTTCATTCTTTCAGGTCCCATCTCGGGTGCCGTGCGCTTCGTAATGGATGGGCCTCATTAAATTCCCAGAAGCTAATAAAGACAAACACCCAAGATGTGGGCCATTCCTCCGTGCCGCTTGGGCGGTGGGCGGCAACAGGGGTCCGAATCAGAAGTCGCAAACTTTGTTCCCTGTTTTTTTATTAGTGTTAGTCAGTCAGTCAGTCACCTTTTACTGGCATAAAATAGGGCTTATTATATTAGTGTACTTTTCACAGACATCAGAGCAAAGACTTTGGACAGCTCTACAACAAAAGCCGTCTCATACCTCTTATTAAGAACAATCACAGCAACACAACACGAGGGAGAGAATTTCTGAATTCTCAAAGACTTCTTTTTTGTTCTGGCTGTTAAAGGACAAAGGGGGGGGGGGCACCCTAAACTGGAGAAGTCCTCCTCTGCATCCTTCATCAAATGTTTTGCTGACTTAAAAGGCCATGAGGCGTGTCTCTTTTGCCCGTGGTCCAACTGGCATGCTGAGGACAAGCCGCACAACACCCAAAACTGTCGCACTACAAGCCTGAGAGCCTATTGCTCATCCCACATGCCTGGCACCAAGCATGTCCAGGAGGGGGATCTCTTAAGAAGGCCAAGAACCAGAGGAGCCATCCTCATGCAAACACACGTGGGGCCAAAAGTGTTGTCATGTCGCAACTGACTTAAGCAGCGCCCCAACCCACCCACCCAGGGGGGTTTCCAGGCAAGGGATGGACGGAGGTGCCTTTGCCTTCCACTGAATTTCCTCGGTGGTCTCCAATCCAAGTACCACACAGAGCTGACCTCAATTAGCTTCCGAGCACTCAGGGGAGCCGGCTAGGCCAGCATCACTGGAGATTAATTAACATTAATCTGAGAGGGAGGCCACTTGTGGCCCTATGTAGCCCAAAGGGCTTCCCTTCCCCATCAAGAAACCCCAAGCCCTGAAGGGCTCAGCAGGGCATGCTGAACGGAGCGGTTCCACCAGGCCTGTGTCTGAGGCCCTAATGCTGCTGCATTGAGCTGGCCTCCCCATAAAAGCCCCAACTCTGACGTCATCTGGGGCGGGCAGGACTCCTGCTGCTGAAATCCAGAATGGGGGATTATGGATGTCAACGACAGCAAACAAATTCCTCCTCCTCCTCTTCCTCCTCCTCATTTGCTCACGCCCCATCTGACAGAATCTTCTGGAACATCCCCTGAAATCGAGGGAGGGGGCTACCGGGGGGTGGGGGGCTATTCACTTCGATGCTGGGCTGTATATAAGTCACACACTTCCGCTTCAGCGAAGATCATGGAAAACTTCATCAAGTTAATTAGCAATACTTTATGCTCCATCTCTGGAGCGCTTGAGATATCATTTGGATGTGTTTCAAGCTGTTTTGCATGGAACTTTAGGTCTAATCTTTCTGCAAGCTAGTGGCAGTAGAAAAAACGGAGCAGAAATCTCTGTAAACATTGTATTTGAGTCCTCCCCATATCATCTGATGGGGGCTCTACAGGTATGCCTTTGAATCCGATGCCGATTACTGACTTAGCTACACGAGACGCAAACCCCTGCCAGGCTGTGTGAGGGTCTGACCGGGCACTTCACAGGCCGAGCGCATCTCTTGCCGGCATGCCAGATATGAAGATTTATAGCCAGTCAAAGAAGAACAACAACTTCTTTGAGGAGAGATCATAAATCAAGGAGGAAAACAGACCGCGATAACCCCTTTTTAAGGTTATGCTTATTAATTACACTTTTAATTGCCACTCGTTAATATCAAAAGCCGCTTCCTCACACACGTGTACAAAGCGCAGCTCATTCTGCGAGCGTCAATCAAGGGAGGCAAAGATACCTGCACGAAACGCAAGTCTCATTTTGCTAATAAGCCACGGACAGGAGCTCCAGCCCTGACCGATCCGTTTGGCGTCAGGGAGCGATTTTCTCCCATGAAGGTTCTTTCAGCACCATTTACCACCGGTTGAGAACACAGCGTGACTGCAGAGCCTCCTGCACGTTCTTAAAAAACTGCTGTTATTAGGCTTAAAGGACACCCTGAAATGCCTGCATGGCTGAACTCAGTTGGCGAGGGGGGTTTAAGAAAGAACGGACTGTGCTAGTTCCTTGTGGTTCCCGTCCTTCGAGCAGCACAATCGTCCTTCTGGTTTGGGAGCCCGAGAGGGTGACCCACTCCCTGCCAGCGTTTGCTCCTGGGAATTGTAGTCCATGGACATCTGGAGGGCTGCAGTTTGACTACCCCTGGGTTAGGGGAATCAGGTGGAACTGCGGCCGCTCATTCCTTAGCGCAAGATGCTGTGACGGCAGGATTTGTGCAGATCTCACTGCCAGGGGTTGGGACCCTCACCTGGATACTCCCAGCCGTGTCTTTGGGGATGGGCGTCTCTCTCTGTTTTCCGTGATCTTTCTGTATTCGCAAAGAAGATCCTCTTGCCTTCGGGGAAGCAGGGAGCGAAGTGGCACAATGCGGGGGTCGGGGGGGGGTTCATACACCCGCTGATGGTTCTCAGTGTTGTACTGAGTGGGGCATCAAGTTTGAGGGCATGGGGGCTGCTGAGCCCCACCAAAGCACTGTATTCTGCAGCAACCCCAAAGCTGAGCATCTCGGCATTGTGGCAGACACCCATGACCTAGTACCACATGGTCCACGAGGCGGAGAGTGGCTGCAGGCAGCAAAATGCATCTCTGCTCTGTTTCCCAGAAAGGAAGTTCTGGCGGTGGTCAGGGGAATACTGGCACAGGGCACAGAGATCATCTCTGGCCACCGAGCTCAAGAACGGCACTGAAAGGAGGGCTGCTACACTTTAAAAATGCCTCATAGCATCTGGCCTCCTCAGCCAACGACCCCTGCAAAATCAGAGCACCAGGCTGTTCCAGGTCTGTGTGTGCCTCAGGGTGGCTTCCATGGATCCCCCCCCCCCCCCGCACACCAGAAATAAATATTCTTCTACGCGCTGCAATACATATTTAAGAAGATAATGAAAGGCTACACAGATGTTCAGGAGGTGAAATGGTTCCAGTGGGACATTTGATTACTTCATTTATTTATTTATAAAAGATCGGACTAATGCGTTCATGATGCTGTTCCTTCTGACCCGACCACCCCCCAAAAAAGAAGAAAGGGCCAGATGTGTGTGTGTGGGGGGGGGTCAGGTGCTGCCTGCTACACAGTTGGATAATCCAGATTAAAAATGCCATCTGGGCAAAAGAGCCAGTGTGGAGCAGCAGTTAGAGCAGCAGGGGATCCTGGCAAGTCCACAGACATCTGAAGAGCCACAGTATGCTCCCCCCCCCGTCCCCCCCGGTTAGTGTGTCAGACTGGGACCCAAGAGGCCAGTTCAAATCCCCACTCCACTCTGCCATGGAGGCTTATCAAGTGTCCTTGAGCCAATCACACCCTCTCAAGCTAACCCTCCTTGCAGGGTGGTTGTAAGGATAAAAAGAAGGATGAGAGAAACTGCTTTGGATCCTCACTGGGGGGGAAAGCGAGGTATAAATCTGTAGGCAGAGTATAAGTACACAGCTCCAAAGTGCAAATGAAGGCAAACAAATGCTTAACTGGTTCTGCTACCCACAGAACAGCAGCAGCCACCTCTCCCAACCCAGGGGTTACTCGCAGGGGAAATCACTCCAGCCTCCAGGATATGTACGGGAGAGGAAGGGGAAACCGGAGACGAAGCAGTGCTTCTTCCGGGTGTCAGAGAGACCCCCGTTTCATGCTGTCTTCAGCCCGCTCTCAACTGGAAAAGCTCTCTCGGCCGCCCTCTGCTCCGTGAAAGCCACGCTGCAAATGGCAGTCACTGAGCTAGTTCTAAGTTGATCTCCAATTCATTGCAGGATTTATACATATTAATGTCAAAAAGATTGTGCGGACCAAATGCCAAAGTTTATCAGCTACCCAAAAATTAATTAGGAACTCTACAGTTAAGCATCCAATTGAGCATTATGTGCCTTAAATCCAAGCCAAGAGAGACCCTGACAATGGAGCCTGGAAGATTATGGCTTAGCTAGAACAAAGACAGAAACAGAAATTGCTCAAACGTGATATTTTCTGGAAAGAGAGGCAGCTCTAAATGCAATATCTCTGCAAGCTCAAAAAAATGTCAATCTACAAAAGACTTCTGGAATCAGAGTTTCAAAAGAGGGAGAGATGAAAAAAAGAAGCAATTATGCTCTGAAAATCAGCATAATTAATAAAGCCATCTGAATGAACACAAAAATGTTTGGTTGGGGGGAGGGGGGCGACAGAACTAAAGAGGCCAATTTGTGCAGGTCCCCGTAGACGGTTGGTTGTCATGGCAGCCAGTCTCTGGGGCCAACCGCCACACGCAGGCTGCTATCATTGATTGGGACCACTTGAGGCAAGCTTCCGAATTTCACAGAACTCTTCCCTCGATAAGAGCTGTGGAAATCAAAGCCTGCCTCATTCCTACACCAACATAAATTGACCGAATAAAGGGATTTGCTTGCTTTCTATCTAATCTTTGAAGGGATAGCTGCATTCAGTAAGAAGGTTTTCCAGAATCACAGAATGTAATTGCCAAGAGAAAAATTCATCCAGCGGTGACAGATCCTTTCTCCAAGAAGCTGTGCCAAAAAGGCCGTCTATTCAAGCGAAGACTCCGCTCTCCGGGACGGAAAGGCCTGAAGAGGTCAAAGGCGACTCCGGTAAAGACCGGCCGTGTCAGAGGAACAGGATGCTCCAAGAGGCTTAACCCTCCCTTGGTGGCCGATGCGAGGACAGGTCAGACCTGGCCAGGGACTGCAGGGACAGCATCACATTTTCCAGTCCTCCGCACAGTAAACGGCTTTCGTGGGGGGGGGGGGGGAGAAGCACTCCAGCATAAGCCTGCAAGATTTCTCTGACCGACCTAGATGCACAAAACCCCATTTAAACAAAGCTCCCGCCGGAGATTTCCGTGGCAACTTTTGACATTTTTCACAACAGCTGTGGAAGCCAAGAGAGACTGTCGACCCTCTCCAAAGCTCGTGTCATAATTACGTAGGAGGCTGGCTCCCGTCTGTCCACTCTCGTTCCACCACCGTCCGGCTCATGAGCAGGCCTGCCTCCATGGGCTTCTTTTCCGTTTTAGTAACGCCTCCCAAGGCAGAGACTTCTAGAAAGCAAAACTGTTTTTGCTCCCTCCTCCTCTACGAGAACCAGTTCAGGAGATTTTCTTTTCATGCATGTCTTTATTTCATGTGCACCCATTTTTCTCTCTCCTTGTATCATTTCCCCCTTCTCCATATTAGCCTCACAACAACCCTGTAAGGTAGGTTCTGCAATGAAACATGAAACTGAACACCTAACACCAGGGCTCTCTACGGGGTGCCTGCGAGTGCCATGGCACCTTCGGACACCTTTCCCGGCACCCACCCAGAAGCCGGCTGGGCCAGTTGGGGTGACTGGAGATTTGATTGGCTGTGAAGGTTTTTTAAAAGACTGTGTTGGCAGCAAATGCTACTACAACAGAAGGCTCTCCAGGGTGTGCCTGAAGGTATGCTGTGGCAGCCATCTTGTGGCAGGCTCCTCCTCTTGCAGCAGCCATTTTGTGGTTGCATCATCCTGCTGTTTGAGAATCCCAAAGGGAGCCTAGAGGCTCAAATAGGATTGCTTTGTTGACACTCTTCATAAGGGCAGGGCTCTCCCTGGCTTAGGAGACCAGGAACCAGCAATCCCCAGAACTCAGCCTGGCTGCAACACTTAGGGCGCCTGCTCTCAGCAGGGCGTACCATTTCTTTAATGCGCTGGGAGCCTCAGACTCTCGTAACCAGCCCACCTGGCAGGTGTCTACCCTCCACCTACGAAAGCTCGGAACTGACAGGATGGGCTGGTGGTGAAAGCCGCCCAGGGTCACAGAATGAGCTTGTTCTCCCCTTCCCCTGGGGCTCCCCACTTTACAAGCGTCAGCCACAAGGAAAGGTGCGGCATCAATACGTCCAACTGAAAATGAAATGTAAGCAGGAGGCAACACACCATCTCCGACTCAGCACACCTTCGAACCCCAGGCAGCTCGAGTGCTGAGGCAGGAACACAACACAGGCAGGCACAGAAGGTGAAGTCTCCCACAGATGCAAGAGAGGCTTCAAGTCCGGGCAGGTGGGAAGAGGCCAGGAACAGCCCGCCGTTCGGAGGTGCTGCCTGACCCTGGTGCGGGTTTCCATCAGCCACTGTTGGCTCCAACCGTGCGCGACAGCCCCAGAGGTCGCTGAAAGGAGGCTTCATTGCGGCAGCCCCCGTAACCAAAGAAAGGTCTTGTGATTCACCATGATCAAAAACCACTTAAACACTCCTATACAAAATATTTGATGTCAGGAGTTCAGAATTAATGCCTTTATACAATCTGCTCACAGGCAGATGCCCGGAGGTTGTCCGCTCAATCCATTCATCTACAGCTGCCTTCGTGTAACGCTTCATCTTCCTTGCCGACGACATCTGGGCAATTAAGCTTCAAAATCTTGCTACAGGCATTAGCTGCTCCCCAAATAAAAGCAAAGCTGGAAGCCCCCCTCCCCCTCCCCCGCCAAGATGTCCTTATCTGGCTTAGCTCCGTGACCCACGCATTTACACAGTTCACAAACCGGGTAAGCGGCCTGGCCACAAAAGAGAGCCTCTTAATTCCTTGTTGCAATTACCTAAAATTCCAGGGAACAATGACCTGTTCACCCTTTCCGTACAGCATCTTACACCACTCGGCCATGGCGGCCAAACAGTGGCTCTCCAGGTGGCCATGGACTACCATTATCATGAGCCACTGCCAACATGGCCATTTGGCATGGGTTCGTGGGAATTGTAGTCTATGGGCATCTGGAGAGCCACCGTTTGGCTCTAGAGTGATCATGAGAGCCATCTGATGCTTGCTACAAGGTCAAGGTCAACTGCGGTGCAGCAGTTAAGAGTGTCAGGCTACCATTCGGAGATGCAGGTGCGAATCCATACCTCTTCCATGGAAGCTTACGGGGTGACCTGGGGCCAACCACACACTCTCAGCCGCACAGGGGTTTTGGAAGGAGAAAATGGGGGGGGGGGGAATAAGGTCAGTTGCCTGGGGCCCCCCCTTGGAGAGACAAAAGAGGTCTCAATGAAGCGAATAAATAAGAACGATAAGAGTTTCTCTTCTCCTCCCACCCATCATTCATGGGATGGTGGAGATTTTCAGGAAGGACCTCCCTTGTGGTCTGCCCAATCCCATTCGTTGAGTTTTCTTCCTCCTGCTCTGTTCCTTGGGCATGGAAGGGACCAGCCAGCCTCTCATCACACTGGTCGCTTTTTTCCCCAATGGCAGACAGCAATCCAACAGGTCACTGGCTGACCCTTTTGCCTTTGCTCACCCATCTGCTCTATACAGATCAAGTTGACTAAATAAACCTAAATCCAATCCCCAGCCATTTGCTTCTTTGCTCCCGGCATCCTTTCAGCACCTTTCCTGGTGGCCGGCCAGTGGCCGTAAAACGTGGGCGCAGCGAGGGAGAGCTTTGTCCAGCAGGGCTCCTGATTGGCCATGGGAGGGGCTTTAAAGAACTGCCTTGGGAGCAGCTGCTGCCCTGCTGCATGACTGCAAGAGAGCATTTCGGAACAGGAGGCCCACATCAAAAGCTTCCCGCTGAAATGTCGATCAGCAACGCCGCTCCCCGATATTTGGCAGCTGGCTCCACCTCCTCCTCTGGCAGCCATTTTAGGGCTGCACTCCCCACTCCATATCAACATTCAAAGGTGCCCTTGGGCTCCCACTGGCTGGGGACCCCCAATGTACCACTTAGAGGGAGACGCCCAGTAGAATGCTTGGAGGGGAGGAATGTTTATTTGGTGAAAGCTTCCCCAGGCTCCAGGTGGCTTATGCTTCTGAGCACAGCAGAGCAATGCTCTAGCTGCAACTACGGTTGCCAGCCTCCAGCCAGTAGCTGGAGATCTGCTGCTATTACACCTGATCTCCAGGTGACAGAGAGCGGTTCCCTGGAGAGAACGCTGCTTGGGAAGGTGGCTCCACCCCCTCCCTGCACCCAGCCCCCCTCAGGCTCCACCCCCTCCCCATCGCAAGGTGTCTGCTGCAGCTGGCAGTCATCCCCGTAACGGTTCAGAAGCCAATTCTGCATCCTTCAAAAAAGGTACTTGGTGGGAGGGGGAGGGGCTGCTGCTCCTTTTCAATTAGAGGACGCTTGGTAAGGCTACCCGTGAGCTTCGCAGCCTGCTTACTCCAAAGAGTGGTCAAACCTAGAGTACTTCACACGAGACGGCCCTGTTTAGCTTCCAAGTTCCGAGACTGAGCTAGCCTGGGCCCTCCAGGTCAAGGCACAGATGGAGAGAGGTGGCTGGCCCTGACCTGCCTTCCTCCAACTCCCAACCTCGTCCGACCCTGCTTAGCTTCTGAGATCCGAGGAGCTCAAGTGGGCCTGGGCCATCCAAGGCAGGGCAGAGCCCCTCTCTGGGGCCCTCCAAGTGTGGTGCTTTTTAACACAAAGAGCTGCCAGGCGATGGCTGCTGCCCACAACGGTCCTTTCACCAGGGCTGGCGTGGAACCGGGAAAGGTCTGCTTGGCTAGTCTTAAGCAGTGGTACAAGCTCCAAACCTTGCAGAGGCTATAAATCAAACCAAACGGGGAGTTGAGACAAGGGGCCCAAGTATTTAGCATCTTTATTAATGGACACTTCAGTCCTGCGTGTCAAAACTTTATGCTGGAAACGGCAAGGGCTTCTACTTCACGAAAACGTGAAAATTAACAGCTTCCCTTCCCCCCCTAAACTAGAGAAAGCAAAGTGTCCCCCCCCCCCCATCCACTGGCATGGATTTTACGACTTCCTGCATGCTAATAAATCTGAACATAATGCTGGAGGAAAGGATTATCGCAGCCTCCATTCTGCATAGCCATTAAACCTCGCCATCGCCCGTTTTTTAATTTGCCTGAACCTCAGCACTGTCGCTGGTACCTTCGCATGTGTCTAATCCATAATTGGCCTATTTTGCTACTTCTTTTTTTCCCCCATTACGTGTGAAATGCCTGGATTTCCAAGAGACACCCAGCTGCCTTCGCCACCAAAATCAAACCTTCAGACCTTGTTTGGGAACAAAGCGACACCGTCCCACCCACTCCCCCACCCACCCACCCCCAGGCCAGCCCAACCCAGGAATGTGGGGGATATAGAAACTAATCGTTTTTAGCTGATCCACGTCAATGTATTTTAACTTGTTCTTAAATTGTTAAAAATATATTGTGTCATCGGTTTTAATGGTGTGAACAGCCATGAGCAGGTAGAGGACAGGAGAAGTGGCATCTATATCTACATAAATATATAATTATAAATAAATACATTAAAAACCCTTGAAACTCTCAACGTGCCTTTGGAATGTAAACATCGGCAGACAACTTGCCAGCGGCAAGATCATGGTCTCCTTTGGAGAGAGAAGGCGCTGCTTGGGGCTGGCCTTCCTATCCACACGGAGAAGAGAACATTCAGAGAGAGAGAAAACCAGTTTTCCTTGTTTGGCTACCCAGCAGCCGTGGAGATTCTCAGATAAAAACCAGCAACTTGGAACACCGTTCACCTATATTGATTTTAGTAAAAAGGGAGAACTTTTAAGCTGCAGCTCATTTCAAATGCGGGTGGCATACATATTTAACAGTGGGTTCAGCCTACATATTAATCTTCCATGTGATGTATTCCTCAAAGCATGACAGTAGCTTGGGGATGGGGGGGGGGAAGGCTGCCAGATGTTGCCGGTGCCCGTTCAGCATGGCCAATGATATTAAAAGCAGCCTTTAAGGACTGTGGGCCTCCCTATTCTTCCTATGAATTGCAAATACCCGGTTGCCACAGAAACTCTTGCATGCTGGTGCCCGGCAGTCAAAAGGCATCTAATTCCTTCCTTCTTGCTTGCTTTGCATCAGAGCTCTTGAAACTCCCCTGAGGGCTGGCTCTCTACGGGATGATTCCAGACTCCCTCCCCCCCCCCCCCAAACACACACACACACACACACACACACACGCCATGGTTATCCTAGTGCAGTACCCAGGCTGCAGCGATTAATCATTCCCGCTTTCTGAGCTGACATATCGAGGTGGGCAAACGACAACCTAAATGAGCGGGGCTGATTACCTGGGAAAGCAATTCTTCAAGATACCACGGCTGGCTAATAGCTCCATCTGCTATACAGGCGAGTCTGCAGGGCCCACCAGCCAGCTCGGGATACGGCCGACGGAAACCTCAGTGTGCCTGCCAAACCCAGAATTCCTGTTAGGGACTCTCGATGAACCCCAAACTGCAACCAGAGTAGCAAAGTGGACGTCCTCTCCAGTAGCTTAAGGTGACTGGATAAGAAAAGCCCTTCTGCAGAGAGCAAGAATGTACAGCCCGAGAGGTGCCTATGGAGCCAGGTGAAGTCTACACTTAGACATACACAGGAAGGAGGCCTAAGCACCCAAGTGGAAGCTCACCAAAGCACACCTGTCTTGTCCTAAGCTTTCCAGAGTCCAGGCTCCCTTCTGTGGGTCTCTCTCTTAGGCCACAAATGGGAATAACTCCTGGAGGGCTTGTTTTCTTATCTGACATGCCTGCCTCCATTTCCACAGGAGAATCAGATATCAAGGTCTCCCCACGTTGCTTGCCAGCACCCACACTGTAGCTGGAGATCTCCCAGAATGATAACTGAGTGCCAGACAAGAGGGGTCCCTTCCCCTGGAGGGGGACTATGCGGCATCAGGCTCCGCAGCTCTGTTTCCCAACCATATTCTGCACAATCATGCCATTTCTGGGATTTCTCAAAGCCTGAGGAATGTTTCAGGGGGTTATCAATGGTAAAGCAGTGGAGAAAGGCTGGCCTGCACAAACACAAGTGTGTGTGTGTGTGTGTGTGTGTGGCGGGGGGGGGGGGGGGGTTCCTAAGCCAAGATCTTTGGGGAATGGACCTTCCATTCTTGTCCCCCTTTCCCTGGATGCCAGGGCTGCAAGGTGATACCAGTCACATCCAGAGAATTCAGCTAGCAATTCTACGTGAGCTGCAGCCAGAGAGACCTTAAACCCCTGACCTGAAAGGTCTTCCCTTTCCTTTTCTTGCTTCTGAACATCCATCCTGATACAGAATTCTGGAGAATTCAAAAGCTTGCTCAAGGTGTTGTGGTACTTCCGTCTCAATAAAAGGCATTTTACAGCCTTTGTTCTTGGATCTGTCCAGGGAACAATGGGGCCGCCTGGATCTTCTAACGGCTTCTCTTCTCGGTTTAACGAGTTGCACACCCTGAACTTCATGCTCGACTTCTTCACACAGACAGAATCTGTAGGAGATACTTTTGATCAGACAACACAATCGGGTATCTTTTCTACGCAGGAACAGAGCTAGACGGTACTAAATGTTTGGATGGATTATTAGGGACTGGTCTAGACCAGGGGTAGTCAACCTGTGGTCCTCCAGATGTTCATGGACTACAATTCCTATGAGCCCCTGCCAGCGAATGCTGTAGTCCATGAACATCTGGAGGACCACAGGTTGACTACCCCTGGCCTAGACTACATGTGCAGCTCATGGAAACTAGGACTGTACTGACAGGGACACATGTTCACGCACATGGAAGCTTAGACCCTGAATAAAATGTAGCTGGTCCTCAAGGTGCCCCTGGACTCACCCTGGCCTGCAGCTTCAGACCAACAGGGCTACCCACCCTGAATTCTACTGTGTCGTTTTGGCATCACTTAATGTGTCATTGCAATACCTTTGCTTTTCATCAGTTCTGTTTTTAGATTTCGGGTTGGTTGCTCTACCCTAATTCTTACTGCATTGTTCACTGAAATGTTCCACCCTGCCGAAGACTCATTCGATGTAATCCACCTTGAATCTGAGCAAGAAAGAAGGACTATAAATAAAGCAAATACGTGAATAAAAACAACATAAAACAACCACCGGCAGTCTGCTCTCATTCAGGTGCCAGTGATGGTGTGTGCGAGAGAGACTCACGTACAAGACTTCCCGGCAACCACACCTGCATAGACAAGAGTGCTGTGAAAATATCAACTGGGGGGGAATGGTGATTGAATCTCAATGGCAAAGAAACGTGGGTGCCTTGGCCCACGAAGAAAGGGAATGGCTTTCACAACCATTGTTCTCACCCTGAGGTTGCTTTGGCCATTCCCTGGGGACCAAGCCCTGCAAGGAAAGGCAGAGGGACCTGGGAATGTTCAGCCTGGAGAAAAGGAGGTTGGGAAGCGATAGGATGGCTCCCTTTAGGTATCTGAGCGGTTGTCACTTGGAGGAGGGCAGGGAGCGGCTCCTGTTGGCAGCTCAGGATAGGATCCCAGTCACAGCTTTAAGCTAACTACGTGCAGAACGACACTGGCTAGATATCAGGGGGGAAATTTTCACAGAGTACTTCAGCAGTGGAATGGGCCACCTAAGGAGGTGGGGAGCTTCCCCCTCACTGGCGGTCTTCAAGCACCAGCGGGACAGATCTTCTCCTGGATGCTTTAGGCCAGGGGTAGTCAAACTGCGGCCCTCCAGATGTCCATGGACTACAATTCCCAGGAGCCCCTGCCAGCATTCGCTGGCAGGGGCTCCTGGGAATTGTAGTCCATGGACATCTGGAGGGCCGCAGTTTGACTACCCCTGCTTTAGGCCAATCCTGCACTGAGCAGGGGGTGGGACTGGATGGCCAGGATGGCCCCTTCCCACTCTGGGATTCTAAATTGCCAACACCAAAGCAAGTCTGAAAAGAGCCAAGAAGTGCTACACAAACCAACAAGCCAAACGCAGCCTGGACTTTGTTTCCAAATGTTCTGCTCTAGTCGTCTTCACCCTTCTGTGTCAGGAGCCACATTCCCGGCTGTTAGAGAAGTGCTGAAAATTGGGCTTGTTTTTAAAAAAAAAAAACCCAGCCTTCCAAAACAGAGACCGCCAGGCCTGGCCGGCCCTCCACAGACGCCTGGAAGATTGTCTCGGAATCTGGGAAGGAAGCGGGCAGCGTCTCAAGCTCAGTCAGGAGGTCCGCAGCCTGGGATCAACTCCCCACGACGTGCCAACAGCGCTGGGCAGAAGAGGCCTGTAGCAGAACGGTCAGTGGTGGGCTCTGCAGGCTGCCGGCTCTGAAAGGGGCTTGAAATGGCGATTAAACCGCTTGAGGTATGTAAATAGGGGCTGCAGGAAGTGCCCCTGGCAGATGTTCCAGCCAGACCATTTATGTAAACAGGCTTGAACCCATTTAGAAGCCCCGTAATACATCCTGCCACACTGCTCCTTTTTGCCATGAATGGTGAGCATCATTCCACATTAATGCCTTTGGATTTACGGGGGGGGGGGGGGGGATTTGCTTGCATGCAACGAAGGATGACTTCCCCGGATTACTTTTAAAAACCTCGCAAATGACTAAACACCAGGCTGAACTCCAGATTCATCTTGATGTGGTGGCGTGAGGGGGGGGGGTGTCAGTGCAACATCCGTAAGTGAGGGAGGCAACGCAACATGCTGCATCTCACCTCCTTCGAGGAGACAAGCACCTCTTGCCTCTCATTATGCACCCACCTGTTGCTAGGTAACTACAAATGCGGCTTTGGCAGTTCAAGCTATTACGCACCAACGCTGCCGCTCCCCTGAAGTGCTCGGCCGCCGCGGGTCACGAGCAGAGGATTTTCTTTGCACGCAAGTGCCTGGCCGTTCCTTCCTATCTGCAGGCCACGCTCCCCACTATTGCCTCCTCCCCATACAGCACCAGTGTGGAATGTGGTGCCCTACGTACAACTCCCCTGGCACCCAGAATTCCAGAAGTGCCCACAGGGTCAAAAATGGGAGTCTCTCCCTATTGATGGCACACCCCCAGGGAGGACCAATGGGGTAGGGAATGACTTGTCTCCATGCAATTTGGTTGGCCGTCCTTGGCAGATCGCAATTTAAACTGGTTGGCCCCTCCTTGGCAGAGTGCAATTTGAACTGGTTGGCCCTCATTGGTAGTGTGCAATTTAAACTGATTGGCACTCATTGGCAGAGTACAATTTGAGCTGATTGGCCTCCACTGCCAGAGTGCTCTCTTCCTATTGGCAGCACATCCCTAGGGAGGGCCAATCAAGCTGGGAGTCAGTTGTCTGCATGCAATTTGAATTAATTTGCCTTCATTGGCATAGTGTTCTCTCCTATCAGAGGCATATCACAAGGGAGGGCTAATCAGGCAGGAAGTGAGTTGGCTGCATGCAACATCAACTTTATAATGTTTAGTCATAGTGGCAGCACTTCAATTTGGGGTGAACATTTTTTTAATCAGTATTTTTTAGTCTGGGTCTATTGGACCCCCCCCCCAAAAAAAAAATCAGTATTAAAAAAAATACCAGTTGGAAATACCATTTCCAAATACCAGTACAGTGTTCAAATTCAGGATTTTTCAGAAATCCCAATGTTTTGGGTTTTCTTTTTTTAGGGGGGGGGGGTGTCCAGTAGACCAGAGAAGAAAAATACTATTTTTCTTAAGGCCGTCCAGTCCTGGGGTTGGCTTGCGTTCTCCTGAAGCAAGGTTTAAACTGGGTGGCACAAGATGCCAACTCCAAGCAGAGCTGATGGGAACAGTCTGCCCCCCGTCCAGGCACAGCTGATCCTCCCGATCCTCCTGCTGTCTTCTGCAGTCCCTTTAAACTTTAAAGGGACTGAAATCAAAGCCCGACATACAGCTGAGAGTTGGGAACCATATGCTGCCACCTCTCGCCTGTTTTCAGATCTCATTTCTCAAGATTTTTTCTGGTTTTCCTGTGAAAACCCAGAAACATGTGGGATGCCAAAACATACCCCAAAAATACCAGAGTGTTTTAAATCGAAATTCTCCAGCACAGTAAACCGGCTTCCCCGCATGCGGACTGAACCACCCAAGAGACCCTGCACAGAAGGCGGGGGAAGTAGGATCCTATTTGGAAGCTTGCCCAGCATGCTGAAAAACCTGATACTTAACTGCAAAGTAACCAGAGGGAAAGAGAAATCAGAATCAAGGCCATCTTCCAAACGGCCCTCTGAGCCGCCTTCTCCTTTAACTGATGGCCATTTTAAAATTTTAACTCAACTGATGGCCATTTTAAAATGAAAATATTGGTTGAGCCATCTGTGTTCTGCTTGGAAGAATCCACACAGTAAAGACTGGGAAACGTTTCCAGCACCCTCTAGGACAGAAAGCATCCAGAGTGAAGGTCTCTGGGTCAGATAGGACGTCATATTTCTAAGTTGCTAGAAGGCGAGCGAAGGAACATCTGTTTTGGACCAGGGGTTTAAACAGAGGTGAGAATATTTAAAGTAGAAATAAAACCATAAAACCATTTTACAGAAAAGACCTGGAAGAACATGAACATTTATGGTTAATTTTGATGCCATGTGCCCTTTAGTGATTTTATACTGTCTTTAAAGACTGCTTTTACTATTTTAGATACTGTATTTATTTACTGTGAGGTTTTTAATTGTTTTCTTGTTTATTGTGACCTGCAAACCTCTGAGTTGTTATGGTAGATAAATTTACTTTAAAATGAAACAAACCAGACAATACTTTCATGCACGACAGTTCTGGAATGCATTTTAGATCAAGTTTCTCTCAGATCAGCTATGCACAAGTCATTGGGATGAAGGCTGATGTGTTTTCTGTATTTTGCTTCCTGGGTTTCATAGGGTTGTGTTTCACAGGGGTGGGGGGGGGTGTTTTGGTTTTCTCGGTGGGAGTTTCCTTGCAGGTCCAGTTTTTCCCCTCCCTTTTTGAATTTTTGTGTAATGAGGTAAGAGCAAGATGTGTTTTCATTATTAGAATTTTAACTGATCACACTCATCTAAGATGTTTATCTCTTTGATATTTGGCTGACTGAATCCGGCGGTCTAGGAGAAAAGTGACCTAGACAGGTGTTAAATTAAGGGCAGAGGTGAGTGCCCCGTGAGCAAGAGCTTCACGAAGGTCTCAGCAACTCTCCTGCCTCCTGTATCATAACCAACAGGCTCAGCGCGGGACTTGATAGTTGAGCAGAAGGGGCTGGAAGGGAATATTGCTTACGAATGAAGCAAATACTGAGAATATCAAACACAATGAAAACACAGGCTAGGAGTCTGGACATGCGATTTCTACAGATGAGACCAGAGGAAAAAAGAGCCGATTCTAATGGAAGCCAGGCCAAGTTCAATGGAGTAGATTCGGATCCTGGCGCATGAGGTGAAGGGCAAGCCAAGCAAATAAGTGCATCAGGCAATAAATGGCTCCAGTAGCATCTGGGGAGAGGAACAGCAGCTACCAACTCCAGAGCAGCTGGGCAGAAGCCTCTATTGCAGGGGTAGTCAAACTGCGGCGCTCCAGATGTCCATGGACTACAATTCCCATGAGCCCCAGGGGCTCATGGGAATTGTGGTCCATGGACATCTGGAGCGCCGCAGTTTGACTACCCCTGCTCTATTGTGTCAACGTGGTTGTGAACAAGGTGTGTTAAGAGTCACTAGCAGGGCTGGAAGAGAAAACAACCACCATACACTGCGGGCCATCTGGCCAGGCTGCTACGTGGTTGAGGAGCCAGATCTGCTGGGAGAGGCTCCCCATCCTCCAGACCTCGCCTGAAAGCAATCCAAGAGGATCTCCAAAAACAGGGATCTTAGACCGTTTAACTAATTCTCCGGGATGGCAACACTTGGAATGGATTGACTGTGGTTCCAGGACAGGCTGTTCCAGAACAAGAACCCCCACCCCAGGCACGTGCAAGGCAATCCAAGCGTGCTAGAATTTGGGATAACCTGGCTAGAATTTGGGGAGAAAGGCAATGCCTCATTACCGTGGGCCAAGATGCCATGGCTCTAGCCTTCTACCTAGCAAACCACTGGCTGTTAACATTTCCTCAAGAGAAATATTAATGGCCAAGAAATTCGATCTAAGTTATTTGATGCATGTTTAAGATTTTATTCAGTAACTGTTTACAGTTTGAACATGTATAATTATTCCGATGATGCACAAAGGCAGAACTGCCGTTTATTTTTCCCCTGGGTGGCATTGGGGGTTGCGCTGAAAGTTTTGGCATTTATATCCGTGCACTTTTAAAACTTATCACAGGTTGATTAATCGTATCAGTTTAAATTACATAAAGATTAGTGCACGCAAACTTCTGATTGGCTTCCTAAATTTCCCTTGATATTAGGAACACACCCAGGATACTCTCACTCTGAAAAAGAAAGGCAAACAGAGGCTCCTGCAGACACATCAACCTTTAACGGATCTAGAATTCACCAATGCAAAACAGGCAATCCCTTCCCGCAACTCCCTTACAATGGAGGGTTTTTATTACTACACAGCAACCATTTCCTAATTCAGGGGTCCCCAACCTGTTTGAGTCTTCAGCACTTTAAGAATTCCTGCAACCCCAACAGGGCTACAGCAGGAGGTTGGGCCAAGCACAAAATGTTAGGCAGTGAGCTTGTGCACAGCGTGGCTACAAAGCTTCAACATTTCAGATGGACTCTCCAACGTCATGATTTTTCAAAGGAACATATTGTTTACAAGCATTTCTGTGCATATACACAGAGTAAGCAAACTTACTGTGCTCATGGTAGTATCTGTCTTTTTTTCTCGGGCTCCTGAAGCCGGCTATTCACTTTACGTGAGCCAGGCAAACGCCCCACCTCGTCCTCCCCACTTTCCAATGACACCAGGGAAGGTGTGGGTGAGCACCCTGCACTGGATGACTTCAGAGACAGCCATAGGGTGACATGGTGCAGAGGGGGAACAAGTCTTTCTGCATCCCAAGGGGCTCCGCTTTTAGCCACTGGCTCCCCCGCAGCCTTTGTGCTCTCCCTCCTTCAGGCAAGCTCTGCAAACCTCGGTGCTTTTGGCTCTGGCTCTGCCCCAGAGAGCCCGGGAATTCTGGGGAAAGAGCCGAATGAGTCCTTGGGAGACTAATCTGTCCCAGCGAAATGGTGTCATTGCAAGGCACAAATGTAGTTGTCTTTTGTAACATTTTATGCCCCCCTCGTGATTAGCCACAGTTCAAAAGAAGCCCTCCGGGCAGCAGCAGCACCAATGCCAAGCCAGCACAAACAGCAGGGAGCGAGGCTGCACACGCCCCTGCGAGGAAAGTCCCATGCCGCTTGACCCAGATCTCTCATCTTCCATCCTCCTTTGCAGGAGAACGTTAAAATGTCAAGTGCAATTCAAGCATTTCCTGCTCACGGCTTAATTGAGGGATGCCAAACTGGGGCAAGGAAGCAGGGCTGTGTTCCATTACGACTGCAACAGGCCAAAACCTTCATTCTCTGGGTTACAAGTGGATTTCCCCAGGCCTTGTTCCCCACCCGAGATCACCCTAATTAGCTATTTGTCTCCCCGAAGATGACCATCGGGGCAATTGACTACGGCATTACTCAAGAAATCTCAAATTACAGAGATCAGCGATGTCCAGAAATCCTCAGAGGCCCCTCCAGCAAACAAACGCCCCTTGTCTGACACAGTAAGACTGTGAGCCAATCAGGGATCAGCTGGGAGTTAGAATCATGGAATCATAGAGTTGGAAGGGGCCCTACAGGCCATCTAGTCCAACTCCCTGCTCAACGCAGGATCAGCCCAGAGCATCCTAAAGCATCCAAGAAAAGTGCGTATCCAGCCTTTGCTTGAAGACTGCCAGTGAGTTGGATTCTGCTCTCCCCGCCCCCTCAGCAAAACTCCTGCACAATGAAGGTGCACGAAGGAAAAGAGAATGATCTACTTTCTCATCCTGCCCCTCGAAGGTGGGTGGCGACCAGGGAGATCAGCTGCCTGCTTGGGGCCGGGGGCCTCCCCGCAAAGGACTGGGCTAGAAATACCACCCACTGAACACCCAGGTGTGATGGAAGTGCATCAGGAGAACTGTTGGACAGCCCTAAGAGCTCCGTAGCAATATGCATTGCCAGATGTCTTGGGTGCCAATCAGCCTCCCCAGCAAGCTTCTGGTGGTGCCAGCTGTTAGCCTGGCATCCCAGCAGAGACAGCAATGCTTTTAATGACATTGAAGAGCTGGGGGGGGTTACCCCACTTTTCACCGCCTGGAGGAGCCCCAAAGCAACTTATAAATGCCTTTCCCCTCCTCTCCCCACAACAGGCTCCTTGGGAGGTGGGTGGGGCTGAGAGAGCTCTAAGAGAACTGAGACTAATCCAGGGAGGGAGAGTTCTACTCCCATGGCATCTTTCTTGCCTGCCCAGCCACTGTGGCACCTTTTCTGCATACTGAGTCTTGCTGGATCCCCTTTCCTGCATCAAGCTTTTGCTCCCCGGTTGGAGTGGTATCTCATGAGGGCTTCAGAGTCCACAAGCAGCTCTTTGCTCCAGGGGAATGGATGGCTAGCTGTAACAGCCCGAGAGCTCCAGGCCCCATCTGGAGGCTGGCAACCCTAGGGGTATGGCTAGAGCATATCATTCAGCATCCCTGTTTCAGAGCTTTACCATTTTAAAAGCTTTTTTATTGCTCTTTGTGGCATGTGCACAGTGCAATCTGCAAAATGTGTGAGTGACCATGTCGCCAAGGAGAACAGGGAGAGCTCGGCCACTTAGGAAATTAGCCTGCCGGGCGCCAGCAAGCCACCCTCCCCCGCCCTGCTCTCCCCCACTCAGACACCCCAGTTTAGAGCTCTGCTAACTGCTGCCGATCTCGCCTAAAGGAAACCAGAAGGGTTATCAAATTTCTGTAATTAATACAGGAAAACACAATCCATGTTCAAGCACCTTTTCTTTTTTCTTCCTTCCTTTCTTTTATTCTTGAATTATATTACCACTATCTAAATGTTTCATACATCCCCCCCCCTTTCCCCCTTTGTAATCTTAGAGGAGATGAAAAGTGATGACAAATGTCACTGGAACAGCAATTGGGTAATTTCATTCAAAAGTCACTGTTCACCTGTGTAGCAGAGCTGACAGCTAATTTAATGGTCCCAAGATAAAATAAATTATTATGACTTTGCGATTATGGCAAAGCCCAGCCTCGCACTCACACATTAAAGGAAGGAGCAATTAAAACCGGCATCTGCATGCTGGGGAACAAACGGGGATGTGGTCTGCAAATCCGCACTGCACGGCCGCTTCCCAGGCGACGGCAGCCCAGCCCCCTCTCCCGACTCCACCCGCCCTCCTGGCACAGCCCCTCTTTCCTTGGCATTTCTAGCCGCCAATCTGCCCATGAGAACTTCCCTGCCCACAATTACGGTGATTAGAAACGAAACTCCATCTTCCGAGCAAGGAGAAAGGGCGCGGGAAGCTGAGTAAACAAGATACAGGGCTCCAGAGCTGCCAAGCCAGATTTGCTGTTTTGCTCTCGAGTTTCCTTCAGTGATTTTATGCTGTTTGCCTAGCAACCACAAGTAGTAAATAATTGCTTTAAAAAAAGAAGAACCACCAACTACAAAGCAGATGCCGCACTTGTGAGACTTGGCTGCTTTACTAGAAGGCAGAAAAGGGGGAAGAAAAGCAGAACTCCCACCCCCCACCCCCACCCCCGGGTAACTTGCCCTGGTCCTGCATTAATTCCCAGCCCATCCCTCTGCAAGTGCTTTATCCCTCGCGCACACCCACAAAGGACCACGAAGCAGGCACACAGGCAAGAGCGAGGAACCCGGCTGCCTTCTCCTTGATGCCTCTCGCATCGGTCCTCACATTATCAAGTGTTTGGCAGTAGCAGAGGTAGTGGCAATTGGCAAACTAAACCACACACATTCTGCAGCAGATGAATGTACAAATCTGACAATCCTTAATTGTTGACAGCAATCTCAAAAACCTACAATTCAACACATTTTATAGCCCACGCTCTCAATCAACGCGTCCCGAGGCAGCTCGCCCAGCCCCAACAGAACCCCGATCTGAAAGCATAAGTGGGCATCCCAACCTCCGAAGAACAGCAGGAAACAGAACCTCCCAAGAAGCTCACAACCCACAACGAAAGGCTATGCTGGTGATACAACTATGGGAAAATAGAAGCATGTTGAAATATTAAGGGAAATGGCCGTGAGGTGTTAAAATATTAAAAATATTAAAGGCTGTGCAGGCCAGCCTTTCCGTTCTGTCCAAACAGACCATCGCCCCTGCGCTGGAAGGCCTGAACTGACTGTCCTTTTGCTTCTTGACTTTAAGGCTCTCCATGACTTGGGGCTGGGGCAGGAGAAAGACCACCTCCGTTTGTTTACAGGCTGTCTTGTGCAGTCCCTTCAAAGTTTCCACCAGGCAGCCTGAAACAGATGCGGGGCAGGGAGCAGGGTGCTCCTGTGGCTCAGCTGTTTCCCGGGATTTCTGCAAACCTTGTTTAAAGGCCTGCAGTCCCTTTCAATGGTGCTTGCGGGGCCCCAAACCAGTCTGGGTGAAGAACAAACATCCTGCCTTGGTTGGTGGTTTGGCCACAAACCAACACAACCCACTTTTTTCTGGTTCACGTCCAACCGTAGTCATGGGTTGTTAATTTCAATGAGAGTCTCCCGCTTTATTTACCTGGTTCCAACCTGGCATCAGGAATGTAGGAAGCCAGGCACCAGGCATTCCTGCGAACAGATCGGAGGCTGGGCTCCTGAAGCCTCCCCTTCCTTCGTGCCCCTCTTCACATGAACACCTGAAGCGGCAGCAATTGCAAATGTGCCCCTCATTTGTAAACACACGAATAAATAAACTTAGTGGTGATGGCCCAGTGCCAGCCTTCCTCCGCAATACTTGGCCAGTCGGTTCTGCATCTGAACTCCAGCTAGACCTTCGCAGCAATTCACACACACACACACACACACACACACACAACACCGCCTCCTCTCCGCCTGTATGGAATGGTTGACCGTCTCTGGAGAAGTGTGTTTGTGTACCAAAGCTCATCCCCTGAATAAAAACTTGCTGGTCTTCCAGGGGTCCCGGATGCAAACTTTGTCCTGCCGCTTCTGGCCAACACGGCCCCCCCCCCTCTAACTCTATTTCCACAGACGTCCGTTCGCTGCAGTCGCTGCCCAGGAGCCAGGCCCTGCTGGTTCTTCGTTCTCTCTGGGCTTCCTGTGGGTCCTTCCCCTCCCCTGATCTTTACCTGCCCGTCCTGCTTCTTATAAAAGTGTTATTATTATTACGTTGCAGCTGATTTTTATGCTAGGCCTTACCATACTATTTTAATGGTACCTCTACATTTATTTGTATTTTATTTTTAAATGACAGATGCCAGATTACTGCTGGGGGGTCTCAAGGGCAAAGGCTAAGAGACCAATACAGATTTATTTTTTTTTAAAAACTTAAGAACACAAGCAGTTTAGCAGGCCTTCCCAAGGTCAATAAATGCCAACTCATTGATGGACAGGCAAGCTTCACCCACTGCCAAGTCACAGGCGTCTCCCGCCTGCCCACCCCCACCCCACCCACCCCCCATTCGCAGCCACCAGCCCCTCCCTGTCCTTTCGATGTCCTCTAGCCTCCCGCCAGGACCCCTCCTCCGCTTTTGACCGTGTGCATTGGGGGGGGCAGCAATGAGAAGCACTCCTCTCTGGTCACTCTGAGGGGGGCAGGCGGCCGGTCACTCCCCCCCCCACCGCCACCCGCTTTCCTGACTCCTGCGTGGCGAGCAGCACGAAGCGGCACCAAAGCAGCCGGTGTGCATTTCAAACGGCCACTTCTGGTTGGGAGGGGCCTCCCCCGGGCCCAGTCGCCCCTTCTGAACAGGGGCCTAACAAGCCACCTTTTCCCTCGCAAAAAGCCAGCCATTATCTGCACGCAGCACTCCACACACACGGCAGCAGCAAAGTGGCTTTTCTTCATCTCCCAAAAAGCCACGCCGACAATATTTCAAAAATAAGCGTACGTTTCTCCCAGTGGTACTGCGACATACAAGATGCATTAGGAAAAATGCCAATAACCAAAATTGTTCTCTCAGTAGCTCCATTCAGAGCCCGGGTCTCACAGGTGCTGCCGAAGCGGCACCGCATTCTGGATTCGGCCCCAAAGGAGCTCCGGCTCAATCGGACCGCTCAGCTTATCAGCCAGCGGGACTAAATCGCTCCAAGGGCAAAGCCGTTGCAATCACCCGCGTGCCACTTCTTGCCGCTTCACGGAGAACGGAGGAGCATCGTAAAGCCAAGAGAGCCCAAACGGGGGGTGGGGGGGGCAAGCAGGATGAGGCGTTTCAGCTCTCGAGCCATTCGTCCCTGAAGGAGAGAGTGCCACCCCCGGCCTCAAAATGGAGGCTGCCAGGGGCCTTTGTGGATCCAGCGTCTCCTCAGGTGCTGCAACTCTCCCTTTTGAACACACCCCCCCACTCAACGCAACCATTTCCTTAAAAGCCTGAACGCCACCACAGCAGTCCCTCTCCTCTCCCTTCACACACACACACACACACACACAGAGTCTTTCTTTAGGCGGATTTTTAAAAGCCCGGAGTTTAAGCACAAAACGAGCCCCCCTCGAGGGGAGCAGGAAGCAATCCAAAGCGCGGGTTTTAGCCAAGCCGCCCCCGTCTCCTCTCCTCCTCCGCAGCCCAACAGGGATGGACGGCAGCCTCGCCCTCCTGCCCAGGCACAGGGTCACGCGCTCAGCCACACTCCTGGCCCCGTGAGCAGCCCAGGGGAAGCCATCGCTGCCAACTTATGGCCAGCCGATCCTCAACAGCCTTGCTGGTCATCCCGGATGTTGCCCCTCCGTCTCCCGTTGGGTCACTTCTGCTCACCCCCATCCTCTCATCCTGGGAGCAAAGTATAATGCCCTCAATTTGGCCAGAGGAAGGGTGATGCACGTGAAAGCTCAACACCTGCAGTAAATCTTGGTTGCTCTTTAAGGGGCCCCTGGACTCAAATTTTGATACCCTCCGTTTGGCCATTTGAGTTTCTAGGGAATGAACCCGCTCATCTGCCTCTATGGCGGCCCACAGGATCAAAACCTCCCCCTAACAAGGCAAGAAGCTGGGCGTGACGGAGAGGGAGGTCAAAGAGAAAGCCCCCTTGCCACAGATCACAAGAGCCTTCCTGGGAACCAAGGCATTTGGCACCTGTGACAACACACCCTTTGTTTGCACAACTGGCCAACGACAACAAATGGCGTGGGGGTGATATCCTCCTTTTTCACAGAGTTCTGTGGCTTCAGAGCGCCTCCAGTGACAGGACCTCCCAAGGGGGTGTCAGCTTGCAGACTTTTGACACAGCTCCCCAGGTGCGGCCTGCAAGCGAAGGAGTTCCAAATCCAGAAACACTCCTTACTTTCACTCCATTATCTTGACAGGTCCAGGTGGGTTGACCCACCAAGTTCATGTGCATGCAAGTTTCACAATCCAGTGTTAACTAACAGGACAGCAAACCACATCTGTATACAGGTGTAGACACATCTGGGCAAGAGGGCATCTTGCAACTGATATGGGGGGGGTCACTGCCACTTCAGTGGGGTGTCCTGGGAACATGCACAAGCCCCTGCATGGGGGAGTCCCAGGCCAAAACAATAGGCTTGCCAACCTCCAGGTGGCGCCTAGAGATCTGATCGCTGAGCCAGGAAACGCCTTCATGACCGGGGAGGGGATCATTCAATGGGAGAGCAACTAGAGGTGTGACCCAACCCCTCCTTGGACACAAATGAGGGGGAGCTTTTCAGTTTTCCTCAAGGATTCCCCCCTCCCCGTTTATCAAACGGAGCACTTTCCTCCTCCCTCCCCCCGCCCAGACACAGGCCAGCACCACATACTTTGGGGATGAGCTTCTTAAGGTGAGGGTTGGTGGTTGTGGAAAGTGCCGTCCAGCTGCAGCCAACTTATGATGACCTTGTGGGGCTTCCAGGGCAAGAGACACCCAGAAGGGTGACCCCGCTTGGCTTCCAAGGCCAGAGGAAACTGGGCTAACCCGGACCACCTAGGTCAAGGGTCTGCATGGTAACTCAAGGTTTACCCTCTCAAAATGCAATGAAATTCTATTAAGAGAACTTTCAGAATTCGATGACAATTCCTATGTATGATGTGGACATATAATGCATTTCCATTATGATGGTTATCATTTAAATATGAACCAATTTAGCAACAATTAATGGGCTACGATGTCTTTAATTATCTTAAATTAAGGAATTTTGTGTTTTCAGCATTACAAAGGTTAATTTGATATGGCATTGTGTGGGCTGTTCTACCTGCTGTGACCATCTGAGACTAGGCAATAATATTCTTTTGTTTACTATCAAATTTGTGTTCTAATTTCAACTTGTTTCCCCTACCTATTGGACTGCAGGAACTGAGACATGTGTGCTGAGGCAGCATATGGTTTGGCGGTTTGCAGCTCACTAAATGTGTGACTTAAGGCACTGATGTTTTAAATACCTAATGCATTTAGATTTTAAATTCCACACACATGCCAATTAGAGCAGTTTTATACAATAAGCATCACTCATGATGCAATGTCTACATTTGATAGGCAATCAGCATGTACTGCATAGATTTCAGTCCCGTCCCCCCATATTTCCACTTTCCTCCCAAATCTGCAAATTTTCAGAAAGTATTACATCTAAATGTAACCGTCTGATTCATTCAAGGCCTCTCCACTGCTTCTGGTACCACACTAGCCCCAGCTGTCTTCTAAAGCAAGAGGGCTCGTCCCACTTCTTCCACAGGCGGTGGGGAAGGGAGCAGTCCTCCTGGTCCCCTTGGGCCCCAATCCCACTATCTGATGCTTTTCTGCCCTGCCATAAATCTGCCGAAAAGTGCTTCCCAGAGGGCTGGATTAGGCTGACACCAACATGTCAGAAGACCCAGCTCAATCTCTCCCCTCTCCCAGACTCGGATGAGGCCGTGTTCTCCTTGAAAGATGCACTGGAGGCAGTAATAAAGGGGGGGGGGGATTCATGGAAGCTTGACCAGACAAGATGGAGACAATCACAGCGCGAAGTCGACCCAAAATGGGTCCCCCTCCACTTAAGGGGGGGGGGGAGGATGAAGATAGTTTCTAGCCTGAAAGAGATCTCGACCTCATCAGAGAGGCTCAGGGGGAGGAGATCGCTAGACGCTTGCAGTATCAGCTGTGGCAGAATCGACAGCTGCACGGGGGCAGGAATGCAGCAGCAGCAGCAGCAGCAGCAGCCAGGTGGCATAAAGATTTTAGCGATGCTCTCAACTCATGTATTTTGAGGGCAAACACAACAACATAAAAGCGGCACTAAAAATGCAGAGACCAAAGCAAAATGTTCTAAAGCGCTAAAAAACAGTAAAGCTAAGCATCGCTATCAAATACCAGAACACCAGATTAATGTTTGCGTTAGTCGGACTCAAATAAAAGATTTTTTCAAAGGAGCCAACAATGTGGCAACTTTAAACTGGAAAAGTTGGCAACGTCAGGACAGCTCTGGGAAAGGCTCTCGAGAGCAGGGGTAGTCAACCTGCGGCCCTCCAAATGTCCATGGACTACAGTTCCCATGAGCCCCTGCCAGCGAACGCTGTATAGCATTTGGGGGGAGGGTCTGGTTCTGTTAGCTTCTCTACCCTTATTGTGCTCCGGTTAAATGTTCTGCTTTTATGCTGCTTTATTCTGCACTCTGAACTACTTAGGGGCTTACAAAGGAGACATAAATTTTCAAACTAACCTGACTGTGTCTGACTAGAATATGATCTTTTTTTCACACTGCATAAAGAATTCATATTTAGAAGCCTTGATTCACTCCTTGATTTTGATAAGCATGCTTCTCAAGATATGTGAAAGTTTAAATCTATGATGTGTATAAAGATTTTTAAATGCGTTTTCAGAACTGCCTTAAATCAGCGTCATTGTCTCCAATAACACGTTGAGCGTGGTGGGTATTGTTGTAAATCTCTTGGGTATAGGCAACGTTTCAAAAACCATACTCCAAAAAATTAAAGTTTACTCTGAAAAGAAACCAGTTCCTAACATTCTAGCATTTATTTTTTTATTGGATAATTACAAGTTTCTTACACTAAGTATACATATCTAGGGGGAAAATGATTCCCAAACAGTGATAAAAATATTCATTTGAGTTTCCATGTTAATCAGAAACATACATTTCAGAAACACGTGGCCCTGATTTCTACACTGCAGTGAAGGTTATCTATCTTAGCATATATTTCTAAAGCTGCCTTGAAAGCTTCTGTGGTAAGAAAAACCCTTCTGGTCATGGAGAACCTATCCCCACCCTTGTGTCCCCTAGGCCCTGCTTGGGTAGTCCAGAGTAGCCTGCTTGCATCAGATCTCAGCTGCCAAGCAGGATGGGCTTTGAATGGGAAGTTGAGGGTTCGTCAACAGAGACAACAATGGCAAGCTACCTCTTGACGCCACTTGCCTTGAAAGCCCTACGGCAGGGGCAGCCAAACTGTAGCTCTCCAGATGTCCATGACTACAATTCCCATGAGCCCCTGGGGCCCCTGCACTACAGGGTCACCAGAAGTTGGTTGTGACTTGGTGGCACTTCCTGTCCTGATGGGAGCTAAGCAGGGTCAACCCTCATTAGAACTTGGCTGGGAGACCATCAAGGAAAGCCCCGGTTGCTAGGCAGAGGAGGGCAAGGAACAACCACCTATGTATGTCTTCTGCCCTGACCTGGTGGGCAAAGCTAGCCTGATCTCATCAGATCTCACCAGCCCTTTTGAGTACTTGGATAGGAGTCCACAAGGGATGCTACACAGAAGCAGGCCATGGCAAACCACCTCTGGATGCTTCTTGCCTGGAAAACCCCGCAAGTCAGATGAGACTGGACACCAAGATATAACCTCGATCCAGTCCTCTATCATTAGCAAAGCACCAACTCAATTCAGCTGAGCTTCCATGTTCTGAAGATGATGGATCTTTTGAACAAGAAGACACAATGAAGCCATGCGGGCAAACAAAAAAAGGATTCACTCTGCCATCCACTGGTGACAACAGCTGTCTACCACCTCCACTTCCCTTTCCTTTTGAGATCCATCCTGGCCCGTGATGGGGCCACAGCACCTTCTAAGTACCTCATTTGCTCCAGCTGAGAGGTGATTCAGTGCTCCAGTGTGTCAAAGACAAGAGGGCCAGTGGGAGAATTAGGAGCATGTACAGGTATTATCATGCTGGCCTGTGACCAAAAAGGTAATTAAAACCTTCCCCCGAACAGGTGGGCCCTGGAAAAACCCACCATTATTGCCGGTGACTGCCAAGCTAATGTCTTTCCACATTCTCCTTGTCATAGCAAGTCAAAGGGATTGGAAAGCAGATTCCCATTCTTTGACATTTAGCCTATAACAGAATTACTATTGATCTTCAGGGAGCTTCCAATAAAACAAGGGACCTCATTTCAGAAAACGAAGAGCTGCCCATGAGCTGACTTGTCTCTCGACATTGAATGTCTTAGTCAAGGGGACTGGGGGGGGGGGGGGAGGAGCAACTTTTTTCGAAGCACCAAGCTTGAAATAATTCTTTCTCGGAAGAAACAAAGCAAAACCATGCCGTTGGATAATGCTCTTAAGCCCTGGGGTTAAACATGGAAGAAAGCAAAATTCCAAGCAGGTGATCCCTCTACTAGGCTGTGGGAGAGGCCAACTCATCCCTTAACCTGCCATTAGGGGAAGGGGATGTCAATCGCCAATCCTGCAATGGGGAACTACCCCCAGGCGGCTATTAGGACTCATGTCCAGACAACCAAGATCAGATCCCCTGGAGAAAAGGGCAGCTCGGGAGGGGGGAGTCTATGGCATTCTGCTCTGCTGAGATCACTCCCCTCCCCAAATCCCTCCCTCCCTCCCCAGACTCCCCCAATAAATGTTCAGGAATTTCCCAGCCCAGGGCTGGCAATTCTAATTCTTCTTGTAGTGGATTCCAATCCTCCTCCCCTCCCAAAAATAAAAAACCAGGAGATTTTGTTAGCATTCCTCATATAGACAGAATGACATGCTGGCAGGCGCCCTGTCCACTACTCAGAGCAAGGGGAAAAGAGGAGCAGGGCACTGAAGGCCTAAGGCGTCCTTGCAGGCTCTTGCGCAAACCTTTAGCCCCGAAATGTGAGCCCCTCCTCCTCTCCAGCCTGCCCTTGCTAACGCAGTCCTCTCCTCTCCGGCCTCCAGCTGCCCTACCTCGTTACACACCCACGCCTTCTGCAATCCGCCCACCCCACCGCACTCGGGCCTAGGTATTGTAAATGCCAGAAGGCAAGTTCTCTTGATCCTTGCAGATGACTGAGCAGTAATTATGCACTCGGGTGACACTGGATGAAAGCTTTACAGGCAACTGGATGCAGAGAGTCAAGAGGCAGGCAGTTCTGGGGCAGGCTCATGCCTGCGTTCCAGACCCGTTACAAAGGGCGTGTCCCTTTCGAGAAAGATGGTCCTTTCCCCACAAAAGCCAACACCAAACAGATATTACACAGCTCCTGGTAGAGCAGTTCCATGCTGTTTGCACTGCCATGAGCAGCTGATGAAGGGCTGGATCCTGCATTCTGCCGCTTCAAGTTAGTACGCCATGTGAGGCACACACACACACAACCACAACACACAACAATGCAAATGGAATCAAGCATGAAATACTTCTCTAAACCCGGCTTGGGAGCAGGGGGGGGGTCGCTGATTTATGCATCATGCGATGTGTGTGTCGTGTAGCCTGGAGACCCCCTGGTTGTAGGCCCGTCCATCAGCCAGGCAAGAGATGTTCAGAGGGGGTTTGCCACTGGCCGCTTCCATGTCCCGACCCCTGGTGTTCCTTGGAGGCGTCCCATGCAAATACCAAGGCCTGCCCTGCTTAGCTTTTGAGATCTGCTTCCGGGCAGTCAAACGACTACGAGAGACTGGAATCACAAACCAGGCCTTACCTCTGACACCAGCAGCCTTTGAAATCCACTATTTCTTAATGTACACAAAACACCAATGGCTGCTTGATTCCTTACAATGCAACAGCACATGCAAAGACCTAGGAACACTTGGAAGTGAAGGAAGGAAGCCTTTATGCTAGGGGAGGGGTACAGCTTCAGGAGGGTGAGGGTGTGACTCCCCAAGAGCAGGCAAGCTATAATTAACCTGAGCACACAGTGAGAAGAAGCCAGTTATTAACAGTATACTCCGCATTGGACTATTATAAAGTCTTTAAAAACATTCTCACCAGGGATGTGGAAGACAAGCAAACAGCTAAATTCCCATTGGAAAGATTAACAACAGTTTAGACATGCGCTTCCAAACCCCTTCAATTATACATTCCGCTTGCAACTTTTGTTGACAGCATACCTAGATATACACCCCCCCCAAAAAAAACCCCGATAATCATGTCACAAAAATAAATTTAGAAGCCCCGTAACAAGCACACTGCTCACTAAAACCAGGGAATTGATGCTTCCAGAACTGACTGGTGCTTTTTTTGCACTGGATGGTAATGATGCAGAATAGGTACATGCTAGACTACAAGCAGGAATGCTGACCCCAGGCAGAATTCAGGCTTCTCGCGCCCATGTTTTACCGACGATACTAATTATATGTAACCGAACGGAGCAGAGGAAGCTGAGGGCGACCACCTTTTCCACGGTGGAGCATGTGTGGAAGAAACACGTAAAACTGCCTCCTGCTGGCTCAGACCCCAGATCCACCAAGGTCAGTCTTGCCTACTGAGAATGGCAGCCGCTCTCCAGGGTCTTGGGCAGAGAGATCTTTCCCATCACCTCCTACCTTACCTTTTTAACTGGGGATGCTGGGCATTAAACCTGGAACCTTTTGCATGGTGTCGTGGTTAGGGGCTTGGACTCCTAAACTGGCGAGCTGGGCTTGATTCCGCGCTCCTCCTCCACACGCAGCCAGCTGGGTGACCTTGGGCTCCCCTGCTGTTGCCTCCTCCTGGCCCTGGGATCCAGAAGGTTAGTGCTTCTGAATTTGGAGGTTCCTCTGTCACCATGGCTAGAAGCTGCTGACAGAGTTACCCTCCATTCATCTGTCTAATTCCGCTTTAAAGCCTATGGCCATCACAACCTCCTCTGGCGGCAAATTCCACAGCTTGACCACTCTCTGTGTAAAGCAGTATTCCCTTTTGTCCATCCGGACTTACTGCCCATCAAGCACCTATCCTGGAAGTGTGATGACCAGGGAGCCACATCAAAATAGTCCATCTTTTAAAAGCTTGCAGCCTTTCATGGGGTCAGTCTAACATGTTTTAAAAAAATTAATCTCTGTTTTTATGATGCATGAGCTCTTGGGGAACAGCGACATATAAATTTGAAAAATAAGTAAACAAACAAAAGTAGAGAGCAGCTCCCATAATTAAGCATCCTAATCTCGGATGTTTGCCTTTGCAGAAATTATTTCCGCCAAGTGGACTGCATTGAACAGCTGAAGTTGACTTCTGCCAAGAGAGACCACCAATCCCTCAAGGTCAGTTTTGTCAACTCAGACCGGCAGCCGCTCTCCTGGGTCTTGGCTGAGATCTCTCAGACCATCGACTCCCATCTGGAAAACTTAAATGCTTTTAACTCACATGCCTGAGATTCAACCCAAAACCTTTAAAATATGAACCAGATCTTGAGCTGAATGATGTCAACACAAGCACCGTGAGAGGCCCCTCCCACTAGCAGGACCTCAGTCTTATCTCAAAAAGGAAACAACCTGTCTGAGTCTTCCTAAAAAAGACCCCTAAAAATGAAGCCTACATTCCCTACAGCAGTTGCTCTTCACTTCTCCTTAAGAACCAAGTCTACGCTGTTTCCATCCTCCTACCAGGTCAGGTTTCATTTTACTTTCTGCAATACATGCTCGCCACCACAGGATGAGTTCCAAAGGGTCACGTCTATATAAAGCTCTAACCCAAAAGATCTTTAAAGTTAAGGGATTTCGGCCAAAAAGCATTTCAGCTTTGTCGCTTAGCAGTTTGTAATAGGATACAACATAAAAATGCCAAACTCTCCTCTTTAAACGGCAAACAGCAACAAGAACATGAAACATAAGATGGGAAAAATAATGGATGTGAGATTATTTTAGGCTCTTGTGCTGATAAATGGTAAGCATTAACAGTGGCAGCGGGACGTGGTCGGGAGCTGCATTTGCCCTTGAGAAGTGGACAAGTTCAATAATGGCCGCTTTTACTTTTGGAAAACTGTTGAAAGCGCTTTAACTTTTGCAGAAGCGGCATTTGTTCTGATAGCCGACTGGTGCTCTTCCCCTCTCTTCCGTTTTCACTCCTTGCAAAGCAAGCTCATCTCTCCCAATCTATTCCAAGCTAAGTTGTCTCCAGTTCCCTCAGGGCTCACCTCTGCTAAGAAAGAGGCTCCATTTTGTACGCACTTCAAGGAAGACTTGCCAAAAATATTTCTAGCCCCAGCCTTGATGATACGTTTCAGCCCGCAGGCTTCCAGGGTGGGAAGAAACTGTGCAAGCATCTAACTAGCCTCCCCAGAATCCCCGTGTAGGACAAGACAGACTGGCACTCAACGCTCCTACTTCTAGCCAATAATCCAGAGAGGAACAAAGAAGAGAACAGAAGCACAGCGTAAGGCCATTCAAAGGGGATGAAACGAAGATATCAGTGGGGGATATTTCTGCAACTGCCAAAAGTAGTTCTCCCCCCCAAAAAAAAGAACAATTCAGCTTTCAGGTCCCGATGTTGCAGCGGAAGAAGAAGGCTAGCAAACAGGAGTCCAGATTCAAAGGGCTCTTCCCAGATCAGGCACAGGCAAACACAACCTTGCTTGGTACAGACAGAAATGAGAAATGTCCACCATGGCCATCTGAAGTTGATGCAAGAACACAGGCATACGAGCCAAAGTGAAGGCTCTCCCATGGGCACACCTCCCCTCCCCCAGCCTCAAACTTCTGAGCAACTTGCTTGCATGTGGCACCACCTCCCACGGAGGACGACAGGAGAGAGTTAAAAAACAGGAAGCCAAAAGAAAAATATCTCTATAAAAACGTACATGTAATAAGGCTACAGACCATTGGGCAGCTGCCAGGAAAATGATGGAATGCAGTATAGTTTACTTATTTCTTTTTAATGGCTCCAACATCCCACCTGAAAAATTGGTCCCGGAGCTGTATAATTGGGGATAAAAATGAAATGACAGTTTCCATTTGTCAGCATGAAAGCTGATCAGTTATATTTTTCATAGAGCTGTGGAGAGTGCGTGGGGCCCCAGGGTTTACCTTTGGACAGGATGGATGGATGCCACACTGGCTGGGTGGCACAGAGCGAGCCTCGCCCGCTCCCAAACATCTGGCAGCCAGGCTACAGCGAGGGAGGCCCAGAGCCAGCTGCCGCTCCTTCAACTTCCCGTCTCTGTGAGAGGCAGGAGGACGCTGGCTTTCAAGACGCTGAAAAGAACCCACAAATCTCTAAGTGGAAGTCATCTAGGCCAGGGGTAGTCAACCTGTGGTCCTCCGGATGCTCATGGACTACAATTCCCATGAGCCCCTGCCAGCAAATGCTGGCAGGGGCTCATGGGAATTGTAGTCCATGAGCATCCGGAGGACCACAGGTTGACTACGCCTGATCTAGGCTGCTCGCTCCCAGGTAGATTATGAGCAACTAACCCATGCAGAACGGGGGAGGGGTTTGTATTTTATTGTCCGCCATCTTGGTATCATGTTCTTGTTCCAGGTATGTTTGAATGGGCTGTTTTAGGGGATTTTATTGTATTTTATTGATTTTGTAAACCACCACAAGACATTCGAAAGCAGCGGTATATAAGTATAAATAAATAAAATAAATAAATAATTGCATCCATATTGATAGATTGAGGTGAGTCACCATGTTGGTCTGATGCAGCAGGTCACAGGAGTCAAACCAGGCTCAGTGACACCCGTGGCAGCCTTAATATACGCCCTGAATGTCCCTGCTGGAAAACAGCCACCTAAGAACCCCCCACCTGAACAGCCTCAATGGACTGATGGGGAATTCCATAACCAGGGAGGCCTTTTTCAGAGGAGAGGGAGCGCAACAAGAGCACTCCGCCCTTGGACCAGGACCTGTGGCCGAGCAGCAACCCCCCCCCCTCCCCTCCGCCCGACCCTTACTTCTTTGGGGAGAACGGTCTTGAGGATCCAGCCTGCCCCCTGCCCTTTCCGAAGCAGGAATTTGACATATTTTTCTATCGAAATTGTATTTTGCATATTTAAATTGCATTCTGGACGCTTCGTAAGCTGCTTTGAGGGACGTTCCTGCTGGGAGGGACAGGAGGCGAAAAAAGCTTAGCTATCTTCCCGCAATGCTGAAAGGGAGATGTCTCACCACCCACCTAGCCAAAAAACGAGGCTCCCTCTCTCGCGTGGCTGCAGGGGAGGACCACGGGGGCAGCTTTCTTCGCCCCCCACTCCCAAATCCGCGTCCCCTTGCCAGTGCTCGAGACTTAAAAATAAAGCCGGTTCGGGCCGTGCCCAAGCGTTGCCCAGCCTTGCATTAAAATCCCCGGCTCAGCCCTGCCAAGTGCTTGTTAGAAGGAGCGGTTTCTGGTTCCCTTAGTCATCCGGCCGCCGTTTAGAGAATTCACTCTGCAGTATCCTTAATTGACCTAGAGAGGGGTGGGGGGGGGGAGGCGAAGGCTCCAGAAATTAGAAGCGGTGCTCATTTTCCTCTGCCAGCAGCCTCTCCGCCTGATCAAGTCCATTAACAGAAGCCTCTCCGCACCCAGAGCCAATTCCCTTCCCATCCCTGCCGTTGCTGCAAAAGGAACTATTTGTCTGACACACCATTAAAAGAAAGACAACCACATACAGAAGTTTCCAGGCGGCTCCATTTACTGAGGTGCCACAGCACTACGCTTAAAGAATTATGGGCTGGGAGACTCCCTGTTCGCCTCTCGGCAACGTCTCCTCCACTCCGGGAAGCCGTCTGCCCCCCACCCCTGTCGTGTGGGGCTGGGCCACTGCCCATCAGGCAGGGCTGGGCTCAGATTACCTGTTCTCCAAATGACCCAGAAGCAAAGGGCTGCTTGTGCAGAAGAACTGAACTGGAAGCTTTAATTGAATAACTTGTTGAGATTAACAGATTAATTCAATGAACCAAACATGAAGCGTGAACTTAAAAAATGGGATTTTAAATCCGATCTGCATCCTGGGAAAGAGTTTCCATAGTTACAACATCACTGCAAGTAACCTCAGTCCCCTTTCCCGCACAGGTAATTAATGGAGGGGGTCCCCCCCCCATCCCCAATAATATTTGTGCTTCAGGCAGAAGGAGCACGGCTGCCTCAAGGAAAATCCAGAAACCCTGACGGAATGAGCGGAGGCATTTTGAAGAGCTCGAGTTATTGAATATTTGGATCCCTTGGTCCAAGGCAGCATTTGCTGACTCTCTGGGATTAGCGGCTTGTGGGGCTTGAGAACTGGCCGGATGTGACCGTGAGGGATCGGGCAGAACGGCCGAGAGGGGAAGAGCCACCCCGGACACAGCCAGGCCCCGCCAGGAAGGGAAGCGTTTTAGGCCTTGCCCAGAGCCTTCGGCTGTTGCCAGCTGTGCCCTCTGCAAGAACAGCCAGCCCCTCGCCCTCAGGCCCGCCTGGTGTGGTGGCTAAGAGCAGTGGCCTCCTCTCTCTTATCTGGAAAGCCGGGCATGATTCCTCACCCCTCCTCCTCCACATGCAGCCAGCTGGGTGACCCTGGGCCAGGGCCAGTTCTCTCGGAGCTCGCTCCGCCCCACCTGCCTCACAGGGTGAAGATTGTGGGGAGAGGAAGGGAAGGCGACTGGGGCACAAAACCATGCCAGACTTGATTGTTGCAATAAGCTCCCCGTGCGGCTGCCGGGCGGATGGCATGGTGTGTGTCGTGCAGCCTACAGATCCGAGGATCGTCCGGCACCCAGGCAGAGGACCTTCAGAGGGGGTGTGCCAAGGCCTGCCTCCGCCTCACGACCCTTTGGAGGAACCATCTAAATCCTGGAGGCCTCCTGTCCAAATACGAGTCAGGGTCAGCCCTGCTAAGCAGAAGGAGCCAGCCTTCGGGGAAATGCCAGTTTATGGACCTTTCTGGATAATCAAGTGCCGGACAACAAAGTTTTCCTGGTCTCGCGGCTGAAGCTGTTTTATAGGGCCAGCTATAAAACTCCGGGAAGCTGAGCGCTTACTGCTTGACCCTGTTACTCATTGTTACTCAGAGCAAGAAGCTTTTAAGGGGCCTTCCAAGGGCAGCGGACAGCCATCCTCTCTTGCTCGAGGAGACTCACAGCAAGACAAGATATAATAATTTTCAGGCTTTTACTTGGTAGATTATTGCTGGCGCTACAAGCAGGTGGCAGCTGGCCCTATAAAACAGCATCACAGCGAATGCAGTTAGAATTTGCATACTTGCCTAGATCAAATCAAGTCTGGACTCCCCTTAAAAGCCAGAATGACCAAACGGAGACTCTCAGGTCACTTTGCCTCTTTATGAGAAGAGCCACAGGAAGAGGCAAAAGAGCAACTTGAAGAGGACCCAACCTGAGCTGGCTTGACCCAGTCGAGGAGGGCACAGGCCTCCCTTTGCAAGACCTGAGCAAGGCTGTCAGGACAACACTTTGGGGAGATCACTCATTCCCGGGTCGCCATAAGTCAAAAGCGACTAGCCAGCACCAGACACGCACGGTTCTCAGCCCTGCTAATTGATTTCTGCATCTCCCTCCTTTGAATCCAGCTGCAGGAAACCAGACCCGGTCCAAGAAGCCAGGCCACTTGTCAACATCTGGACAGGTTAATTATTAGATGTCTGGTGCCAAAACGCTGCCAAGAGCCCCCCCCCACCCAGCACTCCAACACCTGCAATGGCGGGAAGGAGGACCAAGTCGCTCCTCCCTTCGGCCGCTGTGTGAGATGGCCGGCTGGAAGCCTGACGTAAGAATTTGGCACCCAAGCGGCCCAAAGTGAGATGCTGCCGGGTCCTGGAGTGGGACGTCTGCGTTCAACCGGGGGGGGGGGGAGATTTCAAGCAGCTGCGGGCACAGCCCTCCCATCAATAGGGGATGCTCCAGCCTCAGCACCTCAACCCCAGGCCACCAAGCTGCGTCCCTCCCTGTCTCGTGCAGGGAGCTCTGCCCCTCCCTGCTCCTCTCACACCCGCACCCACCGTGCACCCACCGTGCGGGACTGGCCGCATTTCCATTGGGAGAACGTTGAAGCAGCATCATACCAAAGCAGCCATCTAAGAAGGTGCAACTGTCTGAAGCAACGTGGGTTAAAATTCGGTGCCCCCCTCCCCAAAACCACTAAGATTAAAGGGTAAAGCTTTTCTCTTCAGAATTCCATTCTGTTTCTTTACAGTTCCTTTGTTTTAGGCATTTGTTATCTCCCCCACATCCACACATTTTTTTAAAAAAAACCTTAATGAGCATTCTGTGAAATATAACAATCTGTTGATATGGAAGGCAGGTTTTCAAAGACAAATACCACACCAGTGAGAGTACGTGCCGCTTGGTGCAAACAGGCCGGCATTCACTCATCCCCGGCGGAAGGAAGGAAGGAAGGAAGGAAGGAAGGAAGGAAGGAAGGAAGGAAGGAAGGAAGGAAGGAAGGAAGGAAGGAAGGAAGGAAGGAAGGAAGGAAGGAAGGAAGGAAGGAAGGAAGGAAGGACCTCACACCACACGGCCTTCTTCTCCCATGCTAAATATTTTGTTGGGGGGTGGGAAATTCTGCCTTTTGTGCCACTGTGGAAAACCATGATACAGGAGCTGGATTTCTGACGTTATGATCTACTTGTTTACACACACACAAATGCAAAAGAGGCGTGGGTGTCAAGGAAGCAAGTGGACTGAAGCCTCCAAAACTGTTTCCATTAACACTTGGCAAGCGAGGCCCGCAGAACAGAGATGAAGAGAGATAAGCTATAAAAAACACCATTTGGGCTTGCTTGCTAGGATAGCAGCTTGCAATCCAAATCCAGGCCCCGCTGCCAACTGTTACACACAACATAGCGGCCTATCAGGTTCCCTCTGCAGAGAAGAGTAACCAACTGGAGAATCAGCGGCGGAAGCAGAGCAGGGGAGGACGGAGGCAGAGAAAGCGAGGGAGGGACCCGCACGGATTGGCAGGGGGCTCTAACCGCACAAGGGGGCTCGCGTGGCATCCTGGTTAAGAGCAGCAGCTTCTAATCTAACCACGTTTGATTCCCCATCTCTCCCCAAAGGCAGACAGCTGGGTGACCTTGGGCTCATCACAGCCCTGATAGACCGAGCAGTCCTGGCAGAACTCTCTCAGCCCCACCCGCCTCACAGGGTGTCCATTGTAGGGAGAGGAAGGGAAGGCAATTGGAAGCCACTTGGAGACTCTACTGGGCAGTGAAAAGAGGGGGTATAAAAACCAATCCTTCTTTTTCCTCCTCCTCCTCTTCTATAGCTTTTCAGGACTTTGAAAAAAGGATATGCTTTTAAGAACCAAGTCCTCATACCATGGGTCAGTAACCAACCAGCCACTGCTCAATGTTGAAAGCGGTGAACTGTACCTGTTGTATTAACTTACTCAGAAAAGTTGTAGCTCAGAATCAAGGAGGGGTAGTGTTGTTTTTGTTAAATGCAAGCTAGAAAAATAATTGGCAATCAAAAATCCACACATGTCCCAAGAGCTATGGGGTGGTAAGTGACAACCAGTCCTTGGTGTCCAGGAACATTAATTGTATTTATCATGTATTATTATTGTACTAGCAAGAAAGCCCATTGCGACCAGGAATGAAATGGACACTAGGACCCAGGGGACACCGCCAGGTGCAGATCTCTTTCACACAAAGGAGGAGCCATAAGAGGCAATCAGAGCGCATTTGTAGCAGCGAATCAAGGCTCCTCTTCAATTTGGGGCTCGTTTGTAGTTTGTCTCTTTCAGTCTCTCTTTCTCTCCCCGGCAGCAGGAGCCATAGTGGGTAATCAGGGGTCGTTTGTGGCTTGGCAGGGCTCTCTGTCTCTCTCTCAGGCATCTGAGAGCAAAGTGGCTAGCATCCAGGGAGGAAGGGCAGAGCTGTAGGTGCAGGGCCAATCAGGGTGCAGCCAGCTTTGCAGGCCGCACCCTGATTGGCCCTGTTCCAACTTGGTCACCCCAGACACGTTCCAGCCCCCCCTCCCAGGCTTTTTCACAAATATTAAGAGGAACAATGGATAAGGATTTATATACCGCCCTCCGCGAAGGCTCAAATGAACCCAAGTCGAGATGCATGCCCAAAGGACTCTCCTTCCAAGGTTCAAATTGTAGAGACCGCAGAGATGCAGGAGCAACCCCAGAAGTGTCATTTCTAGCAGCTCACACTAAAACACAAACCCAGATTCACTCCTAAAGGCAACAACAAGGACAATGCAGAAAGTGGTTTATCTGGGTGGGCACCAAATAACAGGGAGAGTCCCTGGTGAACCAGGACCTTTGGCACAGCCGTAATGGAAGAAATCACAGCCTTTTATAATGCCAGCTCTCCTATCTCTCCCAAAACACAAGAGCAAAAACACTCCGATAGGACCTGAAGCCTATCAAGATGGAAAAATCATCTGACAGATTCCCTTAAGTTTTACAGCCATGCCCTCCATTAACTTCCACTTGATTCTAAGCTCAATGGGTATCCTGGAAGAGGAACAGTCACCATCTTCAGGGCTGTCATGTGGTAAACACGGACACAGGGGACTGTGCGGTAGCTTGGCCCAAGGGAGGAGCTCCAAGACATGTGGGGTTCTCAAAAAGGCGCGGATGGAGTCCTTGAGTCTGGAGGGAAAGATGCTGGAGCCAGTGCAGAGTAGTGGTTAAGAGTGATGGACCAGGATCTGGAAGAACCAGATTCGAATCCTAGATTGTGCCACGGAAGCTCCCTGGGAGACTTTGGGTGCAGCCCCCAGCCTCTTTCTGTGCAGCCCTCCAACCTGCTTCTCTGCTGCTCTCCCCCCCTCAGGGCCTTTTCCCTCAAGACCTTCCTGCCTCCAAGGGCACCATCTACTGCTGCTCATCCTGGCCCTTTCGTGCGAAAAAGACAACAGCAACATTATTTGGTTCCTCCTGCCAGCCCCCTCTTGTTCTTATCCTCCATTTTGCATTTTGGCCATTCCGAAAGCATTCAACGTTTTAACTCCCCCTCTCCATGAATTACCATGTTGAAGCTATATATGTATAAGGTAGTCGCTGTGTGAATTGGGTTCAGGAGATGTCAGGTCTGCTTTTGCAAAAATAGGCAGAATAAGGACAATAAGGCCTGGGATTTTTTGGGGGGGGGAAAAAACGATACAAAGTGCTTTGCATACTGAATATTTCTAGAGGCTCCACCCACCAAAGCAAGTGGCTTCCAAAGTTATTGGTGAGGTTGCTGTAGCAAGCAAAAGCATTCTTCCTTCCACAACAAGAGCTGGTGGCTCTGCCTTCTGGCCTTGCTTGCTCCCTTCCTCACTCACTCCAGCAAGGAGTCTTCTTATACATCTGTGATTGCAGGAGCCGGTGAGCGGCCCCTTGAGAACTCTCTCAGCAGGGAAGCTTATGACATTCCCCTTCTCACATCTTCCTCCAGCCAAGTTGCCCTCCCTCTGGCTGCCATTTCACTTCTCAGGATTGAGGCTTGACTGGCAAACAGTGATGTGTAGGTGGACCAGGCATATAATTTAGTTGTGTCACCGCAGTGTTTGAAAGGCACTAAAAGGTCAAGGTAAAGATATCCTCTGTGCAAGCACCAAGTCATGTCTGACCCTTGGGGTGACGCCCTCCAGCGTTTTCAAGGCAGACTCAATATGGGGTGGTTTGCCAGTGCCTTCCCCAGTCATTACCGTTTACCCCCCCAGCAAGCTGGGTCCTCATTTTACCGACCTCGGAAGGATGGAAGGCTGAGTCAACCTTGAGCCGGCTGCTGGGATCGAACTCCCGGCCTCATGGTCAGAGCTTCAGACAGCATGTCGGCTGCCTTACCACCCTGCACCACAAGAGGCTCTATTGAAAGGCACTACAGTTGCAGAAAACATATTCTTGAAGGTGTGTAAAATCAGTAGAAAATCTTAGTTTGAGTTGGGATAAATCAAAAAGCATCACAACTGATGATGCAAGAAATATGGTGGGAAGTAAAACTAGTGTAGTTGCAAAATCAATGAAGAGATATTGAAATTAAACAGTATGCTTCCCGTGCAATTTCACTGCCTCATCCATCAGCAAGCGTTGAGTCCCAAGGTTCTTCAGTGGGGAAAAGTGATGCGTACTGTTGTATCCAGCATTAATTACATCAGGCATCATGGCCTCGCTCAGCGTCAGTTTCAAAACTTTCTCTCAAAGATAGATGCAGACTATGGAGGAGTCAGGTGGCTTAGCAGGGGCAAAATCCACAAAGGGTTTTTCAGTCTTCATGAAATTGATGTCTTTCTTAAAGAGAAAAGGAAAGGTCATGAAGCACTTTCTGACCCTGAATGGATTTTTGTTTTGGCTTTCTTCACGGATATCACAGAGCATCTAAACACATTGAATCTAAGGTTGCAGGGGAAAGGAGAGCTTGTGTGTGACATGTATACTTAATCGAAAGCTTTTGAATCGAAACTAAACATTTTTGTGAAGCAAGTTAGTGAAGGTAACTTTTCAAACTTCTCTTGGACTAAAATTTGAGAAGGATGGGAATTTACAATTCAATCTTGAAAGGCACATCAAAGCACTGAACCTCTTGCAGGTGGGATTTCAGAACTGATTGTCATAAGCTTGGAAAGGAAATAAAGATGTTTCAGAATCCATTTGAAGGAGCGCCAGAAGATGCAAGTAACTTTTTTCAGATGGAACTAATTGATTTGCAAGCCAGTGATCATCTCAGAGATGATAGTCTCTGAAAAAATAGTCTCAAAGAAAATAGTCGGTTAGATTTCTATTCTGGTCTACATGATATATTTATCAACCTAAAGAAATTTGCTGCAGGCATGCTCACTGTCTTTGGCAGCACATACATCTGTAAACAAACCTTTTCCAGGATGAAAATTGTGAAATTGAAGTGTAGGTCAAGGCTTACAGGTGAGGATTTACATGACATTTTAAGAGTGCCTGGCACAAACCTTGACTTGGACATCAATGCCTTGACTAACAAAAAACAGCCACAAAAATCACACTGACTAGGATTCCACAGTAAAATATTATTCCAAAATGGAACAACTGCATTAAAGTTACCATTTCTTCATTTACCTTTGCATGTCTGAATGTTTATTTTTGATCTAAATAAGCAGGTTAATAATTCTGTTATATTTTGGTTTAAGATGTGGCCCTCTTTAGGCACAGGCATGCTAATGTGGCCCACATGTGCCAAAATATTGGGGATCCCTGCTCTACCTAACCAACCTCGCAAGGTTGTTGTGAGGGGGAAATGGATGAGAGGAGAATGAGGTGAGGTTGTTGTGAGGGGGAAATGGATGAGAGGAGAATGAGGTGAGGTTGTTGTGAGGGGGAAATGGATGAGAGGAGAATGAGCATAGCATCTTCACTCATCTGGTTCATCCCTTACATCCTGCTTCCAGATTTAACGGAGACCATGGCGAGAAACAACTTCCTTAATGAACACAGGTACCGAATCAGACCCCCCTCAGTCCATCACAGTCTCCCCAAACTGGCAGCGGCTCTCCAGGGCCTCAGGCAGAGAGCAGTCTTCCCCACCAGCCCCTGCCTGGTCCTCTCCAACTGCTGATGCAGGGGACTGAACGTGGGACCCGTTGAGCCACCACTGATGAGCGGTGCAAGGAATACAAGGAAGCCCCAGCACACGGCAACAGGGAGATAACCGCCCTGCAACCTGTTCAAGTCCTGTAGTTTAGGGGCCCAAACAATTTGGAGCCCGTGGGCACCTTTGGAATTCTGACCCGGCACGGTGGCCACAAAACTGCTGGCAAGGAGTACTGCTGCAAGAGGAAGAGCCAGCTTCAAAATGGCTGCCACAGCTGCCCTTCAGTCCCACAATGACGATCCTTGTGCTTGGTCGCAAGGGCTGCCTAAGCAACTGCCAGTCAAATCTTCTAAGACCAATGAGAGGCCTTCCTGGGCAAAAGCCCCACTGGACCCCGCCTACTTTCAACAAACGCTTGGAGTGCACCAGAAGAGGGGTCAGGGGGGGTGTTAGAGTGACTAGGGCACCACAGTAGGGACCCCCCACTTTTGCAGCTCCGTGAAATTCACCAACTCGTGCTTCTGTTCTCTCTGGCAGTTCCAGCACTCTGAAGCCCTGATGCTTCAGCTGCTGAGTGCCGTTGTCTCGACTGTATTGGCTCACCATGTGCAGTCCAACTCGAGTCCCCGGGTGGAAGATGGACAATAAATACCACAAACGAAATAAATCAACCGAAGCACTGCTGAAAGGATGACATTCATGTACCAGCCGCAAAGCATGTAGGAAGCGGCCAACATGCTACAAAAGGAGGCAATCCAAGTGAAACAAATGTCAACAGTTCCCAATCCGCACTTGGCCAGGGAGGCCACCGAGTGACCTTGTGCCAAACTCACCCACTCCTCCGTCTAGTCCACCCCACACACGGAGCTGGCTGTGCAATGGGCAAGGAGAAGGGGAGGACCAGATGTGCCTCTCTGGATTCCTTAAGGGAAGGGCAAGATGAAAACAGACTGCAGGAGACGGATGGGGCTGGCAACAGGTCTCTTAATTACTTCTGTTCACAACAGGGAAAGCATCTGCCATTAATCACTAAGCTTAATATTTTTATTCCCCTTGTGTTTTTGTGAATGGCAATTGAACCTGAAGGCCTGATAACTGTTGCTCTAACTAGATATTATGCTGCGTCTTTGTGGGACGCCGTTTACTAACTTCCTGCTAATTTTTACTGCCCTTATATCTGTACAGTAATGATCCCTGTTCCATTGTCTGAGGAAGTGCGCATGCACATGAGAGCTCACACCTAGAATAAAACTTTGTTGGCTTTCAAGGTGTCCGATTGGACTCACATTTTGTTCTGCTGCTTCAGACCAAAACGGCGACACACTTTTTAAGAGAGACACAGAGAGAGATTTCTGTTTTGATGCTGGCCTGCTAAAAGAGAGACCCAGCGGAGCTTTGGGGCCCAAAGAGGCTTTGAGACGGGGAAGCCTGTTCTCCATACCGAAAGCTGTGGCATCTAGCATGGCACTCCAAGGGCAATGAGCAATTTCACAAAGGCTACACCAGGTCGTTTTGAGGATTACAAGGAGGGAGCTGAACAACAAAGGAAGCCCATGGGATGCCCCTGCCCCCGCCCCAAAGAAAAGTCTGCTCGAGAGACAAAGTGGCCATAGATTGAAGCCGGGCTGGCAAAGACGTCCAGAACCACCACAAATTTTGCAGACGTCCATCGCACAGTGCTAGAAATACAAACCTGACTGCTGGAAATAAAAGGGACTATGCAATTGTCATTGTACAGATGCTGCTCAGTTCCCACAAATGTCAGGTTCATCAGAAGCACTGCATTAGCTACCAGGGGAAGGAGGAGATGCGTATTCCTCCCCCTTCTCCCTGCCGGTCTTTGTGGTCTTTCAATACTCCACAGTGTTCCTTTCGGCATAAACACTCAGCAACCACAATACACGCAACCAAAACTAGCGCTTCCCAGCACTCACAAGCACAACTGCTTCAGAAGGTGGCATGCCTCTGAGAAAGGAGAACGGGAATGAAACGATCAGCTCAACCATAACTCTAATGATAAAAAACAAAAACTAAGGAATGGGCATGCTGCAGCAAGGGTAAAAAAATTTTTTAAATGCCCAAGCTGATGTGGACAGTGAAGAATACAGAGAGGTATCCAAGTGAGTAAACATCAAAGGAAGGATTATCCATATTTGTGAGGAAGTCATTCCAGCAAGAAATTGAACCAGGACCTGGCTGCCTCCAAAAGCAGGCAAGCTTCCTCGCGCGCTGAGCTACGGAAAAGGCTTACTCTTGGACTGTGACTTGACCAAGTCTGGTGCCCCAGATAGGCTCCAAGCAAGCCTCTTTCCTCCGAGGCCTCCTATTCAAAAGACACTGACCATGGCCAGCCGGCTTTGCTTCTAAGAGAAGAAACCAGGGATAGTCAAGGTCAGCCTCTCTCTCCCTCTCGGTCTGTATCCAGTGTGAAGTCTTTTCCATTAATGCCATGATGCGTTGAGAACAGGGTCCGAATTGTGTCGTCAGCTGCCCAGTGACATATTAAAGCGGAAGAATTACTGAAGCGCTCTCCCTACAACACTCACAGGCAGGTCTCTCTCCATGGGTACTTTCACATGGAATGTCAACTGCTCCAAAGACACCATCTCGTAAAAGCCCTTTTAAAATGCTGATGTCTGACCCAGCCCAGGAGAGCAATGCATAACCATTCAGATCCTGTTTACAAAATCTATAATCCTGCCCAGTTTTGCTGTTGTTTATTTTGCCATCATGGAAGACCGCCAAGAAAGTATCACCTAAAGCCACCATAATACCTGCTGCAAAAATGCCAGCATTGAATCCTGAAATGTCAAAATTGAAATCTCATATAAAAATGGCTTACAGTTGTCAGATATCCACAAATATGGCCGGACTCAGGCCTATTTTGGTGACGATCTTCCCTAAGACTGCAGACAGCCCCGTGGCCCTTTGAATCCAAGACGGATGGGCCAGGCAGCCAGTCGCCTTGTCCTTCCCTGCACAAAAGCTCACCCGAGTGCAAACCTGACTTCTGAAAATAAAAGAGATACTGCTCAATTCAAACAAACGTCAGATGAATCAGAATGGGACTCAGAACACAAGTTCTGCTGGCCACTGCACAGTAGCTGTTAGGAACAGAACTTGGGGAGAGGGCTGGCTGCTTCGGATGCCGAAGTGCCCAACCCTGCTTAGGAACTCCTGGAGTCCAGAAGTTAGGGACTGACAACACTCTGCCATTTACCATTCACTGATGGGGGGTGGGGGGTTCTCAAACCATCAGCTGACTAACTAGATCATGGATTCATTTTCAGTATCTTGACCTGCTAAAAAACTGAGATAAAATTAATCAAGGTGGGCCAAAATGGAGGCAGCTTACCAAACCTCAGAGCACACAACGGTCAAACTATTTCCTAAGAACATAAGAGAAGCCATGTTGGGTCAGGCCAATGGCCCATCCAATCCTATACTCTGTGTCACACAGTGGCCAAAACCCAGGGGCCCCCAGGAGGACCCTGATTTCACTGATGGTCTTGGCAACAGCTCCCTGACACAGTATGAGGCCACAGGCTCCCAGCAGCAAGACACACACAATGTGTGTTATATTCCATCATCAGCTTCCTTCTAGTCCCTGATCATGTTTTCACATCATCATAGAATAAACAGTAAACAGCTTAATTTCACATACATCTCTTCTGATGGCTCATAGAATCCTAAGAGCTGGAAGGGGCCTCCAGGGTCATCTAGTCCAACCCCCTGCAGAATGCAGGAAATTCACAACTACCTGCCCACCCACAGTGTCCCAAGTTCCACGCCCAGATGATTCTCCCCCCCCCCCCAAAAAAACCTCCAAAATCCCTGGCCAGTCTGGCCTGAAGGAAATTTGACTCCCATCTAGCACACACTTATACCTTGAATGAAACTTTGTTGGTCTTAAAGGGGCAGCAGGACTCAGATTTTGTTCTCCTGTTTCAGAGCAGCCCTGCTGCCCACCTGAATCTATGAACTCCAAGTATCTGGAGCCCCAAGTTAAAGTAGGACTTCCTGTTCTTCCATTGTCTTTCTAAGCTCACAGAACCATGAGAATAGATCTAGTCCAGGGGTAGTCAAACTGCGGCCCTCCAGATGTCCGTGGACTACAATTCCCAGGAGCCCCCTGCCAGCATTTGCTGGCAGGGGGCTCCTGGGAATTGTAGTCCATGGACATCTGGAGGGCCGCAGTTTGACTACCCCTGATCTAGTCTTTTAACAATTCAGGCTCACAGAAATGTGGGGTCTGGACAAAGCTTTTATTATTATTATTATTTGACCTTCACGGCCAAGCTACCTTGCAAGAATCATGATTCCATTAATCACTTATCATGTAAACAAAGAGCCTCTTGAGAGCTGTGCTCAGTGTGTTTGTGATGCAGGAGAGGGGTGGCGGTTTCCCCAAAGGAAACAATGAGATCTATTCAGTGTGAAGAGGATGCTACACCAATTAAATACTTTGGGTTTCATCATTATAATTGCAGTAATGAATAGCAAAGAGCATTATTGCTTGCACAAGGCCATTTTGCTATTCAGTTCGAAGCTTTAGTTCCTGCCAGCCTCTAACTGACATTTTTTATGCCTTCATATCAGATCTTTCCGCAGATTACTTTCAAAAGGGTAATCGGAAATCTTCCCCAAACCAGGTAACGCAGTAAGTTAAGCATCCTCGAACTGCGCCCACACGTTCTGCGTTCAAGGAGTTCTGCAGCAGAGGCACAATGTTCCACATGTACTCAATTAACCTGGAGCATTAATGAGATTTTAGCGTGGCTTAAGCATTTAGAGAAAAGTTCCTTGCTGCTCTATGATTTTCTTTGTCAACCAAAGAAACTCAGCATGCCCCCTTGACTGGCAGGAAGTCTGGTCCCTCAGTTCCTCCCGCCGGCAGGCCCAAGGAGCTTCTGAACAGTTGCTTCTCTGCAACCGGTCAACCCGAAGAAATTAAATTGGAAAGGTAACAAAAAAAGTTAATTCAAGATAGTTTTGCGTGGCGTTCAAGGAATCACTGAGAATCTGAAGAATTTCATTCTTCTACCCAGTGGTGCCTCTGCTTCCTCTTATCCTTCGGCTGGCTTATGCATCACTGGGTCCAATAAGTTGTTTAAAATAAATTATTTCCTGGCACGGTACCACAGCATGGCAGGCTCCCCTGGGCGCTCCACAGTTTAGCCAGAATATTTCTAAACATAGAAGTTCCCAGCTTCTATTAACCCCTCGACTGACTTTCCACGAATGAAATTTGTGAAGGATAAATATTAAAATGCATTTCGAAGTCCACATCATCTAAAGAAGCAAAACCTTGGTCCATGGGGATACAGGAGGGGGGAGGGCTGCATCATCACCCACAAAGAGAGCGCATCTTGGACATGCACCGTAACTGAGTTACAGCCAATGCAAGCAAAATGGGCAAGACTGCCTGGTTTTTACCTGTTTAATTGGTAATGTATTTCTGTTATGCAGCATTATCTACAGTCCACCTTTCTCGCTTGGACTCAAGGCGAATTACCCAGGGTGAATCAATACAACCAGCCAGAAGGGCCATTCAATCACAATGAAATAGGATCCGGGTTGCAGAACCAACCAGAAGGCTAACCACAGGACTGGAACAAAGCATAATTTTTAACGTGACCCATTAAATGATACAAAAATACACAACATGATCCAACCTCGCAGCAAATACACACAATTCCCAATAAGTTCTCCAAGTAATTTCACAACACCTTTTATGCAGTGGGTTATTTTAATAAAATTACAATGCTGCTGTGGCCTGTTTTCCAAAGGGCACTAGAAGTCAGCCTTCCCCCAACATGCAAATTTTTAAATTAAGAAAACGATTCTATAAGGGAGGCTCTGCCGTAACACCTTTGCTTGAACACCTGGACTACAAGGAAGAGAGGGAACCGTCCGGGAGCGTTTTGACTCTAAGTTGTGACAACAGTTGAGACCATCCGTACTAGAAGGTCATCCTGAGGACATCCACCATGTATGCTCCTGTGTACAAATTAGCCACTTAGAGAGCAGAAATTACTTGGTGTGAGCAATTAAACAAATAATGTGGAGACTAAGGCATGCAAGTTCAGGGTTAGCAATTTCCTGTACCCCAAAACCTGGGCTGAGGGAAGTATTTTTCGATCACTGCTGCTGTCTGAAAAGAAGAATTCCAGCTGCGACTCAATGGACCCTCTAACTATAACTTCCTGCCCTGGAAAACAATAAGTATTTGAGAGACAAACATGGCCAGAGCGGTAAAAACAGCCTATAATACCCACCCCGCAACCACTGCAGGCCGCTGATAAAGTAGCTCTAGGCCACGGATGTTTACGCCACAATAAATTTGTCTTTAGGGCACCAGAAGACTGTTGATTTCACTGCAATAAGCAAACACAGCTACCTCTGTCGAAACTGTCCTCACATAAAAGCAGATTTGTGGCCTTCGAAACAACTTCGACATGCACAGAGAGATGGAGAGAGCGTGCGCTTTTAGCGGCAGCCCATTCACTTCCTTGGCTTCACAGCCGACCTTGAAGCAACAATTACGCCTGCGGCTCAGTCCTCCACCTTCCTGCAAACACAAGGCGGGGAAGATTAACCTAAATGGCTGCGCATACAGGCTGCAGCCACTCTGGAGACCCCAGGCTCATCAAACAGCCACACCCGCCCCACACCTGCGCTGGGGATGCGGAGATGCAGGGCCCACTTTCACAGCACTGAGGCAAGGAGAGGACTAAATCACGACGCATTCTCATCTCTGGCCCTTCCCTGGGTTCCCTGGCATGGAATCCTGCAGGTCAACAATCCAACAGTTTGGCCACCAAGTGACCACCATGGGGGGCTCCATCGCCAAAGACCCTCCTTGTATCTTTATTTATTATTTGTATATCCCCCAGAACACCTTCTCCTCCCCTCCACTTGAACCTCACAGTGACCCCGTGAGGAAGTCAAGTGAGCACAACGGAACAAAACCAGAGTCCAGCCAGGCACCTTTAAGGCCAACAAAGATTGATTCAAGGCGTGGTGTGGGGGACCCCAGCAAGCTCCCATGGTGGGAGGGGGATTTGAACCTGGGTTTCTCAGCTCCTAGTCCTGCCCTCCTCACCCCTAGAGCACACTAATGTCCTCATGCACCAATGACACGCCGGCCACCCATTTTACCTCTGCCCCTGCAGTGGCTGCCCCACCCCAACAGCGAAGGGGTCTTCTTTCTGGAAGAGGGCGGCATTTCGAATTCCACCGCCAGCTTCCTTGGAAAGTGTGGGGCTGGGGCTGCAATGCGTCCCCCTTGCTCTGCACGTCCTGCCTGGAATATTTAGACCCTTGACACGGGAGAGGCCATCCTGCTTCTTCAGCGGACGTTTTAAATTGCAAATTGTGTTGTGGATGGATGATCTTGTGAGCCACCCTGAGCCCGTTGTTGGGAAGGGCGGTATTTACATTTAAATAAATAAAAAATAAATATGTCAATAATAAAAATAATAATGAGTTCTACAGCACAAAAATCACTAAAATCTGTGGCCCCAGAAGGAGTCCAGGAGCCTGGCCAGCAGAGCTGCGTCCCACAGCCTCAGACACAAACACACCTCGATTCAAGAAGGAAACCACCTAGGCAGATGCTGCGGAGGGGGGCAACTGCAGACCCCCGCTCCTCCCCCTTGCCTGGAAAGCCCCTCGCTGGGGTCACCGGCAGTCCTCTGCGGATCGACAAGGCTTACGTAAGGAAGTGTGCTGACCACAGCTCTGGGCAATCTCTGCCTGCTTGTTGAATCAATTAGCAGAGTTAAATATTTAGCACATTAGCCTTATCCCTCCGCGCAGAACATCTTCCAGCCCGGCTGGGGCAAAGTAAGTGCAAGGCAGGAAATGGACCAGAAGTGAGGCAAATGCAGAGTGAGTGGGGACAAACCGAGCGCTTCGTTCACGAGGAACACGTCAACAAGCACAAGAGGCGCAAGTCAGGGCTTGTGGGCAAAAGCACCGGCTGCGTTTGCTCTTCCCTCCTGACAGGCCCTGAACCTCCAGAGAAGCTGCCCAGAGTTGAGCAGCAGAGCGCTTGTGGAACCCCACACGCCATCCCAGAAGCACGTTCCCAAGGACCGTCGGAAATGGCCCTTGTTGGCTGATTTTGCCAGAAGAGGAGGGGACAAAGCTAAGGAGGACGCAAGCACCTCCGTGCGGCTGCATCACCAGCACCAAACACAGGGAGGAGATGGATTGATGATCAAGTCTGCATTGAAAAGGCATCCGTCAGCTGCAAGAAAGGGATCCACAGACGCCAGAGACCGGCAGCTGAGCCTAGCCACAAGGCTGCACCCGGCCCACAGCACAAAGACAAGCAGGCTGAAGGACGAGCAGAGTCTGGGCTGGGCAGCGGATGAAGCCAGAACCGCCTTCTTGGCTGGGGGCACAGGGCTTTCCGTAGAGGTCCGAATCTCTCTCGCAAGCCAGAGGGGGAAACGATGCCCCCCTCCCATCCCAACCGGCACCCTTATATGCCCCAACATTACCGGGTCAGGAGTGCTGCTAACATTATATAGAATTATTATTTTCTTTTCCTTTTTTGCCATCAAGTCACAACTGACCCATGGCAGACCCTTCAGGTTTTCAAGGCACGAGCTATGCAGAGGCAGTTTGCCCTGGCCTGCCCCGGTGGTCTCCCATCCAAGGCCTAACCTCGGCCAACCCTGCTTAGGTCCCAAGATCCAGTGACGCTGGGCTAGCCTGGCCCATCCAGGGCAGGGTTTGTCAAGAGTACAGCCAGCAACAACCTTCTCTGAGGGAAGAGCTTGAGAATATTTTGCCAGTGGAAGCTGCTTTGGCCTGACATCATTTAGCTCAGAGCAGCAATGCCTCAGGGGAGTCCACTTGACCTCAACCTTCTCTCCACCTGGTGGAATGAGACCCCAGAGGAGATCAGGACCCTGACACACCTTGGAACAGTTCCGCAGGGCCTGCAAAAGGGAGCTCCTCCCCCGGGCATTTGGCTGAGGTTGACTGAAGCAAAACAACATCGACTGGGTCCCGATCCTCCCTCCCTTGAACCCACATGCCTGAACTGACCAACCATGGGCCTGTTAGATTGCTTACTATGTTAGAATGTTATTTTCTCTTGTTGTTATTATTACTGTTACCTTTCATTCATTATAGTCACTGAGTTTGATGTCTTGTTCTGTTTACATTCTACGCCAACCACCCTGAGCCTTAGGGGAGGGTGGCATACACACGTAATAACTAAATAAATAAAATAATGCACCATTGGAAGCCTGAAGGCCCTAAGCAAGCTGAATAGAATATGCTGGACCCTTTGGAGACCCCCAGCAGTGGTCACAGGATCAACGCTCCTGCCCAACTTCCTTGCAATTTAGGATGTATGAGGAATTTGACTCGTGCTGAACACGTTCCAAACAAGGTTTTGGCTTCTGCTTATTCATGCAACAACTAAACAGCTGCCGCCCGCATCCGTACCCAAAAAGCATCGTGGACATGTTGTGCTACAGCAGCCCACGGTGGACCAGCAGAACCCAGTGATGCAGAGGGCTCCTCTGAGGAAGAGGAGTTGGCAGACCTGACCCAGAGCAACAGCCTGTAGCAGAGACACTGCAGGAGGAGGCTGTCTCTGAGCAGACGCCCTGAGGTAGCAACGGAGGGCCATCGCTGGTCCAGTTCCCCTCCCCATCACCTGAGCCTCAGAAACAGCCGAGGAGGGACCTGCAAGACAGAAGGTGCAGCGGCAGATGGGCAGCCCAGCAGAGGCTGAACCGCAGCAACCAAGGTGAGTGTTTGCCAGGAGCAGAACTGAGGGGGCTGGCAGGTGTTTAGGCTGATGTCCTAAGCCACAAACAAGGAAGAGCAACGTGTCTGCTAGTAACTAGCCTTGCAGCCTATCTTCTGGACTGACTTCCTCGTCTCTGACCTTGGTCTGTGCTGGATTTCCCCTCGGACTTGAGTCTGCGAGTGTTGCCTAACTGGTATCTGAACTCTGGAATGGTCTTTTGACCAGCCCTGATGGCTAAAACCTACCTCTGGCTGCCTGCTGTGTGTCTGCAATCAGGACGCAGCCAGTTTCCAAGGTCTGAAGTCCTTGGAAGAGCTCAGCCAAGGTGCTACCAGCCATTCCGCTCAGCCCCTGCCCTGTGGTCAAGCCAGCCCCCCAATTCCATCTCTTTACCTCCAAAGCAGAAAGAGGGGATTGCGCAGAATCTGGAAGCACAAGCCTTGGGAGAGAAAGAGGGCCGGAGCAGTGCAGACTGTGAGAGACCCCCAGGATCCAGGAGTCACTTGGCAACGAAGCTCCCTGGGCCAGGAGCTCTTCCACCCCAACCTCCCTTGTGAGGACTGAACAGAGGAGGCCTCTTCATGGCACCCTGAGCTTCATGGAGGACACAGGGGATAAAAACACCAGGAGCACGTGAATGCTGTGACAAGGACACCTTCGAGTTACTGCGGGTCTGAAAGGACTTCACCCATGTTTTAAAAGACTATCACTATTTAAATGAGTCTTTCTCTAGGTGAGTCTTTCTCAACCAAGGTTTCGTGAAAGCCTGGGGTTTCTTGACAGCCCTGTAAGGGTTTCCAGAATGGGCGGGAGTTAATTAATTTTTTATTTTCTAAATTGGTTAAACATTTTTCAGGTAATATGACCATGTTGACTCATCCCCCCCCTCCAAAAAAAAATGGCCAATGATGGGCCTGGAGGAGGTGGAAAGGGGAGGGGGGCCCCAGGTGGGCATGTATACAGCTCTGCTTCCATCCATATTTTGCCTGGTCACACCACTTCTAGGGTTTCTCGAAGCCTCCTCTATGGTAAAAAAATTAAGAAAGGCTGCTGTAGGCAGTTTCCCCATTTCAGCTTCAACAGACCCTGAGACTCAAATTTTGTCCTACTATGTCTAAGCTGTCCTCCTGAAACTACCTTGTATTTGTTACGGATGATGAAAATACTGTATTTGCTACAGAGAAGTCTGGCCCCTAAAGTTTGTGGCTAAGTCCCACGGCCCAAGAACATTTGTGAAGGTCAAGGTTGGGTCACCACTGTCCGGAATCCGCCTTTGGAAACAAGGCCTGCAGAAGCCGGTCCCCAGGTGTAAAGGATTGCAGACCAAGAGAACAAGGTATTGTCGGGCACCCTGAGAAGAGCCACCTTCAGTCCCGGGCCGTCCATGGCAGATCTCCTGTGCCTTTCCCTCATACCATGATTGTACAACCCACCGCAAAGCCCAGAGCCTGCAACCCATTTGGAAAGAAGATGCCAGGTAGATACGCAATCTTCTCACTCAATTTGCCAAGATTTGTGAAAAATTCGCGTATTGCCACGTTTGGGTCTGGGCGTGCCACGCACAGGCATAATGGCTGACATTTCCTGTGGAATCTGAATTAGAGCATCTTCTAATGAAGCTCACTTCAAAATCATTTTAAATCCATTTGCTCATGTCAACATCAATGTACTCAACATTAGCTACCAATTAGTAAACCGGAAAATATCCTTCAGATAATCTGAAATGGTGGTAAAATATTCAACGTGCCACTCATTCGCAACAAACTGCCCCATAAAATCAAATGGCTGGAGCCAGCTGTCATACCGCACCACATCTAAGGGTGCCGAGCGCTCAAACCCCCTTCTCTTCCTCCTGGAAAGCTCCAACATCTAGCCGTGGTTGAGTTGATTAATATTTTGAAGTGCAGGCTGCTTTATCTCTCTCTCTCGCTCCCTCTAAGCAGCCACCTCGTCGGTATTGATGTACAAGGTAATGAGTAGCAGTTGCAAGAATATTTAAATCATTAGCTCAACCTAAGCACCAGACAAGAGCCTGGGAAATTCAGCACATTAAAGCTGTTCGAGATTCCATTTCTGCAGCGGGAAGGTGTGCAATGACAGATTCTTATTAAGATTTAGGGACTTTAAAGATTATGTTTAGAAAAACAAAACAGAGTCCTCTTCCCATCCGGTAAATCTTGAGAGCAGCTTTCTGTCAAGGGGGAGGAGAAGAGCAAGAACACCCTCGGCAACACCAATAATCTTCCGGAGGAGACATCGGCCTTGGTTTCAGCCGCCTCCCTTCCACCGCCAGGCCTTCTGTCCTCTGCAGCGGTCCCCGGGGCTGCAGCAGGACACTCAGGAGGCTGGACGAGAAGGCGGTGCTCAACATCGGGGTGCGTTAGAGCGGCGTAATCTTAGGGCAACCTCACACTTCCAAATACTAGCAGAGGACAAGACCAGTGCTCTCCAACAGACACACGCATGCAAGGAAAGCCAATCCTGGAACATTAGCAAGCAAAAGACTAAACTTTCAGGGCTTCCTACCAGCTCCAGGTTTCTGGCACGGGCCTAAAGCAGGCGCAAGTCATGACTGGGCCCAGCATTCAGCTCATCCTTAAGGGGACGGCTATACCAGGCTTCCTCAGCCATCAGGTGATATGACCATAGATCAGGGGTAGTCAAACTCTGCGGCCCTCCAGATGTCCATGGACTACAATTCCCAGAAGCCCCTTCTTCTGGGAATTGTAGTCCATGGACATCTGGAGGGCCGCAGAGTTTGACTACCCCTGCCATAGATGGTCATGTCGACCCCCCCCTTCAAATGGCCAGTGATGAGCCTGGAGGGGTGGGATGGGGAGGGGCCCCCAGTGGCCATGTCCGCAGCTCTGCTTTCCAGCTGTTTTCTGCACAATCGGTCCACCGCCAGGGTTCCTTGAAGCCTGAAGGATGTTTCAGGGGTTTCTCGGTGGTAAAATGTTGAGAAAGGCCGAGCTAAACATTCGGAACAACTTCCTGGCAGTCAGAGCACTTCCCAGTGGAACAGGCTCTCCTCCGGAAGTTTTTAAGCAGGAGCTAGATGGCCATCGGACAGCAACACTGATTCTGAGAATTTAGGGGGATTGTCAGGGGAACAGCAGGAAAGGATGCCTCTTGAGGCACCCCTGGAAATGTTGCCACTTTGGGGTTCACACTGTGCAGGGGGTTGGACTAGACGACCCCCTATGAAGATAGGTTGAGCCTGGGAATGTTCAGCCTGGAGAAAAGGAGGTTGAGAGGGGGCATGATAGCCCTCTTTAAGTATTTGAAAGGTTGTCACTTGGAGGAGGGCAGGATGCTGTTTCCATTGGCTGCAGAGGAAAGGACACGCAGTAATGGGTTTAAACTTCAAGTATAAGGATATAGGCTAGATATCAGGACAAATTTTTTCACAGTCAGAGTAGTTCAGCAGTGGAATAGGCTGCCTAAGCAGGTGGTGTACTCCCCCTCACTAGCAGTCTTCAAGCAAAGGTTGGATACACACTTTTCTTGGATGCTTTAGGATGCTTAGGGCTGATCCTGCGTTGAACAAGGGGTTGGACTAGATGGCCTGTATGGCCCCTTCCAACTCCATGATTCTATGATTCTGTGATTCTATGACCCCAGAGTCCCTTCCAGCTCAGTATTTCTTTGTTTGGCAAGTTTCACTGAACAGGAGAGGAGAGCGATCTGTGCAATTCTTCCTCGCGTAGAGGGTGACTGTGCAGACTGTTCCGGCACCCCATGGGCAGTAAGAGCACTCAGGGAGAGGTTTAGGTAGGACCCTCAGACCCTCACCTCACTTCTCTTGTCAAGTAGATCAATTACAAGTATTACTGATGTCTGCACAAATCAGTTAGAGAAATTCCGCTACTTAAATAAGGAAATATTTCAACTGCAGTCTGCTACTTAAGACCTATTCAGTATTTTTTTCTCCACTTTAATGCACCGGTTATGAATAAATTGCATTGGAAGGCATTCTGGGGATTTTTTTTTAAGGATGCTTTCAGATTATGAAAGACGGTTGTGAAGGTCTTCTCCCCACAGCGCCTGCATTTATCATCCGCCCGGCTCGACTAGTGCCGGCATGTTTAATTCCTCAGCAGAAACTGCCAAATTAAGCTTCAAGCTAGGGAGTCAACTCCTGCTTCTGCAGCATCAGACTGCAAAAAGCCTGTGCCTAAAGCAAGTGGCCTGTCAACGTGGCCAAAACATTTACTCATCCAGAGACGGCTCCAACAACAACCCCTAGTAATGCACAAGAGCTTCTCAAACCACCAAACTGTCCAGCAAACGCAGCCAGATGTGGCTGGTCTAACTGGCTCATCGGCAGAAGCCACGGGTCATTCCCAAATCCACACTGCTTGACTTGGCTGGTCTTTCCATTCTCTGCTTAGAATATCCAAATGCCACAAGAAGAGAACTTGAACTCTCAAATCAAGCAAACTCTGGGATCACCAGAAGCCCCTTAAGTCACACCTTCGCTTCAGAGTTTTGAAACTTGGGGGTTCTTTTGAGGAGAGGTTCCCAGCAACACTGCAAATTTAGTGCCTCTGGCTCAACCCCCCCCCCCAAAAAAAGATCACAGAATAGATGAAAAGGCAAAAATTTGATTGAACTTGAATCGCTAAATCTGAATCTTCAAATCCAAACCAGTGATTCAAGTAATTCGGATTCAACCCAAATCCTAAAAGTTCCAAAGGTTTTTCTATGCAAAGGTTTTTCTATCCCTACGTTCCACCACCAGTCTAGCACAGGCAGCTTGAAGACCTTGAAAGGGAAGAGGCCAAAGTCTTCTACGAATATCAAGTAGGTGTTCTCCACAATGTCAAAACATGCATGTCACTGCTGGGGCATCTGCTTTCCCAACACCATTCACACACACACAAAAAAACTCCAGTCATATTGCCTGCCTTGCAAGAAAGGACACTCCAAAGGTGGGATATACAACAATTCCAATGGACACGCACACTGCGCATTAAAGGTACTCACTGCATAATTCTCCGTTATAAAAATAACCACACAACCAAGATGAAAAGCTGCACACATCTGCTCAAAACCAGGGAGCAGTCTGGCAACATACTTTAATTCAAAGGAGAAAAGGGTGGAATCTAAGTCTGCGCAAAAACCTCAAGAGGCTAAAATAAGCCTGGAGGATTAGATATTCATTACCTTTTTCATAACAGCCCTGAATCCATTCCTTTAAGCACAGTGGACACACTTCTTGCTTCAGATCACACATCTGTTGACTAGGCAATCACATTTCAGTAGGTCAGGGTTGGCTAACAAAACTTGATCTGGTGACACAATACCGCACCACATTCAAGCGGACCCCTCTAAGTGTGATGCAAGAGACGGTGTTTTCATGCTCGCACAGACCTACAACCTCCGGGCAACAGGAGGTCCAGAAAGGCTTGTGGTGGGTGCAGAGGAAGCAAACCCACCTCAACGTTCACAGGGCTTCTGTTCCAAGTGTGAACTCAGGGTGGAAGGAAAGACTGAGCAATCTCTCCTCTGCACATGTTGGGATCCCTCATAGCCCCATCCACTTTCTAACAATGCTTGGCTGACACCAGGAAAGGAGTTGGCAGGCACCATGCCACCCATGAGGCGGATTCTGTGAAGGCTCAAGGGGGTGGCAGGTGACAGTGGATGAGTGACAGGGATGCGAGTGTCCTGCATAGTGCAGGGGGTTGGACTACATGGCCCAGGAGGTCCCTTCCTACTCTAGGATTCTATGAGCATCACACCTGGGATTCCGTGGGACGGCTGCTGCTTCCCCATCTCGACAAAGGGAAGATTCCAAGTGACCTTCAAACAACCCTTGAAGCCCCAGTCCTTGGGCGCTGGTTTCTGCATCAGGCACCCGGCCCCACCCCTGCCCTGCTGCTGAGAATGCACAGAGCAGCTTCAAGAGAGGTTCTCAGAGGAGCCGCCTTGCCGGAGAAATCCTCCTGAGACAGACGCTGCTCTTCGGCCTTCAAGACATTCACCTTCACAAGCATGCCCAGAAGGCAGTTGGGAGCTAATCAACAGGGCCAGGGGAGGGAGGGAGCTTTTGTCACCTTTGCCCAGCCGAAGACACTGCCCAGGGTCCTTCGCCTGAAGCTTCCATGCCACTGCTCTGCCCACTTGGCAGACAGGTATGTTTTGCTGTTTCTCCTCCGGTTTGGTATTAAAATTCTACTGATTAAGGAAGCCACAAGATCCAATTGCTGATAGGACAGCCAGATCTAATTAAAAGCTATTAAAAATGGTATTTTACATATCCGGAACAAAGAAAGAAATGTAACCTTTCAAACTGAATTGCGCTGAAATAAGGCGATCTATTAGCATCTGAAATTATAGCATGCAAATTTTGATAATTCAATGGTATTTATAAGACTCAAATCAAATCACTCACCAGGCCTGAACACACACGAAAATGGCAAATTTCAGGAGAATACAGAAATCTGTCCATAAGCCAGGCAGTCCCATGAAATGCCATATCTATCATCAACTTTTTAATTACCAATTGATCAGCATGTAGACGGTGTAATAGCTTTCAGCTTTTAATTACAGAACTATCAAAATCCCAACCAAAAAAGGGATCTCCAGAGATGAAACTGTAATGCTTGATTATTCATCACTGCATAATGAATGATTTGTTTTTAAACAAGATGTCAAGTTCCTTATGTAATCCATCTGGATGTGTGACTTCACAGGAGGACCCCCCCCCCTCCTTCCCGCCTCCCCATCGTCTCAAGTATCAAACTTCTCCCTTCCTGTGCTCAGCTGAAAGTGCAGGGAGGATTTAGACATCATTCCAAGACAATGAGATCATTAAGAATCCAGTGAACTGCGGCCCTTTCTTTGCTAGGAATTAATTCACACCAACCTCTCTCTAAAAAGACAACAAACCAGTTTGGGAGCCACCAATATCCACAAAGCCTTTATCCACAAAACCGATATCCACAAAGCCGAAATCAAGAAAGCCTTCCTTATCCTCCTGGCCACGCTGTACATTCTCCACTGGCGTTTCCCCCCAAATATAGTGCTGGATCCCTGATGGCATCAGGGCGCTTTGGAATTCAGCGAAGAAAGAGAGCCGAGGCACAATGTGGGGTTTGTTTAGGCAACGTGCTTTGAGGAGAGAGTGGCAGATAAAATGTGACAGAAGCGCTCCAGAGCATGGCGGGAAAGCAGAGGCCACATCTCCCCAGGAAGCTGGAGGTCACCAAACGGAGAAGCACTTGAGTATGGCCAAGCCAACTACCTGTCTAGGGCAGGAGGAACTTCTCCAAGTCCCACCGTGCATTGCCTGGCCTGCATTCTGTTCATGAACATGTCGGGGCTCCCAGACTTCTGCTGCGGAGTTCACCAAGCAACAGGCAGAAACTAAACTTTTGAATTCCGCCCACTTCAATATCTTCCTCTTCAAAATGGGCATCATTCGAACTCACAGCCTGCACAACCATCACATTAACAGCTGCACCACATAGATTAAAATCTGTTTCTCATTTCCATGTTGATTTTAAAAACCCACAACCAACAGCTAAATCATCATCACTATCCAGATATACAAGACAAAAACTGCAACACGGTGGAAATGAGCACCTCAGAGGGCGCTACTCGCAATGCTCGAAATGTGCCCTGACCTGCAAGACTGAGACCGCGCACAGGATGACTACCTTCTTCTTCAGCAGGAGGTTAAAACGAGCACGCAAGAACCAACACGCCTCCTTCCTGCGACACTCAGCATTTCCTTGAGAAACAGAGGAGTCCGTCACATCCCCACCCCTCTCCCTGGTGCCCTTAATGCAGAACATCTGGAGCCCTTGACAGGCCTATGCCTAATTGTCATTTGTACAAATTGTATTTGGGAAGTGCCACGGTGCTTTATCAACATCCTATTTTCAGGTGTGCAACCTGTTAAAACGGAAGACAATTTCGGGAAGAGTCATTCCAATGCTCTCTCTCTCTCTCTCTCTCCCTGGGCTTACTCAGCCTCTGAACCCTAACCCTTGTCTTCTCCACCTTTGCCCTCAGGCTGCCACGTAATCCCCTGGAATGGCATGAACATCCCCAGGCGGCATGTGGAATGGCAAGACAGAGCACTACAGCCCCAGGGCCCTAGGGGCAGGGGGCAGCCCAGCCGGCAGGACAAAGGCAGGACCAATTGCCAGGTGTGGGCCAGAACTGTTCGCTCATCCATGGCAGAGGGGGGGGGGGCACTAGACCACAAGCGTGTCTTTATAAACATCGCGGGATTCTTCTACACAAAGGTGTCTTCCGCCTCCGCTCTTTCTATAGATCCCACCCTTGGAGGTCAGAGGGTGACATTCAGCTTGGTGGGCTGCAGTGTCGGTCTGCCCACCTCCCGCAGAAGCACATCGGCCGAGAGGAATGGCTGTTGGTGGGATTGTTTTGGCTTCCAGGTTTTAGTGGCTTTAATATTTCCTTCCTTTATATCCCCATTTTCTCTCCGATGGGCGTGCAGAGTGGCTGAGGATGCCTCCCTGCCCTCTGTCTTCTCCGTTTGTTCCACACACAAAACCCGTGAGCTGGGGGGCAATAAAGCGGCTCCTCGCCTTTTGTCCGAGGCCCCAGAACCACCAAGACAGCCCCAGCCAACGGGCACCCTCCCAGTGGACCAGAACAGCCATCACTGCAGACACGACAACTGAGTGGGGCAGGAAAGATCACCCAGAGTCCTGCCAGAGCAGGTGCCTCAGTGGCCTTGCTCAGGAACGGCTCCGTCCGCATTTCCCAAGCAGATGCTCCTGCCCTCCAGGGATCTCTCCCTTCTTCTTCAAACACCCTCAAGCATGAATTGCAGTGAGCGACGGCTGTATTTTAATCAGCCACAACACTCCACAGACTGTTTTAAAAAGCGCTTTCAAATCAGAGGAAAGGCCTCATCCTCCACCAGCATTTCTGTAGATGCTTCCTGCTGTTCTAAAAATACACAGTAGAGACAAAATATTAGAAGCCCTGAGAGGCTTCACTGGGGGACAGACTTCAACGCAAATGTGTTTCCCCCCCCTCCCTCCCCTTCTTCAAACATACAACTGAGAAACAAGCCAGAAATATACGGTGCATAATGAGCAGCATGCGCAGCCTCACACAAAGCATGCAGGGCGAGAGACCTGCCCAAGCGAGGGCAGAACTTAACATATGGAGGAGGGAAGCAGAGGCCAGACTTGGTCCAAATCCAGGGGAAGCAGTTCTGTGCGGACAAGGTAGCTGCAGAGAGCCAGAGAGAGAAAAGCAGGGCAAACAGGAGGCAGTTGGGCATCAGAATGGGGAACCTGTGAGTTTTCGCTCGCTGGGAGAAAGAGGAGGTGGCACCTGGCCTGCAACGGGGGCGGGGGGGGGCGTCTAGGCCGGTCCTTGTGGCCTTGCAGTTCCTACGGCTGCACAAGTTCCTAGCATGCCTGCAGTCTCCTGCCACAGGGCAGAGCATGAACCACCTGGACTTTCACCCCCATCTAATCCAAGCCTCCTTAACTCAAACGGTGGGTTCTACTAGGCTGTCTGCCACATCGCTACACGTGGCTCACACACTAAAGATCCACACTGGAGAGGGACCACAAGACTCAGACCTTCCCTCTGCATCAAACATGAGGCGCACCTTCCTCTGAGAGCAGGTAACAGACCGGCTGCTGACCCACCTGGAAGGAACCGGCTTCTCTAGACGGCTCCCTCTGCAGGGCTCCTTGGGGTGCACGCATCACGTGGCATTGACAGGCTTAAACTTAATAAGATTCCATTTACACAAGAAGGAACACGGATGGGAGATCATTATGCAATTGCGCATTCAGAACTCTCCTGGGGTGATTTAAAAGCTGCATCATTGGTTCAGCAATAAACCCTCCGTTTTATTAGACTCAAACCATATTTCTCCGTTACAATAAATGAGTCTCCGGCAAGGATTTGTCAGCCTCATCTCCCCAACATTGAAGCGGCTTTCAAATTTCAACTTCGTCTCGTTGCACCAGTCATGACCATTCATCTCGCTGTGGCTTAGCGGCATCACCCCTTGACGGCAGCTGCTCAGAAGAGCTGCAAGGAGCTTGCCGATGGGCGGTCCCTTTGCAAGGGGAGGAACGGGAACGGAGAACCCCCATAGACCTTGAGGACCTGCTGGGATCTGGGCATTCAAATTATGTGGCGGTCTGGGCCCAAGCCATAACTAGCCCATATCAGCAAGACTAGGTCAAGGGAAGGAGCCAAGTGCAGTTCTGCACCAAAATCGGAAGCCTGGCAATTCTAGGAGGAGTGAGCTGTCAGGCAGGCCAGGTCAGCTAGTTAAACTGGCCCCCGGAAAGTTGAAGATGCCCCTGGCATCCCAAAGGGGCAAGAGAAGCCCTCCGTGCGAGAGATCACTTCCCCCAGCCTTGGAATTGTTGCAGATGCAGCAGATTTCCTCAAAGGAAGGAGCTTTGTTTTTAAAAGAAAACAATACGAAACCTACTTGCAGATTGTGTGCATGACAAACTTCTACTTCAGTGTGTGCATGCATCGATTGGCTGCAACCAGACATACCTTCACAATGCAAGCATACGACGTGCATGCAGAGCAAGATGGGTCATGGGGACCTTTCATGAGTCACGGCTCTCTTCTTCACATATCACGAATGTTGTTCATCTTTAAGAAGCTACTGGACTTTTGCTTTTTCCCTAAGATGACCTGCATGTACAGGTAAGCACCCAAAGGTCCCATCACCCCACGACCAGTGACGAATAGTTTCCACATGTATTCACCAATTCACAGGGGTGAGGCAATAGTCATCTCTCGAAATAGCTCTTTATTCCAGATACTGTACAGCTGTGAGTCAACAGGGAGACAGAGGTCTTGTCAACCCAGGCAGTTCCAGCCGCTTCTGCAGAGGATCCCATCAGATCTACGTTTCTGGAATGAACTGATTTCCTCTAAACCATCATTAGAAACATTGTTTTTGCCACCTCTGGTACAGGATTGAACTACAGAATAGCAGAGAGATTGAGATTAAGGTTAAACCATCAGCGAATGTGAGAAAAGTTTCATGTCAGGGTTCAGTTTCAGCTAGGGTTGCCAGCTCGGTGGGGAAATTTGGGGGATTGAGCCTTTGGAGGGTGAGGTTTGGAGAGGACAAGGATCTCAGCATGGCAAGATGTCATACAGTCCACCCTGCAAAGCAGCCCTTTTCTCCAGGGGAAGTGACCTCTGATCTCTCAAGGTCCAGTGTCATTGTAGAAGGCCTCCAGGCCCCACCTGGGGATTGGCGACTCGTCTCCCTCCAGATTCCTTGCGTAAAAAGCAGGGCTTTAGAAGGCATGACTTCTTTCAACTATTACAGTGGAGAAAGGCCGTCAGCGCAAGCTCTGGAGACACCTCTGCCCCTCTCGGGCTGGCGCACAGATTTGCTCTCCCCACCACCACCACCAGCCAATGATATAACAGATCCAAGATTTATATATGGAATATATGTGTGCCTCCTGGAACCTATAAATTTTGTAAGAAGGCATTAAGAGTTTAAATATGCAAAGGGGTACAAGCACTTAAAGAATAAAATGATTTTATTATGAAGAGAAACTGTGTAAGTAAGAGGGGTGAGAGAGACCCAACTGTCTAACTGACTAATGTTCAGGAGGGAAAGAGGCAGGAGGTATGCTCGGAGGAGCAGAGTCCCCTGTGCTGTGGCGATGGCTGCATCAGCCTGGAACGGCCGATTCGGACCCTAATTCCTGACCTAACCATGCTAAATGCCCCCCCACAAGAGGCACTCGCTTCTCCTAGGCGCAAGGGCCAGAAGACCTCTCGGGCGTGATCCAGGACAGCTGTGCTCCAGCACCCTCCGCTTCTCTTGCCACCTCCCTCTGGGCAGCCTACCAAGGGGCCCGTCTGGCAGGTGTGGGGCTTTTCTTTTCTTTAAACGAACACTGAATTAAATGCCGGCGTGCTATTTCAGGAGATTATAAGGAGCCATCCAGGGCAGTTAAGAACTTTAAATCAGCCTGAAAGCGTTTCCGGTGGGCCCAGCTCAGGAGGACCAGCTTAGGGGTGACATTCGCCTGGCAGTCCGAACCATTTCAAATGAATTATCTCCCTCCGACATTCGGTTCCCCTCAAACCCCAAGAGGAGGAGGAAGCTCTTTGGGGGTGGGGGGTAGCAAATGGAGAGTCATCCTGAAACCATCAAGGAGCTCCATTAACAACGAGGGCGAGGGAAGAATATTTGCCCTCTTCTCCACCGTGAAGCTGGAAGGATTCCCCTTCTCTTTGGGAACTCAATGGCAAGAGTGAGCTGAATGGATTCCAACCAAGGTAGTTTGCACAACGCAGGAAGGCCAATGGCCAATCAACTCCCTCAGCAAAGATGGCGCAGAAGGGGCAGCAATGTTCCTGGGCAGCAAGGCCAGACTTCCTTGGTGTCTCCCACCAACCAACCCCTCACCAGGCCTGGCCCTGCTTTTTTTCTGCCATCTGACAAGTTCGGGCTGATCAGGGCCAGCCAGGGTCAAGGCGGGAATTGCTCAGAGATGGTCTACCCGGCCTGCCTCTGCACAGCAACCCTGGACCTTCCTTGATGGTCCCAATCCAAATACACACCAACCCTGCTAAGCTTAAGACTCTGACAATCCCACACTGCAAATCAAAACTCTCTCGAATACATTCCTTTAACTCCGCAGCCCCTCCCCCGCAATAACACACGCAGCCGAATAGCAGGTGCCAGGACAACTGTTCCTGGTGTTTTGGGGATTGCGGCCCACGCGTCCAGCGCCACCGAGTATGGGACACACTCAAACACCAACAAAGAAGAGGCAGCCCAGCCCAGAGAAACTGCTGCAGCCTTCCCCAGGCCTCCCAACCGACTCCTGGGCCAGGACCCCAGGCTTGGAAAGGCTGTGCTAGAAGAACCACACGTGGTTCTGGTGGATTCAGCCCCGCTTGCTTGCAAACGAAGGGGGCACAGAGAAAATCCGCCCGCCTGCAGAACCAGCGATGGAGCTCGCGTGACCCAGATTCCTCCCGGTGCTGCAGGCCTGCTCTCCCCCCAAGCACAAGGGCCGACTCCACAAGCAGCTCTAGCCCAAGAGCTCCCCAAGCAATTTGGCAGCCTGACAGAGCTGACATTCACCCAAACATTAACAGCTTTGATGTTTGTGGATAAGCTTCCTACTTAACTTTGTAACCCCAAGAATTCTAATTAGACGGTTCCCAGGATGTGATAATTATACAGAATGACACTGGTACAGTATATCAATAGCAAGTAGCACGACAAAATTTCTGAAGACTCCCTACCTCCCTTCCCCCCCCTCCCCCGTTCCTTTCTATTTTAATTAACAACAGGCAAAGATACGGGCACAAACACGGAGCGTCTCGGAGATATGCTGACACAGGAGGAAAGAGGCAGCCGGCATCCATGCTCACTCCCACCAAAGCAACCGGAAGAACGGTGGGGGGGGGGGGGGAGACAGACTGGTCTTGCGAGACGCAACGAAGACCACGGAAACAGAGCCCTTTTGGGCTGAATTGCGAGAGGTGCTTATTTCGCAATCGATTTCCCCGTCCTTTCCCCATCCCCATCCCTCTAAAATTATCAGGCATAAGTGCCAATCTACGGGCCGGATATGGGGCGAGCATCTCCATGGCAATGTCTGGGTCAAAGACAAGGGCAGGCCCACATAAAGCAAGTTACAGAAATCTAGTCTGGAAGTGACTGTTGCAGGGATCACTGTGGCCAAGCATTCGGAGGGCAGGTAGGGTGCTAGTAGCCGAGCCTGGCGCAGGTGGAAAAATGCCTTCTGGGCTACTTTTGTCACCTGAGCCTCCATTAATAAGGAGGAATCAAAGGTCACTCCCAAATTCCTGGCGACCAGTGCAGGTGTTAATTGCACCCCGTCCAGGCATGGGAGACGCGCTTTGCACCCCCACAGCCAAATTTTAAAACATACACAAAATTAACTCCCAGCCATTTGGGAAATCCTTCCGGGGCCGTTGAGAAAGCCTGCAGCCAGAGGGTGGAGGGGAGGCTGGAGGGAGAGTAAACCAGCGATGCTCTTGACTCCTCACTGATTTCCAGCCTGGCCATGAAACTGCAGAAGAAGCCATTTTGCCCTGCTCATTAATACAGCATTTTAACTCAACGCATCCAGCTTATTTTGCTGCAGCATGTTTTGCAAATGAATGCTTGTGTGTTGCCATGCCGGCAGGCAAGCCTTTGAGGCAACCTGCACAACCACGGCTCCATCGGCAACAGCACCTTAACGCTTCACGGAAACTATGAAAGCATTTGCAATTTTTCTGAAAAACCCAACCAGGTGAGATCAGTTAATCTGCCCTTAATGCTTTCGCAAACACAGCCATGGAGCCAGAAACATTACAGCTATGCAGGGAAAGGGAAGCACAGAGAGGACTCTGGGTGATGGGGGGAGCTGCTCAGAGTAAAGCCAGGCTAAGGTCTACGTGCCTCTAGCATGGAAGACATTCCAAGGAGCAGAACCATGACAGCTCGCAGAAAACCAAGAGCCAAAAAATCCAGGAGCTGCTGATTAGCCCTTTCCTGCCATGGTTGCAGGTAGTGTAGGTAGTAAAAGACGCCCCCCCCCCGTTAAGAGCAGCAGCCTCAACACTGGAGAGCTGCCTTTGAGCCCCCCCTCCTCTTTCACATGCAGCCAGGCAGGTGACCTTGGGCCCCGGGATGGCCAAACCGTGGCTCTCCACATATCCATGTACTACAATTCCCACAAACCTCTGCCAGCAAGCACTCATGGGAATTGTAGTCCATGGATATGTGGAGAGCCACAGTTTGGTCATGCCTTTTGCCTTTTGGGGCCAGTTCTCTCAGAGCTCTCTCCACCCCACCTACCTCACAGGGCATCCACTGCAGGGAGAAGAAGGGAAAGTGATTATAAGTCACTTTGGGTCTCCTTCAGGTAGAAAAAGCAGGGTACAAAAAAGCGGCTCTTCTTTTTCTAGTTCTCTTTCTGCAGTTATGCATTAGCTCCAACTACTCTGCCCAGTCAGACCCAAGAAACTCATCGCTATAATCCATGCCCGGGTCAGCCACGGCAGCCCAGCCTTGCGTCAGTCACACCCTGTAGGATTTTGTTTGCCCTGTGGTCATTGCAAGAGAAGCTATTCTCTTCTCTTGTTTCGGGCAAAGGAGACGAAGCACAAAGTCTGGATTTGTGCTCAAATCACATCTTCATTCCGATGGAGATCCAGGTGCTCATTCTTGCCCCGGAAGGTCAACCTACGTGGGCATCAGAGTGCACACTGATCTGTACACCGTATTGGTACTTTTGCATGTTCTTGGCATCCTATAATATTCAGCACTAAGCCTAGTTACTATTGGCAGATATGCCATGTAGGTGGCTGTGCAGGAAGGGGGGGGGGGGGAGAAGCATCATTTCAGAAGACCTGTGAAGTCGCTGATCAAAGCCAAGAGAACCTCCATCTTGAATTTCTGTGAGAAAACTGTGTTATTTATTTGTTTATTATTTTATTTCTTGCATTTATAGACTGCCCTCCCTTGTGGCTCTGGGTGGTTTACAGAGAATATGAAGCGGTATGTACTCTACGCTTGGTGACTACATCATCAATGGGGCAACCACCACCTCAGCTCAGTAAGTTGAGCACAAATAAAACAAGCAAGGAAGCTCTGCAGTGAAATGGGGAAGAGCCAGGTGTGCCCCCCCCCAGGTGTGCACTCTTCAGCATGCAGCTAAAGATCATCTTATTTGGGACTGTTTTTGACTGACTGGAGTGTTTAACACGTGATCTTGTATGCTTTTTAATAATTATAATTATTTCTATCATTTTTATAACTGCTTTATTTATACCGTAAGCTGCCTTAAGTTCCATGAGAGGGAAAGGTGGCTAATAAATATATGTTAAATAAAATACATCAATACATTTGAGTCCCCGCTTGGCCATAAAGCTCAAGGACTGAACTTCAGCCAACTGTTTTCTCCATGCCGAGCCTACCTCGCTGGGAGGATAGAATGGAAGAAAGAACAAAGTATTCTGCTCTGCCTCCCCGGGCTTCAGGTGTGGAGGGATGGAGGGCAGAGAGGCAGAAGGCGGAGCGGCTGGGGTGGAGATCGGGCGTCAAGGGCAGCAGCCAGTTGCCAAGGCCTCCCCCTTTCAACAAAGTCCCCCACCTGCGCAGGACATGCCTGAACGGTGTCGCAATACAAACGTCTTCCACAAACCGCACTGACCTCAGATCTGGGGCTGCACACCGAGGGGGGGCAGGGGGGGCTGATGCAATAGATCCCTCACAGCAGCCGCAGCATATAATTGACTCACCTTAGAAACATGAAAAATCCACCGGAGACTGCTGGAAGACAACTTGCTAGTCATGCCAATTTCTAGCCAAAGATTTTTAAAAGAAAGAAGGAACCCCAGAACCTTTAACAGCGCAAACATTTTAGCTGCCTTTGCACACCCCAAGAGGGTCTGTCCCATAAGCTCCTCTACAAGGCAGAAATGCAGCGAGGAGCATTTTCTCATGCTTAATCCGATCTCTCCAATGTATCTTTTGAGGCTGTCGACTCTGGCTCCTGTTTCTATTTCTGAGCAGGGATAAGCTGCCATCTCTAAGTCCTGCATTTTTTGAATTTCTCCCAGGCTCCCCCTAGGCACGGGCACATTAGGGCTTGCAACCAAAGGGGGTAATCACTTTGTCACATATGAGTACCCAAGCACCTTCCAAGCAAATGCTGAAAACGTGTTCCTTCCAAGTCGAGGCTGCACCTACACCGCAAGCGACTGCAGTGGGCAGAAACTGAGTTTGTGCTGCTTCAGTCCGGCTTGGCAGGGCACGCTGACTGTTCCCCCCAACTGTGGGGGTGTAGAATTCTTCCCTGCCTGCCCTGGCAACGAGGGATTCCCCCAGAACATCTCCTGCACGGTGCAAGCCCAAGCAAATGAATGGGGAACGGACAGCAGGCCCTTTGCCTCCCCCTCCCCCACGGCTCAGCTTTAGGAGCCTTTTTGTTCCATAAGAGGAGCCGTGCTGGGTCCGACCCGTGGCCCCTGCAGCCCAGCATCCTGCCTCACACGGCGGCCAAGCTGAAGAAGAGCTGTCATGGGGAGAGGAAAGGGAAGGCAATTGGAAGCCACTTGGAGACTCCTTCGGGTAGAGAAAAGCGGCGTGTAAAACCCAGCTCTCTATAAAAACCAACTCCTCTTCTTTTGTCTCCCCTAGGGTTGCATCCTATGCTATAACTACTCATTTTGTCCTTTTGGGATCTACTGCCCATCAACTCTTTGGGTGTACCACTCAGTCCAGGATTAGAGAAGAGGCAGAAGAAATTCTCCACTCACTTTCCTGCCCTGCCCCAGTCATGACTCCTCTACACTGGAAAACGCCGGGCTGTTTACCTTGCCGTCATGCGAAAAGTGCTCCAACCCCTGAATCAACTTGGACTGTGCTCTTCTGTACCTTTCTCAACAACTTTTTTGAGACAAACCACGGAAATGTCCCGTTCCTACACTGTATTAAAATGTGTCCGTTTCACAGGGGAAATGCAGCTCAGAGAAACCCCCAGAGGGTGAGAAGCAGAGATTCGGGGGGGGGGGGGGTTCAACGTGAAGGATCCAAATTGGGATATTAGTTAGGCCACCAGGGAGGAGGAGTTCAGCAGGGAGGAGGAGTTCATTCCTGGAGGAAAGTCCCAAACACTTAGTGGGGCTCCGACTTCTGCAGATTCTCCAACCACAAATGAATGGGGTGCTTCATGCCCCCTTTCCACATTTTGCAAAGAACTAAAGGAAGCTGGGCACAGAGAGAGAAATGGAAATTGGCAAATGGGGGGGGTGAAATTGACAAAAACATTCCCCTAAATTTTACTCGCTGATGTCTTTGTAACTGTTCTATTTGTGGAGTGCCAAAGGGACATGCTTAATGAACTATGGATTTTTCCCCATTGCAGCTGGTGGCCTGCTCCATGAGCCCCTCCCTCCCCAACACACACACCAGTTTTATTTATAGCTACGACTTACTTTGGGGTATATAATGTGACTCCGGTGCCAGAGCAGCAAAGCACATTTTTAAAATTCCACTTAAGGGATCGATGGGAACAAGTTCTGGAGCAGCAGCAGCAGAAGACAATAAAACCCCATAAAGCCCACAGACAAGATGTAATCTGAAAGCCAGCTTCCAAGAGCCAACGTTAAAACTTGTCTTCAGAGCAACAGGAAAGAAAGCCTTGCACATCTCTTCCAGATGTGCAGGAAAGAAACCCCGATCAGTTCAGGTGTGCCCTGAAGGGCCCTGCCTCTTCCAGCCAGCAACCCAGCCCAACCTGGGGATGCCGGGGCTCTCCAGAAGCCAGAAGGCAAGCAAGGCAGCCAGGCTCCTTTCCCACCCTGGCCCCAGAGAGTGTCTGCTTCAAAGGTTCAGCCAGCAAGTCTTGTGAGTATCGGCCGAACACGCTCCTCCTTGTTCAGACTTGCCAGTAGATGACTGGCAGCATTTTGGATCAACTGGATTTGCCAAGCCTGCCTTCAGGAACAGTCTGATACACCACAAATGACAGTGGGGCATCCTGGGGGAGGCTGGAGAGCAGAGGGTATGGGCATTCCACAGGAGGCCCCACCTTTCTGAAGCAGTGAGTTGCCTGCCCATCGTGAAACTCCTTTTAACGGCACTTCAGGGCCAGATTTTGGTCTGGACCACCATGGAATGTAGGGAGGGGGGCTCCTATCATCCCCCGTGATGTTTTTCAACCCCAAATAGTGCAAGGGGGGCAGGATGAACTAGACAGTTATCCTTGCCTTGGAAGCCATCTAGAGTTCTAGCGACAGTCAGAAGCCCTCCCCCCATCCCAAACTCCCAACCGGGAGCTTCAAGCGGCCAGCAACCACACCCAGAACAGATGTTTCCCCAGCCAACCAATCCAATGAATTTCCCAACATCAATTTGGCCTTCTGGTACTTTGACTCAATTTGCAGGTTCTCATCCAGACGATGACCCAGAATATTCATTGCCTTACCACGAATACACAACATAGAGAAAGGTGGATGTTCCCGTGTCACCCCACTCTGCACTACAGATGCAAAAATGTCCAGAAATTCTGAAGCGAGGAGAGGATTTAAATACATACACCCCTTCCTTTCACAGCCAACCAAACTATCTTTCCACTTCCACATAAAATGCAACACTTATAACTCAGGATTCAAAACTGTACTATCTTTGTGGGCATCATGTGACATTTAAAAGTATAAATACTCGCTAACAGGGGGAAAGATCTGCCACTTGCTGTACCCACTGCTACTTTCATCTCCATTCTGCATGGGAGAGATAAGGAAAACTAGAAGTTGAAAACAGGAAAAAATGTAGTCAAGAAAACAAGTATCAGATTGAAATATTGAGATATATAGAAATCATCTAATGTTGCAGATTTAAAGGATCTGCACCCTCTATCTTGACTAAAACCTCATCTTTAAAAAAGCACATCAAGTATTGTAAAAGCGAGTATTCCATAGGAGTTGGTTTTGTTTAAATTTTGTCAAAACCCTTCAACAAATCTGCATTCAGGTCAAAACTTTTGCGTGGCAACATGGAACCCAAAACCTGTCCTTACACATTACACATGCCTTTGCAATGTGTTTAGCTGCACAACTCCAATAAAAATTGTACAAAAAGAAAACAAGTATAGACGTTTGTTTGCTTATTTAATTTATTTTCTTACATCTTTATACTGCCCTCCCTTGCAGCTCAGGGCAGTTCACAAGGAAGGTGAAACCTGTAATCCATCCACAACATGGTCACTGCATCAACTGAACACCAGTAGCATCCATGACATAGAACATTTAATATTTGCTTTATCCTTTTGTCCATAACCTTGGATACTGGTCAAAGGGGGTCCTGTCTGTTTCATTGGCCTCAACCAACCGCTTGGCAGAAGAGCTCCATTTTATATTTGTCTTGAAATCCTTACGATCAGTCTACACTGGCATAGCCCTGGCAAAAGGGGATAACTAAGTTCAGACACAATGATCTCATGCTCATTTCATCCCCACACATGACAAGTCCTTGCCCCACAAGTGGCACTTGTTTGAGTAAAAGCAATCACAAAAGGGCACCATTTTAGAGCCCCCCCCCCCCGTTCTCTGCTAAGGAACCTTGGCAAGGTTATGCCAATGAGGGCAGCCTTCTCTTTCAAATGAAGGGTGCGACTGGCACTGCCACCTCCAGTTTGAGAAATGCCTGGAGATTTGGGGGAGGGCCGGAGCCTTGGGCGGGCAGGGTCTACCACCCAAGGGCACCATTTTCTCCTGGGGAACTGACTTGTTGACTGGAGATCAATTGTCGTTCCAGGAGATACCCAGCCACCTCATGGAGCTTGGCAACCCAATGACCAGGATTTCCATCTCTCTCTCCATCTCTCCATTAGAGGATTTTAAAAGAAAATATTATTTGATTGTTTAGCACTAGTAGGATTGCACGGTTACTCAACCATGGGCATTTTTTAAAAATCAGTTTTGCATGCATGTCCCTGTGGAGTGATTAAGTCACATACGGGGGGGGGATCCGCCCCAGTCTCCTGGCCAATATGGCGAACTCGACAGGGGGAAGCTTGTTCATGCAGGGGAGGGAGCTGCGCAATAACAAACATGCAGATCCAAAGGACGGGAAGCTTCAAGTCCCAAGCTATTCCTGGAGGGAACTATGCACATGCTCAGAAGGGTGTGTGTGTGTGTTTTAAAGGCTCTGACAAGGTGAGAGTAAACCACGGAAGGAGCCACGGGTACGGATGCTGTGAACACCCTGCTCTGCTCAGAGAGCCAGGCCAGGAGCAGCCTCACCTCAGTATCCCTCAGCTTTCCCCTAAAACCATTTAAAAAAAAATACATATTAACAACATTTGAGCTATTCTAACAAACTTATTCTGGAGCATTTTGAATTGACCACTGAAGTCCCTTTGGGGGACGGGGGGGGGGGGGGGGTGGGTGGGTGGGAATGTGTCTTTGCATGTTTAAGAAACAAAACCTCAAGCAAAGCCTTGGCCAAAAGCTCTGCAGATGTCCTCTTAGAACTGGTCTCTGTAGTCGGCAGATGAGAGGTTAATTGTGGGAGGATCTGCAGGTCCCACCTGGAGGTTGGCCACCCTACTATCCCATGATGTTCTTTAAAAGGCACCTGTGTATAAAGGTAAGAGTCACACCCGGCTTCTGGCACTGAATGCCTCTAGGAATGAAGGAAATGGTCACCACTGAGGGGGGAGAAAGTCTGGGAGCCTGGCCAGGACGCCCCCACCCTGAGCAGAGCACAAGCCCCCTCCCCCCCACACACACACACACCAGGGGAGACACCACAGCAAGCCCCCTCCCCTGCACAAGAAGGATCAGTGGAAGCATCCAGTAAGACCAGGGGCAGGCAGAGAAATCTTCTGCCCTCAATAATAGTAAACAAAGAAAGAGAGTCGATTTTCAGCTTGGGGGGAGCAGGTCCTGCCGCTTGTGGTCAGTCCCAAGAGCATTATTCACAGCCCCCAAGTCAGTTCTTCAGGAGATAAATGCAGAAGGCTTCCCAGCACAATCTCAGCCCTCACTCCCGAGCTGTGGACTCCAGGAGCACAGAAAGGTCAGCCCTGGCCAGGACGTGGTGGCTCTGCAGGGGAAGGCCGGGGCCAGCCGCCTCTTGAGGGCTCCTGCCCTGCAAGCCCTTCTAGGGGCCCCATCAGGCCCTTTCCTTGCCCACCCTCCCTCACGGGGACACAGGCTGACTCTCTGGCACAGGGAGCAACCATGCCCAGAGCTGGGGCAACAACCAGCCACACGCGGCGACAAAAAACAACAGCAGCACTCATTTTTAGCTTTTCTATAATTGGGGTCTTGATGCTGTATTGGTTGGTTTTTATGTGTAAACCGCCCCGAGACGCTTTGTCGTGAGGGGCACTGTAAAAGTCTGAGCATAAATAAATAAATATTGATATGCTTCATTTATACCCAAACCCCTCCCCACGAGGAGCCCCAGAAGCTTACAGTGTTGCCTCCCTCCTTCAGTTTATCCTCACAAGCACCCCATGGAATAGTGGGGGGGGGGGGTAACCGGCTCAAGGTCACCAAGCCAGCTTCCATGACGCAGGGGATTCGAATCCGGGTCTCCCAGTCTGAACCACGACACCACGCTGGGCCTTGACCCGGCCAAACAGAAGCACGCCAGCCCCTTAGCAGCGTCTCTATGCAGGCTGCTGGTGTGGGCTTGAGGAGGACCAGGCTGTCCCCAGGCCTCGGATACCCGGGGGCTGCAGGCCTCAGAATACTCAGGGGGATACTCAGGCTGAGGAGAAGCGGAGGGGGGTGCACACCAGTCACACTGAGACCCTCAGCTGTCTCTCTGATGCTCCCCACTTGTGTCCCAAGTGGAGTCTGGATGCCAAGACTGATAGGAGCCAGGAGCCAACAGCCAGTCAATGCGCTAAAAATAAAACCCAGCTCTACAGTATGTGGAATTTGTTGGAACTTCCGCTCATGACTAAGAGATGTGAAAGTCTGGGCTTGCTGTCTAAGTCAAGTTATGGCTGTATTTGCTCCCTGCTGCAGAAGATTCCCGGCATCCCACAGGGGTGAGGACCAAGAGGCCTCCCTGCAGGCGGCGCTCACAGGAAAGAGGCCAAGCCTCCGTCCCCCACTAGACTCCGTCCCCCATTAACTGCTCACATCCTTTCTCATTTTGAAGGGTTTTATTCCACTTGATGATAACAAACTCTGCGAGGCTGATTTTTTGGCCTGACAAAGAATCCTGGACTCCAAAGATGCTCTGCCGCTTCGAAGTGCGGGGGCCAGGAGGAAAACTGAGCCAGAAGAAATCACACTGCTGAAGGTGCACACTAAAACCCAGACAGGAGGAAGCCCGGGTCCTTCGAGGGATCTTGGCACGGTGTTCTCCTGTCCCTACGCAAGGTTACGGAGCAGCTGCCAGTTTTAGGCACAAGTGCCAAGTGGGCCTTCCAGAGAGCTCCCGTCTCAACTGCAGGATACTGGATGTTCACAAGGCAGGAACAAAACAGAGGCACTTCAGGACCAGGAGAAAGCTCATCTTATCATGAGCCTCAAACAATAAAAGAAATGGAAGCAACAGATTAAAGCAATGTGGAGAGACGTTTGGAGATCTGAAACATACTTTTTGGGGACCAGGATTTCCACAAGGAAAAAGAAGCATTAGAAGCTAAAAGGGGATTACTCGGTTCATGGAAGAAAAAAAAGCCAACTCCCGGGCATCCCTCCACCATCTTCCTGTGCCTCTGGCAGAGATGTAACATTTCAGGAAATTTTGAAGCCACAGGAAAAGAATTTCTTTTCCTATCAAGCATGAATTTTACTGAGGGACTAACATAAAGTGCGGAGCCTCTTGTGGCGCAGAGTGGTAAGGCAGCAGATATGCAGTCTGAAGCTCTGACCATGAGGCTGGGAGTTCGATCCCAGCAGCCGGCTCAAGGTTGACTCAGCCTTCCATCCTTCCGAGGTCGGTAAAATGAGTACCCAGCTTGCTTGCTGGGGGGTAAACGGTAATGACTGGGGAAGGCACTGGCAAACCACCCCGTATTGAGTCTGCCATGAAAACGCTAGAGGGCATCACCCCAAGGGTCAGACATGACTCGGTGCTTGCACAGGGGATACCTTTACCTTTTCCTTAACATAAAGTGCATCCTTTGTCATTTTCCCATATAAAATGGTACTGCTTGGCAGACTTATAGAATTTGAAAGTATAAATTCATTGGGTTTCTTTAAGAAAGCAGCAAGCACTCAGCACCTGAGAGGCAGGGACAAAACCTGAGAACTTGATGCTAGATATAAAAATCTAAGTCTTAAAAAATATATATATCTTTACCCCTCTCCTCCCAAGAAACCTCACAGGATTGATTTGAAGGTGTTTTTTTCGTGTTCACTACACTTTCTCCATTTTTCCACTTGAAAAACCAGGCATATTCCTCAGATTTTTTTTTCACGATACAAATCAGCAGTGAGTAAAACATCTTAAGAAGCATTTCACTCATTCTTCTAAAAAGCATTTCATAATAGTTTTTTTCAATAATTCCCAAATTTTTGCAATTTTTTTCCCACTGGAAAACCTTTTCTCACATGCTTGAAAACTAAGGTAGGGATGTTCTCTGTCCTTCCCTCCCTCCTCCCCCCACCCAGTCTCCAACCCCTCAGTCCACAGCCTCCAGCCTCAGAAATACAACAATAAATTAAATAAATAAAATATCTCCCGTGTATCCAAAAAGACAGGATGAAACTGACAAAAATCAAATTGCCTGGCAATGTGGGCAAGGAAGTGTGCAGATTTTAGCTAGAGATTTTCCCCCCTTGAAAAACCCACAGAGTGAAGCAGACAGGCAGGAGGAGAGAAGCTCTAGGGCAAGTCGGAGACAATGGAAATAAATCTTGCACAAAAAGGTAGGAACTTGCTCAACAGAGATTCATAAGGCAAGCGGGGCAATCTCACCCTCCAACAGGCATTATTTGCTGCTTTATTGTTTCAGTGACAAAATGTATATACATTCATGCGGCACAACACAAGACCTCTGCCCTTCGGCACACGTGGTCCCGTGGCCGCTGCGCCTCAGAGCACTGGCAGGAACGGAGCTAAACATCATAGGCAGTGCGCAATTGATGAGCTCCTCCAACTGGGCTCTCAACGCAGAACAGCTGGTTCAGAACACAATAAAAATCCATCACGTTAGACTGCCGCTTTGAAATGTTGCTGGCATTAAAAGGGCACCCGCGCACACACATGCATCCTGCATGCCTGTCTCCTCTTGTCAACAGGCAGCTCTAGCAGCTTCGACAATCCACCACACACACACCCCAGATCTTGGTAGACATCAGAATCCATGCGCATGGAGGTGTTCGCCAGCTCTCCATTGCAGATGATGAAACCGGCTGCTGCCACGAGCATCAACGCTGGCACATTTCAGACTGCTACAGAAACCTCTCTCCTCTCTCCTAAACACGTTCCCCTCAGCTCTGACCACCGAGGTCCCTCCACACATATGACAATGGACACACAAGCATCCTGCCCATATGGACACACATCCGTTTGTAAGAAAGAGCTAACAACATGGGTTTGCTTGACAACTGAAGGCAGAGATACCAGGATAAACATGGGATGGGTACCGTACACTCAGCAGTACATGCAATGAAAATGAGAAGTACTCAACGCATGTATTAAAATAATCATTTGTAAAACATTTTGCCACATTTACGGCCCTCTTTACTCTCAACGGACAGTACATGGCTCACATCATTCTCCTATCCAACTTTTCCAAACCACCCTCAGACCTTGCGTGTGGTTTTTATCATTGCGGCTTTATTTATATTATGCGTTTCTGTAATTGCTTTGTTTACATGAGGGAGACAGGCAGCTAATAAGTATCATTATTAAATTAAAGAAAGAAAGTTAATAGACCAGGTTGAAAATATGGCCGGCCCAAGGTCACCGAGGGAGCTTCCATGGCAGCGTGGAGATTTAAATCTGGGTCCCCCGACCAGGAAGAGCAGCGTAACTTGAGAACAAGGAGAACTTGTCTACGTCACATCTGCTGAAAACGGCACAACAAACCATCTCACAAGCATCCCAAACCTTAAGCAGCTGAACCTGCTGAACTTCAAACCAACGTCTGTACCGAACCAGCCCCTTCAACCCTGGTCTGCTTTGGCGTCTCCCCTTCCCAGAGGTCTCTAAAAACACAACAATCCAAGCACCCAACTGGCCATTCCATGTACAGATTTCTGCAGCCGGAACCCGGCCACCCCGAGGAGGGACAAAACCTTCCAAATGGAATTTAAATATTCCAAGCACACACGCACAAGAGAGGGGGGTGGGGGGAGGCCTGTGTTTTCAAGCCCCTGGAAGCAGGCACTGTTGCTTCCAGCGTATTTGGTCAAAATGCAAGATGCAGCCAAAGAAACGTAAAGGCACTTCAGAGAGGTAAAATTATTGTGTTTTCCCAGACGAGTCAGCCCAAACCCCATCAACAAAGTGCACACAGTATATGCATAACACAGAGGAAATTACTAGGTAAGTCATTTCTGAGGTACACAAACAGGATGGTAATAGCATTTAAATAGGCAGTCTTTGATGTGGAATGAAACAGCATGCCTGATCCAAGGCAAAATCCATTTTATTAACTCTGACCACAGGCCCACACTGGGCTAGAGGCTGCGTCCCTCTCACTCGCAGCCCTGTCATTTAGAAACAGGGCCGGGGCCGCGGCTGCAGGCAGCAGAACGTATCATTGAGCGGTCCTGCCCAACGGGAGCAAGGCCAGGAGTCCACCCGCTACTTAAGCGACAAAAGAGAGGCTCCGAATGAAACGGCAACCGGCAAAACCAGCAAGGGAGGCCACGGGGCAATGCAAACCTCGCCTGGGATGCCACGGCACCGTTACGAGCATCCCTCCCCTTGTAGAAATTCATTTCCGGAGCTGCCAGCCTCCAAGAGGACAGGAACCAGACAGATCCCTGCGCACTCCTCTGACAACCATGTTCAAGCAAAGCCGCTCCCTTAAGACCAGCAGAGTTGCAGTCCCGGTATAAGCATTTGTGTGCATGCACAATGGAAATGACCCATCCATAAATATAGGCAGAACACAAGAAGTAAGTTACAATACAACATAGTGGAGATGTTTAACAGATTCAAGGACGAGAGAGGAATAACAAGCTCAATTTATATGGTTACCATTTGCTTGGGTTCCTTCCGTCGGGTAGGAAATGTATGTCAAATGTGGAGGTTGGTGGGCAGCTGCATCCTTAACTGTGCAATACTGGGAGGTATTTACAGGTAATTAAGCCTCACAAGGCTCCTCTGCCTGGTCGGTTGGTTACCTCTGTAGTCTTCCCAGATCCCAAAAGCTGGCCAGGCCTCGGGAAAACCTGGAGCTTCAAAGAAGCCCACCCATCAAGTCCGTACAAAGATGCCGCATTTGCTCAGCCCGGCAAACGCAAACAGTCCGTGGCTTTGTGCCACCTTGTCAGATTAACCTCCTGATAAGCATAACAATGTGCCGGCACATGTGTCTTCCGCAGAGCTTGTCAGAAAGCCAGATCTGCGTGACCGGAAGGAGAAGGCTGCCAAGGAGTCTAATACGGCCACCATTCCACCACTACAGACTCTCTCGACTCAACATACGCCCCGGCATGGCCGTGCACCGCCACAAGCACCACCACGACTGTCACTAAAAGCCAGTCCCACGCAGGGTCCTCTTGCACGTCCACCTAGGAGGCATCCCTTCCCGCACGGTTAAACAGCAGCCGCGTTCCAGCCCAGCGGCCCCCACGTCTCCCTGCCACTTTGAGCCTTTTCCTTTCCTGGGCTCAGAGGAGTGTGGTGAAGCTTAATTAACTGTAAAGCAGAAAGATCTTCCGATGAAAGCGCGACAGAAACGCATAGATTAAAGTTACCAGCTTATTTTAAACCAAGCCTTAACATTACCTATCCCCATTACAATTACCCATGCCTGAATCATTTCTCTACTGCAATTACTACATGCTCCAAAGAACACTCCTGATTATGGCAGTATTTCAAGAGCTTATGAGAAAAGCCTGAGCTACACAGAATTCTCCTGCGGCAGGAGGACATCCGAGGCCCCACGAAGTGGAGAGGAGGAGGAGGAGGAGGAGGCCCAGGAAGCCACCTGGCCGCTGGCACCCCCAAGATTTCCACCTTCGTCTAGAAAAAAACTGGGGCTGCTTTGCTGAGAGCTACAAGGAAACTGGCTTCTCCATCCAAGAGCAACGACCTCGAGAAAAAGACCAGCGGCGGCAGCGATTCCTCTGGCGGCAGAAGGCGCAGAAAGGGACAGAGGGGGAAGCGGCAGGAGACTCTCTCCAGGCTCCTCCTCCCTTTCAGCCCCCGAATCTCCCGCTACAGCAACGGTCGGGGGTCTGCCGGGAGCCTCCTTCCACGTGAGGGCCCCGCCCAGGCGCCCCTCTCCCGCGGGGCCCGAAGGGGAGAGAGAGAGAGAGAGAGAGAGCCTGCGCCCTCCTGGGGCTCCGGCTGAGCGAGGGGGACGGCGGGCGTCCCATCCCCTGCATCGCCACGCCGGCTTCAGCTCACGTCCCTACGGCGACTCTGGGGCGGCTGCGGGTGACCAGAAGGCCCCGGAAGGCGCAGCCTGCAGCCCAAGGGCCCGGCGGACTGGAAGAGCAGGGCGCCCCACTAAGCAGGAGCCCCGCTGGACCGGAGGCGGGTGCCGCTCAGCCATGCGCCCCCCCCCCCGCTGCTCTGCGGGATTCGGCCGGCCAGGAGGGGCCCCGCCACAAGCCCCGAAGGCAGCCAGGCTCCCCTGAGCACCCCCGGCCCGGGGAGGGAGCCAGAAGGGGGCCTCAGGAGCCAAGGGTCGCGGGACCGGCCCCCCGAGGGCCACATCTGGAAGCCCCCCCTCTACCCCCCCCCGGGCTCGTGGCCTCCCCCTCCCGCTCTGCTGAGGATCAGGGCCGACGGGGAGGGCTCCTCCGCCAACCCACCCCCACCCCGGCGGGACTCGCCCGCCGCCCCCCTTTGTCGCGGCTTGACCTCCCCCCTCCGCCCGCGAGGGGCGAACTTGCTCGAGCGCCCCCCCCCCCCGGTGAATGCCGCTCTTTGTTCGGGAGCGCCGCCGCACTTTGGTCCTCCCCGCTCCCCTCCGCTCCGCTCCCCATTTTGCGAGGCGCGGGATGCGGCGGCGGCGCCTCAATGGCGCCCTTGTTCGCGGCCGGCGGGCGGCAAAGCGCGGCGGCCCCTCCGGGAGGCCTCGTCCCTCCGCCGCAGAGAGCCCGGGGCCCCCTCCAGGCAGCCGCCCCCGCGGGGGAGAAAGCGAGGACCCCCCCCCCCGTCGCCGGCCCGGGAGCGGGAGCAGCTTCCATGGCGGCCGGGCGCAGGGCTGCCCTTGCGGAGCGCCGCCGGACCCGGGGGAGCGGACCGAGGCAGGCAGGCGGGGAGGCGCAGGAGGCGCGGGCCGGGCCGCAAGGTCGGCGCGCCAGCCCCGAGGGGCGCCCTCGCTGGACCCCCCCAGTGACTTGTTGCCGGGCGCGGGGGGGGGGGGGCGGAGGCGGCGGCCGCCTTAGTCGCGGGGGCCCTGCGGGGGGGCGGGGGCGGGGGGCGTTCGTGGGGGGGCTCCCCTCCCTCCTTCCTTCCCTCCCTCTTACCTGTGGGGAGCAGCGCGGCGGCGGCGGCGGCCAGGAGGAGGAGGGCGAGGGGGGAGGCGGCGGCGTGGGCGGGGGGCGCCGGGGGGGCGGCGGCGGCGGGGGGGGGGGGCGCGCGGGGCCGTCCGGCTGGGGCTCCGGCTCCGGCGGACCATCTTCGCGCACCTGCTCGGCTCTGGCAGCGGCGCCCGAAGCTCCAGCGCCAGCCAGCCGGCCGCCTAATGAGATGCGCGCGTCACGGCCGCGGGAGGGGCCGCCCGGGAGGAGGAGGAGGACGCCGCCACGCCCCCGCCCCGCGCCCCACCAATGGGCGACCCCCGCCCGCCCCCGCCTCCCCAGCTCCTCGGCACGGGGGGGGGGGCGCGAGGGGCGGGGCTGCGCTTGGCCACCGCCCCCTCCCGCCCCCCGCGGCTGCAGGAGGAGGAGGAGGAGGAGGAGGGACGCCCCCTCCCCGCCAGGGCTGCCGGGGCGGCGGGCAAGGAAAGGAAAGGCCGGCCGGCGAGACCAACCCGCGCCCTCCGCAGGGCGGACCGGCTCGGCGTGGCGGAGCAGAGCCGGGCCCCGCGCGCGGAGGAGGACTCCAGGCCGGCCAGCCCCGCCGCCCCCCCCTCCTGCCGCCGGGCCTTCACGCGCGCCCGCGGGACCCTCCCGAGATGGGCCTTGCCCACCCCCCCCCGGCCCCCGAGGCTGCCCCCGCTCCCTTGCGCGCGCCCTTCCCTCGGGCATCGCCCAACAGGCTGGCCCCCCCGCACCCGACACGCCGCGCCTTTGGGGAGGCGAACCTGGGCACAATTGGCCCGAGAGCCTTTGGCCACGCGAGGCGCCCCTCGTCCCCCGGGTTTGCCGCTCCATAGGTGGCGTGAACCCCAGCAGATTCGCACCGCGGAATGAGGCGGCTGGGGCCCCCGGGGCTCTCCGCTGGGAAGCACGCGGGAAGCAGCAGCCCAAAGGCCTCCGCAGCCCCGCGTGCTTGTCCACTGCTGAATCTGCCCCTGTCATTTCCCCAGAAAGCACTTCCCTTCTTGGGGGGGGGGGGGGCATAATTCAGACCTTGCAGATCCATCCAGTCCTCATCATACTTGGAGGGCAGGTGGGGAAGAGACCCCCTGCAAGGTTGGAACCATCGGGCTGGTCTACTTTGTCACAAACTTCACAAACTCAACTGGTTTCTTTGGTACATAAAAGTTCTTGACAGTTCCTGGCTCATGAATCAGGCAGAACACAAACTGATACGAACCAGATTTTCCCGTCCCTAGAGCTAAGGGGAGACCTACGTAGAGTTTGTTACAGTAGTCTAGTCTCACTGTTGCCATGCCATGCCATGGACCCAGGTGGTCCTCTGCCTTCTGTGCCCAGCCCCCTGCCCAGGGCCGTGAGGCCTCCCTGCATCTTGTCTCTGAGGGCACTGCCGTGAGTGAGCACTTAGTGGCTACACAACACGCAGCCTGCCATCTTGCACTCCGCAGCCCCTGTGGTGCATATTGGAACCGTTCATCTGCTATTATAGGATAAGGTCATTTTCTTCTTGGAGTGATGTTGCAGCACAGTAGAAAAACAACAGGGCAGGCTTGAGCCTTCAGAAGTGAACTCCGAGATGCGGTGGTCTTTGCAGGGAGCAGTGGGGTCTTCCCAGCATGTCCCCGTTTTCAGACAGGAATACTTGGGACTCATGACAAAGAATAATACTTTGAGCTTGTGGCAACAATCCAGCCCAGATAGTCTCTTGTGAACAAAAAGAACAAGCCTGATGGAATCACCATGGAGGGGTGGGCTGCCACTTTCTTGCCCCCACCCCACATTTCCCGAAGGCTGGTCCAGGAGGGGAAGGCTGCAGGGGAGCTGCTGTGTTCCCACCCATCACCCAAAGGCAAGGTGGGGGAGGAAGGCCTCTTTCCCACCCACCCACCCCCACCTCTCCCAAAGGCCAGTCTTCTCAGGGAAGGCCATAGGGGATGGGCTGCCTCCTTCCCACCCATCCCAATTTCCCAAAGGGCATGCCAGGAATGGAAGACTGGGGGGGGGTTGCTGTCTCCTTCCCACCTCCTCACATCTCCCAAGGGCCAGGCTGTGTGGGGAAGGCTGCTGGAGAAAGAGGGTGGAAGAAAGCCAAGAGTGCTCCACTCACCAGCTGCAGGGCCAAGGGCAGGTTTTGTGAGCCCAGATCCAGTTAGGAAGGACTCCTCAGAGGAAAAGCCTTGCCAGGAGCTCCCAGCTTCACCTGAACCTCAGCTGGATGAGAGCTTAGCCCAGTCAGATGTTCAACAGGCAGAGAGCACTAACCAGCAGGAGGGAATGGAGCTGCAGACAAACCAGGGCTTAGATTCCAAAGTTCTTGCAGGAGCTCCTCCTTCCTCTGCCTAGCCTCCAGCTGCAGCTTGTTAGCCTAGCCTCCCTGCCTTGTTAGCCCACCTGGCTCACCTGAGCCAATTAAGCAATGCCAGCTGTGTGCTGGAAGAGCACACCAATCTAAAAGGCACCCCACCTTGTAAGCAAGACAGTTGCTGACTGCAGAAGACTGTGAGAATTGAGAGGCTATTGACAGCCTATACTGAGTTATAAATGTGAATGAATGAACACAACTGTGATCTTCTCCTTCTGCTGATTCCCTTGGACTGCTTGGAGGAACCTTTGACTCCCTGGACTGAGTTAAGACATTCATAGCATTCTGGCTGTCCCTTGGCATTCTGTTTCTAACACAATGATTATTGCTGCCTGCCTTGCAGCTTGTCTGTGCTTCCTTCCAGCAAAGAGATACAACCTGAGGCTGGAGAAACCATCAGCAGAGTCTTTCAGCGCCTCTTCTACCCAGCAAGCAGGGTGGAAGAAAAGGACAAATAAGCCCCATGATTGGCCCTCATTGGAAGTCTGCTCTTTCCCTATTAGCAGCATACCCCCAGGGAGGGTCAATCATGCAAGGAGAGAGCTGTCTGTAATTTGAACTGATTGGCCCTCATTGGCAGATTGCTATTTGAACTGATTGGCCCTTATTGGGAGAGTGCAATTTGAACTGATTGGCCCTTATTGGCAGTGCTCTCCTTATTGGCAGCACATCCCCAGGAAAGGCCCATTAGGTTGGAAGTCAGTTGGCTGCACACAACTTCAACTTTATAATGTTTAGTGATAATGCAGGGGACCTGGCGATGGGCAAGGGAGAAGCAGAGGTTTGGTGGACCCCAGGTAAGTCTGTAAGGTGTGTGTGTGTGTGTGTTTGATTTAATACAGGGGGCCCCAAGAAGGGACACTGTTGGCTTGCCTAATTGAGACTGTTGAGAAGTGTTGCAGGTAGCTTTGCAATCTTTGCCCTCTGTGAGATAGCCCAGCAGTCATATTTAACAGCCTGTTGATTAGCATCCAGAGGCACCCTTCGTGGTTTTGCCATGGACCGCTCTTTCCAAGCAAGCTGCTTCAAAGAGCACCTCCCGTGGAAACGGCTTATGTGGAACCAAGGCCGACTGCATCGGGACCTTAAAATGACTGGGTGGGGGGTCATTCTCTGGCTTTGTTCTCACTCTTGTGGACTTTGCTCTTCTGCTCCGGATTCATTTGTGTATCTATTTATTTATTTATATGCTGCCCTCCCCTGAGAGTCGGGGGGGGGGAGGTTACATAGAACATGAGAGACGGTTGGGGAGGGAGTTGTCTCTCGAACAAGGCTGAGTGGGTTTACATGAACGGGTAAGGGCTGGTGGGGCACAGGAGGTCGGAGGGGCAGGCAAACCTCGTTGGGCAACTAGACTCAGAACCTTCTGTGCTGTGGAGGATGTCAGCCTGGGCCTGGCGCATCCTGGAGTGTCCTTGTTGCGAGGGTAAATTGGGGGAAGGGAGTTCTGTAGGATAAGCTCTTGGGAAGGTCTGGGGCTCAGTGGCAGAGAATCTGCTTGGCCTGCAGAAGGTCCCTGGTTCGATCCCCAGCATGTCCAGGTGTGCATGACCTCTGCCTGAGACCCTGGAGAGCCCCAGCTGGCCTGAGTGGACAGTCCTGACTTTGCTGGTCCAAAGGTCTAACTCAGGACGGGGGCAGGTTCTTGGTTTCCAATTTCTTGGGGTCCTAATTGGAGGGAAAGCAGGATATAGACTAAGCATAAGGCTGACACCCAGCCTGTGTAGTTGTGCAGAGCTGTGGGGCTAGATCCACTGCAGTTCTTGGCGGCCTTTGTTGTCTGAGAGATATTTTTAAAGTATCTGGAGTGTCAGGGGGGAAGGTGGGCTATGAGCAAAGGAAACCAAATACATAATCTGGCTTCCGGTTTCTTGGATCCTGATTGTTCAGTGACCATCCAGGTCCATTTTGCAGGGCGACAGCCCAAGAGACAATTTTGGGAAGCTTCTGGAAAAGAAGCACTGGAGGCCATGCCTATCGGGACACGCCTCTCCAGAACAAGTCCCACCGAGGGGAGTGCCACTCACCTCCTCAGGGCAACACACCCGGGTTGGCCCTTTGTAGGGTCATGAAGAATCCCTCAAACTAATGATTGGTGCTGGCCTACCTTGCAGGAACATTGTAAGGAAGAGCACAGTTCAGGCCACAGAGTGCTTATTTTGGGTGACCAAATAGCTGTACGTATGCCCTCTTCCCACTCTTCTGAGTCCAGCAATGACATCCTGGGCCATTTTAAAACTCTCGAGGCTTAAGGGCACAGTGACTGGGGTTCTGCTGGGTCCATTTCAGTGGGGCTCCTGCCGGAGAATGTCCCGGCCCACAAGTCACAAAAGGAGGGCCGCGTCCTCCCTCGCCTCCCTCCAGCATGCTCTATTCTCCTCACCACGACAGGTGGGGGACTTGTTCTTTTTCTTTCGCATGCAAGCCGAGATTCTCAAGATTTCAGCCAAGCTGCCAGCTTCTCTCGCTGCCTGCCAGGTTTCATGAGTAATCGCTGCCAGAGACTCCTAGACCCAGCACAGTCTCCCTGGGCCTGCTTTTAAATGCTCAGTTATTCACAAGGAAATCGTTGGACTGCTGGGCTCGAGTAGTCAGAGCCGAGCCCAAACGCGAGGTTGCTGCTGTTGCTCCTGAGCTGGGGAGGCCTGGGGAGACCTGCGCTGAGCCCCTCTCCCCACAAGCCAAGAGAGCTCCCTCTGGAAGGAGGAGGGCCAGGAGCCCAGGCGCCAGCAACCTTGGCCGTTCATGTCGCCAGTTCAGAAGCGAGCCTTGCCTGCCGAAGAGGAGCTCAGCCGAGGCCTGCACTACCTGAGAGACACCAATATTAGGAGGTTCCTGAGGAAGGGAACTTTCAAAAGCTTGTCGGCCTTTGTGGTGCTAAAAAAGTCTCTTGACGCTCAGGTGGTGTCGCCAGAGAATTTCAGCCAGGGTTTTCCCCTTGGCTGTGCTTGGATGTGAAATTTGGACCAGGGCAAAAGCTGGAAAGCAGATTCCTTTGCCTTGTCATGTTGGAGGAGAGCTTTGCGGGTTCGGTGGACTGCCCAAAAGGCCAAGAAATTGGGCTCTGCGTCAAATGAAGCCTAAACGCTTCCTGGACCCCACCTGGAGCCCCATGTGCAGTTCTGGAGGCCTCACTCAAGAGCATTGCCAGCCTTTTTATTGGGCCATGCCGGGGGGGGTCACCTTGGGTCCCCCCCCCATCTTCTGGGACTGAGTGAGATTAAAACTGCTGGCAGCAAATGTGGAATCAGGCTGCAGATTTCAGAAGAAGCCCCCTCCCCAATCCCTCCCCTCAAAGGGCCTTGTGTTCCCTACAGTAAGTTGCTCCAGAAGAAGGCGGAGAGCTGGTTTTTGATACTCTGCTTTTTGCTACCTGGAGGAGTCCCAGAGCAGCATACAAGCACCTTCCTCTTTCCACAACAGAGACCCTGTGAGGGAGGTGAAGCTGAGAGAGCTCTAAGAGAACTGCTCAGTCAGAACAGCTCTATCAGGGCTGGGATGAGCCCAGCTGCTGCATGTGAAGGAGGAGGGAGGAATCAGCCCCAGTTCTCCACTCTTAACCTCTGCAGCACACTGGCTTTCCCCTTGGCAGCCCCCACCTCTACTGTGTGCATCCTCAGACAGTCCTCAGGTGGGAGTCCCCCTCTTCTTCCACTGGCCTCCCCAGCCTTGCCCGTCTCAGATCCATGGCCTAATTTTTGCCCTACCTGTTTGATCCATTGGCTCTTGAACCTGCCATTGGCAGCACAAGAAATGCCCCACTTTGGACCATGACTGGCCGAATGAGGTCTGTTTGAGCCGGGCCTAGAAGAGAGGACTCCCCTCTTTCCCCTCTTCAGAAGCCGGGCAGCAAGGTGGGATCTCCAGCCTCTGCCCCTCCGCTCTGCCTGGTGGGAAGGCAGAGGCCCTGGCCCGCTTGTCAGCCTTGTTTTAATTACTTACTTTATTCCCTTCCACACGTTGCCGTATGTTACGACCCAACACCGTTCAAGCATCAAATTGAAGGACGACTCACATTAAGGATAAAGGTTTATAATAATTTAAGTATTCATAGGATGCAGAACAATAAGATGTAGGGGAATACAATTTGCATAATAAATATCAATATTGCAACTGCTAAAGCAAACCATGACAAATTATCTGCCGCTAAATGACCAGGAGATTAGGGAATGCAAATTGCAATGTCTGAACTTGAGGAGAACTTTCCTCTGATGCCCCTTCCTCCCTCCCACCCTCCCTCCCACCCAATTAATCCAGGAAGGAGCATTGCTGGAAACGCCAAGAAGGGACACCTGCCCCGGCTGCAGTTCTGCCAAGAGCCCCCCATTTTCCCCTGGAGAAGAACAGCCCCCGGCTGGCTCCGCCAGTGACGTCTTTGTGGCTGAGCATTTTGCAGTTCGGATCTCGAAGGCCGTCTCCTGGCTGACAGTGATTGAAAACTCCTAACTGCTCTGCCAGAGCTCCCGTTTCCTGCGACTGGAACGAGCAGCTTGGCTCATAAGGAGAGGGAAGGTCTCGTGAAGGTTGACCTGGACTATTACGGAGAGTTTTGTTAACGGTCCACGGCTGGCTTCCCACAAGGGAATGTTTCCTCCTCTTGGCAGTCATGATGAACCCCCCCAAACATGTTCAGGTGGGAGAGGCACCGCTGAGGAGAGACCCTCCGGGAAGAAGGCCAGCCAAGCAGTCCCCCTCTGGCATCCCCCATGGAAGGAGGGCAGCAAGACCGAGGAGCTCCTGTCAGCCTTGAGGGCAGAGAGCTCTGGGGTAGATGGGCCTTTTCCTCCTTCCTGACTCAGGAGAACTCGGGGGGGGGGGGGCTCCAGTGAAGCTGATGGGCAGCAAGTTCAGAAATGCGTCTTCACCCACCAGGTGATTGGAATGGAGAGTTCCCTGCCAGAGGAAGCAGCGATGGCCACAGACAGCTCTAAAGGATTTCATAGATCCACGGAGGAGACATTTATCAGCGGCCACTGCTAGCCCTAGTGGCTCAAGGCAGCCGGCCTCTGAATCCCGGGGCCAGGAGGAAATGTGAGGGGAAGGCCTCGATCTCTAAGCCTTCTTGTTGGACCCCCAGAGGGACTGGCTGGCCACTGTGTGAGGCGGGAGGCTGGACTAGAAGGACGCTCCGTGCTCAGAGACGTTTTCGTTATCATGGTTCTGATGCATGAACACTTGAAGCGCCTCCTCCTGAGTGGATCAAGGCCCTCACGGTCTACTCTCGCCGGCAGCGTCTGCCCGGGGGCCCGAGTGAGATGTCTTTTGCGTCACCCACCACCTGGAACCTTTTCGGTGGAAATGTCAGGTGGGGATTGAACCTGGAAGCTTCTGCAGACCAAGCGGTGGCTCTGCCACTGAACCACAGCCCCAGCCTCTTAGCCAACCTCTGCATTTATCTCTCAGACCAACTATGAGCTACTCTGCGGGTGGTCCCTATCCCACACCAAGGCAGCACGCAGATCTTGCTCATGCATCTAGCCAGCCCCTCCTGAAATCAGCCACAGGGGAGGGCGGTAAATAAATGAATAAATAAATCTCGGCCCCTCTGAAATTTTGCACCAGTAAACCACATGCCAAGAGGGGTGAGGTATAGTTTTTTGAAAGATTGCATTTCATTTGGGCATAACAATACCTACGGGCTTTGAAGGAGACCCTCAGCACCACAAGGCGCAGTGCAGCGCTAAGCATCCCTGGGGCTCCTCCCCGTCCCTTTGGATGTCCACTCGCGAGAGCCACAGGGTGCTCCGACATGGTCACGGGAGGCTCCGAAAAGGTGCCCGCCGGTGGGGTGCCCTGGGAGGCGGGGAGGCTCTGAGCAGAAGGTGGTGACGGCCACGACCAAACTCCGTGCCAAGGCAGGTTGTGGCAGCCTGGCGCCCGGCCGGCATTTCCTATGCAGCAGCACCCTGAAGTGGGAGCACGAGAGGCAGGGCATTTCCCGGGCTGGCAGGAGTCTGCCGCAGCATGCGACGTGCGGGTTGTGTGCCAAGTTGCCATAGCTACTTAATGAAAAAGAAAGTTACCAGAACAAGGAGCTGCCGACAGTAACCCCCCTTCGTCTCCCTCCCCCAGCCCCCAAATGCCACGAGTGAACACTCTTCAAATAGGCAGTTGTTAATATCTTTATATTTTAGCTTAACTAGCTTCAAGAGCCAGATGGTGTTTTTGCCGTTTATAACTGATAATCAATGTTTGCTGGAGCTGCTTTTTAATGTTCAATCCGCACATGAGAAAACATCTCTCTGGCCGCGATGTGTGCTCTCATTCCGTCGGTTGGCTCTTCAGGGCTGCAGGTGCCACGGGGGTCGGAGGGCAAAGGAGCGGCTGGCAGCCTTCCCCCTTGCCTGGGGGCTTCCCATCTGAGGGGGCAAAGAGCAGCCGGAGGGGAGGGGAGGGGAGGGGAGGAGCGCAGGTGGGCGGGCAGTCCCCATCGCAAAGGTTTGGAGGATGGTTCGAAGCAGCTAGAAGCTGTGTCTTCGCATGCAATTTAGGTGTGTTTAAAAACAATTAAAGATACAGCAGGCAAATAGGGCCAGGTGCTTCTGTGAAGGCTGGCAGTGCCATCTGGGTGGCCCAGATCTGGGCAGCTAGGTGGCTTGACAAGGATTGCAGATGAAGCCCCAAATCAGTGATCCAGAAAGAGCGTAGTTCTGACCTGGGAAAGGACTTCTAGTTTGCTTGTTCCTTGCAATAACTAGTAGGTGAATAAAACACCCCCAAAAGGAACAGAACTCCTGATGGTCTACTAGGATTGCCAATCTCCAGGTGAGGGCTGGAGTTCTCCCAGAACTGCAACTGGCTTCCAGACTGCAGAGAAACGGCTGGTTTGGACCGAGGGCTTCACGGCATCACAACTCCGTTGAGCTCCCTCCCTGCCCCCCATCTACTGTGCTCCCTCCCTAATCTCCGCCCCAAATCTCCAGGAGTCCCCCAACCCATGGTTGGCAGCCCTACTGAGTGTCTGCAGCCATTAGTGAGATGGATATTTTAATCCTGGGCACTACCTCATTGGTTCCAAAAACAGTCAGCAGCCATTATGCTTACCTGCCTAATAGATTGCCAAAATGTTCGCTTGTATGTTTGTGAGATGCACAAGAAAGAGGGAAAAAGGAAAACAAAACATCTGAGATCTCTTTGTTCTCTTGACTGAATGATATTATAAATGCCTGGAGCTCAGTGGGCTGCGTGAATGTGATCCTCTTCCTCTGAAGTTTCCCGTCAAGGGAAGGTTTCAGCAGTTTAAAAGGACTCTTTGGTGCAAATTGGAATGGGGGGGGGGGAGGGCTGAAAACCGCTTGGAGGAGGACCGGACTTTCTTCAGGGGATGACACAGCCCTGCCTGGATGCCCCTTGGCCCCACTAGCTCCACATTGCCCGCTCAGACTGGCAGCAGCACACCAGTTCCTCAGGCAGCAGCAGAATCCAACAGAGCTGGAAGAGACCCCAGGGGGCATCCGGTCCAGCCCCCACCTTCTCAGGGGCTTAAAAATCGCATACTGCTGGCAGGTGCTCATCCAGTCTCCTCGTAAACACTCCCAATAAAGGAGAACCCCCCCCCCACCCTCCCAGGCCGCATATCCCACCTACAAACTGCTCTTCCCGTCAGAAAATGCTCCCTAAGATTAAGTAACAGTTGGACCCCTGGCTCCTGGGCCTGCTCTCTAAAGTCGAAAAGCTGGCCCCCTCCTCAAGAGGCCCGCCTTTTCCGCTGTGATCTCAGCCATCGTAGCAGCTTTCCTCGGCCCCTGACACCGGCTGGGACACAATGCCTGACCCACTGCCCCCACAAGGCCTGAAGACCGTGGGCATCTCCCTCCCTGCCCCAGAACTCCCAAGACACCCACGAGGAGCCCCTTCCTGCTTCCCCAAAGCTCACTTCTGGAGGAACTTCTCAGTCGCCTTCTTCAGCCAGAATGAAGCCTGCCCCCCACCCCCCACTCCCCGTGCGCTGGTTGGGGCCACAGTGCCTCTCCCTGTCCCACCTTCCTTCTGCCACTTCCTCCTCCATGGGCTGTAACCTCCTTGGGGCAGGGACTTGCCTCCTGGGCTCATGCGCTGTGCTTATGGAGGGTACCCTATGAATAATACATCCAATTTTTATTTTATTTTTTTAATTGTGGGACACAAACAGAAAACAAGAAAGAAACAAATGTGCTTTAATAAGAGTTGCTATCAGAGGAGACATTTGCGTTATTGTGCTTGACGGATACGTAGGGTGCTTTGAGAGGGGGGAAGGACGGGAAAATGGTACCAATAAAATGTCAGGCTCTGTGTGAATGAGGAAGCCCCACAGATCTGCACCCCAGCAATAGATATGGGAATGGTCCAGACAATGGCGGAAGGAGTGCGATGTTGCATGCAGCCACAGGGCTCCGTTGCACCTCATGGGGGGGGGGGGAGCATGCACCCGTCTAGGCTGGCTGGTGCTGAGGAATGCGTGCAGGAGCTGGTTTTGGCATCTCTTTCTCCCGCTCATGGAGCTCAGCTGACTCTGGTGTAAACCCCATTTTCGATGTGCATGTCGCATCCCCAAGATCTGGAAGCATGTATTCCTCTCAGGCGACATTTTTACTCACCCTGAATCTGCAGGATAGGTTGGCCTGTAAATCTCAGGGAACAAATACATAATATATATTGTTTGCACATGCTGATAATAAATCGTTTCTCTGTTTGTTCAGTGATTAGTTTTGTTAGTATACAAGGACCTTTTAAAGGCTCTTTAATCTACCCATTTTATTTCTAACAGGTCAGCAGAATGGAACTCTCGGGCTTCGGAGGATGCTAGAGCTGTTCAGGCCCCGGATTTTAATTTACCTCCGGCACATTCTGCCCCTCCACATTCTACCGGCTTCCCCACCCTTTTGATGGGATCGGTTTTTTACATCTAAAATGTCACTGCTTGAAATGCAGATTTTTTTTTTAAGCTCCTGCTATCTCAGGGCGTCTGCTGCAACAGCCCAGGCCTTTTGAATTCTCTCCAGGTATGATGTCGTCGTTAACCTTGGCCAAGGAGGAGCCCAGGGGTCATGCAGCAGGTTGAAAGGGACGGTCCCTTGGCTCATTTTCACACTGCCAGAGCTGCCCAGACAGCTTGGGAGCAAGACCTCTGGGGGTCTCACTGGTGAGCCTCTTTCGATTTGGGCTCTCAAGCATTGCAAACGGCTCTGTCTAGGGCTGCCAGCCTCCAGGTGGGACCTGGAGAGCCCCTGGAATTACTTTCTGTCTACAGACTCCACAGATCAGTTTTCCTGGGGGAAATGGAGGCTTTGGAGGGTGGGCTGCAGCGCTTTGTGTCTCACAGGGATGCCCAGAAAAGGCAGCTGGGGCTCTGCCACTCAGCTGAGGGGGTGGGGAGTACGGTGTGCAAAAATTATTTTTTAAAAACCCTGAAACTTGCATGTGGCAATGCGTGTGAGTTCCCACAGAAATAACTGTACCAAAAAAAAAATTCAAAACGCAGACACTGGGTGAGAGGTCACCCACCTAAAATCCCCATCCAGACCCACTCAGGTGTTTTAAAAAAGAAAAACAGATTGCTGCAGCCCGCTCCCAGCAGAAGAAAAGCCTGTGCCCTGCTGTTTCTTCTATACACAGAGGCACATATTCTTTGCTCTGCGTACGGCACCATTAAAAACATTTATTTTTCTCAAAGCAGGAAATGGAGAGGGGAGGATGGGTGTGAGGGCAGGACAATGCTAAAGAGACGATTGTGCGTTTCCCCCTCCGTACGGTCTTACCTCTGGTTGCTCACTAGTTACTCACTAATGGAACGCACGCTAGAGGATGGTAAATCCACTTTCCTGGATTTACTGCATCATGATTTTAAAATGCCGAATCTCGACCTGTCTACTGGAAAGCCTGAGGAATTGGATGTTGGTGACGTCAAGTGAAGCAGGCTCTGAAAGCCGCCAACACCCAGAGGCTGTCCAGGAGCATATTCCTCATGTGGAAACGGTGCAGTTTAGGGAGGTGGGCTCTTCGGTATCATTACCCTGCAGAGCTCCGCCCCCTCCACGGGTTCCTCCCTCTCCAGGCTTAACCCCTAGATCTCCAGGCACTTCCAAACCTGGGGCTGACAACCCTACAAAAAGATGATTCTGGTGGGGTAGGAGCTAAAACTGACCCATTAAAGACAGATCCATTCCTCCAGCTGAAGGAACCACAGAAGTTCAAGGGAGGTCGCCAACTGGGTTGAGTAAAGTTGGGCTTTTTGAAAGCAAGTTCTGAAGCTCTCAATTTTTGTTCTGGACCTTCAGCTGTGCCGAGCTGCTGAGCTGATGTAAATGTCTAGTTCAACAAAGGCCTGCAGCAGAGAGGGGAGGCACCAGCTGTGCCCAGCATCTATGGCTAGAAGAGTCTCAAGTAGTGGAGCTGCAGAAGACCCCTCTCTTCTCTGCCTCAGCCCCCAGAGAGCTGCTCCTCTTCAGAGGAGAGGCTACTTGGCTTAAATAGGGTTGCCAGAATGATAACATGACATTAAATTGCCAATTTTTAAAATCATTGGCAGAAGGTAGGGGTAGAATAGACTTTTCCTGGGGTAGGAACAAGTGCAGAAGCCATGGGGGAAATCCGGCCTGTGGACCTCCATGACTACTGCACTGCATCACCAGCCACAGCCTCAACTGGGCAACAAAATTAGTTTTTCCCTGTGTGGAAAACACCAGAGTCCTCCAAGGACTGGTCCCTGCTTTTCCAGAAGAATTGACTTGCCAATGTACAGGAAGATTTTGATGTCGATTCCCTTGTGCATCAGAGTTTTTGTTCGCACCTGTAAATTCTGCCAGGTGAAATGAATCAGCTGACCACCAGGCCAAAGTGCCAACCCGGCATCTCCAAAGCCTTCTGTTGTGATGAAGCCAGACAAAAAAAGTGTTTGGCTATGTCGTGTAAGGCATTCGCTGGCAGGGGCTCATGGGAATTGTAGTCCATGGACATCTGGAGGGACCACAGGTTGACTACCCCTGGTGTAAGGCTCTTTGACAAGCTCACAGCCCCAGCCAGACGAGTCCAGAGAAGGAATAAGCAGCCTGAAACATTTCTGGTTTAACACGATCAGCTGGATAAATCTGGAAGCTCGATGGATCCTCCACATGCTCCCCCAGTCACCATCCTCTAGGCCCCAAATGACAGGCAAAGGTGCCTGCTGCTTGGAGGTCAGCCCGAAGGGAGGCAGAACTCAACTCTGGCTCTTTCCTCTGCTCTGACAAAACCGTCATCTGGCACGCTCCCCTCCAGTATGGATTGAGGGCTTGAGTTACATGGCAAAAATATCTCGGTGTATATATATTATTTATCTTGGGGTTGTTTTTCTGGGATGAGTAACGCATTTGTTCCAAATTTAAATGGTATTTTTAGAAGATGCTGGGTTTCAAAATTGGATGTGCATTAAAGGAGAATATGCGGCACTTTCAAAGGAGTCTGGCACCACTCTTGGGGTCTGCTGAGAAAGATGCCGAAAGTAGCGTTTGACCCCGTCCACCCTCTCTTCATTGCAGGGGGCCTCAAATGAGAACCTGCAGATGGGTAGATTAAGATGGGGGTGGGCAAAGAAGCTCCTGGCGTGAGCGTCTCGGGCCAGCTACATGGCTCAGGGGAAATCCCTGGGGAGGAGCACATTAGGGCCTGGCGTGGGGGGGGGAGGCCCAGCAGAAAAGCAGCCTGATTACCTTGGGCGGGGATTGTCCAACCAAAGCATCCCTCGTAATGGCTAGCCAGTCAACATGGGGGGGTGGGGGTGGGCTCTCTTCCCTTTCCCACCAGACTGTGGCATCTGGTTCTCTCCAGGGAAGATGTCCAGTTTCTGCAGATTGCCTCAAAAATGAATCCTTGACTTGGAGCAAAAGATCGATTTTAATGAGAGCAAGACAGTTAACCCAAACAAGACTTTGTCAGAACTGAAGTTCAACAAAACAGGCTCAGCGCGTAACCCCTCGGCCAACTCCCCCTCCCGTGAGAACCCATGAAGCACAACAGCCCTGAGGGCAGGCAACCCACGGTCGAGACGTCCCTTTCCCAGAGCCAGACGGGGATGGGGGGCAGGGTGAGGTGTGAAAGCGAGAGGAAACAGGACAGGCAGAGAGCCTCATTTGCTAACATTTATTTATTTTCAGATTTTTGGACCACAGCTCCCAGAACCTGCCTCTTCTGACGTCAGAGACCCCCAATCTTGTGCATGGACAGGAGGATTCTTGCTATGATCCTGCTCCTGTGGACAGGAAGTACAGAGCCCAGGGGGTGACAACTCAGCTCCAGGCCTTGCCTTTCCGGACCAGGGTCTGAGACCAAGGCCCACCCGCTTCTTCTTTTACCTTATTTACAAAAGGCTCCCAAGTGGTCCCCGTCTGTTGTTGTGCCCCTGCCCTTCTCTTGTTAGGAGAGCTGATAAGAGAGACACTTTTTTGTAGCTTGTTTTTTAAAAGAAACAAATTGCCAGAATGATAATGAAAGAGAATCTTTTGATTTAGGTGAGAACCTCTGGAGAGGCTGGAGGGCTGCCGTCAGCAGGCAGGGTGTCAGTCTTCATTATCTGATCCCCCCCCCCAAATAAAATAACTGGCAGGGCTTTACAAAGACCGTGGCTCTTTCAACACAATGATAAAGGGATTTTTTGAAATAAACAGAAAGTCCCCAGCCAGCAAATATTTTAGAATGCTGTGGACTTTGACTTTTAATGTCAGCAGTTCCTGTGAATGAATGCCTGCTTTTAATCTCCGTAATAATAATAAAAAATACCACACCAATGAGGTTCTTTGCCTAGCCAAAAATTTGGGAGATGGATGTCCATGAGTAAAGAAAGAGGGGGTGGAAGGGAGAAATAATAAGGCCCATTGTTGTACATTCCTCAGGCCTTGAGGGGCAATAGTCCCCTGCCCTGCGGCCCCTCCTGGGTTCAGAAATAGTGTGTGACTTAAGGGGGAAGCCTGGGGGAGGGGGAAGAGAGGGGCAACTTTGGGGGTGGATTATTCCAGACAGCCATTTTCTCTGGGAAAACTGGAATAAATGTTTAAAATCCATACATAATAAATGAATATGTGTTTTATGTAGTCTGGAGAGCAATTGCAATTCTAGGATATATCCAGACCTCACCTGGAGATTGGCATCCCAAACACTGAGGTTCCCCATGTCATCTGTATGTGACCTTGCAGTCTGCAGTCTTGCAACTCAGGTGGGCAGCCTTAAGCAGCCCTTAGTGAATGATTAGCCCGAGACCCTCCCCCCCTCACACACACCTGACCCAGGGCTGTCGTCTTCTCCTAGGACGGAACTAACAGATGGCCGGTTTCCCCAAGAGGGTGCTGGGAGTCACCAGGCCTGACCTCTGGCATGTGGAAACAGCAATGTTGTGACAAATGAGGTGCTCAAGCGGTGCCCCGAGGGCTTCCCCAGGACAGCTGGCATCTTAGCACGGGACAGTCACAGTGGCCACTGTTTGACACACCAAGGCAGAGCAGACAGATTTCAAGCGTGGTCCCCTCCCATCTTACACGCAGGTGGTGTGTTTCCAAAAAGAAGGCCGCTTCTTCAGAACTTTGGGGCACCTGAAACTCCCACCTGCCTTTTGGGGGGAAGGGCAGAGAGGTGCCCCACAGACTGCAGGGACATTCTTCCCTTGGCACGCTGCTTCTACCAGGCAGCAAGCTGCTGACCGGCCGTTGGATCACGGAGGTCAGATTGCCGAGCCTGACAGAAGGAGATGAAATATTTTCCAATGGTTTTGAAGGAACCAAACTGTTCCCGAGAGCAAAGATGAAACACGTAACTCTAGCCAGCCTGGCTCCCTGCCAGCACAACCTTTTTACGGCCAGATAATGAGGAATAAGCTATAATTTAGATATAGTGTTATTTTCACAGCTCGGCAGGAGAAGTGGTGAGAAGGCCCAGGCGCCCCCCTGCCTCGCCTCGCCTCTCTCCTCCTGCCCCTCGCCATAAAACCTGCCCACGGAGCCGTGCCCTCCGCGGGGTGTTGTGACGGATTTGAAATCAAGAGGGTGCTTGAATGGGATTTATCGCAACTGGGAAGCCCCGAGATGGTTGTCTTTATGAGCCAATGGCACCGTGCCTTATAATAAGAGAATAAAGTATCATTTTAAATTTAAAGCAAATTAGATGGCTGAGGTCAAATCCTTCGGTGGAGACCTCGTGTCTCTCTCTTCTGTCTGACAACCCTTTTCAAGGCTCTGAATTAGCATTTAAGTATTTTTAAATGCATCTAACACTCGTGTGAAAGAAAAAGTGTCACTGCAAGTCAAGTCAAGAAGATTAGTCGGGGGGGGGGGGGGAGTGGAGTGCTCAGAAGAAGTCTGAGAAGGTAGGAGGAGGCCCTTGCTGGCCAGAAAGGGGAGAGGCTTCCAGACTGACAGGCTTCCAGGTCCCATCGCCTTCTGTTGTGCCTACCCCACGCCCCCCCCCCCGGAGAGGAGCAGAAGGCTCCCTTCCTTTTGACCCTTCCTCAGGCGCAGCCGTCTCCCTTGGTGAGCAAAATGCTCCCAGAATCCCAGAGATTGGAGTATAGTTTACATTTTTTCTGCAAAAAAAGAGAGAGGGATCCAAAGCATGCACACTTTAATGCAAGGCAGAATTCTTGTGAGTATGCATCCCTGTGCGTGTGTGTGTATGGGGGGGGGGGTTGGGGGGCTATAATCCAGTCTTGGTCTCTGCTGCATCTCATCTCACCCAGCTTTTAACAGTCTCAGTGGTCTCTGCCAGCCCTGCTCCATTGGTAGGAAATATGGCTAACTAAAGATGGGGTGCCACAGACATCTGTGTACCCTTGGTAGGATGCGGTCCCGGTCATCAGGCAGTAGGGAGGAGAAGACAAGTGCCACATGCCCCCCCCCATACACCCCATGGGATGGAAATGAGCAGCAGTTGTCTGTAGGTTCACTCCACAGAGCAGGGGGATATGCCCCAGGTGGGCATATGCACAACTATGCAGCCCATCCATATTTTGCAGAGTCACGCCAGTTCTAGGGTTTCTTGAAGCCTGAAAAATGTTTCAGGGGTTTCTCAATGGTCAAAAAGTTGAGAGAGGCTGCCACAGAGAGGTGGGTATCGCCACGTCCCCCAGCCCCAATATCTCTGGATTACCCAACAATCCAAGGAGATAGGTGAGGTGGGTGCTTCATGGACGGTTTGGCCAACCCCCAACCCTTAGGCATCTGGAGCTAAACCCCGAGAAGCCAGGAGTGACACTGGCTGCTGTTTTCCCCATCAGATGTCCTTCCCAGTATGTCCGCGTCTTCAGGAATCTAGTCTGGGGGGTCGGCAGGCAGTTAGTTGTGAGTTCCTGCCTTGTGCCAGGGGTTGGACTAGATGGTCCTGGAGGTCCCTTCCAACTCTAGGATTCTATGATTTCATACCAGCAGGCTGGATTGTGCTTACTGGGAGGAGCAGAGTAGACCTCACTTACCCAGATGAGTAGGGCTGAGCTGAATATTCAGGGGGATATGCTGCAGCTGCATTTGTAACCCGCACCCCGCCCTCTTTTCACGGGGGGGGGGGGGAGCCCCAGTTGGCTGCTGTGTTGATTGTCCTTGCCACCTTTTGCTTTCTTTTCAGCTGCCTTATGTCTTTGCTGCCGTGGAGCCGATGGCATTTGGTTGCCGGAGGGCTTCTGGTATTATGGATTGTGCATGGCTTCCTAGTATCATCTTATGGTTTTAGAATGGTCTTTAATATACCCTCTGTTGTATTGTGACGGTTTGTTAGATGCCCCGAAACATTGAGTGAGGGGCAGGATGCAAATCAAAACAACAACAACAAATGTCCCACAGGAAAACTAGTTAAGCAATGCCACCCCTCCCCCGAGGTGCTTGTCCTTAAAAACGGGTGTGCCTGAGGTGGAGTCATAGGGCTGACAACCTCATGCTCCCCATGTCTTAGCCACACACCCTCGCCCACCAGCATGGCACAAGTGGCTCTTCAAATGGTAGGCTGCAGCCCTGCCCCCTGCCCCCGGGTGATGCTCCAGCCACTGCTCTCTTGCTGCACCAAGTTGGCACCAGCAGCATGCTCCAAGGCGTTGGACCAGCATCCCTTGGCTTGCTCTGGACCAACCGGGGAGAGAAAAGGCCCTGCTCTTTGAACGTTATGTGCCAGGGGGAGACATTATTTACCTCTTTGCCAGGAAAAGCTCCAACCGCTCATTCCCCCTCTGCTCGTGGGGCCAGGGATATTTTGTCCAGGTTGTTGGCAAGGCAAACAAAGGACTTGACGCCTGGAAAAGACCAGGTTGGGCTCCAGAGTTTCAGCAGAGATTAGGGACTCTTCTGCTCATGTTGGGTGGGGTGGGGTGGGGGCATCATGACTCACCAGAGCATTCAACAGAATGCTATTTCATTCGGGCAGAAGGAGCTCCGGCAGGGATATGAGTTTTGGACAAAAAATACTCATAATTGTTATTGGGATTTGAAAACTGCCAGATGGAATGCTACAGGGGGAAAAATCAGCATAATCTACATTGCTTGTTCATTTTCCGTATGCCAATTGGATGGACGTGGTCCAGCGCTCCCAATGCCTGGGCACCTGTTTTGGAGGGTCTTTCTAACACTCAGCTGGCTCGAGGTCTGCGCATGTGTTTAACTATTCTCTATCAGGAGGGAGGGAGGCAGGATCGGAGTCGCAAAGCCATTCCTTCTCCCTTTTTGGAAAACCGACATTGGTTCTTAATAACTGGCTTGCTTAAGCTGCAGTCTCAACATGCCAGTAGCCGCAGAGCCAAAACACAGCTAGTTAGCACTCCCCGAGCATCACGGAACGGATCCGGGAACTCCCATGCAATTACAGCACATCTCGGCGGAAGGTGGAATCATTAGATATTAGCGAGGTGTGGTGGGATAAAAATGATGTGTTAGCAGGGGTTCATTAAACTGTATTCCGCAAGTCAGGAAGATCAATGTGTCCATGCGTCAGGGATTAGGAAGTGCCATTGGTCTCCTCGGCTCTCCGGAAACCCAACGCAACCCATCGCCGGCCATACATCAATGCTCTGGCCTTGCCCATTAACAACGGAGGCATAGCTGCCGCTTGTCAAGAGGACCAGGGCGCAAGACGGGGGGGGGGGGCGGGGGGAGGATCCAAGCCGAGGGGGGTCATCTTGGGGACAGAAGCTTGCGGGAGACGGAGCCTCCTTTGCCCTCCTGATTTCCGCAACTCTGGGGAACCTGAAGGGAACGTTCAGACTTCTTAGACTCAGCTAAGTGATTCCACATATATCTACCCACCCCTCTTTGCTATTTCGGGCTGAAATCTAAGCCCTCAAGAGCCCGTTTCCACGGACGCCAAACACTTCTCTCCCCAGGGAACGAGGAGAGCGCAGTGATGGGGCCCCCAGCCAGCCAGCCCCCCCGCCCGCCATCTCACCCGGACTGTTGTTTGCAGGCCTGAAACATTTATTAGCTGCTTTTCTCCTCTGAGGAACGAGGCAATTGACAATACAAATAACATTATTATTTTATAAAATCAAAACAACAGAAATAAAACAGCAATTATAAAACCACATAAAAGGTCACAATTTTAAAATTCCCATTGGGGCTGTCAACAAATTTTTGAAGGCCTCAGTTGATCAAATTCAGCCCTGGACAGACATCCTGGATGCTTGAGGCTGATCCTGCGTTGAGTAGGGGGTGGACTAGATGGCCTGCAGGTGCCTTCCCATTCTTGGATTCTAGTTCAGCAGGGGAATGGGCTGCCTAAGGAGGTCTTCAAGCAGCGGCTGGACAGATCCTTCTCCTGGGTGCTTTAGGCTGACCCTGCGTTGAACAGGGGGTGGACTAGATGGCCTCTGAGATCACTTCCAAATCTATGGTTCTGTGCTTCTTCTTCTTCAAGCCCCTCTCTGTAAATCTGACCCTCTGTTAAGGGATGCCAAGGGGCCGTGAAACCCTTAGGGGATATGGACCCATCCCGGTGGTGGGGCTGACCGAGCTGGATTCATAACCGGGGGGTGGGGGTGGGGGTGGGGTTGCCGGGAATTGCGCGAGGGCTCTGTGTCCGTCTCTGCTTGCCCCATTCAGGCTTCTCCCGTTGTCTGAGTGTGGCAGCTGCCTTTTCAATATGACCGCAGCTCTTCTATTGGCATAAGCTCCGATCGGCGCACGCTGGGATAACAGCTACTGCTGTGCTCCAGACTCTTTGCCTTGTGTTGTTCTGTTTGTTTTCTGTGCAGGGATCACAACCCCTGGTGAAGAACACTTTTGTCATCTCATATTGCAAACCTGTCGGTTGACAACACAGTAATGAAACTCGGGGAAAAGGCAATTCCCCTTTTCTGTGCGGGCACCGCAGGCACGCTTGTGTGGCCAGGGAGCAAAAGGGGCGCCTTTATTAATAGGGTTTTGCACAGACAGCGCCTCCGAGGGCTTCTGAGGGAGGCTGGAAATTGCACGCCAGAAGAGGCCAAGGGAAACACCGAAGGAAGGCGGCAGGATCCGGGGGCAACTGGGGCCGAGTGGGAATTGGGACCTCAGTGCTCCGGACATGGGTCTTGCTTCTTCTCGAGGCATGTGGGGGTCCGCATCCTGATGGGCTCCGGTCAGTGAGTCACTCAGCCCCCAACAAAGAGACCTTTTAAAGGGGACAGACAAGTCGATGAGGACAGTGCTAGCACAAACCATTAGGCAAAATAGCTAAACAGCCCTCCCTCGTTGAGTTTATTGCTTATCCTATGGAAGAGTTACACACAAGAAGCGAATAATAACAGAAAATAAGTAATCAAGTGGACGCAACAGTTATATGCAGACAAATTGGGCCATCCCCCTAAATACTAATATCTAAGTTTGCCACCCACTTTGTGGCAGCTGGGGAATGTGCAAAGAGCTGCACTGCTAGCATTCAGAACTGCACCACTTCTAAAGGAGGGAAACCTCCCTCTCCCCCCTCTGTCTTCTCCTGTAGAAGTTGTGCCCCTCTTGATGCCTGTTGTTAGCAGACTGCATGGGGGGCTGCTGGGGGGATTCCCAGGGGTGACCCCTCTGGGGGGCAGGGTGCGGGGTAGATGGATCCCTGTCCGTCTCGTCCAGGAGGGCGTTGCAGTAATTATGCTCAAACACCTGCTGGCCTGGCTGACAGCCTAATTGGGGGTCATGCTAGAGAAGTGATAGTTTGACAAGCTGTCCAGAAGTACCCAAAGAAGAGGAGGAGATTTCTGTATTCTGCTTTTCTCTCCCCGAAGGAGACTCAGAGCTGCTTTCAATCTCCTCCCCTTCCTCTCTCCACAACAGGCATCTTGGGAGGCAGGTGGGGACGAGAGAACTGGGGCAGGCCCAGGGTCCCCCCCCAGCCAGCTGCATGTGGGGGAGGAGCAGGGAATCGAACTCGGCCCTCCTGATTAGAGGCTGCCGCTCTTGCCAGGACGACACTGGGATGACTGTTCACAAAACACGGTGCGAGGCTTTGCCTGACGTTTCTCGCACAACTGAATGGCTTTCTCCTTGCAGCAGGGGTATTTGCCTCCAGTTTTAAAAGGCCCAGAATTTTTAAAAAGAGGAAAAAATTCAGTCTTGGGATTTTTTAAGTTGAGACTCACTGCTGAGATGTTTTCTGGAATAGAGGCCACTGGCCGTGTGAGGGCCAAAAGCAGGCCAAGCAGTCGGTCTAGCCTACCCAACACTAGCGTGTTAAAAAGAAGCCCCCAAACGTACTGCGGTTCCGGAAGAACGGGGGCAACCAGGACGGCTGGTGCTGTCAATTGGCACGGGGGCCTGGAACGCCGGTTCCTGCCGCCCCCTCCCCGTGCAGGGCCACCGCCCTCCTCCAGCGCTAGCTGGGCTGGTCGACTGCCTCTGGGCACATTTGATTTTCCCCCCTCTAAAGGGGCATTGATTAGCAGTGTTGTCTGAAACATAACCATGTGCCAATACTTCCCTTGTTCTATGACAGATTGCAACGCCGATGCTGGGCTAATGCAGTTATTTCTCCTTATTATACACTAATGCTTACAAAACAGCTGACAGTTGGCCCAGCTCATTAGGGCAAATCGTTTCTTCCCTGGCCTTGGAAGTGCCCGTGGTAACGATCCGAGGCTGGGTGGGAGGGAAACGAGGAGAAGCACAGAGATGCCCCTGTCAGGAAATGCTGCTCCTCCCCAGCCAACGTGCCCCCATCGCACGCGTTAGCAGACCAGCTTCGTGTCCTCGAGAAGGACTCAGGCTGGTCAGATGACCTGCTCGGCCGATCACTCGTCAGGCGGCCGGTCGGGGTCCTCCACCCCCAACCCCCAGCCGCATGGGTGCCAGTACGGGCCTCGAGGTGCTCAGCCTGAAGTGAGAGACATTCAGTTTTAAGGGGGCCACCCTCATGCAGGAGCCCGCTGTGATTTGAGCCTGCCGCCGACTGGTGAGGCTCCGAAAGGGTGCTACTGGAGCCAGCGTGGGACTAGCCTGGGCTTGAGGCCTCTGCTGCCATGGACTACAGTTGGCAGAAGGCTGCAGCCCATCATCTCCTCAAAACACCCCCCCCCCCAAATGGCAAGCTCCAAAAGTAAACAAATTAGTCCATCTTGTAGCCCTCGCATAAGATCCTGGTTTTGTGCCCAACTCTCAGGCCATAAATACTCCAGAAAGCAGCAGGTACAAGTCAACTTTTTGTTACATAAACATGAAGATTCGGAAGCCTTGCTGCCTCATGAAGACTGCAGCCAGGAGTAACTGAAGGCCTGCACTGCAGGGTTTCCCTGCAATAAAGAAGACTCCAAGAACAGCATCCGGACTCTGATGTTTTCCTTGGCAAGAACGGGGCATTTGAGTTTCCAGTGTTCCAAATATACTGCTCATTTCCACTCTTCATCTAGTCACCTCCAGCAGTGAACATTTTCTGGCTATTCAGTGTTTCTGGCGGCCTCCGTCACATTTCCGCCCTTGTGGGCAACAGGCTTCTCTGCCTGCACGAGTGATAAACCGGGCTGGTTGTCATTGCTGCTCTCCGAGGAGCCCTCAGCACAGCAGGGCCAGGAGCAGGGCCAAGTCGAGGCATTTGGCTGCCCCAAGCAGAGGGCATCTGTTCTCTGCCAGGCTCACCTCCCTGCCAGCCCCCAGCTCACACCCAGGCCTGGTGGCAGCACTGCACAGGCTGGCTGGCTGGCTGGCTGGCTGGCAGCAGACGCCCCAGACCCTGCCCCCAAATGTGGAGCTGGAGCCCCTTTTTCAGGAGCTCCAAAATCTCTGCCGGCTCCTCGTCTGCTCCCCTCGACAGTCCCAGCAAGCCACACCCTCGGGCTGCCCACCCGGCGCCCATTTGATTCTGAGTGCGGCCCCAGCCGAAGGTGCACCCCGGGGGCTGGCAGTGGGGAAGAAGGCAAGAGGCCGTATTCTTCTTAATTATTCCTGCTATTCCACCTGCCAGGTTGTCAGGCTCCCTCTGAGAGCAGCGATAAATAGCCCTTCTCATCTCGCACCCTTGGGGGACGTTTGCTATTTATTCCTGTGATAGGCACAGCGTCACGTCTAATTAGGAAAAATGGTGGCCTGGCTGCGCCCAAGCTGGAAGACTTTTTGTGGAGTGGCTCTGTCAGTCTTGTTCGGCAGCACCCAGAGGGTCTTTGCCGGCAGTGGGTGGAGGGGGGGGTCATGCCATTTGGAGCAGGGGGCTTGACATCTTCCCTCTCGGGGCACCCTTCAGAGGGAGTAAGTGGCAACTCTGCACCCACGTTTCTTCTCCCACAATAAAGCCGGAGGGCCTCCTGCTGCCTCTCCTTAAGTCGCGAAAACAGCCAGGGACATCCCTTAAACTCCACCTGTGGAGGCTGAAGAGCCAACATAAAGGCCTTTTCTGCTGTTGATGATCTTCTTCTCCTCCTCCTCCTCCTCCTCCTTCTTCTTCTTCTGCAGCTCCCCCCCCCCCCCACACACACACACACACGACACCAGACTGTGGCTGCAAAAAGGTAATTGAGGGTCCAGTTATCCGGGCTGGGACCTGGGGAACAGGGAAGGCGAGTGCACCAGTCCCCAATCCGCTGCTGACAAAGGAGGAGAAAGAGCAACCCGCGGTTTCTTTGGCTCTCCCGAGGGAAGATGTTTGCTAAAAGCCGAGAAGGGGACAGAGCCAGAGATTCGCTGGCAGCTGAGAGGTGCCCAAGCCCAAGCCGAGCCTCTCCCAGACTGCAGCTTCTTGCCCAGACCGGGGAACTGCAGGCCTTCGCCACGCCGCCAAGCACGGAGGGAGCGCCGGTTTGTGGCAGGGCAGTGGGGGCAGCCCAGAGCCAGGCCCCGCCCAGAGCCTTTTATGCAGGGTCACCCATGAGGACAAAACGCTGGTCGGCAGGCAGTCGCTCCAGGGAGCATTGCTTGAGACCCTCTGGGGGTTCTTGGGCTCCGGAGCCTTCTCCGCCGTGACACGTTGTGTGCGGAGGGATTATTTGTTTGCAAATCCTACCTCCAAGCCCCGTCTTGTTCAAAGTAAGCTGTCAAATGCACGAAGGGAATTTTCCCTTTCCTCCACCCCCACTGACAAATCCAGACTTTAATAACTTATCAGCCACGGAGCGGTAAATTTCTCCATTTTCTTACCAAGTATTTAAATGTGACATTTCCCAAATCCTGGTCTTTGCAGGGAACATTGTTTACAGCAGGGCTTCCCCATCCAGATATTCCTTGTATACCTTCCTTAATGCACTGGGCGTGTTTTGAAGCCAGCTTAAATAATACATATATTCATTTTATAGTGTTTGCTCTCTTATAAATTGTGCATCTTTAATAATTGGTGAGGGGGAAGGGTGGTGAGTGAGTAGTAAAGTATCTGCTTGGTAAGCAGAAAGGGAAGCTCCACATTCAGCAGCATCGATCCTCTGCACCCCAGAGCCAGGAGCCAAGATCAAGAGAAGGCCTTGGCCTCCATGCCCTGTGGCTGGCCCTCCAGGGGAACTGGTTGGCCACGGGGGGGGGGGCAGGGGTCTGGTCTAGATGGACCCTCCCTGGACTGATCCAGCTGGACTCTTACGATGTTATTAGGAAGACCTTGGACTCTCTGCCCTGTTGTTGGCCCTCCAAAGGGACTGGCTGGACACTGTGTGAGACAGGAGGCTGGACTAGATGGACCCTCCCTGGTCTGACCCAGCAGGGCTCCCCTGATGTTCTTATGAAGCCCTCTGCCCTGTTCTTTACCCCACTGGTCTGACCCAGCAGGACTCTTCTAATGTTTTCTTCTTCTTAACTGGAGGGAAAAGGGCAAGAAGTTGTTGCTGGGAAATACTGAAAGTCACAATTAACTCCTGCCAACCCCTCCTGGGGTTTTCAGGGCAATAGGTTTTCAGAGGTGGTTTGCCCTTGCCACTTGGGTGTAGCAGCCATGGACCTCCTTGGCAGCCTCCCATCCAAGGACCAACCAAGGCTGACCCTGCTTAGCTTCCCAGGTCTGAGGAGGTTGACCTGGGTGACCCAGGCCAGGGGGCCATGGAGTTGGGGAGAACAAAAGGATCAGTGGGGGGACAAGAGACAGGCCCCCCCTCGCAAGTGTCAAAATCATGCCAAGCCCCCCATGACTTCTGTGTGACCCAGGGCATGTACATATAGTGGACCACTCTGGCCACGCCTCCACCACACATGGGCAGTGTGCCTTGGTGCCCCTGGCGCAGGCTGCCTTGGTGGAGAGCAGAGGGCTTGCCACTGGACTGCCAGTCCTCTCTTCTGAGTCTCTCCCCAGAAGGTCCTCAAGGGACTTGTTAGATGTGCTTTTCCTGGCTTCTGACTCTGCTGGTGCAAGGAGGCAGCTCTCCTTGGAGAAAACAGATGACAACAACTGCCTGCCAAGGTGAGGAATTCATCCAGCAGCCCAGGACTGCCCAAATGAAGGCTGGAAGGAGATTGACAGCTCTCCTTTTGCAATTCTTTTTTTTTTTTTTTATAATGATTTTTTTTATTTTCATAAAGATAGAAATATAGTCATCATTTGAGAATATACGACCCCACATTGACTCCACAGTGATATAAACTTTTGCCCAAAACTCTAAGAGCCATGAGTCTAAGAGCCATCCACATTTCCACTACATTAAAAAAAAAAAAAAGCCTGTTTAGATATACAAAAGAAAAGTTATTATTAATCAACTTACTTGAGAGATCGTAGACCTCACATTAACTGCTTGATACAATCTGAGAGCTATCCTAGCAGATATTTCTAGGTTTGAGTTAGATGCTTAACATTAAACATTTCTTATAGCACAGTATTAGTTTTGGCCCTGTATCAATACCCTGATAAAGGGAGAGGAAAGTAGGGCTTTGCCTTAAAGATGTACAAAGAAAAAAAATTACAAAGGGATTTCATAATTTCTCCTTATCCTTAATACAGATACATCTACAAACCATTTATACTTGGCCCATTCTAAGAGCCATCCTGACAGGTATAAGTTGAGAGCTTTGCATTTTCTACAGATCAATATGAGCTTTGGCCCTATAACAATACACCAATAAAAAAAATAATAAGAGGGGAAAGCCCCATTTTATATTTCCAACGCTAACGATTATATTACCTATATGCCTACTAAGAAAAAGAAACAAGAGAGAAAAAAGGCACTGCTTCCCCTTTTTCATAAAAATAGCAATATAGGATACAGTATATGTTGTTAATACAGAGAATAATAAGATTTCCAGGTTTAGATTAAATGCTTAACATTAAACATAGAACAATATAAGCTTTCAGTCTTCTATAGCTTCTCCTTATCCTTGGTTCTAATACATCTACAAAACAATTTTTGCTTGACCCATTCTAAGAACCATCCTCAGTGTAGGCTTTAGTCCTAGGACAATTCACTAATAGAAGAAAGAAAAAATAAGGGGGGAGAACCCCATTTTACATTTTCAGCACTAATGATTATATTACCTATATGCCTATAAAAGAAAAGAGACACAAAAAAAAAAACAAGAGCGAAAGAGACACTGCTTCCCCTTTTTCATAAAAATGGAAATATAGAATACGGTATAACATTAAACATAAAACAATATGAGCTTTCGGTCTTCTTAAGGGGGTCTCATCTCGAGGCTTGCTACATCTTGTCGTTCCCGTAAAATTATATTCTGTCCCATTGGCCTTTGGCGTAGAAAGTGCAGTTGTACTCTTTCCCGCAAAATATGCATCGATAAATCTTGAGGCCGTTGCACCTCCTGGACTCCAGTATCAATACAATTTTTTCCCCAGAGAGATCCTTTAAATCGGTTACTTTCACTGCAGATCCATATTTCTTTTGATTGATTTTTGTACACTCTTGCTTTGAGATGGCTGTATGTCTTTTTAAAAAGGGTGTCCTTATCTGGGCTGCAGAACTCCGGCATCCCATTTTCCGTCTCCAGAATTTCAGATTTCTCTTCTACTGTTGGTTTTCCACCTTGTTTAGAGCTGTCATCAGCCACTGTTATTGATCCATTATTCCTGTTAAAGACGTCTTCCTTGGCATCTTGGATCTCCTTGAAGATATGAATTTCAGATTTCTCTTCTGCTGTTGGTTTTCCACCTTGTTTAAAGCTGTCATCAGTCACTGTTATTGATCCATCATTCCTATTGAAGACTTCTTCCTTGCCATCTTGGATCTCCTTGGAGATATTTTTGATCAATCCATCTAAGAATACTTTGTAATCTTGGGTTTGTATCTCTATTAGATGAGCCAATCTTTTTAACATAGACATGATTTTGACTTTAAAAAAACCCGGCCCCAAACAATTTTACAAGTGGCCAGTAGAGGTCCTCTGTTTTATCCTCTAATGTTCCGGCACAGGCATGTGACGTATTGAAGCCGGTTAAGGCAGGGATTCTCGTACTGGCACAAAGTTCTCGTGAGATTTTCACATTCACTGCTCTTATCTCTATCTCCGAAAACCAAAACAATTACAATAAGAGCTTTTGCCAATTAATTCGAGTTGATTTGAATCCTTCTTCTGCTTAGTTAGGAGAATTAGCCTGCCTCTTAACGAGGTGGCTTCAGGCAGAGCAGAGTAAGAGGAGGGGGGAAACAAAGGGCTTTGATGCAGGAAGAGAGACGGAGAAAAAAAAAAGCGAGAGATACTTGCAGTAAATGATGTTTTGGAACTCAGCCGAAGTCCTCCCCTCAGTTCAAAGCGTTCATTTGTGGTAAATCATCATGTAGGGTTGAAGCAGATACTTTAAGATTAAAGAAAGAAAAGAAAGTCCGAGGTAGAAAATGGCAGTCGTCCTCTGGACCTGGAACGCTGACAGCCTATAATCCAGGGAGATATACTCCCTAAAGGATTGGAGACGGCCCCAAGAACTTCCTGGGTAGAAAGGTGAGGTGAGGTTTGCGTACCCCTCCTCTTTTCTGCCAATTGCTTGCACAATTGACCCCTGTCAGGCTTCAGAGATAGCAGAGCAGATGCCCTGCCACCCTCTCAGGACGACATCTTTAGCCACACCTCCTCCTTTTGCAATTCTTGATGGGGAGCAAACCCAAACCGGAACTGGCAGGAGCTCCCTTCAGGCTCTCTTGAGGCTCGGTGGAGTCTGTGTCCAGCTCTGGTGGCTACAAGCTGTGCAGTTCCCATCAGGGTTGGTCCAAGGTCCATCTCCCGTGTCTGGAGCTCTGGCCAGGGATGGTGCCTTCTGCCCTGTGCAGGGGCCTTGCTTGGGCCTGGCCAGGGAGAGGGTGCCCCTCGGCTTCTGGCTTGCTGGTTGACCCTCCGTGGTCCCCTGGACTTGTCCTCCTCATGCTGCCTCAAGCTGTCCCTTGAGGGGCTTGGCCAGAGAACCAGCCCTGGGGTACCTTCTGCTACATAGATCAGATCAGTGTTATCCCGGGGTCTCAGGTGGAGGTCTTGAGAGCTACTGCCTGCTTGGAGTTATGCCGGGGACAGGCTCCGGCACTGAGTCATGGGGGGCAGCGTTATCTGCTTAGATTGGCACCGGCTGGCTGTGGTCACACACGGAGGTCAGGCTTACCAGCTCCTCCCTGGTCCTGTTTAACTGGGGGTGCTGGGGATGGAACCTGGGGCCTTGTGCAGGCCGAACCTGGCTGTATCAGTGGGTCACAGCCCCTCCGCCCAGCAAGACTGTCCCTTTGTGCTCCATTTGTTGCATTTCCTGGTCCTGCAGGGAACGAAGGGTGAAAAACAGGTATTTCCCCCCACCCACCCCTGGGAGGGAGGGGAAGCAGCGTGCCACCAGACAGGACTCCGTGGCATCCGGAGAGTGAGGACATGACCCCCCCCCCTTTCAGTTTTCTGGCGGCTGATGGGATTTGCCTTCTGCAGATGCAGACTCCGACAGTAGCCCAGTAAATTAAATTAAAGCTATTTACTCTGTATTTACAGGCTTGCAAATAAATCTCAGGAAGCATTTTACTGGGGAAAGGAGGGGGCGGGGAAGCAATGCATTTCCCTGGCCAAACAGAATCGCACCGGCACGCACGGACCCCTGCCTCATGATTACTTATTAGGAGAGGAACTGCTGGGGAGTGTAATGAAGGCCTGCGTCTGGAGGGTGGGAGGCGGTCCCCTTCTCGCTTGCAGGGGAGGAAAGGGCTCTTCGGAGGGACCCCTCCCCCTCCGCAAGGCCGCACGGGCTGCCCCGTGTGCTGTTCATAGGCGCCCTCTCGATCGGGGTCCCCCCTCCCCGGTTAATGGGAAAGAGTGGAGGTTTCCCCCCCCACACACTCCTGGTGCTGTCCAAGAGAGGCAACTGCAGCATGTGCTGCGGGGGGTGGGGGTGGGGGGGTTGGGCCCATCCTGTGATTCGGGGTGGCCCACTCTGGGCTAGTGGGAGGCGCCAGGGCTGCGGGCCTCTTGAGGTGCTCCAGAATCCTGACCCGAAGCCCTTGAGGAGAGACTGCAAGCCCCTCCCTTTGGGCCGACCTATTCCGGCATTAAGTGACTGGGTTGGATTGCAGTGGTTTTAGCTTTTGGCAGTTTTTAAATGTTTATTTTTCAAAAAGTATTTCTTACCCTTCTGGCATGAATTATTTATTGCATACATAATGCATAACTGCATTATGGTTTACAGCTGGTAGGCGAGGGAGCTGGAGGGACCCCATCCCCACGTCTGAATTCCTGGCAAAAGGGGTCGGGCCCGATCCTGTGGACGTGCTGCACAGCCCTCCCGGGAAGGAGCCGGGCGCTCTGCAGCAGCCCCCCATGAGTACTTTTTGGCTCTAGAGATGTCAGGGCTTCGTGGCCCTTCTTCCCTGGCTGGACAGGGCTGTTCATGAGGCTCCTTCTCTGTCTTTGCTTGGCCATGCAGGGGAGGCAGGGGCTGCTCTGCTTGGCGAGGTGGCTGAAGTTGGGGCCAGGGGACAGCACAGGCCTACCTCATGGGGTCGTTGTGAATGAATGGAAGGTGGGGTGAAGGCTGTTCTGAGCTGCTTGGAATCCCAGCTGGGGAAAAGAGCAGAACATGAATGCATGCAAGTCCAGCTGGCGGGCATGGGGTATAGAGTTGGCACCTCCAGGTGAGGCTTAGAGAACTCCCTGAATAGCAGTTCATTTCCGCACTGCCGGGGTCAGTTCCCCTGGAGGGCAGGGCAGCTGTGGTGGAAACCCTGAGTTGGCAACCCTAGCTCTTTGTGGCATTTCGATATAAGTTTGATGAGTTTCAATTGCAATTTAGGGATTTTTAAAATTACTGGTTATTTTAATTACTAAGAAACACGTCTAGGAGCTCCAGATACCCAGGTGAACCCTTTGCAGGTGGACAGTCAATTCAAGTCCTATAGTATCACAGAGACCAACCAGGTTGGGAGGAAGGGGATAAGATACCTGCCAAAGGGAGTTTTGACTTTCAAGCGCTCATCTCCCCCAGCACCTTCTTGGCCTCTATCATCATCATCATCAACAACAACAACATCATCTGGGTTTTGATACCGCCACTCTCTCCCAGGGGGCTCGAGGCAGTTTGCAGCATGGTTAAGAGCCCATCATGATGTCGGACTTAGGGTGTTCCTCGGCTGCAGTGGAGCTCTTCTCCTCCACGCCCGCCGGGTCGCCCTCAGGGGAGACAACCGCAAAGCGGAGGGGTCCGTTTTCCACCTCCAGCCGGTGGAGGGCCGCTGGGAGGGCTGGCCAGAGGACACCCGGGAAGGGGCCTGCCTGCGGCTCCCTTGGGCCAGAGCGGCTGGGCCGCCTACGTGCAGCCGAACGACGTGTCCTCGGAACACCTCGCCAACCGGGTGGGCAATGGGCCAGCGAGTGCCCGGCAGCCGGGAGGACGACGCTTTACATCCGAAGCGCTCCAAATATACATAACGCTGCAGCTGCACTTAATTCTGATTTAGGGAGACAGCTCGGCCGTAAGGGCTGCTGGAGACCATTATCTGGTGACAATGTCCTGTACCTCTGATGTTATCTCTTCATTAATTAAACACCAATTGGCTATTAATTGCAACAGATATTTATCGTGGTTCGGATCGGTTACAGAAGTAGTTAAAGGCATGGCTTTGTTTTACCGGCTGGCCGGGGCCTCGCTAACCCCTCGCGGACTCAGAGCTGCCGACCCTTCCTCGGGGCCTGTCTTTCACCGAAAACCTGAACCTCGCTGGGGGGAGAGAGTAAAACACTGACAAAGAATGCCTTTTTGCTGCGTTTCTCGCATCGTTTTAGCAGTTCCTCATGAGGGACAGGAAGGGGTTCTCCTTCCCTCTAAACGGATTAATTTATTTCTTTTTATCCCTTCTTTCTGCCCTCACAAGAGCCACCGAGGCAGTTATCAATTTCAAACCTATGTGATAAAATACTATTTAAAAACCACTCCCCCCTCTAAAACGTTCCCTGTAATTTGAACCCATGGCTCCTAGTCCTTGTCTCAGCTGCAGCTGCAGGAAACAGGTTGGCCCCTCTTCAGCACGTCTGCCTCTGACATAGTTGGACCCAGCTGTCCTGTCCCCGCTGCCCTCCTCTTCCCCAAGCGACACAGACCCAACTCTCCCCCGCCCTCGCTAAGTGAGGCTTGGAGTCCGGCCCCTCAGCTGTCCTCACTGCCCTTCTCCCTTGGTCAATATCCTTCAAGCCCTGTGGCACCCAGAACTGGACCCAATGTTCCAAGTGAGGCCTACCCTGTGCAGAGGAGAATGGTGAGGCTGGCCCAGGTGAGCAGGTAGGTTCCCATGGGAGAGGGCCGTTATGCTGCAGAGGGCTGTAAAGATCGATGCCAGCAGCACCTTGAATTGACCCTGGGAAGGAGCTAGAGGCCAGGGTTGGTGGAACAAGACTGGACCTTCAAGGGAAGCCCCAATCTAAGCAGGGAAGCAGCAATCTAATCTAGCTCTGGAACTTGGCTTCTGCTCTACTTTCTGAGGGGTCTCCATGACCCATGGGTGGCCCTGCTTCAAATGTGGAGCCGGGTGTGGAGAGGGTGGAGACACACAACAGACTAGAGTGAGGTTCAAAATCATGACTGGGCACTTTTTTGGGCGTCACTCAGACAGAGAAGTGGCAGAAATGGGATGCTTGCGAAAACCGTACTCTGCACAGTGGAGGAAAAGAGCCCAGTATTGACAGCTCACTGTTTACCTGCCTCAAAATTGTAATGTAAGAAGGAAAAATGGTTATTGACTGAATAATGTAACTCCATTTTCATCCCTCCTTCCTCATCTCAAGCCGCCCGCCACTGTGTCCCAGGGCTGACGGAGGCCCACGGGAGTCTGGGCATCGATTTCCAATGGACTGTGGATTAAAACTTTGGTGTCTCCTCTGAGTAAAACAAGACTCTCTTGATGCAGTTCTACGCATTCCATTTTTCACTGCCCACCTATGCTTTGCCCGAATGTACACCTGAAACTGGGAAATGTGCAAATACCAAAGGTGCGTATCATACAAATACATCCATCGCAGAATTGGGATTGCTAGGGAGAAAATCTGTTTGAGGTTGTTTTGATTTGTGCTGTGTAACGTTTCCACCACCAGCGTAGGAAAAGGAATTGAAGGGGCCCCTTTTGCAAGGGGAGAAAACACACACACACAATTTGCACTCTCCAAACATGCAAATGTTTTGTCACAGCTTTAAATAAAGCAATTATATGTTATGCACATGCCTGTTCACATTTGCAAAAGCAAAATATCATAACTCAGCAAACTGGTTAACTGGATGCCCATAGTGTAGTTGGGGGAACGGCCGGCCTTCATCCATGAAGGGAGGAGTCGTGGCTCAGGGGTGGAGCCTCTGCCTGGCATGCAGAAGGTCCCGGGTTTGATCCTCGGCATCTCAATATAAAGCAGGTTCATGAATTTGCTCTCGTGTGTGTTCATTGGTCCCATGGATCAGCTGGATCTTGAACCCAGCTCACCACCCATCAGGCAGATTTAGAAGGCTGCTCAATATTCCTCCCATCTTGGGATGTCGAAACGGAACTCACGGGCACATCACAAATGCCCTGGGTGTGCAGTGGCTTCTGTGGGCAACTGCCAGATTGCTTCTGCCACGTGTCTTTCTTGTGTAGCTCATCATGCCTTGGACAGGCAGTGTGGTGGAGGGGAGAGGTGGCTTCCAAGTCCAGTTCTGCCAGAAAACTCATGGGGTGACCTTGGGGTGGTTGTCAGGAGAATAAAATAGAGAGAGAGATCATGTCAGCCCCTCTGCAGTGCTTGGAGGAAGGGCAAGATAAAACTGACAGACAGACTTCATACAAACTGCTTGGTCAACTCCCAGTACAAAGAGAGCAGAGCGGTCAATAAACATTGGAGGAAAGCTTCACAGGAAGAAACTGCCCCCTTGAGTCCAGGGAGATCGGGCAGGAGAGAAACATAAATACATGACATAAATACCCACTTGTGCCGTGATCTAATTGATGGATTAGCAGCTGCTTCAAGGGATCCTGAGGTAATCACCGTCATCAAGTGACTAATAGAGGCACCTGACTTCTCCTCCACCATCTGTTTGGGCTCTGGTGCAACTTCTCTTTGTTCCTTTGAGTTCTTCCACAGGAGAAGCTCTTGGACGTCTGTGGGGCTGAGGCAAGAGGCATACCTGGAGGAGCAGGTGGTTCCTCACCATCCTTTGTTGCCACAAACGCTCCAGTCTCCGGCTGGCCCATCACTCTGTTTCAGAGTTTTACAATATTAATACAATCTGAAGACTTTGGGGAAAAATAATCTCTCAGAGATATTTTTACCTGCTTTCAAACTATCAATCATTCCGGCATGTCACCGGCATGTCTTCCCGCTCATCTGCCTCCAGTTCTGCTTCCGTTTAACACAAATGGAAAATATCATGTCATTTTAAAAAGTTCAACAAAAATGTCTTCAGCCGCCAATTTTGGAGATCACTGTCATTTAGAAGGGAAAATAATAACATGTCATAGCGTGCAAATATCAATTGCTTTATCAAGGTTTGGAGTGGAGCGCTAAAAGGCAAAGAGGGCTGGGCATTGCAGGGGAAACGTTCGCACAGGCCAGGAGCAACCATTATAATTGTCCTGGAAACTCTTTTAAAATGGTGCTTGCCTCTCTGGGAGATGGTTCTGCCCGGGATGTAGACATCAGGCGTCATCGATGTAAAACTGGCACACAGGTGCTACCTCCACGTCCTTCAGCATATCTAATGACGCGTCTATGCTGGAGTGCAGAAGCAGAGCCAGGCATGGCTGCGGGTGCAAAATTCACACAATTAAAATCTTATTATAGAATTAAGTGTGGGTGTTTCTGATGATGTGTAAATTAGGGGGGAAATGGCTGCCTTTAAACAATTCTGGCCAAGGCCAGGAGCATTTAAAGGGTCCGTCCCCCACATTACAGCTGATCATGACAGCCATGCAGCTGACATGATCAGCTGTTAGGTGGCCCACAATCCCTTTCAATACTCCCCTTCCCTTGGCAGGCTGTGTGTGTGTGTGGGGGGGGGAGGAGTACTGAAAGGGGGCATGGGTGGACTAGAGCCCAGTGTATTTTTTTGTACAATGTGCTTTATTGCTAGTAAACAACAATGGACAAGGTTTCTTCTTGCACTTAACAATACACACAGACAGACACTATATCCAGCCTGGTGAAGAGCTCTGATGAGCACAAACACTTGCACAATGGCTGGGTCAACTTGGCTGTTGCAAAGTACAATTTTTCGTTTTGTCGGTCTGTTTCTTTATTTTATTGGGTGGGTGTTGTATATAATCCCAAGAACGTGTGCCGTAGAGTATTTGGGCGAGCCTCCTCCAAGGGGCTTGTGCACATTTATGCAGTTAACTGGAATCAATAGACTGTTCAGCATGTTCTGAGTGGATATAAGAGGCAGGAAGGGTTTCTTGATATAGGACGGTCCAGAAAATGTACCTGCTCTACGACTGATTCCTGTCCAGGGGGGTGGCAGGAGAAAAGTGGTTGAAGTCCTTGTGGAATATCTTGATTTCCAGATGTTGACAGCTCTTATGCAGGATTAATTTAATTAATTCATAAGATTTTTTTAGTCTGACCCTCCCTGCACAGCAGGCTATGGGCACCTAACATCAGTTAAAAACATAAAAACAAAAAAGATCGAAACAATTCAGAAAGCAGTAATTCTGGTATTAAGAGCGGTGATCCCATAAATACATTAGTGGGCTGGTTCAGTTTTTCAGCTCCAACATTCCCCTGGTGGGGAAGGGCACAGGAGAGAGGGGGGGCCTGATTTGATGTCCTGTTTGAGTACAAACAGTTGCAGTAAAGTGGCAGAGTTTGGCCTCAAGGTCTGCTGTTGCATTAGAAGGGAACCGGTTTCTGACCATCTTTGTGGGAGACATTTGTACACAGAGACTCAACACCCATACTGGGCAAAATGGTATCTGCTGGGAATTCTGTGGTGCAGCTCAATCAAGGAACTGGCATGGCTAGTGCTTTGCAGAAGAAAAAGGTGATTAGGATTTTATTCCCAACTATTCTCTACCCAAAGGAGTCTCAAAGTGGCCTACTATCCCCTTTCCCTTCCTCTCCCCACAACAGACACCCCGTTAGGGAGGTGAGGCTGAGAGAGCTCTGGAAGAACGGGGACTGGCTGAAGGCTTCCCAACAGGCTTTGTGAAGGAGAGGAGGAGTAGGGGGGGGCATCAAACCCCATTCTCCAGATTAGAGTCCCAGTCTTATCCCAAAAATACTCTGGCTCTTGGTGTCACGGGGACCCAGAGACTGGCCTCAGCCTCCTAAATGTAGTCCAAACACCCACGATGACACCCACCCCCTCCCGTCAGCTCCCTTGATTTGACATCAGAATTGTTCCCAAGGTTGGCCAGCATCCCTTTCTGCCTGGGCAAAACGTTAGCTTCAGCGCGATGATAACAGCCTTCGGTGTACAAATCCAACGTGGCATGGTAACACACCGAATCCTCCTTTTCTCTCCTGCGGGCGCATGGCCATTGCTGACTGGGCCATAGTTTGCAGCCCGGCATGCTTAGCACACAGAGTCTGCTCCTCGGGGCCTCCTGCAATGGGCCTGCAGAAGCAACGTCTCAGCGGCTGGCGGTGGAAACGGGCTACCAAGTTACCACAAAGCCAGATATTCCGTGTGGATTTGGCAGGGCAGGAGGACAGCTGTTGTGAAAGAGCCGTTTCCCCGGCTAGGCTGCGTGATGTGAAAGACTGACAATACTGCTGAGTGAGTCTGAAGGGCAGCATGTAAGAGGTCAGAGAGTTTATTGTCCTACCTTTTTCCAGCGGGAGGTAAACTGCATGTTGTTCAGGGCTTGATTTCTTTTGGAAAATAATCCTGACAAATGCAGGTTTCTGAAGAGACTGGGTCCTCCTAGGCCATGAGAACATCAGAAGCACCCTGCTGGATCAGTCCTGTGAGGGTCCATCTCTAGTCCAGGGGTAGTCAAACTGCGGCCCTCCAGATGTCCGTGGACTACAACTCCCATGAGCCCCTGCCAGCATTCGCTGGCAGGGGCTCATGGGAGTTGTAGTCCACGGACATCTGGAGGGCCGCAGTTTGACTACCCCTGCGTCTAGTTCCTAGAGATATAGATATAGGGAAAGCAATCCCTGTGGAGCTGGCCGCTTCCTACCTGAACAGTTCTACACAAGAGTAATCAGCCTCCCTTGGTCGGGCTCATCCCTGCCTGCCCAGTCAGAGCTGCCTCGTCAACTGGCAATGGGAAGCTGCTAGCGCTGTCAGCCTCGCAGGAGCAAGAAAGCTGTCCAAGGGTAGCTGGGGGTATTATTACCCATTCGTGATACACCAGCTGGCTGGCCCCTCGCCAGATTGCGGTGCAGCTTGGCAGGACAAGAGGCAGAACCGAAGTGAGAAACCCCGGAGGGAAAAACAATTTATATTCAATCAAGAACAAAGGATCTTCACGCCATGGGTCAGTTTTGGTTTAATTTCTGTGAAAGAACCTTTGCATCGTTTTAGGGTTGGGGTCACCACAACTTGAGGGACTGTACTAAACTAAGGGTCGCGGCATTAGGAAGGCGGGGAACTGCTGGTGTAGGAGGAGACGTGAAAGGCCCACAGGGAGCTGCTGTCGGCCTGATTCGACAATGCCAGACATGATGGACTGAGGCTCTGATAAGGCAGTGCTACTTGTGTTCAAGTGTGCATGGATGTTCCTAGTGGGCAGGGACCTTTGAAGAGAACCTTGGCCTTCCCTCAAGCCAGAAGTCTCACAGGGCTGGCTGCAGCCTCCGTGGCCCCCCATGCCCCATTGTATCTCCTGGTAACCCCTGAACCAGCTGCAGTGATGCTGCTGTGGGGCCTGATTGGCAGGGGTCCCACTGGGAGACCCCCCCCCCTCAGTCTGTGTTGACAGCTGGATCGTCATGAGCTCTCAGAGCTCTCTCAGCCCCACCGACTCCCAGGGTGGCTGTTGTAGGAGGAGGAAGAGGAAGAGATTGTCACCCCATTGACCCTTTCCACATTTGAGACTTGCCTTGTTTTAGCCTTGCTTAGATTTCCTTTGGATGCTGTGAGCTGATGCTGGGCTTTCCACATCTGGACTTTCCTCCCCTTGTTTCCCAGGCTGAAATTACACCAAATGTTTTCCGAATCTGAGGCAGCCTCCCATCATGCTTTGCTCCCTTCCTCTTTTCCAAAATGTTTTGCAACCTGGCGCTTGCTTGCTCCTAACTCCATCCTCAGTTGCCTCCAAAGGACACTCGGTATGATTTTTTTTTAAGTAAGTTATCTCACTACAGAACTGCAGCAGCATAAAGAACAAGCCTGCCTCTACTTTTTAGATTTAGAGACAGTACTGAAGTGCAATAATGCCTTTAAAAAAATCAGAATTCTTGGGATGGAGGAAGGGGAGGGGAGGGGAGGGAGGATGCTGATGAGGAAGGGGGGATGGGCACAAACGACAAAGTGGTGGAAGGAGGAAAAACCCAAATAAAAGTATTTCTCCATTGGGCAGCCCTAAATTAGATTCCACCTTGAAAAATGCAATCGCTGAAACCAGGAATTCCTTAACCATGCAGTAAGTGAGAGGGTGATTCAGTTCTGCAGCTGGAAAGGGGGGGGGTTAGTGAGGAAATGGGCAAAAGGTTTGCTCTTTAAAAAGGCAAATCCAAACTATATTAGGGCAGAGAGTGTCTTTGAGACTCCTTCAGGGAGAGAAAAGCGGCATATAAGAATCAACTCTCCTCCTCCTTCTCCTCCTTGTTGTTGTCTCAGCATTAGCATGGATCTCTCTCAGGCCTGAAAGCTGAGACGGCACTTCTTTTTCTCCATTTCGGCCTTCCAGGAATGTGATTCCTGTAATTGGAAACATGCGTTGCTCTCCTTGGTGTCACATTCCGGAGGGGCCCGTCTGCCGCGGCCACAGGCAAGGAGTCCTGCGCACCGTCAGCCCCCAGCCCACCCCGAGAGCCTGAGCTGCAAGGAGCCCCTGGGCTTAGCCCTGGCCATGGAGTGGGTGCCCAGCTGCTGCCGCCTGGACTGTCCACGGCCCCTGCCACTGGGGGCATGGGGCTGCCCACTCTGGGCTGGGAGATTCTTGGAGATCTGAAAGGGGAGGTCCAGGCTGTGCTGATTCAACCCTGCAACCTTTGCACAACTTTTGGGCTACACAACTGCCTGCAGCTTCCCCTACACTCAGCATGCGAAGAGACAAAACGGATGTGTTTGGAGGCAGAGCCCATTCAGGCATCCAGCTGGGGCTGGGGGAAGATCTCCATTTTGGTGAATCATAAGCTGAACTGGCTGGCTTGACGTGCAGTCCTCTCCTGCAAGAGGACAAAAACCCAAGAACGTTCCTGATTGGTGGTTCAGCATCCCAATTGTATGTAGTGTTTTAAATTATGCGTTTAATATGCAGACGGTGCCGTATAAAAGAACTCTCTCTCTTTTGAAAGAGGGATCTAGTTACACTCTCCAGGAAAAATCCTGGCAAGATACTTTCAGTGTGGGTCTGTGATTGTGTCATCCAGAAACACTAAAATACACACTGCTCAATCAAAGGGCCGTAGCCACTTTTAAGTCATCCGGTCTGCCTTTGCATAACGGCAGATTCCGCCAGCAGCTACGCTGGTTGCCCTCAAGAGACTGTAATATACATCAAAAATTCTCCTTTAAATTTATTTTTCTGTAAAGATTGGTCTTTTGAACTCCAGTGGCGAAGGCTTGCGGGTACAAAACTCTCTCTGCATCTCATTTTTGTGCTCTCTCTCTCTCTCTCTCTCTCTCTCTCATATGTGAGAATGCTGATCTGAGGATGTCTGTCTGGAAGGAAGGAGGCAACCAGACACCCGTCTGCATCCAGCCTCTTATCAGGTCCTTGATTAAGACATCAAAGGGACAAGCCAAGAGGAAGCAGGGCTGCCTGCCTCCCGCCCCCCACCTGAATGGCAGGTGAAACGGATCAGGTGTGAGTGCTGGAGGAGACTGGGGTGCCCCCTCCCCCCGCTCACCCTTTTATCAATTCACAGAATGTGTCGTGCACAGTTAATTGTTCCGGAGGGCATCTTTTAAAAATGGAATAGAATTGTGGGGTCCACGTCTGACAATTTTAATTGCAGCTTATTTATTTATTTGATTTCTTGACTGCCACTCCTGGGCCAAGGTGGCTCGTGGTGGTTTACAGTGAAACCCAGAAAAACAGTCCCTTGGCAACATAAAGCCCTCCTACAGCCCCCCTCCCAACTCACCCGTCCAGAGTGAACCCAGGTGGCCTCCCCACCCACACTGACTGGAGGCACCGGACAGGCCCCACCAGCTCCTGATGTTTTCAGGATGAGAATGACTGGCTCTTGATTGTACGTGTCATGGTGTCTTTGTTGTAGCCCTGTTTCATTGCATTGTTTTCACTCTGGCTTTTGTCTTGATTGTGAAATCAGCCTTGAGTCTCCCCAGGAACGGCAGGACCATCAATGAATTGAGCAAGCAAGCAAAGAGTAGAAAGGAGACCCAGCCTGTTAGCTTGCCGAGATTCAGAAGAGAGTGGAGGGCGACAATACAGAAAGCAAAATTATGGAGCAAAGCCTTTTGAGACCTAGCCCAGAGAAGGGAGGGAGGGAGGGAGGAAGGAAGGAAGGAAGGAAGGATGGAAGGATGGAAGGATGGAAGGAGAAGGAGGGAGGGAGGGAGGGAAGACTATACTCTGAGAAAATAAAATAAGCTTAATTATGAGAATATAGTGTTTTTTGAGGAGTGCCCCTGACAAAAGTTCTTAACACTGAAAAGAGTTAGATCTGGGACCTCATTCTGGCCATCTCCATTTCTGTATCGTTATGTGAAATCACACTAAAGAAAGGAAACTGGAAGAAAGAGACTTTGTAATAAAAGGCTTTATTGTTCAGCCTCCAGGTGAGGCCTGGAGATCTCTTGGGTTGCAGCTAAACAGCAGTTCCCCTGGAGACCACAGTTGCTTTGGAGGGTGGGCTGGATGGCCTTAGACCCTCCCAGTCTCCCTCCACGACTTGCTGTGCTTCTCGCCCTCCCCAGGATCCAGCCACAGAGTCTCCTGGAATTCCCCAACCCATAGTTGACCCTTCTAGTGGCTGAGCTCAATGAATCCACTGGATCCCCCCTCTTCCTGGCTTTGAGGGCTACCAGCAGGATCAGAGGGGCAGAACATCCAAATGGATTTAGCTTTCGGTGAAACTCTGCTGGCAGATCGAGAAGGCAGGAAAGGTGACAGAAACAAACTCCCTGCGAGGAGAGCTCCTTGCAGACCGTGGATGCGGCGGCCCAACTGGAAGGAAGCCTTGTGAGGGGCAGCAGGAGCATTTCCCTCCAGGAATATATTTAAGAGGATTAAATAATTCATAGATGCATTTTCATGCACACCCGCTTGCTATGATGGAATCCCTGGAGCCCAAGCGGCCATTTGATAGCGCCAGGTCCCCTGGCAACACCATGAAAGGCCCCCAGCCCCCAGCCCCCCAGGACCAGGCCTCTCCGCCGAGCTTCCGCAGCCGCAAAATCCTATCCTCTTTTGCAGAGCAATGAAGTGCGTTTAACATCAGAGACACACAGGCTCCCCTTCGGTGCTCAGCAGCTGGGAACAAAAACCCTTGACATCCTATGAATAATGTCAACTTTTATTGTCTCGCCACTTTGAAATGATATTTAGCTTTTCCACTGTGCTCTCAAATCAGGTATAAGGTCACTAAAATGGGGAACGCTCAGGGAGCCAGAAGCAACTCCTCCCCCCCCAACCCCCTCCCCCACCATTTTTGAGATGCTGAACTCTTGTGGTGGCTGTCACGTGGCACTGCTGCTCCCAGGCTGGGCTTGGACCGGAGCTGCTTTTTAATAGGGGTCAGCCCAGACCCTGTTTAAGGACTGGTCTCTCCCTCTCTCACCACTGGCGACATCTAAACAAGTTGGCTTTGGTGTTGAGGAAGCCTTCTAGGATTTGGGCAAAACTCTGGCAAGCCACCCCTCCCCCCCCACACACACACCTCAGTGCCCTCCTCCCAGCCATGGCTTGGCGATCCCAGCCAGCTTCTGTCCTAGAGGAGATCTGGGGAGCATTTCACCTAGAATCTATGCTATACCCTCTGCAGCTGCTGTTTTCTCCAGGGGAACTGATCTCTAGTCTGAGCATTGGTAGAGTTTAAATATGCAAAAGAGGCACAAAGCAGGAAGTTCTTGACCCAATAATGCTAAGTATACATCTCCACCGATGCCCCCTGCAGGATATTCTCTTTATCCTGCTAAAGCATGCACACTGCAGATCTTGCATTTTCCAACCTGGAGGTCGTTCCAGGAGAACCCAACGGTGGCCCCTGCCTTAACAAAAGATTAGGCAGATGCATGAAGGAAATCGGACAACTGGGGGACTGCAGAAAGGAAGTGACCTGCAGCGTTCCAAGCCGACCTTGAGGGGGGGGGGGGCCTGTGTAGATGAAATGCAGGAGTCTAGTCTCAGTGCTACCAAGGAGTGGATTCAGGTGGCCAGAGGCAGGGACCATCTTCCAGGTTAGCCTGAGTGACCTGCTCTCTGTGGCTGGCGGCATTATGGTAATCATTGTATGATGTTGTGGTTAAGAGCGGCAGCTTCTAATCCGGCCAGCTGGGTCTGGTCTCCTTCAAAAGGGCTTCACTCCACTCGTGGTTTTCCTTGTTTGAGAAGCGCAGCCAGGCGACTGGGACAGATCTCTCTTCTCCGTACTTGTGGAGACACCCGTTCCTGCATCCTGCATGTATGGAGCTTCCTTCTGTAGCAAGTGGTTAGATGCAGGGAAAGAAAGAAAAAGAACCAAGCTGCATGAAAAGCAGCAAATGTTCCATGTAGGGTGTTCAGTTTTTAAATTTTTATAATGAAATCCAGTTTAAGTTTCACTGACGGTTGAGTTTGTGTCGAGTAATTGCCTGGCATCCCACACCTGCGAGTGCAGCCTGGGACACCCTAAAGATGGTCTTTCAAATGGCATCCCTTCCTTTGGGTGACATGAGACAATCATACTGTGACTAGAAGCACCATCTGGCGGGTAGGGGCACCCTCCCCAGGGCAGGCTCCAGGGCTGAGAGCCCCCACACCCGGGACTCCGTGCCTCTCGGGGCTTGTCACGGCCTGGACCAGAGCTGTGGCTGCTTTCCGAGCCGCCTGCCGTGGTTCGTGTTGTGCCTGCGTTCAGTAATCCTGTTAGCAGGAAAAGGATGAAGACGGTGTAGGATTTCTACAATTACCGGTAGCTTACTTTGGTCCCCTGAGCCTTCAGCCTCTTAAATCCTTTATCTGCAGCCAAGGGCATGTCTACACGGTGAACATCACAGAAGAGTGCTTGGGTCACAGCGCCTTGCACAGCTGTGGAGTGACACCCTCCCCAATCCCCCAAGCGGGAAACGGTTCCAGAGGCAGCACGGCCACAGCAGAGAACGGAAGAGCATAAGGACATAGGAAGGGCCCTGCTGGGTCAGACCAGTCCAGCCTCCTGCCTCACACAGTGGCCGACCAGTTCCTTTGGAAGAGGGAGAGGCCGAGGCCTTCTGCTCTGGGATCCAGAGGTTGACTGCCGCAGTCTGCCCATCCAGGGGCTGATCCCATCACCGGGAAGGCAGCAGCCATGGAGGGGGGGGCGTGGGGCCCACGAAAGCATCTGCCCCAAATAGCTTGCTGGTCTCTGCGGTGCCTCCGGACAAGAATCCAGCCATCTGGAGTGTGTCTCCCATTGCCTGTCTGCGCATTAAGTGGAGGATTACCCCAAGACAGCCTCCTGCTCTCCACGTGGAGACAAACGCCAAGCGCTTAGCCAGGGCGACGGCACACAAACAGGTACTAAGCAGGGATTAGGCTCTTGAAAAGGCGGCTGGCAGGGGGGGGGGCTCAGCGGTCTCTGAAGAGGCTTCTTGAGGCTGGCTTCTGCCCTCCCATCCGGGCCCTTTCCGAGGGGAGCGGGCAAGCCCTCCTTCCCAGGCGGCCTCCTTTCCCGGCAAGGGAGGGGCAGCTGCCAGAGTGGCCCCAAAGGAGGCCCCAGAAAGGGCCCTATTTGTGTGGCTGCCAGGTTGGGGCTTCCAGGCCTGGCAGGGTTGCCAATCCCAGGCTGGGAAACCTCTGGAGATGTGGAGTGTGGAGCTTGGGCCCTGGCTGGGATTTCCCCTCAAGGTCTGTGATTTCCAGTCACTTTGTGAGCCTTGTGATTGGACTGGGGAGCAATTGGACAGAGAGAGAAGGCCAGTCACCACCAAGAGAAAGAATATAAGTCTCTGCTCCACAACAAGGTTGCCAGCTGTGGGTTGGGGAACACCTGGAGGCTTTGGGGATGGATTTGGAGCAGGAAGGGACCTCAGTGGAGCACGGGGCCGTAGGATCCACCTTCCAAAGGAGCCCTTTCCTCCAGGGGAGGTTGGCAACTCGAAGGGGAGCACAGTTTGTGAGTGTGAGTGTGAGTGTGAAGGTGGCTACGGTGTGCCTTTCCTGGTTTCAGCCCTCAGAGCAGGGTAGGGGCAGCCAGGCGTGGCCCTTGCCTCCTGTAGAACTGAAGGGGATGGAGACTCCGGGGAAGGAATGCCCCCTTTAGAGGGACCCCCATGTGCCCCCCATCCCTGGCAGGGACCCCGGAAGTAAGGGGGTGGCCACAAGCGCCAGCCCCCTGGCGGCCACAGTTCCCTCCCCACCAAGCCCACGTCTGGAAACGTATTCACCGGCAACAATCTGGATTATATTGATGGATTCAGGACATTTTCATGCTGCCTCTCCGGCCTTCTTGGGGGCAGCTCACAATGAAAACAGAACAAAGCCAATGTATCGATTGGCTTTATTTATAACGCATCGTCCTCACTTAGACTCAGGGCATGAAAACAGACCCATCAGACGACGTGAAGCATCCAGTGGGCTGGGCGGGGGCGACAGAGTCAGGGAATCAGGCAAACAGCAGTCTGGAGCAGGATTATACCATCTGCAAGGCAGAAAGTGGATTACAAATGTAGAAGACATTGGTGTGAAAGCCAGGCGAGACTGACAAGCAGCATTTAAGAGAACAGAATTCTGTTCCCTCGAATTGTTCCGTTCTAATCCCTCCTAATGGTCCCCCCCCTGGAGCATTTCTCTTGGGCCCTTTCTGAGGAAGTCCTCCTCGAGCCATGGCAGGGACCGTGCCTGAAGGGGCCCTGGCAATATGACCCATTTGCCAGGTGGCACCTGTGGAGGGCTCCGTGCGGGTGAACTGAGCTCCTGGGGTGGAGCGTGGCGGAGGAGGGCGTCGCTAAAATGGGCTTGAAAGAGAAGGGGCTTGGCCTCGTGCAGAGGGAGGTGGGCGCCAGGAAACTGCCACGGGTCAACCGGAGCCAAGTGATGCAGAAGACCCTGTAGTGGATTTCCTCGGTGGTCTCGCATCCAAATACTAAGCAGGTTGTCAGCCTCCAGGTGGAACCTGGAGATCTCCTGGAATGACAACTGATCTCCAGACAAGGCATCAGCTCCCTCGGAGGAAACGGCTACTTCGGAGGATGACTCAGTGGCACTCTGTTCTGCCAAGACCCCACCCTTCCCTCGATTCACTCCCCAAATCTCCAGGGCTTTCCCGGACTGAAGTTGGCAACCCTGAGTGTGAAGCTGACCCAGCTTCGTTTCCAAGATGTGATGAGATCAGGCCGGGCCCGCCTGGCCCTTCACACTCTTCCGTGGTCTCCCTCGTGCCCGCAGGCCTCTCCTCCGTCTTCTGTAAGTGGCTCTGGGTAGACGTGGGAGAGACGGGAAAGGAGGCACTCACACTTTCCTCCCTGGGCGGGGGCCAGGCCCGGCCTCTCTTTCCCTCCGCGGCTTGGGATTGATGGGCGGCCACCTTCTCTCGCGTTTTGACGTGGGACTGGCGTTCCTCCGCCCAGGTGCGGCGTGGCCTGGTTCTCCTCCACCTTCTGCGCCCCCCAGTCGGTTGTCCCCCGCACACATGTTTGGGAAGCGCCCACAACCCAAAGCCATCAAGCGGCTTGTAATAACACTTCCCCCAAAGGCTCCCTCGGCTCTTGGGTGCCTTGTTCATTTCAAAGGCCCCCCAACCTTTTAATAACCGTTTTCCTGCCTTATCAAAATGCTCCCTAATTCATTCCCTCCTGTCCCTGAAAAATATCTAAATCCTATTTAAGTTAATGCCCTTCATTTTCATTTATAAAGACAGATACAAAATAATTATTTCCTATCTCCACTGTTTCCTTATCTCCTGTCCTAATAATTCCTCGCTGTCTCCCTTTCATCGTCCGTCTATGGACCAAAAAAAAAAATCCCTTTCTGTTAGCTAAAATATTCCATGTTCATCTTCGTCTGCTGAGCCTTTAATCTCTTCTTTCAACCGTTCCTCCCCCCCCCCCAATTCGGAGACCCTCCAAAAGACCCTTTTGGTGTTTGGGTGGCAGCTGAGCAAGTTCAGGAGAAGGTTCCCTTCCGCTGACGCCGAGGCCGCCCTTCCCCTGCAAGCAGCCGGGTGCCGAGGAGGGGGAGGAGCAGGAGGAGGAGGAGCAGGAGGAGGCCGCCTGCCTGCTCCGCACATGAACGTGGCCCCTGCCAGTGGCTCTCCTGGCCACCCTGCCCAGGGCTGAGCCCAGTTTGCAGAAATGGATGTCCGGTCAGCCTCTGGGTGTGCCCTGGGCCAGGGCGAGGCCAAGCTGCGCTAGACTGGTCATTCTGCAGGTTGTCCCTGTGAAATGGGCTGGCAGGATGAGGGCATTTGCAGTCGCTAAAAGGGTTTGGAGTGGGCCTTGGCGTGAGGAGGACGGTGAAGAGGCCGCAGCTCCCACCCAGCCAGCCCCACTGGGGCAGCCTCCCCGCCCCCCCCCCTGAAGCATTTTAGGCCCCTGGCAGAGGGAGAGGGGCAATGAGCACCCCCCTGATGGTGCCGGGAAATGCCCACGGCGGCTGCAGGAGAGCCATCCATTAGAGCTGGAAGTTCTGTGAGCTCTAAACAATAAGCAGAGACGTCTGCTCAGGTCCCCAGCCTCTCCTAATGGGCGTTTTTATTTTCTCAATAAAGAGCTTCCCTGGAAAATTTCCCAGTGTAAACAGACATCATAAAAAGAGGCAGATGTCAGTTCCGCCAAGCGGACAAGCCCTTTGCTAGCAAATGGCAGGGACCGGGCAAGGCCAGTTCCGAGATTTAGGGGGCCCTGAGAGCCTCGACTTGAACCCGCCAGCCTACCTGCCTGTCTCCTCCTGACCCACTGCCCCAGCCCCTGTCCAGCCCCACTTTCCTCATTTCCCTGCCCTTCTGTGACTCTGGGGACGAAGCAGAAGTGGGAAAGAGGAGAAGTAGGAGGAGATTTTCGGTATCACTCTTTTTACTACCCGAAGGAGTCTCCAAGCGGCTTCCAGTCGCCTTCCCTTCCTCTCCCCACAACAGACACCCTGTGAAGGAGGGGAGGTTGAGAGAGCTCTGAGAGAACTGTGATGGGCCCAAGGTCCCCCTGCTGACTGCCTGTGGAGGAGGAGAGGGAGGGTTTACCTGGCTGCCCAAATTAGAGTCCACCACTCTTGGCTACGACACGCAAGTAGCCTCAGCAGGTGCCCATTGCAAGCTCTCCTGACGCTGGGCCAGAGCCAGAGTTGTCAGTGCTGATGGGAGGGGCTCCCGTGCGACCCTTCTGCAGCTCTGAGACCGGAGGGAGGGCTCTCTGGCAGCCTTGAGCTGCACCCAGCCCGGTCACTGCTGCTTCCTTCGTCCTGCCCGTTCCCATCTCACCTTGCAGGAAAGAGCAGAGGCTGGTGAAAAGGGGAGCGGCAGAATCCAGCCTGCTTGAGTGGGGGTCGTCTGCGATGACGGCAGAACCCCCCTTACAAAAAGCCTTTAATGGCTTCATCAATGACCTCCAGGGACCCCTCCCCACAGGGGGCTGCCTGCTGCATCTCTGCAAGGTTTGGGACGCTGCCGTGCCTTTTTTAATTGCCCAGCTGTGCGCTGTGCATACAGGGGGCGGCAGACCCTTTGGGGCATTATCCAGTTCCTTCTGACTCAGCAGCTCTGCCCCAGTGGCTGCCGGCTGAGTCTGCTCACGCTCTAGACTCCCTTCCTCCCCCAGTCCATTATTGTGGCACAAATGGAAAGATGGTTTTCGCTCACCACCGAGACATTGCCCCTTCGACCAAGAGAGGAGGGCCGTTTCCACTCAAGGAACGGGACTGCCTTGGCCAAGAGTTTGGGAGACGGTGAGGAAGCCGTTGAGCAGCTGGGCTTGGCAGGGGAATCGGCTGCCATTTGAGACGGGGAAGAAACTTGTAGTGGGCAGACAGACACCGAAAGGGAAACAAAACGGGAGTCCCAGGAGACACCTGACAGGCCTTCCATGGCCCCAGCCAGCTCGCTCTCCCCACACCTCAGGAGCTAAGCAGGGTTGGCCGGGATGGGAAGCCGGCAAGGAGGGCACGGGGGCCACGCAGATGGCATGCCATTTCGGTCCATTTCTCGCCTACAGGCCCACCCAAAGTCAGCTGTCACCGGGAGGCATTCCCCCCCCCCCGCTTGCCCTGCAGCTGGGTCTACTCTGGAGCTGTACCAATGCTGTGGTTTCTCCCCGCTGGGGATTGGTGCCCCTTTCATAAGCCCAGCCGCAGCTCCTTCCGGCAAGGCCAGGGGCAGCCTCCCAAGGAGCCCTGAACCTCATGCGACGCCGGCATTTCCTCAGAGCTCTTCAAATTGCCTTTCTTACACCTGGCTGCTCCGTGCCAGCCCCGGTGCATGTTATTTGTGTGTTTGCTTAGCACCCATTATCGGATCCCTCACCCTGCAAAAGGCGGGCAGGAGGCAGTGCTGCCTTCACACTCCTGCAGGCTGGGCACAAGCAGTTTGCTTTCACCTGGTGCCCTGCTTTCTCACCCTTCCTGGGCGCAGCTGCAAGCAGCGGGGAAAACCGTCAGCCTGTTTGCAGAACCAGCTCTTTGGTGGGCCTTGAACTCCCAGACAGGCCAGCCACAGAGGTTCCCCCTGTGCCTCCAGGCCAGGCACCTTCCCGACCGACTGCCGGGCCGGGCAGCGTCCAGCTAAGCAGAGCAGACAGGCGAGGGAGACCTGGGCAGTCCCCGCAGGGCAAAGATGCAGGTTCTCTCTGGCGGCCGGAGCGGAGATGCCCGCTTTCCGGGGGTGGCAGAGGAGGGGGAAAGGCCACCGTCAGATCCAGAGCATTTCACGCCCCCCAATCCTGATAGGGGAATAAATCAGACTAAGGACTTGCGTTATTTGGTGGCACAATGTGTGTGCGTAGATCAGGTGGGGGGCCTGAGTGAGTCTGTCTGCGGCAGGAGAAAAGAGCCACAGTCCAGCAGCACCTTCAGGACGAACCAGATTTGTGGCAGGGCGGGGGCTGCAATGAGTGTGTGTGTTTGCAGGTCTCCCCCCTCCCGCTCCCATAAGGTGCGCAAATGTGTCCTTGTTCATAAAGACATGAAAGCTTTCTTCAAAATACCCGTGAATCATGGGAGGATGTCTTGTTTGCAGAAATGGCCATTTAGACACGCCAGAGGGTTAGCACTTCCCACCCTTTCCCCAAAAAGTTCGGCGATCATTAATGCCCTATTAATTACTCCATCATTTGCTAATTCGTTGAGGTCCCCAAAGCTGGTTATTGGTTCTGGATTGATTTCAGCTTCCCTTTAATCCTGCTGGCAACCAGACTAAGCTCTTGGCCTTCCTGATTATTTGTGCAATAAATACTGCATTGTGGGGAAGTCAGGTCATCTCCTCCCAGCCACTCAACGCGGAGGCTGAAGGACCGACCGGAATGTGCAGGCTGCAGGCTGCAGTCGGAGGGAAGGGAGCAGCCCAGTCCATGGAAGATGGGGAGGGGGAGGGGGGCTCTTCGGCTCTTCTGCATCCCGGCCTCCTGGACCCCTTCCAAGTGTAACCCTTTAATCGTTCAACCCAGAAGCAGGGGGGCTGCCGGAGGCCTGGAAATCACAATGCCTGAGCAGATCGGGATCCCAGCAGTTGCCCAGCCCCACATTTCTGCACATCGGAAGCATGGGTACTTCTGGCCAGCCCCCTAGTTCTGGGCACTGGAGGGGACCCTGTTGGCAGCCGGTTTCCAGATCAGACATGCAACTGCTGCAACGGACCAGGGGCAGCAGGCCTGTTTATTTCCACTGAGATGACCTTCCTGCTTGGGCATCAGAAGTCACCTGCCCCATTTTGGGTGTGATGACGTTGGACGGTGCGGCCACATCCCAGCCCACTCCGACAACCACCGGTGGGCTTTCCAGGGTAAGAGACGGCAAATTAACTCCAGAAGTTCCGCGTTATCTCATCTCAGTGATTTTGAGAATAAGCGTGAAAAATGTTTAAGGAAGCTCTTGAATCTGGATTTTGGGAGGGAAGGCCTAGGGTCCCCAGAGCTGGCTGCAGGGCTTCCTGTCCATCCCCTTGGTGGCTGGATCTCGCTGACCTCCGGTGCTCGTTCACCCGCAGGGCTACCCTCCCATTCCAGAGGTTTTCATGCCAGCCGCTGGAACTACAGCTGCTCTCCAGACGACAGAGAAGTCCCCCTGGAGCAAAGGGCTGCTTGGGAAGGTAAGCTTTGCAGCATTGTCCCCCACTGAGACCCCTCTGCTGCCCAGGCTCCATCCCCAAATCTCCAGGAGTTTTCCAACCTGGATCTGGCAACCCTATCCCACCCCCCCCCCCACCCTCCACCCCCCCCCCCAGTCTATGCTGTTGGCCGGGAAGTGTGTGTTGGGGGGGGGGGGGGAACCTGGCAACCCAAGCGTTTCATTTGCAGCAGTTCCTAGCCAGTGTTGACGAGCAAATGCTTTCCCTTCCTGGCCAAGGCAGACAGACCCTGCCCTGCCTCTCCCCACTTGGAATGGAGAATGTCAAATGCAAGGCTCCTAATGACCGAGTGGGTTAAATACGAGAGCAACCTATCACGTTTGTGCCTCCACACTTTTGTATCAGTTTTTAATTCCTTTAATTAATGACTCGTTGGCTTTTTATATGCTTGTGTTTCCACAGTAACAGCCCAAACCCAGAGATTAGCATTTGGGTGAATAATGCCAAATTTTGCTTAATGTATTCATCTTTGGCTCGCTCTCTCCCTCCCTCCTGCGCTGTTGTTGCTTCATTTGTAGATGTCCTTCAGTTACAGAACGCCTTGCTTCCCTATCCAGGCAGCCAGACCAGGGGGTCCAAGGAGCCCTGGGGCAAACCAAGCCCAGCAGGGCAGCTCCAGGGAGACCCAGGACACAGCAGGGCAACCCCTCACTCTTGGCCCTCATGGCCATGGCCCGGGTCCATGCTGAACAGATCCATTGTGGCTCTTCCAGAAGCCCGACAGAACATCCCTGGGGAGTTAATGGCTGAACTGCTATCAGGATCACAAGTGATCGTTTTTCATGCAGACTTGCAAAAAGAAAAAAACAAAACAAAACCACACCTCTCTGTGTGGCCTGGATCCTCCAACCAGAGCCTGCTCTTGAACAGCACTTGGATCAGTCAACAACTAACTGAAGCCCATCACATGGGAACAATGTCCTCGGACTGTCCTCCTGAAATGAGTCACTGGGTCATTGAAGTGTTCAGGGTCTTGGCTACCACAAGTCTGCCTCCCCTTCCCACTTGGACCCACCACCCGTCTTCCATGGCCGCAGGAGGAATGGGCGTTGCACCTGCTGACAAGGCCTGGAGCTGAGCTCCACTCGCTGTGCTGCCACCACCCGTCTTCAAGAGGCCAGCCCCACAGTCCTGATGGTGGGACCAGCCATGGAAGAGGGGCAGCAAGTGGGGCTCAGTGCTGGGCCTTGTAATCCAGGAGGTGCTGGCTCTCCCCCCGCCATTTGCTTGGCTGGGCCCTTCTCCCCCCCTCTCAGCTGGGCTTCGAGTGGGGGGCTCAGCAGGCACGGCTCTTGGGCCCTCGAACTGCCCATTTGTCTGCCGTCCTGCATGGCTTCCCCTGGCTTGTGATCGATTTTTGGCCCGGCGTAGGGATCAGTGGGGCTCACAGCTGATCCATAGCAGATCTCACCAGTGCAGAGCCTCGGCTGGCTCAGCAAGGCCAAAATCCTGCAGGGGCTGCAGCACAGGGCCCCGGCTGACCTGCCTCCCCGCCCCCCCCCGTCCGTCCATCCGACAGTCTCTCTCCCTCTGCTTTGCCCTTGCCCCCACGGGCGGGGGGGGCACCTTCAGAGGCTGGCCTGCAGGAGCGGACTGGCGGGCTCTGCTTCTGGCCCCGATTCACAGCTGGCAGGGGGGGAGGGGGATTCCTGCCCATTGGCCCTTTTCCCGGCACACGACGAATGGGAGCTGCCGACGATGCCCACGCCTGCCTGCTCCTGCTGCTCTCAACCACCCGGGCTTATTATCTTTGTTAACTTCTGCAGAGATCGTTTCATCCCCCTGCGAGGAGGAATATCCAATGAATGCGCCCAACTGCAGGGGTTTGGCTTCCACACCCCACCGGTGTTGTTCTTCCCCATGGTGCTGCAGCTCATCCTAATCAGATGGCGAGGGGCTTTAATTATCCGAAATATAGGTCTTACTTTTTAAAATTTCCTATGACTGCTTAATCTAATGGAAACACATTAAGCACTCCAAGGTCTGCCGTTTTTCATTTGTAATTATTACTTCTCTTAATTGATAGCGCATCAAAGGTGGTGAGTTTGGGGGGGGGGCAAGGCCATTCAAATGTGATGTGCCTTTGCTTGAATTTTCCGCTCTGTTCCCTTTGATGCCCAGGCAGCCTGGGGGGGGGGGCTGGAAGGAAAGCAGCCTTGTGTGCTCCTTGACTGGCATGCATGGGGTGAGCTACCTGGCAACAACCACCCGGCAGGGCAGGACACATCCCACAGGCCTCAGCCAGACTCTAGTCCCACCCCCTGCTCAGTGCAGGATCAGCCTCAAGCATCCAGGAGAAGGATCTGTCCAGCCACTGCTTGGGGACTGCCTTTGAAGGGGAGCTCCCCACCTCCTTAGGCAGCCCATCCCACGGCTGAATTACGCAGAGTGTGGAGGGAATAAAGTAGCAGGAGGTGAAGGACAGGATGGGGAAGGGAGTTCAGAATCCGGGGGATGGAGGGGGAGGGATGTCCCAGGACCTTGGGGATGTCACCTGGACAAATTTGTACCAGAAATGGTCATTAACCTGGAGAGGCCCTGCAGGGTCCCTTTTGACCCCCCAGTTAGATGCCAGGAGAAGCCAGAGCTCAGCAGCTCTTCATTTGCCAGGTTCCTGGAGGCAGATGGTGGGTCAACAGTCCTCCCATAAAGATTATGGGGGCATTCTGACAGCATCCAGAAGGTTTTACCGTTGCCTCTCTCACTCCCCGTAAGGACGGTATTTCTGTGCTGTGTGAACAACGGGATCATTAAGTGGGGGCCGGGCGGCTGATTTCCCAGTTTGCTTTGATCCCATTAATTTTCAGTGTTCTCCTAATCAGGCAAGCTGGCTGGCACCACACACCCGGGATGGAGTGGCAGAAGCCGCAACGGCAGATCCTAAAATGAGCCTCGCTGGCCAGCCGCTTCAAGGTGACATTCCTCCAACTGCAACATGGTCCTTTGGAGAAGAAGGCGGTGGGGAGGGGGGAGGGCGGAAGCAACCGGGAGACCTCGACTGCTCGTCTTCTGAAGGGCCTGCCAAGGGCCCACCCGGCCCATGAGTAGATCTGACAGGGATCTCCTCCCAGGAGCCTGAGGGGTTCTGTGGTTTGTTTTTCCCAGCAGAAAGCCAGAGCCAGGAATGCCTCGTTCTTCTTGAAGGACTGGTCAATGAATTCCAGGACACCTTGGTGAGAGCGTTGCCAACCTCCAGGTGGGACCTGGGGATCTCCTGGGAATATAGCTTATCTCCAGACTAAACAGATCCGTTCCCCTGGAGAAAATGGCTGCTTCGGAGGGTGGGCTCCACAGCATGAGACTTCACTGAGGTCCTTCCCTGCCCCAGACCCAAGCTCTACCGTTCAAAGCAGCCATTCTCTAGCTGTCTTGAAGTACTGGAAAGGTTGCAACTTGGAGGAGGGCAGAGAGCAGTTTCTGTTGGCAGCAGAGGAGAGGACCCGCAGGCATGGGCTTACACCAGGTGTAGAACTATATTGGTTAGATAGCAGGGGAGGAAAATTACGGTCAGAATAGTTCCACAGTGGGATGGGCTGCCTGAGGAGGTGGAGAGCTCCCCGTCACTGGGGGCCTTCAAGCAGCGGCTGGACTGATCTTTCTCCTGGATGCTGGAGGCTGATCCTGCATTGAGCAGGGGTGGGACTAGGTGGTCTGCATGGCCCCTTCCCACTCTAGGATTCTATGGGTCTAGTTCAGCAGTGGAATAGGCTGCCTAAGGAGGTGGGGAGCTCCCCCTCACTGGCCGTCTTCAAGCAGTGGCCTGACAGATCCTTCTCCTGGATGCTTGAGGCCGATCCTGCACTGAGCAGGGGGCTGGACTAGATGGTCTTTGTGGCCCCTTCCCCCTCTCTGATTCGATCCTTCATGGAAACTGATATTAGTTTTCTGGAGAGCAGCTATAATCCCAGGAGAGCTCCAGGAGGTTGGCAAGGTCAGGAGGCTGGCAACAGCTGGCCCAGTCTGAGAGCCTTTCTCCCTGTGCCCCCTTTTCCTGTCCAAGGCGCCTGCCTGCTTAGCGGAGGAAGAGGAGCTGCCAGCCAGCACTCCCTTTTTAATTGAATAATTTAAACATGATCGATTTTTCCTGCTGGGTGGAAATGAAGCTGGAACCTCAGGCAGATCAGAAGTGATTAGGAAGAAAAGAGGCTCTCTGGACGGGGACCGAGCAGGAGCAGCAGCTCTTTTCCTGGAGAAGGACGCAGAAGGGAGCGGGGCCTGAGCAGAGGGAGGGAAGTGGGCATGGTTGCCAGCCTCCAGGCAGGGCCTGGGGATCCCCAGGCATTACGGTGTCTCTCCAGACTGCAGCCATGGCAAGGCTTGCCAGTGGTGGGTTTGTGCCCTGGACCGTTGCTGCCCCACCACAGCCCCCTGTGCCCCATCACCTGGTGGCACGTGGGGAAGAGGGGGGCCTGCTTCTGTGCTGCCTCCCGCCCTCCTGCTGAGAGGGGGCATGGTCCATATCAGTGGACTTATCTTCTGCTGAAGGGACCCTCGGAAAAGCTGCCCCCTTCAGGGCTGCAGGTGACAATTGGCCCGCTGTTAATCTGGCCCTTGGGACAGGCTGACGGAGAGCAGCCCCCGCCCCCCAATAACAGCCCAGCAGAAACTTCAGAAGAGAACCTGAATACACCTTTCCCCTCAAGCAGGGCATTTTCCAGCCTCCCCAGGTACTTCGGAGGCATTTGGAAAACTAATCCTCAAAAACAGGAGGGAAAAGAGCAATCTCCTCTTTAAGACCCTATTTGCATAACTTAAGGTAATTTGTCAGGCAGCATTGGGGGATGAGAAGATCCCCCCCCACCCCCGCACCCCCACCCCCCCACACACACACAATGCTTAAGGCAGCTGTGCAATTAAGTGATTACGTTTATCAGATTTTAAAATGAAAATAAATATGAATCAGGTGAGGAATGTTTTTTTTGTTTTTGCCTTTTCAATGTGTCTCTTCTTGCTTGGCATGTTTTCTTTTCTCTCATGATGAATTGTAGAATATCACCCCAAACCGATTATACGAGGCTGCTTCTGGGTTTTGCTTCTCCCGCCATGGGGTGGGGAGTTGGAATAGAGAAGGGACTCCAAGCTGGGGCACAGGACTGAAGGCCCCAAGGCTGCTTGTGGGGCAGAAAGTGCAGCACATGTGGGTGTGGGACAAGGTGCATCCACACCCTCCCTGTCTACCTCCTTCGTAGACTGAAAATCAGAGATGGCCGAAGACTCCTTTGCTTGAATGGTAACGATGCCTAACTGCATCGGGGACCCCTTAACTTCTTGTTGAGTATATAAAACCATTCCAGATTGCGTTGCTAATGTCTTGTGCTTCTGTATTTCCACCTTTTCTCTGTCTCCCGCCCCCGTGATCTACCAGACTCCCCTGGGAAGTGGGCTGCTTCTCCAGCCTTCTGGTGTCCACCGGTGTCCACTGAGTGCTCTCAACTGGCCTGCAAACGCCTGTGATCCCACTGCCACCTGGGAACTGTAGTCCAATCAAGTAAGTTCTGAGCATTCATCCGCCACATGATGAATGCACCCCCTGTGCAGAGGCCAAAGCAGCACATGCATCCTAGAGGATGCCTGACCATGACCATGGAGCCTCCATCATCCTAGGAAATGTTGTCTCTCTTCAACTCCCACGTGTTGTTGGGGCTGGGCTGAGCCAAAACCTCTAGAACAGGGGTTGTCAAACTGCGGCCCTCCAGATGTCCATGGACTCCAATTCCCAGGAGTCCATGGACATCTGGAGGGCCGCAGTTTGACTACCCCTGCTCTAGAAGATGCTGTGGAGAGACCTGTCCAAGTCACTGCCCTAAGAGCCTCTCCTGCATCTCTCGGGCCAGAGCCCCCCCCCCACTGCATGATTCAGCCCACCTCCAGGTACAGGAACTGTGCCCCAGCTTGGAGCCCCTGGCACAAGAGGAGACCCAGGAGTTAAAGACCTCGATTCGCCCAGCCTCAAGGCCTTCCTTGTCTCCGCATCACTTTGGGGGGAAGGCCTTGTAGCCCGGTATGACCAGCCCAACCAAGACTCCATGAAGGGGCAGCTACAAGGCCTTTCCCTGCTGCCCACAACGGGCTGCCAAAGGCCCTCTTTCTGGGCAGCTCTGGGTTTTTCTGCCTCTGGCTACCTGGCTAAGCATCTCCCTGGCAAAGCTGCTCTGGATCTTACTGGGCAGCTCCTCTGACTCACCAGTAGGCCCATCCTCAGTGCCAGGCCTCGTGGGGAGGGGCGCAAGAACTCCGTCCCTTACAGCAGGGGTAGTCAACCTGTGGCAAATGCTGGCAGGGGCTCATGGGAATTGTAGTCCATGGACATCTGGAGGACCACAGGTTGACTACCCCTGTCTTACAGGGCCCTCCTGCCCTGTAAATGTCAACCTGAAGGGTGGGTCTGCTAATGCCCGGGGCTGGTGAAGAAGGCAGCCACTGGACTCTGCCATGGGTGCTGATGGGTCCCCCCCACCCCCACCCCCACCCCCAGAACTGCCATGACTCCTCAAGCCTAATTTCCTTCAATGTTGCAGAAGCTTATTAGCCTCGGAGGAGTTTAACACATGACAGAGCCCATCTCCCTCTCCGTGTCCTAATTGCTGGGCTGGTGGTAATAGGCCTGTCTTTTTAGCATCTTGCTTTTTGCCAGCATTAGGGCCCATTAAGGAGTTTTATTAAGAGCATGTAAATGCACAGAATGACCACCAAAACTGGGACCTCTGCACCGGCCGGGGGCACAGGCATCGGCACGCCCTGGGGACCAGGTCCGGGGGCCTCTGCAGAGACGGCTGGGTGACCCACCCATCAACTCACCAGTGGAGTCGATGGATGCAGAAAAGCTCACCAGAGGGCAATGTGGGGCAAACCGCCCTCAGGTTGGTCCAGCCCTTGACCCATGCGTCCTCCAGCCTTGTAGCCTGGGCATTATGGTATGTGTGTCCAAGAAGGCCCCCGGGCAGGCGGAAGCTTCCCTGTGCTGGGGATATTCACAAGGGGGCCTTTTTTGCTTCTTGAATGTTGCTTGGCTTCCCATTCTGCTCACTCACAGAAAGCCACCCGGCTTACCTGCTGAGCATCTTGGCTGGGCACTTGGCATTTTGCCCGGCCACACCTGAGACTTGTTGGAGCAGGAAAGCCCTGAGGTCCCGAGTGTTTCCTGCTGGAAAGCCCACCCTTGGTGCCTCCTCTGGGGTCTTGCACTGGGGCTTGGAATTGCAGTGGGGGGGGGGGGATGAGGCAATGTGTTGCCGAGGCAACTATCTGATGCATTGTGCATGCCATGCATCACAATGCCTTGTGAGCACACAGTCCTGACGGGCTGCAGCATCACTTGTGTGAAGCAGTCTGGCTTTCTTCCTGGGCTCCCAAGCAACAAGGATCTGGCCAGAGGCCTTCCCCACCTTCCATGACCTTCAATGACTGGCGTGCCTGAGTGCCTGGCCTCCAAGGACCTTCGGCTTCCAGCCATCCAGCTCCCCTGTGCCTGCCTTAAGGGCTCCCCACCCCCTCCAACGCAAATATCTCCTCATGACATGGCACCATATGCAGAATATGGTGGCTACATGAAACGGGAAGCATCTCCAAGAAGGGATGCCAATTTCCAGGTGGGGTCTGGAGCTCCCCCAGAATTGCAACAGAGATCAGTTCGCCAGAAGAACACAGCTGGTTTGGAGGGGGGGGATATTCAGTGTACCCTGCTGGAGCCTATCCCCTCCCCACACTCTAGCCTCTCTGGGTGCCACCTCCAAATCTCTAGGAATTTCCAATCCTGGAGTTGGCACCCCTGTTCCAAGGCAGGGCCCAGGAGCAGCTCTGTCCGTCCGACTCCTGCTCACAGCGCCTTCGTGGCTTATGGGCGTGGCATGGAGGAGGAAGAGGAGTCTGCAGGCGCATGGATGTGTTGGGCTTCAGCCGAGGAGGCAGTGCAAAGGGACTCTCTGAATGCAAGACGTCTCCAGCTCTCCAGCCTCCGAGAGGGAGGCTCTTCCTGCAGTTCTGCAGCATCAGCCCCTCCCGTTCCCAGCCCTGCTGGTCCCAGCCCAGCCCTTCGGATCGCGCTCCCATTCGGCAAAGTGCTCTGGAAGGGCCCGTGCTGTGCTAATGTGGGTTAATGGCCACCTCCGATCCAATTTCAGCTCCACAAAGAAGCCCCTCCTGGCTCGCCAGCACAGCCTGTAATACTGGAAATGGCTTCAGATTTGAGAAATTGGCACGTTGTCGTCCAACAAGGCAATTTCTGAATTGCTCCACGCAGCTGCAAGGCTTGGGAGGCGACACGGCTTGCATCCTGAGTGGTGGGGCGGGGAGCCCGGGGCCGTCTCCGCGCCAGGAATGCCTGCACTGCTCACCGACTCCAAAGCCCCGGCGGCTGCTCTGGCGCTGGCAGGGAGGGCAGCCATGCAAGGCTTTCCAGCTCTGCCCCAGGAAGAAGGAGGCAGCGCTGGGGCCAAGTCAGGTCCACAGGACCACTGGACCATGGGGCGGGATGAAGAGGCCCAGTTCAACCAGTCCCACGAGGATTCCATGGAGTCCTTCCTTGGTTCCACCAGCAAGAGGGGGACCACAGTGGCCGCTTTCCCCAGGCTATGGCTTCCATCCCATGAACCAGCTCATAAACTGAAGTTTGTCATGAATTTAGGGTGGCTTGTGGTTCATGAAGCAATGTTCACAAGCTGAAGAACTACAACAAACCATCACAAATACAGCTCATGGTGGTATGCAGCTCATGGTGGCATGTGGCTTAAACCCCTGCTTTCTGCTCTTCATGAAAAGCAGCTCAACCTGGAGAGCTCCCCGCCAGTCAGCTGTCTGGGAGCAGAAAGCAGAGGACAAGCAGAGCCCTTTCTTTCAATAGACCCAGCAGTGGGGACAGTGGCTACCCAGGCAACATCCTTCCAGTCGCTGCAGGCAGTCCGGCCTCAAGTGGCCAAACAGAAGCCCCACTGGCAGAAGCCCAACCTGCCTCGCCCACTCCATGTCCACGACGTGTTGTCTGAGCCTGGTGGCAGAAGGGTCTTCGCTGCTTCCTCAGGGGGGACAGACGCCCCTTTGGTCCTGGCCCTGACCTGTGGGAAAGGTGGTAGCTCCAGAGGTTTGCCAAGTGGCCAGGAGGGAAAACCCAGCCGACCCCCTCCTGGGTCTTTCCCTGCAATTTCCTGCTAGCCCTGACCAGCCTCTGCCGGGGGATGCTGCAGCGGAGGAGGACTCAGCAGGAGGGATTAAGGCAACACGTCTGTGCCCACCACCCAACGGAGCTGCATCCGCGCCTTTCCCTGCCAAGAGCTAGAAGCTCAACCCCTTCGGCTGGGCCTGGCGACTGCGGCCCTCCTGGGGCAAGGGACAGAGGCCATGCCAATTGCGCTGGGGGGGGGGGGATCCTTAACCCCTTCCTTGTTCAGCCTCCGTGGGCCGCCGCCCCCTCTTCTGCCAGCACAGTTTGGCAGCATTAGAGCTTTTGTTTTTGCAACTGGAGTGGGAGGGATGTCTTCTTCCTCCTAGACCACCCTCCATGCTGTGGGTCCTGCCCACGGACTTCTTGTCCCCTTACACCCTCCAGGGACTCTCGCTGGAAGGGACAGGGTGGTGATGGACGGTGCGATCAGGGTGCTGGCACCTTGGCACTCCCCTAATGGTGCCAGACAGGGCTGCTCAGATACCACCAGACAGAATATTACTCCAGATTAAAATGAGGCCTTAAAATGCCATTATTTGTGTCATTATTAATAGCCCTTAATTGTGTTCTCTAATCATCACGAAATTATGTTAGTATTAATAACCACGTCAAAGCTGCCGAGGGAGCCACAAGAACGTCCTAAAAAAAATCATGCCATATGTCACTTCCCATGAATGTGAAATGCAAAGCCTCTCGCAGATGAGAAAGGAGGGAGGGTGACGGGAGGGGGGCTTCCTTTGAGAACAGCCGAGGCCATTGGGGCCTCTCTGACCCCCCCCCGCCCCCCGCCAGACCGCCCTCTGCTGCTTTCTCCAGGATCAGCCACCTAGCACCCCATGGCCCCGTTGCAGAGACTCACGGTGGCTCTCCATTCCTGAGGGGCAGGGGTGGATGGAGATCTCCTGGGATGATGACCGATCCCAGCCAACAGAGATGGGTCCCCTTGGAGAAGGTGTATGGCGTTGGGCCCCACTGAAGTCCCCCTACCCCACTCCCACCAATCTCCAGGTGCTTCTCCACCGGGGCTGGCAGCCCTAGGGCTGGCCTCCATTTCCGGCTCCCCCCAGCCTGGCCTATTTGGGGATGTGAGGCTGAAGAGTCTCCTCCCTTCCCTGGAGCCCTGAAGGCCAGAAGAGAAGAGTCAACCGAATAGCTTATGGTTTGCTGCCCTTTATTTGGGCCCTGAAGCCCAAGAAATGGTCAATGCTCTCCCAAGAGGTGCCAATCGCCAGGTGGGCCCTGGAGATCCAGAATGACAACTCCTTTCTCTGGAGAAAACGGAGGCTCTGGAGGGGGCCGCTGGGGCCTTAGACACTGCTGAGCTGAGGAAGCATGAGCCTGTGGGGCCGGCAGCCGTGCTCTATATAGGAAGGGATCCTGGGAGTGGGTTGCCAACTTCCCGATGGTAGCTGGAGATCTCACTCTTGATCTCCAGGCTATAGGTATCCATTCCCCAGGAGAAAAGGGGCTGCTCTGGAGGGGGGCTCCGGGGCATTACACCCCACTGAAGTCTCCAGATATTTCCCAACTCAGGATGGACAGTCCTTCCTCCCTCTGTGGTCAGCCAAACAGTTCTGCTCCGCCAGGCTGTTCCTGGGAGATGGAGGGTGAAGGGAAACGGGTGTGTGTGTGTGATAAAATAAGCAGCCAGAGGAGGATGACTGGGCTGGGTAATAAAATGGCTGCAGGAAAATGGATTCCATCTCTTCTATTCCTGCCCGCCTGGACTGGTTTTGTTTTGTTTTTTTAAAAATTACACAGGACAGAATTGCAGCAGCTCCCTGCAAGGTGCAGTTGGAGCCTTAGAAAGGGATAAGCAGTTTGGCAGAAAACACTCATTGCTCTCTCTCTCTCTCTCTCAGGCCTTTGATTTTTAAAAGCAACTGGAAAGAACTTTCAACTAACACGTGAAATGGCTTCGAAAGCCACGGGGAAAGGAAAGCTCACAGGGTGGCCCTGGGGAGAAAGTCTCTCTCCGCCTCTTGAGCCTCAAAGGCTGTGTGAGGAACGGGATGGTGTGCAGGGCGCTTTGTGCCCTCAGAAGCACAATGGAGGAGAGGCAGCGGGTTCTTGGCATGGGGTGGGGGGGGCATGGGCCCAAAGAGGATAGCAAGGGAGGGGGGGAACATAATCCCCCAATTGCCAAAGGGGTTAATGGTTTAAAAGCATCCAAGAAGACAGGGCAAGTAGAAGCGAATAACGGAGATTTGAAGGAGTTAAAAAAAAGCAGAGCTCTGAACCAAAAAATAAATTCCCGACTGAAGGGAATCGAGTGGGGTGACAGTGTGTGTGGGGGGGCCTCTTCCTTTCTCTGCCTGCCTGAATTAAACAGGCTCTGGAAAAGCCAATGGAAGGGAACATGAGAAGCTCAGAAGAGCTCTGCTGGGTCAGCCAGTGAGGGGCCCTCCAGTCCATCCTGCATTGCACATCGTGCTCAAGAGTACCTCTGGAGGTCCAGCCACAGGCCACGGAGGCTGAGGCCTTCCCTCATGTCGCCTCCTGGCTCTGGGATGCAGAGGTTTGCTGCCTGTGGAGGGGGCAGGACTGGATGGCTAGAGAGAGGACACCATTGCACAATCCTTGCATTCTCCACCGACCTGCCCACACTTGCAGTTAAAAATTAAATACACCAGTCAGAAAAGTTTCTGGAAGTAAAATATTAATTCCCCCCAAATGCAGAACAACCCAATGCCTTAGAGCAGGAGTAGTCAACCTGTGGTCCTCCAGATGTTCACGGACTACAATTCCCATGAGCCCCTGCCAGCATTTGCTGGCAGGGGCTCATGGGAATTGTAGTCCGTGAACATCTGGAGGACCACAGGTTGACTACCCCTGCCTTGGAGGGTAGAAATGCTGGAGTGCTTTAGGTTCCAAAATGTTATGACTTAACATAACTAGGAGTATTAAAATGCCCGCAGAGCAGACATAAAGGGAAGAGGCACGAAGAAGGCCACTTAAGGTGCATTTCCCAGACCACGGTGCCTCCCCCTGCCTGAACCGTGGCCGGAAGAAATCAGAGATCTGCCAAGCGGCAGCAGGTGGGTCGGGACAGACCCCGGGTTTCCTGCAGCTCTTCCTGACGCCAACAGCCTTGCTGGACTTTCTGCAGATGGAAATCCCCTCTTTCTGAGCCAGGCCAGGGTCCCTTAGCGGCGGCAGGTGTAGAGAACTGGGTCGCCACTGGCATGGGGCAGTCCCCTGAGGAGTCAGAAGAATGACCACCGACTTCCCGTGGGCAGCCGGTGCTAGATGGAGCCTGGCTGGGCCCACTCACTTGGCATGGGCCAGGAAAAGGGTTGGGGGGGGGGTGCCAGGAGGCCCGTGGGCACCACAGTGGGGACACCTGCTCAGGCCAATGCAGAATGCCACAGCTGCTTTGAGACTCCTTTGGGTCGAGAAAAGCAGAGTGTACAAACCAATTCTTCTTCGCATGCCTTGGCTCTCAGCTGGACAGCTCCAGCCCAGAGTCTGTAGCTGGATGGGTGACCCGTGCCGTGTGATATAGAGCCCACCTCTACTTCTCCTTTGATTTGTTCCTTTGTCTACCTCATTAAGCCCGATCTGGCCCATTATCCACACTCCTGTCATTGTTCAGCTTAGATGGCTACAACAGCCTCCGCATGGGTCCATCTCTGAAGACTGTTTGGGGCTGGATTCAGTTTGAAATGTGACCTGCCCAGCTCTTAGGCTGTCTGTGCTGGAACACAAGGTTGCCAGCCTCCAGGTGGGAGCTGGAGATCTCCTGGAATCACAACTGGTTAAAATGGCTTCTTTGGAGGGGGGAGTCTCCCCTCCCCTCCCCAGGCTCCACTCCGCCCCCCAATCTCCAGATATTTCCCACCCCACCGCTGACAGTTCTAGGGCCACAGCCTGTGCAGGCAGGCAGAAGGGGAGAGGCGGTGTCCAGCGCAGGGGGGAAGTGGCTTTCCCAACTCTGTGCAGGCAAGGCTAGAGTGTCCCTCAATTCCTGCTTGCATTTCCAGAGGGAAATCACCCCCAGTGGGCCACAGGGGAATTGGACGGGGGTTTCTGTCTCCAGATGCATTGCTCACACTTCCTCCCCACCCCCGCCTCAGGGCTCCGATCTTGGAGAGAAGCCAGCAGGCCTGGTTTGGCTACCTCTGTGCTCCCCCCCCCCACCTTCCCCTGGAAGATCTGATGGGTGGTCCCCTATTCTGCACCTTGACAGGGCCCGACTGGGAGGGCCTGACTTGCCCTGTGTTGTGAGCAGCGGAGACCAGCCGGGCTCCTGATGCTAAACTGCTGGAGCTGCCTGTAGGGCGCACCATCCCCCCCTCAACACCCCACTGCTCACGGACTGCGCATCCTGACAAAGGCAGTAACAGCTGGAGCACCATCTCCCCCCAGGCAGCCCTCCCTGCCCGCACAAGCACAGCAGGAAGCCCTTCCTTGAGCCAAGCTGGCAGGCCAGGGGGAGGCTGGGCTTGTGTTTGCTATCAACTCCCCCCTCCCCTCTCCAATCCCAAGGAGGTCTCCTCTCCCCCCCTCCCCCCCTGGAGCTCAGCCTCTGGCTACTCAGTGGTCTGCAGACGGAACAACAGAAGCATAGATTGTGCATTTGTCCCCATTGTTTGCATCCATCATATGCTCTCGGCTGCAAAATCCCATTTCGGTTTCCCACATCGAATTCCCATGTGCGCAAGGCACTGATGACCTTCATCTTGTTCACTCAGCCTGGGCCCTCAAGAAACAGGGGAAGCCGTGGCAGTAATCTTGGGGTGCCTGGCAAAGGAACACGGGGCCTGCATCTCCAGGAGAGCCCCTGAGGCTGCCTTGGCCAGCCACGCTCCTCACTGTCTGCTTGGTCCCCTCCCTCCAATCTGCTGAAATACCACCGACAACTCCTCTTTGGGTGCGACTCCCTAGCCTTCTCCCTAGAAGAAACTCCGCAGGGATGTGATGCCACTGAATACCTTCTCCGAAGCGGCCACTCCCTCCAGGGGAACTGATCTCTGTCCTCTGGAGATCCACTGTGATTCGGGGAGCTTCCTGCCTGGAGGTTGGCAACCCATCAAGCTTACACTAAGCCCCCCCCCTTCATGTTCCTCTGAAGCCCACCAGCACTCCTTGGTGTGGGGCAGCCTCCTTCCCCCTCCCCGCTGGCGGGCGACCGTTGGTGTGATCCAGGGGAAATCATCACAAGGGCAGTCCAGGCAGAGTCGCCCACCCCAGGTGCTAATCCCTTGATGAGGCAAAATGGAGAGGGGAGCTCTTGAAGCGGCTTAGGAGGCGCCCAGGGAGAAAAACCTCGCAAGAAACCCTTTATTACAGCCAGCGTTTCAGGAGGTGTGTTTAAAATAAATGCAGGAGAGGAGTTCCTTTTTTATTAGAACTTCTCTTCCCGAGGAGACCATGTGGCAGGACTGAGAGGGGGTCACAATCCTTCCCTTTTCCCCACCAGCTCAGAAGAGAGGCCTTGTGGCCACCCTGGGCAGCAGCTCCCCTCTGTGTTCCCAGAAGCCTCCAGAAGGAAGGTCATTGAGGGGACCCCTTTTCCAGACAGTCCCTCCCCTCTAGGAGACCATCGTTAGCTCAGCACTGACCAGCAGCATTGCCCCCCACCCTCAGGAATCTTCTTATGTGAGGGGCACCAGGACACATCTCCTCTTGGGTCAAGGAAGGGGTCCGAGGAGGGTTTCCAATTGTGGACTGAGAAACCCCTGAGGGAAGGAGTCTTTGAGGAGGGGAGGGGAGGGACTTCCAGGGGGGAAAGGGCCACAGAGCCCACCTGCCAGGGTGACCAGGTTCTCCAGGGGAACTGATCTCTGTTGCTTAGAGGTCAATTCTAATAGCAGGAGATCTCCAGCCACCACATGGAGGTTGGCGGCCCTAGATCCTAGTCATCTCCCCCCCCCTCCCCACTCTTTGGGCTTTAACTTAAGGCCAGGCAGGAGATGCTGGAATGAAGGAGAAAACCGATGGAGGAGCTCGAGACCCTATTTACCGGAGAGCTTTCCTCACCTTTTTAGGAAGGAGCCCAGCTTCTCGAGAAGACCCCCACCCTGGGAGATCTGCCCGACCCTGAGACGGAAAAGCCCCCTTTGGGGCATCCCCACCAATTAGTTGGCGCTCCGGAGACAAAAGGGGCCTGATTGAGCAGGATGGAGGGAGTGGCTGCCGAAATATTTCTCACTTGCTTCACCTTTTTCTCTTTGGCAGGAAACTGTCATTTCTACAAATTGCTGGCAAACCCCAGACTAGGAGAGACCTTAGAGAGAAAGTACAAGTCCTCCCCGCCTTTCATGTAAGCAGGAGTCCTTTTTATTTCTGGGTGAGCAGCAACTGTGCAGGGGGAAGAGTCCTTGTCAGTCTCTGGCGCAGACAAATTGCTCCCCACATCCCGGCTCCGCTCTGGGCGCTAACAAGCAGCTCTCCTCAGAGGTGTGACCCAGGCCCTCTCCTCTCTGGCTCCAGGGCCTTCCTTCTCCCGTCTGTGCTGGACACCTGCTTTCCTCTTCTGCCCTCCCTGCGTCCCCTGCTGGGAATGACGAAGGAGGGCCCACGCTTTGATGCTCGAGACCCCTGCGCCCCAAGGCAGCGGAGAAGGCCTACGCAGAGGGACCCCTTTGTGGCTCCCACTGGAGCCTTCCTTCGGCATCTGATGGGGGGGGGGGCTCTGCCTTGCTAGCACCCTGGGCTTCCCCAGAGCTTCACAAACGCAAGGCCCACTGACTCCTGAGAGATGTTCCTGGGGGTGGGGGGAGAGCTTTGAACCCTGCAAGCCACAGCAAAGCTTGGTGAGCCAGGACACCTTTTACTGCAGAGCTGGCCAGATGCACCACTGGATTAGCTGGCGTGGATCCTGAGGCTCCTCTCCAAAGGAATGGGTGGAAGATGTCACCAAGTCCCAGCCAACTTTGTGTTTTTGTTTCATTCATTCATTCATTAATTCATTAATTCATTCATTCGGAGATTTATAGATCACAGCTTTCCAAAAAACAGTCCATGGGTGGTATATAACAGTAAAAGGGTACAAGGTATAAAATAAGAAGAACACTAAAATTCAATTAAAAAACGAATTCTTAAAATGCTATTGATTCACTACCCATTAGACGAGACAAGCAGACCAGTGAGCCCGGCAGATCGACTGAGATGTATTTTATGGGGGTCTGGTGGGAGGGGAGGGGCTGCTCATCCAACAATAGCCCCCAAATGGGGGCATCTGATTTGTAGACCACCCCTCTCTAGTCACAACCTCAGGGCAGTTGCCAGCATATAAAACTAGACATCCACGGTGAAAACACAATCAATTTAAAACTAATTTCCATTTTATATATTAACTAAGACTAAAGCTGTTCCCAAAGGGCCCCTAATGGGAGGCTGAGCAGCTCGTATATCCCAAGGCGCGTTCCCAGTCCTCAGCTCGGGTGGCCGGGAAGTGAGGAGGGGGCGGCTGCCTGGAGGGTGGGCAAGGCGAGAGGCCAAGAGGGGAGGTTCTGCACGGCCAAGCTGGACTTCCTGGGTGGGGGGGGGGCTCCATCTAAGCGCCCGCCGGGGCCGACCCTGCTTAGCTTCCATGGTCCGGCTGGCCTGGGCCTCGCAGGGCAGGGAAGTCTGGGCTGGGGGTTGCCTACGAGGAGGACAGTTCCCAGGACGACTCAGGCGGGGAGGAGCTGGCTGAAAAGACTCAAGGAAGGGACTCTTGTGCTTTGCTTTGCCGCCTTCAGCAGCTCCCCAGAATTTCCTGAGAAGAGGACTGCCCCCCCCCCACTGGGAGGGGAGGGGAGGGGAGGGAGGACAGATCTGGTTTAGGAAATGCCTGGAGTCTTGAGGATGAAGCCTGGGGAGGACAAGGACCTCCGTGGGGCCCCGTGCCCGAGAGTCCCTCCTCCAAAACATCCATGTCCTCCGGGGGAACCAACCTCGATAGTCCAGAGATGAGTTCTTAATTCCAGGGGATCCCCAGGTCTCACCTGGAGGATGGCGTCCATCCCTGTGGCCCCCCAGCCCCATCTCCCTTTAAGGGATAAATAATTCTCTTGGGGGGAAATGAGCATGTGGTGTGGGAGAAGCCAGGCCAGCCGGCCACCTGAAGCATAGCAGAGAGCCATGGTGTGTTTCATTGCTGGGTGTGTTTATTTTTAGTTGTATCCCCGCCTTCCCAGGACTGTTGTGACCCGGCCTGTAATGCAAAGGGAAGGGGGCTTCCCCATCAGAGGGGTACTGCTCCGGCTGTGCCTCCGTCTGCCCCAGCTCCCACCCTGGAGGAGGAAGAGGTTTCTGCCCAGGACCCGGCAAGGCCTGTGGCTCCAGCTCCCCTGCAGCTCTGCTTTCCCATTTCCATGGTTTCCTCCCCCTCCCCTTCCTTCTTCCCCTGGCAAATTCGGCATTTCTTGCCTGCTTGTCATATTTCCTACCGGATTGGGTGTTTAATTAAAATCATAATTAAAATTGATCTCCTCATTAGCATGCACCTGCTCCAGCACTCCCTTCCAGCATCCCATTATCTCCTGAAGATGTCATGTCTGAAAGGCGGGGAGGAGACCTGGGCAGCTGCCTCGGAGAGGACATTCAGGTCACATCCTTGGGAGCGGGCGAGGGGGTGGGGGTTAGTTTGGGGGCCCCTTGTGGGGACAGAAAAGGCTTGTGCAAGAACGAACCACGGGGGAGGGGGCAGAAGGAAAGAAGGGCAGGGCTTTTGGAATGACGGCTCTTTCCTCACCCATATCTCTCTTGACAACTTCAGGCGAGTCAGATGGCTCTCTGGTCCTCTATAGGTATGTAAAGTGCCATCAAGTCACAGCCGACCTCTGGCGGCCCCAGCCACGGGCTTTCCAGGCCAGGGAGAAGCAGGGGTGGCTGGCCTGGCCTTCCCCTGCAGAGCCTTGCTTGGTGGTCTCTCATTCAAGTGCCAGCCTTGCTTAGCCTCCAACTTCTGGTGACCCCAGGAAAGTGTCCCTGCTTAGCTTCCGAGATCCGGTGAGATCAGGCTAGAGCATGCAGCATCCCTGTCCCCCGTCAGGCAGCTTTTGGCGCGGAAAGGCAAACTCCCCCCCCCCCAACTCAACGTGGAGCTGGCTACTAGAGAGAAAACTCAGATTCTGATGGGAGAAAACAAGTTATTTGGGGGTCAGTCAAAGGACCTCCGATCATAGTCTGCCTCTTTATCAGTGGTCTTGGGCAGAAAAGCAGGAATGTGAGATGAGCCTCCAACTGCCTCTCTGGATTGGAGACATTATTTATAGTCTTCCTGCCTCCTGGATACTCAAGGCAATTTGCCCAGGGAAAGTCGAGACCGTCAGTAGGATGCGATATCCAGTAAGCAGTGCAATAGGGCTAGGACTCAAGAAATGTGAGCAGAAATACGGAGCAAACCTGGAACAAAGAATCAGTTTTAACATGGCATACTAGTTGATGCAGAAATTACATAATGGGATAATACATACAGTGATTGATGATAGGTGCTAAACACAGTGGGTCATATAGTGGGCATAGATCAAGATGGGTTGCCATGTTAGTTTGTCTGTAGAGGCAGAAAAACGCAAGAATCCGGGAGCACCTTAAAGGCTGGCAAAATGGGTGTCTCTCCGGAGTCCCTGCTCCTCCCCTCCCACAGACTCTGTTAGCCTTTAAGGCTCTTGCTCTTTCTGCCGCTGCAGCAGTGCAGTGCACACTCTCTTTTGCTTTATTAAAACAGTCCCCCTGAACCACTCTGTTACAATACAGCCCTCCTAGCTTTGTCAAAATGGCCTCCTGAATAATTCAGCTTCCCAGAGAGGGTGAAATGCCAGGAGAGCAGGAATGCTCCTGACCTCAACATGCCGTGAGGTGGGGGCCGTAAGAGAGAACGTGCAGGAGCGGATCTTGCCTGTCTGCAGAATGGGCACCTGCAGAAGGCTCTGCTCTGCTCAGGGAGGGGAAGCTGCCCTGGGGGAGCAGAGGGGGAGAGACACGAGGGCCCCAGACCACGAGGGAGATGTGGCCGGACCCGGGAACGGATGGGCAGCCGATGGAGAGCCTGCAGAATGGGGCAGCGCGGCATGTGGCATCCCCACCCACCGGCCCTGTGTGGTCTTGGAGGTGTAGATCCAGGAGGACAGGTGGGCTGAGCCAGGGCAGGGGGCCTCTTCCAAGCAAATTAAATGGACATAAGGACCAAGTCTGAGACGAGGGGCACCCGGAAGTTTCATTCTGCTTCTTCAGACCAACCTGGTGACCCACCTGGATCGAAGAGGGTGGGGAGCATTTTTGAAACTGCCATCACTGGCTTCTCCCGTATGGCCCTAAGCTCTTGACCAAGCCAGGGAAGGTCAGGGGAACCCCACGGAGGTAGTCAACGAAACAGTTATTCCTAGTGGATTATTTGTTTGTTTGTTTGTTTGTTGCATTTCTAGAGTGCCCTCCCAGCAAGCTGCCTCAGGGCAGTGGGCATCATTTTTAAAATGGCGTAATAACAACGTAAAATGTTTAACAATTAATGAAAAATTCTATAAAACTGACATATTTAACATTTTACAATTAAATTGAAGCAACCGTCTCAGTTAGTGTCCACAAGAGCACCGACACCAGCAGTCCCAGGTTGGGACCTCATCAGATCTCCCGGAGCCGGACTACGGTCAGGGGGCCCCTTTAGTGGGGGGGGGGGAGGTAGGTGTCAGCAATTCACTGGCCCCAACCTTAATGCTGGCGGAAGAGCTCCCTCTGGCAGGTCTTGCAGAACTGTGCTGGCTCCCTCAGGACCCGGATCTATTAAGTCCTCTGCATCAATCCTGGGCTTTGGTGTAGTGGTTAAAGTGTCGGACTAGGAGCCGAGAGGGCCAAGTTCGAATCCCCACTCCGCCATGGAAGCGTGCTGGGAGACCTTGGCAAGGGACTCATCTTCCCTGGGCACTTCCTCACAGGTTTGTTGTGAGGGTAAACTGGAAGAGGGGTTGGACTAGATGGCCCTGGGGGTACCTTCCAATTCTATGATTCTATCCTATGATTGAGAAGGGAGCCACGAGAGCTGCTCCAGGATCCCACTGGAGAGAAAAGGGTGGTCTGAAAGAATAGCAATGCAGTCAAGGGGCCTGCTGAGGAATTCAGCAGCTGGCAGACCAGCAGTGGCCTATCCTATCCTTAGTCCACACCGTCAGGCACCTACAATCTACGCCAGGGGAAATTTGCCCAGGGATCCAGCAGGAGGGTTAACGTAGACATCGGTCCTCCCTCTCCACGGCCACCTGAGTGGGGCAGGGAGAGGACTCCCCTTTTTGCAATACAGACAGAAACCGGCTGTCCCATTGTGAAGCATCATTTGGTGTCTTTATGTCTGGGAATCCAGCTAGAACTAATGCTTTAGAACAAGACAAGGCCTTGCCTGCAAGCTGACTTTCTGTACGCCTCAATGGGAGCAAACACAAAATCCAAAAGTGTTGTGCTGTTCCAGAGCTGCCTGTTGACCCAAAGGCCATGAGCACGGGTGAAGGGAGGGCAGGGGGAGAAGGCCGGGGCCCGCACAACCTCTGGCCTGGCATCAGGTGCCCTTTGAGGGCATTGTGCTTTTGCACGCACCAACGGGCTTCTGAGTTTGGCACCGGAAGGAACTGGAGCTGACGCTTCCCCACAGCATCGTAGGCCAAGGCGTTTCATTTCTAATTACAAAAATGAGCGGAAGTCTGAAGGGCATTCTAGGATGATTCACGTGAGCAAGGAAATATCTGGAAGGAATTACCTTGGCAGGTTGCATGTTCAGAAAGATCCTGGTTCCTAGCCTTGTGCTTCTGCAAAGAAAAATACTCATAAGGAGGCAGAGAGCACAAAAGGCCCGAGGTAGCTTAACAAAAGACTACCAGAAATTATCAACGGAGAGAGGAATAAATAAAAAAGCACAGTTTGTTTTACTAAAGATCCCTCGGGAAGCAAGAATTATGACATTGTTAGAGGAACCCAGGAATTAATATAACAATACAGTTTGTTTTATGAATGTTGCCATGGAAGGGAAGAAGGATGTCAGAGGAACTTAGAATTTCATTTTGGAATCAGTCTCAGAGGGAACCCTTTCCCCCCGACTAGCACAATGGCTGTTTAAGTCAGAATCATTTTTTGTGGCACTCGAGTTTATTCAACCGAAGAAGGGAAGCGCGGCAGTTTCTAAAGGCCTCGGCCAGCGTCTCAGCTGCAGCGCAAGGGGCCTGCTGCCGCAAAGCCCGGGGGGCTGGGGCCGTGTTGGTCCCCAGGGAATCCAAAATGTGGACTCCAGCGGGACCCCTTGCATTGGGGAGGGCGGAGATTGCCGAGCTGGCTAAAACACAGACGAGGCAAGGAAGGCGATGAAAGGGCTACCGGTCCGTGGGTCAGTTGGTACCGGCCCGCGGCTCCTCCTCGTCCTCCTTCCTGGCTGCTGCCTCGGGGGCTGCCCTGCCACTCTGCTGCCAGCTCACCTTTGGTGCTCTCCAGCGGCCGCCATGGCTGGGCCCCCCCTCAGCATGGCACTGTGCAAATGCTGCTGGCAGCGCCCCCCAGTGGGCGGTGGGAAGTCAGGGGCACCGGCGGGAAAGCAATTGGAGCAGGAGCTCAGGTGGCGACCCCCCAGTCTGATCACACAAGGTCCTTCTAATGTGCTCATTGTCAGAACAGGTGAGGTGCAGAAGCACCGTCAGTACAGACTGGACCTGCCCATTCGACTGAGAGGAATCAAGGGCTTCTGGTCCGGAGCAAAGTCATGGGCCACCAGCCGGCCAGTTCCCCCCTGTGCCCATGAAAGGGCGCCATTCGGTTCAGAATCAAGCCTTCCAGAACGGCTGCATCCGGATTCATGTTTTCCTATGGAAAACACTAAATATTTGTTGAGCAATTAGCCCGTTCAGATTAGTGGTATGAAAAGACAATTCTTGCTAATTACAGGGGGAAGTCAGTCAGAAGATGCCACATGAGTTTGCCAGTTGTAAGGATAAAAACTGGCTTGCATAAACACACGCACGCACGCACGCACACACACACACACATCCCCTTTTGTCTAAAATTCAAATGAAATGAAAGACTCCAAAGTGCCTCCCTCTGAAATCCCCTAACACAATTACTTTAGATAATTAAATATTTATCACAGCTGAAGAAATAAGCCCATTTAATGTTTCAGGCAAGTTTTTAAAAAATCTCCCTCCCCCCCCTCCCCTCAATTCATTTCTCTTTAATTGCTTTTCCTCCTGCTTCTGCCACTTCCCCAGTTTTGGGGCCTTCTGCTGCAGACCCTTGCCAGTCACTCGGGGCTTTCCTCCTTGGAGTTTTCATGGAGAGGGACGTGTTTAAGGGGACTGGTGTGTTCCAGTCACTAATTCCTCGCTCTTCTCTCGGTGAGATTTCTAACCGCAGGATGGAACATTTAATCCCAGACACAACCGTGCAGGTATTTAAATCCCAAATGGAAGCTCCAAGTCCCCTTGTTGTTGTTTTTCTTCTTAAATGTTGTTCATTTTTGAGGGGGGAATGTTAAAACGCCCGTGGCCTCCCCATGGGATAGAAGCTCGAAGCCACCGGGCACCCCCCCCTCCGCAGACCTGCTTCAGTTTGTCACATGGAGACCAGCTACTTAAAAATGATTGCTACTACTAATTCCTACTCTTCTTGCTGCTGTTTTTGGCCAGACTTTAACAGGACTGCAGTAAGGATCCAAAGAGTCCCCCCAAAGATCAAAAGAGTCCCTCCAAAGATCAGGAAGTGCGTCTCCCATGCCTGGATGTGGGTGCAATTGACACCTGCACCAACCGCCAGGAATTTGGGGGGTGATCTTTGATGCCTCCCTCTCCATGGAGGCTCAGGTCACAAAGGTAGCCCGAAGAGCATTTTTTTCATCTGCGCCAAGCCCGGCTCCTAGCGCCCAACCTGTCCTCTGAACACCTGGCCACAGTGATCCATGCAACGGTCACTTCCAGGTTAGACTACTGTAACTCGCTCTACACGGGATTAACCTTAGCCTTGACCCAGAAATTACAGCCGGTACAAAATGCGGCTGCAAGGGTCCTCACTGGTACTCCTTGGCGGGCCCACATCCAGACAGTGTTACGTCATCTGCACTGGTTACCAGTCTGCTTCTGGATCAAGTTTAAGGTTTTGGTTTTAACCTTCAAGGCTATATGAGGCTTGGGCCCTGCATATTGGCGGGACCGCTTGTCTGCCCATGCCCCCCGCAGGGCACTCTGCAGGTATGAATCTGCTGATGTTTCCCAGGCTGCCAGGACATTTGCCTGGCCTCAACTAGGGCCAGGGCTTTTTTGGCCCTGGCCCCAGCCTGCTGGAATGAGCTCCCGGAAGAGCTGAGGGCCCTGCCAGAGTTTTCAGCTTCCTGCAGGGCCTGTAAGACGGAGCTCTTCGGCCAGGCGTATGGTTGAGGCCCCAGAGCTACCATCAGGGGGTCCCCTAGAGCCGGTGAGATCAGGTCCCTCACTCCTCAGGAAAGAGCTCCGGACTGCTAGCTGGACAGGGGCGGGGCAGATGGGAAGTTAACTCCAACAAATAGCCATCTTTTAATGTGTAGGGGATTTTAAGGGTTGTGTTGTTTTTATTATTTTATTGTAAACTGCTTCAAGTCTTTGAGAGCAGCAGCATATAAACAAACAGAGACACAAACAAATATCATGAAAACAGGCCAGCCTTTCACAGGACTGTGATCAGGATCCAAAAGGTTATTTAAAAAATGAAAATTGGGACAATCTGCCAAACTTTCACAGGACTACTGTCAGGATCTGAAAAAAAAAAGATTAAAAGTCAAAAATTGTCACATGGATGTCACTCGGTTCATTGGCATGCTGCAGAAATTTTAGGCACTTGCTGGTTTGATTGATCTGGCCAATCTGTATGCACATCATCTGTCGCCAGCTCCACAAGATCTGTGCGCTGTGCAGGATCTGAGCTTGGCCATGAGCTGCAGAGGGGAGGGGGTTCGAGCCCAGCAGGCTCCTTGCAGGTCTGGGCATGAGGAGGCCTTTCCAGGAGGCAACACACACCTTGGATAGCCTCTTGTTGCTCACTTGCCTGCTAGATCGGCTTTATTGGTTGGCCCCAACAAGTCCTCCCCGGCCACTTGGGGTCCTGCGTCCTGTTCGGTAGCTCAGAAGTCCTTTCTGAGCAGCGCCATCCTGGAGCTCTGAGGCCTTTTCCTTCTTTTTCCCAGATTCTTATACATTATACTCATTTAACAGAAATCCAGCATCTATTCAGACAAACCCGGTTCCAGCATATTTTAAGAAGAAATCCCAGCGGTCACAAAATTCTTCAGGTGGTCTCCTGTTCACGAAATTGGAGAGTTTAGCCCCCACAGCATAGCCTCTGACGTCCTGTAACCAAGAGTCAGCGTTACAGTCAGAGTAGTTCAGCAGTGGAATAGGCTGCCTCAGGAGGTGGTGAGCTCCGCCTCACTGGCATTCTTCAAGCAAAGGTTGGATACACACTTTTCTTGGATGCCTTAGGATGCTTAGGGCTGATCCTGCGTTGAGCAGGGGGTTGGACTAGATGGCCTGCATGGCCCCTTCCAACTCTATGATTCTATGATTCTATGTTAGGCAGCTCTTGTTGTTTGCATTTGGTGGCAACCAGGAATCTGGCGGGCATCGTCACGTAGAAGAATTCCACGGCAAGCACAGGCTAATTCTCAGGGAAGATACCCAACAACGTACATTCTGGATTCAATGGGAACTTGATACCAAGTACCCTCTCAAGTTTCTCATGGATTTTTATCCCACCCACCTGGTCACCACATGTGGTCAAAAGAGCCAATAAACTCTTTGGATCACCTGCATCTCCCATCAAATTGACCTGACATTTTGCGTATATCTTTAGGGGTTAAGTACCATCTCTAAAACACCTTGTACCGATGTTTCCTCAGTAGCTGACACTTGGCTAGTTTCATGTTTTTAGGCCAAAGTCGTTCCCATACAGCAGAGTTCTCTCTTCCTCAAAGATCTGCATGCGTCTCATCATACGAGTCGCAACCTGGTCTGCTTCTGCATCCAGCTTGAAGAAGAAGAAGAAGAAGAAGAAGAAGAAGAAGAAGAAGAGTTGGTTCTTATAAGCCGCTTTCCCCTACCCGAAGGAGGCTGAAAGTGGCTTACAGTCACCTTCCCTTTCCTCTCCCCACAACAGACAAGTATTAACAAGTATTTGTACTTGCTTCCTAACAAATGGGGCTTCTTCAGTGCTGCTTCTGGTTGTAACGCAGTCAGATATCTTCCTTTTCCGCCATAGGTTTTTAGGCCCTCTTTGCCCAGCAGCCTTTTCTGCGGGTCCCACCCATTGCCGGAATGCGGTCTCCAGGCAGGGTCCACACATTCCACAAATGACTGGCATAGGGAAGGGAAGGGGAGTGTTGCAGTCCACCAAAGGATCAAAGGCCAAAGGTCACTGGAGGGCAATCTATGGTAAGGCTCAATGCCCAGTTTGTGGGGATGAGGGCATTGCTGATGGCGTTTCTCATTATATGGCAAGTTGTTTCATAATGAAAACTGTCTCTCTCCATTTGCTGTATGTTGCACCCCCACCCGAAGCTGGATCCTTTTGTACCCAGCAGAGACGCAAGCCCTTTCATACGTGGGAAATAAAGCATGTTCAGCCTACTTCAGGGACTGCTTCCAGCTGGATCCTGCCATTTCACCCAGGAAAATGCAGTTGCAATGTGCATGGGAAGTGCATTATTTGGTGCGGGTGAAAGTGCAGAGAGGGGGTTCTGAGCTCAGCCCTTTTGGCAGCAGAACAGCTGGCCCCTTTGGGAACAAGGGATGGTCCACAGCAGTCAGATTTCACGACTCAAAGCTCCCTGCCTCAGGCCCCAGCTGGAATGGAGAACTGTGAGCCCTTCCACCCCAGTCGGGGACAGGCAGAGCGCTGCTGCTCACTGAACACACGGAAACATTTCTCGGGGCCCTGCAGCTGACAACGGATGTAGGTGATCCTGATCCGAATTCAGAAAACCTTCCTTGGCATAGAGCTCGATGTACAGGGAAGGCTAAATGGTGAGCAGGAGCATAGAGACGGTTGTGCTTCCATCATGCAAGCAGCCCACATCAGAGACAGCTTGGTCCTTGAGACCACCAGCAAGAGCTTTGCAGTGCTCACAATCACTGATGTAGATGTTGGTAACCTGATACAAGAAGCGTGAAATGGATGCTAATTTTTCTTACATGGTTCTGATGCTATGCCCAGAGACGTGAGACTAAACTAAAATAACTTTAAAACTTTCCAGTTTTTTGGTTCAGAATGTAAAGTCTAGAAACCTCATCTCCCAATTGATGGGCATTTTTCTGGCTGTGGAGCAGCCCACAAATGGCCCCCTGGATGCTGGCCATGGATGGTCAGCTTCCTCCAGCGACCCTGCAAGACAGAACGTGCCAGCATCATCCGGAGCATGTGCAGAAGGACTTTCCTTCACTGCTGGGGAACCAGGGATGCTTCTCTTTTTTACAGAGAGGACATGGGACCACAGAACTTGCGTGTTTAACAATGCCCGTTGTCTCCTAAGGAGAGCACCGCCTCATGTGGACCTAACTGAGGAGCATTTCAAGCTGTTTCCCATCTGTGCTGTGATAGCTGTTATTGCTATGTGCTCACAACTTTCTGTCTTCTTTGGACAGGGCATTATGGGCATGTCATGCATCATTTGAAAATCAGCAACGCTTTGTACGCATGGCCTACCTTGGCTTTTGGGTGTGCATACATCAGCCAGTGACATGCCACATGTCAGTGTAAGTTGAGAACTTACCGGATTGACCTACAGTTCCCAGGCGGCAGTGTGAGAATGCACCAAATGTTTGTGATCCAGCAGAGAGTGCTCGATCAACATGAGCAAGCCTGCGTTAGGGATGAGACGGCAAAGGAGAAGGGCCAGATGCAATTCTGCCCAGTCCTCAGTCTGCTGGTAGGGCTTGGTCCTGGCAGAACCCTCCACACTGCTTCTTCCTCAGAATCCCATGGGGTTGCCACTGGCGGGACCTGACAGATGACTCACTTGGCCTTAACCTGGCAGCTGCCCTCCGACCCTCCTCATTTCTCCTTTTGTTTTCTCCGCCCTCTACGTGACCATCCCTGGAGACACCCTGGGGTGGGTGGCATTTCTAAATGGACAGTGTCCAGTTTTAAAATGGGGTCATCATCGCTGGATGCCCTCCCACCTAGTTTGGCTGTTTTGGGGGATAGTAAGGCACAGCTTTCAGATTTCCGAGGACTGGGTTTCTGCAGGGCCCCTGTCAACTCCTCTGCTCTTTTTATTCATGAGCTAGGAGAGTAAGCAGGCATCTCTTGCTCTCCCAGAAGCTGAGCTAGAGAGCTGAGAGAGACTGTGGTGAGGAGACAAAGAGGCCACTCTTGGCCCTTTAGGACAAAGCAGGTCCTGGAGGAAACGAGCCAAGCCCACCATGCTGCCGCAGTCCGTGTCCCTGCTCCTGCAACCTCGCCATGGCCGGCTCAAAGACGGATGATTGGGCGCTTGCCTGCCGGAGCACAGCAATGGCTTGGTGACCTGCCAACCTGGAGAAGCCAGTGTATAAATAGCTGTGGAGAAGACCTGGAGGTCACTCCCTGAATAATGACGCTGCTCTTTTGTTTGCAGCGAGCAGGCTGCAGTGAGACGCATGGAGGGCTGCCCTGTCCCACCCAATTCTGCCCCTCCAAGAAGAGATGTGGAACTGGGAGCTGTGAGGCTTTGTGTGTCTGGGGGGGGGGGACCACCATGGCACAGTAGGAAAGGAGGGAGTCCTGCAGGGCGGGGGACTTGGGCCGAGGAGGCCTCTGCATTTGCAGTCCTGTTTTGGAGGGATGAAGCTTCCGAATTAGCAGCTGAATAGTTGAGGGCCATTTCTGGTTCGGAGGGATGAGCAGGTGCCGAGTTGTTTGGCTGTGAGACATAAGAGGCCCACCAGGAACAACGGACTGCCCTGCCTGGCAGATATTGTATTTGGCAAGTTGGTTTCCTGTCCTTCCATCAGAATCACAGCTTGTTCAAAATAGAAAGCAACAATAATTTACCACCTGAAGGACAACAGATTGAATATTGGAGAACGGGAAGGGGGGGGGAGATCGTGAGGCTGGAGGTGCTTTAAGGGTGGGATGAGGAAGCTAAAATGAGGGGGGAGGGGCAGTGGAACGACTGGAGCACAAATTGGGCCTGTTCTCTGAGCCTGGACATTTGTCTCGTAAAGTCTCTCTTGCGGGCACAAAACAGCGTCTTGCAGCCTTCCCAAAACGAGGAGTTTCTCCTTTGCTGCAAACCTGTAAAATGAGTAAGAAGCAAGAAGCAAGAGAGAGCCCCTTTGAGTCAGGGGCTGGGACCCTCTCCCAGCCAGCCTGCAGAAAACAGGAGGCGGCTTAAAGGGCTGTTCCGAGCACCCCGGCATCTCCACTGGCTTCCAGGAAGATATCAGCTTCGCTTGTCAGCCCTAGCATGTTGCCCGGGGGCCTGGCTGGGATCCAGCTGGCAATGCCAGGCTCTCTCTGCGCCGAAGATGATCCAACCCCCACATGGCACGAACGTTGTCTGCTCCTCAAATCTGCGGCTGCAGAACCAGGCCTGGCAGAGACTTCGCTCCTTAGCAGACCACGACCACCCGCCCCGTCTGGAACAGCCGATGGATTTATTCCTTGATCAAAAATACTCCTGAGGTGACTTCCAGAGTTGGATGAAGCACTAAACCGGCAATATTTGGACATAAAAAACAGCCCCAAACAAGAGCCGGGGGTAAAATAATTGCAGCATCAGAACCAAACAGAAGAGCATCGAAACAGGTTGTAAAAGCCGCCAGGCTCCTGGAAATGACCAGAAAGCCAAGGCTGGGAAGAAAAATGAACGTTCCTCCGAGCCGCTAAAACTGACCAGGCCTGGCTCCAAACAAGGGGGGTCTGGAACTGGGACGTCTCTCTCTGAAGACCCCCTCGCCCCAGAGGCAGGGGTGGGCACCAGCCAGGCCCCTGAAGAGAAGCCGGGGGGAGTGTCCTGTGAGCTCAGTGGTCCCAGGGCCTGGCTCCGGAGGGCACTGTGCGTTGTGGCTGCCTGGAAGCAGAGGGATGGGGCGCGATGCTCTGCCTCTTGGGCTCTGCCGACAGAAGCCAAGAACTTTGTGCTCCTCCATAAAGTGGGAATGGCTCTGCTGCCATTGGGGGCCAGCTGTTAGGAGTCTTAGAATCACAGAGTTGGAAGGGAGGTCCTTCCCTTGGAAGGGAGGTCATGCACACTGCAGGAAGTCACAACTACCTGCACACCCACAACAACCCCAGTTTCATGCCCAACTGATCCCCCCACCAAAAACCTCCAGAATCCAGCCTGGCCTGGAGGGAATCCACCTCCCATCCCACAGTGGCTATCAGCAATTCCCTGGGTCTGCAAGGAAGGGCCACAAGGGACAAGCCCTGGCACATCCCTTCCTGCCCACCCACTCGCCGTCTGCCTAAGTTCAGTCTATGCTGAACTCCAAAAGGAGGCCAGAAGGGTTAGGGTTAGGGTTAGGGTTAGGGTTAGGGTTTCACGGGGCCCCTGCATGCCCTGGAGCATTTGCTGTGGTGCTTGAGGGCCTTCTGCCTCATATTGGCACAGTAGCCAGGGGGTGCGCCCTGCTTCCTTGTGGCTGGAAGGGGAAGCCTTCAGCATGCCACGGTGGCCATTGCAGGGCCTGGCAATATGGCCACATGGCTGTGGGGCATGCCACTGCTTTGTCTGTGGCCGCACTTGGACCTCAATGTGCTAGGGTTGCCAACCTCCAGGTTGTGGCTGGAGATCTCCTGGGGTTCCAACAGATTTTCAGGAGTCTGAGGTCAGTTCCCTGGAGGCCAATGGCTGCCTTGGAGGGGGGGCTCCCTGGCCTTATGCCCCACTGGAGCCCCTTTGGCCCCCCCAAGCCCACCCCCCTCAGACTCTACCTTCAAAGCCTCCCAGGAATGTCCATCCTAGAGCTAGGCCAGCCTATAAATCAGGGGTAGTCAAACTGTGGCCCTCCAGATGTCCCAAGGGCTCCTGGGAATTGTAGTCCACGGACATCTGGAGGGCCGCACTTTGACTACCCCTGCTATAAATAAACAGGCAGTGGGCCAGAGTGGGCCTTGTGCTCCCCGCTCCCTACCACATTGCCTCGGTTGGGCTTGCTATTGGGGCCTCTGCCTTCCCGCTGCCTGGCACAGGGACTGGGGCTAAGTGCCAAGGTGGGGGGGGGCTGCTACGAGACCCTCCTTGGCAGGCTAATTGCCTGCTCACTGTCCACGAAAACCAGGAGCAAATCCCTGCAAGGGCACAAAACGCTTCCTAAGCAGGACGGAGCCTGTTGAGATGAGTGAAGAAAGCAGTGGGGGTGGGGGTGGGGGTGGGGATGGGGTGGGGGAGGGCCCTGTCTGTGGCTGGGGCATGGCTTCGTGGCTGCAGGATTCGCTTCCCTGATGCATGGCTGGCAGCTCCACCGTCTGCTGAAGGAGGTGATTTATCTCTGCTGGGCTCTGACGGCACATTTGCAAATGAATCCGTGATTGCAAAGCCCACTGTTTGGCTAGTTGCAGCTGGGGGCTGCTGTTTCCTTGTCTTCTCCTTGCTGGAAGGCTGGGGAAGGGGGCGGGATCTAGACTGAGTCCAGCCTCCAAAGTCACAGCTGGAAACATCTGCTGCCAGTCAGAGCAGACAATACTGCATGAGCTGGGCCAGTGGGCTGACCCTGCAGATGATGCTGGGACAGGCAAGATCTGTGGCGTGTGCGGAAAGTGTCCTGCAGCGGCGTCGGAGGAGGAGGAGGAGGAGGAGGAGGTGTGCATTTAGCATAGTAGGATTGGGAATCTCCTGACACTTTTCACACCCTCTCGTCCCGTGCCCTGATTGGCTCCTTGGAGACTGCCTACTCCACGGGACATGCCTCCTCCCTGCTTGCCTCCAGAATGAACGGACTGAATGAACGCAGAACAACCGTTCAGACAGGCAGCTAGGACTCTCTGTCTCTCCTCTTTCTGCACAAAGTTTGTTTCTCTTCAAAATAAAACTATTTTGTTCTTATAAGCAGCCTGATGCTGCCTTCCTCTTTGCACCTTTGAATCCTGCCCGCAGAGGGCAGCTTGATCGGTTCCTCCCTTGGCTCACCTGGGGTAGGAAACGGCACTCCAAATTCCACTGCAAAGTCCAAACAGTACTAGCAGGCCTATATTTAGCCAGGCAGTCCAGAAAATAACATAAGTGTCTCTGTAATACCCCGAAGAGAGAGAGAGGTGTGTGTGTGTGTGTGTGTGTGTGTGTGTGTAATTATAGCCCTGTGCATTGTTTGCGGTTGCTCCTGCAGCTGCCGGGCTCCTGCAGTGGGGATCGGCCAAATGACATTTGAGAAATAAAATTCTTCCTGCAACAATTGAGGCTGCCTCCCTCCTGTGTGGAAGCAAACAAGGACACAACAACAACCACACAGGAGGCAGAGCGAGGGGATGGGCAGCAGACCCCAGCTGCAGAGCAGCTTTCCTTTCCATGGCATTTCTCCAGGTTTCCTCTCTGCGTAAGCCCCATTGAAAGCCAGGCGGGTTACTCAGCAGTAGCACTTGCTGAATTGGGATGCGGTTCTCAGGGCATTTTGAAGAGGAGGCGGGAGTGAGCTTGTGCGCTGTGTCCACGGATGTTTTGCACGGGTGTTCAAACTCCTTTCGGCTCAGCTGGTAACAGGGTTGCCGGCTGCAGGCACCATCTTAGGACGGCTCAGACAAAAGTCCCCGCTGGAACAGCGGCATTCATTCTACAGCTGAACATAATGCTTAAAAAAAAAACACCACCTTGAAATTTCATGGCCAACTTGATTGCTGCATTTGGTACCCAGGAGGCGTATTCCTTCGTAAACTACCTTCCCCTCTAAAAATACTAGCAGCCCAGGCCGTTTCCTCGAGAGGGGGGCTCTGAAGGGAGCCTCTTCCCACCATGCACCAGGAGCTGCTCCTGCGGCACAGAGACCGGCAGCCTCATGGCAGAAGGATTTCGGAGCAGCCCGTAGCAAGTGCTGCCAGCTGGGGAAATTGTTTGTTCCAAGCCAGATTCACGTGGTCTGAAGCAGCAGGGGGGAGTGGAGTCCGACAGCACCTTTAAGACCAACAAAGTTTTATTCGAGATGTGAGCTACTCTCTGCATGTACACAAAAAGCCACACCTTGAATAAAACTTTGCTGGTCTTAAAGGTGCCCTCGGACTTGAAGTTTGTTTTGTTCCGAGCCAGTTCTTTTTGAACTTTGGTGTCATTGCTAAGATTGAATTAACTCGCGTGGGGCATCTTCTGCTGCACTCATTTAGAAAGAGAAGCAACTCGTAATCTTGTTAATCGGCTCCCTGCTCTATGGACAGCCTGTTTGCTTCTTGGGCTCAAATCTCCCGCAGCCCTGACTGCTCAAAGAAGGATGACCTGGGAGAAGGAGGCTCGAACACGCAGGGATGCGGGGAATCCAGGCGAGTCATTTGCAAGGTGTCACTCGATGTGGAGGGCCGGAATCATGCGCTCCTGCTGCAGACTGGGGGGGTCTTGAGCACACCTCAGCCCAGCCAGGGTGGGAAATGAGGCTTAGAAGCCCCTTTGGTAGCAGGTAGGATTTAGAGGCGTCTCTAAACCACTGATGAACAATTCAGTCAGGCACTGAGCTACTGATGGGCTTTTTGCTTTGAATGCCTGTCCCCAGCCACCCCCACAACCTCCCCACGTGTTTCTGTGGGGCCCAGGGGAATGCAGTGGCACCCAGCTGATGGTCTTCGGCTTCCCAAAGCCCAAAACTTATTCTGGCTGAGTCCATCCGATGCATGACGGCAGAGCGGTGCAGTGGCTGGGGTGTCAGGCAAGGTGTTGGGAGGCCCAAATCCAACACCCCCCCCCCCACACACACACACACACTTTGTCATGGGAGCTTGCTGGGTGATGAAGGGTTGCCAGATCCCCCCTGGCACGGGCAGGGGGTGGGGGTGGCTTGCCAACTCCTGGAAATCGGCAGATGGAGGCTGGAGAGAGGTGAGATCTCAGTGAGGTACAATGCCTTAGAATCCCCTCCAGAGCATCCCTTTTCTTCAGGAGAACTGACCTTTGTAGTCTGGAGATGAGCTCTAATGCTGAGAGCTCTCCAGTTCTCCTCTGAAGGCAGGCGTCCATATGGGTGACCTTGAGCCATATACTCTCTCCCAGCCTCACCTACCTCACAGGTTTGTTGGGAAGAGGGGAGGGGAGAATGGGGTACACTTCTGGGCTCCTTAAGAAACAGGTAGGATAAAAATGTGCCTGGATAAATAAATCATTTTTTCCTTCTCATTTGTCCTGATCTAGCTTGCTGTTCTTCTATTTATACTTCTTTCCCACATGACAGCTGCTCAGAGAGGGTTGCAATAGGAAGTTCAATATCATCAACATACAACACGCACATTTAAAACATTTCGTTTCAAAACCAGCAGCTTGGAACAAGTGAAAAATTACAGCATCCAATTAAGTCGCAAGAAGAAAAGGATTTTCACTTCTGACTGCAAAGCCTCAGAAAATGTGAGCTTCACTCAGGACAGAAACGTCCTGAAAAACACACACACACACACACACACACACACACAACGTCTCCTTGGACCCAGAATCCCGTGTGTGTGTGTGCGTGTGTGCATGCGTGTATGGGGTGTCCTGAGAAGGATCTTGTCCCCTGGGGCAAGACCACCTGCTATGGCCTCCCCACCCACAAAAGAAGCGCAGGGACCTTCTTCAAGGCCATCTGGAGCTGTCTAGGCTGAGCCGGCAGATTGGCCCCATGGGTGAAGGGGCACCAGTGCTGGAGCTCATGAGAGACCGGAGTTGCCTGCTGCCAGAGATCGCCAACCCTGGACTGGGTGGGTTTTCTCTCTCCAGGGGGGGCCTCCAGAGCTCCCACAATTAGGACAGATCTCCAGAGATGAGTTCCCTGGAGAAAATGGCTGCTTGGGAGGATGGACTTGAGGGTGTCTTCCTCTTCCTCAGCCTTCGCCTTCCCTCAGCTCCACTCCCCAAATCTCCAAGTCACAGCTGGCAACTCTAAATAGTTAACATTTCTGAACTGTCTTCCAGGACAGTCTCATGCAAAATACAGCTGAGCCCAAGAGCCAGGGTGCTTTCCTGGCCACCAACAATCCTTCTTCCGCAGGGTTGTTGTGACTCTGGCCTACCAGCAAATCAGGGAGATCAGCACTGAAATGTCAGAATCAGCTTTACTATACGCCAACTCTACCCTCTCTGTTTGCTTCCCTCTCTGCCATGCGCCCATCAAGTAGTTGTTTGTAAGCTGCTTTGGGACTCCTTCAGGTAGGGGAAAGTGTGGTATCAAAGACAGCTCTCTCCTCCTCCTCCTCCTCCTCCTTCTCCTTCTCCTTCTCCTTCTCCTTCTCCTTCTCCTTCTCCTTCTCCTTCTCCTTCTCCTTCTCCTTCTCCTTCTCCTTCTCCTTCTCCTTCTTCAAGACAGCCAAGTGATTGGGGGGGGGGGGGGGCTGGAGAGGGAAAGGCCCGGCTAGCTCCTCACAGCTTGTGTTGTGTCTTCTTGTCTGGAACCGGGGATGGGGGGGGGGGGGATCCTCTGAGCCCGCACAGAGTGAGGCAAGCAGCCCCGGGACTCCCATGGACAGGGGGTGTGGAGGAGGCTTCTCAGACAGGCTCCCCCCCCCCGCCCAAGCAAGGCACTGGGCAGCCCCCCTCCCCCGCATTGGAAAGGGAGCCCATCAACACATTCTAGTTCATAAATGATTCACATTGGTATTTATTCTTGAGAGTGTTTTTCCCCCCAATGGGAACATTCATAGGAAAGCCACAAGGTATAATGAAAGAGCTTTGCCCCTGCTGTGAAGGAAGGGCTTTAAAGGCCTCCATCACTCGCCGGCCTCTCTTCTCGCCCCGACGGGGTTGGAAGTGCTCCTGCCACGTTGGCATGCTGGTCCACGCTCACGAGAGCTGCAGGCCACGCGGCCTTCGGGGGTAACAAACCCCACAGCATTCAATGGTGAGACCCCCCCCAGCCCACCCGCCCGCCCGGGGGGGAGGGTGTCTTCAGGGAGCCACAAGCAAGGGGGGGCACCCAGAAACCCTTGTTTTACTGGCCAGGAGAGAAAGACATCCAGTGGGTTTGTACATCAGAGAGAGAGAGAGAGAGAGAGAGAATCTTAAAAAGGAAGAAAAACCACCAAAAAGACATTTTAAGAGATGTCAAGGAGGAATCCACAGAGCTATAGAAAGCCAACGCTAAGCCTCTGGGAAGAGCACAGGGCATTTGCCGGAAGACCCGTCTGCTCAGACTACAGTTTTGCTGGCATAAAATGTTCCTCTCAGGCAGAGTGAATCCCCCGTGGCCCTTGAGGCTGGAGTCACCACTGAGAAGGCCCCCAGGAGGCCCCCAGGTGGGTCCCGGACATCTCAAGGCCTTGCAGCCGATCATGAGACCACCCATAAGTTGCCTGGGAGAAAATGGCTGCTTCGGAGGGCGGGGTCTGCAGCATGATGCCCTTCTGAGGTCTTTCCCCTCCCCCCCGAGATCCCCCCCCCCAATTATCCAGGCATTTCCGGACCCAGAGCTGGGAGCGCTTGGGGAGAGGGAGAAGCTGCTGCTCAGCATGGCGGAGGTCACCCCTGCCCTCCCCGGACTTCATCCCTCCAGGCCTGGCAGCCGCCTGGGACGCTGGTCCGTTTGGCAGGGCTCCTCCTTGCTCTGTGCTTCCTGCTTCCTGTCATGGCTGAGCAGGAAGGAGGGAACCCGGGAAGTCAGATTAACTCAGAAGGCTGCGTCTGTCCTTGTCGCTCTCAGAACAACGGCAGAGCTGCCGAAACACAGCTCTTCTCTCTCTCTCTCTCTCTCTCTCTCTCTCTCACACACACACACACACACACTGACGCACAAAGGCCCCCCAATCTCCTGTGTTCTGCTTTCTCCATGCTGGCGGGAGCTGGTCGTTCAGCACTCATGCAAATCGATGTGGTGGTCACTGGTGCATTAGAAATGACCTTTTACTTCTTTCAAGCGTCTGTCTGCTAGAAGGTGATGCCCAGCCCTGTGCCAGTAAAAGGAAAGCAAGCCAGCTTCCCCCTTTGTAGGGAAAGAACATAGCTCACCAGGTAGCAGCCAAAGAGCGAGAGGGAGAGACCAGCACCCACCGAGACACCTGGGCGAATGATTAGGGACTGTGGCCTGTGCCGTCATACAGAGCTTGCTGTGTACCGTGTATTTTTGCATCGTTTAAGGCGTCACCTCGATACTTATGCTTGCTTCAGGTTTATGGTTGGTCTTGCAGCCCTGATCCCTCGGCCCTGCTTGTGGAATGCTCCTGCCTTGCAGCAGAGGCTCAAGGGAAGCCCCTGGCCGGCCTGGCCTGGCCTGGACAGCCCATCAAATGGAACCTGCCTGAGTCTGGTCGGCCATTCCAAGGCGGGGGGGGGGGGGGCTCTGTCCGAGGACCAAGAACAGCTGCACACCCAGCGGCACACCCTGGCCAAGGCTGCTGGGGAGAGGGCGTCCAGGAGGGGCCAGGGACAGTCTGCCTGAGCCCCCTGAGCCCCGGACCAGCACTGCCCTCCCACTGTGTGCTGACAAGGGACAGTGCTGGCAATAGGTTGGGAAGGCGAATGAGCCAGGGCATACCTCTCCCTCCCCTTCTGCCTCTCCGGTTGAAAAGGTGGCCCAAGCCCCTCCCTCACCGCCCTTCCAAGGGGGGTCCTTTGACAGAGAGCATTGGAGGGTGGTCTTCCAAGGATGCCAGCACGGGGTGGGGGATCAGTTGCTGCTGCTGCTGCTGCAGAGGGGGAGCAGTGTAGATTGGCCAGAGAAATGAACTTGCCCGAGCAGCCCCATCTAAACATATGAATCCCTGATCAATACAGCCTGTTTCCATCGATCCGTGACTCCTCATAATGAACTGATTACGGGAAATGCAGCTGCAAAGCCAAACATCAGAACTCCTCTCCCTCTTTCCCGGCACGCAGAGCCAGCCCCTTTCCCTTGGGGGCCAGAAGCCCTTGGGGGCCAGGAGGTGCGCTTCCAAGCATCGCAGGTGAGACAGACCTCTAGTGGGGTTGCTCCGGGCCCAGGATGCCCACTCTGCCGCGTGCCAAGGAGGTGCTACTCAGCAGCAGAAGCAAATGTTCCATCCGACAGGGGTGCTGGCCCCGGGGGTGCCCCTGGTGCGGGTGGGGTGGGACGGGGTCTGGTAGCCGGACTCCTAGACATTTGGGACTCCTCTTGTTCCTTAGTGCAGCCCTTCAGCGCTTGCTGCTAGAGGAAGGTCACTGCAGAAGACCTGCAAGCACGGACTGGGGGAAGAAGGGAGCCTCGGGGCTGAGGGGGCCGTCAGGAGACACATTAGTTGGCGTGCTTGGTGGACGGTGGGTTCCCCAGGGGCCCCCTTCAGGCCCAAGATGTTCCGGAACTTCAGAGGTGAGGCCTTGGCACAAAGTCACACAAAGCGGAGCCAGGAGGGGCTGTTAAAAGAATGCTCTGAACATGCCGTCTTCTGAGTGGCAGCCTGTAGCTCTGCAGATGCCCACGTGAATGACTTTTATCTATTTCAATTAAAACGTTAGCCTGCTCAGTTTTACAGTGTCCATCTGGCCCCTACAAGACACGGGGAAGGACGCTGGATATGAGCAGCAGCAGGCTGCTCCGCTGATCAGGCAAAGTTCCAGAGCATTCACAACTGGCCGGTCTTCTCGCAGGCCATCCGGGCTGGGCAGCCGATGAGAGTGCTCCGTGTGCCTGGGAGACAAGGGCCCTGGGGTCCGTCCATCGTGAGGCTGTGGGATCTGTGTCTAGAGCCGCTGACATGGACCGCGGACACCCAGGCTCAAATCCTTGCTCGGCTGCAAAGCTGGCTGGGAGATGATGGGTCAGCCACCATGGTTTACCCTAAGCCACCTCCCCAGGTGGTGGCCAGGGCTGCAGCCTCCAGGTGGGGCCTGGAGATCTCCTGGAATCATTGCTCTCCAGTTCACAGAGATCAGTTCCCTTGGAGAATGGACTCTGGGGCAGAATACCCAGCCAAAGTCCCTCTCCCCCCTAAACCCAGGCTCCTCCCCCAGCCCTCCAGGAATGGCCTGACCCAGAGTTGGCAACCCTGGTTGCTGTGGGGGGGGGAAATAGGTGGTGGGAACTTCCGTGGCAGACAACAGCTGTGATGATGAATTCCCATGGTGCTCCAAGGCTCTCTTTTGGGAGGGGGTCCCCTGGGCGTCCCCCAGCACCCAGGCACCAAAGCTGCCCTCGTCGTGACCCTCTGCACTCCCGCCCCGGCTGGGATGAGCCCCAGCACGAAAGCACACGGCTAATGATCCTTCCGTCTCCCGGGCGGGCAGGACCAATCAATGTCCAGAATAGAAAATCGCTCCTGCCCTCCTCAGGCTGGCCGGTCGCAGGCCCTTTGATCTGTCATTCGCTTTGAAATCCCTCCTCCTTCCCCGATCCATTATTCACCGAGGCTCCTGGCTCCTCTGCAGAAGGGGCAGCAGCAGCATCCCCTGCACAGGCCGAGCGGCTCCTCCACATCGCCGCGCTTCATATTCCGATGACGGCGCATGGCATAATGCAATAAGCCTTGGGAGCCCAAAGCAGACACTCAATAACGGCCTTTCAACTCCTGTAAACAGTTTTGTTTTCGCCAAGGTGTTTACCTGCCTTGGCAGTTACTTATTGGTTCTTCTTTGCTCGCTTCCAAACATTATGGCTTAATTATATTTCAGAAGCTCAGCTCTTGGAGAAACGGGGAGTTGGCTGTTGCTGCCCGACTGTGTCTTTGCAATGCTCTTGTTCTGATAAAGTGCAATATACTTCTATTTGTATTCTGCTATCAAGCGTTAAGGCAGAAAGTTTGGGCGTGAATCCCAAACAGAGCCAAGTGCCGAGGAGGCAAAGCTTTGGAAAGGCAATTCAATACATTCCGGGTCCTCACAACTCCAATAACTGGATTTTTGCCCCAGAGGACACCTTGACATTTCAAAAATTAGCTCCTGTTCTGAATCATGACAAAAGGTCATCATGTGGGACTCTTGCCTGGCAGGAAACCTTCCCCAGCACTTTTCAGGGAGACGTGGGGGCCATCCAATTATTTTCATCTGCGGAACAAACATTTCCACCTTGGACAGTGAACCGGTGACCCACTCAGCATAACGTGTTTGCTTCTTGCTTTCCAAATTCTTTGAACTGCTGCTATTTCTGCTCAGACATCTCGCGGTACATCTTGACTAATACTCTGCTGTGAAAAGTGAATCTTTCCAGTTAATTTGGGCCCAGGGAGGAAAGAGATGTGTGGTGGGGAAGGGGGGAAATACTCCAAGATTTGGGTTGTGCCAAGAGAGAACCCGGTGCTGTACTCTGAGGAAGGGAAGGGAACTGCTCGGCTTTAGCTGCCAGTTCTGCAGCCAAACCAGTTGTTTAAGTCGCTTCTCTTTTATTGCTGTTGTTGTCAAAGACTCTTCCGGAGCCATGTGCAGAGTGGGGAAAAACACTGATGCTCCCTCTTGCTGGGGCTGCTCTGAGAGACACAGGAAAAGAGTTAATGTGGCTGCAGCTGTGGGAGGGGGGGGTGGAATTCAAATGCCAGCCAGGAGCAAGGAAGGCCAGAAACGGAGCAACAGGTGAGCTGGGAGGAGGGGGGGGGAGGAGCTTAGGGGATTGAAGGAAGCAGGAACAGGGAAGGGTCACCAGGGTGTGGGGTCAGGAGATCCCACTGGCCACTCAGCAGAAACAACCTGGAGGACAGGATTTCAGGACCCCTGAACAGCCCAGGGAGCAAAATGCAAAAGATAGATCTGGCCCTGTTTTCATCCGCTGCCACCAAAACCCATGGGGGGGGGGTCATAAAAAAGACACACACACACACCGTTTGCATCCAACTGCTAGTAGACAGCCATTGAACACAGAGGTTCCCTTCCGTTTATTAAGTTAAATGTAAAAAACCCAGAACAACGTATTGGACGTGTAGAACCTATACACTGTATCCCCAGTCTTTCACATTTTCTGGTTATGTGGGAAATGCGGTTCAAACAAATTACAAAGGTGATCCGACTCCAGTGGTAATAAGAGAAAGAAATTTTACTTACAGAAATAGAAGCACTTTTTACCTGACATGTTCATGTAGGTTCATTCCACTTGTTGGAAGAGACCGAAGAGATTGAGCAGGACGCCAGCAAGGGCCAGAGGAGCTCAGCCTCTAATGGATGAAAGGAGGATTCGGAACTACTGTGCATCCCTGAGTGCGAGAACTCTCTTAACCCTTTCTCTCCTGGACCCTTTTACATTCAGAGTTACAATGTGTGATGTAGTTGTCACAGATGATAAGCACTGATGTGCAACGCCCACCAGTCCCAGTATTTGGGGGCTTCGGGTATATTGAACAAAAGGCAATCCATTCAGTATTTCCTAATCATTCCAAATATTAGGGGATGCTGACTTTTTCAGCTGTGTTGTGGCCTTTGGGGACTATTATAGCCAATGGTCCCCAAGGGCTCTCAGGGAGATGTGGCCTGGGTCCCTGGGGCTCTGGGGAGGGCTGGATTTTGAGGTAGAAGCACCAAATTTGCAGCATGGCTGCTGGTGCCTCTCCTCAAAAAGAATCGCAAGTTTGGAAAAGATTACCCAGTGGACCCAAGAGAGCCAAATCTTTTCAAGATTTTCCAGAGCAGCCATTTCGGAAGGCACCCCCCTCCCCCCCCCCCAGCACGGATGGATCTGTTCTTCAGGCATGTTTCTGACGCCTCCACCTAAGCAGCTGCCACGACTGCCTCTTGGAGCAGTGGATTCCGTATCATTGTGTTATCGCTTTGTGGGGCGAGTACATTTTCTCTCCGGTCATGCCTCTCCTCCCAGCCGTCTCCATCATCTTCCACGTGCAGCTTATGGACGTGGGTCAGTCATGCAGAGCTCTGGGTCTTGTTATCCGACACCCAAACCAAGGTTTACAGACTGCCTTGCAGTGACATTTCTTCCTCCGCTCCCTCCAGGCAGAGCTCTGATCCTATCATCTCCTCCAATGGGTATCTGGAAAGGAACGGAAGCATGAAAGTCGAGCTCTCTTTGCTTTGCCTGGCCCTAATCGGAAACTCCTGACACTGAACAGAGATGAGAACATGAATGGCCAGGACTCGGAGCAAATGCTTTCCGTATGCACAGCACAGCTTTGGACCAAGGCACACAGATGTCGGCAGAGCTGCAGTTTGGGGGCCACTTGGGAAGGGGGGTGTGTGGCCAGAAAGCCCATCTGTTTGCTCCTTCATGCAGCTCCACTTCTGACAAGTTGTCGCTCGGTCTGGTTCTTCCTGCCAGCCCAGAGCCTGCTGCCGTCCGTTGTCTAGCATCCCAGGGGCACAGCCTGCGTGGGGCGGGAGGGGGGAGGAGCCCTGCCGGCCATCAGCACCAGACCCCCCCCCTCCCTGCGGCTCCTGCCTATTCGTTTTGCTGGCCTACCCAGTGAGCTACTGTGGCCTGGGCCTCTTAGCCCACAGAGGCATCTTCAGGTGTGTGCAGGATTGTGCCCACCCTTGGCTCGGCCAAACGGGGCCTTCTGTCTTTGCTGTTGCCCCTGGGGCAGAGCCCAACAAGGGCAGGAGATTGGAGGGCAGGGCCTGCGGAGAAGGCGCTATGGAGGGGGAGTAACGAGAGGCAGCCTGCCTTCCAAAGCAGGGAGAGTGGCAGGCCCCGGTCAGCAAAATGGTAAACGGATATAATAGGCAACCTGCACATCCGGCATCGTCCCAGGGAATCCGCCTCCCCCACCTGGGGGTTGGCAACCCCACATCGATGTCTACATTTCCCCAGAGCCCTTCTTGCCCGTGAGAGGGGAGGATGACCCTTCTCTGACAGGTGGGGGCAGCACCTCGGAACTGATCCTTGCTTTGAACATTTTGAAAGTTCAAAGAGGATTTCAGAATTCTTGGGAAATGCATCTCCCAGGAAGGGACACTCTGTGGGGCTCCCGGGGTAGACCCTCCCAAGGCTCATTCGATGCCGAGGCCTGGCTGGAGAACTGTCATGGGGGGGGGGGTTTGGCCTCCTCCCCCCCCCCCGCCCTAGATGAAACCTAAACCAGCACCGGGTTTCTCATGCCACTCTCACCCAAAGAAGAGGAGCCCAAGGAATCTGGTACTAGATCAGGAAAAAGGGGCAGTGGGGGAGGGGGTCGGGGGGGGGAAGAGAGCGCTGAAGGAAGCCCAGCTGGAGGCAATATCCATTAGCTCAGAGCATTCAACAGGACCACGGATTATTGTGTTGATTGGAGGAGACAGGCCATAAATTCCTCTTATTAAACTTCTTGACTCACAATATGAGGCAGAGACTAATGACTTAAAAATAATATGCACAAATGTAGGAGGAATACAAATTGTCTTGCTCAGTGGCCCTGGGGAAATTAGCTTAATGCTTGGCTCAGGGTGGGCATCAAGGGGCTTTCCCCCATCTCTCCAGTGGCCCTTAAATGCTGCCTGAGAGACCGTTTAGCAGACGTGGAGGTCTGGGCTGACTGGGACAGTTTGTTTTGGTTTCTTTATTAGGGGGGGTTCGCACATATCCCCCCCCCGGCAGTTGGGTGCTTTTATCAAGAACTTCCTGCTCTTGCGGATTTGTTTTTGTATGTGTGCATGAAGCTGCCTTAGACCAAATCAGATCATTGGCCTACCAAGGTCGATGCTGTCTACTCAGACCGGCAGGGACTCTGCAGGGTCTTCCACATCACCGAACACTCAACGCTTTTACCTGGAGATGCCGCTGGGGATTGAACCCGGGGCCTTCCGCCTGCCAAGCGGATGCTCTTGCCCTTCGCCATGGCCCCCCCACATAGCGCACTCTTATTTCTCTCCTGCCCCACTGGGCTGGTGGCCACCTCCACAATATGCTTTATGGGGGCTGCCCTGCAATGTCACTTGGAAGCATCAGTTGTTGCAGTGCAGTGGCCAGACTTCTGAAAGAGTGGAGACTCTGCCACTCCTCGGCTTTGGGGGAAAAGGCCCAGGCCAAAGGTGCTAAATAGGTAAAAGTATTTTATTACGCAGTTCTTTCAAAATTCCCTACTCGTTTTCTCAACAAAAAGCTTCTCCAGGGCAACAGGGCCATCTTTCAGTGATTCACCTTTGGCTGTTTTTTGATGAATCACTGAAGATGAACAGATGTTCCTGAAGAAGCCTCTTCTGGGGCGTGAAATGCATAGGAGGTTTTTGAAAAGACTTTTAAAAACAGAGTAATACAATATCCTTACCCATTTTGCACCATTGGCCATATTTCTCATGACTGCCCCAAAAATGACTGGCCAGCCCTCTGGACACTCCTTGGTCAGGCACTAGCTGTGGGCTCTGCAGAATGCCTTTCCTACCTGCCTGCCCGCCGGCCAAGATCTCTACAGGGGTCCTTCTGTGAAGTACGACCAGCCAGAGGCCTCGCTTCACACACCCTCCTGGAGGCCAGGCTGGTCGGCCTCCGTGCGTTGCAGGGTCTTTTCATATGGGACGAGCCTTGCTGCACCCCAATTCCTCTGAGTGTGCCAGAGGGTGAGTGAAGACCTCCCTGTCTTCTTGCTCTCCACTCTGGACCTTTCTGCCGCTGTTGTTATCTAAATTATTTTGACCTAAATATGATGTGATGAACTATTTGGGGAAGCTTTTATTGTTCCACTTTTGTTGTCGTTGTTAGGTGCGAAGTCGTGTCCGACCCATTGCGACCCCATGGACAATGATCCTCCAGGCCTTCCTGTCCTCTGCCATTCCCCGGAGTCCATTTATGCTCGCCCCGACTGCTTCAGTGACTCCATCCAGCCACCTCATTCTCTGTTGTTCCATTTTCAGCCCATAAATAAATAAGCAGATGCATATTCCTAGCGTGGGGGGTGGGGTGGGGTGGGGGAAGAGTGCCTGTTGCAACCTCAGTGAAGGCATGGGACACTGAGATGTGCCCTCACAGCGCAATAATTATCCTCTCCATGTGGTAGGACAATGGGGGTGACGCATGGTGCCCTCTGCCAATAATATGGCGTGGCAAGGGATGCTCTAATCATGGAGGGAAGCTGGTCTGTTCCAACCACCGAGTGTGAGCCGCAGCCCCGAGCCCTCGTGGTGCGCCTTCTTCAAACATTCAAGCCCATTCTGACTTTAATCACCAATCTTCTGAGCATGCATGTGGTGCGACACACCTTTGTTGCAGCGGTTGCTGCCCACCCAGTCTGCTAGCCACACAAACCTATCGAAATTGCACAAGGGAAGCTGCCGTATACCTTGGTCAGCATTTTCTGCCGAGTGACGCTTGCTCCAGCTGCCTCAGGCAATGCACCAGACGGAGGGAGAGGGAGTAGCCAAGGTCACTCATCAAGGTCACCCTCTCAGGTCACCTTCCTAGTGGAGTAGGAATGCAGATTGGGCCTCCCCAGGCTTCGTCCAGTCCTTTAACCACTGAGACACACTGCCTTCCATGGTGCAGGCCTAGGCCTAGGGATGACAGTCCCCAGGAGTTATACAGCTCATCTCCAGGTGACAGAGATCAGTTCCCCTGGAGAAAACTGCTGCTCTGGAGGGTGGACCCATGGCCTTCTACTCCACTGAGGTCCTTTCCTGCCCCCAATCCTGCCCACGGCTGGCTTGATCCCCAAAGTCTCCAGGTGTTCCCCAACCCAGAGCTGGCAACCCTTCCTGAGCTGGAAGTCAGAAGCTCTTTGAGGGGCTGTGGCTCATTGGCAGATCCTCAGCTTACCACACAGAAGGTCCCAGGTTCAATCCCTGGCATCTCCAGTTAAAAGGACCAGGAAGAAAGGACGTGAAAGACCTCAGCCCTGAGACCCTGAAGAGATGCTGCCAGTCTGTGTAGGCAACATCAGCCATGAAAGTCTGACTCAGTCTGAGGCAGTTTCATGCGTGTTCATGTGTCAACTCTCTCAGCAACAGTTTGGCTGCTGTGTGAGGCAGAAGGCTGGACTGGGTGGACCCTCCGTGATCTGACCCAGAGGGGCTCTTCCGCTTTGCTTATGCTGGACTGGAGGGACCTTTGGCCCAGTTCAGGAAGGCTGCTCTATGCTCTGGATCCAGACCATTTCCTAGAGTGCCCCCCCTCCGGCCCACCTCACCTCTCTCTCTGGGACCGGCGGGCCGCCCGGAGCAGAGATGAGATGGAGTCTCCGAGCAAGGAACAGGGAGGGAGGGAGCGATCTTCTTCCTTCCATTTCCTGACTATTAGCTAGAATTAAAGTTTAAATGTGAGCTCAAAACAATAAAGGCATGAAAAATCTCAGAAATAACTTAATTAAGTTTTTAAAGATTTCCATGCTTGAATAAATTAGCCTTCCTGAAAATGTCACAACAGTCAGAAAAAAAATGCAATCAATGGAGTCGAATGTGATTCTGCGCTTATTTAAATGAGAACTCCAGCCAGGCGGCTCTCCCGGCCCTTTCCCCCCCCTCCCCTTCTCCAGCCTCAGCTGCTGGGGGGGAGGGAGGAGAGGGGAGAGAGTTGAAAACCCAAAATAATCAGCAGGTTTCTTTGCTTCCTGTTGCGGCAATAAATCGATAGAGATTTCACTGGTGGTTCTGAAGCTGCGTGTTAACAAATCTCTCCCCACCCCCCACCCCAGCTCTGCAACTCAAACAACTTGGCAGATAAAACGTTCAGAGTCACTGACATGGGGAAAGAGCCAGAAGCCAGCTCTGGTTGCCAGCTCTGGGATGCAACAGTCCTGGAGATGGGCAGGGCATGGAGCCCGGAGAAGAACGGAAGGGATCTCAGAACTGCAGATACCACTGAAGAAACCTCCCTGCTCAGTGCAGGATCAGCCTCAAGCATCCAGGAGAAGGATCTGTCCAGCCTGTGAGGGGGAGCTCCCCACCTCCTTAGGCAGCCCATACCACTGCTGAACTAGACCCATAGAATCCTAGAGTGGGAAGGAGTCATGCAGGCCATCTAGTCCCACCTCCTGCTCAGTGCAGGATCAGCCTCCAGCATCCAGGAGAAGGATCTGTCCAGCCGCTGCTTGAAGACGCCCAGTGAGGGGGAGCTCCCCACCTCCTCAGGCAAAATGGTCATGGGGCCACCAAACAGTCACCCTCCTTCTGCACGCTGGGTCCTAGTGGGCCTCTTCCCACCCAGAACAGATTTCCCGTGCACTTGCAAAGACTGGGAGTCCCTCACGGAGTCCTGGGCAGGCTCCCCCCAATGCTAGTGGGCTCCTTGCAGCTGGTGTTGGGTCTGGGGGGGGGCGCTCCCCAAAGCGATCGACGGGCACTGGAGGTGTCTCGACCAGAACGAGCCTGTCCTTCTCTGGGGCAACTCCTGAGATTGTTTTTCTGGTTCCGACGGAGGGCTCTCGGAGCAATCAGTTCCAGCACGAAACGATATTGCTCAGATTGCTAAGGGAGAAATCAAGGCTTTTCTCCACAAAGCCTCTTAGCGTTTTTTTCCCTCTGAGCAGCAAAGCAATGATCTGGCAGCCAGGAGCCGGCAGGCCTGGGCACCCGCCAGCTCGGATCACGGCCTCTCCGGGGTTATGAGCAGGGAGTCGATTGTTCATGGAGCTGTTCCGGTGGGACGGCGTCATTTGGGACGTGTCCATGGGCAAGACTGCACCGTTTCCCACATGATTAGACTTTCTCTCCACCTCCACCCCGGCCAGCCTCCCATTTCTCAAAAGGCATGTAGTAAAATGGGGGGTGGGGGGGGGTGTTTCCGAAGTTTGACTTGAGGCTTCCTCTTGAGTTTCTCAGCATCTGCTTGCTACTCCACCTGGTCTAGCCATCCCTTCCACCCAGTGCATTTCAAGCAGACCCTGCTGGCGATGGAAAGGCAAAGGATGGGTGGAGACAGGATCGGACGGTTGATCCCTCAGGGCAAGTATTGTTCACTCTCTCCGGGTTTTCGGGCAGAGATCTTTCGCACACATACCCCCAACTGCCTGGTCCTTCCCGCTGGAGGGGCCGCCTGCGAGGGCTGAGCCTGGGGCTGCCTGCGTGCCAAGCAGGGCTCTTCTGGTGAGCCTCGGCCCCTCCCGGGCGTTCATCTGAGGGTGGCTGGTCAAGGGGGCTTCTGCCTGTGCCGGTGCAAGCATGAATGGCAAATGTCTCCAGCCGGCCAGCTGACCGCCTCTTCCTCTGGAGTCCCTGCCCCAAGCCACTGCCGGCAGCTCAAGTGACAAAGGTGATGGGAGCAGAGAAGCTTTGCCAGGGAGCAGCCAAGCGGAAGCTCACCCATGCCTGTCTAGCGGTTGTTCCGGAAAGGTCTGTGTTTGGGAAGAGCCACAAGTCCGAAAGGCCTCCGCACAGACGCAGCGGGCAGAGCTCCCTCCCGCCAGGGGCTTCTGTTCCTGACGAGGGCGAGTCTCCCCACCGGGCTTCTCCACTGGCCAGGTATTGTGCAGATGTCCAGGTGGCCACCTGGCCCAGACTGGGGCAAGTGTGACTGCTCTAGCAAGGCCAGACGCTGACCGGGTACTGACCGCTGCTCCATCCAGCGAGGACAGAAGCCCACCTGGGGACAAGTGGACAATTACCAGCTGGCAGCCGCAGCAATCCTTGAATTCAGGCCTGTAGGAGATGGTTTTCTGGGGCCTGTTGGGAGTCCACAAAGAAATCTGTGGCCAGAGTTCAAAATCCCTGAAGGAATCAACCCGGCAGGCAGCTCGCAGAGGGAGAGAGGGGAAGAGATTAGGTCTTCATCACATCAGCAGCCAATTGAATTTCCAGCCCAATAAAGCTGAAGGACAGAGCACATGACGAATGGCTCATGTCGCCAATCTTATTATGGGCAATGCCGTGCTCATCTCACGCAGGCACCAGGATTCCAGGGGAGGGGCTGGGGAGGGGAGGATGCAAGATGGCACAAAGCAGGGAGGGGGGTCTGTGGAAATCAGGGCAGAGGAGGAGCCACGAACCGGGACTCTGGAGAATTCGGGCGCTTGTGGTGCCTGGGCCTGATGCTGAACCCTTGAACTCCATCCTGGACTTTGGCAACAAGAAGAAAGCCAGTCCCATCCCTCAAGGCTGGGGGATCAGGTGGGGAGGGGAGGGGAGGGGAGGCTCCCAGCAGTCCAGAGGGAGGGGCTCTGATCCACACATCTCGCTGGCCCTTGAGGGTTCAAATCCCCCTCCCCAGAAAGGTGGCCGCAGCAAGTTCACTGTGCTGACTAACAGAGGGACATTCTACTCTAGAAGAGGGCAGCCTGAGGCCCGGAAGGCCTTGTCCATCATGGGAGCCAGCTCTAAAGTAGCCAGCATTGGCCAGTTGCCTGGTTAGGCCTGACTGCAGCCTTGCCAAACGGGCTTCTGGAAAACTGTTCAGAGCTCGAAAGCCAAGGGCTGCTCCAAGCCATTAGGCAAAATGGTGTTTTTAAAAAGAGCCACATCTGGGTCTCCGCCTGGTTTGGATTGCATGCTGGCTCCTCTTGTTCCCTGCACTGATGTCCAACTTGGAGTCCTCAAAAATATGGCCCTCAGCCTAAGAACAGGCTGTCCCTCTCCGCTGTGCTGAGCGGCTGGCGTGGCGCATCCCTCCTGAGATTGCCCTCTGCCGCCCAGTCTCCCTTTCCCTGCCTTCCTGGCTCTTGCTTGAACCCCCGCAGGTTGGCCTGGCATCCTGTTTGCCAGCTGTGGTTCTGCCATCAATTGGTCCGTGTTTGTTGACCCAGTTGCTGGCGTGTGCTGAGTGGTCACACAGCGATGCACACCTGCTCACACACAGAGAGACGGCTTTCACGTCATCTCTGACAGGCCGGTGGTGCTACTGTGCAGGCATACTTCTTTGCTCTGTGACCAAATTTAGATGTAGGAAATTGAATCGGTTTTAAAATAGGTACTACTTTTATGCAGTTCCTGTTCATGATTTCTGATTATAGCTGCTGTAATGTGGGGTTCAGTGGGGGAGGGGTGCGGGGGGGTATGCACAGTTTTGCAAAGGACCATGGGGCAGCAGTTGGGCCCTGTGCTTTGTTGAGAATTGGTGGTGTGGTAGGAATGGCCCTCAAGTCTCTGTGGGGGGAATCTGATCTGGGACATCCTTTCAGATCTGCCAACTGTGCACAGCAGAGAGAGCTGAAGCCCCCACCCACCCACCCACCCACAGCTCTTTGAGTAGGACTCAGCCCAATGAGGAGGACGTGGACCGTTCTTCCCCCCTGCTGGCCTTCTGCCTGGCCACGCCCTCTCTGGCAACAAGGCTGGGCTCATCTCCTCCCTGCTAGCATCTGCAGGGCTTTCCTTTTGGACTGTGTTTAGCCCTCTGCACGGTGAGCCTGCCACATTTCTTTTTACAGCTTCTGGCTATTTTCAAACTTATAATGATTTTCTTGTTCATAACGCTACAAGGCCCCCACAATCTAGTTTATGTATAAAAAAAGACCAACGCTTGGGAAATAAGAACTGGGTTAATTTAAGTCTTTCTTCCCTTTGCAGGAACCAAAGCAAAGCAACAGGGAAGGACCACCATATTTTAACAGCCCTCCTTCCTGTCTTGTGTCTGGGCCCGAACCACTAAGATATCCTTGCTTGATCTTTATAACCAGGTGGCCTCTGATCCTGAACAAATGGTGAAATTATTTAATAATTATTTTGTAAGGTCCCTGATGACCTTTTCGTGTGCCGGGAGGAGAAATGTCTGTTTATCATTAGCAATGCATGGAAGAGCTTGATTGTTTTAGATCAGCTTAAGTCAACCTTCTGACACGGCCGGCCAGTGGCACAAATTCCCAGCTTGCCGCCCAGAATTCCAATGATTCTGAGGCTCTTACTGCATTGTTTTCTACTTCTCCAGTTCCGTGTTTTACTTGCTGTGACATGGGATACTCTTTGTATTATTTCTAATTTTGTGCTCTAAGTTGCATTGGGCGCCCTGAATGAGAAGGCTGAGACTAGCCCGATCTTGTTGGAGGTCAGTCCTGGTCAGTATCCGGATGGGAGACCATCAGCCAAGTCCAAGGTTGCTACATAGGGACAGGCACCAGCAAACTGCCTCTGCCTTTTCCTTTGCTCAGGATAGCCCAAATGCAAGAGATCTTGGAAGCATTGTTTCATGCTGGGCAATCCACTTTCTCCAGTCCCAGTGAAAAAGGTGGAACATAAATAAAGAAATTGATACATGGGAGAGTTCCAGGGAGTTGGCAACATGAACAAAAGCATTTCTAAAAGACCCAGGCTTGTTTTGCTGGGGAGATCCAACTAATAGGAGAATCCAAGGGGAAGGGGCTGATGTGTTAAGACTCCACTTGGGTCCTGATGACTCCAAAGTCAATGCAGAATAAGGAGGATTTTGCTGACAAAGATGGACACCCTCCCTTCTATGTATAATTTGTTTTTTTTTCTTTTACATTATTTTTTAATAAATGTATAACTTTGGGGCTTGTTTTCTTCAGATTTGTCTTGGAATTATAATTTATCTAGGAAGGCTGGCAGATTTCCAGGAGTGACTAACTTCACTGGTAAAAGAATTTTTGAAAATTTGTGGACTAAAAAAATATAAAGTTGAGGGAAATAATTAACAAGAGACTTATGACAGTGAAGGGATAAACTAATGAACTGTGCCCAATTTGTCTATATTTACCCAAAAGAAGGACAGTGATTAAAACAGAGGTACAAATGGAGGCTCCACATAGAGGAAGTGAAGGGAAATTTTCAAGCAACACAAAGCAAAGTTCCTGTAAGAGCTCAAGAGAAGAAATGGCCGTGGCAGCAACATAGGGATGAAATCAATAAATCTAAAACAGTATCAGTAAATATCAATGGTCAGAATTGTCCTACAAAAAGTAGAAACATTTCAAATCGATTTAAAAAACAAAATGCAGATATCTTATGCCTACAAGAAACCCACATAAAGAAGAAATATGAATATACTTTAAATAATATAAAATTATGTAAATTAAATCTTGCTTCTGCCCTAAAGAAAATGTGTGGAGTAGTTATTTATATAAACAACCCATAATTAGAAGAATTAAGAGATCCAGAGGGAAGATATTTCATTTTAAAGATGAGATTTCTGGAAGGCAAGGTATATATGCTAGCAAAAATAAACAATGCCAAAAAAAATTTAGATTCTTTTTTCAACCAATACTAACATTTCAAGATTAAGATATAATGGTCTTTGGAGACATGAATGTAGTTTTAGATCCAAAGAAAGATTGATCTACATGTGGGAAATTACTGTAAAATACATTCCAATATCTGGAAATGCTGAAATTTGAAGACATCTGCAGGATCAAACATCCAAAAGCTAGAGATTTCACCTTTTTCCCTGATAGACATCAAATGTATTCAAGAATAGACATGTGTTGGATATTTTTTAAAAAATCTAACAATGAATCATAACCCTCTAGAGGTAGTTTGGCAATGGAACAGAAAACCTAGAGGGAGAGGGAGATTACGTGATGCTTTTACTACAAGATGATGTTATAAACAAGCATAGAAGAAGATCTAGAAGAACTGTTTAAAATAAACAATTCAGCAGGAATGTCCTCAACTACAATTTGGGAAACAAGCAAAGCTTTCATCAGAAGAATCTTACTAGTAGCTGCTACCAAGAAGAAAAAGGAAAGAAAAAAAACAGAACAAACCAAGATACTAGTATTTTTTAAATGGAGTGAGACTATTTTTAAAAATTCCAATAAATATACCAATAGAAATCAGTCAATTAAAAATCAGATGTGTTAGAAATGGAAGAGGTACTGGAAAAATAATATTTTTAAAAGCAAGGGCATTTTGAACATGCAATTAAACTGGCAGGAATTTGATGTACTGTCTTAGGAAGGAGAAAGAAAAAGAGTAATAGACTAATATAAAGAAAGAAGATCAAGAAAAAGAAATACAGGAACAATTTACCAATGCTTTCTCAGGACTCTAAAAATAAGTCTGCTTCAGAAAAAAGAATAAAAATATTTAAATGATATCCTGATTAAGAACTTTAAATCAGAGTATAGAATTTTACATCAAACAATAACAATTCAAGAAATGTCCCAGGGAATAAAAAATACAAAAAAAAAATCAAAGCACTAGGTCTGGTCATACTGACAGCAAAATATTGCAGACATTTTGAAGAAGTCTTAATGATACTATTACAAAAAAAAAAAGTATGAGATAAAGGAAGGAAAGACAATACCTCCAATGTGGCAAAAGATGTTTATAATGTTAAAATATAAAGAAGTGATGCAACATTACCACAGTCATACAGATCTATATATTTACTGAATTTGGATTACAAAATCTTCATCACAGTAATGATTAGACAAGACAAGAGGATCAAAGGAATAAATTCCCTAAGAAAGCTAAGCATATGCTCTTAGGAATATTACCTAATAAATAATCCAAAGTTTTAGAAGAGATATTTGAATGTATATTGACAGTGGCTAGAACAGGCTTTCTCAATCAGGGGTTGGTGAAACATTGGGGTTTATTGATGGCCATGGAAGAATTTGTTAAACATTTACTGGGGTCTATGACCATATATGACCATAAATGACCAGGGAAGGCACTGGCAAACCACCCCGTATTGAGTCTGCCATGAAAACTCTAGAGGGCGTCACCCCAAGGGTCAGACATGACCCGGTGCTTGCACAGGAGATACCTTTACCTTTATGACCATATAGGGTCATGTCAATGCCCCCTCCAAAATGGCCAATGATTTATGGGCCTGGAGGGGATGGGAAGGGAAGGGGCCCTGGGTGGACATGTATACAGCTTTGTTTCCCATCCATATTCTGCATGGTTGTGCCATTTTTGGGATTTATCGAAGTCTGCAGAATGTTTCAGGGGGTTCTCAACAGTAAGAAAAATCAGTGACAGCCCGACTCTCACAAGATATGTGGAACACATACCTGCTCAGGGGCTTCTTGTTCCCCCCTCTCCCTCTCTCAGACACACTCATAGAAACAGGTTTAAAATTGCATTGCAATGCAGAAGCAGAATGAGAGTAAGTCTAGTATAAAGTCACCTGTGATTCATGCTGGGGCCCTGAAAGAATGTAGACCCTGACAACTCATGACAGCAACTCAGGACAGTGTTGTGTTTGATGGAATATGCAAGACCTGCAGTGTGCATAACTGAGCAGCATATAAGGGGTGTCCTGCATGGGGCATCAGAGGTTATGTATATTTAGCATAGACAGGATAGGCACTTCCTGATTTTTTTGGGATTATCTCCTCCAGTGTCCTGATTGGCTCAAGAGGAGACTTCCTGCTTCTTTGAGCACATTTCCTCCCCACTTGCCTCCAGAACAGCAGTTGAACAGAATCATGTCTACAGACAACAACTAGCTAGATAATTAGGCCTGTGTGTGTGTGTCTTTCTATAGATGGTTGAATCTATACATAGTTGTTTCTCTTAATAAATAAGAGTATTTTATTCTGTCAGCAGCCTGGTGCTTGGCTCTGTTTGCATATTCAAACTCTGACTACAGTATGGATGGAGCTCAGAGTAAATCTTTCTCTGGGGTTTGTGCTAGCTCTTGGGAAATCCTGTGTTTTGGTGCTGCTTCCTGTGGCTAGCAGGAAACTGGCATAAATTATGCAAAGTAATACAAATGGCAGGATAAATTATGCAAGCAGAAAGGGTACCAGTTGTCTTAATTTGCATAATTAATACAAGTTGCAGTATTAAGGTTTTTTCCCCTGTTACAGGGAGACAGGGTCCTTTTCCAAAGGCCTGGGAACCTCTGAGGAGCAGAGGCTCAAATGGCGTGGAGAGGACGGCCTTCAGATCTTGCACAGGAGCCGCGGACAGATGGGCTGTTCCTTGATCCTTTCATGTGAACACTGAGAGTGCAGACACCACCCTGGGCCTGCCACATTCCTCTGTCACTGCAATTGTTTACTGCCCAAGGGCCTGCATGAAGCACACTACAGACACTGTCAACAGCCTCTTGGCTTCACCCACAACAGGGAGTGGACTGGGGGAGGGGGGTGACCTTGTCCAACCTGACAGCCCACCTCGTGCCACCATCAACTCCACTCAATGCCCGGTTCCCCTGTGTTACTCTTATTTCTAAAAGTTGTCACAACTCGTCGTTGTTTATTATTAATAGTATGAACCTGCTGAAAAGTGTGGTGGGAGACGCCAAGCGTAAATCCTGGGAGATTAATTTACAGAGGCAGGATTCTGACTGCTGCAGATGACTGCCAGTTAAGAACCAAAAAGCACTTTCAGGAGAAGCCCAGAGAAGCCAGGCTGGATCGCTGCTCTAGGCAACCCCGAAACAGCCCCAGCCCCAGGACTGGCAGAGCTGGCCTAGGGTGGTGGGCTGACCACTGGCATTCTCTCCCCTGTGAGTCCGGCCAAGTCTTGTAGAAACCACTTCCTCCTCCTTTCCATAGATGGCATGTTTTTGTGGGCTCCCTTTCGAGGGGGCAAACTGGCCGGTCTGCCCTCAGCCCTGTCTGAGTCCTTGGTGTGATTCAGTCAGAAGGCTCATGTGAGGATGAGCTCCAAAGTGGGTTCTTTCCCCTGTCCTACCTTCCCCCAAATCTCTCCAGCTGCAGTTAAGAACGAAAGGATAAGCTGGCTCTGTGCACAAGAAGACACAGTGTGGCCAGAGAATATCTTTCTGGTTTCTTCAGAAGCCCATGCATGCGTGTGTGTACTTGTGTGAAACACTGTCAAGTTACTTACAACTTACGTAGCCCCTATGAACAAATGTCCTCCAAAACGTCCTATCCTTAACAAGACTTGTTCAGGTTTTGACAATTCTCCAAATGTGGATTGCAGAAAAAGAGGCCCCCGTATAACACCCCTTCTCGGCTAAACCCGAACTCCCTTGATAGGACTTTGGCCTAATTTGTATTTTTTACCTCCACAGAATTTCCTTTCTGATGTCTAAGCACGGGGCCGACCGGCATCCGGGGCGCATTGACTGAGCTGGCTTTTAAATGCAAACCTGGAGAGGAGGAGGCCAGGCTGGCAGGAGGCACCAAGTTTTCCTCTCCAGGACTTTATTTTTCATTCATAATGGACACGCACACAAATTTGCGTTGGATGGTTTCACAGCCCCCTGCGCCTGGTGGTTATAGCGCCTGCCAAGAAAGGAAAAGAATGATTAGTTATAAAAAGGAGAAATGCTCATGCCGTGTGTTAGGAAAGCAGCCCCTGAGCTGGTAGAATTCACGATAAAATATTGCCTTAATAATGTACTCGGGGAGACCAACATGTAAATGGGAACAGCTGCTTCTGTGATGACCAGATTACAAATGGTTGCAGCCTCCGTCATTAATATTGCATTTGGACAATAATATCTTGATTTGCCGAAAGAGCTACGGCCTTGCATTATTTCACCGAATGGGAATTCGCTCGCCTTTCCCCCCTCTTTAAAGGAAGTTAGCAGCATTACGGATATATTTTACCCGTCACCAGCTAAGTGCCAAAGGGAGGGGCAGGAAACTCCATTGCAGAACAACTGATCCAATCCCTCTCCCCCCCCCCAGGGGAGGTACCAATCAGGCATGGGACTAGGGCATGCTTCTGCTTGAGCTTTCCAGTGAAGAAGCAGGGCAGCTGATTGCTCAGGATTTCTGTGGGAATAAAACATGGTGGACCAACACGAGGGTACATGTTGTATGTAGGGTACACAATCCCTTGCATGCAAGCCTTGGATATCCTCAAATCCTCCCCCCCCCACACACACACACTAGAGTCCCTTTTCTTCTGCAGCATAGCCATGGAGCTCCTGGTCCACTCCCTTCTGCTTTGCCAACTCCCTTCTACTTTGTGCACCTGTACAGTAAGTGCAATCAATTCTCCCTCATGGTCATGGGGGGCTCAAATGATGTCATCAAATGAGATGTGGGGAGGAGATACTATGACTCCCATAAGTCTAGGCAAAAATTTGTTTCTGTGAAATAACTTCAGTGCTAACACTCACTTCAACAAGCACCAAACAGCTAGATTTTTCTTCAAAAATGCTATTTGAATTTATAAGCACTGGCTGACAGATTAATTGGCTGATTGTTTATATGGTTGGCGGTAGTGATGGGTGAAAGAGGGCCCTTCCCTTTGGGTAGTGCAAGAACAGACATTCACAGGATACTGTGGATTGCCTTGCACTGTCCCATTTGCATACATAAAACTGAACAGGCTCTGGCTTCTTGTGGACTGCCAAACACCCTGCCAGAAAACTGGCTCCCTGCAGATGAATGGCAAGCAAAACGTGAACCAAACTGGCTGCATTCTGAGTAGCCCTTGACTGAAGCCGGTCCCTTCTGCAGGCAGCACAATTCTTTGTTTACTGCGCTTACAGTCTGCCTGCGTGCTCCACCAATTAGCAATGCACCCTCCAACATCTCTCATGGCTTTAAGGCACAACTCATGGTTATTAGATCAAAAGCCCTCAGCTGGACTTTGGGAGCAAAATACAGTGCTGTTTGGTTCTTGTTTTGTTTTTTGCATTGATCATTAAGCAAGGAAGGGAGAGGCATCCCCTAATCTTTTTCAAAGATTGCCTTTCAGAAAATGACATCCAGTTCCTGGCAAAACTCCATTCTTCCTTTGGATTTTACCTTTAATGAACAGCAGTATTTATTACCTCCAGTATTTGCTGCTCTGAATGATACACTCCGGGAATTTCATCTCCAGCCAGTTGTTTTCCTGGATACCAAATGCTTTGTAATTGCAGCTCTTAAAAGCGTTGGACAATATTGCCATGGAAAATAATTCTTGGCTGTAAATTTTCATAATAAAAAGCAGCAGACCTTTTCTTCCCTATTTGGACCTCTCGCTCTCGAGAACGCATGCAGGTTTGTGCTCCTGTCCTTCCTGCAAGAGGCCAAGGATGAGAGAGCTCTGGGGCCTGGGGCAGGGTGGGGAGCAGAAGCCAGGCAGTTTACCCGGCAGCTTCCACAGGGGTCAGCAGAGGAAGAGCTTCTGTTCCTCCGTCCACTTGGCAGTGCCAGCTGCATGCAGGAGACCATTTTAAAAATAGCAAAGCAGAAGGATACATCTGCTACCCATCGACACAAACGCTCCTTTGGCTGGGTGTCCATCATTACCTCTTGTCAAAGATATTTTGCAAAATCTGTGTGACAAGATAGGATTGTGAGATTGAACTGTGGATGTATGAGAGGGTGCAGTAGCTTCACCAGAAAACCTCCAGGTCTTTGTGGGAGGCAGGGCCCCCCGCCCCCTCTGCTGGAGCAACATCCTTGCCCCTCCCCATGTTCCCATGAGGCTCCCAGCAGGCCTAATCTCCATCTCAGCCAGGGAAGTGTGTAGGGGCCTCCCTCAGGTGGCTACATTTCAGCCTTGGTGTTCTTCTTTACCAGGGCTGCGAAAAACAAGATCTCTGTAATATCGGACTTGCTGTGTGATGAACTGGTAGACACAGATGGCTTATCTGAGACTTGGCCTGAGGAATCTGGTCAGCTTGCCCCAGCCGGCCCTGGGTAGTGAATCCATCACCAACTTCGAACTGGAGGACAGGCGGGTGAAGCGTCATCTCTTTCTGTGAGTCTTTCTCCATCAGTAGGTGCAGCCAGAAGCTGACTTTGCTCACAGGTGCTGTGTTGGGTACCAGGGGCTGATTCCTGCTGGCATGCCATCTGCTTAGTAGGATCACCGGCTGAGCTGATGGAAGTGGTCCTAGATCTGGTGCTGTGGACCTTGAGAATGGTCATTCTTAGGGATTTCAGCAGACACGGTGAGACTGCCCTGTCGTGCCAAGCTTCCGCATTCATGGCTGCCATGACAATCAAGGGTCTGTCTGAGGTTGTGCTGAACCCAAGACATCAAAGGGAGAATGCACTGGACCTTCTTTTCCGCATTCCTCATTAGGGGGTCTGCAAGAATGGCCAGTGTTGTGATCAGACTGCTGGCTCCAAAGGTTGCAGGGCCCAGCCTGGGAAATAGCAGCAGTCCAGAAATGATATCAGCCCTTTCTAGGAATCACTGGGAAATGTGTGGTAAAAAAACAGAGTTCCCCTGGAGAAGAGGGATGCTTTGTGGCATTTTGCCCCACTGGGGTTCTGGGATGCCAGCTCCAGAGTGACAGCTCATCTCCAGACTACAGAGATCAGATTCCCTGCAAAAAACGTATGTTTTGGAGGGTGGACTCCATAGCACTGTACTCCAATGGGGTCATTCCCCAACCCAAATCCCACCTACTCTTGGCTCTACATCCAAAGTCTCTGGGTATTTCCCAACCCAACTCTAAGAAGGTCCCAGGTCGATCCCTGGGAGCATCTCCAGTTCAAGGATCAGGTAACAGGTGACGGGAAAGACCCTGGAGAGCAGCTGCCTATCGGAGTAGGCCAGACTGACTTGGACGGACTGGTGGTCTGACCCAGTCAGTGGCCCACAATCAGTCAGTGACAGAGCGAGCTTGAGCCAACATTCCTCCGAAGGTCCTCTTGAGAAAGCATGGCAAAACTCTTGCCCAGCTCCCCACGGGGCTTGCAGGAGAGGTTTTCCAGTGTCTACCTGGGATTGCACTGAAAGCAGAAGGGCCCAGATTTAAGGAGCTGCAGCTTCTATCCACGCCTGTTTTCCTTCTACTCTATGCCGCCTCCACCTTCATAACTACCATATAAATTACTCCAGCAATTTAAAGAAAAAGGGAAAAAAATAATAAGTTGAATAGGATTCAATCTTCTCCAGCAGGCGCCTTTGTCTGGGGAGAAAGCTCTCAAGGCCTCAGATGAATAAAAAAATAAAACACATGGAGGGAAAAAAGGGATAAAATATAAATTAAAAAAGAAGAATGGCGCAGACTTCAATCAATAACCCTTGAATTATTGACTGCTCTCACCATTACATTCTTATGCCCTCCTAATCTTGTATGGGAATTTGAGAAGCTGCACATCTGCAGGTGATAAGGATGTCCATTGTCAAAAGTCATAATTCATTCCCATCCAGAACCTGATAGCCTTTTCCTCTCCTCCCCCTTGAGTGATCCGGTGTCATTATGACGACATTATTCCCATGCCCTATTAAATGTAATCAAAAGAGCCATCTTGAGTGCCTGGCAAGCTGTCACGGCAAGAGAGAGAAGCTGGTGGGCGGCATGAGACCTCCCCCCCCCCTCTGCCTTTCCTGCAGGGAACTTTTCTTCAGACAACTTTCTGCTGTTCAGATTTGTTCACCTTTTCAACAGAAAGTATGGTGTGGGGGGGGAGAGAGAACTGCATGAATGGGAAGGGAGAGGACCCCATTAGGGACTGTGGGGGCTGTGCTGGAGATGAGGGGGCTTACCAGCTCTGGGTTGGGGAGCACCTGGAGATTTGGAGGGGTGGGGCTTCAATGGCGTATAATGCCAAGTGGCCATTTTCACCAGGGGAACTGATCCGTGACCTCTGGTGATCTCTTGTAATCCTAGCAGACCTCGACCCTAAAGATGAGCAGAAGGAAGGGCCACTCAGTCCAGGCAGAATGGGCCCCATGCAGGGGTAGTGTCGCTCTGAATCTCAGTTCTCTGTAATATCATCATATGGCCAACCCTGACTAGCTTTGCTGCATTGTGATAGCATCTCATTCTCTGGGTAAGCCTGACTGGTTGGGATCACTTGAAGGATACAGGATCGACCAATAGCCTGAAGCGGCTGCAGCAGGAAGTGGAGCAACAGCTTCCCACCCAGCAGGGTGTCTCCAGGAAGCCTCCATCCTTCTTAGTGCCCTCTGGCCCCACCTGGCCATAAGCAAACATTTCCTGGGGTCTCATTTGCATCCTGCCCTTTGGCTGGCTTGAAGACACATGTGATGGTCCGTCTCCTGGCTCAGCTGAGGCATTATATGGCTTCAAATGGGGAAGGGGAAACTTGCTGCTTATTTGACATCTTTTCTTCATGTTGAAAGCATAATTTCCGGTCAGTTACGCTCATGGCTTCCTGGTCTTTTTGCCCCTTGCTCCTGTTTCTGTCATCTTCCTCAAGACTCAATGAGAAAGGTGGGGTAAAAGCCAGCAAAATAGAATAGGTCCTGGCTGTGCACCCCCTGGCCCTCCTTACCTCTGATTCTGGCCCTCCTGGCAGCTGGCAGGAGGAGGGCCCTGCTGTTCTCCAGACCACGGAGTCTGAGCTGGGGCTGGGTTGGTTGTTGTTGTTGTCAGCACATGGTCCTGCTATCTAGAGGCAGTCCTAATGGGCTGTTAACAATCTGGCCATTACCTATGCAAATGGAAGGGGCCGAGATGGGGAGGAAAGAGACTCTGCCTCTGGTATCTGTGACCTGAAATGAATCATTCTGGGGTAACCATCAGGGTGTTTTTCTCAGAGAGCCTTTCATGCTAGGCGACAGAGGCTTCTTTCTCTCTTTTTAAACCATTGCTGTAGCACATCATCTCAATCAGAAACACTGAATCAGAAATTGTCAAGAAACTCCTTTATTTGTGATTCTACGCAGACAGAAAGATGTAGCTGCTGCCAGATTCTCTTTCATCTACAATCCTTCAGGTGAGCATCCCTGTTTGAGACGGAGGGCGAGATGGGAGGTGTGAGAAATAGGGCACTCACGGAACTATGTGTGGCTAGTGGCTCATTCCTCACCCCAGCGCTTTGGGAGACCATCCTGGGGCCTGTGGGTGGCTTCGCAGGTAAGATATTTGACATGTGCCTGTAGCAAGTTGGATGGGGAGCTGGTTTCAAGCCCGACATCCACCCTGGAATCTGTTCTGGTTTTCTGCTCTGGAAGCTTTCTGTGTCGCCCCTGATTGGTGTGGGCTCCTTGGGGTCACTCTAGGGAAGAGGGGGAAAACAGGCAGCAAGACCCAGAGGGCCTCCCTTCCTCTTTATTTCTTTTCCGCTAAAAAGACCAAAGCATGACGAAGGGACCCCCTAGGTGGTCTTCAGCAACTCATGTGTGCAATGAGAATAATATCTGGGACTGAGAGTAATAACGGAGTCCCTGGCCTGAAAGAAGCACGCCTGGCCTCGACCAGGGCCTGGGCCTTTTTGGTCTTGGCCCCCACCTGGTGGAATGAGCTCCCAGGAGAGCTGGGGGACCTGACGGAGCTGTCGCAGTTCCGCAGGGCCTGCAGAATGGAACTCTTCCACCAGGTCTTTGCTGAAGGCCAGGGCTAGGAACAACGGGGCCCCTCCTTGGGCTATGCAACAAAATCTAGCATACCCCACCTGGGGGGGGGGGACGGCTCCTGGGATGGGGGGGGGGGTTATACCACCAATCTTCTTTGTCTTACCCTAGCTCGTGTTTGCCTGTTCTGTTTAGTCTTTGGGGTGGGGCTTTATCATGTTTTATGGGAACTTTATATATTGCACCCCACTATGCGTCTCTGGAGAATGGCGGGCTAAAAATTTAATTAAAAGAGAATGAACCGCATACAAGTGTCATTAGGTCACAGATGACTTTGCCCCAGCAAGAGGCTTTCAAGGCCAGTGGGAAGCCGAGGTTGCTCTTCTTGGCTCTGTCCCCCTGAGGGGTCTCTCGCCCAAGTAACCAGCCAGGCTGGCCTCCCACCTTCCTTCCAGGGACTTTTTACATAGAGCCAAATATTCTGACCTCTGACCTGTATGGCCCAATCTCAGAAGCTCAAGAGGGTTGTCTCTGGATAGTCCTTGGGTGGGAGACCCCCAAGGAAGGACAGGGTTCATTTCTTCATTTATAATTGGAGGTGTGCGATTGGCCCAGCTGTCTCAAGGTGGTGTACGTCAAATCAAATCAACATAGTGAAAAACAACTCTATAAATTCTCTCAAAATCGGCATCCCATTCACTCCTATATCACCCCCATTGCTCTTCCGATTAGTGGCCAGAACAAGGTGGTACAGGAAAGTGTTTGTGTGTGAAAGTGTTTGTGTGTGTGTGTGTTTTGGAGGGTGCAGTTCTTGGATGTTTCTGGTCTTACCTCTTTGGTCCTCTTGGTTCTTTGCTGCATGGGATGGCCCCCAGTTGGCTTCCTTCTCCCAGTCCCATTGCACCGTCTCTGGTTAAAGGTAAAGGTAAAGGTATCCCCTGTGCAAGCACCGGGTCATGTCTGACTCTTGGGGTGACGCCCTCCAGCGTTTTCATGGCAGACTCAATACGGGGTGGTTTGCCAGGGCCTTCCCCAGTCATGACCATTTACCCCCCAGCAAGATGGGTACTCATTTTACCGACCTCGGAAGGATGGAAGGCTGAGTCAACCTTGAGCCGGCTGCTGGGATCGAACTCCCAGCCCCATGGGCAGAGCTTTCAGACTGCATGTCTGCTGCCTTACCACTCTGCGCCACAAGAGGCTCTAGGTTATACACTTTCAAATTCTGCAAGAAGGTAATTTTTGTCCAGGTTGCTAGTCACAGATCCTGAGGTTTCTGATCACAAAAATGTGAGCCTTTTGAAGAGAAGATTGGGTGGCAGGACTGGTGGTGGGAGGGAGGGAGGGAGGGACGGTGGGAGAGGTGTCCATTGTGTGGCAGAGAGCTGCTCACGCCAGCTGGCCTCGTCCCTCACCCTCTCGCCGCCCAGTTCTCCTTACAGATCAGATGGGCACACTACCGGGCTGGCGACCATCTGAGCCAAGCCATGGCTTGCCTTTGAGACCAGCTGCCTCGTCAGAATTGCTGCCTAACACATCTCTCCTCCTTGTTCCTTTTGTGGCGTTTAATTAAATATCTGTTTGTCTCAAGTCAAACACTGACAGCTATGAAACCTCCAATGATTTATCAATAAACACAATGAGATAATTGCTCAGACGCTCACCTGACCTTTTCTCAGCACCCGGAAAATGGAATCTGGCCATTCTCCTTGCTTCTCCTGCCTGCTGTTCCTTCTGTTGAAGGTTTCTTGTGGGGTGATTGATGTTTTCCTATTAAATATATAAAAAGAGGCTAAAATATCACCGGACACTTTCACAGCCTTTCAAGTGGAATGCTTTCCCTCTCTGGACATTGGCTGTTGCCACAGAGAACCAAGAAGGTCAAATTTTAATGAACTGGTGAGAATTAAGAGGAAGAAGCCCCAATGAAATGTGCCCCAGGTCCCTCTGCCAGCTTTTGGCATGACTGACCTCGGCACAGTGCAGCCCAGATGCGTTGGCCAACTTGCCCACAGTTTATTCTTTCCCCCACTTACAGCCCCTTTCTGCAAAGCAGTGCTAGAGGAGTTTCCCCGGGCCTTGGCCGGGCTCTGGGCAGCGGATTTTTCTCTGCTTATGGCTTGTACGAAACCTTGCTTAGAAGTCAAAGCTCTCCATTAAGATGCTTGGCCCATCCTGTCTCCAAAGAATCAAATAGGTTGCCAGCTTTTAAAACAATAAATTAAGACAAGCCAGTGGTTGATGGTTTAGAATTGCTTCATGCTTCATTAATAGTTTGTATTCAGGGGTGTCCAAAGGGCTTCGCTCAGTAGTCTTTACACGGTAAGAGCAGAAGAGAAGCCATGTTAGATCAGGCCAGCTATGCAGTGCCCAAAACCCAGGTGCCCTCAGGAGGTCCCCAGCAGGGCCAGAACTCCTTGGCACAGTCTCTGAGAGTATCTGGACACCCAGTCTCTTTCTCCTAATCACATACTGACCCACTGTAGGTGGACCACCAGCACGAGGCACAGTGGGCAGATGGGAGAGGCGCTGAGGCTAGTTGCTCCCTCAAGACTGCCCTGGTATTTCCGGAAGAGGCAAGGTTTGGACCAGGCCCTCATGTGCCATAGATCAACTTCCATGTGACATGAAGTCTCCACACTGCAGGGTGGCAACGTCTGTCTCCCTGAGCATTAGATGGGTTGGAGCCACACCAACCCATTGGGGATTCCCAGAAGAAGACAGACAGGCACTTCCTGCCTCTGGGCTGATCCTGCGTTGAGCAGGGGGTTGGACTAGATGGCCTGTATGGCCCCTTCCATGATTCTATGATTCTATGATTCTATGATTCTATGATTCTGTGATTCTATGATTCTATGATTCTATGAGTGGGTAGGGTGGCCAGATGCTGAGACCAAGAAAGTCAATACCAGATCCCTGGCAACCTTAGGAGGGCAGGCTGGGGGGCTCAATGCATGAGACGTCAGACTAGGGACTCACCTTAAGAATTGCCTGGGGGGCGGGATTGACTGCAGTGGACTTCAGCACCCAGTGAGCTAAATGGGGCTGTTTTGTCCTGCTGCTATTCTATGTGTCGTGCTCATGGGGGAAGTGCTTGTGCAGCAGAGACATCTCCTCTGCCCACCTCCTCTTGCGCCAGCCATCCACCAGCCCTTCTTCATGATCTTGGCCTTGTTCTGTCCCAGAATTTCATTGTGCTCTGCACTCCACTCTACCTCAGTGCTAGCGTAACTAGGAGAATTTCCACAGTCAATTCTGGAGCTAGTGTATGGACACTTTTCCTGTTCACCTTCTTTGTAGCTCTCCCCTCTCAAAAAACATTACCAATATGTGGCATGCACACACTGGGAAAAGATTTCAGAAAAGCAAACGGGAAGCAATTGTCTGTATGATTGCAGAGAATCTTTTGTGGGATGTTTCAGCAATACACGCTAGCACTCTTGGGCGTTGGGTAATGGCACACGAGCAGAATTTTGATGCAATCACATCAACGTTGCTCTTCTGAAATGATTTGTCTATTTGCACATGGAAATTGGTGAAGCAGAGTGGGGAAATGCATGGTGAATTTTAGCCCGGGGCAAACTGCACACATAGTGCTCAGGGAAAACTTGGGAATAAAAATGGAACAATGGAGGACCGCCAAAACTACTGCAGCAAGTCCACACTGAAAACCAGCTCAGAACTCCAAAGCAGAAGAGAATTTCCAAGCCATCCCCTGATGAAGGATTCAACGGGATTTTCTCCACTCGCCACCTAATGTACCACGAAGAGTACAAAACGAGGCTATATTGGTTTCCCACCAATTCCACTGTTAAAGCTTCCCCCCCCCAAAAAAAAATCTGGAGCACTGCAGTTTGCTGAGAACTTTCTGCTGGAGACTTTTATCTTCCCCCTAAAAAGAAAATCCATTCACTTTCTAGAGTTTCTTGTGAATGAATGACCCTCAAGGTAGTTTCAGCAATTTCCTTCTCCCTAATCTGTCTTGAGAAGGAAATATCTTTTCCTTTGGCCTGAGCGGAAATGTTGGGCATGAACAAGCGCAACCCCTTTCCCAAATGTTCCCCTCCAATCTCACATTCCACCACTGTTTGGCTCAGTCATGAAGCCCTCCTTGGAAGCTGCTTTGGGAGCATTTTGAAGAGCGCTCTTCTTGCTAGCCAATCAGGGATCTCATTGGCTAATGAGATGCCAAATTCAAGCCAGTCAGGCACCAATGCGCTGCCATCATGACACCTTGAAGCCCTTCAGATTTGACTCTGTGGTGACACCAAAGATCCAAACCGGAGTGTCAGGAGAGCCCATTTTCCAGCCCCGTCCAAGCAGTGCCTGAGAGAAAGGAACAGAAACTACAAGTGCAGCCTGCCAGGTAACTCGGATTCCTCTGTGTGGCTTGCGTCAGCTCTCTGCCCACACGGTGTGAGAGCCCTCTGAGAGGAATTAACCCCCCACTCCGCACCCGCCCATGAGCTCTGCCCTCAGAGGGGCATTTTCTAATTAACCCCATCCTCAGTGTTTTACCATCATTTGCACACAGATTTAAAGGTTAGTTGAGAAAATACCTGTGCCAAATGACTGCTTGCGTCTACCAGCAAGAGGAGTAGTCAAGGAAAAGTTTCCTCTCTGCCATCCCCCTTAGCAAATCTTGTCTGTTTTTTTAATTTCAGCGGTGCTGGAGATGAATCTGGGAATGCAAAGATCTGATCAGCCACAGTTTACATAAACACAAACAGAGTTTAGAGTGTCAGGGAGATGATAAAGGAAGCCAAGCAGATGAGACCTTGTGAAACGGAGAGGACTCCTGCTCCAGCTCCCGGCCGGTGCTTTGTTATCGGGGATTCTATCAGCTCAGTCGCCTTTTGCCTTCTGAAAAGCCCTTTTCACCAAATGAAATAAGTTTTGCTATTTCCCACTGCTTGTCATTCAGATTGGAATGTTAATGCCATTCTCAGAGTTTTGCAGAAATATTCTCAATTAGGGCTCAGTAAACAGGCCGCATTCTATTTCCATCCGACCCCTCACTTCCCTTTGAAAAGAATACAATAAAGACTCTAATGTTAAGGACTTTTTGTGTAATGAAAATGTTGTTGTAGACTGAAGGTTACAACTCTTAAAAAAACACCTTTACATCTGGTCCAAGGGAGAATTTAGGACTGTCAGACTGTCAACTGGAAAAAATTTTCAAGCAGAAACTGAGGCAGATCCCCCCCCCAAAAAAAGACACAAAAACAGCTCCTGAGCAGGGGAGAGGCTTTTTGCACACTAGGTATGTAGGCTGCCAACCTCCAGGTGGGGCTTGGAGATCTCCCAGAATTCCAACTGCAGGCATGGTATGGGGGTAGCAGCCTCTAATCTGGAGATATGAGTTTGATTCCCCATCTCTTAGAGCTGTTCTCCTAGAGCAGTTCTCTCGGGGGTCTCAGCCACACCACCAGTTCACCGGAAGTCATCTGTGGGAAGAGGAAGGGAGAGGTGCTTTGGCACTCCTCCAGGTAATGAAAAGCAGGATATAAAAACCCAACTCTTCTTTCTCTTCCACTGCTCTGTCAGTAACTTCTGGGGAAACACCTGATAGTGATATAAGGTAGCCCTAGGGGCTGCCAAAAATGATATGGTTTTACCATAGAGTTTCTGAAGAATTCCTAGAGTTACCTCACATCACTTCCAGTTTTCCACCGAAGTTACTTAGCTATGCAGCCAACAGAGAGGCAAAGCATTCAGAGAGGCAAAGCCAGCCAGAGGCCTCCCACCACAGAAGCAGCCCTACTTATATCTATGCCCCATCCAATCTAGCCTAGAAATCCTTTCCCCTCACACAGGCAAACAAAAATCTCTGTTCTTTCACAATGCAATAGATCAGGAGTGACCAAACGGACTACAATTCCCATAAGCCCCTGCTAGCAGAACCACAATGTGGCCAGCCACGCCACACCCCGTCCTGGGACACCTCTTTTGCACAGAGAGCTCATCTCAGTCCTTCTGTTCGGGGTGGAATCCCAGGAGTCGCCTGCCAGCCAGCGCCTTCCCCAGACCCAGCAGCAGCCACCAGGCCAGGGGGAGGCAGTTGAATGAAGACACTGGAAATCCCTCCCTTTCCTTCCCTCCCTTGCTTTTGCTATTAATACATTTCTCTAATATCTGGTAATGTGCCATAGTTAATTCTTCCAAGGTTTATAAGGTAATGAAAAACGGTTCTGTGTGCTCCGGGCACCTTTTAATTATCCAGCAGAGCAGGTAAAACCACTTTATACTTTTCCTCCTTGTGCAACGATTCATGGGCGAGGGGGGTTCGTTCCCTTGGCTGACACCAGGTGGCTTGCCAGGCAATGCCCTGAGGGCCCATCCAGAGGAGCGCAGAGCAGAGCAGAGCAGAGCAGAGCGGCATTTCGTCCCTGGAGAGATGTGCAGGGAAGCGACGGCCAAAGGAGGCCCAGTTCAGTGAGACCTTCCAATCGCTCTGCCCAGAATAAAGGAATTAGGTAGTGGGCAGAGAAAGGGGCCCTGGGCTCAGGCCTGGATTCTGTGAGGCACCAGCGGCCCCTTCATAGGCTCGTCTGTGATTTGACCAGGATCCTGTCAACACCCCTCAGGGTCACTGGGTGAAAATGGTCCCCAGGCCGCCCCGGTGAAGTCTGAGGCCTCCTTCTGCCTAGCCTGCAATACAGATCTTTGCCAAAGTACTGTAGCTAATGATATGCTCCTGAAAGGACAAACGCTCTGCTGAGGTGCCCCAAGCCGTGGGATGAGCTCCCTGGTCACAGAGAAGCCACAGTCCTTTGCCGCCTTCCTCACCCCTTCGCAGGCCTCCCGGTGGGGCTCGTAGCACACCCAGTTGCAGTGAGGACAAGTGTCCCCTCAGAGTCTTTCTACTTGGCCTCTTTCGGTCACCTAGCTCTGCCGAAAACCGGGGGGGGGGCAGCTTTTGGGCAGTGAGGAGCTTCATGTTCCAAATTTCCACCACAGCCTCCACAGGCCAGCGGTTGGAACCATAAATCCCCTAGAGCCTTTGTGCGGCTTCCCTGAGCCCGTGTGAGTGGACCGTTTCAGGTAGGGCCTCCCCTGGACTCTGGCTCTATCTCCAGCCCTGACACAAGGCCTCTCCTCAATGGGTCAGTGCAAAAGATGAGGTCCAAGTCCTGAGCTAGCCCTGGGAGGGACCCTTGGCATGACTGTGGAAGCCCCCCTCCCCCAGGTGTCTCCAGCACCACAACTGAGAGTACCCCTGCCAAAGCTGAGTGAGTGCACTCTGGGGCACTAGGCACCTGGTGAACAAGCAAAGTGCCTAAGCTATCCCTAGTTCCCAAAGTAAATTTGGGGGATCCCCTCCTGGGGCGTTGCTCATCAGGACCTAGCAGGTCCTTGTAAGCAGCTAACTCAAGAAGACCGTGATTGTGGCTCCCGAAAGCTCCTCCCCGCCGCACAGTTTGTTGGTCTTTAAGAGGTTGTTGGCCTCTTGCTCTTTTCTGCAGCCAACTCAATGGGCCTTCTTCTTCCTCCTCCTGCGACACTGGCCAAATCAATAATTAAGCATATTCTAAGTAGCTGGATTTTGCTTGAAAATTTCCATTTGGTTTGTGCATTAGTCTAGAATGAAATATTTAGGAGACAGAAGAAGAGCACATCTCTGCTTGAATGTTCAGTCTGTGCACCAATAATTAGATGCTGTGCCCCCCCCCTCCCCATCTCCTGCTCATTATCAGTGGTGTCTTCCACCTCCATCCCCAGCTTGGTTCCACTGGGAGGAAAGAGGTTGGATCCCCCTTTTAAAGAAATAATAAAGCCAGATATGTTTAACAAATTACCGTGCCTCTGCTCTCAAGTTGCAGATGTTCAAAGAGGTTTTCCCAGAAGGCTTTGTGGGGGAAGGAGGGGTTTAGCCCAACATCCCAGCATTGGATTTATTTGTTAGAGGAGAACAAGATTTCCTGCAACTCTGTTTCCAGACCCTGAGCCAATAAAAGCATCTCCAGCCAGGACTACTTTGCAAACTCTCATGGCTAGTGAGCTGCTAAGCAATGCAGAGCCCCTCCAGAACAGTCCAAGGTGCCCGGGTGGATCGCTCACACCATGGAGGGGGCACAGCGCTGGTCATTCTCCAGGGAATCAATACCGTCGGTCATGGGAGAGCTTTTCCAGGCCGGGAGGCACGGTCTTCCAGTGAGGGTCGATGGCGCTGGGGGACTGCTGCCCAGCCCCTTGGCCATTGGCCTGTGGGGTCCCACAAGGCTTCATCTTGTCTCTTGGGGTCTTCATCATATCCACAAAACCAGTGGCTGACATCCTCTGGAGATGTGGGCTCGGTTGCCCCCAATATGCTGATGACACTCAGCTCTAATCCCTCACCCTTCCAGCCGGTCCCAGTCAGGTTGTTGAAGCCCTGAGCCAGGCTTGGAGGCCAGGGAGGGGCCGCTGCAGTGCAGATCGCCTTTGGAAGCCACCGGCTGGGTTCTCCTGCTTCAGTCCACAGCAAGCAAGGGGGGGCAGGTTGCTTCGGTCGGCAGCGACCCCCAGGACCGCGCTTTCATCCCAGCACTTCTCTCTGAAGCGGCGTTTCCCTCTTATTTCAGTTTTCTGATCGACGGCAAATTTACATGGGTGTCAGGAGGCATTTTCTGCTGATAATATTGATCTGGGCAAACTGTCCCCCCACAAGCTGCTTAGTCATTACGGAGGCTCCACAAAGATGTGATTAAAATAGTAACAATGAAATCCAGCCAAGACCCGCCTGATTCAGGTGTGAAACAGCTTTAAGATAACTAATTATTTGCACAGCTTGCCTCAGTGTGTGCCTCTGGATTGCAGATAAATATTTGGTGCATGTTTGAACTTGGAAAATAAGTGGAAAGGCAGCAGAAGCGGCTCTGAAATCCCCCGTCGCTCCTTAAATCTCAGGAGTGAAAAGAGGGATCCATTTCTGATGGGTCTGGACTTTGCTTCCCCAAGCAGGACTGCCAGCCTCCAGGTGGGGCCTGGAGATCTCCTGGGGATCTCGAGGGCCTTAGATCCCCACTGCAGCCCCTCCCCAGGCCCCATCTCCAAATTCCCAGGAATTTCCCAGTTGGCATCCCTACAGGCTGCTTTGTCCTCCTGAGGGGCGTTGCTTTCAGTTCAGGTCAAAACAGCTTCAAGAGAACCAGTCTCTGCACGGCCCCCTCTCCAGAAGGATCAGGTGCTGGGGATTGCCTAGTCAGCCCGGGGAAGGTCTGGAGATTCGGGGGTGGGACCCAGATATGGCAGAGTTTGAAGAGGGGACTTCAGTGAGCTATAATGTCATAGGATCCACCCCACCCCCAAAACAATTGTTTGCTACAGGAGAGCTAATCTGTGTCTGGAAATGGAATCAGGCCCTGGATCCATTAAGGTCAGACTGGCAAACTCTCTCCAGAGAGAGAGAGCAGTTGTCTTTTACACCCCCCAGCTGCCTGGTCCTTTTCAGCTGGAGATGCCACAGGTCTCCTGCACCTGGAACTTTCTGCTTGTCAAGCAGATGCTCTTCCATTGAGCCAGGGCCCCAGTTTAGTTCCTGGTCGTGCACATGAAGCTGCCATATACTGACTCAGATCCCTGGTCCACCATGGTCAGTCCAGTCCACTCAGAGTGGCAGCCGCTCTCCAGGGATTCTGGCAGAGGTCTTTCCCATCCGCCTCCTGCCTGATCCTTTCACTGAAGAGGCTGGGGATTGAAACGGGGGCCTTCGGCATACCGAACAGGGGCTCAGCCAGGCCCCAAAGCTTCCCCATCAGCTAAGGGGCTGTGGTATGAAGATTGTCCTGGATCTTCCAACTAGTGCCCGAGCTCTGGCATGATGGGCACAGGAGGAAAAGTTCTCTGTGCCCACCTCGTGATCCTCTATCTCTCCCCACTGAGCTGAAATGCCCCAGGTGCCCTGGCCTTTCCTCGGAGGGGAAGTCCCTGACTATTTGGGCTGCCCACTCCGGTGACCTCTCTCTCTCTCTCTCTCTCTCTCTCTCTCTCTCTCTCTCTCTCTCTCTCTCTCTCTCTCTCTCTCTCTCTCTCTCTCTCTGTCTCTCTGTCTGTCTGTCTGTCTGTCTGTCTCTCTCTCTGTCTCTCTGTCTCTCTTTCTCCTTGAGGTGAGACACCCCCAGTGTGATTTCAGGACAACCTTCTGGTCTGGGAACTGGCAGTCCGTCTCCTGCCCCATCTGGCAACCAAAGCCAGCTTTCCCAGAGGCAGCTGTGGCCAACTTGCTATGAGTCGACGGCTGCATCTGCCCAGCGCTTGCAATCGGTACCCGGTGCCAGGCTTCCCTGCAGCTCGCCAAGCAGGCCTCCCGCAAGCCACTGACCAGGCGCGGCCAGAGAGGAGCGAGCGGCCCGGCTGCCGCTTTGTGGGCCCTGCTGCCCCTTTGCAGCCGATTCGCTGGCATCCTTCTGCCACCGTTAGGACTGCGGCTTGACTCCAGCATCTGCAAAAGCTAATTATGATAATTAACAGAGAACTCGTGAACTTGTCAAACTGTTAATTATAAACCACGGGGACTTCTGTCATTAATAGATGCTGCTCAGGAGCAAAAGGAGGAAGTCAGACCGCAAACAGGCCCTCTCTGGATCCAGCCGTGCCGGAGATGAATGTCAGATCGGGCTCTTTGTGGTTTTCCGAGGGGTTGATCCCCGAATCTGCGTGAACAGGGGCCCCAAGTTCCAGCCTCACACCCCCTGGGCTGATTCAGGGTATTTTGTCCTCCCTCCCCTCCTGGCCGGTGCAGAATTGGAACCCAGCTCCTGCTCTCAGTGCCACTGGGAGGCTTCCTGCTGGCCAGCACCAGCATGGGCCCAGGGGAAGGGGGTGCCAGTTGCCAGCTGGAAGCAAGCGGAGCCAGGTGGTGCCTCAGCCTGCCAGCTCTGGCTTGGGGAATTCCAGTGAAATTTGGGGGGAGGTGGAGTCAGGGGAAGGAGGGCTTTGGGAAGTGGGGTCCTCAGCAGGGCATAATGCCCTAGAGTGCAGCCCCCAACTCAGCCATTTCCTCCAGGCAAGCTGACCTCTGACGTCTAGAAACCACATGCAATTCCAGAAGACGTCCAGGCCCCACCTGGAGGCTGGCAAGCCTAGCTCAGGGCAGAGCGTGGCCGCGCTCCTCTGGGGCCCAAAGTACGGCTGCTTACGGCCCTCTTGGAAGCAGACCGGCTTTGCTTTCTAAACTCATCCATCAGCTTACCCGGAGCTACCCTCCAAGTTCCCCTGCTCTCCCTGTAAGCTCTCTCTCTTGGACAGTAAACAACAAATGGCTCTTTTCACCCAGGAGATAAGATTGTTCTTCTTCCAAAGTCACCGCCATGCATATGCCAGGCCTGGGTTTGTTTGAATAATGAGCCTCAGCAGAACGCATGTTTCTTTTTGTGTGTCCTTCTAGCAACAAAGATGTGAGATCCCCAAGGCAGGTGCAGCGTCACCTCCAGAGAACGTGTGGATTCAGCTTCGGAAGGGCACCAGCCTCAGCCAGAGGGAGCCTCCTTTGTGTTCCTGTGCCAGGCGCGGAGGGGGCAGGGAAAACAATAGCCCCTTTCTCCTCCAGTCCCCCCCAGGCCTGGCGGGAGCCCCGCAGCCCCCCCTCCTGCCTCTGGCCCAGCCGCATGAGCTGCAGCGTTAGAAGGGATTAGCTGCCCCTTCACTTTTGGAAGAGGAGGGCAAATTCTCAAAGCCAAATCTCAAAGCCTTCTCTCGGTCTTGCGAATGCTGGCAGGGTCTCCTGGGAATGGACATCTGGAGGGCCGCAGTTTGACTACCCCTGATCTAGGGCCTCCCAGCTAATGGGACTCAGGCCTGTGGGTGAGCTGCTCTCCCTGCACTGTCAGGTGGTGTGCTGCTAGGGGTGCCACCTCTGGGCTGGGCAATCCCTGGAGATTTGGGAGGTGGAGCCTGGGGGAGGTGCAGGTTGGGGAGGGAGAGACCTCAGTGGAGTCTAATGCCATGCAGCCCCCCCCCCTCCTCCAAGCTGCCATTTCTGCCAGCAGATCAGATCTCTGCCATCTGGAGATCTGCCGTGATCCCAGGAGGTCTCCAGGTCAGCCACAGGCCTGGCAGGTAGGATCAGGACACTCTGCTCCTTGGGTCCCTTAGCCGTGTGCCTCAAGTTCCCTGCCCACTTCCCAAGGTCTTGCTGGCCCAGCAGATGACCCCTCACTGTGGCAGGGGAGAGACCCCAAGAGAACAGCTCTGCCTGGAGGGACACTGACAGTTGGGGGGGAGGGGGGAGACATCCTTTGCCTCCACCCAAACATCAAAGCCAGCTGTCTGAGCATATAAAATACATTAAAGGTGCACCAACTTTGAAGTGGAAACTCAGTTTAATCAGAGGGAAACAACTTTTCAAAAGGTGGCTGTTGGGGGTTTTGGCCTTTACTTTCAGTGGGCTGGTTTCTCCTGTGGATAGCCCCATGAATAAAACATCTCTCTCCCAATTAAATCTTGATTTAATTTCTCTTCTTTACAAAACTGATGAACTTGAGTGGTTTCACAAAAGGCAATGAATATTGGCATTCTTTTGTGTTGCAAAATCCCCTTGGAGGAACCGGGGACTTGGCATTCTCTTTTGGGGCTGGCTCCTAGCCCTTTGAACTCCCCATTGGGTGGAGGGGATTAGGGAGGGGAGGGGGGATGTGCCCCCTGGTGACAGACAGGTTCTCGGCCACTGGCCCTTGACCATCACCGCCCCTCCCCCCACCCCAGGGAAATGTGGGTGTAAAATTTATGGTGATTCTCTGTTCTGCTGAGGATAGATTGGGCACCGATTGATTTACTGGCTGCTGTGTGACCCACTGGGCACCCAGTATGACCTGGTGGAGGAATTCTTAGGTTTGTGGCAGGAGAGTGATTGTTCTGGGTGATTCCAGCATTGCTGCTGCTAAGATCTTGTCTGGGCCAAGTCAGGATTTCACAGCTGCTTTGGCTGCTCTTAGTCTCTCCCTGCTTATGGGGCCACCATGCCTACGAAAGGACATGCCTTAGATTTAATCTTCGGGAGGGGCTGGAGGTTCAGCCTAAGCCCTGCTCTGACCACTACTCCCTCAAGGCCATTCCCCTCCAGTGGGGCACAGCCAGAATGGTCTGCTCACGGAGCCTCATGGGTTCGACTCTCCTGAATACCCTTCCAGAGTTCTTTTGTGGGAGTGGTAGGGGGCCTGGAATTGGGGCTTCTGGGAGCTACCAGTGTGGCTCCCCTGAGGTACAACCTGGCATCTTTGGCTGACTGGAAGAAGGCGGCTAGAATCACAGAATCATAGAGTTGGAAGGGGCCACAGAGGCCATCTAGTCCAACCCCCTGCTCAACGCAGGATCGGCCCTAAGCATCCTAAAGCATCCAAGAAAAGTGTGTATCCAACCTTTGCTTGAAGACTGCCAGTGAGGGGAGCTCACCACCTCCTTAGGCAGCCTGTTCCACTGCTGAACTACTCTGACAACCTTAGAACATATACAGAGTTTGAGCCCAGTGGCAGCTTTAAGATTTAATTGAGGTATGAGCTTCCATATGCTTGTGCACTTCTTGGGCTATTTCAACAGACCGACAGGGCTGCCCACCTGAATTAGCCCGAGCACATGAGAGAGATGGTCCCCCCTCCCTGGAGCTCTCAAGTGGAGGATGTCAGGGATCTATTTCCAAACAAAATCAGAGTTCATGAACAAGGGGAAGGAAAGTCTGCCTTCCTCCCCTTCCTCTCAGTTGATTTCAGCATTGTTCTCTGATCACTGCTTCTGACTGTCAATATTGGAAGTACAATGAAGCAAAAAGACAGGGGAAGAACACAAGGGAAGAGGCAGGTTGCTCCCCCCCCATCACTTGTATTTCCTGGTTTCAGTTAAAAAAATAGACCGCCCCTTTATTTACATCTTAAGGATGTTGAGAGATGCCAGAAATGTGATCTTCAATGTTCTCTCATGGAGAGAGAGAGAGAGAGAGAGAGAGAGAGAGAGAGAGAGAGAGAGAGAGAGAGAGAGAGAGAGAGAGAGAGAGAGAGAGACACGCTCAGCACAAATCGCTCCTATTTCTGGCTGGCCCTTCCGAGGAATGCCCTCCGTCCACAACTCCAGCCCATCCAGCTGGGTCAGCTCCTTGGACCGCAGGTCTGGCTGCATTCTTTTTAATTCGGAGTGTTCCTAACCTCTGCATTTCAAACATTCTGTAACTTGGACTGCAGTGTTTTGGGTCCTTTCAACATGAAGATACGTTGTAGGTCAAATAGGATCGACCAGGAGATCACCTGGGATCAAAACTGATCTCCAGGTACCATTCTCTCCCCCCCCCCCCCACACGCACACACACTCCCCCCTCCCTCTCCCCAGGATCCACCCCTGATTCAACCAAGAATTTCCCAGCTTGGAGCTGGCAGGCCTAACAGATGCCATCTTGGGACTGAGGGGACAATATAAGTGGCTCAACTGACGAAAGCATTAGCTGCACTGAGGCTGCCTAACACAGGAGGAAGCTTTGACCTCTCTCTGCAGCACAGTCTGCACAAGCGAGACATTTTCCATGGTCCCCTGCAGCCTTCACCCCCAGACTGCAGCCCCTGCCTCAGAGCATGCCATCCTGTGCCTCTTGCCCTCATGCAGGTGGGGCCTCAGTGGGGAGAACAGAACGCCGAGGGTGACGGGGGCCCTGCCTGCTCATCCACGTTATGCCACGGATTCATTTCTGCCCGTGGGGACCCCGTGAGGCTGAGTGCAGTGTTCCCCCCTCCACTCTTGGATCCTCACGACCATGCTATCAGTTAAATCAGAATAAGCACATGTGACTGGCCCAAGGCCCCCGGGCCAACTTCCATGGCAGAGTGGAGATTTGAACTTGGGTCTCGCAGCTCCCAGACCAGAACGCTAACCCCTGTGCCACCCTGCCTCTGAGGATGGAGAAGGGCTTTCTCCTGCCAGCTGGAGTCCTGCAGGAGTGACAATACTCTCCGCACAGAAATGCCCACAGGGGGAACCTTTTGGTCAGGAATCTCTGCCAGCTCCTTGGGAAGTCCCCGCCCCCATGTGGGGATGCCAGGCCCCAGGAGGGACCTGGGGATCCCCCGGGATCATAGTCTAGAGAGATCCGTTCCCCTGGAAAAGAGGGCTGCTGGGAAAGGGGGGCTCCAGAGCACTATCCTCCACTCAGGCCCCTCCCTGCCCCAAATCTTGCCCTCTCCAGGCCCCAAAATGTCCAGGGACTTCCCGCCCAGGGAGGCAGCCCTACCCGTCCGGCACTCATTCACTCCCTCTTCCCTTCCTGCCCCTCCTTTCGTTCAATGGATATTCCCAGAGAATGTCAAGATTATTCTTAAGAGATCAGATTTGTTTTGCTAACCATGTGAGAGGTGATTTAGATGTTATGCTGGTCACAGTCCTGTCCGGGGGGGGGGGGTGTCAGGGTTGGTTCGGAATCCCTGTTTTGGAAGTTCTCTAAAACATTTCCTCTGATCTTTCAGCTGGGGGAGCCTGAGGCTGCAGCAAACCCAGCCCACCCCGTGCCTACAGAGCTGAAGCTGCTTGGGCCAAGCAGAACAAATAGAGACCGCTCCTGTTGCAACCTTCAGAAGCCAAGAGATTCATTTGCATGGCAGCAGGTGAGGCAATTTTGCTAAGCCTGAACCGCCGTCCTCTGCAAGGGAGACGGAATGGCTGGCAACAGAATCCCTCCAGGTCTGCATGAGCTGTATTGTGGTCCTAAGCAGATTTCCCTCTTTCAAAGTCCATGGAAGTCAGTAGGCTTAAAAGGATGTAGCTCTGCTTGGATTGCACTGTGAGCTGCTCAAGTTTTTAGTAAAGCTTCTAATTTAAGTTTTAATTAACTACAGCAAGCTCAGTAAAAGATATCTTGATTGGAATGTGCATAAGCAGGATAAATAATAAATACTTAAACCTCCTGCCATGTTGTGGAAAGGAGAGGTAGTGGCTGCCCGGCCGTCTCAGACAGAGGTGAGTTGACTTTGGGGGATGTTGGCTTTTCTCTAGATGCCTCATAGCAAGTCCCCCTGTGACTGTAACATTTGCTGTGCAAGAGCCACAGGGGGCGCCAGTGATCGGAGGAGACTCTGGGCAGGATGGGGGCGGGGAGAGAAAGAGCCCATCAACCCACGCTGACCCTGCCTCCTAAAAGAAGGGGGGGAGGAAGCACCTGCCAGTCCAGCCCCCTCCCCCCCATACAGTTTGGCCAACTCAACAATGTTTCCCAGGCACTGCCCAGCCCCTGGCAGGAGAGCGATTGGGGGGGGGGGAGGGTGGACAAAAACATTAAAGAAACATAAGCTTTTAAGCTTAACAGCTGATTGGCAGACCAGTCAAGCTATTATGTTTAAATGGCCAGCAGCCATTTCAGTAGTCTAGTTGCTGAATATGCCCGAAAAAAGTTGATATAATTTGGCTTTTATTGGGGTCAGCCAAACCAGTAGCTGAAGCAGATCAGGGAGTGCTTTTGGCTTAGAAATACTGAAAAAAATACCAGTAAAATTTTTTGTCAATATTTTTTTTCTGGTTGCCATGCCAAATGCACATGCCTGTAGCCACCGGCAGACATCTTCTCAAGTCAAGTCAAGTCAGATTCTATTGCATGTAGCCATAGGCCATTATAACACAAAAGGGAAATATAAAAGGATTTAAAACATTTCAAATCAGTAATAAAAAGAATGTGCAATCTCAGACAACAATCACTTAACATCATAAAAACATTTCCAGACTACGTATGTCCACCTATCCTAAAGCTCCTCTGGGTACTTGCTCTCTGCAGCACCACTCTGGCCCTTATTTTCTTTGCTGCAAGGGCAAATAATGACATTTTGTTAGAAACAAATGAATTAGTATTCGCTAACAAAAACACACGTTTTTCCTGGTCGGATTTATCATTTAGCCCATCTAGTAGGCCAGCTAGAAATTTGGCCCTAGGATCTGTATACAATGGGCAAGTGAGAATGTAATGTGGGAGATCCTCCAGGACTAAAGCTCCACAAATACAGAAGCATTGATCTTTTGAGACCTCTTCTCCATAAATGTCTCTGCTCCCCTTTTCAGGCTGCCTTGGCTTTTGGCTCCCACTCTACGTCCTCTGCAGTGTATCCCGTATTGTAACTCTTTGTGTAAAGTCGTATTTCCTTTTGTCCATCTCATCAGCTTCATTGTACGTCCTCAAGTTCTAGTATTTTGGGAGGGGGAGAAAAAAAATAGCTTTGTCAACTCTCTCCACCTTGGGCATAATTTGAGATACCTCAGTGGATCGATAACTGGTTGACAGATCATACCCAAAGGGTGCTTGTTAGTGGTTCAGCTTCCTCTTGGAGAAGAGAGACAAGTGGAGTTCCCCAGGCATCTGTCCTGGGGCCTGTGTTGTCCAACATAAATGATTTGGATGAGGGTTTAGAGGGAATACGTATTAAATTTGCAGACGATACTAAACTGGGAGGGGTAGCAAACACAACAAAAGACAGAATCAGAATTCAGGATGATCTTGATAGGCTCGAGAAGTGAGCTAAACTGAATAAAATGAAATTCAATAGAGACAAATGTAAAGTTCTGCATTTATGTAGAAAAAACATAGACAGCAATATAGGATGGGGGAGACTTGTCTTGGCAGTAGCATGTGCGAAAAGGATCTAGGAGTCTTAGTAGACCATGCATTGAACATGAGTCAGCAGTGTGACTCAGTGGCTAAAAAGGCAAATGGGATTTTGGGCTGTATCAAACGGAGTATCATGTCCAGATCATGGGAGGTGATGGTACCACTTTACTCTGCTCTGGCAGAATTGTTCTCTCTTGCCCCGGAGGGACGGACCAGAACCAATGGGATGAAATTAATTCAAAGGTAATTCTGTCTAAGCCTCCAGAAGAAGTTCCTGACAGTCAGAGCGGTTTCTCAGTGGAACAGGCTTCCTTGGGAGGTAGTGGGTTCTCCGTCTTTGGAGATTTTAAAGCAGAGTCTGGATAGACCATCTGACGGAGAGGCTGATTCTGTGAAGCTTTAAGGGGGTGGCAGGTTACCGTGGATGAGTGATAGGGTTGTGAGTGTCCTGCATAGTGCAGGGGGTTGGACTAGATGACCCAGGAGGTCCCTTCCAACTCAATTATTCAATGATTCTATGATTCTCTCTCCCTTCCCCTCCCCGCCCGAGTCCCAGAGACTTCAGTCTTTCCTCACCTGATTTCTTTCCTCACTCTAGCCTTTTGTGTCTGTCTGGCCCTTGGTGTCAGTTGAAAGTGCCGTAAAAGACCCTTTCCCCCCCAAAATAAAATAAAAGACGAAAAGGAGGCCCATAAATTAGGAGTGAATGCCCTTCTTCCCATTGTGCCTAACTGCACATCTGTCCCCCGTCAGACAGAAATCCTTTGCTTGTTTCCAGTTTTACTCCCATTTCTCTGCCATAAAAAGGCCGGGCTGATTTACAATCTAGTGTGATTGATAAGCATTTCTGGGCCCTGATTTATAAGAGGCAGAAGGTGATTTAAGACAGAAAGGTTGAGGGATGCTTGCTCTTGACTGATAGCATTTGTAAACACACACGCTCAGACAGACCCAGCTTGGAGTGAACTTCAGGCAATTACCCCATAAGAGTGTGGGGGAGCTTTGAGGAGAACTGGGCCATTGACCTAATTGGGAACTACGAGACTAGATCCAAAAGCCAGAGCCAAGGGTTCCAGCCAAGCCAACGAGGGAAGGGTGGGGCAGATTGTCATTGCTGTTAACACGGACAGGGCAAATTTCTGAAGTTCCTTTCCCTCCTTTTCGGGCCTCCTTGAAGAGGGAGGTAGATAAGAAACAGCCAGAGAAGCATTCTCATTTGTCCCAAGATGCTCCTGAAACTGAGAAGTGTCTTTGGAGGCTGTAACCTTGAGCAGAAATCTGTAACCTTGCTTGGCCACTTCCCTTCTCCCACTTCCTTTCTACCACATACGGCTTGAGGGAGGCAATTTCTGCGCGGGGGGGGGGGGCTTGACCATGCTGACGATGCACAAACCATGAATGTGGTTTTGAAAGCTTCACAACATGCACTAGTTAGCCTTGCCTAGGCCAAGGAACCAACATCCCTCCCCCTGTTTCTCATCCCGTGCCCGGCCCCCATGGGTCCACCCACCAGGACGTTATTTCGCTCCTGGGAGCATGAAGAATTCCCTCCTAGAAGGAGAGCAGCTATCAAACTATGCCCATGCTTGTGGCATTAGAAGGGGAGCACTTGGAAAGAAGGGGGAAGCAAAGGAAAATAGGAAATCAATGACAAGTTAACACCACGGAGAGCAATTAGATCTTGGAGCAGTGCTGTTTGCTTTGGCAGGAGGGAATTTTCAAGTACATATGTACAGGATTTATATACTCACACAAGGCGGAATATCTCACAGGTGGAGCAATTTAGCTGGAGTCCCAACTGCAGGGGAAAATTGTAGATCAAAGATTTCTAAAAACAGGCAGGAGAACTGAGCTCCTAAGCAATAATTCTGCTGGCTGGAGGAGCGATCTTAACCAGGTCTATTTGGAAATAAGTCCCATGTTACTCAATGGGCTTCCTCCCAGGACAGTGCCCCTAGGAGTGCGGCCTGGATTTCCCAAAACAAGTTATTGCTAAAGGTGAAGAGAATTTAGAGTGAAATATCTCCACCTATGAATTTTCATGTGAAAGCATAATACGGATATCTGTATTTTAATTTTATTTTTCAATTTATATCCCACCGCTCCCTGCAAACTGGCTCGTGGCAGGTCACAAGCATAACCCCAGTAAAAACATACAATATGATCCTATTAAAACACCCATTTAAAAATCCCTCTGGCAGCACCAGTTCAAAATATAATTCAAAACATGCATTTCAACATTTGATCACCTGAATTTTTCAGTTGTAAGCTAATTTTCAAGGCTAGAGATAAATATTAGCTTTTGAAATGTTTGTGCCCCTCTGTCTCGGGCAGTGTGAGCATGTGAACTAGAAGCCCAGATCTCTTGTGTTGCACAGCCTCATAGGTGTGATCAGCGTATGGTTTGCCAGGTTGACACCACTGTCCCTGTCAGATTCACCAGCGGCAGACTGGTTTGTGGCAGTCCACATTCTGAGATGCCCATACTTTGAAAGGAGCCAGCTATTTATTCCATGGCTTCTTTTCTCTTTTCTTAGATCACGAGCAGCCCAGTCCTGGGGGTCCCCCCACTGCCAGGACAGCCCCCGGGCTGCTGGTCTGCTCTCTGCTGGGCTTGCACCAGGGGAATGAGGGGGACGCCAAGCAAATGGACCCCCCAGACATCCACCCTCTTGCATTACCCTCCTGCCTCCTCCCAAGCCCCCTCTCTGCAGAATCGCTGCCTGACCAAACAGAGACACCTGTAATGATGGCAAGCAACACCCCCCGTGTAAGCCACAGCCACCCAAATGACCCTGGCTGGTTGCACGCCGGCTGTCTGCTGGCACTGCTGTGCAGGGCTCCCACCGGGCAGCAGGTGCCACGAGGCCAGCCTATGGCGCTCGAAACAGCTGGGCACAGAGACATGTGAAAGATTCCTTCTGCTTGCTGGTTTTTGTATATTTTATGTCCATCTGAAGTTAAACTGCCCCTTTTATGCAGCCCTAATTAAAGCCCAATGTAACTTGCGCAATCCCTGTGTGGCCGTTTCTGCTCTTTATGGGCCAGCTCTGGGACTAAAGTGTCCCCCGAGGAGGAGAGCAGAGGACATTTCCGAGCGGGCTGGGAACGCCGGCTGGCTTCCTTCTCTATTAGCCAAGGAGATAATGGGTTCAGGGGACATCGTTTGACAGAGGAAGAGAGCCAATACATCACGGTCCCATATATCTTCCATCTGACAAGGGCTTCTTGGCCTTCCCTTCCAAGGGAACTAGACACCATTTGCCTTGGCAGGAAAGACTGGAGTGGTGTTGAATGCAAAGGCAGGAGGCTGGACCAGCCCTGCAAGGAACTGGGCCCACAAACGGAATACACGGCTGGCCCAAGTAAATCCACATGACTAGCCTAAGAGAAGGCACAAGATTCCCAACCAGCACCCTTCCATGTCCTCAGAGGGGGACAGCAGTGGAATAGGCTGCCTAAGGAGGTGGTGAGCTCCCCCTCACTGGCAGTCTTCAAGCAAAGGTTGGATACACACTTTTCTTGGATGCTTTAGGATGCTTTGGGCTGATCCTGCGTTGAGCAGGGGGCTGGACTAGATGGCCTGTGTGGCCCCTTCCAACTCTATGATTCTGTGATTCTATGTGGCACTCCAGTTGACAACTTTCGAAGCTCTCTGTCCTCAAGGGGAGACTGCAGGGGAAGCTAGCTCAGCTTGTGTTTATTCACAAGTTCAGGACAATGGATGCCGCCATGATTGGATTCTTATGGGATTATCTTCTCCCCCCCAACATCTGACCCCTCCTCTGTGGACAGTTTAGCTGGTTGCACGGGGTTTGGCACCTCTGCCTCCTGAGTTCCTTCTTGCAACTCTCCTCCCACATTCTGACTGGGGTAGAAGGACTCAGAGATCGCCATGCCTGCTTGGATCTGATGAAGGGAGCGCTCAACAGCTCATGTCCCCAAATCTTGCTGGTTGCTATGGGGCAGCACTGGGCAGAGCTCGCTCGTCTGCCTGGCTTCACATGGACAGATTGTAGGAAGCAGAAGTCTGCATCCGCAGCATACGTGCCAGAGACGTGCCAAGGTGAGGAGGAGGTTGGGAGACTCCTTCCACCCCACCCTGTTTGATAGGAAAACAAAAGCTGGAGAAACGTCAGAGCCGCCCTCTGCTAATGAGGTACAGTGAAGTTACCAGCTGGAGCGCTTGGCCCCTGGTGTGCAATTCCAGAGGGAAGCCATGTGATTCCAGTGTTGCCCATTGTGGGAGCTCACTCGCCCAGGGGGGTTCTGCTTTCAGTAGACCTCGTGCCTCCCCACCCCACAGAGGCTCGTCCGTTCTGCAACATTTCTAAGGCCTACGAGAGGGGTGTCTTTGGACGATGGGTGGGGGGAGGCGGAAGAGCCACTGGGCTTGTGTGGTTGGGCAGAATTCAATGAGGGAATTAAGGGACTCTCTTCTTGAAGGAGACGGTAGCTTTAGTCCAAACCTGGGATGGGACAATTCAGCTCTGGAATACTCCTGCTTGGTGGCAGAAGATCAGCCACTTGGTTCTTTGGTTCAGTCCCTGGCAGGATGGAGAAAAGCATTTGTCTGCCTTGGAAAGCCAGGGATGGCCAAGAGAGGCCGGGAGGGTAACTAAGAAAAAGGCAGTGGCTTCTGCCAAGATTTGGGGAATCAAGGAAGCATAAAATGAGGGTTTGCTCCCGAAAGCAAACATTTGGGTGGAGGAGAGCTCTAGGGTTGCCAGCTTTGTGTTGGGGGATTCCTGGAGATTTGGAGGGGTGGATTTTAGGAGGGAAGGGAAGGGGAAGGGAAATTCCTGGGGCAGGTGGGTTTGAGGAGGGAAGGCAGAGGCTGTCATGCCAAGCAGACCACCTTCCAGAGAAGCCGTTTGGACCCTGGGAACTGAGCTCTGTCATCTGGGGACCAGTGAACATTCCAGGACATCTACAGGGGGGTTGGCAACCCTCTTCCAGGGATGAGCCCAAAGGCAACGCCTATTGATTTGGGCTGGATCCTGAGACACAACCCAGCCTAGAAGCTGCCCATTCACCCTAAGAGATACAGGTCAAAGTAATGGGTCACACGGAGGGATTCTCAGCTATGATCAAGGAACTGACACCAGATGTGCCTAACTTTGATTTCCTCCAAACGACGAATACATTCCACAGACCCTTTCCTTTCTCCCTTGCGCGAGCCAAAAGCCTTCATTTCTTCATTTTCATGTTGTTTTCTGTTTCCTTTAAGCAAAATGTGTCCTGTAAAATATATGCATTTTCTAGGCTATTTGTGCATCCATCAATCTGCCCCGTGCATCACATCCGAGGTCTGGTGGCACCTTCAAGACCTCAGCCTACTTGAGTCAGAGCTCCCTTCAAGCAAGCTCTGACTCACAAAAGCACAGTGGAATAAGGACTGTTTGTTGTTAAGGTGCCTTGCGGTTTGGTTTGGCTGCAACAGAGTCATACGGCTTCCCTCTGGAATTATACATTAGGCGCCTCTTATACCTATAAACGATGTGCATTGCACATTTAAAAGCTGTGCAAATTGTGTCAGAGTGCCCACACCATATGAATCAACTGCAAAAAGCACAGAATCAAAGATAGAAACAAGACAAAGAGGACACATTTGAGCAGCTCTCAGGCCAAGAGGGGAGGGGTTCTAGAAGGGGCATGAGGCCAGAGTTGTCACTCCGTGGCCAGCTGGCTCCTGGGCTCAGACGGTTCTTGCTATCTAACATTTGGGGGGAGGGGCAGTTTTAATGTGCTCCGTCTCGGCTGGCCCACCCAGGCTAGCTCCATCTCATCCGATCTCCAAGGCTTAGCTGCTCCACCCTGCCTAGTGCTTGGGTGGGAGACGGGGGCTGCTGCACAGGGGCAGGCTGTGGCAAACCCACCTCTGCTCCTCTCTTGCCTTGAGAACCCTGGAAGGGGTCACCAGAACTGAGGTGCACCTTGGTGGCACTTCCCTTCACCGCCAGCTTTAATTCTGCGTGGTTCTGCCTCAACGAATAGGCTTACCAAAAGTACATGGGGGGGGGGGGGGTTTCTGCAGAGCCTGTAATCTGATGAAAGGGAGGGGCTGATTTCCACCAATCGCCCCTCCCATGGCCGGCATGCGATTTCTCTTTCTGCTGTGCTGTGGTCTCCTGTCCCCCAGGGACAGCATTTTGCAGGGACCTTTGGCAGGCATGAGTGCTTCACTGGTGAAAAGGCCAGAGCCTTCACAGCAGCTGTTTGTTCTTCACAGTGGCCCCTGGCCCCTCAATACTTCCCCCTTCGTGTCTGGCCAGTCAATGTGGTCCTTCAGCGAGTGGCCACGGGTTGACCTCCTGGTGGACCCTGGGATCTGGCCACAGTGTGACACCAAGTGTTGGACCGGATGGGCCATTGTTCTGATCCACCATGGCGCCTCTTATGTTCTTATGACTGGGGCAGGGATGCTTTGTAATCCTGGTGCTTGTGAGGCAACAGTAGGAGGGCTTCTGTAGTTCTGCCACACCTAGGACTCCTCCTGGTGGCCCCTGGGCTTTGGCCACTGTGTGACACAAAGTGCTGGGCTGGAGGGGCTACTAGCATTGACCCAACATGGCTGCTCTTATCTTCTTATATCTGGGGCAGTAATACTCTGTACTCATGGTGCTTGGGGGGTGGGGGGCAACTATGGGAGGACTTCCGAAGTTCTGGCCCTGCTGATGGACCTCCTGATGGTCCCTGAGTTTTGGCCACTGAGTGACACAGCATATTGGACTGGATGGACCACTGGCCTGACCCTCATGGCTCCTCTTCTGTTCTCATGTACCTTCTCCTATGATCCACTTTTATTCTCTGCATTTCAGGGTTTTCTTCCCTTTTCTCCCAGGTTTTTGTCCAACCTTTTGCTCATTTTTCACCCCTAATTTCCAAAGGTGTAGAGTATATAATTGTTTCCCCCCAGTTGTATTTACATCTGCCAGGTTAGCACCAGTGATCAGTCCTTGCTGCATTTCAGGAACAGACTCAAAGAAGAATTTTGCTTGGTTAAAAAAAATGTCCAGCGTGGAAAGGCCTGGTGAGGAATGCGGTGTTTTCTGAAAAGCTGGATCTCCATATTTATAAGTGACTTTTGGAGAATGCCTGACCCCCTCGAACCTCTTCTGATGAGCTGCCACTTGGAATCGTGCCCCAGCCGGCAGGGCTCGGCTCCCATTAGCTGGGCTCGCCTGTGCTGGAGCCGACCACGAATCCGGCAGAATCTAAAGCGGGACAACCCTTGTCACTGGAATGCTGGATGCAGCCGGGCCAATAGCTGCAAAGGGGAAATATCCAGCCAGCATAGTCAAGTGTAGATTCAATTAGAAATTTCACTGAAATTTCAAATTGCGGCCATTTTTTAGCGACAGAATTACGATGCATTACAGAGAAAGTGACAGGTAATTTGGTACACTAAAGATTTCTTGGACTCTCTAGTTAATGGGGAGTTTAGCACCAATTCCTGTGTAATTTGCACTTCTGAGAAACTGTGTTATTATAAAGTCAGAAATCTCCGACACTTTCAACTCCAGGATCTGCCAGGCTTAAGATGACCAGGAATTGAGAAGGGCCAAGTTCAAAGGTCAATAATTTCAATATCTGAGGCTGTGCAGCTTCCAAGAACTGGCATTCCAATTGAAGAGCTGAAAATTGGAGGTGACATTCAGAAGTCTCTGAAAATTATACTCCTGACTTCTGCCTTGCAAAGCTTATCTGAATCCGAGCTCATCCTTTGATGAGGTTACTGAAAAAGCGGAAGACATGAAAGGCAGCAGGCGGGGAAGGAACCACTCCACTTCCACCTAGGAGGGGAAGACGGGAGAGAACAACACCAGGTGAGGCGTCCGTTAAAGAGGAAGGATTGTGCTGGACTTTGGGCAAACCCTCACTCCTTTTCTGCCCACTCCAGAGCTCCACATTCACATTTGCTTCTCTCCTGGCCAGGCCGGTCACACTTGGGAGAATCCCTCCAGCCTGGATTCCACCAGGTCTCTCTCTAAGGACCCCCTGGGAGGGAGGTGAAGGCAGACCCTTGCCGGAGGGCGCCAGCCGTAAATGAGTTTGTGTGCAGACCCAGGAGACCAGCTCAGCAGGAGACTCCCCAGTTGCCCCCGATGCTCCAGGGAAGGGGTTGGGAAAGCAGCCCTGAACGGAGGGCGTGGCGGCAGCCTAGAAGTTCACATCCCAAAGGGCTCCAGGGGTCGACCAATGCACAGGACCGTCCGTCTCCCGAGATACAGAGCAGGGTCCCCAACGTGTTGCCCCAACGTGTGTGCACCGGGGGGTTTCCCGACACCTTTCCTAGAACCCGATGAGACTCTTTAGAAAGTGGGTGGGACCAAGGGAGGGTCTAATCAGTAGCTGTTCTGATTGGTCACTGGAGATCTGATTGGCTGTGCAGTTTAAAATAACATTGCTGCAGTGTTTGTGGCCCCCACAGGGCTGACTCTTCTTGCTCTTCAACTGGAGAGGCACTGAAATTCCGGAAGATCCCCAGGCCCTCCCTGGAAGTTGGCAACCCTGCCACTCAAGCCCCCTTGCTCTGGAAAGCTAGCTGGTGGATCAGAGACTAAGCTTTGTGGCCCAGCGCATCGGCAGCCAAGCGCATAGCCCAAGGGGCTGACAAGGACCCCAGTGAGTCACTCGAAGGAGGCAACTGGCCCACTTATTTCACGGCCTAAGGTCATGGGGAAACTTGATGATGCATATTTTATTTTTTTAAAGATATTATGGTAAAGTCGGTATTAATTATTGGGAAGAAAAGTGTCCCCCTTGAGGCAATAAAGGTTTTAATACTGCACAAGGAAAGGATTCCAGAAAAGGGCTCACAATTCTCCTCTAATCACTTTCCTGCCGCATTCTTCTCTGAGAAGGTTCTGTGGGATCCTCCCCAAACAAGCAGCAGAGCAGCTTGGCTGGGCCTCCTTTGCAGGGACGGGAGGGGCCACGGCAGTAGGCAGCCCCCCCCACCCCCCTGTCTTCAGGGCAGCACAGTATTCCTCCCGCACCCATCCAGGCACTGCCCCAAACTCCCTTGGCTTTCAAGCAACCACTGGCCTTCTCTCCCCCCCCTCCACAAGTTCTTTTGTTCTTCTACCCTTCTTGGTCAGGCTCAAGCGAGGAGAGTTTGCAGGAGACTTAGGGCCAATCAGAAGAAGAAGAAGAAGAAGAGTTGGTTCTTAGATGCCGCTTTTCTCTACCCGAAGGAGTCTCAAAACAGCTTACATTCGCCTTCCCTTTCCTCTCCCCACAACAGACACCCTGTGAGGTGGGCGAGGATGAGAGAGCCCTGAGATTCCCGCTTGGTCAGAGCAGTTTTATCAGTTCCATGGCAAGCCCAAGGTCACCCAGCTGGCTGCCTGTGGGGGAGTGCAGAATTGAACCCGGTGTGCCAAATTAGAAGTCCGCATTCCTGACCACTGCACCAAAGTGCAGAAGCTTGGAGGAACAAGGCCGCCCTTGTCCGGGAGGTGCTGTGGCCAGCGGGGCGGGGTTTCTCAGTGGTCACCAGGCACAGAGCCACTGCTGGAGAAGCTGGCTTGGGCAGGGCAAGGACTCAGACCCTCTGCGCAGGCAGGAGACTCTCTGGGGCCAGGCTCCGTGGGGCTCCTCCCAAACACCTTTAGCCATGGGGATAAGGCCTCGGCTGGAGTCTAGCAGGACCTCGTCTCAAAGGACTTCCTTGGCTGCAGGCCCCGACACCAGCACGGCTCGCTTCCTGCCTGTCTGCCAGGGGCGATCCTGCATGCCACCCGGCTGTTTATAGTCTGTGTGTGGGCACTGGGTTCCTGGCAGCCACTGGAAGCCCACCCCCGGCCGACAAGGGACTGGCTTCTGACCAGCCTAGGGAAATCTGGAAGGCCAGTTCTGTGGGTCTCCCGTTCTGGAAACTGCGGCTGCTCAGAGTCAGGGTGGAGGAAGGAGGCATTGGCAGCCCAGCCTCTGTCACGGCTCTTATCCTCACCCCGAGCTGTCCTCAGGGACTGCAGAGAAACAAGCTCTTCCCCGGCTCCCTTTCAGAATGCGACATTCAAAGCGTCGCTTCAATTCCCGCCTTGCTTGGAAGAAAGAGAAGAGAAATGAGCTCTTTCTGTCCGCAGTTTTGCAATGCAGAGATCAAAAGCAAAAGTCCTGCACAGCCAGGGAATTCGCTGGCACTGGGAGGTAGCCATGACAACTCGCTAACTGAATTTCTCTTTGGACAAATTCAAGGAGGACGGGCCTATCAGGGACTCAGTAAAGCAGCCATGTTCAAAGGCAGTAACCTTCTGAATGCCGGTGTTGTGGGGACAGCAGCTGAAGGAAATGTTGGCCTTTATGTCCCATTGGCCAGTATTCTGGATGACTCTGTCAGGTGTGGTCAGGGGCTCATGGGAATCATAGTCCATGGGCATCTGGAGAGCCACACTTTGGCCATACCTGCTCTAAGTGAAGCAGGATGTGAGTTAGATGGTCCCTTGGCCAGATCCAGCAGAGATGCACCTCTGTTTTTTATGGGTTTCAGAGATGTTCATGTTGGCTGGGCGACCTTGGGAGAATGTCAGACTTCATCCAAAAACAAAAAACCTAGTTTCTGGGGTTTCCGTTCCCGCAATCCCACCAAGCACACTATAATCTAGATCTGTGCTCTTCTCAAGGCCACGGAGCCCACCTGACCCTAAAAAAGCAAAGGAACACAAAGGTTTTTATGCTACTTTGCAAGGAAGGGGTGAGGGGTGTCTGAGCCTAGGTAAAAGGCCAGGCTTAGGAAGGGCAGTTTAGAAATGGAAAGAACAACAAAAACAACAATAATAATTTACTTGTTTATTAACCCTTTTCCTTGTAGTTCAAGGTGGCTTACAATAATATTCCCGACTAAAACCAAAAAATAAAATAACAGCCCCTAAACAGTGCTTCTTTCTTCTCCCCACCCTTAATAGATGCCTCTCAAACCGCAACCATTCAGGTGTGATTAATCAGAATTCTGGACCAGGATCTGGGAGACCTGGGTTTGAATCCCCATTTCTGCCATGGAAGGTCACCTTGGGTCAGTTATGAACGATCAGTCTAACCTACCTCACAAGGCTGTTGGGAGCATAAAATGGACAAAAGAAGGATGCAGAGCACTTGGGGTCCCTCCTGGGGAGAATGGAGGGGTATGAATGAAGCAAAGAAACAAACTGAACAGCAGAGCCCTGGCAAACCTCTCTCAACTCTTCAGGGAGCCCATTGCATAGAATGGGAACCATGATGGGGAAAGGCCCCAGCCACCCTGAGTGGTGGGAGAGTCAAAAGGTGGCTGCCCAAGGACCCTCTCTGGGCCACAGAGACTGAAGGAGATGCCTGGCCAAAGGGAAAGGACTCCCCATCCCCCTGTGACTGCCTTTCAGTTTATCATGGTTGTGTGAGCTCACCCATGCGCACACACTGGACTCTTCCCTCCTCCTTTCTCCCCAGTCTTAAAGGCTCCAGTCTGTGGCAGGGTCAGCGGCCGGCTTCCCTCTGCTCCTGCTGACCCCCATCAGCCCTGGAGAACTGGAGTCGGGTGGAGGCGACCCCCATCAGTTGGGGTTGGCTGGTCAGCAGCCAGGGAGCTGATCCCATTAACCCTTTGCAGGCTCTCAGTCAGCCCAGCAGCTTCCTCAACAATCTCATTGCTATGAGGGGGGGGGGCATATCTATGCGCAGGATGCTGAGGCAGCCTTTTTGCAAAAATGGAAACAGGAAAATCAAAGGCTTTGGCAATGAAAAATGAAGAGGAAATGACAAATCTCGGAGGATCAAAGGTTAGGAAAACGTTCTGCAAATTCCCCAAGACAAGCTGCCATCTTTCATAAATCTTATTCTGTGTACCAACCTCCCCCCCCCCCACCGCACACCCACACCCGCACAGACACACACAGGCTGCCCCCAGCCACGGATTCACCTGTTCCGTTTGCAGTTGCCACTGGTGCGGTTCCAAGGGAGAATGCACCCTGGTCCCCGTGGCCAGCCCTCCAGCAAGAGAAGGAGTCCAGGGGGGAATTCTTCCAAAGGCCCCTTGCCTTGGACCCACGGAGCACCATTTCTGTAGGCTTCTAAACAGAATAATTCATTAGTCAGCAAAGAACAATCGATAGTGTGCCGCGACAATTTATACATTGACTCTGTTTACCCGATGGACCCTCTTTGATAATATTATTTATGTTTTGAAATAACTCCATCGGTGTTCAATAGCGCCACAAGGGGCCTCTGGGATTAAGGCACAATCAAATTATGAAGACATACAGTTTACTCAGCACTGCAAGCGCACAGACGCATGGCATCGTGGGGAGGCCAGCAGCAGCCCCCCCCCCCCCGTTCCCCAGCTGCTTCCACAACCTTTGTTGCAAAGGGAGGTTGTATCTGCAGGAAGATCTGGGCCTCTGGGAGGGAGGGAGGGAGGGAGGGAGGGAGGGAGGGAGGGAGGGAGGGCGGCGTTTTGGGGGGGGCAGAAAACAGAAATGGAGCCCAGTCCGTCCCTTCCATGGCCTGCGATCTTAGCGGGAGAGGGCATGAGGGTAGGGGGCTGTGAGCAAGAGGCAGGCAAGGCTGAGAGACAGCCACGCTGGCTTCCCCTCTCTTGGCTATGCACTTGTGCCCAAAGGGCATGCGCATTGCACACGGCTCCTTCAGATACCCACAGACAGCCAGTTATTGGGATACATTACTATTGACAGGAGATCCCAGACAACGCATATTATGGGATGACTAAAAATGCGACAAAGAAGTCATCAGTGTCACAAATGGAAATCCAGAATGCTGCAGCAGAGGCGGCAGAAATGTCACTGAAGGCCACCAATGTGCCAGATGTTGAAGAGGCTGCCTGGTGTGACTCTCCACATGCCTAGACATTTTAGCTGGACAAAGCAGGGTTTGGGAAGGGGCAGCAGGAGGGGCCGGCTGGAGAGGAAGTTTGCGGATCAGGGCTAGCTTTGCAGGAGAAAGAGGAACCGGGTGTGGGAAGAGAGACCAATCCTTCACACGTTCCTTTCTCCATAGCTATCATTTTATCTCACCCTTCCTCAAAGCATCCGAGTGATGTCTGTGGTTCTGCCCTCTTCTGATTTCCTCACAACAGCCCTGTGAGGCAGGTTAGGCTAAGAGAAAACCATTGATCCTGCTTCCAGGAAATATACAAGGCCCAGGGCCCAACCGGAGGCCAGCCATCCTCAAGCAAGAGCTGGAGACTCAAGCGAGGAGAGTTTGCAGGAGACCTAGGGCCAATCACCCGCTCTCCACCTAACCCACCTCACAGGATTGTTGTGAGGATCCAGGACAAGAGAGGAGGGGGATGTTGGGAGCCACTTTGGGTCTCCAGTGGGGAGAAAGAGGGCTTGGGGTCTCCTCAAAAGCTCCCCAAGCACAAGGGCAGACCCTCCCTTTGCGGGCTGCCAGCCGAGCCCCCACAAGGGCGGATCAGCCCTCGAGCGTAGCAGGACAGTTCCCTGCATGCCACTGCCGGGCGGGGGGGGGGGCACGTGGCCATGAGTGAGATGAGACAGGTGGCCTGCATGGTGCCGGATGCATTGCAGGGACCCCCTGGCTGGATCAGGGCCAGTCCCTGACATGGGGGCAGGCTTTGCCAGAGCATGGGTCCCTCAGCTCTGCCGGCTCCACAGGCCGCCTGACTGCATGGTCCCGCTCCTCCACCCTCGACGCATCCCAGCGTGCTCCCTGTCAACTCGACTTGGAGGAGCAAAGCGGCCGCCAGGCTCCGGCTTGGTTGCCAAGGCTCACGGGGACCCTGGTTTCTCCGTCCCTCCCATTTAATACCCTCTGCTCCGTAAACGGCACTGAGTCTAGCTGAGTGGTGGATAAACATTCGTTTCACAGCTCACAAAGCAGAACGGCTGGCTACTGGCAGGCGGCCTGTAATGAGTCCGTCTCCAGGCCCCTGGGAGTGGGCAAATTGGGCTCTTCCTTCCCCAAGCTGCCAGTCAAAGCGGGCAGGGAGAAATGAACACGCTTAATCCATTCCTCGCCACGCCATCCGGAGCAGCAATCCTCATGAGTATGCATGCACCACGCGGGCGCATCATCTGGACAGCGCCGAGCAACACGGCCCGCATGCACGGCTCCCTCCGCCTCTTTTCTACTATGTCTTTTTGGGCCAAGGTGCGCGGGGGAGGGGCTGGAGGGGAAAGGCCGATCTCTGACGCTCAGCTTCCCTGCATCCTGCTTGTTTTTCAACTCATTCTAGTTAGTGCCCCTTGTTTCCCCATTATTATTATTATTATTATTATTATTATTATTATTATTATTATTATTATTATTATTATTATTATTATTATTATTATTATTATTTGATTTGTATGACCGCCACCCTCGGAAGCTGGCACGCAGCCGTTCACAATGTTTCAATACAAATCAGTACATTAAAACCATTAAAATTCCCCATTAAAACCCATAAACAATGACTCAGTCACAATGATGGCGATTAAAAACTATTCCCATATAGGATGGAGAGATGTTTCTGCTTCTCCCGTTGCCTGTTGAATCTGGCCAAGTTTAACCTCATTAGGCATTTACTTAATTAAATCCACACCAGGGTCTGCAGTCTCCCCATCCCTCTCACACCTGGCGCTCAGCCCTCCATTTCTGTGGCCACCTCCAGTTGCTACTTAGATAGAGATCACAGGACATCTGTAATGGTCATTGATGGATTAAGACGTGAATTCATGAATCTCAATTTCTCTCGCTCCCTCTTTTCTGGCTACAATTCCCATATGTAACAGATGTTCACAGATGTTCATTTTATTAACGTACTCATTTGATGAACTCCGTGTTCCAAACCCTGGCTCGACAGAAATACCGTCACCCTCACCCAGAAATTAATGCCGCTTTCCTGCAGCTATTTGCAGAGAGGTGGACTAAAAATAATTGGCAGACAGCAAGAGAGTGGCTTGTGCCGACTCTCCCAGGATGGTCACAGAATCCTGGTTCAAAGTTGACCGGCAGACATGGGGGCCAGGAGTCCCGAGGAGAGTCATAGCCAGAGGGGCATTGCCAGGGGCAGGGTGAAAACCAACTGGGGAATGGTCGCTGGGTGCCCGCCTCCCTCCCAAGGGCAAATAGAGCTTCATTGGTCTGGAAGGTGCCTCTGGGCTCAGACATTGTCCTGTAGCTTCACCAGATCATGTGCAAAAATGCAGTGCCAGAGAATCCTAGAGCTGGAAGGAGCCAGATGGGTCGCCTAGCCAACTCCTTGCTCAGTGCAGGGTCCATCCAGAGAATCCCTGACAAGCATTCTTCGTCCAGCAGTTGCTTGAAGTCACAGCCTCCCCAGGCAGCCCATTTCACTCCTAACTACTCTCACTGTAAAACAAAATCCTAATGTCCAGCTGGTCCATTTCCATCCTATAGCTTAAACCCATGATTACGAGTCCGGTCCTCTGCTGCCAACAGGAGCCACCAAGTGACAACCTTTCAAGTACTTCAAGAGAGAGGATCCTCTTCCCCAGGCTGAACATTCCCAGGTCCCTCCACCTTCCCTCACAGGGCTTGGTCCCTCCTCCTCGCTCTCCTCTGCCCCCTCTGCATTTTGTCCACCTCCTTTTTGAAGTGAGGCCTCCAGGACTGCCACAGGGGACTTCCAGGTGGGGTCTGACCATGGTGGTATTCAGTGGGACTGTGGCATCTTGTGATTTCGATGTGATGCCTCTGTGGATATAGCCCAAAGCTGCATCAGGATTTAATTCTGAAGCATTTCAATCATCTGCTGGACCAAGGTATTGGGCTGGCCCAGCAGGGCTCTTCTCGTGTCCTTCTGATGCTGGAAAGATGCTGCAATGGACTGTGGCTGCTCTGCTTCCAGGCGCCTCCTCTCCACAGGTGGAAAATTAGAAGGCGCCTTCACGTCGGATCCTTTGCTGCTAACAGCCACATTCTTTGTTAAACCTGCTCATTAAGGAATGTTTGTTTCTTGAATTGTGGCACACATTTTAGAGACGGGTCCCCTGACTGCATGACGAAGGTGAAAAGTCCCCAGTCCTCTCAGAGGCAGGGGAGTCTCAAGGGCCAGTTAGCATTACGCATACATGGTAATTACATAGCTGGCCTCTTCGCACTTCCTTTGAAGATACTAACAGCCATTAGCTCCCCGCAGAGTCCCGGGTTCTGGTTTGCAGCTGGGCACACGGCCAACAGGCTCCTCTGGGTCAGCCTGTATTTCCTGCTGCGGCCTTCCCTTTGGTCAGCAGACAATGGACAATGACTTGAAGCAGCCCTTCCGCAAAATGGCCAGGCTCCACTTGGAAGAAAAGGGGAGCAAGGGTTTTCACGCTCTCCCTTGGCATCCAACACCAAAAGAAAAATGGAGATTCAGGCAAATCTGGAATGACATTTTTTTCTTCCCATCCTTGCTAGAATGGCCCACCGTGGTTGCTGAGCAGGGAAGAATGCCACTTTCTGTCAGGAGCTGTCCTCCAGGCCCCGGGTCAGGCAGGCAGCAGGTGGCCAGGGGATTCCAAGGGATGGGCCACTGAAACCGGCAGGTCCTCTCCTTCGAGGATCCCTGTGTGAAGAGGGAGAGGCAGCTGCTCTTGGCACAAGGACCCCAGACCCTTTCCTGACCGTGTCAGTGGTGGACCCGAGGGAAGGTCTCTGAGCTCAGCCACCTAGGTCTCCAACCAGGCCCGGCACTGAGAGTCAGCTGCAGACGCAAAAATATGAACTTCACTAAGCTGCCAAAATCCTTGTGACTGACGGCTGGGTTTTCTCAAGCCCCTGAGCTCGACATGAGGAGGCCAATGGGGGTTTGCTCTGTCTACCTTAGTATTATCAGCTGCAGAGCCTTGAGTCAAAAGATAATCACATCTGGGGAAAATCCATTAAAGGCGGCAACAATGTGCATTGTGTGGTGACCTTTAGGAATCTGGAGTCCACCGAGTTAATGATCGCGGAGGCCGAGTGGAGAGAGGGAACGTTCAAAGGCCTCTCTCTCGCCTCCCGCTCTTCAGACGCTGCCGCCCCCCTCACGGCGCCTTGGGGGAGAGTGTTTGGGGGATCTTTGACAATAGCCTGCCCGGCTTTTAATTGTGCTTCAAGTGGCTGCTTTTGGCCCATTGGAAAGCTTCTTGACCTATGAATCAGCGAATGAGGTGACATCACCCAAAACCATCTTCACGACTGTTGATCCCCTACAACGGGCTGAGAGAAACCAGAGACTTTGGGGGGAATTTACTACACACACACACACACACACACACGGTAATTTGCCTCCTCCTGGTCTCACACTTCTTTGGACCAGTTCCGAAGAAAATGAGTCTCCCTCGGCACTTCTGCAAAGCCAGCCTAGGAAAGTTCCAGAGAGATGCAGAAGAGCAGAGCCACCCTGGTCAAAGTCGCTAGAAGGAGGAGGATCAAGCAGCACTTCCAAGATGGCTCAGGATGCAGCAAGAATAAAGGGAGGGGGCTCAAATGAATGAGCAGTCTTGGCCTCCCCCCCAAAAAAAAGAGTCCAGAGCCATGGAGCAGAAATGGTGCCATACCAGCTTAGAAGGTCACCAAACTGCCTCCCCTACCAGCCCATCTGGAAATGTCTACAGGGCACATGATGTGGGGCCCATCAGTCCAGTTCACCAAGGGATCCCAAGATACTGGGGGATATCTTGGTGGACTATGGAGCTCCAGAATGCCTCGTATTGTCTCCAAAGTAGAACCCATCAGTTAGGAATCCTCCATTTGTGTCAGCGAGATTTTTGTGCCCTTTGCTACCCAACTAAAATAAAATGGGCAGGGCAGGGCAGGCCCTGGCTGGCCCCTGAAAGGGTGACCTTGAAGGAACACCAGGGGGGTTATGATGAGACATGGCAAACCACCTCCAAACATCTCTTGCCTGGCTGCCGGACAGTCTGGGGCTCTCCTGGTCACATCACATGAATAATTATGTTCCGTTTCAGCTCCACTACAGAGATCTGGCTCATTCCAGATGATTTCCGCAGTCCAGACTCTTGGCTGTCCCACCTTGAGATTATATTGACTTGCCCTTTGTAATCCACAGATGGACAAGGAGATTGGCTCATGTTTGGCGCAACCTGGGACTGAGGGCACATCCATCCTTCCCAAGGGGCTGCCCCTCCTTTGCCACTGAGAAAGGGGGTTGGAGGAGTCGCCCCCCCCCCCCATCTTGCCTGCTTTCCCACATGAGATGCATGTTTGCGAACATGTTTACTATGAGTCCAAATGACATGTTCGACACATGAGTTTAACTCAACAGCCACACCTGCTAGGGATTCAACCACAGTCAGCAACCTGACGGAGAGAAGGGATCAAACCACCCCCCACAAGGCCACACGGAGCGTGAAGTCAGCCCAGGATTCCCTTCTGCCGTCCACCCGGGCTCAGCTCGACCGTCTCCACGGAAGAGAATAAAAGGACACGGATCAGCTTCTCCAGACAGAAACGCCCAGCAGCCCCGGTGTGCTTGCTCCAAAGAACCATTTCACGAAGACTTCCCGGTGGTGCCCTGAGCACTCGAGCAAAGCTTGCCTCCCACGGAAGACTCAAAGCGGCCCTGCAAATGTCTCTGGGCAGATCCTTTTTTGTGCTGCTTCCCTGCAGCGTCCAGCCTCTCCCCTGCCATTTGGGAGGGAGATCCCCCTGCTGTCCAAGAGGGCTTCATTCCAGTTGGGGGGAGGGGGATTTACGGGCAGAAAACATATCCGTCCCCTGAAGCAAATGGGCACCGCGACTTCTTTATGTACTTGCTGATATAAAAGCAGGCGGTGATCCCTCCAGGCCCTGCTCCCAAGCTGACATGCCGCGCCTTCAACTGTGGCCGTCTGAGAGGCAGCCAGTGCTCTCTCACATGGGGGCCTGGCAGGGGCAAGCCTCAGTCCAAGGATGGGCAAGGGCGCCACATTCGGAATCAGAGTCAGGCGCGGGCGGGAGTGGCCGGGAGTTTCATGCCCCGCTTGTGAAAAAAGCTCGGGGACATCAGGCCTGTCTCAGCCAGAGCAGGGACCGAATGTTTGGCTGGGTGGACCTCTGCTCTGATCCGCTGCACGTGCTCCTAAGGACTGTGGCCACTGTCTCTTGCCAGAGGACATTATGTGCTCTCTGGGGTTGCCCCACTTCTCTCGTCTGCTGTGGGCTTGCTCAGATGCATGTGTTCCGTATGCTCATCCTGTGCCTGCCACAGATCACTGGCCGGCATATGGCAGCATCTTTCTCATTCCTCTCCTGCCAGCGAGCTACCCAGAGAGAGAGGGAGAGGGAGAGGGAGAGAGGCCTTCCAAGGCTGTAAACAGATGATTCATAAACCCGAGGCAGACACTAAAAGCAGAGCGGGTCGTGACCCGGAGAGCACTGCCAAGGCTCCAAACAGAATGTTGGAACAGCCACGAGGAGAGAGGGGAAGGCTCAGCAAACACAGCAGCCGGCCGGGAGGGCAGCAGGCGGCAAATATCACAGCCACTCGCAATCTCAGGTGTCACTTTCCCAGCCGGGCTCCTTGATGCCTCCTTTGCAATTCCGGAGGAAGATGCCCCAGACAGGCAACCGGCCGGCAAGAGCAAAAAGGCCCGTCTGGGTCTCTTGCTGGTCGCCAGGGCTGGAAAGATGTGGCATTCAGAAGCATACAGTGGATATGCAGCTTGGTTTTCGATTTCCATTACAGCCCACCGACCTTACGAGGCCATGACGATGACAGTCATTTTGGAGGAAGAAGGTGGGGGAAATTTCACTCGCTGTATAGCCAAAAATGCCCAGAGCCCCACGCAGGGGAGGACTGAGACAGGCATGCAAATGCAGCTCGATGCATTCATTAAGGGAAACATCAGGGCTCCTCCGCTGAAGAGGGTCCATGCTGCCTTTCTGAGCTCAAAGAGGTCCCCCAGATAGACCGAGGGGATGGACAATGCCTCATTGCAGGAGGAGGTGCAGAGTGGCTTGCCAGGAAGCAGGTGACTCGGAAGGGACCCCCAGAGGAAGGGGATGTTAACTTCCCCTATCAGGAAGGGGCGCTCTAGCAACTCTGGGCCTCCCTGGAGGGACATATGTTCGGGGTCCATTTCTTGATCCAGTGTGATGCCCGGCTTGCAAGTGGAAACTGCCTCCACCTCCAAGGGGAAAGAGATGCAAGAGCCCCACTCTGGTGGTCCTTCAAGGCCTTGGGAAGAACTGACAATGGACCGGTTCTGGTCTGGTCGATGGAGACGAGTTTCCGAGGCAGAGGTGCCACAGTGCTTGCAGGAGGACTGCTGGCCGGGCCAGCCTGGGCTCTCCTGGCGCTGTGCAGTGGAATCCGAGTCCTGTCTTGGAGGGGCTGTGGCGTCTCGGCTACGGCTGCGGCTGCTGTGTTGTGTTCCCTTCCAATCACTGCCTGAGTGGCTGAATTGCCTCACTTTTTATTTAAAAGATGGATGATTGATGACTACCAAGCAGAGCACCATGATGACAGGTTGGGAGGGGGCGACCGTGCAGCCAGCTCCCCCTACAGATCATCAATCAGTTGGGAATAATGAAACTATATCGGGAGAACGTCTGTAACATTTGCACACAATAAGCAAGAATCCCACCCACCCCCCTCGTCACTTCAGGGCTTGCACCTTTGGAAATGCGAGTCTCTTTCTTTTAGCCAAGGACCCCCCTCCCACCCCCACCCCCCAAAAAGACACTGCCCCTGGCCTGGCTCTGCATAAAAATTCCTGCTGGGGGGGGGGGGGTGATGGAGCACTGCTGCGAATCCGGCCGGCTCTCCCTCTGTGTCAGAGGATGAAGGATGCCCTTGCCTCTCTTTATTAACAGCTCAGTGCCTGTTATTCCGTGCTCCGATCACAGGCGCTCTGCGGGAAATGGCCTCCGTCGATTGGTTTAGCATCAACACTTTGCATTTCTGCTGTAAGTCAGCCTGACTCCTGCTCTTTGCTGCTATCCGGATAGGCCACAAAATAAGTGTTGACATCCCCCCCCCCTTCTTCATGGCGAGTTTGATGGTGCTGCCAGGAAAGATTCTGCTTTCCATTTGGGAGGAGGAAGCTTAAGGTCTGGGAGGAATGCCAGGTAAGATGAGCCCTGCCTCTTGCTACTTCATGGCCCAGAAACTCTTTGCAAGAGGAGCTCAAAGCGGGCGAATATTGCGAGGGTGGAATCAGGGGCTTCTGGCTCATTGCTCTGCCCTTCCCGAATGACTCCCCAGAGCTTTCCAAGGGGACCTGGGGATCTGGGATGAGATTCCATCAGGATCCACAGGGAGCATTCTCCTATTCACCATCTGTTGGGGGGGGGGGGAGATGTCCCTGAAGGAGGGAAGAGGTTTGCTTGAAAAGCAGAATCCAGACCAGGCACAGTCTGGTCTGGTTTGGGTGTTTTTAAAACCCAAAACGGGGTTAAACCCAACCCCGAACCCAGCTTTAGGTTGCTTTTAGATCTGTGTGTTTTTGGATTCTGAGGCGTTTCAATGCCAGTGTGGTGTAGTTTAGCAAATGACCTTGCTAAAGTCTGTCAAGGACAGATTGCTGTAATGACAGCTCCGGAACTGCTGCAGCAGGAACATTGATAGGGGCCACACTGCCACGGCCAGGCTGTTTTCCTGTTAGGTGGTCTGTCTTCGTTCCTCATGTGCTAGCAGGGCAATGCAAAGCGGCAGTGTGTTGACCTGCAAAGCCTTCACTGGTCTGGGGGATTTTCGGTGAGGAGCCCCTCCCCCAGGTGTGGAAGCCCTTCCCTGAGAGGGAGCCACAGCGGGGCCCCGGCAGTGGCAGAACATCTGTCTTGGGCGGCCTGCCCAGAGCCTTCCTTCGTGACACTTAGGACCAGGCAAGGATTCAGCAGCTAACGGGTGTTTTTGTAAGGTCTTGAGTGGGTTAATCTGGGGCTGGACTTCAACTGCCATATTGTGACTTACTAGCTGTAATTATCTTCCGCTTTTATCTTTCTTCTGTTGCTGGGTTAGTTTAATTTGTTTTATTGATTTTTATAGTATGTTTTAATTGGATGCACGCAGCTTTAAATAATTCATTTTCGAGACATGGGAGACAAATAATGTTAAGAAATAATAAACAAATATTCTCCCTCAAACGTGTCCAAAGCCATCGCTGGCTCAAAAATAGTTGCCATCAAATGTTATTGAAGGCAATATTTCGAAACAAACTCAAAAGGCCTGCTTGGGCAAAACATCCCAGAAAATCAAAAGGAACCCAGCCAAGATTACTGTATGTGCAAGAGAAACACACTATTATCATCGTAAACAGAAGCACGTCGCTTTTGCACACACATTCTCTTTTTTCTTTTTTAAAAAGAAATCGGCATCACTCTGCCATCAGCAGACCTGCTCCCGTCTAGTCTTCCTACTTTTCCAGCCCTGGGTCCCAAATGCTCCCCCACCCCTGCTTCCAACTGGCCCATCCTTTGGAGACCCTCCTAGCAGGATAAAGGTGGAGCCCCCCCCCTGCCAGCTCAGCTGTCCCCCAAAGGGAAGGATTTGCTGCCCTCAAACAACAGGGAGACGGCTCCTGTCCCTGATTCCCCGGCCCCCTTAGCATTTGGCAGTAAGGCGCACTAAACCACAGTCCTGATAAATAATGTACAAATGCAGCTCAGATTTTCAAATGAATCCACACATTAGTGCCCCATTCAAACAACAACTTTTGTTGTGTGCTTGGCCCCTTACAGACAGGCGGTGGCCCGTTTTGTGTGCTTATCAATCATTGCCGCACACAATGCATTTCCCTCCACTGCACTTTTCTGTCCTGACATTTTTTTCCTGCCATGAAATCCATTATTCTGTCCTGGAAATGCAGGCATTTTATAGAAAATCTTTAGCGGCGCCTGCCCAAATGGACGGGCCTTCCTCCTCTCTGCAGCGCGAAGGTTTGCAAAGACATTGGAGGCAAATGTTTACCAAGAAAACCGGAAAAGACGGACAGAGGCAAAATCCATCGCAAACACCCACAGATGCAAATGGCAGCCACTGTGCACACACACGCCCCCAGAGAACGCGCAACACACCTTTCTCCCCCTCCATGTGTAAGAGATGTTTGTGTTCCCCCAGCCATAACAGTGACCAGAGGTGTGAGTCTGGCTGGTGCAGCTGGCGATCACAACCTCTCTCTCTGGGCCCCGGAAGACTGGCTCCTCCACGGGCAGGCTGGGGCCCCCCAAGGCGGCTGCAAGGTTCTGCTGCAACACGACACGGGATCTGCCAGTGGGACAGAGCTCCACATCCCAGTTCCTGTTGAGCTCTGCGTGGAACATCCACAGACCCTCCGTTGTTTTCTGGTCCACAACTGACTTCATTTCAAATCTCTGGTTCTCACCTGCAACGCCCCTCATGGTCTTGGCCCCAAAGACCTGCAGGGCAGCTTCTCCTGTTGGACTCAGCTGCAACAGTTTGTCTGAAAGGAAAGGCACCTCTGGGGTAGTAAGTTTAGGCAACATCTGTCTTAAGGATTATTCAGAAAGGGATGGAGAACAAAACCATCAAGGACAGCAGCATACAGATGTTGTTTTCCTGGAAGATTCTGCAAAAAAAAAAAAAACTTGAATATATAGGGACTATCGGTGCCTGCTTAGATAATGATCAGTGGGAACAACTCCCAAGGAACTTCTGTTTGGCAAAGGAGAACTGAAATAAATGGGACAAGGCACAAGCATATCTCGGCAGCTCAGCGCCCTTTCCCTCCACTCGACAGGGACACAAGAAGGAAAATACGTGGGGGTCCAGGGCATCCCACCATTGTTGTTGTTGCTGTTGTTGTTGTTGGATTTCTTGACTGCCTTTCCCTCATTGGGGCTCAAGGCGGTTCACAACTTGTTAAAGTACATGCATATTTTATTCATTCATATACATTTAAAATGTATATCATTAAAAATATCCCTTCCTCCCTAATAACTAAATACTAATTGACCTAACCCCCGTCCCATGCACTTGCCGTGATTTCCTGTTCTGCCTGAGGGATGTGGCCAGTCCCTCCACGGCAGGGGCCATGAAGAGTGTGGGGAGGAACGATGGGGATCAGTGGCAGGTCCTTGCAACCACTGCCCTGGCCGGGCAGGCCCTGCGGAAAGGTCATGGCTCTGTCAGGGCCTTGTCCAGGGGGCAGCTCATTCCACCAGGGCCAAACTGGTCAAGGTCAGGCGGATATCTTTGGAGCCAGGGACCACCAACAAAACAGCGCCAAGGAATTTCCCCCCTCCTTGATTTCATTTTTGAGCACAGGACAATAATGCGTGTGCATGGTGATAGCCAGCTCTGGGGAAGCGGCTGTGCAGGACCTGCGGGTTCATGGATGGAGAATTGTGCTCTTGGGAAACCAGTTTGCCCTCTGAGCATTATCTGGACAACTGCAAAGCCTCTCTTCCGAGCTGAGCTGGCGGCGAGGAGAAGCTCGCCAGAGAAGAGGAGCGTTTTCTGACGGCGAGAAGGAGAGAGAGAGCGGCCATCTTGACATTTCATTGTCTTGCTTTGAATCGAAATCCCAATGCCTCTGGGCCCTTTGAAGGATGCTGGGAAGGAAATCGAGTTTTCAGGGAGAGGGGCTTGTAGGGAAGCAGAAATCCTCCCTCCCTCCCTCCCTCCCTCGCCTCCCCTCCACTCCCAAAGGAGAGAATGATCCCCCGGCTGGTCCCCGTCTTCCACCCAGGGGCCAGTGGAGCTGGAGCATCGTGTTCTGCCTGGGGCTTCTTCCTCTTTCCTGGGTCCTTGCAGCCAATCAGGGACCCCAGAGTGAGCCCGCTGATGCCAGGCGGATCGGACCAAGCTACGTGGGATCCATGGAGGCCAATGAAGCTAACCAGGCAGGAGTGTGAATTGGGACTATGAAAACGAGCAAGAGCTGAAAATTGTGAGCTCAGTGAGAGTCCCCTCCCTCCATGAGTCTCATGCAGAACAAATGGCGGACATACAGAGAGAGGCTGCCTTCGCTTCTTCCGAGGCCTTCCTCTGGGCCCCAGTCTGAGTTGCATCCATTCAATGTCAGCACAGCACCCCTCCAACCAGGAGGGGTGCCAACTCTGTCTGGGGAAATGGCTGGAGATTTGGGGGTAGAGCCTGCAGAGGACAGGGGCCTCAGTGGGGCAGGATGCCAGGGATTGCACCCTGCAAAGGAGCTGTTCTTGCACTGAATCCTTCTCCTCCCCCCCCCCACACCTTTTATTTCCAAAGGGAAATCCCACCAGAGCTATTGTTTCCCTCCCACTCCTGGTGCCGGCAGGCCTGCATGCCTTTTCACAAGCGGACCCTTTTAAAGGCCTTAGGAAGCAATTCCAACATTTTTATATGGGTGCAGGCAGATAATTGAATGCTTTCAAAGACCACTGCAAGGCAGGGAAAGTTCAATTTGTCGGCAGAGTGTTCCTTGCATTGACCGGGCTTCGTGACTGGGTTATATTTTTCTGTTGCTCCTTTCCTTTAGGAGTTGGATGACTTGCTCTCTATTTTTGAGGTTTGTCTTAGGTAAAGCACTTAGGTGGAGAAGGAGAAACGATCTCCAAATCGACCGGGACTCTGGCAGAGAAATAAATAAATAAATAGAGGAACAAACAAAAGCTGCGGTGCCTCATCTTCGGCCCCTGCCCTCTCTTTTGTCTCCAAGTTGTCTCCGAAAAGAAAAACTCAAAGGAAATCTTTGCTGACTCACACTGATGAAGGACAGCTGGGTTCTCTATAGAACCTATTAGGAGTGAGGAGAAAGAGTAGGGGGCCCCGAGCAGCAGAGAGGGAAGGAGGCTCCTTGTCTCCAATCTGCTGGTCTGAAGATTGAAGATGGAAAACCTGGGATCCTTTCTCTGTCTTTTCCCTGCTTGCTTGTTGGGCAATTACTGGTCTGTCTATTGCAAGAGAAACAGCACTTTGTAAGTGTCAAAAAGGCCAAGATTAGATGGATCCATAGGAATTCCTATGGTCCATAGGAATAGCTCCAAAGTTCTGGGAAAGAGGCAGGATTTCAGCTGCTGATCCGTGTGGTGGCTCTCAGAACCAGCCACCTGGGTCCTTACATGCCATCCTGTTTGACCCAGAAGTCAAGCAGGTGTGCTGGAGGGCCAACAAACAGGGCATATAGGCCATGTTCTTCCTCTGATGTTGCTTCCTAGCTCTGAGTTTTGGAAGCTGGGCCTCTGAATATGGAGTTTCTAGAGTTAGCAGCACCTGCTGGACAAATCCTCTATTAATCCTGCCATCCTATATTTACGACTGCTAAACTTGCTGAGCAGTCTTTGGTGAGGTACATTGTCCAAAGTGTTTGGGAAGACCTAACATATAAGATCACTGAGTTCCATATGCTTGTTCACTGTCTGAAAGAAATCCAAACATTTTATGAGGCAGGACTACTTTTTGCAGAGACCATGCTGATTTTTCTTCCGCAGGTCTTGTTCTTCAAAGTGCTTAATAACTGGAAAAAATGTTAAGCTAACTGGCCTATAATTGCTCAGATCATCAGTTACTGTACTGTCTAGTAAACTGACAATTTTATATTTGAGTTATTTAAGGCCTCCAGCTGAACGAGGAGGGATAGGATCAGGTGTAATTCGAAGGGTATCTGACCACTTCCTGCCTTTGTTGTTAGGGAGGATTTTATAGGGTTTTATTATATTTGAATGTTTTATTCTTGTGAACCACCATGAGACCATTGGAGGAGCAGCAGTATACAAATTGAAAAATAAATAAACGAATAAACAAACAAATAAATAAAACTCTCAGTTGTGTGCCATATGAGCCTACAGGCCTCTTAATTTTCTTTCTTCTTAAAGATGATGATGTCATCCGTTCAGTCATGTCCGACCCTCGGTGATTCTATAGGAAAGTCTTTGCCATGTGCCCCTGTCTCTGACTGCCTCTTTTAGTTGGTTCATAGTCATCCCTGTACTGGCTTTGATCGTGTTGAGCCAGTGGATCCTTTGGTGGCATGTTTCCTTTTGCCACTGACCATGCTGAGCATTAATGATTTTTTCTGTTCTTGAAGATATTTTTATTAAAAAATGTAAACAAAAAGATCAAAGTTCAGAAAAGGAAAAAAGAGAAGAAAAGAAAAGAAACAAAACAGAAAGACAAAGATATCGATATAATTTTTGAGTCTCTCTGGAATGAAACTATATAATTACCAATTTAACCCAAATTGTAACAAAATTAACTATAATTTCTACAAAATTAATACAAAAAATCTTTCTTATTCTCTACAAAAAAAAAATCCTTCTTAGTCCTCAGAACCACAAATCATCAGTTCATTTTTTTACTTTATATGTAAAAAGTCAAAAAGGGTTTTCCATTTAGGAATAAATTTGATCATTATGTTTTCTCTAATCAAAGAAGATTTAGCCATCTCAGCCCTTTCCAGCATCTTCAACAACCAGTCCTCTCCTGCGGGTTTTCTCAATATTTTCCAGATCTCAGGATGGACTCATCTCGGTGAAGTTACCATCTATAAAAGCAAAATTCCCTGGTTAGTTTCAAGCGGTCTGCCCATCAACCCCAAAAAGGAAGGCTTACAGTTTCATCTGCAAATTAATCTTTAAAATCCTCTGCATTAACAAATGTATTTGTATCCATAAAATTTAGCTTTATTAGAAGTCCACCACATATTATAAAATGTCCCTTCATGTTCTTCACATTTCCAACAGTTTTTTAAATTTTCTCATACATTTTACCTAATTTATCTGGAATCATATACCAATGAAACATCATTTTATAGAAATTTTCTCTAAGATTAGAGTTTAATGTAAGTTTAAGACCCTTCAATTACATTTTCCCCATTGGTCTGTTTGTATTTTCACCCTTTCCCCCATACATTCTTTCACCAGTCCCTCTTCTGTTTCCTATTTCAAGAAAAGTTTAGACATTTTGGTTATAACATTTTCATCATTTGTACATAATTCCCTCTCAAATACAGTCTTAATTTCTTCAAAAGCATACATTTTAATCTGTTTTAAATCTTTTCATTGATAATTATATCCTTCTTTTATTAAATCTTCTCTTGATTTCATTTTACACTCCCCTTGAGATAAGTTCAGTATGTCTCTATAAGTCAACCATGTATCTTTAATTAACTTTTCATGTCTTTAAAATGACATGGGAGCCACAACGGTGTTTTTGGACATAATCTGGGTTTCTACTTATTCCATATCCTCAGAATCGCATGTCTAATGTAATGATTTTTAAAACCCATGTTATCGTTTTCATATCATGCCACCCAAATCTCATGGCATGTCCTTCTAATTCTAATCAGCTTTTATTCCTCAACAACAACTGTTCCTTCATCCATACAAGGCAACACACAACAAAGTATATTTTCAAATATAAACCAAACCTCCTCTTTCTTCTGCATCCGGGAGTCCCTTAAGACCTATTTGCTTTCAGCTTCATCTCTCACCCCCGCTATTTCACCCAGTTCTTCAGACACCCTGACCCAAACAGGGGCTCTGCTGTAGTTACATGGCCCACGTGTTTCTCAGAGAAAACAACTGCCAAGATTTAGGCAGCCTGTCTGCCATTTCTCCCTCTTCCTTAGGCGATCTTGTCGTTCCTTCATCATCCAAAACCCCTATGGCCCCCCATGTCCTGCTCTGCTCCTGACAGATCTGAGGAAACGCTGCCTTGATGTTTGCAGGAGTCCTCGCCTCAATTCCCTTCTTCCTCACCTTATTGCATCTTAGACCTGCTTTTCCAAAACCTGTGGCCCTTTTTGTTCACCTCATTTAGGAAAACCTTCCATTTCTTTTACAGGGCTTGTCACCCTTTACTTGGGTCACTAAGAATGCCGACTTCTTTTAGAGCTGATGGGTCACTCTGGCAATGCACAAGGCCTGCATTCTATGTGGGCCTCCGTTAGTGAGGCTTAAAATGGATTCCAAGCGCCCGCCGGGAATTTTGCTCCCTCAATTGTCTTTGACTGGTCCTTTCAGTCTTCTAAAATTCCCTCTTTTGAAATCAACAGTGAGTGTTATGGAGTTTGAGGGCAACTTTCCTTTGCCGTGAATGCTGAACGGAAGCAAAGGGCTGGAAGGGGCCGCGGAGGCCATCTGTTGCAGGCGCAAGGCAGGATGTGCTGAAATCATCCCTGCTGACCAGCACCTGCCAAAGTGGGCAGCTCATACCTTGGATGAAACTGTGTTGGTCTTAAAGTTGCCCCTGGACTCAAACTGTGCTCAAGTGTTTGTCCAGCCGCTCCTTGGAGTCTGCCAGTGAGGGGGAGCTCACCACCTGATGTCTTTCCCTGGAGCCAACAAGAGAAGAGTGCTCATGCAGGGCATGCCCATGTCAGGTTAGTCTGGCTCAGTATCTCTGAAAAACCGGTAGCCCTTAAGTCAGGGGACCAGTTTACACAGGGGACTAGGCAATTTTAACCTTTTGCCTTGTCCTGCAAATCAGAAATCCTTTCCTACACCTCATTTCCCACACAGGTAGTTCTGTGCAACTCCCCCCCCCCTGTTTCCCACGTGAAGTCAGCCCTTTCTTACTGAAGAGATCAGCTCTGTGCTGCCAGGGAAGGGGAGCAGGGGAAATTTCAAGAGCCTGCCAAACAGCTGTGCTGGAGGCTCAGCTGTTTGGCACGCCCTTCCTTTCCCCGGCCTCCTCCTGAGCAGCACAGAGCTGGCCAGCACTGCCAGGGAATGGTGGCGTGAGAGATCAGCTCTCCAGCCTAATCTCCAATCAGCTGAATCAAACTTGAATAGATTCCGGCTTCTCTGATTTGGCTGATTAAAACTGATAGGATGTGTGGTTCAGCTTGAATAAGTCTGAAAACGACCTGAGTCTTACCTAACCCAAATGCCCATCCCTAGAAGAGAGCCTGTGTCCTGGTGGATTGCTCAAGGGCCAAGGGGCTGGGTCCTCCTGGTCTCCTCTGAGCCAGGCCATCAGTTCAGCTGGAGGAGGCTGGGCCTGCCTGCCTGCCTGCCTGCAGAAGGGAGAGTCAACACTGAGCCTGTCCCATTCTGCCCAAACCCTCCAAGTGACCCAGACGGTGGCAAACATGCGGGGCGAGCAATAGCCAAGAGGCCTGAGAGGGTGCTGGGGGAACAGACTCCTGCATCCCTGCATGGACCCTGGCCTTGCCTCCTGGCCCACCGTGACTGCCTCAGGAAGCCTCCCCACCACAGACCACCTGCCCCACCGCTGAGCACGGAGGGAGCAGCTGGGCCCTTAGTTGCCGCGCCGGGATAGCAAGGAGCTCTGGTGCACGGGGACGATCCCCCATCCGTGGATGCTCCTCTTGAAGGAAGCCTCTTCCACGCAGTCCTGATCACGGCTGCTCCGTGTGCCTGTGGGCTCTTGCTGAACGGTTTTGTCATTTCTACCGTTCTTAATAGTTCAGATATTTCCATGTTTGCTACCACAGGGACCCTGACTGGGTGGAAAGGCGGCGTAAAAAGGATTCAAATCAATCAAATAATCCCATTGTTTGCTTTGCACAACTGCTGGTTTGCCCCCAGCCTCTGTGCAGAGCACTCGGTGGGTTTGGCTTTTTAGGAACTCTTGTACTTTGCAGAATGTGTTAATTGGGCATATGTTAATTAGGCACACATGTGCCCAGAGACCTTTAGATCCTGGACATATTTCTGCTGTCAATTTAAATAACAGTCCTTATTAACGACAATCCATGGCTGCTCGGTCTGGAAAGATTTCCAGATGCCAAAGGAAAGATGGATGGAAGCCTTTGGTCACTTAGGCAACGGAATCCTCGGCTCCTGCCATTCTGGGAGGGGGGGCAGTGTGCGGGGATCCAAGGTGCTCCCGGCAGCAGAATAACAGGGTTGTGGAAAAGGCGCCCTGGATCAACACGGACAGCCACTTCCTCACCAGTCTGATACTTCCCACCAGTCACAACAACAACGCTGTGCTAGCTGTGTGTGGAAGGCAGAGATCCTGAAGTGGCAACAGTAGGAGTCCCATCTTAGAATCATCGAATCTTGGAGTTGGAAGGTACCTCTGGGGTCATCTAGTCCAACCCCTTGCAGAATGCAGGAAACTCTCACTCAAAATATGCCCTTCTCTCCTTGCCCTGCTGAATGCATCACTCTGGGGAACTTGCAGTCCAGGGCAAAAATAGGCCTTGAATCTGAGAAGTCCTGGGCTAATGCTTTGGGCCCCCAGAAGGACCCCTGAAAAACAGCAAGAATCACAGAGGACAGATCTGGAAGTCCACTCCTGGTAACTGGCTGGTTCCTGCCTAAAGGTGATGCTGCCGAAATGCTCTTCCATTCCATCAGCCTCACCGTAGGCTTCCTCCCCAGCATGGGAAAGGTGAGTCAGGTGAGACATGCCTCTATTCTGAGGTTCCTTTCTTCAGACAAAGTCCCCCATAGCAATGTAGCCAGCTGCAACTGATGCAGCAGCAGCAGCAGCAGCACTGGATTTTGATACCCTGCTTTTCACTGCCTACAAACCCCTTTCCCTTTCTCTCCCACAACAGATACCCTGCAAGGTAGGTGGGGCTGAGAGAACCGCTCCAAGAGAACTGGGGCCAGCCCAAGGTGACCCAGCTGGCTGCCCCTGGAACAGCAGTGGGGGATCAACCCTGGATCTCCAGATTAGGGGCTGCCCTTCTTAACCACGACACAGACACAGTCCCCAGTCTGTTGGGTTGTTCAGCCCTGCATTCTTCAGCATTGGGCAAGAAACGTGCCCTGCATGTTTGTCAGGCTGCTTCAGCAGGTGCTGCAGATTGCCCAGCATGCATCCCCAAATGCAGCAGCATTCCATCGCCTTCCCCCAGTGCATGGCACGGAATTTGGGCATCTTGTTAGAGATGCGGATCACATTTGTATAAAACCCAAACTCATTTCCACTGTGCAGGAGACACCGACGTACCCAGCTGAGCACTATCAGCTTATGAGTCAGTGCACCATCCCTCCTGCTGATGGGGGTAGGAGAGAGAGGCTCTGAGGCACTGGGGCTGCACCCCTGCATTTCCTTGCTTGGTGGGAAGGGGGTCTCCACAGACTGGGGTCGCATGCCCTGTGAGCTGAGGACAATTTGGACACAGCTGCAAACCGCCTGGCAAATGCTGAGCCTTCATGTGGAAAATCAGAGTGAACTTTGCATTGAAAGCGAATCCATAAGAATAAATTGCATTGTATTTAAATATTCTTTAAGTCATTTTAGCATATTTAAGCCTTAATTCATCTCCTCCCTGTCCTCCTTCAGTACATTAATATGACGTATTTGACAGAGAAGATGAACAACGTTATTAAAGGATCTCCTTGGCAAATGTAAGTCATAAAATGTTCCCTCCTCTCTCTCTCTGTTCTCAGCTGCCTTCCTTCGTGGTGGAGCCTCTTGTGCTTCCTACCTGCTCAACTCATTCTTGGATTCTTGATGAAATGGTAAGTTGTCATCTAAATCTTCCCCTTTTTGTCTGCCGAAACTTAATTTAATAATGTTTGCCAATTATGCCACAGAATGATAAAGCAGCAGCTTGAGACTTAGGAAAAGAGAGAAACAGGTTGAGTGTTCTGAGCTTTTCTCTCTGCCCAAGGTCCTGGGCTGTGTTTCTGACAGCTGCCCGACAGAGAGAAATTCAGCCTGCCCAGCCACTGTTGACGGCCCTGGAGCCCTGCCAAAAGAGCTGGCAGCACATTCACAGGGAGCTCCCACACATGAGCTCAGATCCTCTCTCAGAGAGAAGGAGAGTTTTCATCTGCGCTCTCTTCCCTCTTCGTCTCCATTAGTCTCAGAGAGGAGCTAGGGAAATGTTGGAGGCTGCCCAATGAAGTTTGGAAATGACAAGAATCTCCCGTCCTGATCTAGGCCCCGCGTAGCAGGCCAAGAGGCCCTCGTGAGGAGGCCCTCCACCACGGGCCTCTCCCCTTACCTGCTGCTGGCTCCAGGCACTGAGGCGTCTGAGAGCAAAGAGGCTGGAGTCCAGGGTTGGCGGGCGGGAGCTGCAGGGGCAGGGCCAACCAGGGCAAAGCTGGCTGCACCCTGATTGGCCCTATTCCAACTTGGACACATCCCACCCTCTAGGCTGTTTCATAAATATATAGAGGAACAACAATGGATAAGGATATTATGACAATGGAAACAATTTTTTGGGAAACTTACAGGATTTATTGAACTGCATGGTTTTTTTTTCTTGTTTGTGCCATCCTTTCTGAAAGCAAGTTTCCATGTTCAGTTGACAGCATGTTTCCATGAGCCGTTGATGTCAATTCCAAAATTCTACCTGCTAGACAGAGAATGGATGCCAAGGGACAGGAAACTTTCTATGGCCAAATCGCACCTCATCTGAATCAACCCCTGGCAGCAGCAGGAGATGGAGGCCCCCATGAGGCTACACATACAAATGATGCACTGCCCATTGCAAAAGGGGCCAGGTCAAGACCCACTGCCCCCACTGCACAAGGGTAATCTTCCTGCCCAGTAAACATTCCATGTTCTTCAGAATGAGGCTGAGGAAGGGAGGCTGATTGCCCCTGTCCATGGTGCTGACGTGCTGTTGGAACAATCCTGAGCCTTGCCTCTAGGCAGGCAAGCTGGAAGCTCACACATATGGATATGCAAAAGGGTCGTGGCTAAGGAGCCAGAGCTGGCGAGCAAGCGCACTACTCTCTTTGAAAGCCAGCCAGCCAGTGGGTTCTCTTCCCTTTCCCTATAAGCAGCACTTGCTGGCAGGGGCTCATGGGAATTGTAGTCCATGAACATCTGGAGGACCACAGGTTGATTACCCCTGCCTATAAGAACATCAGACAACTCACTGCTGCTGCTGTTCCAGCACTTGGGGCCTCATTTTCTAAGCCCTGAGCAGCAGCCAATTACAAAGGTGTTTTCTGTATGACCTAAGTAGGGAAAGAAGCCACCAAATGTGGGGGGGGGGGGGCGTGGGATTATATCTGGTTCCACCAGAGACTCTTCTCATTCTCATCTTCTCAGCATCTGTCTGGGACTGGGTCACTCAGAAGTGCCCACCGTTTTCCAAGTGAGGACTGCCAGTGATGGACAGAGCAGGAACTGAGCCCAGGGCTTCAACGGTATTCAGCTGAGAATGGGGTTGACCAGATTTGCACCAAGATTGGTTTGGGAGGAGGCGCTTTAGGCAACATATCCTCCCACTGCATAATTTTTGCAAGGGCTCTGGAAGCTGTTAACAAGATCAGTTCTCACTGTGATGGCCCTCCTTTTAACTGTGTGCTTGCCACAACTCCACGATGAAGCTGGGAGTGAATTCCTTGCCTGGATTTTCTTAGCTGGGTGGGGAAAGAGACACCTCGAGGGCTCACAGTAACTGGAATTAATCAGGCCATTCAAGATACAAGGGATCATTGGGAGATTCCCATGGCAGATAGCAGGGTTTGCCTGCAGAAGAGTTGGACAGTGTGCACATTCCTGTGTGAACGTGAAATGTGAGGTATCAATGTTCAGTGTTCAAGGTGCCATTTCCATCTACCATTGCCCACTTAACCAACCAGCAGGCCAAGAATCTGGTTCCCTTGCCAGCTATGCAGCTTGGGTGGCATGAATTTGCCAGTGGTTGTAAGGAGAAAAAGAGGCGCTAAATTAATTCCATTCCACTCTGGTTCTCGGTGTGCACACCACGGCTTACACACTTAATTGATCACCACCTCAATGTGCTCTGCCTTCTTCCCTCCATGCCGCTGCTTTTTAAGGTGCCCCCCCAAGTTACTTAGCTGGTTTTAGGTAGCTGTGAGCTTCTGCTATGTGTTAATTACTACTGGGATGCGTTAATCAGCTTGTTGGGTTGTCAGCTTGTCAGAGAGCATGTTAATTTCATTTAGGCTTTGTTAATTTCACTCTCTCAGGTAATTTTCACTTTACTCCCCTCCTTTCTTGAGGACCTGACAGCTGGGCCTGCCTGGGACAATCTTCCCTGCGAGAGGCTTCTCCACAAGGCCTGAGATGCAGAAAGCACAGCTTCACCTGGGGGCAGGAGAGCACCACCGAAGAAGAGGTGTCCCTCAGCACAGGTTCTCATTGTCCCTCTCACACACACACACACACTTGAGAATAACACTGCCAGAATCCCGTTTCCTGCAGAACAGTCAGATGAGATTTCTTTCCATAAACATTTTCAGTTCTAAGTTTGCCATCTATTCTGGTAATGATCTATCAGATCATTAGTCTTTGTGACACCCCACTGTAAAAGAAAGCTGTGAACTCAGTACATTTCTGGATCAATTGCCTGCACATTATAGCTGCTCCCAGAGAAAAGGGCCCCTCCCCTTCCCACCCCCTCCAGGCCCATCGTTGGCCATTTGGGGAGGGGGTGGGTAGGTCGACATGACCATATATAGTCATGTTACCTAATAAATCCACCACAAGTGACCAGGGGAGAGTGATCATGATTACTCTCCAGTTGTTCCTAAGAGGCCATTGCAGAGTTCTGCAGGAGCATCTTGTATTCAGAGCCCACCCGGACCCTAACTAGCTGCCCTCCCCCCACTGCCCCCCCCCCCATGATCCCACCACCAGGCCTGCAGGTGAGGAGAACAGCAGGATTTCTCAGAAGGGCAAGCTAAAGTGTGTGTATGGGGGGGGGGGGCTTTCCACATTGTACATTCACTAAATCACCTAAGCAGAGACAAAAGCCAAGAGGGGGGCGGGGCTGTGCCCCTGCTCTGCTCCCAAATCCAATCATTAATATGCATTTCCTCAACAAACTGGAAATCACTCCTGGAGAACAGAGCGGGGGCTAATTGATTTGCGATGCATCTGCCGAGCCATGCCACCCAGCCTGCGCGTCTAATGCATCGCGGCAGGAACGACACCCGGGTGCTGCCTCTGCCAATGCACTGGATCCAGGAGACCCTGTAGGGAGGGAGGGGGGTGCATCAGGTGGTTAGCCACAGTGGTCCGCAGCACAAAAAGTAGGCTTGAGTCTGGTAGCGCCTTAAAGCCCAACCCCATTTCCAGGGGATAAGCATCCCGGGTGCAAGCTCTCCAAGCGCTCACTCTGTGTTTGGCATGCAGGAGGTGCCAGGTTCAATCCCGGCTGTCTCCAGTTGAAAAAGCCAGGAGGTGACTGTTCAGCACTGTAAGGAGAGAGGAGCAGAATTACTTTGCGGGAAGCCCCAGAACTGCCCCCAGCTTCCTGGGATATTTGAAGTCAGGCTAACTGTAGGGGTATAAATGTGTTATTAAATTTTCTGTATTGTATCTTAATGGATGTTGTTAGCTGCCACTCACTAGATGGCTAGGAATGGTGGCCTAGAAATCAAACTAATAAATAAAATAATAATAATAACAAATAATCTAAAGAAGAAGAGTTGGTTCTTAGATGCTGCTTTTCTCTACCAGTAGGAGGCTCAAAGCGGCTTACAGTCGCCTTCCCTTTCCTCTCCCCACAACAGACACCCTGTGAGGGAGGGGAGGCTGACAGAGCCCTGATATTACTGGAGAAGAAGAAGAAGAGTTGGTTCTTATATGCTGCTTTTCTCTACCCGAAGGAGGCTCAAAGCGGCTTACAGTCACCTTCCCATTCCTCTCCCCACAACAGACACCCTGTGGGGTGGGTGAGGCTGAGAGAGCACTGATATCACTGCCCGGTCAGAACAGTTTTATCAGTGCCGTGGCAAGCCCAAGGTCACCCAGCTGGCTGCATGGGGGGGGGAGTGCAGAATCGAACCCGGCTCGCCAGATTAGATGCCCGCACTCCTAACCACTCCACCAAACTGGCTCAAGGAGGCCAGGAAATCTCCCTCAGCAGCAGATAACCCCTTTGCCTCTTTTTAACGAGTGTTTCCAGAAGAAACAGCATTCAGCAGAATGCAAAGGAGTTCATGGATGTTCTCCTTATTCCATAGCTATTTTATTGGGCAAACTACACAACAGCTGCCATAAAGATCTTCCTGGCCATATAAAACTCGGTACTTGCTTGTTCTGGCCCCACTCTTGGCTGGAGGTCTGGATTATGGCATCAGCCCCACGTTTTCCTTCTTCCTCTGCGGCTGAGGCTCCAGCTTCCAGGCTAGTCCCTAGAAGACCCCGCCTGCATGTTGTGCGTGTGAAGAAGAATCCTCACGCTGTCCCCCCATGCCAACAGCGAGGGAGACCCCCCCTCCATCCCTTCCTGGTTTGGCAACTTACCACTGGTTGATATAATGTATTGTCTTGACTTACTCATCCTGAGAAGCACAGGTCAGGTGAGAGAAATTGATACTGAACCAGCTTTGCAAAAATCTTTCGATAACTATAAATTTAGTTGGCATCCGGAGCACAGCTCTGCACAGCAGGGTGAGGGAAGGGCACATTTTGGCTGCAGATAAGCTTTCAGGGACGATTTGCGGGCTTGGCCCTGTCAGCTGAGGAGAAGGGAGGGAAGGGCCGGCCGTCTGGCGGGATCGGCAGAAAACAAGGTGATTTGTGTCTCCGCGGTCTGCAGAGATTATCAGGGCAACTGCCAGAGAGAGGCTCCCAAGGAAGAGCGCTTTGGGTGACGCCACATGCAGGAGAGGAAGATTAGCCTGGGATTGATTGGGGAGTGAACTTTTGATGAAAAGAGCCCCATTTCAAAATCCAGGCTTTCCTCCTCACATCTCTCCGGTAAAATTGCGGGAACAGTTTTTCAGGCTTAAAGTGAGAAGTTGAAGCTGCTGACGTCCGCTTCTCTTTGAACAGTCAGCCCGAAGCCTGGTCCTTGGTTGTGGGCAGAGGTGAGCAGATGGGCTTCTTTCAGGACAGATCTCTCACGGACACCCACACGGGGGGCCTTCCCTGCCAGGGCGGAATGGAGCATGAATGTCTCTCGGGTGGCTGGAAGCAGAGGGCCAAGCCGGGGGTATCAGGTGGGCTGTTTTCTCTCCAGTGTTCAGTATCAACCCACACCGGCTGCCCTTCACCCTTGCCCCTCCCTCAAAGCTCCTGGAATGAAAAGACTGAGGCAAGTTTGGGGAAAGGACTGGGTTCAGGAGTTCCATGGACGGCTCTCTCGCTCTCTCCCGCCCTCCCTGCTTCCCTGGCAGGCTGGAGTCTTAGTTGGCTTCTGCCCTACACAATATCTGAAGGGAATCTGAGCATCTCGGCTCCCCAAGCCTCTCCTTTTGGTGGCACTTTGCAGGGGGGCTCCCGTCTGCTTCTGAGGAGGCTCAAATGCCAAAGCACCTGAGAACTGGAGGTCGCCTTGCAGACTGCTGGCTCATAGTCAAGGGGGGGGGGGTCCTGCAAATGCACCACAGGTTGAAAAGCCACTGCTTTTGCTGACTAGCCCTCCTGAGTTCAAGTATGAAATAGGCCGGAAGCTAAATGCTTGAGAGATGGGAGGGAGGGAGGGAGGGAGGGGAAACATCTCATGTTTCACTGCAGCTTTTAAACCATCTTCCCCAGTCTCTCTTCCCCGGTCCAGACCGCCAACCCACAGCAGGAGCGATTCCGTCCTGGGGCACTTTGGGCCTTCTGGCCAGCCCAGCTGCAGTGTGGTGCCCCTCCTGGTAGTGCTCAGCCGGTGCAACATCCAGAGCATGCTGAGATCCCTGCCCTCCCCACCAGGCTCCATCCCAAATCCCCAGGAGTTTCCCCCAGCCCCCAGACTGGAGCCGAGGTCCTGGCAACTGTTGGAGGAAGGCCTGCAGCTCTCCTGGGTTCCCGTGTCTCTCTGGAAGGGGCGGCAGAGCAGAGGCCCGGCTGGGGCAGCGGAGCCTCCCCACCTGGCTCTGGGTCTCCAGGTTTATTACGGCGCACAAATCAATTGGATTTGCCCTCCGCCTGATTCCATTTGAGAGGAGGATCCCTCGTGGGTGTAGCTTTCCCGTAGGCGCCGTCTCTTCGTTAAATTATTTGTTATTTGGATTGAATGATATTCATCTTTTTCTGGTATTACTGTTGACAATAATAAAATCTCACTGCATAGCAGACTGGAACTGATTGATATGAAACGTTTTTAATTTTCTTCCCTCTAACTCTGAACAGGCTTTCGGTAGCATTTTTCAAAAGGAAGAGAGGTGGGCGAGAGACTCTCGCCCTCCAGGAGGGTGCTGCCATCCCAGTGCTCAAAGCAGCCCCCTTGGGAGATGCTGTGTGGAGAAGACCCCCCCTCCCCCCCCCCGGGGCCTCCTGGTCTCCTCCCCTCTGTGGCTGGAGTCAGGCCCACCTTTTTAACAGGAGACAGGACCTGCCGTCTTCAGGCAGTCGGAGGAACCTGGGAGGGGAGCCGCGGGAAGAAGCAGCCTCTCCCTCCGACGGATCAATCTTGTCAAAACACAATCATTTAATTCCTTATAAATAAAAAGGCGATGTGATTTAGATTGTCATCTGTGGGCCCACACGCTGGATCCCTATAAATCAATCGCTGCAGGTAAACGGCTGTTATTTGGAAGCCGCTTCCCGGCAGCGGCGTCTCAAAACGCCACCTTAAACGTATGCACCACCGAGTGCCGTGATGCATCACGTCTTGTTCAACACAACGCACCGCTTTGTATTGCTGATATCGGCTTGTTTTACACAGGTTCTGCCAAGGACTCACAGTGATCAGTGCCTGGAGCCTCAGGACAGCCAAAGGAATGTGGAGGCTTCCAAGCACCAGGTGAGAGATGCAGAGGCCCCCCCCCGGCCCCCCGCCCGCCCCTGGGCTCTTTCTCGGAAAAAGCAGGCCCTGATCAGGTGAAGATGTAGCGAGAACACCTGGAGCTTCTTTGCAGGTGAGGCTGTGCTCTTATTATTGCTTGCATTTCTCTTCTGCTTCCCGCTATTTTGAGTTTATATAGATGGGAGGTTGCCATAGAGGTTTTGAAATGCCTAGAGGGCTGTGATGTTGTTTCCTGTTTCAAAAGAGGAAGTGGCTTCTAAGAAGTCCCTCCCCCCTCCCCCTTGTGGCAGGCCTGGTATCCTCACCTGCCACATCCCTGCCGCCACTTGGTATGCGGGGGGGGGGGATTAGCCAAAATTCACTGTGGCAGTGTCTGCACACCATCATTGCTGAGGTGAACCTAGAGGTGAAGTCACACTGCCAAGGCAATGGACTGGCATTTGCCAGAAACTCTGTGGCAGGCCCAGAGAATGACGCCACACCCTCGTCATGACAGCGCTCCTACCCCACCCTCCGTTTCCTGCCTGATGCCAAGTGGCCACCCTCACAACTGCCTGCCTACCCACAATGACCCCAGTTTGATGCACAAGTGATCCCTCCCCTACCAAAAATCTTCAGAATCCAGCCTGGCCTGGAGGGAATTCACCTCCCATCCCACAGCGGCCATCAGCAATTCCCTGGGTCTGCAAGGAAGGGCCACAAGAAGGGCCACCTTCCAAAGCAGGACTTCCGGGTGATCTCTATCTCTGTCCTGTCATAACCTGCACCTAAGTCCGATCTGCACATAACTTGTAGGGCCTGTAGAGGAGCATCAGAGGGAGGTCCCCAGTGAATCTGAGGTCTCTAGCTTGCACAGGGGTCATTCTATATACTGCTGAATCAGCTCCTGTCATTTCCACTTACCTGGGGGCACCTTCTGGGGGGGGGGGGTAAGTCAGCCTCCAAAATCTTGTCCCCAGACTTGGAGGCAAGCCAACTAGAGGCGAGTCAGCTGGAGATCTCGTGCAAGTTTGGTGTCTCTCGCACCCTGGGAGTCATTCTACTCCATCACAAACCTCATGAAACTCAACCAGCTTGTTTGGTGCCCAAAAGTCCCATGACAGTTTTTGGCTCACAAACCAGGTACACCACAAATAGAAACGAACCATCCTAATTTGAGGGTGTTTTCTGGAGCTTGTTTCTCAGGTTTTTCTCCCTTGTTTTGACATGCTGCTTTTATGGTTTTACTGCTGTTTTTATTTGTCATGATGATCTTTGGCTTTTCTTCGTGTTTATATAATGATTTCATGGTTCCTAGTTATGGGAGTTCATGACAATTTTTTGATGTTTATTTATTTATTTAGATTTCTATACTGCCCATTTCTTTGCAGCTCTGGACGGTTGTGACGTACCCTCAGCATTTCCTGCCAAGAGCAGCCAAAGTACATTTTAATTTTAGAAAAAACAGTGACCGGTGTGGTAGGGAAACCAAGATCCTTGAATCCACTGGGATCCAGTGTTCTGTCCCAGAAACTGAGAATCCCCCGGGGGGGATCCAGGGGGAGGTAGGCGATTAAAAAGCCAAGAAACCTGGCTGACAGGTCTGACAATGGACATGGATTAGTTAGGAACTTTATTGGTTCTGAAGGTGCTTGTATTTAAAACAATTTGTTAGGCACCATGATTTACTGCCAAGGTGGAAAATGGGGCAGAGTATCGATTCGGGGCCTTTTCTCTCTTGCAAATGAGCGTAATGTTTTATAGGATGTCAGAATAATAGCAGCAGCCACTTCATCAATGTCAAATGTTAAAAATGATTGGCTCTTGTGATGTAGGAGATTAAATATGAAAGCTTGATGGGTATATAAAAATGAAAGGGTGATAATAAAAAGACTCTTTATGGCCAACTTGCCGCCCTCCGGAGCCTTTCCTGGGGGAGCCTCGACAACCGGTGGGTGATCTGGCCTTCTCCATCCTGGCTCCGGGGCTCACCTGGGCTTGGCCTCGCTGACATCTTCTTTGCTCTGTAGAGAACTAGCTTGTCTTTTTAGCTTCTGCAGCCCAGATCCAGTTTAGTGTCATTTTTAAAAACTTCTTGACGATGGGAAGCAGTGTGCATGAAGACATCAATCCAAAAGGCATCTTCGCTGGCTTCCAAGTTAGAGTCGAGCCTGGCAGTGCCTCAGAGCTCAACAAAATGTTCAGCGTGTCAGATGTCAAGACCTGAATCTACCTGCTCTACCCCAGACCCACACAGCTAGCTCTGCAAATGTCCAAGTGTAGCTCCCTCCCCCACGCCTTTTCAGGAGGGTGGCCAGCTCTGAGCTTGAAAGCTCCAGGAGACAGGAGTGGTGGAACCGGGGTGGGCCTCAGTGGAACACAAAGCCCACCCTCCAAAGCAGCCATTTCCTCCAAGGGGACTTATCTCTGGAGTCTGGAGATTGGCAACCACTTCCCAGGTAATGCTCACAAGGGACCCCTGCTTGAAACTCAGGGAGGAAGAACAAAGTACCCCCGGCCAACACACCAATAAAAATGTTCACTTATACACTGAGCACACTCAGGTAGGGTTGCCAGCTCCAGATATCGGGGGGAGGGTGGCAGATATCGGGGGGAAGGGCAGAGAGTGAGGAAGTGAAGGGTGGGGGCTCGGCCCTTGCATCTGCCTGCCTAGAAATGACATAACCTCAGACCACTCAGCTTCCAGGCTTCCAGAGGATCAAGAAGGCCTCCCCAAGCCAGAGAGGTGGTGCAAGGACTGGGAGAAGGTGGAGGCTCCGCAGACAGAAGTGCAATCCAAGAGGATCCTGTTGGGTGGGAAGACCAGCTAACTGTCCTGAATGGATAACTGCCCTGTCAGATGTATATCTATACACACTTATGAATGGGCATATTCGGATCAAATCCTGATGCACTTCTCTGGTAACTGACTTCTAACAATGTCACAAACAGGGAAGCTTTTGAACACATCTGAGCTGCTACATCCAGTCCCCAGCTCCATACCAAAATTACTCTGAAACATCTTTATATATATATAAAAAAAAACTTTGCACATCCTGCTGGAGCCATATAGCTGAGGCAGGTTGAGGGAAGACAGACGAATCATCTTGATACCAGATCTGCTGGCAGCTGGAACAAGAAGCTGTTGAGTGTCCTGCCGCATGCGCTCCAGAGAAGCTGTCACCCAGAGCAGCTGTCAAAGGTGAGCCATTTGGCTGGGATAGATTTTAAATGCTGATTTGAGGCTGAGTGACAAGTCCCGGAGCTGGAATTGAAAGCTGATCCCTGCCTGCTCAGTTTGCAGCTGAACCCAGGCAACAAGCAGGGTCTGGCCGGGATCACCTGTCGACAGCAGTGAAACCCCCAAGGGCCCCTCCTGGGCTCCCCGCAGGGACAGACCTTGTGCGTGCTCCTCCCCCCCCCCCGCCAGAGTACGGGAACAGTGTTCTCAGTCTGTTCCTATAGGAAAACGGAGGGGGAACTTCAAAAAAATAGATTAGACTTGTTTTGTCCCCCTCCCTTATCTCTGTCATCAGTGCTTGATACTGGGTATCTTAAAAATCTCAACACTAAGTAACTCTTGAAGCCTTTGGTGTAATTATTTTCCTTTTAATTCTTGCAAAGAAGACTAAAAAAAAACACAAGCAGGACAAATGTTCCCTTAATTAGCCAAGGACTTTATTAGCTGGTACTAATTAAAGTATTTCTTCATGTCTGAAAAATGTCTAGAGCTACTCCCATCTGGTGTACGAGAGAGAGAGAGAGACAGAGAGAGAGAGAGAGAGAGAGAGAGTTGTTTCAGATATTTTTCCTGTTGTATCTTAAAACCAACAGGAAGAAATGAACTAAGATTTGTACTTTAAAAAGGCAACTCAAGGGCCTGGTCCTCAGCATCAAACTTAGGCTTGGCCATGGCAAAACAGCTCTGAATCCCTCTTGCCTCAGAATGAGGTTGCCATAAGTGGCTTGTGACTTGACACCAAAACGAAAACCCGACTTAGCTGGCAGCCACTGACTACCCCAAGGAACAGCGTCATCTGCCTGGCCTCGTGGGAGCTGCCCCCCCCCCTCCACGAGGTTTGCAGTCAAGGCTCTGCCCACACAGGCAATCCGGGTGGGAGGGAGAGCAGTCTTCTTCTCCATCCCTCTCCTCCTTCTCCAGAGTCCGGTCCTTTGGCTGGGTGAGTCAGCTTTTCCTGGCCAGGCAGGTCAGCCACCTAAGGAGGTGAAGCAAACAGGCCAGGAACAGCCGGGCAGGAGTGACCCACATATCGGCTTAGCAGCACCTGGGCTTTGGAAACATTCGCACCAAAAATAAGCAGGAAATATCCCCCCTGCCCGCTCCACTCCGTTGTCCGTGCCTATTTCTAGGCCTGCTGATGTCCTTTGCATCAGAGCGGCTTCCATGCAGGTGGGGGGGTGGGGGGGATTTTCTGCAGTAGTGTCATTACGGAGGTGATTTGGGGTGATCCAGGGCTGTGTGTGTCTGTTTTCTCTCTGTTTTTAGGGGTGGCTTCCCTTTCATGCTTGATGTATGTTGGTCCCCCCCCCCTCATGTGTTCTTCTCACATAACCCTCAGGATTCTCTGCCCACCAGTTCTGTTTGCATGGCTTTCTAATTATTTTTATTTTTGAGGCACCTGGGTGACACAGAGCTGCAAAGAAATGAAGCCGTGCCACCTTGGAAAAGCTCCATGCCCTCGCAGGCACATGGGATGGCACCCCTGCCCCCTTCCTGAAGGCAGGCTGAGCTGTGAGGGGCTCTCTCGTGACTGGACAGCTTTTAGCCCCTTTAATGCCTTTAACAAGGTTTAAAAACCTCACCCAGTGTGGAGACACCCCCAAATACATGAAGCTCTCCACAGCAGCTGATGGGGGTTTCCCACCTCCAGGTGACACCTGGACCTCACCCACTATGGCAGCTGACCTTCAGATGACCTAGATCAGTTCCCCTGCAGCAGGGGTAGTCGAACTGTGGTTTGACTCCCCCTGCCCTGGAGGAAATGGTTGCTTTGGAGGGAGGGCTGCCTGGCTAAGGTTCCTCCCCTCCCCTCCCCAAACCCCACCCTCCCCAGGTTCCACCCCCAAAAGCTCGGATGCTTCCCACCCCAGAGCTGGTACCCGTAGGCTGCTGGGAAGGCAACAAGGCCAGATCAATGGTTCCTGCCGGGCGGCATCAGTTTAATTCCTTTTGTGTTCAGAGAGGAGTATTTTGCCTGGAGCTCTGCTCCTGGAGACGCAAAAGAACTGGGAACAGCCTGCTGGCTCTTGATTTGATTCCTTTGTTGCAAGAAAGGCCTGAACCACCAACCACTCTGGATGCCCCAAAGGGCCCCGCCACCCCGCCAGGGAGGCCTGACGTCACTCCCTCCTTGCAAGCGGCCATTCTGAATATTCCTCCGTTTGCTGGAGAAAGGACAAACCAGGCAGCTCCACGGCTGAGCGGTTTGCAGTCCGATAGGCAGAGCTGCTTCTAACAATGCCAGAAGGCAGCCGGCCGTCTTGCACCCCGGGAGATAGCTGGGCTTCCTTGAAGAGACGGAGGTCAGGCAGATGTTCTGTGGGTAAAGTCCTGACCTGGAGCTCTTCAAGAAAGAGGCCCCACCTCCAGGTCAGACGAGGCAAAAGTCCCCACAAACCACGGGAACAATGCTCAACGGAACAAAAGACTTTCTTATTTTGAAGTCTCAGAGGGAGTATGGAAAAGGGCTAAAGAGGGTATGGATTTTTTAAAGCTTTTAAAATAAATAGCTGACAGTATCTTTTGTTTGAGTAATTCTTTGCCTGCAATAAATGTGTCACTCTGAAGTGCTTTATTTAAAGGAACAAAAAGAGAGATTTCCCCCCACCCACCCACCCAACGTGCTCCATGATTCACTGGGTTACGGAGGAACCACAAAGTTAAATATTGAGCCTTGATTTCCTGCCTGTTCCTTCTTCTCACCTTGGTTTACTGCCCTATAATCTGATCTGGATTCTTGCCAATAAGAGAGAGACAGACAGACAGACTGACGGGAAGCTGGCTCTTCACCCAAGCCAAGTCATCTTAATAGATACACACAGAAAACCGATTGCCAAGATGGGCATTGCTAGAGAATCCCTCCTCACTAGCCAGCTGCCTGTGTCCTGGAAACGTTCCTTTAGAAAGCTACGTGACTCTTTTCCCAGTTAAAAGCATGTTCCTTTGGAGAACGTTTACGATTCCCCGGTCGGACACATCGATCTGCATCCCTCCATGCCAGAGTCTTTGTGTCAAACTGTACTCCCCCCATCCCCAAATAAAAAGACAAAAGGGAGAGAGACTGGCATATTTTAACTCATTTGAAAGTCCAAGGAGCCCAAACTGTCAATTCTCTGTGTAACTTATTAGCATCTGCTTACTCTTGGCCCGTGTGTTCTGTGCTCATGCCAGCATCAGAAGTACATGCAATTCTTCAAGCATGTGCCCCTTTAATAGAAAATAAAGTGGTGGTTGATTTGGTTCATTGCTATTTACTACATAAGAACCAGACTCTGCTCAGAGATTGGAGTGCATGTACAGTGGCAGATTCCAGGGCTCTCTTCTTCCAGACCCCTCTGCCAGCAAGACAGTCCTTATAATACGGTGATTGGACGGGCATTAGACCTGGCCAGCTGTTGGCGCTCCACCTGTGCCAATCCTTTACAGGGGCCACATCTGGGTAGCTGAATGTATGGGGAAACCCACAAGTCCATTGGGTTGCCAACTCTGTGCTGGAAAATTCCCGAGAATCTGGGGGTATCCCTGGGGCTTGAGAACAGAGTATAACACCACAGCGTACATTCTTCAAGGCAGGCATTTTCTCCAGGAGAATTGATCTCTGCCGTCTGAAGACCAATTGCAGTCATGGGAGGTCTCTACACTCCTCTGAGTAGTTGGAACCCTAGTTATACCATCCAGGTTACCCCCAAACCCACCCTCTCCTCTTGGCAGAGTGACCCCTATAACCTGGAAATCAGTGGTAATTCCAGGAGATCTCAAGGCCACACCTGCAGTTTGACAAGCTTGCAAATTCAATTGCTTGTTTAAATTTAGAAGTATCATAATTGGCAGGACAAGCTGATGCCAAGAGGATGCCAAGAGGACAAATCTACCACTTTCCAGGCCAAGCATAGAAGCTGATTGTGTCAGTGTGGAGACAAGTTGTAATTCTGTGAGATCTCCAGGCCCCCACCTGTGATTCATTGCTTCCACGCCACACCCCTGCCAAAGCAAAGGGAAAAAGCAAACTGCCCAGCTCAGTCCTGCCGCCCAAGGTCAAGAAGGAATTCCAGCCCCTGTGAACAAGGCGCCCTGGGCCCAAGGATCCCAGCTCTGGACCTGGAGACTGGGGGGAGGGGAGTTCTGTTTCTGTCATCTAGAGATCGGCTATAAAAAGATGAGATTTCCAGGCTCCCCTGGAGGTTGGCCACCCCAGCCTGCTCTTCCCCCTGACTGCTCCGGAAAGGTGTGGCTGAGGGGCTGCAGCCCACCGTGGTGGTTCTGCCCCCCCCCCCGAGCCCCAGAGGCCCGGTCTCCTCCCCCTCCCCATTCCCCCCCTGTCTTCCGACATGAGATCACGTAACAAATCAAAGAGGGGGACAGGCCCCATTGTTTGGGGAGAAGAAAGAGGGGAAAGAAATCAGGAAAGCCAGGCACTTCAAAAGGAGCAGAATTATTTCTGCAATAAAAAGGAGGTGGGGGGGAGGGAACTCAAACATGCCTTATCGCTACGGAGAACAAGGCGCTGCACAAGCGTGTGTGGGCCTGTGAGTGACACGCGGGTTGTTTTGAATAGACACATGACATTGTGAAAGAACCTGCTATTGTGCTAGCAAAAGGCACTCACAACACTGCATAAAAATCTGGCTTTCACGTCACCCTGAGACGGAGGGGAAATGGTGCCCGTCCCCGTCCCCCCCCTGTCCCCCCCCATCACAAGTGTCACCAGAATAAGACCTTCAATGCCAAACAAAGCTGATTTCTGTAAAGGAGGCAGCGGGGGGGGGGGGGCTGAGACCCTGAGACTTCTGGGTAAGACAAAGTTTTCGAATGCCTTTTATGGCTCTATGCACAGTTCTGGGTTTGTCTGCATTTCTTTGACCTTCTTGCTTCTTATCTCTTAGAAAACTCACACTGGACTCAGGGCTGTACCATGATGGGTGTCAGGGATGTCCAGACAGCACGGAATGTGCATAATCACTCCACATTCTCAGGCAAATGTGTCAGCAGCAACAGAACCTGCCCTGTTGATTCTGGGAAGCCAGCAAGAGGTCGGCTTGGCTGAAAGAAGCATCGCCAGGGGCCTGGAGGGAAGGGAAGGAGACATCTATGGGGGGCTTTTGATTTATTGGCTCCTAATAGGCTTTTCATAGGGTTGCTGCCTCCGGGTTGGGAACCGCCGGAAGATTCAGTGGGTGGGGCTAGAGGAGGGCGGGACTTCAGTGGGGAATAAAGCCACAGAGTCCAGTTTCCCAGTGGTCATCTTCTCCAGATGAGATTATCTTGGTCACCTGAAGATCAGGTGTAATCTCCAGCCGCCACTTGGGCATTGGCAAGCCCATTCGGTGAAATAAGCCCCCCCAAGTGGCCCCCTTAAAAGACCAGTGCCAAAACAGCCAGGCGTGTGCTTCCTGTGGACGAGCAGGACGGCCGGCCCCTCTGACTGCTGCCTTCCTCCTGGGGTTGCCAGTTAGTCTGGGGAATTCCTGGCGCTCAGGGGCAGAGGCATCAGGGGGCGAGGACTGGGGAGGGGAGGGGAGGGGAGAGGCCTCCCTCCGTGGGGCATGATGCCCTCTCTGCCGCCTCCTGCAGCAGCTGTTTCCTTCAGGGTCTGGAGCGGAGTGACGGCCATGAGCTGCGGAGGGCTTGGGCGAGAGGCCTGTCCGTGGCTCCCCATCCCGTCTGCTCAGGGAGCTGCCACGTACGGTGGTGCCGGACTGAGCTTGAGGTCCGAGGCAGGATCGTATTCCTGCATTGGAATCAGCCAATGGGCAGCTAGATCCCGACTGCCGGATCCAGTCAGATTAAAGGGAAACTGACCAATAGCTCGCAATGCGGGAAGTTTGGTTTTTCTGTGTTGTATATATGTTGGGGCTGTTGGAGGGGGTTTGCCAGTTCGGTTGGGTTCGCTTTCAGTTCTTGGGGTCACATGAAAGAGCTGAAATGAACCCCCTGAAATGATCCCAGACACCCCGCCCAGCCACTGGCTCTCAGGCCGTTCCTTTGCTCAGCAGCAGCAGCAGCAGCAGCGGAGTCCCTCAGGCCCGGAAGCCCGAGAAGATCTGCTGGGCTGGAGCTCAGGTTCCCAGCTGCAGGCTGTCACTGCCCCTCATTTTGTGAGGCTTGAAGTGCATTCACAGGTCTCTTGGAAATTGCACAAGGTTTTACGAAGGCATCCAGAGACACACAAAGGTGTCGCCTGTGGCTCAGTGAAGGCTCCGGAGCCTCCCTCAGCCCCCAAGCAGGAAGGCACCCCCCATCTCTGGCTGCCAGGGGCCAGGTCGGTTCAACTGAGGCCACCTGCAGAAGGCGGAGTCAGCAGGAAGCAGCAGTGCCTCTCTGGAGAATCACTAGCAGGGGAAGGCTGACCCGTCTGGTAAGCCAGGTCTTCCTTTCCCTTTTCCCTCTTTTAGAAGATTCTAGGAAAGGGTTGCAAGCTCTAGGTTGGGAAATGCCTGGAAAATGTCCTGGAGAATTCCCACCCCCCAGAATGACACTGCAAGTGGTTGTAGTGCGCAGCCAGCTTGGTGTCGTGGTTAGGAGTGCGGACTTCGAATCTGGCATGCTGGGTTTGATTCTGCACTTCCCCACAGGCAGCCAGCTGGGTGACCTTGGGCCTCACCCACCTCACAGGGTGTCTGTTGTGGGGAGAGGAAAGGGAAGGCGACTGTAAGCTGCTTTGAGCCTCCTTCGGGTAGAGAAAAGCGGCATCTAAGAACCAGCTCTCCTCCTCCTCCTCCTCCTCCTCCTCCTCCTCCTTCTATTGCCTGCCCAGTGTTATAACATTCCCTTCTCCCTAATTGGGATTCACAATTTGATTCCTCCCAAGCGGAAGGCAAAGAGGGGAGCTCAGCAGGAGAGAGTTGCAGAAACAATGGCAGTGAGAAGGTGCCAAAGAGAAGGGGGGGGAGAGAGATTGAGAAATATTTCAGCATCTCCTGAAAAAGACTTTTTTTTCTCCTGAAAAAGAAATGACAAACAATCAAATCAGCCCGAGCGAAAACCTGAAACAGAGCCAATGCCCAAATCCACCTGGACTGGGACTTTAGAAAGCTATCCATGTTTACAGGCTCCAGTACACATTTGGGTGACTCAGAAATGCAGCTCCCCAAAATCTTGTTTCATTGCAGGTACTTTTTACAGAAAATGTCACATCTCGGACTCTGTATCCCCACGTGCTGAGCGACTGCAGCAGGTTTAAAAACAACTCCCTGCCCTGGGATCAGGAGGGAAAGGGTGTTTCTGGATGTGAGCGGAGACTGCGGTGCAAAGGCAGGAGGAAGGGAGAAACGGCATCGCAAGGGTGTCTGTGCTGGGGGTCCACGGGGGGGGGTGTAGATCTGCCCTGCGGTGGGTGCAGAAGCAGGCTCCGTCACCAGGACTGCTCAGCCTCCATTTTGCCATTGGCCACCCCATCTTTGGGCTGTGACTAGTTCATGCTCGTCTGTCTGAGGGACTCCAGCAAAGGCACATTTTCAGCTATACGCGGAATAAAGGAAGCCGGGGGGGGGGCATGGAGGGGCCGGTGTCCCTGGCCATCAGCAGGGGATAGGGGTGGGCTGCTTCCATAGAGGGCAGCTTCAGGTGTGCGTGGGCAGTTTTGTGTTGCTCCAATTCAGGCTAACCTGAATTAATTGACTCTCAACTTGTAGGGCATCTGGTGATGTGCTGCTGAGGTTACTCCTGTCATCCCCAGAGAATATTTGCCGAGTATATTTCTTCAGCTTTGCAGAGGAACACGAGAAGCAACCCTCTTGATTCCCACCACTCCCCCCAGTCTGGCCTGAAGCCTCCAGAGGTCCACCCGGGGGAAATCTAAGGGGCAGGGAGGAAGCAGCACTGCCGGAAAGGGGGCTCCCAGCAACAGCTCCTCCGGCAGCGGTGGCCAAGCGCCAGGGACGGTCTCATTGTCTCCGCTTGTCATCCCTCACTCTGACGAGCACTTAGAAGAGCACGACCCCTTTTTAGCAGCTCCACGCCGGCAATCAGCCCCACGCATCGGTCACTGCGGTTTGCTGGCTGCAACTCCGGCTTATTATAGGGATACATTCGAAGAAAAGTATTATGTAATAAAGGAAGGGTAGAGTGGGTGGGCTGCGCTGTCTGGGCCTCCCAGGCGGGGCTGGAAGCGAGGCTTCCTCCACAGAAAAGCCCAGCGCACAAACACACCCTCTCTCAGCCCTGGAGGGAGGGAGGGAGGGAGGGAGGGAGGGAGGGAGGGAGGGAGGGAGGGAGAGACGGCAGTGGGGGGCAGTGGGGAACAGGACATGCGTCTTGTTTTCCTGGAACAGAATTCAAGGTCTGTGGCTTAGGGAGCCACATGATTGACGGCACGCTCAGAGCCGCCAGCTTTTACATAATGCAGCTGGAACATCCTGCCCACAGACACGCCGCTCTGGACCGGCCCAGGCTGCTGCTGAGGCTGTCCGTGCCTGTGGTTTGTTGCAGGTCCTGAGCTGGCCAGTCTTCTTTGACTCCCTGAGAACTGGCCGGTGCCGCTTCTTGCTCTTTTCAGTTGGCCGCATAGGTTGCTCTAGGAATCACTAGAAACTCTACGGTGATATCATGGGGTCTCTGGTGATTCCAATAAGGGCCACCTGGGACCTTTCAGGTCATGTCTTATATGGAGATGCCAGGGACTGAACCGGGCACTTTCTGCATTCAAAGCTCCTCCCCAGGATCACACATGAAGCTGCCTTCTATTGAATCTGCCCTTTGGTCTACCAAGTCAGTCTTGCCCACTCAGCATGGCAGCTCATCTCCCAGTTCTCAGGTAGCCATCTTGATCCAGTGGCCCTTCCGGGTGCTCCCAGGAATGATGCAGCTTCTTCCCTGGTGTTGGTTGCCCAGTTTGGCCTGGCAAGCCTGTCGTGCTCCACCAGCTCCGAGGCAGTGACAGATTCAGAGTCCAGCAGCCCTTCCATTCATTTCATCCAAGGAATAAGCTTTTGTGTGGCTGCACACATCCTCAGATGCACTGAAACAGACGTTACCATGGAGAGGGTGAGGCGGCTGACTCCTGATTTAACGTATCTAAAGGAAGATGCACACAAGCACAGAGGCTGCTACCTGCAGTCAGACTCTGTGGGTCTCCAAAGTGCCCCTGCAGTCAAACAGTGTCCGGCTGCTCCAGACCGACATGGCTTCCCACCTGAACCTGTTGACATATTTTATCCTGCTGGCATATTCTATTATCCCACTTGCCTTGATCTATAGTCACTTTTTTAATTTGCAAACACCCCTAATAAATTCACTAGTTGGGGGAGCACTTAAATCTAAGTTGGCAAAACAATGTGTGCAGATATTTTCCTGCACGGACTCTCCTACCTGCCTACTCCTTCCTTAAATAAGCATGGCAGTGCCACAGTCTCCCAGCAGAGCTCCGGACGCCACGAGGCCCCTTCCCGTTCTGCCCCCAACTCCTTCCGAGGCTTTGGGGAAGTCAAAGTCAGGAGCGGTCAGTTCCCCTGAAGCCCCCCTCGGTCTTGAAGCCCCCCAGAAAGGAGACACGTGCCACTCAACCAGGCAGCCAGGCAAATGGGGCAAGGGGGCACACAGCCTCAAATGTGCCTTTCAAGCAAAGGAGTTTATATGAATTTTATTCAAAAGATGCCTACACAGATGAGGCTAGGAAACATCAGGTCCCAAAGAGTAGTGTTCTGGTAAATAAAAGGGAAACAGTCTCCCTCTTAGACTTGGTCTCTGGATGGAGGACCCCTCTGGTCTCTCTCCTCGGTCTCCACTCCACACCCCACCGACTGTACACCTTTCTTCAAACTGGTGGGCTGTTTTAGCCCTTCCCCTCCTGCTTGAGTGCATGGCTGCAGGGCCAACCCCCTGTTTCTGGAATGACTGCCACAGTTCTGTTAGCCAACCCTATAATATTGGGCCACACAGCTCTTTGCGGTGGATGACTGGAGATATTAAAACCTATCGGTCTCCCTGCCTTGACAGATGAGGCTCATTGTTGCTGCTCTCCCACAATCAAAGTCTTCTCCTGAATGCACCAAATAGGATTTAATAGCTGTTTTCACAATTCTCTGGTGTTTTCTTTGATGGTGGCTGCCCCTCATCCATAAGAGGAAGTAGCAGCAAAATCCTTTTCTTAAAAAAAAACACCTTTATTTTTCCTGAATGCTGCAAAACCGCTCAGGTAGCACAAAGAGTCCCTGGCCAGGGAGTATTCCGGGGCTTCAAATGCCCGAAACCGACACCTGAGAAAGCGTCAGGAATGGCACTCAGCAGCCGGTCCTCCTTCCACCGCCATCTCCTGGTTTGGCAATGACCAATTTCTTTTCGATGCTGGCACGACAAAAATACATCACCTTATCTATGTTTTTCTCCTTCCGCAGTGACACACACGTGTTTTTCACAATGAAAGATTATTCACAGAAATGGAGCATCGGAATGAATGAGTTTGTCATGGAACAGTGAGCCAGGATCATTAACATTCAGTGAAAGAACAGCTCCGGTTGGGAGCTGCACTCCTTTGGCATTGTTTCCTGGACTCCGGTACTATTTTTCACACCGAAGGCTGGCTCATTCTGCCGGGCGACTTGCTGGTGGCAAATAAGAGAAAATATTGCACAGATACAAACCCTTGTCAAAGAAATCCTGCACTGTACAACGGAGTCACATTTATCCACAATCCCATCAAATTATTTAAAACATCCATTAATAATAAAATATCTACTTGATACAGTGTCACAAGCTAATGCATGATTCTGAATGACTAGACCACAACTCTGCCTGTAGAAGAGGGAAGGGAGTATGATTTTATTCGGTATTTATACCCAGCCTTTTAATGCTTGGTGTGCTGAAATTTCACAGCTGTTTTTGACAGCATGTCCCATTGCTCAGCTGTTCTTCCAGACAGAATGGCTGTTCTCAACATTAAACTTCAGTCAACCTTCTCATCAATTAAACCCACAATCAGAAGAAATGCTTGGGAACTTCTGCCTCCTGAAACAGCAGTTAGAGAAAGCATAATTTTAGAAGAAGGAGAGAAGAACCCTTCCCTTCCCTGGGCACCAAGATGATGCCAGTGCTTTGCCCTACCCCCGCCCCCAGCACTTCTTCCCAGGCAGTCTGCTGAACCTCTGCAGCCTCGTAGGCTCTGACTGTGGAGAAACATCCTACACCCAACCCTATACCCTCTTCCTTTGCAGGGCAGGGCACAAGTCAAGGATATTTAGCAAGGAGTCGATGCACTGGGAAAGGGAGCCAAACACCTCTCACCCCAACAGTCATTGCAAGACCTTCTCTTGGTCTTGCAAGGATCCTTCCAACATGCTCCAAGTTTAAATGTCTTCTTCTTCTTCTATCAGTTGTGAAAAAGAGGCAGAATCCAGGAGCACCTTAAAGACTACCAGCATTGGTGGCAGGAGATGAGCTTTCATGACTCCCTGCTCACTTCTTTAGAGCACTGACTCCCAAAAGCTCCTCCCCGGCCACGAAACATAAATATATTATATAAATATAATATATAAATATAAGTCATGAGTCTTTCAGGCCTCTTTTCTCCTTCTACAGGCAGACTCACACAGCCGCCCCGCTGGATCTACCTGCAGAAGTGAGCAGGGACTCATGAAAGCTCCTTCCCTGCCACCAATGTGATTTCATCGTGTATGGCTTCAATTGTCAGCCACCTTGGTGGCCACGGTGAGGGCAAAGAGACAAGTTCTGCAAATAGTCAATACATCTTTTGCCTGCACTCAGTCCACTGGCCCTCCATGGGGTCCTCTGCCAGGGCAGCTCGAGTTCAAGGTGTTTGCAGACTGTCCATCTGCGTAGGGAGGGCTGAGCTGGACAGACGAGTGGCTTGACCCAGCACAAGGGGGTCTTGTATGTGGGGTTGTTCAGCACTTGGCAAACAGTGGGAATATGCAAGTTCTTCAGCATACATGGCTGAGCAGAATCTGCAGAGTGCCCTGCAGGAGAGAGAGAGATTCAGCATAGGTAGGGTAGGAATTTCCCCATGATTTTCACACAATCTCCCCCAGGGTCCTGATTGGCTCAGCAAGAGACCGCCTGCTTGTTTGACCACCCTTCCTTCCTGCTTGCCTCCAGAACAGCTGTTGAACAGCAGAAGAAAGACTGCAGGCAAAGGCTAGCCGGATCATTAGGCCTCTGTCTCTCGCATTCTATACATCGTTGTCTCTCTTCTGAATAGGAACTATTTTATTCTTTGAGCCTCCTGGTGCTCCGCCCTCTCTGCATCTTCAAACTCTGCCAACCCAACCAAACCAACCAAGGAGAAGACCAGCTGGCCTGTTCACATTTGCCCTGTGCGAGAGGGAAAGCCGCAATTAAGCGACAACGTCTCAGATCCCCATGCTGGCCGCTCTGCTTCCTGAGGCTCCTTCCATCGTGGCTGGCTGTGATTCGGGTGCCCCGACTGGAGGAGGGCTTGCAGAGGTGCCGAGTGGTGCTTTCCACGGCAACCGCCTGTCAGGGCCGGGTTTGCTCTGATCATTTTCCAGGAATTGGCAGCTTTTCTGAGGGTGACCACAGGGAGCAGCGTCCTCTCCCGCCTCGCCCCTGGCAAGCGCAGCTCTCCCCTTCCCCGTAAGTGCCGCTGGGCTGCTCTCCTTTAATTCCATGCCAATCTGTTGCTATGGCGCCTTCTGCCCTCCTCTCCCGCCCCTCTGCAGAGAGGAGCCGGGCTCCCCGTTCTGCCGCTTTCCGAAAGGATGAGAGCTGCACTCCAACTTCCATTTATTTATTTTCCCACCGTATTCATTAAATCCTGCTTTCTTAACGGCTTCATTTAATGGGACCGGTGATGTAATTAAGCCATGAGCGGGTGTTGACGGCCAGGCCCTGTGCAGAAGCTCAGGGCCTGAGGCAGCTGGACTGGGGCACTCTCAGCACTCGGGGGCCAGCCCAGGCCGGCCCGGTCCCAACACATCCGGGAAGCTGCCGTAAGTAGGGCCAGCCCCAGCCAGCACTCGGAAGGGCGACCTCCGAGGAACACGAGGGGTTGTGATGTGGGGCGGGCAATGGCCAACCACCGCCCGGCATCTCTTGCCTGGCAGCCAGACACCCGGAGAATCTCCTGGCTGCAATGCGGAGAGAATCACCCACACCATTTGATTTCAGCCTGGGGGAGTCCTTTTGTAAGCCCTCTTGAGCCGGTCTGTGGCTTCCCCTTGGCTCAGGGAGAGTCAGTCCGAAGCACTGGAAAGCTGGGATTTGGCAGGGGGGGGTCACCTCAGAAAGCAAAGCTCCAGGCCACACCCTCAGCCCCACACCAGGCCGCTCTTGCACTGGGCTCCCGCTCCCCACCCAAGCAAGCCCAGCATGCAGAGTCCCTTCCCCCGGGCACTACCCAGCACCCATCTGGGTTCTTGCCCACAGGCAAACAGAAGTTGCCCTTCAGGGGCCGGCCTCTTTAATGATCTGCCTGAGAACAGAGGCCTTTGCATTTTGGAAATGTTCTCCGGACAGTTGTGAAGCATCCCATTTGAATGTTCACTTAGAATCATAGAGTCGGAAGGTCCTCCAAGGTCATGTAGTCCAACCCCCTGCACATTGCAGGACACTCACAACTACCTGCCTCCCCCCAGTGACCCCAATTTCATGCCCAAATGATCCCTTCACCAAAAATCTCCAGAATCTAGCCCGGCCTGTGTGATCTGTCAACCAGTTCTCAATCCACCTAACAGTAATAGGATCCATACCGCATTTTACCAACCTATCAATAAGAATTTAATGTGGAACCTTATCAAAAGCCTTACTGAAATTCTCCTTATCTAGCAAGGTAGTAACTTTCTGAAAAAAAAGAGATAAGTTTAGTCTGACATGACTTGTTCTTGAGAAAGGCATGCTGACTCTTAATAATTACAGCCATCCGCTCTAGCTGCTCAAGGACTGACTGACTGATGATTCGTTCTAAATTTTGCCAGCTATAGACATCAATCTGACCGGTTGGTAGTTACCTGGATCCTCCTTTTCCCCTTCTTGAAGATGGGAACAGCATTTGCCCATCTCTTCTAGCACTTCACCTGTTCTCCAAGATTTGTCAAAAATAATGGACAGAGGCTCAGAAATTACTAGTTCTTTTAGTGCCCTTGGATGCAATTCATCCGGCCCAGAGGATTTGGTCTAATTTAAAGAAACTAGGTGCTTATGGACTACCCCTTCAATGACCCTAGGGCACAACTCCCATCCCTCATCTTGTGAAATGATTTTAACATGTTGAGCACGTTTCGCCTCACAAGAGGAGACTGTGAAGTAGGAATTGAGCAGTTCAGCCCTCCCTTCATCACCTGTCACACTATCATTTTCTTGTCCCCGCAATGGTCCCACCATGTCACTATCCTTTGTCTGTCTTTAAATATAACTAAAGAACTCTTTCTTGTTGTTTTTAGCATTTCTCTCTAGCCTCAGCTCCTACTGAGCTTTAGCTTTTCTAACACTCTCCCCTAAGACCCAGACTCCTTTAAGTTCCCAGAGTCCTTTAATGGGGAGTGTAGCTGCCTCCCGGCCTCGCAGAAGAGGCTTGTCTCTTGCTTCTTCGCTTGGACAACCTCTGCAGCTCCCCGTGTCTCTCTTTGCTTTCCCCGGACTCCCGCTGGAGAGGTGCTGAGCGCTGATCGGTTCCCAGCCCCTTATCTGTTTGGCACTATCAGCAGAAAGGATCTTATCAGGCCGCAATTACCAGGCCCAGATCTGGCCTAATTGCCTCTCCAGAGTCAAGGGGAGCATCTCCCCATCCGCATGTTCTGGGTGCACAGCAGGAAGGCACAGCCAGGAGCACCCCTTGTGGCCCACATTGGGCCCACCCCCACCCCCACCGGCAGCCAGATGCACAGAGGGAGGGGAGGTGCCTGTTTTCACCACACATGAAATGGCAGGCATGCCGAGGTTGCATCAGTGGTGCACGGCAGCTCACTACTATGGACACACCTTGCCACAGAAACTAACCCAGGGAAGCATAAGTGGAATGAATGGACATAACAAGAGCCCTGCTGGGTAGGACCAGTGAGTGTTCATCTAGTTCAGCTTCCTGTCTCATACAAGGGCCAACTAGTTCTTCTGGAGGGCTTACAACATGGCACAGAGGCCTTCATAAGAACATCAGGGGAGCCCTGCTGGTCAGACCAGTGAGGGTCCATCTGGTCCAGTATCCACTCTCACACTGGGGGTCATAAAATGCCCTGGCACCAGAGGGCATGGGCCAGTGGCTCCCGGGGATATCCCAGGCGCCAGGCTGCAGCCAGGCTGCAGCCATGATCTGGGGCCAAGGGACCAAGCCCTATGAAGATAGGTTGAGGGACTTGGGAATGTTCAGCCTGGAGAAAAGGAGGTTGAGAGGGGACATGATAGCCCTCTTTAAGTATTTGAAAGGTTGTCACTTGGAGGAGGGCAGGAAGCTGCTTCCGTTGGCTGCAGAGGAAAGGACACGTAGTAATGGCTTTAAACTTCAAGTACAACGATATAGGCTAGATATCAGGAAAAAGTTTTTCTCAGTCAGAGTCGTTCAGCAGTGGAATAGGCTGCCTAAGGAGGTGGTAAGCTCCCCCTCACTGGCAGTCTTCAAGCAAAGGTTGGATACACACTTTTCTTGGATGCTTTAGGATGCTTAGGGCTAATCCTGCGTTGAGCAGGGGGTTGGACTAGATGGCCTGTATGGCCCCTTCCAACTCTATGATTCTATGATTCTATGTAGCATCCCCCCTCCCCCCCCCCCGGACAGGTAGTGCCACGAAGAAGCCGGTCTTTCTGGGGCTTCGTCTCCATTACCCCCAAAGTGTGGCAGAGGGCAGAGCAGCCCAACCATGACAGGTTTGGAAGAAGGGGCTTTGGCACAACCCCCTGCCCGGGGGCTTTAGAAAGATTCTGGATCCATTGACCAACCAGGTGGCCTCACCTTCCCCAGCAGCACCAATGAGATCCTGTCAGTCAGTCACAGCTGCTCCCAACATCTGCATCTATCAAGGCTCCCCGTGGAGCCGGCTTAAAAACAGGCCATCAGCTGGGCAATGGATCCTTCCCTCCATAAAAAGGCCCCTGGACTCTGTCCTGGCGCCAAATTGGGTCTCCCCAGCCTCACAGGGGAGTTGTTCTTCCCCTAAGTGCTCTCCTGCCATCCCCCCTGCAATTAACACCTATTTGTCTTGGTGGCTTCAGATAAGGGTTAGGAGAGGGAGAGGGAGGGAGGGAGAGGGAGAGAGATGTAACCGAACTGCTCTGGGCTCCAGTGGGACTGGAAGTTGCTTCACTCTACAGAATTATAAAGATATGTTGCCCTGATCAGAAGCAGATAAGCAGACAAGCTGATTAGGCAGGTCCCAGAGGCAAGGCCTAATCTGGGAGTCTGTTTGTTAACTACCTGCCTTTTTCGTGATATTTGGTTTGCATAATGTGATAATGTAACACCAGAGCTTTTTAAGGTGGAAGCAAATCCATGTTACGGAGGGGAAAGGAAAGGTCCCTCCACTTGTTTGCACCGCTCCGCAAAACGCCCTGTGGATAAGCTTGCCAATTTCAGGGTGGAAAATTCCTGGGGATTTTGCGGAGGGCAACAGGCAATGCTCCATAGTCTACCTTCCAAAGTAGGCAGGAAATGGATCTCTGTTGATAGAAAATTGGTTGTCATTCCAGGAAATCTCCAGGCTCCACTGAATCCAGGCATGAGGTTGGCCCAGGGCTGCGGTCATTTGTGGCAGGGCTGAGCTCTTTTGCCAGGGGAGGGGTCATTGGGCTCCAGCCGCAAACCTGTCCAGCTGTTGGGAGCTGCTTGACAGGAGCCCTGGCTGGGAGCAAACAGAGGACACCTGAGAGCAACAGGTGCAGGAGGGACACTCACCTGCCCCAGGCTGAGCCCTGGAGGTCCGTCTTTCCCAGCCTGCAGTTCAGGATCCAAAAGGGCATCCCAAATCTTCTGCAAGCAGGTATCAAGCCTAACAGCTGCTCTCCCTATCGGTTGCTCTCCTTTGTATTTGGGGACCAAGATCTGACCCTGGAAGCAGTCCCTTATTATTATTCCTATTGTTTATTTAATTTATATCCAGCCCTCCCAGTGAACTGGCTCAGGGCAGAGTACAACATGTAGCCATAACAACACTAATTAAAAACTTTCAATAACAATGAGCTTTAAACTGAAATTAAATGGTCACACTTTAGTTAGTCCTTTTTCTTCCCTGCATGTCCATGGTGATGAGGTCAAACGTGTCCCGAGGGTTTCTGAAGTGGGTTCCTGGGACTGGTCGGAGTGATGGGGGCTGGGATGTCGCCTCCCTGGGCGAGGACTGCCTGTGGCAGAAGGCCCGTGCTTAGGAGTCATGGCGGAGACATCTGCATCCTTTGTTGCTTTCTTAAAAACTCCTGGTCAGCCCCTGCAGAACTGGGAAGCTGAACTTAGTGGGTCACCAGGTCATGGTTTGCCTAGACCAGGGGTAGTCAAACTGCGGCCCTCCAGATGTCCATGAACTACAATTCCCAGAAGCTCCTGCCAGCATTCGCTGGCAGGGGCTTCTGGGAATTTCAGTCCATGGACATCTGGAGGGCCGCAGTTTGACTACCCCTGGCCTAGACTCATACGGGTGGCCAGGTTGGTCCGAAGCAACAGAACACAGTTTGAGTCCAGGGGAGCCTTGAAGACCCACGGAGTGTAATTCCAGGGACAAGCTGTCACTTGCTGGTCGTAGGGTCTGCTGAGAGCACCCGAAAACCTTGTGCCACATGCGGATGGGTCGCCATCCTAAGTAAATTTGAACTTGTCGGTCATAGTACAAAAAACCTGGGGAAGGTCTGCTCTCGTTCCGGCTTCTGCCAAGGACAATTTCCAGAGGGAAAGCCTCCCTCGCCCTCATTGTCTTCCTCCCTCAGAATAAAATTGCCTGTTTCTTCTTCATACTGAGGAACAACAGACCCTGCCAGACCCCCTGGAGAGCCACAGTCCCTTTGCTCTCACGTCCCTACTAGGGGGAGGGGGGAACTGGGCACCTTTTGCATCCATGTGGCTTTCTCCAGGCTTCTGTGTGTCATGGCTTCATGGCACAGGCAAGGTTCTTCCAGGGAAATGGGGTGCCAAAGAGGGGAGGGGAGGGGAGAGGAGAAGCAGGCAATTCTCCATCTTAAGAAAACGGGAGGACGACAAAGGAAACGGATCAAGCCAATAGATTCTGCCTTGCTTGAAAGAGGAATTCAATATACCACTTCTCACCCCAAAGCACCTCTTCTTATCTTACCTTGTTCAGAATTTTTATATATATATTATCGTACCTGCAGGTGGAGAGGGGAGACTCTTTGATCATCTGGGATTATAGCAGCGTTACGAGCTTTCACACAACAGTAGGTGCTTTGGATACAAAACTGGGTCGCGCACAGCAGTCGGGAAGAGAGCCGCTTTGATGCGTAACAAGGGGGGAGGGAAGGAGAACCGAGCAACTACCGGCTGCCTGCGACTTGCCAGGGATGCGGGACCAAGTGGCCTTCCGGGCGCAGGGATTCTGCCGCCAAACTGTACAGCTCTCCGTCCCCGTCGGCTGCAGCTCTGCAGCTTCTAACTTACCAAATGCAAACAGGCCTAGGCTAAGGAGCAGGGCCAAAGGAAGGAAGAGGCGCCTCTCCCTGGACAGGGGCCAATCGGGGCTCTGCTGCTGAAGGGACAGCTGGGCTTGTCCTCCTCCTCCTCCTCACAGCCATCCTGGCCTGGGACTGAGCGGGTGGTTCCTGCCAGGCTGCTGGTGGCTCTGCAAGGCAGCGGTCCAGTAAGTTTAAGGGCCAGGCTGCTGCCCCGGGTTGCTCTGGCCACACTGGCTGAAACCCTTTCTGTGTTCCACGGCTGCCCTGGGGCATTTGGGGAGAAGAGACATGATATTACCTCTGGGGGAGGCTCTAAATATTTTCCCACTGATGGGCCCAGAGGGGGTGGGAAGGGGAGGGGCCCAGGTGGGCGTGGCCACAGCTCTGCCATATTCCAGCCATATTCTGGACGATTGGCCACTTCTGGGGTTTCTCGAAGCCTGAAGAAGGTTTCAGGGGATTCTCAATGGTAAAAAAGTTGAGAAAGTCTGGTCTATAGAGATGGAAGTAATTCCTAGAGTGGCATGGAGGACATGATATCACTTCTGGGTAGGGAGTTGATGGATATGACTTCACTCCCAGGTACCATTCTAGGAATCCCCTCAACCTCTATGGTGTTTCTAGCACTCTGCCATCCATATCACTGCCACCCCCCAGTTTGCCTCCTTGCTGCTCGAGTTGCCCAGGGTGAGGGGAGGAGCTTGCCTGCTGCCCCCAGCAAATAGCTTAGTCCTAACCTAGCCTTGCCCTCCAGGGTCCTGAGGAAGACCACCATCCAGCCCTCCCTGTCCCCCAGAATTCAGTGAGACTTTTCCAGGGAGTTCACACATGAGGGGGGGAGGGCTGCAGGGAATGTCCCTCCCTCCCTCTCCGTTTGCTGCCTCCCTGGCAAGAGGCTGGCACATGGCCGAGGGACAGATACCGTTTGGCACAGCTGAAGGACGCATCACCGTGACACATGATTTGGGACAGAGGTGGGTTCGAGTTCAGCAGCACCTTGGAGATCAACCAGATTGTCAGGGTCTCTCTTTTATGGTGTGTCATAACTTAATCACATCAACTGGACATTGTATGTTGCTAGTCGGTGCATGGCCCACAGAAGCCATGCCGCCCCCCCCCCCCGGCCTCCGGGATTGGGGGTGATAAAGCAAAGACGCAAAAACAAAACACCACCGTTTGCTGCTATTAATATTAACTCTATATAAAGGGATTGGGGGAAAGTGTTTCATTCTTGGTTTTTAATGAACTCTTTTTAAAAGGAGAGTCCAGAAGAGTGCCTGCACTCAAAAGCTCCTGCCCTGAATAAATCTTTGTTGGTCTTAAAGGTGCCCCTGCTGGACTCTGATTTTATTGTGCTACTTCAGACCAACACGGCTACTCATTTGAATCCCTCTCTTTTTAAAAGGATTGAAGGTTGAAAATTGTGGAGCTTTTTAAACTGGAGGCAGCAACAATACTCAGAGGCAGCAAATCAGACGGGCTCCTGGTGCCATGAAAGGGGCCGGCCGCTTTGAGAGCCCCTCGCACGCCAAGGGGGGGGGGCATGCGCAGAGGTCAGAGAACAAATGCCCGGCCTCTTTCGGAGTGGTGAAAAGGAGCAGCGAGGCTCTAATCAGACAAGGGGGAAGGTGGGGAAGCAGGCAGGAAGGGCAGCCAAGCGCTGGGGACAGCCACGGTCTGGGGAGCTGGTGGGAGACGCTGGAGGCCAGAACGGGGTGGGTCTCATCTGTGGCTCAGTGGCCTGTGGGGGGGGGGAAGGGGGCAATGAGGACTGCCGAGGGGCTCTTCTTCCCGGGGCCGGGGCTGGGGCTGATCAGGACCCCGTTTTGTGGCTGGCACGTATGCCCCTGGCAACGCTCACTCCAGAGCCTCTCGTCCAGGCTTCCAATGTGCCACTTGTCATGAATGTGGAGGTCTGGAAGTGTTTCATTACCCATCCAGTCTCTGCAAGCCTCGGAAATAGAAGGGGGGGAGGGAGGGAGGGGGAGAGAGAGAGAGAGAGAGAGAGAGAGGACGTTCTTCCCAGCAGCACAGAGAAAATGTGATAGGAACCAGCAGACTTTTTTTAAATGCGTCATTTTTTTGTGCTGCCCAATGAGGGGCAATTTACATCTTTCAGGAAGTCTTAAGTTCAAGGCTGGCCAGGAGCAAATTGTTTTCCTTCCAAGGGAATAAGACTGTGGGGTCCAAATGCTGACCCAGGGCCAGGAGCCATTTCAGGCCTTTGGGTGGTGGCCTGGCCTCTGCTGCTCTCCAAATTCCAGAGATCAGTTCTCCTGGAGAAAGCGGTTGCTTTGGGCAGTGGACATTGTGGCGGGACACCCCACTGTGGGCCTTCCCCTCCCCAAATCCGCAGGCCTCCCCTCCAATCTCCAGGCTCTTCTTCTCGCCTAGAGGAGCCGGTGCATTTCACCAGCACACAGTCCACGGGGTCCCGTTTTCCCTCTTTCCCCACCAGTCCCAGCTGGACGACACCCTGTGGCCGAGGATCAGGGGTGCTGGAGGCTCCTCCGTGGCCTGGCCTGGCCTGGCCCGGCCCGGCCCGGCCCAACCTAGTACAGAAGGGCATGCTCCAGCTGGGCTCACGGCCAAAGGCTCTTGTTAGCACCCCAACCACGCCAGTTCCCCGGCCGCCTGTTGCCAGTTGTCTGGGGCAGTCATGGCAAGACTTGCTCAGGGGAGACATCAGAGATTGCCCCTTTCCCAACCTGAGCCCCTCCCTCTGGAGCAAAGCGCTTGATGCAAGCCAAGTCCAAAGAGCCAAGGTCAGGGGAGATGCAAGAGGGGGGGTGTTTGGCCACTGCAGGGAGGGCTAATTACAAATCTCTTGAAAGCAATAGGCATTTAAAAAGAAAAACTGAGCTGTCAGCATGAGCACAGAGCCAGGAGATTTCCTGTCTGCACTTCAGAGCCATCAGCTTAAGCATCTCAGGCCTCAGTTGTGGCTCAGCGCAGCAACTTCTCTTTCCAGAAGAGGGTCATCTGAAGGTAGCAGCTACTGGGGGGGGAATTTTAAAAGACATCTCTTACAAAAAGAAAAAAAAAAGATAATTTTTTCCTCCAGGAGACCCATTGGTTGCAGCTGCAGGTAAAGCTGGGCTTCAGCCATCACACCCTCAGGTGAGGCCCATGACTAACATTGCCCAGAGGAGTGGCTGCTCTGGAAAAGCAGCTGCAGACAGTAAGGGTGTGATGAAGGCCCCAGGCTGGAGCCAAGGGGCCGCTGATGAAGAACTACCCTTGGCTCCTGCAGGGATTCCAGAGAGCCACTACAAACCCCTGTGGGTGATCCTGGGCTAGGTGGACGATGGGCAGACTCTCAAAGGGTAGCATTAGAGGTTCTTCACGGCCAGAGAGGTGTGTCCAAAGTCTGCATGGCCCAGGTGGCCTTGCTCCTTTCCTGGGAGGGGCTGAGGCTCCCTGGAAAAAGGTCCCCGGTTCCATCGCCAGCATCTCCAGCGGAAAGGTCTATCTCTGCCTGAGACCCTGGTGAGTGGCTGCCGGTCTGAGCAGACAAGGCCAGCCTTGATGGGCCAAAGGTGTGATTCAGCAGGAGGCCTCTTCCTTTGTCCCCCTGAGCAAAGCCCTGCCCCACCCTCGGTGCCTCAGCTCCGGCTGCCTCCACACACACCGCCCCACTAGCACCTTTGTCCCCTCCCTCTCTCCCCAGCCACGTCCCTGCCCCTCAGATGATCTCCTTCAAGGGAGGCCTCTTCCCTTTGCTGTTCCACAAACACTGGGATTTCACAGGACCTCCCCGGGGACACAGCTCTGCAATGCGCACATGTTGTTTTTATGTTTCAAGTGTGTTTAATGCACAAGGTTCTCCCCAATTCAAGGACGTCGTATTTCAGTATGGGGTGGAAAAGGAAAAAACACAGAATCTGAAAGTTTTGATCCCCAAACGAAACAGACTCTTAAACAGACTTGATTGATAAAACATCACACTTCTGTCGATTAAAGCAAGAGGCTGAGAAGGTTTCCGGAAGGAAGGAGGCATTGATTTTGGTGCGGAGTGCCATCGTATTGCTGGATTCAACCTTTCAGCATTTATGCTATCAAGGGGGGAGCAGCTGAGGAAACAGGAAGGCCAGAAGGGGGGAGATGGTTCCGGTCACCTGCCAGGACTCAACTTCACGGGCCCTTGTAGTGGTTAAAAGCGCCGACTTCTAATCTGGTGAGCCAGGTGTGATTCCCCACTTCAGATGCAGCCAGCTGGGTGACATTAGGCCACTCACAGATCTCTCACAGCTCCCTCAGCCTTACCGCCCTCATAGGGCATTTGTTGTGGGGGGAGGAAGGGAAGGTGATGGTAAGCATAAAAACCAACTCTCCTTCTTCTTCTTCTTCTTCTTAATGTCTCCAGAGCCAGGGTCACCAAGACTGGGACTGTAAAGCCAAGACTCTATAAAAATAACTTGATGGACACAAACACGCCCACCCCAGGCCTTACAAGTGAATATTGGACTGCATTCACACATGAATCTGCCTTCTACTGCGTCAGATCCTTGGTCCATCATGTTCAGTGTTGCCTGCCCAGACTGGGTCCCCAGGGCCTCGGGGGGAGGTCTTTCTCATCACCTGCTGCCTGGTCCTTGCAGCTGGAGGGGCCAAGGATTGGACCTGGGCCCTTCATTGTGCCAAGCAGACACTCTTCCCCTGAGCAACGGGGGTGATTCTCCAGCCACTTCCCTTCAAACATGGATGTAACCTTGCAGCATCTTCTTCTTTGAAGTAGGACAGTTGGCTGTATAGAGTTATCTCCCCTGTTCCCAGAACCAAGAAATATCTACTATATAAAATGGCATTACATTCTACTAGTCATGTTACATTACAATCTACTGTTCTAATCTCTTATTCCAAAAAAGAAAAGAAAAGAGGACATATGACCCTTCTGGGGGATTGGTGATAATACGGATGTAAGGGCTGAATGAGGTTAGCATATGTAGTGAAATAAGAAACCAATATCCCTGTTAAGTCCTGGGGATTCCATTCTTCTATTTCTGAACTCATTGCTGTCAATGATTTAGACGGATGAAACGGATGAAACTCCATCATGGTCAGTGTTGCCTGCCCAGACTGGGTCCCCAGGGCCACAGGGGAGGTCTTTCCCATCACGGACAATGTCCTCTCTCAAGGTGAATAAAAACAGTAGGATGGTAATGAATAAGATGGCAAAGTATATTCCAAAAGTGTGGTGTACCAGTTTATCATTGTCACCTGCCCTAATGGTCGGGTGGGGAAATGAGGAGTAATTTCCACAAGACATTGAAAAACCCTCAAATTCCATAATGAAAGTCTAACCCTGAAAGCTCTCCTTTAATGTTGTACTTCCAGAATTGCTCATCCTTTCATCTAAGACTCTGCCATTTAGCTATTTTAGGATCAAGGACACCATCAGTCCTGCGAAAGAAAGCCAATGTATTCAATTAATGAGCATGCAAGCAGGTGTATTCTGATTCCTTCTGATCCCTCCTGACTTCCTGGGAAGGCTTGTTTGGAAGGCTCCGTCTACCACAAAAGCATTTTAGCAGCCTGGTGAATCCATCTTCTTTCCCTAGTCAAAGGATCCTCAGATCCAGGATGTGTGGCTGTACCAGTATCCAGAATGTGAGCTGTACCAAAAGCTCACGCATGTTTTATTTATTTACGGCCCACCTTCTCCCCAAAGGAGACTCACGTCATTCCCCCATTTTATCTTCACAACAGCCCTGCGAGGTAGGTGAGGCTGAGAGTGAGTGGCCCAGGGTCACCCACTGGGCATTCGAGCCTCAGCCTCCCAGAAACTAATCCAAGCTTTGGGCCCTGGAAGCAGATGCTCAGGAAAGGGCTGTTGGTCTCAAAGCCACTGCCAGACATGGATCGGGGCTTTCTTATTAAACAGCAACAGATGCTTTACAAGTATTAGGGATGAAAAGCAGAGCACAGAATCCAGGCCCAAGGAAACTCCCACACGCCCTTTGCCACTCTCCTTGTCATAGGTTTTGTGAGCCACCTCCAAAAGTTCTCTGGAGCCCAGGGGCACCTTTGAGACCAGCAAGTGTTCTTCAGGGGACAAGCTTTCAGGTGCCTGCACACATCTTCAGATGCCACGGGACGGGAATCACCAGTCCATACATACAGGTATAGACAACATTTTGGAATACTGGAGACCATCAAGATCCTAACCCTCGGCTTCCCAACCCTTTTGAGCCTGTGAGAACCTTTGAAAGTCTGGCACAGGCTGAAACCATAAAATGGCGCCCACCAGAGGCAGAGCCAACCCAGAATGGCAGGCAGCAAACTCATAACAGCAACACCACAATGTTTCAGGGGGAAGCGGTGTTGAACAGGATGCCTTTTAAATGTCGCACCCCGCTCAGAAACATTTCCCACCAGCCTCCCTGGGGGCTTGCAGTTCCTTGCACTGGGTCAGCAGCTGGACGATCCAAAACCACACCTGGCACACCTGAATTCCTCTTCCCCAGCAGGACACAATGAGAAGGAGGCTCAGTTGTGGGAGAGAGGCAGCCTGGGGGTCCCATGGGCCCTTCGTGACCCCAGGGCTCTTGAGGAGGCCTCCAGCGGAACACAGAGCCTTGGGCCAGGCATCCCTCCGGGTGCTCTCTCAGCAGTCCTGGGGGCTTCTCATGAGGATGGCTATTCGGCCACACAGAGGAGAGTCCCTGCAGCATTCAGATGGAGAGAAAGGCTAGCTGGGCTCCAAATGTGATTTATGATTTCACAGCCTGTCTGCAGTGCTTTGATCGAGTTTCTCATTGTAATGGCCTCTCGGTGTGTAGCATCCAATTAGGTGACCCCCTCTATTGATTTTGAATGGCGTGGGGAGAAGTCGGCCACTGGTGGCTCATTACTCTGGGTTTTTTTATTATTATTATTATTATTGCTGTACTGTCTTAGGTGGGGTGGGAGGCGGGTGACCCCAGACAGAGAGCTGTGCAGGAATGTCCAGGGGTCTGGCGGGAGGGGAAGCCACACGTGCAGCACCAAGGGAGAGCCAGCCTGGCCCTTCGACTTTCAGTCAGAAATAGTGACTTTTGCTGTGTCTCCCCCAGCCTGCTCTTTTGCCTTCCACAGGGCACTACAAACCGTTGTAAGTGCCTGGAAGGTGCCTCTTAAAAAGAGAAAACCTTTTGTCCACTGGGCAGCCGCAACTCAAGGCCCCCATCCCTACATGGGTGTGCAACTCTGCTGGGTCTACACTGAAGAGTAGAAAAGCAGAAGGGGAAAAAACAAAGGACATCCTCTCAGAAAGCAGAAGGGGGAAATGCAGGAGGGGGGAAACCAGGTGGGAATGAACTATGCAACCAAAGGAAGGCACCGTGAAACCGATCCTTGCTTTCATCATCTGGGTTGCCAACCTCCAGGCGGGTCAGCACCTCTTACATACTTCCGGATTATCTCAGGAATACAGAGACCAGTTCCCCAGAGGAAAAGGCAGCTTTGGCAGGAGAATAATGGAAATCCCCCCCCCACCATACTCCAAATTCTGCCCTCCCGTTTACATTATTTGCCTGTTTACTGCCTGTTTATGTATCCCTTATCATTCACTGTACTTTACTGTTGTCATAGATTTCGATTTCAAATATGATTGTACTCTTGCATCCAGCACTGGTGTCAACTGCTTCGGTGGTGTATTTTACAATAATTCCTTCCAGTAAGCCATTTCATAGAATCATAGAATCATAGAGTTGGAAGGGGCCATACAGGCCATCTAGTCCAACCCCCTGCTCAACGCAGGATCAGCCCAAAGCATCCTAAAGCATCCAAGAAAAGTGCGTATCCAGCCTTTATAATATTTCATTCATATTAGTAGCACCCTGGAGTTTAGAACAACATTTGAGTCCGGGGGCACCTTTAAGACAAACAAAGTTTAACTCTGTGCATGCAGATAAAAGCTTATATCCAGAATTAGACTTTGTTGCATGCACCAAGAATAAAACGCAAGAGGGTCACCTTGTTTTTTTAAGACCCCTTGCCCCCCCCCCACACACACACACACACATAGCGATTCAGGAGAAGAAAAATAACTCACTCACATCAGCACTGCGTGAGGTTTCTACCAATTGCGACAATAACAGACCTTGACTTGGTGCAAAGATCGATTTATTGAAAGGAAAGCAAGTAGACCTGATCAATACATTGCCAAGACTAAAGAACAATAGCAACATTGCAACTCTGGGAGAGGAAAGGCGAATGTAAGCTGCTTTGAGACCCCTTCTGGTAGAGAAAAGCGGCATATAAGAACCAACTCTTCTTATATCAGTTACCCCACGCCCGCTCCACTTAGTTCCAGTTTTTGGCAGGAAACAGGCTCTGCAAGATGAAAGACAGAACTTGTTGGGAAGCAAAACAAAAGGAGAGAGAGCGAGAGAGACAGAGAAGGACACCAAGCCCAGCCTGCACCACCCCCAGCTGTCCACCAGTAACACTTACCAGGACAAATGGAGGCCGGTCCCAGGCCAGATCAAAGAGTGTCAACTGGCTGGGTACAACAGGCTTGATGCATCTCAAAGGGAAGGGGGCATAAAAGAGGGCATGGCAGGTAGATAAATGAAGGAATACATGGCAAAGTTGACCACTTCTGACACATTGCCAACTCCATCTACCTGCTCAGCAACTGAGAATATAACTTGCCTATGAAATTGGGGCCCTTTTTCCCTCTATGGGAAATCATTTCTGCCATGTGGTCTGCAGTAAAGGAGCCACATTCAAGTCCAGGAGCCCCTGAGAGACCCACAAGGTTTTCAAGCTAGGGGAGTTCAAGAATCAAAGCTCCAACCATCAGACATCTGCTGAAGGGATCTTTGATTCTTGAAAACTTTGGCTCCCAAAATCTTGTGGGTCTCCAAGGAGCTACAGGACTTAAAGCTGGGTCTCTATAGGGTAGATCCCTTGACAGAGGGGGGGGGGAAGCTGGTTGGAGGCAGCAGCCTCTTTCTTCTAGAGACCCCCAGGAACGAATGGAATAGCGGCCCTAATAGAAAAACAAAGAAACAAGCTGAAACAAACGCAGACTGAGCTCAATAGAATTGCTGTGCCTCTTCCTGGGCTGATCCTTCAGATCCAGGCCCAAAATCCTCCCTCTCTCCTCCCTCCCACCCCCAACCTCCCGCAGGAGACAAGAGGGGAAACTCCCCGTAACTAGGAAGCTGCAATTATGGGGGTCCCCAGGTCCCACCTGGAGGCTAACAAGAGCAAAGAAGCTGACAAACTGGACACAACACAACAAACGATCTGCTTTATTCTGAGAAACCATGGCCCCAACGAGGACTGGTTGACAACTCAATTTCAAGAGCATCTCTCTTCCGCAGTGGCTCCAAAATGCTTCTAGTTCCCCACTGGGCACACCAAGTATCCAGCTTGAAAGTATCCAAAGGACCTTTGGCTCCAGTAGTACTAAGGGGAGCAACTAGAAACATTTTGCCTCCAGCAGCTGGCGGCTCTTCTTCTTCCCCACCCAGAGGGTGGTGTCTGCTTTGGCCTCCTGGGAGCCCCATTCCCGAGGGCCCAGCCTGAACCGGCCTCCAGCCTTGCTTGCAGGAGCAAGACACCCGGCCCCCCGGCTCAACAGGTCTCCCAAGGTGCTGGTACTGGAGAGGGGCTCCTGGAATGAGCCACATGGCAAAAAGCCCGGGAACCGTTTTCCCCCTTTGCCGCTCCCCTGGCTCCTGTTGGCCACTCTTGGTAGCCGCCCCCATTTCAGACATTAATTCAGCTCCTAATTAGAACTAATTACCACTTAACCCCACAAAGGGCTGCGTCCATCCAAAGGCCCTGGTAGTTCAATAGATTCCGCCACCAAGTAGCTTTTGTGGCGGTTAATTAAAACCACCAGAGCTGAAGGCTTCTCTGACCTCTCAAAACATTTGCCGAGGAACCATTATTGGGTTGAGAACAGCCTGAGAAGAAGGAACGGAGCCAGCGGAAAAGGGGGGGGCATCCAGCCCCGGCCCCCTCCTGGACCCTCCCCCGACCTGTGTGGGCTTAATCTTCCCTCTGGCCCTCATTGCTCAGCCAGGGCCCCCAAATGCCCTGCTTGCTTGCGTGCCTTTCCTGCCTGGCCCAGGGAGGGCAGCTCATTGGATTCTGCTTGCAAATGCTTCCCATTCATTGGACCCTGGGCCTCTCCCCCGCCCCACAGGACAAAAGCAACTCTGGCCGATTTGGAAGGGCGCTTCGCTCCCAGGGCCTGGTAATTGCAGCGTCCTCCCCTGACCCCTGACCCGTTTCCCCTGCGGCAAGCAGGGCAGACAAGCAAGGATGGAATTCTTAATCAGGCCTCCAATTAGCGCTGCTCTGTGGTCCCTTTCAAGAGAGGCCATTTCAAAGTGCCCAGAGCAGCTTTGTGGGCCCGTTTCCGGCTTCCAGGGAGAGAACAAAAGGCCCTGGCGGCTTCCCGTGACCTTCTGGGAGGCAGGGGCATCCATCCTCCGGCCGCCGCGTCTGCAGGCCTGGGGGCCCACGGGCACACTGACAGGGGGGGCGGACTGGGGGCCACTGCCTGCAGTAGAGCAGCCACAGTTGCCAACTTCCAATGGGGGCCTGGAGCTCTCCTGGAATCATAACTGGTAAATAAACTTCACGGAACAGCTGCCCTGGAGAAAACAGCTGCTTTGGAGGGAGGACTTTTCCTTTCCTCAAACTCCAGCTCCTTCATGTTCCACCCCAACAATCTCCAGGAATTCTCTACCCAATGGTGGCAACCTGTGAAGTCAAGTGAGTTGCTTGAAAACGGTGGTTCAGAAGCTGGGTGAGGCTTGGAGATCTCCCGGCAGAAGAGATCAGTTCCCCTGGGGAGGACGGCAGCTGGTCACATGGCAAGCGGGATGGTCCACCACAGACCCACTGGTGAAATTCCTCCCCAGATTCCTCCCCCCTCCACCGGCAATGGGTCATTCTCCAGTTCTTTCCCAGGTCAGAGTTGGCAACCATAGGTGCTCAGCCCCATGCCCTCAGTAATGCTCCCTTCCTGTTCTGCATGAGGGCCCCCGTTGCTTCCCTGGGCAAATTCCTATGTTTGAGGCAGGGTAGCTGCCCCCACCCCACCCCACAGCCACCGGCTGGGAAACCCCAGGAGATTTGGGGGTGGGGCCTGAGGAGTGGGGTCCAAGGCCACAGAGTCTACCCCCCACAGCTCCCGTTTTCTCCAGGGGGGATGAGCTACGATTCCGGGGGGTCCCCAGGTGCCACCTGGCATCCCTTGCTTGAGGGCTGTGGCCCATCTCTCCCCTGAGCCCAGGAGGAAAGCCATTCTGCCCCGGGCCTCCCCCCCCCCAGTCTAGGCAGACAGGCCTTGTCTCCGTCCTCTCGACACAGGAGAGTCTGCGTTTGCTGACACAGAGGCAACATTTGTCTGCAGCCCGCTGGCCCCGGCAAACAGCTGGTCCTGGCGGCTCCCGGCCATCCATCATCTCTGACAGGCCTTCCCCCTTGGTCAATAGTTTGGGCCTCACCTTCCTCGGAGCGGACGGTTTCCTTGCCAGTTGGAAGCTCATAAATACCACTTTGCAGGCGCCGGTCAGCTCGTGATGGATGGTGGCCGGCAGATAAGGCCAGAGGCCTCGGCCTCCTTGTCATGAGATGGCTTCCTGATTAACTAATAGAAAAGCCCAATTAAAACACACACACACACACACACACACACTTCCCTTCTTTCTTTAATGCTTCTGCAGTCTCCCTTTTGTTTACGGCTGCAGAGCACCCAAATTCCTTCTTAGGAACGGAGTTGCTGCCATCTGCCTCCCTTCTCACAGTGAACTGCAAGGGTTGGGCAACTGAGGGCCAAAAGCACAGCCTGGCATGTGGTGCCAGAGTGACCAACAGCCAGCAGAGGGGGGAAAGTCCTCCCTGTTTTCCTGGGCCGTTGTTCAGCCACTGTTAAAGAGACAGGACATGCTCTCTTCAGGCTGTTGGCAACCACAGATGCTACTGAGTGATCTCATGTCCCTTGTTGGCATCGCCACAGCCCAGGTTCAAGCCAGGGGGCCAGCACTGCAGGGGCTGTGCAGATCGGCCTCACTGGCAAAGGCCAGTCCCTGCCCCCTGCCTCAGCTCTGGGGCCCGGATCCCGCCCAGCTGCTTGGAGGGCGGAAACTGGCCATGCAGAAGGTCTGTCCAGCAGCTGCGCCAGCCCTCAGCTCCTCCTGGGTGGAAGCCACCGGGGAGCAGGTAGGTCAGTGGCGCTAGCCCTTGTCTTGCACGGCCTGTGGGGCATCGCTTCAAATTCGATGGCCTCCTGCACAGAGGTCTGCCAGGGCTCCCTACGGCTCCTTCTACCCACCTTGGCTTTTTGACCTGGCAGGGGAAGTAAGAAGACTCCCCCCCCCCACTCCCAGGTGCATCCTCGGGTGACATTCCAGGCATCTGGGGAGGGGCTCCAAAATAGGTTCTTTGCAGAGAGAAACCAGGAGAGGGTTTCTCAGTCTCAGCCTTCCCAGAAGAGCACCAGAAGAAGGAAGAGGTGGAACTGGCTTTTTCCAGCAGACTGGAATGCGTGTTTTGGATCCCTGGATTTTTAGACAAAAAATGTTCCTCGCCACAGCAGGCACCTGCTTAGAGGCCCTGCTTTGATGTGCAGTAACTTAATTACTGTAATAGCTTTGTCCCTTTTGCTCTCCTGATGCCGTTCCACATCCAACATTGGGAGCTGCGGGGGGGGGGGGGGGGGAGGGGGGGGAGCGGCAGGTTGAATCAATTTACTCTCTAACAGGCCCAGGGAAGATGCTTTGCAGCTGCAAGTCCTAATGCCCACAGCAATTTTTAAGTGACATATGTAAAACCTGTATTCCCTTTTCTCAGGTCTGCCTTCCCATTCACTGTGAATATGCCATGGGAGAGCCTGGAAGCCCACCATGAGGCTGCCCTTAATTAAACCCTCGCCCCCCCAGTCTTGTGTGGCACCCAGGCAGGAACGGTGGGCTCAAGCAGGGGTCGGACAGGGCTCTGCCCAGCTGCAGAAAGGCCTCACCCCTGGGAGCCAGGGGCCGGTGTGACTCCTATGGACTCCTGGCTAGGGGGGCACCATCCGCACATCCCTCCTGGCCTCTTCAGAGACTCCGGTGTTCCATGAAATGCTTGAACATTTTTAGGCATTTATAGTTTCAAGCAGAGGCTGACATTTCCCCGTCTTCCCCAATGAGCGCAGATGCTGACTCAGACCAACTGGTCCAGGAGATAGACAAGGGGCCCTACAGACAGAGTTGCCAACTTCCAGGTGGATCCAGGAGATCTCTCAGAATGGCGAGTGGTCTTCATGCTACAGGTGATCTCCAGAATGCCACGAAGGGATGGGCCGTGGCTCAGTGGAAGAGCATCTGCTTGGTGTACCGAAGGGCCTGGTTCAGTTCCCAGGGTCTCCAGCTAAACTTGGATTATCAGCTAAGGACCGGGAAACAGCTGGAGATTTTGGGGGTGGAGCCTGAGTGGGAGGGCTGAGAAGGGGAGGAGTTTCACTGGGGTAGAATTCATTTAGTTGCAACTAATCCACCTCCACAATTCTGTCATTGCCCGTACATGGGTGGCATGGCGTGGCCTGATCTCGTCAGATCTCAGAAGAATCATATCTGCCGGATCATATCCGCTGGTCTCTCCACTGGAATGGCCTGGCATCTGCTCCAGAACTCATTTTCTTGAAGAGATGTGAGATTTTCCATTTAAACCAGCCAAAACACCAGCCTGGAAAGCCATGTTTCAAAAAGTGAGGTAGAAATGCTGTACATGGATTAATTTCATAACTTGTCCAATGCAGCCCCTTTTGCAAATGACCCCCCCCCCCGCCCCACCTCAGCGAACCCGTTCCACTTGACTCAATGAGCAGGAAGCCATCATGGGAAAGACGAGCCCTGTCCCAGCACCCCTGGCTCCCTTTCCCGGACAGCTGTTCCAAAGGGAAGAGCCGCGCACCACATGAGATTACAGTCATTCTGTTTGCTTTTCTCCGTAGTAGATCAGATGATTTAAATTAGGCCTCGATTCTTGTTTAAATTATAGTTTACCGCTCTGCACCCTGCTCAGAAGCGAATTACCTTAAGCAGCAGTATTAATAACACGGTTATAATTAAGCTTCATTACTGTAGGCAGTTTGCTGAAACAAATTGCTTCTTCATTATTATTATGGCACCTTTGGTAAAAAGACGATTCCCTCAGAATGCGACCCTGGCGCTTTATATAGCGAAAGCCACGCCCGGCACGAGAGAGGCCCGGGCGAATTAGCATCCGCTTCCTCCTCTATCAAAGCTCATTACCAGGAAGGCGACTGGAGTCACAACCAGGAAGCGAGAGCGAAATTTTAATCTGTGTGAAATGGATAATGAATAGGCTTGAACTTTCCCTGACATTTTTATACTGGTGCTTTATTTATATTATGTGCACATTAAAAATATAAATAATGTTAAAAGGGGGGGGGGAGGAACCAACTAGATGGAAGAGAAGAAAGTCGTGCCAAATAGCCACTCCCATTAATCCTCTCGGACGACGGATCTCACTCTCTGCTGCCCCTGGAATTTGGTGGCAAAACCAGAGGCAAGTCTGCGGGTGGGTCCTGGCACCAGGGCAAGCGACAATCCCCTAAGAAATGGCTGAGAGAGATGTTGGGTTTGGAAGCCTTAATATGGACTAATATTGCAAATTAAACCAATTGATTGCAGGTTTAGAGACATGCTCCGTAAACTCCTAGCAGGGAAACAGGGATTTAATATTCCGGGAAATGTCTTGAATTCACCCCCACCAAACTTAAATTATGCAGTTCTAAGAAGTGGTTTGTCAAATGAAATTCAGATTGCTGATTCCCAGGTTGGCACAGGTAATTTCCCCATCCCCAGCCCCTGTTCTTCATCCCCGCCTGAAGCAGTGGCAGCAGAAAAAGCTTAAAAATGTCTGTCAAGCCAATGGCATGGTGCCACATCCAGGGAAAGCTCAAAAGTGATGTAACACCTCTAGGAATTGCTTCACCATAGAGTTTCTGAACTGGCTTTACCATAGAGTTTCTGGAAATTCCTAGAGGGTCATTATGGGTTATTCTGGAAGCAACGTCACCCTGATACTGAAAGTTGTCCCCCATGTTTCCATTGGCCTGCCACTTGAATTGATGTCCTGCCCTGCTCAGGTGGAACAAAATGCTTAAAGACAGGAGCATCTGCTGGGAATGCAGCCCCCGGGGGAAAGGAATTTGGCAGGAGCTGTAACACGAGAGCCGTGTCTTGGTACAGAGAAAAATAGAATTGTCTCTGTTCCTCTTTATCAAGCTTTAAATGTTATGTTGGGATAATTAAAAAGCTAATAGGTGATTCTGAGGACTGGGAAATGGGGGTCTAAGCAACAAGGATGATCCGGGGCCTCCAGGGGACCAAGCGCTGTGAGGACAGGCTGAGGGGCCTGGGAATGAGCAGCCTGGAGAAGGGGAGGGGGAGGGGGGACAGGAGGGCTCTCTTGGAGGAACTGAACGGTTGTCCCTTGGAGGACGGCAGGGAACGGTCCCTGTGGGCAGCAGAGGAGAGGACCTGCAGTCGTGGCTTTACACTACTTCGTGACTTGGGGCGGATTAGCGTAAGTCAGTGCAATCAACAGGATGTGACATCTAATATGCAATGAAGTTGGCAGAGGGTCACAGAAATTCAAGACCAAGCAAAAAGTATTAGACACGACATGTTAAACAGTGCAGAAAATGGTGTTATGTAAGCAGAAGACAATGCGGTGAGAGCAGGAGAACAGATACAGCAAACAGATAACGCATACTAAGTGCAACAGAATCCTCTGCATTCCAGTTCCCTCGATGAAGCACCTTCCTGAACCGTTCTGTTATAACGAAGCCCCATTGCCTTGACCCAATGCCCTCCTGAGCATTTCTGTTTTCCAGATTCTGTGGGAAGACGGACATACCAGAACCTTCCCGCCCTCCCCAGGCAGGCCGCTTCAGAAGGGGTGGGGGGCACGACAGAAAATGCTCATGTCCGGAGAGCTGTTGGTTTTGCCCATGTGAAGGGTGGCCCTGAGTGAAGCTGTCGTGGTGAAGGATGCGAGGAGAGGCAGTCCTGCAGACAGGAGGGTCCAAGGCCATGCTGGGCTCTGCATGTGGCAGCCCCTATTTTAAACTAAGGGTGGTACTTGATGCGCAGACCCTGGAGCGACTGCAGGGCAGGTGTGAGATGCCCCTTCCCCATGAGAACAAGCAGAACAGCTGGGCTGTGGCACTTCCGCCAAGTGCCGTCTCCAAACAGACTTCAAGGGTGGACATTCAGATCACATGTTACAGTAGCCTGGTTTCCCTGGTGCAGATCCAGGGGGCCGGATCAGCTGGGTCAGGGCCAAGGCCAGCTGGCAGGCTAGACTCTGCTGGAAGGGAGGGCTTTCCTGAAGCTACGTCCACTTGCTTCTCCAGCAGTAAAACAAGGCCCGCCACACCCCCTGGGCACTTAATGGAGTGAGCGAGGGTCAGCAGAACGAGCCACCGCCAGTCTCCAAAGGACAGAGGCCCTGGAGGAAATGGCTGCTTTGGGGGGGGGGGGGGAGGAGGAGGAGGAGGAGGAGAAGAAACGTTTTTTTAATACCCTCCTTTTCACTACCAAAGGAGTCCCAAAGCAACGTACAGACATGACGATGCCACACTGGCTCAGGGAAGGGGGCTGGATGGCAACACCTCCTCCTGTTCCTTCACACTCCACCCTCCCCAGCCTCCAGCCCCAGCCTCCAGGAAGTCCCCGGCACAGAGTTGGCATCCCTCCCACCCATCCTTCTTTCATTCAGTGGGGGGGGGGGGCTTCCCTGTGCCTGGCCCCCCCGTTGTCCAGTTTCAGCCAGCACTTGAAGGCACTTTTATCTAGGCAGGTATTTTGGCACACTTAGGTTTACTCTTGGTTGTCCTCATTGGAGTTTTTGAACTGTGGGCTTTATGAGGTTCCTAATACTTGTTTTGTTGCTTGGTTTTATAATGCTTTCTTTCTATTGTAAGCCACCTTGAGTTCTGCAAAGGGGAAAGGCAGCTAGTAAATGTTTTAATTAATTAATTAATTGATCCCCCCCTCACCCTCCTTCACTAAAAAACCTCCCCTATAAAGCAGGACATCCAGAGAAGGTTCACCTCCCATGGAATGCAAAGCCAAAACCAAAAAAGGAACACAACCCAACCTTTACAGGTAGGAACTCAGAAGTTGAGCTGTACAATAAAATAGTGTAAAAATGTTAATTATTTATTATAGTGCACATTTAAAACAGAATAAAAACTACATAAAAACTATACAGAACTAACAGCACATAAGACCAAATGCGTTTCCACCCTACTGGGTCTTCCTCAGTGGTCAGAATTGTGACAATTATATAAAACATCTAAACTCATTATAAAGTGTAGCTGGGTGGTTGAATGGGATCTGTAAATTATGGCTCCAACCAATATATGAAAATTTTAGGCTTTTTGGAGGCCACCTCCTGTGGCATCTGCCTAGGCTCTCCACTCTTCGCTATTACATAATTCTGTGCTGAGAGTGTATCTCCTGTGCGTCAGAAACCAAGATAGATGTTTGGTGACAGCCACCCAGATGACTATGCATAGCTCTAGAGAGCGCCGGGACCACTTCCAAGGTGTCAAGCCCTGCACAAAGCACGCAACGTGGCTGGGCTAATTATTATTCACAATATTAATCACAGCTCAGGCCTTCCAAGCGGCCCCTTCCCCCCATCTCAATGCCTCCCTCCGGCCAAGCACAGGCTCCTGATTGGCTCGGGAATGGCCTCGCCCACAACCACAAACAAGCCAAACAGTTTAATTAAATTCTTCACAATAATCTTTACTGGTTTGCCAGCCCCTAAAGAGCTGTGGCACAACCTACCTTAAGGAAAATCAGCACAAGTGATGGAGGGGCTGGTTTCCGTTAAGCAAATTACAAAGAGGCGCATCCTGTCCAGGGTGTAATAGTCCCCCTGCATTATTTATAGGGAATCAGCAATTACACCAGGGAAAACAGTCTGTCTGCATAAAGCACGCTTAATTATCTGAGTCCCCATTATGAATCCAGGCACAGCCAATCAAGGGCTTCCAGAGCAAATTAACTCTAGGGGGGGGGAGGCATAACAGCAACAGGATGGCCTTCCATTGGCTGGTTCAGAATCTGCTCCTCTAATAAGGAGTAGCCTGACTTCCACGCCCTTCATCAGGGCCTTGAGCAACCAAGATGGAAGGCGCTACAAAGCCCACTGGGGTGTGTCCACCACGGAAGACCCCAAGTTCTCCTTTTGCAAGGACTCTAACAGCAAGGGCCAGGTTTGATTCCCCGCTCCACCTCCGTGTGCAGCTAGATGGGTTACCAACCCCCAGGTGTGGGGCTGGGGATCTTCAGGAATAACATCTGATCCTCAGGCACCAGTTTACTTGGTATGAGAAATGTTAATACTCGGAGAATGACTAACCAAAGTTTTTCTCTGTGCCAGTCCTGTTCGGACTGGGATCTACATAAAAGTGGGATCTACATAAAAGTGGGATCTACATAAAAGAATTAACATTAGAATACCACAAAACTGGCACTTGGTGGCAGGCAGCCCATGAAAATGACAAACCACAGATTCAGGACAAGTCATGGGGACATTTAAGAGCTTCTGGAGCGCAGGTGGTGAGACTCCGAGAGACATATGGCAGCATCATATGTGACTGGAGCTGTTTCGGGCAGGAGGCTACCTAATCCCTTTTGAAAGCCATCTCTCCTCGTGGCCAACCACATGGCAAGGACAGCCACCTGCCTAGAGCAGCCTGGCAACCTGACACCCATCCCCCGGGGAGCAGTCCCGGAAGCATGCACATGCTGGCTCCTGAAATTCCCCGCGAATCCTGAATACTTTTTATATCCCCCAAAATCCTGGATATGCCCGGGGGAGCCAAATATATCTAAGAACACTTATCAGGTATTGTTCAGGCATATTTTTGGCTCAGTTTTCTTTAGTTACTTACTGACCTTTGTATGCATATGCTGCCCTTCCCTCTAGCCCAGGGGTAGTCAAACTGCGGCCCTCCAGATGTTCATGGACTACAATTCCCATGAGCCCCCTGCCAGGGGGGCTCATGGGAATTGTAGTCCATGAACATCTGGAGGGCCGCAGTTTGACTACCCCTGCTCTAGGCTAAGGATGGCTCACGGCGGATTAAAATGCACTCCAGTACATAATAGAATGAATAATACAAAATCTTAATTTGATTAAACTTTAGTTAAAGCAAACGACAGCACCAATCTGCAATTCCATCTCCCATTCGGGGGGGGGGGGGGTGTGTGGAAAAAGGAACTCACATCCCTAAACCCTAGCACAATGAGATGAGAGGGGCCCTGCGGGATCAGGCCAGTGGTCTGGACCAAAACCAAGGCATGAAGGCCAAGGCATTCCCCTGACGTCGTCTCCTAGCAACGGTGTTCAGAGGTTTATTTGCCTCTGAATATGGAGGTTCTTTCTCGTCATTATTGCCCCCCAGCCATGAACGGGCCTCTCCTCCACTGACCCCGGTTGAAAGCTGCCTCTTCTAGTGGCCATGCACCCGTCCCCCAGCAAGGAATCTACTTCTTAATTGCTCACTGAGTAAAGGACGATTCCCTGTTCCCTGTCCTGACTCGGTTGTTTGCCATCCCCAGAGCTGCCACCAAGTGCCAGTTTTGTTATTAATGCTTTTATGTAGATCCCACACACAAGCAGAGGACTTGTGCAGAGGAAAATTTTGGCTGGTCATTCTCCAAATATTAACATTTCTCACATCAGTTAAAGAAATATGAATTTATTTTTTTTTAAATAACCATAGAAAAGATCCAGTCCTACCAGATGCCCAAGTCTTCTCTCTTTCCTTCCCCTCTGCAGGATGCTCCTTAGCCCAGGCTGTGCGGAAGCCGCTGGCGTCTCTGCCCGTGTGGGGTGGCCTGGCCTGGCACAGCTGCTCCCTTCCTGCAGGACCCTCAGTGTCACAGGGCTGCTCCTGAATCTTTAATAGCAGAGAAATGAGTGTTTTTTTCCTTTAAAGATTTACCATGTATAAATGTAGGAGAATATTAAAGGCAACAATTAACTTTATTGGAAACCTTATATTCTCCAGCGTCATTAGAACTGTCAGCAAGATCTATTATTAGTATTACTATGCAGATAATGTAATAAAAAGGGTATTTAAAGAGGATAGTTTTGTGCAGGAATAAAATAACTCCTTGCCCTTTTTTTCTTTTAAAGCCACAGTGTACCGGAGGGACCCAGCAAGCCCCCTGGAGCTTGGCCTGGGGGAGGGGAGAGGTGAGCTGGCCTGCTGAGACCAGCCTCCTCTGGCCCAGAGAGTTCATCTGCCACTAGACTGGACTGCACAAGGCACTCCTCAGCCACACCCAGCCCCTTGCTTCTGAGAGACGGACGGTGCCCACTCCAGGTGCCCCGGCTACTCCTTACTAAGCAGGGGGGACCTGGGGTGGTGAAGCACATGGGGCAAGGCACCACTAGGTCACCGTGTGCCGTTCCTGGCAATAAAGGATGCAGAGCTCCCAAGTCTGGGCTCCCTTAGAATGATTTCCGCAAGCTGGGAGGGAACCGCTGGAACGCACAAAGGTGGGGTGGAGAGCACTTTCTCGGGGTTCAACACCAGAGGGCAGCCGTGCTCTTTGGAGAAACCTCAGGCCACTTCTGCAGAGATCCAGGCAGGGAGGCTCCTCCCCCACCCATATGCCTTCTAAGTGGCAGGCGCCTCCAGGCGTGGCCAGGCCCCAAATCTTGTCACCAAATCCGCCAAGTCCAGCGGCACCCCACAAGATGCCCCCAGGGAAATCCCCAAGCCCCACCTCGGCCGTTCCTTTCCTCTGACTGCCAGGGGAACGCTCTCTCGGGACATGGACAAATGTGGCTTGTGCAGAACAACTGCTGGGTGTCCCTCCAGGGATGGAATCAGTGAGTAGGAGATGGGAAGGCAGACTTTGTTAAAAGCCATTTCTGCTGGAGGCAGTCTCCAGGTCCTGGGCCAATAAATACAGCTACTCACGGCCTTTATACCCCACTTTCTCCATCACAGGGACCCAAAGCAAAAGGGGACAGCCTCCCCGCCCCTCCACTGTATCCCACCAGTTTATGCTGTTGAGGGGACCGCAGGCTGCCCCCCACCAGAAGAAAGCCAGCAAATAATCTCCATCCGCAAGCGCCAGAGGGAGGTCTCAAGCACGTGAGCTGAGCTGAACTGAGCTGAGCTGAGCTGAGCTGTCTGCTGCAGTGGAAGGCCAAGCTAAGCAATCGCTGGGTGCAGACCTGGCCCACCCATCCACCTGCCTGCCGAGATGCCCCCCCTTGAGGAAACTCCTGGTGACCTGAGGGCATGTTGCCCCCCCCCCGCCAGTCCGAGCAACTTGCTAGTCCAAGTTGCGGCCGAGCTGGCTTTGCGGTGCGCACCCTGCAGTGCGGTGGGGGAGGGGGGGTGCCTCACCCAAGGGCCACGAGAGGGGCAGGCCCTGACATGCATGTGCGCACACACATAAGCCAGGCAACTGCCAGACACCTTATTATCATCCTTAAGTGGGGAACTCATTTCCATAACTTAATTAAAATTTTACAGTAATCTTCAACCAGAGTCAAACAAACAAACAAACCCCCTCCTCCTTCAACCACAAGGTTAATGAGGCTCTTGGAGGGGCCTGGCACCTTGCGGGAAGCGGCGTGCAAAAGAGCAGCACTCAAGTCGCTGGGAAGAATAATTGGCTGCTGCAGGGTGGCAGGCGGGGGGGGGGGAGCTGGCCACAGTCAAGGGGCAGGGGGGGCACATCTTGCCCCATTGCCCTGCCTTGCCCAGCACCTGTGCACCGCTTCCACCTTCCTAAGAGAGGAGGGCTCCCCACCTCTCCAATTAGCTTCAGGCTGAAACTCCCCAAATTATGTTTATTCTGGCTAATGTGGGTCACGTCAGTCATTTTGTGGGATGCCCCTCTTGTGCTGGCAAGCTTTGGGCTCTGGATCCGTGCCTCAGTCCATGAGCAAACTTCAGGTGGAGTTTAAACCGGCCCAGAGCTCACAGACTTTTAACTCGACCTGACCCCCCAGCTGGTCCCTGCCCAGGCATGCCATTTTTTCATTCCAAGAACACAGCAGACCCTTCCTGCAACCTCTTTAGCAGGTGTGCAGAGGGTGGGGATAACGAGGATTCCTCAGCACACCTGTTCAGCCGAGATTGTACCTGACCCCTGCACTGCAGAAAGGAGGGTGGGAGCGGTGTGCCCCCCCCCCCAGCAATGCCTTGCAAACAGGAGAGGTGAAAAAACCTGTTTTTAAAATCTTTTTCTTGCAGCACAAGCCCACAGCTGGAAGTCATCTCCTGATCCCTCAGCCTTGTGTAGCAGGGAAGAGCAGCAGCTTCTATTCTGACCAGCTGAGTTTGATTCCCTGCTCCCCCCCACGCATCAAGCTGGTGGCCTTGAGCTCAGAGTAGTAGAGCTACTCTGACCAAGCAGGAATATCAGGGCTCCTCCTCCTCCTCCTTCTTTCTCCCTAGAGGAAAACCAGCCTCGAACTCCTGGCTCATCCCTCTTTGGCCAGCCCAGGTGCCTTCCAGTGGCTCTTTGGAGACACACCAGTGGTCTGTGGACAGACGGCTTGTTGACTCGCTCGTAGCCTGGGCAGTGCTGCTGAGCAGGATGGGAACGCAGCTGGCAGGAGCCTGCCTCCCTCACCCATGGACTGGCCCCCACTGCTTGTGGGTGCGGGGGGGAGGGGTATTCTATACACTGAAGTCTCAGCCCAGTTCGGGCCATGGTGGTCTTCAGCGCTGGATGGTCCCACTAAGCAACAGCAGCAGCCCCTGGAAAGCGGGGCGGGGCGGGGCGGGGGGGGGCAGGAGAAATGCCAGACTTCTATTTCCTCCCTTCCAAGGCTCACAGCAGCACTCAGGAGGGCCACCCGGAATAGCAGAAGTGCCAAGACTCTGAAGGGGGCTGCGTCCCTCCCCAGTTTGATGTTGGCTTTCTTAGCTGGATTTGCCTCTCCACTGTGCATAGGCTTGCCAACTGCCAGGCAGGTCCTGGGAAGCTCCCAGAAGTACAGCTGATCTCCAAACTATTTGAATCAGTTTGCCTAGAGAAAAGGACTGCTTTGGGGGGGGGGCGTTTCAGTGGGGAGCTGTGGCTCAGTGTCCAAGTGGACCCAGCCCCTCCTTGGGGGTCTACGTTTCAAGTGGCTTGCCAGAGGAGAGCACCTTGGGGCCCTTCCCAGCCCCATTTTCTCCTGGCTTCTGCCCCCCCCCCCCGATTAGCTCCACTGGGGTCTCAGGTGCCCACTCAGGAAGCTGCTGCTCGGTCCCCTCCCCCACCCCTCCCTGTCTGAGCTGCAGCAGCCGTCAGGGCTCCTCTGCCCCGTCCTGCCCCAGTTCCCCATCCTTACTTTGGCGTTCAGAGGGGGCCTGGAGACATCCCAGAATTGCAGCTGGTCTCGCTATGACGGAGATTTGCTCCCCTGGAGGGAAGGGCTGTTCTGGAGGGTCAACTCCGGGACACTATACGTTGCTGAAGCCCCTTCCTTCCCTCAGCCACACCCTCCCAGAAAATGCCCCAAACTGGAGTTGGCAAGCCCATGTAGTGCTGGGGACTCCTCGGGAGGACAGGGACCACCTCAGTGGGGTGCAGTGCCATAGCACCCCACCTCCCAGCAGCCATGCTCCCCAGGGGGGCTGATCTCTGCACTCTGGAGATGCGCAGGAACTCTGGGGATCTCCAGGCCTCACCTGGCTGTTGGCATCCCTCTTGTATGCATGTGTGCAAACATGCACAAGCAAGGTCTGCATTTTCTGCCCTGCAGAACAGGGACTGAGGCATGGGATGCTGCCCCAATGGTGCAAGGGAGGTTGCCCCCCAACCAGCGTGGCCAGCCAGGAACGCTGCCAGTCATACGCCAGGCTGTGCCGCCGTGTGCCCAGAGGTTGACTTTGCTGATAATTTGTTGGCTCTGCACAGATTCTGCACTAATTATAAATCCCAGCTGAGATTTGCATTTTAATGAAATGCTGGTGCTGGAAATCTTTATATTAAAAAGGTACATATTAATTCAATCTAATCTTGGTCATTTCTGGTTCCATAAGAAAGCATGCCCATAAAGCTACACCGTGAACATCTATAACCCACCCATTTTCTGAGCTGGCACAAACCTCTGCATGAACTTCTGCGTTTACCTTGCAAGACCACACCAGTATGGAGGGAGGGGGAGCAGAGAGAACCTCTCTGCTTCCAGCGGCTGCACAAGGCTATTGGGGGGGGGAGTCCTGGTGGATTGTCCTTGGAGAGAAAAGGGGACCACACCAAGGCAAAAGATGGAGGAAGAAACTGAGCCTGCATCTGTAATAGATACCCATGCATTTTCAGTTGTCTCAATATAAACAACTAATGATGAATTGTACTCTGTCTATGCTCTGTGAAATTGTACTATATGTTGATGCTCCTTAAGTTTTCTAAACATTAACAGCTAATTATGAATTCCTCTCTGTACATGTGCTGTGAAATTGTCCTGTATTTTTTCAGCTTTTTAAAATTATGTACTAAATATATTTCTATGCTTTATTTCAGTAAATTCTCCCTGAAAAAGCAGAGGTTGCCCAGTTATTAGAGTTCCATTTTCTGCTGCGCTGCACAGTGTGTGTTGGGGGGGGGGGAGCCACCAAGCTGCAGCAGACTTACAGGGACGCATCCAGGCTCTCCAGGCCAGAGTCATTGAGGGGCCGTTGGCTGGCGGCGTCTCCTCGGAGTCCTTGCCGGGGCTGACCCTGCTCGAGATTGGGGGAGCCTGGGCCATCCAGGGCAGAGCTGCAAAGTTCTACCAGCCAAGTAGTTCTCCCCGTACAGCAGACAGGGGCTCCTTCGGCAAGAATGGCTTGCCAAAGGCAGAGGCTAACTTTTGACTGGATCCTCCCGGACAGGGATGCCAGCCTCCAGGAGGGACCCAGAGATCCCCCGGAATTAGAGCTCATCTCCAGAGATCGGTTCCCCCGCAGGAAATGGATGCTTTGGAGGGTGGCCCCCAGAGCACTGACTCTACCCCCCCCCCCCTGAGGTCCTCCCAAGCTCCCTCTCTGAGTCTCCAGAGGTTTCCCAGCCTGATCTAGCACCCCTACCCCCCCCCCATTCCCCATGGGTGACTGCTGGGGGGCTGATGGCACCAATCCCAGATGGCAACTCATGCTTGCAGCTGCTTCCCGTGAGGGATGTCGTCAGCCCTCCACAAGCGAGCGAGCTGCCCCGCGGCCTGAGCTGCTGCCGTGGGAAGAGCCACTCCGTCCTTGTAGTGTGTGCGAGGGCTGCGGCTGTCTTTGGCAGGAGGAAACAAGCGACCCGGGGGTGGCCACTGCCACCCAAGTGGCAAGGAAGCACCAGCGAAGGTGCAAGGAAGCCCAGCCGCCACCTTCCCCGGAGCGCATTGCTGCTTTAGAGCCGCCTCCTGCACAAGGCCTCCCTCCGCGCCTGCTTTGCTTTGCGCCTTCTGAGCCCAGAAAGGATGCCGACAGGATGCAGGAAAAGGCTCAGGAGCCCAACAGCCTCCCTGGCCCTCCAGGCTGTATTCTGCACACAACAGATAATGCACTTTCGAAGTAGATTTTCCTGTTCCGCACAGGAAAATCCAGATGCAAGACCACACTGAAAGTACATTATCCTATGTGTGCAGAACTGGCCCAGGAGAGAAAGGCGGAGAGGCGGCCGCAACTACCCAGAGAGAAGAGAAAGGTAGTCTGCACATGCTCAGAGCAGCTGGCCTCACGTGATGCGCCTGCGCTGCCATCACAAAGCCACACAGGACATTCCCTTTGCTGCTTTGACTTCGTGTGGGAGAAGAGAAGGGATCTTGAATAAATTCCAAACAAATAAAGAAGATGTAGTATCAATTCTCCTCCTTGTGAGCAATCAAGGTGCGGCTATCAATCTGGGAAATCTATATTGTTTGAGCAGGACTCTTAGAGGATCTCTTAAGTACCCAATTAGGCTGCCAGAACCTCATTGGAGCCCTGCATGGCAGAGAGAGTCTCTCCCTCTCTCTCTCTCTCTCTGTGAACAGGCGTCTCAATGCCTTTTCTCACTCTTCCTTTCTAATTGGTGTTTAATTAAAAGAATAAATAATAAACAAAAAAGCAGCTTGTCTCCTGCCTGTCTGAGTTTAAATATTAAAGAACTTGTTTTCTGCCCAAAAGTGAAAGCAGCTTCCTCCGGTTTGCCCATGGGCATTAGTGAGGAGGCAGCCAGGAGGGCTCACAGCGTAGCGTGACCACAAAATGCACTTCCGTGTCCAAACAGGGCCCTGACGTGTGACGGAATGCCTGCCCCCAATTCAGACAGAGCCATGGTTCACTCTGGTCTGGCAGCCTCGGGAGAGACGGAGGACCGAGACTCTGAGGGAACCTCGGGGCAATGGCTGTCAGGGAGTGGGAGGTGGGGGCTGGGCCACACATGGCCCTGAGTCTCCAAAACAGCTTCTTTTCCCTCCCTCCCTCCCCCCTTCCACCTGAGGCCCGGTTTGGCTGAGGCAGTGGCCATGAGTCCAGAGGCACAGGCCTGGGCAGGGGGCTTCCCTAGTCGATGTGCATGTGGGTCCATGGGTCCCTCTGCCCCTTCCCACCTCGCCATGCCTGAGTGCTGGAGCTGTGGGCCCCTCTTGTTTGCAGAGGCTTTGAGGAGCTCCAGCCCCTCTGCGGAGGAGCCTCTGCCCGGCTCAGCCTGTAAGCTGCTGACCTATCCCGAAACCGTTCCTGCGGCTCAGCGAGGCACAGCTGTTGCCTGGACCCGGGAAAATGTCAGTCCCCAGGAGGAGGAGGAGGAGGCGGAGGAGGAGAGGTTTAACTTAAAGTGAGCCCCCAGGAAGGGCCGTCCTGCAAGCGGGGGATTGCTTTCTGCATGCAATTTACATTTGCTCTTTCGGAGGCTGCCGCGCAAAGACCCTCCACCTGCTTTCCCTCCCGCAGACATGCAGCGATAAGCCTCTCCTCGCCGCTCTGGCCCTATTGCAGACATGCACACGGATCAATGCGAGAGTGGCCCGGCAGATGTTTTCTTTAAAAACACACCAAAGAAGGCTGACCTCATCCGCTCGGAGCCCCAGAACCTTCCAGGCTCAGCTCTGCCTTCCGTTGCCTCCAGTCTCAGCTGACCCAACTTCACAACAGCCGGGCAAGATGAAGAATGAGGTTGTCAGAAAACATAAGAAGCCGGGTTGGGCCAGACCAACACTCTGTGCCACACAGGGGCCAAAACCCAGGGGCCCTCAGGAGGTCCTCCAGGAGCCCTCCCACTCTTGCCCCCCCCAAGCACCACAAATACAAAGCTTCCCTGCCCCAGACAAAGTTCCCTCTCCCGCCCGTGGCTCCAGAAGTGTATTCGGTCCACTCTGAAAGCTGTTGCTGCTTGCAAATTGGGATGGTTTTGTGCCTGCACCATGCCAACGGGCTGTCCAGTCTAGCCTCCTGCTTCCGGCATCAGACAGCCGGATCCTGCAGAAAGCCAACAGCCGGTCATGGAGACAGCCCAACCCCCCTGCTCTCCCTACCCCACTCCTGACAGGGCTTTCCCCCCTGCAGCTTCTGGATAGAGTTTCTGTTTTGCCCTCATGGTTCAGACACACTGCTGGATCTGACCCCCAGGAATAGGTCTAAGCCCCTCTTAGGGCAATTTAAGTGAATGGCCATGATGACACACACACACACACACACACACAGCTTGATGAAGAGGGGACGAGGGTCAGTGGTGGCGCTTCTGCTTGGAAGGCCCCAGGCTCAATCCCCGGCAGCATCTCCATTTTAAAAAGGGCAAAGCAGGAGGGGATGGGAAAGACCCTGGAGAGCAGCTGCCAATCTGAGTAGGCCATACTGGCCGTGATGGACCGAAGGTCTGGTTCAGAACAAGGAAGCTTCACGAGTGCCCCTTGTTCTAGGGGGGGGGGGGGGGGCTGGGGTCAAAGAGGGAGAACCCACTTCTGTTGGCTGGTGGGTTGGTTCATAGTTACCTTTGCATGCTGCTGCTACTAAACCTGCCAGCAACTCACAGCAACTCACAACAATAGATTAAAAGACAATAAAAACAAAGTAAAATCTTAAAACCCAAACCCTCCCCCAGCCCCCACCAGGCTTCACTGTACCAACCCCATCCTTCACACACACACACTCACACACGCACACACACACACACACACACACACACTGCTATCACTCCATATGCTGTTCCTGTTGGAGACTTGGAGGAGAGGCAAGCAGAAGGTCACCGGTTCAATCCTCGGCAGCATCTCCTGCTCAAAGGGCCAGGCAGGAGGGGATGGGAAAGACCTTCCTTGGCCTGAGCCCCCAGAGAGCCACTGCCAGCCAGAGCAGACCACCCACCAGCCTGACCCTGAGGTGCCGAGGGCCTGATTCAGGGCAAGGCAGCGTCGTTGTCCATGGAGACCTCAAAAGCGTGTGCGCTTGGGTCATGAGGAAAGGCATGAGGTGGCCAGCATGTACCCGGACACCTTCTCCACCCCAAGCGCTCTTGTTGCTTGAGACCCACGAGGAGGAGAGCTGCCCCTCTGCAGGCCTCATTATTCCGGGCGCCTGTTTGAGGCCAGCCCAGCGCAGAGCTCACGCGTCTGAATACCAAGCATGTTAATAGGTTAAAGTAAATCTAAAGCTACATTTGAAAGCCAAAAAGATGAAAGTAGATCACAGGCCAAAGATCAAACAATCTAGAACCACTTCTAAGCTTTTTACTGCTGGAGATTATTAGCATTTGAAAGTGAAGAGCATTAGTGAGAGGGGGGGGAGGAAGGAATTTCAGTGCGGAAGATAAAAATGGTAATCAAGTGACAGCCAAGAGAAGAGACAACGCAAAAGGGATGGGATTGATCCGAAAAGGATGTGTATTTATACATGCAGTGCCAGTGGCGGGGGTGGGGGATGCCGTGGCTTATTTTTAGAAATCAAGTAAATATTTCAGTTGATTGGAATAAGAGTCAGAAGAAGTGGCTCAGGTTCTAGCCCGGTGCTGCAACTCCTGAGAGAGGAGAGACATTTTCTTTCTTTTTGAATTAAAACTCGGGCCGCGCTTCCCTCTTCCAGCTGACAAAACCTTCCTTTGACCTTGTGTCCAGAAGAGGAAGGCTCAGAGCCAGGCCTCCACGAGTCGCTATCCTGAGGACACCCCTAAGGCAAAGGAGGCAGCCCAAAGGGGGGCTCACAGACCGCTTCTCCCAGAGGCAGATCCTTGCCCCGAATGGGTCACGATGGCCCCCAGGGTGCTCTCAAGAAAAGGCAGACTCTTCCCACGTCTCCTGGATTTCCGTTACCTTAGAAGGGTCCAAGTCTGCCCGGGGTCGCATTGGCAGTCATCCCCCAGCAGCACAGACGGGCAGGCACAAGAAGGCAAGGCCAGGACAATGATTCTCGCAGGGTGTGACAAAATGGGAATGTTTCCCCCTGAAGCCAAAGCACACCTCTCCCAAGGATAGGATTTCTAACTCCACAGGCCTGCCAACCAGGGGCTGGAGCCTGGGGAGGGAGTTCAGTGGGGAATGAGAACACAGAACCCATCCTCCAGGAGAGCTATTTTAGCCAAGGGAACTCATCTGTGTAGGCTGGAAATCCACGGCAATTCTGGGCAGTCTCCCGGCTGGAGCGTGGCAACCCCACAGAACACCTGGCACAACCTTGGTCAAGAAGCCGAGCAAACTGTTCAGCAGGAGCGGACTCCCCAGCTGCCATCGGCCCCGTTGTCGAGTGACTTTGCCCGGCCTGGGCGGGCAGCTGCTTTGCATCCCTGACGCCGGCGGTTCCCACAGAGCCGGGGTGGAGAGAAGCGAGGCTGCGGCCCCCTGCTGCGCCATCAGTGCCTCGGCCCCCATGGAGCCCGTCTCCCTCCTTGGACGCGTGTGGACCGGACGAGAAGCCAGAGCCTGAGCAGAATGCCAACGGAGGGGGCCCAAAGCAACAGCCCCAAGAGCACCGGGCTCATCGGAGTGGCCGCAGGGGGGGAAAGGGCTGAGCAGAGAGGCTCCTTGTTCAGCCGCAGCTTGGCTTTCGGTGGCCTCGGCTTGATCCCTGCCGCTTCCCTCCGAGAGTTCAGGGGAGTCTCCTCCGTGGGGAATCCAGGAAAGGGAGCTTGGGGGGCAGCCCAGCCAATGCTGAGGGTTTGTGGGTAGCCCTGCCGAAGTGCCAGGATGGGGGCCTGCAGGAAGGGGGCATGTCTTGGAGACAGACGGAAGGGGGGAGTGAGATCACGGGAGGGACCAAACGGGTGGCAGCCGGTCCGCTTGCACTGTACACGAGGGCTGCCCTGCAGGAAATGGTTTCACAAACCTGCTTGGATAAATAATCAGGGATTATTGTGAGCAGGATAGTATTTATGCCATTTCTGGACTGCCTTAATGGACTTGAAGTCTGGGGCCAGGGGTACCTTTACAGCCGGCAAAGTTTCATTCTGGGGAGAAGCCTTGGATGGATGAAGTCCTGTGAATCCCTCTGCTGCCCCTCTGACTTCCAAAGTCCTCACACCGGGGTCCTTGACTGATGGAAGGGACTTTCTAGGCTTAATCCGCCTTGAGTCCGGGTGAGAAAGGCAGACCAGAAACTAGAGCTAGAAGGGGGTGAATGACCACCAGGGAGCCAGGCAGAGGCTCCCATCCTTCTGTGGCAGGGCCTGAGGTGTGAAAAGCCGACCAAACGGCCTCTCCTTGGCAACGTGGCTGGACTCCGTCCACTAGGCTGGACCAGCCACCAGTTCTCTGAAAGTCCCCCAAGTCCAGATCCAGAAGAGCTCTCCCGAACTGCAGAAGGTTGCCAACTCGAGGTTGGAAAATGCATGGAGGTTGGGGGAGGGGGGGTAGACCTTGGGGAGGAAGTGACCTCAGCAAGCTATAAGAGATCACTTTTCAAAGAAGCAGGAGAACTGATCTTTGTGGCGGCCATAATTCCCAGACCCCACCTGGAGTGAAACCCTGCTTTTGTAGCTTTTCATAGAAAGTTTTCTTTAGGCTACCTAAATATGTAATACCAGAATGCAATTTGTTTGGGGTGTCTTTGACACATACTCCATGTTATATATCCAATACAGGCTCTGGCTGCTGAGGAGGTTTACAGAAAACCCAATTCAGCTGGTGCAGTTTTCAGCTGTTGTTTTTCTCATCCCAGCTGACTTGGAAGCCTCGACCCAGTCGTGGTCGTCCCACCTGGAGCTTGGCAACCCCAGCAGCTGGTCAGCTGACTGGCTGGGGGCAAGTCTGAAATTCTCCTCCGTGGAATTTGACCCTAGATTTCAGAGGTCCAAATGATGTGGTCTTTTGTTCTCCAGTGCATGAGGCAGCCAAGGGTTCTCATTTTTATTTCTGGATTTTGTACTGAATGTTCTGAACTTAAAAATCCCTGAATCATATCTCTGTCCCTGTGCAGTTTCCCACAGCCCCAATGCCTTCCCTATTTGCTTGCTCTGCCCCCTTGGATGTAAAGCAGAAACACTGCAGAGAAGCCCCTTGATGTGATCCCGCAGGCTGTCTGTCGCCTTGGTCAAGGCCAGGCCCGCTGTCGTGAGGAGCCCTCTCTTCCTGTGCCTGCTTCTCCCCACTGTCTGGGCACCGCTACCCTGGCCCCAGGCTGGCTGCACCAGACCCCTTCTGATATCTGGAATGGGGGCCAGCCTGGCAGGGCTGTCTGCTGGCCATCACAGATGACCGCAGCCAGGATCAGTCCATCAGTCCTTCTCCTTTGTTTCCACACAGTGGTCTGCTGGAGCCCTGTGTTTCTGTCTTCCCATCTGGAAATGGAAATGGGGGGGGCAATGCCCAGCCTCCCTCCCCCTCCCCCTCCCCCCTCCCCGGCTTCCTCTTTCTTGTCCACCCTCCAGGTTTAATCCAGAGTCATCTGAGGCTCCAGGGAGACTAATTGGCTGGGCCTGGAAGCTCTTGCTGCAGATGAGAGACTAGAAATAAATATTTTGCTGCTAAATATCTTTATTAGAAAACATCACTGTTTTATCTGGGCAGCCTCTGCCTTCTGGCCATTTGTTTTCCCCCAAGCTTAGCTGGGTGTGTTCCTTTAAACACACCCCAGAGAAACTTGGGAATAGCTCAAAGCTACAGTCAACAATGGGAGTCTCTTTCTTCTTGCCTGCTAATCTCGCCTGCACTCTCTTGCTAAACATTAACAGCTCCACACATTAATTGAAGGAGGAGGAAAACTGCCTCCTGGATGGATAAAGCCCAGTGCCCCTCCATGCTCACACACACTAGCAACAACACTTTGCACTGGCCTTTCCCTCCACCGCCATCCTATAACCACACAATGGGGGTAGCCATTTCCTGCTCACCTTTGTTGTCCCTTTCCTGGAAAGGATCATTCTGGAAGAAGGCAAGGGTCTAGAAATTGCAACTTCCACGCTGCTGTGGAGGAAGGGACGAGTGCTACAAAATCCAGAAATAGCAGCAAAGTATACGGCCTGGCCATTATTTCTAGGGGGAGAAAGTCCTGCTCAGCCAGCCTGCTCAGCGGTTGGATTTACCATGTCTAACAACTCACGATCCGACTGTGAGCTGATCAGGGAGATGTCTGGATTGCATCAAGCCGCTCTGGCAGCTGATGAACTATTTTGCACTGCTGGTTGGCCAGCAGCCAACTCCATGGCTGGTGGAGGAGGGCAATCCCTTTCTGATCCACACCCCAGTAAAGTAGCTGCAAGCAGAGACCACAGAGAGCTTGTTTCTCCTGCTCCAAGACGTAGGGGGAAGAAGCCGTGCTTCCGCTCTCTGCACTGCGCAAGGAGGACATCGGCTGGGCTTTGGATTTCCCCTCCTCATCCTGCACAATTTCCTGGCCCTAAGGCAGTCTGGGAGACAGCAGCATCTTCAAGGGAAACTGGCCAGCGCTGGTGAATGGGGCTGGCAGGGATCGAGCACCCCTACTTGCCTTTCTCGCCTGACCCCAGGGCCTAAAGGATATCGGAGAGCCATGTCTTCCAACCTGCCATCCAGCCAGAGAGATATCTTTACGTCGATGTCCAAGGAACATCAGTTTTACATTCAAATTACAGAGCAAGAGTTGGAAAAATAAAGGCGGTGCTCTGAGTCCACTTAGCTTCTGGGGCCTGTCCAAGGTGCTGAGATTGACCTTTCAAGTCCTATATGGCTTGGCACCAACACACCTCAGGGAGCAGCTAGTCCTCGGGGAACCTGCTCAACCAGTGAGGTTGCCTTTGGGAGACCTTCGTCCAGGGCCCCTGCCACACGAGACAACATCTTGAGAACGGGCCTTCCTGGTTGTGCCACCCAAATACTGGAACCCCCTCTCTATCCATGTCTCCCACCAGACACCTCTGCTTTTTCTGACCCTCCTTCCTCTGTGTCTGTTGTCTGTTTAATTGTTGTTTTTAGAAACTTGTTTTAATGTTTCTCACTAATGTTTGTTGCCATAAGCACCCTAAGCCCTCGCTGGGAGGAGGCCATTGCAAAGCAGAGGGCTAGAAAGTGCCCAGGCCGGAATTATTTATTTATTCATTTCTTTCCTTACTTAAAAGAGTTCTGTGCTGCCTTTCCACCCCATTCAGAGTCCCTAAGGTGGAAGACATTAAACCGTTTCAGATGTTCAAAAAGCTTTGAAAATGCAAGTGGCCGTTGAAAGAGCCATCAGCTCAGGGCCGGCTTACGCTGACCCACGGGGCTTTCAAATCAGGAAAGGTTCATCAGTGGTCTGCCACTCCCCTGGTAGCCCCCCTCCCCCCAGGACTAACCAGTGCTGGCCCTGCTTAGCGCCTAAGTTCCTGCCCCCCCCTGCACGGTGGCATGGAAGGTGGGCTGGGAGAGGCAGTCCAAGCCCTGCTGGGCTCCAGGCCAGGCCCAAGGGCGGTAGCAGAAGGCTTGCCCCCTTGTATGTGCTGGGGAATCCAGCAGAGCCATGGCTTGGGGGGGGGGGCTGGGCCTGCTGCCTCCTGCCCTCTGAGCAGCCGTCTGTTATGGCTTCTTCTCCTTCCCCGTGAGGAGGGAGGCCATACTTTACATATCCCGTCTGCAGCTACCGGGAGGAACTATTGCAATGTTCCGAGGCGCAGGCAGGCAATGCAAGCCCCCGGGGCCCGATTTGCACCCGGAGAGGAAAAGAACATGACAAGCTGCCCTTTCCCAAATTGCAGCTCTTAGTAGGAGACATCCAATGCGAGCTCCGGCACGCTGGAGAGGGATGGGGATTGGGGACGTCTGTCAAGGGGCTTCACCCGCACAACGGTCTGTGTTTGCTCAGCCATGTGGAAGGCAGCGGCAGAGAGAGTCCACTGATGCCGCGTGGCAGGGAAGCCGAGGCTTGAGCAGCGGCAGAGGCGGAGCTCCTCCCCTCCCCTTTCAACCTTAGAGGCAGAAAAGGCCCTCAGAGCCTGCGAGTGGAGAAGGGGGTTTCTGGAGGCATAAAACGGAAACATGAAAAACAAACCCCAGTGCAGCGTCTGGGGAGGAAAGAGAGGCCTGGGGAGTCGCCAGATGGAGGCAAGCAGCGTCCTCCAGCGCCCACCATCCCTCCCAAGCCCTCGTGCTCAGCAAGCAGACTGGCTCCTTGGCGCCTTTCCAGCTCACCTGGCCGGAGGCTGAAAGGCCAGGACACGCTGGAGGCTGGTTGACCTCCCACTACAAAATCCCAAGACAGTCGTTGCATTCTGGTTCCTTGGCCATCGCAGAGCTCGAGATGGTTCGTCATTTTTATTCCGAACAATGAAGATTTGAACACCAAACAGAATCAGCTCTTAAAAGTGAATCTGGAGCTTAAAAGGAAGGGGCCAGGAAAAGAGCACCTTCGGTCAGCTCCTCAGGGGGCCCTCTTGCAGCGCTCCTGTTTGTCTTGCAGTTCATCCTCCTCCCCTACCCCTGGGTCTCTCTTGTGCCCAGAATAAAGAGGGGGCTCTGAACTGGTTCAGAATGTAGCAATCCCCTCAAACCGGAGGTGAGCCCAAGCAGAGCAGAAGTGGTGTTCAGTGGGTCCCCAGTTTTTGCCCGCCAGGACTCACGTGGCCAGGGGCAAGGGACTGTTCTTTGGGGAATTTTGGAGAGGCTTTCCAGGTGTTGATGGCCCAGGCCTGAGGACTGGGGAGAAACACAACCACTCATACAGCATCCCTGCCCCACACATCACATTGTGTCAAAGCAGAAGTGGATGCAGCAACAGGGCGGAGCACAAGAAATCCTTTGCCACTAGAATCCAAACCAGCAAGCCTGACCTGGCAGCTCAGAGGGGCCAGAGGGTATCACATGACTTGTTCTGGCCTATTACTGCTGAGAAGCTGCCTGTCATTCCCTCTACTGACCAGGGCTGAGTGGAGAGGCTGCCCAACTAAAATCCCCGCCTAGCATCTCCCAGGGCCAGGATCTGGGCCTCTGTCCTGCAACCTGTGCAAGTCACCCATCCCTTTTCCAATCCCCATGGAGAAGACCTGTGCAAGATGCCTGTGGTGCTATGCCAGAACACCTCTCTTGTGCAACAAGCATCAGGATTCTTTCACAGTTTCCAGGGAACGGTGCCCTCAACCTACCCCAAGGAGAGTCCTGCCTCCCATCCGGAGAAGGAAAGACAAGGGGCTCCGGATCGAAGGAGCATGGAGAGTGCCTTTTCCACAGCTGCAGGCATCAGGCACTGAACCAGTGGAAGGGAATGGGGAGGGGGCAAGAAGGTCACGTGCGCAGCCTCTGGCGCACGGCGGCCGTTATAATCAACTCTGATGCGGAGGGTTCCCAGAGGGACTTGCTAATGTAGAGGATTGATTTACTCCAGGGTAGCGCCCAAAGGCTTTGAATGCTGCTCCAACTCGACTCCCTCCCAAATCAATCCTGCCTTTTCACCACTTCTGACGGGGCCTCCTAATATTAATCCACTGCCTTGTCACTCAGCCCAGCTAACAACGGCTCTAATGATCGTTAACTAGACATAATAAATACTACATGGAACAGGGGAGAACCCTATGCGCCACGGAGGGGAACGTTTCTAACATGGATTGTGGGGTGTTTTTTTTGGGGGGGGGGAGAGAGAGAGAAAGAAAGAAAGAAAGAAAGAAAGAAAGAAAGAAAGAAAGAAAGAAAGAAAGAAAGAAAGAAAGAAAGAAAGAAAGAAAGAAAGAAAGAAAGAAAGAAAGAAACTCCCCTGTCTTTGCTTTAGGGTCTCCAAAAGGCCTGGAGAAAAATGTCCTGGCCCTTGAGCAGAGGCTGAGTGGGATGCCATTGATCAAGTGGGGGGAGTATTTCCTCCAGGCTAGGAAAATCTTCAACCGCCCATTTCAACCCCTTAAGTCCCACTCCTTCCCCACCTGCAGACAGATTGTGCCTCTTGTGGGGAGGGGAAGGGAAGGTGTTCATAAGCCTTTGGGGGTCTCCTTCAGATAGCAAAGAGTACAAAAGACCAGCTCTTCTTCCCCTCAGGGTTCTATGGGCCGTTTTAGCCAGAGGGACATTCCCTCCCCACGGGGGGGGGGGGGGGGAGGCCAGCCCAGAGGCAGAAGGGCAGTGAGCAGCCAAGGGGAGGCAGCACCCAGCCCATCCAGGAGAAGGAGGCTCCTGGGGAAATCACCAGGAATTTCCTGAGCTGGAGATGGCACCCCTGAACAGAGGCGGGAGCAATTTGTCTTACTTCTCACTTTTGTTTTGCTTCATTTCCTGTTTCTGTTTATAGTTTCACACACACACACACACACACACACACACACGTGTTTTGTTACTTCTGTTTGTTCCTTGGCCTCAAGTGGGAAGCATTTCTGGCCATGATGCCTTTGTTTTCTATCCAAGATGGATGACATTTCCAGGGATTCTGCCCCTCCCTCGAGGGCTCCTCCCTGCCCAGTTTCAGGCAGGAAAGAGGCAACTGCGTTTCTCTGTTGCAGAACCCACATTGGGCACCCCAGGCAAGCTGCAGACGGCCAAGCCAGAGGGAGTGGGGCTGGCCTTTGGATGCCCCAAGAAAGATGGGCAAGACTGCAGTGCTGGGAGAGGCTTAAGGGTACTCCCCCCCCCAAAAAAAAAGGCATGGCAAAGCTTTGATCCAGCCGGGCCTGGCACCCTCCAGGGGGGCAGTGGGAGCACTTGTGGGGGAAACAGGACCAGAATCCCAGTGACTGGTGCCATTCGGGGGGTGGGGGCATACTGCAATGTGCCACACAGCAGAGAGGTGAGCGGACTGTTCATTCAGAGGCATTCAGGAAGAATCAGGGATTTCTGTGCACTGCAAATAAGCATCTTAACCGGCAAATGCTTGGCACAAAGAGGCAGAGGCAGACAGCACTGACAGGAAGGGGGAAAGCAAACCTGGCACAGCTGGAGGCCAAGATTCACTCAGACAAGGAGGGAAAGAGCTTCTGCCCCACCGTCCTGACACAGGGCAGTCACACAACCAGCTTAACAATGTGTGTTTGGGGGGGGGGGTTAGCTATACACTGTACGTGTCATGGATCCTCCCACCCCCACGGGTAAGGTGAGGGTCATGGTCTGGGAGTTTGGGTGGGTACAGCACCTGGGGAGAGGGGCTTCAGTGCCATCCTCCCAGCTAGAAACAGCCTGGTGCAGTTCCTGTTGGCTTCACTGGGGAAACTCAACAGGTACTGGTGGGCAGGGCTGGTTCCAGGTTCGGGGGGGGGGTCAGGGCAGAAGGTATCCAGCAGCCCACTCCCCAACTCTGCCCACCACCTCATGCCTCCCTTCCCACCCACCCACCCACCCATTCATTGAGTTGGAAGGGAGCCTACAGCCCAAGGAGACAGGGAGACCAGGAAACCTCATGGATCACGCAGCCCCCCCACCCCTCCCCCATTTCCCAGCAAGGCTGTTGCTGTCGGGTGGGAGAGCGTCTTCGCCTTGTCTCCAAGGCAGCTTAAGTGCCGCATGAGGCTCTGACAGGACGGAGCTGCAGGAACGGTGCATTTTTTATTGAGCAAGGGAGTTAATGGGCATGGAAAACACACACCACTTGTCAGCACGTCCTCTGTTGCTGCCACCGCTGCCTGCTGCTGCTGAAGGGGCCTGCACAGACTCCCCCCCCCTCCACCGCCCCCTCCGAGCTTCCCTGGATGGGGGCTCCTGAAAGAGGCCTGTGCAGAAAATTGTGGGCCGGGCCGGCCCTGCTGACTCGGCTGCTGTTTTCCCTCCTGGGCCACAGCCAAAGCAAGGGGGTGAGCGAGCACCGGCAGCCCCAGACAGCCCCAGGCTCCTCCCCCAGGCCCACGGCCCGCCAACAGGGGGCGCCTCAGAAGGGTCCCTGGAAGAGCCCTGGCCAGGGGCGGGAGAGGTCTTCCTTCTTGCGGCTTAATGATGTGGAATCTGGGGAGGGGCATAATGGCTCAACCTGATGAGGGGGAAAGCATCATCAGGACCCCTGAGGCTTCTGCGCATGGATCCTCTTCGTGTCCTCAGCTTGGCAGGCAGGGCCTGAGTGGGCATCGTGCGCAACGTGGAGCCATAAACAAGCCGAGCGGCCTGCTCGCCTTCTCCCGCTCTGCAGAACTCATAATTACATATTTTGATACTGTGCTTGGAAGAAGGATTAGACACACCAGCTGTTTGGAGCGGCGGCAGGCTTGTTTGCCGAAGCATCTGGAAGGGCTCCAAATGCCTCCTCCGGAGTCCCAGCTCGGGCCGTGCAGCCGGCGGGGGCCGACAGGGGCCGGATTCTGCTGGACGGGCCCGGTGCTGTGTGTGGGGCCAGAGCCTCTTGCGTAGCCCGGGCGTGTCAGTCCGCAGCTGGAGTTGGCAGCCATGGTTCCTCTGGGGTTTCCGAGGGCCTCTGTCCCTCCAGGAATAAAGGGGGAATGGGAAGGGCAGAGGTGCCCCCCCCCCGCCCCAAGCTCCCCCTCCCAGATCTCCAGGCATAACCAATCCTGGGGTGGCAGCCCCGATCCTGCCCCTCTTCTAGCCCCCACCCTCCCAAGGGCCCATTTCCTCCAGGGATGGCTCTGCTGTCTGGAGGTGCCCCACCTGGGAAGCTAAGAAGGCAGCCCTTTTTAAAAAATATCTCGCAATAGCCTTTTATTGCCAGTGACTTGGGAGCAAGGCTCCTCCTCTCGACCTTGAGACCCTCCTGTTCTGTCCTTCGTAGCCGGTCCCATTTCTCCCTTTTCCAGTGCTGCTACTGAGGGAAGCTGATGTGTCCAGCAAACTTGGGGAAAGTTGCTGGGGGTGGGGATGGCCCCAGCTGGCTTTCTCTCTGGAAGCCACTGAGACGCCCAAACCTCTCTGGGCTCTGTGTCCTCTCCCACCACTAAGGACCCTTTGAAAAAGCCCCCCAAGACACCCATTAATGAGGAAGTGCTACTGATGTCTCCTGGCTCAGAAAAGCTGGCTGGGTGGGGCCGCATAATGGAACCTTTAGCTCAAATAGCAAGGACTTTGACCGTGCAAATTATACCCTCTTCTAGCCAAATGAACTAGGTAATGCCTTGCATTAGTGTAAAATCCTCCATCAAACCATGAAGGCTGGCATTAAAATCGTTCCTGGCTCAAAACTGGGGGAGGGGGTGCAAAGGGAAACGCTGCAGGGAGGGGAGGGGAGGGGAGGGGAGCCGGTTGCCAGAGGCCAGCTGGGCCTCCTGAGGCCTTTGCGTTCAGTTCCTTTGCCCCTGGCCAGTGGGGGTGGAAAGGGGGCCGTGGCCAAATGTGTGTTTGTGGCCTCAAAGTCTGCCCCTTCCTCTCTGGGGCTCCAGCCTGAGATGTCTAAGTAAGCAACACAACGGGGCCAGGATTTCAGACTTGGAGGGATTGAACAGGGATTGAACCTGGGACCTTCTGCGTGGCAAGCCTTGGTCCCTGCAGCTTTGGCAGAGGGGTGCATGCTGGCTCCCTGGGCAGCGTTTCAGGCCAGAAAGGTGGGAGGGAGATGCTCAGATCCCCTCTCCTGAAGCCGCACTGCTGTGCTCTGAGGGGGTCCTCGTGTGCCCAGAAAGTGAGGTTGGGGGAGAATGGGGTTTGCTAGGCAAGCCAGATCACCAGCAGCGCCCAGGGGGGCGGTGGGGAAAGCGCAATGCGTAGTTAGGCCCTGGGAGCATCTCCTGGTTTCCACGCCTACTGCAAGTCATGACTGAATTGTTTTGGAACTATCCAGGCGGAGGCCTCATCTGTGTAGATGCCAAAGCTGCCTGTGGGACCGGTGGTCTCCCCTTGCCTTCAAGACCAGGATGGGAGGAAGCCCACCCCCTGCACAGACGGTTCCAGCAAGGCCTCCCTGCGTCTCAGCCGAGGCCAACAGCTGCACGATCCAGAGCAGGCTGCTCACGTCAGCGGAGGGGGGCTGAGATTTTGCTCCGCCAGCCAGCTCATGGCTTGAAGGAGGTCTCTCCTAATTTTGTCACCGGAGGAAAGGAAAGGCGTCGCCTGTCACTGTCGGAATGCTTTCTTCGTTACAGACCATCTCGTCCCCTTCCTTTAGCATTTTAATTCAGGCCGATCACTCTGGGCCAGCTGTCTATAAATAGGTGTTGCCGCCAGCCTCAAGTAAGTCAAGCAGAATTCCTCCAGGAGAGCAGAGGGTCTCTGACAGGCGAGAGCCCGGATGAGAAGCCAGACTGGTCTTAATGAGAAGAGCAAGACCTCCCTATTGAATGGCCATGGTCACATGACCCAGACAAGGGGGACAGAAAGAAGGGGAGGGGAAGGGGGGCAGAGACTTGGGCTGCTTTGCAGTGACTGGATTTTTCAAAAACCAAAAATCCTGGGCCCAAGGAGACCAGCCCCGGTGCTCTGCCAGCTGCAGCAAGCACTCTTCCGCAGGGGGTCACTATGCTCTGCAAACCTGGCTAAAGTACTCTGCAGAACAGCAAGAAGAAAGGCAAATGCCAGCATCATAAGGCCCCGATATAAACTTTTTGGGATCCTGTGTACAGTACTGATCAACGCAGACTCGGTCGCCTTGGAAAAGGGGCAGAAAGGGGCAACTGAAATAAGTAAGGGGACAGAAACCTTCCCCGAGAAGAAAAGGGAAAGAGGAGGGGGCTCTTTGGCTTGGAGAAATGACATCTGAAGGGTAACAGGAGAGAGCTTTACAGAATTCTGCCTGGGACAGAGAAGGTAGAGAAAGAAGTCCTTTCCCCCTTCTCCCAATACAAGAACTCGCAGACACTCCATGAAATGAATGAGCAGGAGGCTGAAAACAGAGGAAAGGACGTCCGTCTTCATCTTCGCCGAAAGAGGAATGAACACGTGGAATTTGGTGCTGCAGGATGTGGTGGTAGAAACAAGCACAGACCACTTCCAGTGGGTATTGGAGAAACATCTGGAGCAAAGGCTGATCAATGGCTGTTAGCCACAATTTATAGATGGAATACTCTGGCTGGGTCTACACTCTGCCCCGCATATGTGGTGCTTGGGGAACAACAGTGGGAGGGCTTCACTGGCGGACCTCCGGATGGCCCCTGGTTTGGGGCCACTCTGTGACACAGAATGTCAGGCTGGATGGGCCATTGGCCTGATCCCACATGGCTTCTCTTATCCTCTTAAGTCTGAGGCCCTGATGCTCTGTATTCTTCACCCCGTAGCATCAGACCACTGGTCCATCTAGTCCAGCATCTTGTCTCTCAGCAGTGGCCAGCCAAACTCTCTGGAGGCCCTCCAACAGAGCAGAGCATCTTAGGCTTTCCCCTGGTAAGAACATCAGAAGGCCACTGGTCCAGCATCCTGTCTCATGCAGTGACCAGCCGGTTCTTCTGAACGGTAAACAACATGGCACAGGTGTCTCCAAGTGGACCCAAAGTGGCCAATCAGAATTAAAATAAGCCAGCCAACAAAAGAGAGGCCACCGGACATTGCAGAGCCCACTTCCTTGCAAAGAGTCCTCCTTTGGCGGTGAGAGGGGGCTGCTTTGAGGTGTGGGGAGGGGGAGCCGCAGAAGGACGCCTTTCCCTTTGCTCCATTCCCCAGAGACATCTTTGGACACGACATGCCACAAAAGTTAGTCCTTCAAAGTTGCCCTGACAAACTGGGTTATGTTTGTCCCTGCATCTGATCTTCACACCCATGATTCAATTTGCGGCGAGCAAGAGATAAGGTTTAATTTGGAACTCTCCCATATTGGAAAAGAATCTCTGCTCACAAAGCGACAAGCTGTCTCTTAATTTCACGTTTTATCAGGAGGACAGAAAAAAAGAACTCGGGGAGATCAGGCCAGACCAATATGGGGGCGGGGGAGGCTTCAAGGAGGCTCTTCCCCCGCACCTGGGCTCCATTGGCCTAAAGGGGGTCAGAATTGGGCCCCGGGGGCCTTGGCTTCATTTCACCAAGGCAGAAAAGTGTTGGGAGATAAGCCAGCCGTTCTGAGTGGTGTTCTGCGAAAGAACTGCTCCTGTAATTTCAGGGCACCAACCCACCCCTGTTGCATCTCTGCATGAGTCCCTGCTCTGGCCTTGCTTCCGATCACCTCCTTTGTGCTGTCCATTGGGGCAGGCAGCCCCACAGCCTCCCGCTCACTTCAGTGCTGCCACGTGACAGGGCAGCAGAGGAAACGCAGGCAGGCCGTTGTGGCATCCCACAATGCCACAAGGTCACAACCGTGACATCATCACCTCACAGGATGCTCTGCGGTTCACCAGACGCAGTGTGGTGCTTCTCCTGCAGAATCCGGCGCTTCTCCTGCAGACCAAAATGCTGCCCTCTGAGACGGCGTTTACAGTGCCTGTCCATTCATCTTTTGCCCCCCTTCTCCTCACTCTGAGTACCCCTCGCCTTCTCAGTCCCCCGCCCCTGCAGAACCAGGGACCGCTTGGACTTGGGAGCTGATTGCCTGGGCGGTCAGGCAGGCTCTGGCCTCGCACCGCCCCTGCGGCCCTCTGGCCGGAGAATGGGGAGCCTGCCTGTTGGACTGGTTGTGTCTCCGCAGAGGGCTGGCCAGTCGGTCAGGCCCATGTGATGAAGTGCACTTAAGAGACAGGCGCTCTTCTGATGGCATTAGCTGGGCTGTTAAGACATTTGAGCAACTGGATAAGCGTTATTGTCAGCATTATGCAGCCATTCTGCTAAAGTTCACATCTCCAGTGCATTACCTCACGAGTCTTCCCATTCAGCAGGGGAGGGGGGAAGGACACGTCTCAAAATATATAGATGTGAAAAGAATAATGCATCAAGGCCAGCCTGAAGGATAAAGCCAGCCTGCCCACCGGCCTACCTTTGCTTGACTGCAAGAACGTCGTTGGCAGGTGGGCAGGCTGCCTGCACCCCTCAGGGGGCCCTGGCGGCAAAGGGTCCCAGGGGTCACTGGGGGTCTGGGCAGGCCAAGCACACCTCCGTGCCAAGTGGCAGCTTCAGGGGCTCCCCCAGTGAACGCCCCATGGGCATGGTTGCCCCTCAGCTGCCTTGGGGAGAGAGGCTTGAGTGGGTAGCAAGAGCAGGAACCACCCTCTTTGGGGGGGGGCGTTAGGAAGGGGTGAGACCTCAGCAGGGTCAAACGTCACTGGCCCCACCCTCCAAGGCATCTGCTTTCTCCAGTGGAAAGATCTCTGCCCTTGTGGATGCAGCACGGCGGAACTGCAGAGCGGAGACCACGATTCAGACTCGGGAACTCGTAATTGTATGGGCCGGAGTGCAGGATCAGTCCTGCCAATGGATCACTTGGTCTACTCAGTATGAACGGGGGGGGGGGGGGACTGGCACCGGGCCAATCACAGGTTTGGGCAGGAACCCTCCATGGCATATAAGTTCCGGTGGTGAGCGGCTGAGTCCAGTCCAGTCCAGTCCAATCCAGTTGAGTGTGGTTAGTGAAGAACTGAGGCATTGGCCGCCTTACTGAGCCCACGATTCAAGCTCTGGCATCTGGAGAGCAGCTGTGATTCCAGGAAAGGGGAAAGAAGCTCACGCAGGGGCTACCAGTGATGTGACTCTTCTTGAACCCCAAAGTTAAGCCGGAAGGAGTTCCCGTACAATACGCATTTCCAAAGGGAAAATTCTTCCCCAGCAGCTTTACATTTCTCAATCTCCATGAAGAAGACTATCCAAAGCAGGGCTTCCAGTCTGCCCTAACAGTCTCCAGCGATTGCGTATCCTCAGGCCCTTGGGTTGGAGGCAGGCTGCATGGGAGGAGGCCCTGGGCCCTGCTCTCCAGCACTCTTCATCAGGGCCCCTGGAGGCTGGCAGGCCCATGAGCTCATCTCCAGGCATTCCCCAACCAGGAGTTGGCACCCCAATTGTGCTCCGCCTCTGGTCTACGTGGCCTCTGCCAGGAGGCTGGCTGTCCTCTTCCCCGGACCCTCCTTCTCTGGGGGTCGGAAGGACTGGGAGCAGGATTAGTTGGGCCCCAGCGGGTGGCTGGCTGGCTGGCTGGCCGGCCGGCAGCCTGAAAAGGGCCCAAGGGCCACCCTCTGCTGTGCGGTGCGAGTTGACTCGTGCTGCTGAGGAACAGCCCCCACCTCTCAGGCAGAGTGTGGAGGGGCTCCCGCTGGGCCTCCATTCGGGTCTTGCCGCCTGCCTCGGCATTTCTGCCTTCAAGTTGCTCTCGAGCACTCCCGTTTATGTGGAGGCGAAGGGGCCTTAATGGGGAGAAGCATTCCAAGTTTCATTTTCTTCTGTAATGGAAAATGCAAGATCGAGATTTCAGTCCATGAGCACTTCTATAAAAGAAGGGGGGGGGGACCCAACAAATATCTTTATTGGTGCCGGACAGCCTGCCAATCAGGGTTGAAAATTGCTGGCTTCTCTTTCTGCCCACCAGCCATGCCTCTGCATACCAACCAACCCAGGGAGCAGGAGGACAGGCCGAATAAAAGGCCCTTCCCCTCCCAGCCAGGGGGTGATTTGCAAGGCAATGCGCCAGCATAATTTCCCATCTCCATGGCTCACAAAGGCGCCACCATTGCTATCTGCGAGCTTAATAATTTTGCCTTCCCGCCACCTTGCATTCCTAATGCAGCTTCTGGCGCTCCAGCCCAAGCGGCGTGTGACTCTGCTTGAGCCCTGCCTGTTAGCACAGGGAAGGCGGGAGGGAGAGCCAGGATGGACCGCCCAGGGGCGCCTGGCGCAGAAGGAGGAGGGGGAAGGGGCTGCCATCGCTGCTGCCTCTGGGCCTTGCGGACCCCTGTCCGGTCCAGCCGCGAGGCACACCGTGAGGGCAGCTGAGGGCTGTCAGAGCTGGGAGGGAAACTGCAAGTCAAAAAAAACAACCCTTCGTCCTGAGCAAAGGCTTGGAGGGTGAACCACCAAAAGGAAATGTGGCAGAGATCTGACTGCCTTGCAGATGCAGGAGCCTTCCCCTCACTTTGGAGCCACCCCATCCCCGTCTCTTCTGACTACTCACTGAAAACAGAAGACAGCAAAACCTGAAGATATGAGGGATTGATGGAGTTTTTTTTGGGGGGGTGGGATTTGCCAGCCGATGGCTCTTCATTCTGTGGCTCAGTGGCAGGACATCTCGGCACGTGGAAGGTCCCGGGCTCAGTCCCCGACATTTCGGGTTCAAAGGACCCAGGAGAAGGTGATGTGAAAGGCCTCGGCCCAAGACCCTGGAGAGCGGCTGCCAGTCTGCGTAGGCAATGTGCCTTTGGTGGACTCAGGACCTGATTCTGTAGAAGGCAGCCGCAGGTGTTCCTGGACAAATCCTGAACAAAACTCGCCTCTCTCGCTCTCGGGGCAGGTGAGGTCCCTTGACCAGGGAGGGGGGTGAGCTTGTCTACAGGTGGCCTGACGCTCCCCTTGCACGGGCTGCTTCCACACCTTTGCAGGTAGACTGCGGAGCCTCATCCCCCCCTCGGTTGCAGCCACCCAGCTTGTTTAGTCCTTGGGTCAGCACACCTGTCCTTACTGGGGAAAAGAACCTCCTGGCCACACCCGCTTGGTGGGCTCCAGAAGTATATTAGTGGGCCCCAAGGCACTCCCCATGAAGAGGGCCTGGTTAAAGAGGGTGGAGTCCGATCTGGCCGGCCGGGTTTGATTCCCCTCTCTTCCTCCACCTGCAGCCAGCTGGGGGACCTCAGGCTAGTCACAGCCCTGTCAGACGCTGTTCTCACAGAGCAGCTTTCAGAGCTCTCCCAGCCTCGCCTGCCTCAGAGGGTGTCTCTTGAGCGGAGAAGCAGGGAAGGCAATTGGACTGGAAGCCACTTTGGGACTCCTTTTGGTAGTGAAAAGCGGAATATTAAAAAAAAAAAAAAAACAGCTCTTCCTCTTCACAGGGACCCTGTCGGAGATTGCTGGGTTAGTCCTGGACTTTGCTGTATTTAAATGACGGTCTCTTTATGGTCCCTTCCCACACCCTGGCCTCTTTTCCTGACCAGGAGTTCTGTCCCAAGTCCTACAATGCATTTGGGGACGTTATTGCAAGTGGGAACAGGAAGGTGGGATGAAGTTCCCCGGGTCTGCTGTCCTCCTCGTAAAGGATGAGGTCTCGGGGGGGGGGGGGGGAACGGGAGGGCTGTGGGAGAGCCGGCTGCCTGCCCTGGTTCCCTGTTGCTTCCAGGCGGTGTGGAAGGAGCCTTGAGGGCAGAAGACCCTCTGCCTCTCTTCTCTCAAGACCTGTTGGGATCTCTGGCTCTTCTCAGAATGCATCTATAGCAAAAAGGGGGAATGCATTATGTCGCCTGCCCATCAAAGGTGAACGGGCAGACCAAAGCCCATGTTGGGGGAGCCAACGGGCAGGCGCCTCTTTTGGTGTCTGATCCCGACATCAAACGGCGGCTCTCCTTAGTCAGCTGGAGAAAAGACCATTTTTGTAGATGCTAGAGAGAGAGATTAATGGGTGATGGTTTTAAGTTTCGTTTGTTTCCACTGAGTTTGTCGCAATGGAAAATTTTCCTTCCATTTTGGTGAACCTCTGGAGGCTTCTGGGAGGATTTAGGTATCCAGCCTCGGAAGCCCTCCCACAAATTCATCAAGTTAACGGGCATATTTTGGGAAGAGCAAAGGGCAGGGGAACAGCTGGGCAACCTGAAACTTCAAGGAGTCCCAAGAGGGACTCCCAGAGGCATCCCTGCTCCTTCGGGCTCGTCCCCAGGAGGCTGGAACACCTTGCAGGCTGTCTCAGGTCTCAGCCAGGTCCCGCCACACCTTCCCCTCAGGCCGGGCCATTCGCCCTTGAAAGTCTCTCCTGCTGAACAGAGTCACGTGACTCTCTCCCGCCTGCTTGCTGTGCTCCGGGGCTGGCCCACTGCACCTCCCTGTTAGGGCTCCTCAGCTACGGACACGTCCAAAACATAAGGGAGCTTAATAACTGAACAAAAATATGACACAAGTGCAAGCACTCAAGCTGAGCAAGGCAGCAAAGAAAAGGTGAAAATGCCATGCAGACCCCTTTCCCCGCACTCAATTACAACAGGCTAGCTTTACCTAGAGGGGCCATCATTTAAAGTTCAGCCTTCCCTTCATTCAGGGGTAGCCTAACGGTCACTCTCCAGATGTTCATGGACTACAGTTCCCATAAGCCCCTGCCAGTGCTGGTACCTTCAGCAGGTCAAGGACTCCTTCTGGCAGGGAGCCACAGGCTCTACCAGTGTGGGGAAAACGGATGACGCGGAGAGGACAGGCAGGGCCGGAAATGGGTGGAGGACTTTGGAGTGACAGACTTAGTGGGGGGGGGGTGTCAGCATCCCCTTCCCAACACGGAAGGAGGCCCCAGCGAGAAACACACGTCTTTGGGCTGGGCCGGCGTCCCTGAATTCTTGGCCATGGAGCATTATGTTTCTGCTTTTTGTCAGTGGGTAGCCATGCAACAAATTTTAAAAATCAATCCGTGAAAGCACACTGCAGGGACAACGTTCTGGGGATTTAAAGCTCTCATCATCGATGCACCTGCCATCACCATACAAAAAACAGAAGGGAAAAATTACAAATTGATCCACAGGACATCTCTCTTCCCATGTTGTTATTACGAATGTTCTGCTCTCCTCGGGAACTGAGGGGTTCTGGCTGGCTGGATTTATTGGAAGGATATTAAAGCATGCAGAGAAGGGTCTTTGAGACAAGTGTTGTGCCTGGAAGATGACAGGGCACCCCAGAAAGGCCCACAAGCAACGAGTTGAAAGGACAGGCAGGCCGGTTTTGCTGAACCTTTAGAGCACTTTGGCTGCCTGTCGATCAAATTGTTTTCCATTCTTTTTCTTGTTGGCAGAGTTTGAATATGCAGAGAGAGCGGGCACCGGGCTGCTTAAAGAATAAAATAGTTTTTATTCATGAATAGAAACAACTATAGAAAGAGGAGAGGAGAGACCTAATTGTCCAGCTAGCCGCAGTCATTCTTCTGTTCAACTGCTGTTCTGGAGGCAAGCAGGGAGGAAGTGTGCATAAAAAGCAAGAAGTCTCCTGCTGAGCCAACCAGGACACTAAGGAGAAAATTTGAAAATCTTCAGGGAGTTCCTATCCTAGGTATGCTAAATATACATCTCCGCCAGTGCCCCCTTCAGGACACCCTTTCTATTCTTCTCAGTTATGCACACTGCAGATCTGTCATGTCCTGGCATTTCTGAGGGCTCAGAGTGGCATTCACCATTTTCACCTCCACCATTTTCTCCTCACAACAACCCATTGAGGTAGGTTGGCTTGATGGAGAATGATTGACACCCAGTCACTCAGCAAGGCCCTCAAGTCTGACATTCTAGCCGGGGCTCTGCACTGGGAAGAGCGGCCAGAAGAGGCTAGAATCTCCTTGGGGGAGGCAGAGTCACAGGCCTGGGAGGGCTGCCAGGTGTGGGTGGGCAGAGCAAGAAACCAGCCACACCTGTGCTTGTTTTGATGGCTGCTCTTAATTCACACCCTCGGGTCTTACAGAGTTTTTCCAAAGGAAGGAATGGATCCCAAGCACGCACGCACACACACACACGCACAGAGTTGACTGTTTGGAAGTCATGGGCACTTGAAACCCTTCTCTGTCCAGGAGAACGTGGCAGGGCTGAGGATAAAGGAGAAGGTGCCACAGGAGGCAGGAGACGGGAGATGGAGTTCGGCGTGGCTGTTTGGTGCCCTTTAGTGTTAAAGCGAGAGGCAGAAAACCGATCCAGTAATTTTTATTGTTGTTTTTTACTTCATGATGCTTCTTGGCAAAGGAGCCAGCTAAGCTTTGCTGCAGACAAGGCCATTTGCATGTGCAGACTCTTTTAATTGTCTGTCTAGACTGCTCTTCCCAACCTCTGCTATGGCAGGCAACCTCTGAGGTTTGCAGCGGCGCTTTCAAAATGCTCTGACCGGCTAGGCTAGCCTGGCTCTCGCAAGGGACCTGGCCCCAGAGACAAGTGATGGAAGCCGGAGGATTAATTCAAGTGCAAACCTAGTTTCTTCCCAAATTGAGATAAATGGATGAGGGCTACATTTAAATCACATTAAAGGAATGTCCAGGGTAGGGCTAAGTAGTGCAAGAAGGAAAAGAGGCGACAAAGAGCACCTTCAGAAGCGGAAGGGGAGGGGGAGGGGGAGGGGGAGGGGGAGGGGGAGGCCCTTTGCCTTCTGCTGCTGCCACCACCGGACATTAGCCTTGACCTCCCCCCCACACACACACACACACACTCTGTCCCATGCAGGGCACAAAGCAGGAATGGTGCTGGTGCTGCTGCTGGTGCTACACCCCATGGGCTACTTTTTACCTGGGGAAAAGAAGAGGCGGGGAGGCTGCCGGGGACTTGCTTCATCTGAGGAATTTTGGAGAGAACTGGAGAAACAGCTCTTTTGGAATGAGTGAAATGCTTTGAATGACAAACTGTTATTCACTTAGAATGTGTTCCGTAAAGGTTTTTATGAAGGACAACTTGCAGAACTAGTAAACCACAAATTCTGTGTACAAGGCTGACATGTGCCACACATTTTCAAGTATGTATTTATTGTTTAAATGAGACTCGAATTTGCAATTAATATGCTTCAATGCTGTACTGTGGAAGTCCAGTGTTTCACTGGCAGTCTTCAAGCAAAGGTTGGATACACACTTTTCTTGGATGCTTTAGGATGCTTAGGGCTGATCCTGCATTGAGCAGGGGGTTGGACTAGATGGCCTGTGTGGCCCCTTCCAACTCTATGATTCTATGATTCTATGCAGTATGCAAATCAATAGTTTGTGCCAAAATGCCCCCCTGGAATGGATGGAAGGTGTTTGACCCCCCCCCCCCCACACACACACGCTGCCACAAAAGAGGCAGCGTTTGGAGAAAAGGGATCTTCAGCTTCTGCAGCCTCTCCCCTGATTCCCTGTGGTGTGACTTCATAAGAGGGCTTTTTTCCAGTTTAATTCCTCAACATAGTCTGGGAGAGACATGAAAATTAGATCTAATAATGAATGATTACAACTTTCAAGTAAAGTCTAGTTGGTTGACTAATCAATTTGGTTAAGTGAAAATCCATAGCAAATGAGTCAGCCGTGGTACAACATTTCTCCATCCAATTTAAATTAAAATCACCAGCCATAATAATTTCACAATTACTCTGTGAACAGGCACCAGGGACTTGACCCCGGAGAAGAGAGATTTCAAGGACTGCTGGGGAGGGCGAGGGCGCGTCCACCCTGAGGGGGGTCTGGGGGGGGAGTAACAGCACAAGCAGCAGGGAAGGGAAACAAAGGACGCCAAAAGGGCCACGTGTCTGGAAACAGGTTCAGGGATCACAGGCGAGCAACAAGGGTGGCGGAAGCAAGGCCCTGTGATGACCTTCTGGAGGCTGCTGGCCACACTGTTTTCTGGAATCTCAGGCGGCTGAAACCACGGAAGCCCCAAAACCAGTGGAGGCCTTCCAAGAACCTGGAATGAAACACGCCCAACACTCCCTTCCATGGGAACAGCCACTCTTAATCAGGAACCTGAGCCACAGCAGGAGAGCAGCTTTCCTCTTGTTCTCTTGGCAAATGTGGGGCCATGAGGTGCTAGTCTGGGGCCCCTGAGGGACCAACAAGATTGCAGGGGTGGAAGCCTTTGATGGTCAGAGCTCCCTTCATCAGAAATAAGTGTTAATTTAAACATTTACACCTGGAAAATCATGTTGGCCTCTCAGGTGTTCCTGGTCTTGACCCCAGGTGTTCTTCTGCAAATTTACAGAGCTCTCCTCTGAAAGTACCTTTGTGGAATGATGGGTAGTTTCAGGACGTGAACCCAGGAAGCCACCTTTGGCTCAGGCTCCTGGTCTGTGGAGGTCAGTGCTGCCTGCCGAGGCTGACAATGGCTCTCCAGGGTCTCCGGCTTTCCCATCACTCTGGCCTGATCCTTTTAACTGGAATTGCCAGGATCTGAACCTGGGGCTTTCTGCGCGCTAAGCAGAGGCTCTGCCACCAAGTCATGGCTCCTGCCCATGGGCCAGTGTGCAAGGAAAGCATGCAGGTGAAATGCCCAGTGCTTTCATGTTGGGGGGGGGAGGCTGTGGGCAACTTCTGTGGGAATTTGCAAGAGCTCTTAGCTGAGGCTATTCTCCCCACCCTGAGAATCAATGCATTTTAATTCCCACTGAGCTGTTTTGTTTGGGTTTGCTTTTGTATTTCAAACACACCAGACACGTTTAACAAAACAAGAGAAGGCAAAACGCTGCATTTTTTTTTCCCTGCTGAAATTACTGGAAGTTCATTTTCAAAGCAGAGCAGTTTTCTTGGAATCAATGCATATCAGCTCGAATCAATAGCCGCTCGGCGCAGATGGGCTGAGACACCTAAGTGATACCACTCAATTGCATTTGTATCCAAATCTTGATGGCTTCCAACAAGTCAATGCATTTAAGCAGCTGCTGCTGCCTTTTCACTAAAAAAAAAAAACTAATTGTTTGCAGATAAAGCATCTCCCCATCTTGGGAGTCCGGGAATACCCCTAAGCAGGCCCCCTGTGGCAGCTGACCCTTCAGCATTTGCATGAAGCAAAGGGGTCCCACATGGCTGCCAGCCCTCCTCGCACCCTGCCGCTGAAGCCCCCCCCCCCCGAATCCTACTGCCTAGAAGAGTTTGCTCCCCTTTGTTCCTTAAAGGGCTCAGTGATGCAGTAAGTCCCAACTGGTCAGGAGGTTCTTCTGGATGTGCAGCCAATTCTTTTGAATTAATTTCATCCAATTGGTTCTGGTCCAACCCTGGGGGGGGGGGGGGGGACAGAAAACTCAGCTCCGTCTTCTCTATGACAGCCCTTCAAGAAATGAAGACGGTTATCCTATCACCTCTTAGTCGTCTCCTCTCCAGGCTAAACAGAACAAGCTCCCTCAGCCTTTCCTCATACAACTTGGTCTGCAAACCCCTCACCATCTTTTTTGCCCTCCTCTGGACATGCTCCAGTTTCTCTGCATCTTTCTTCAGTTCTTAACCGCCTTTCCTTCATTTCTGTGGGATGTGCTAGCAGGTCTCACTCCTTTCTTATGCTACTTATTACTGGTTTCATTTGTAATATTCATCCCCTGACAGTTGATTGCAACAGTTTACAAGGCAGCTGACAGTAATAACAATGAATACAACAAATACTTACATTGATAAAATTTAAAAAATCAACACAGCAGAGAATTCAGCACCAATAGTCAAAAACAGCAATTACCATCTAAATAACTACTAGAATCAGCAGTAACAAACAGATAAACAAACAGAAACATCAATAAGCAGTCAAACTTCCCAGGATCCCAAAAAGCACTCAAAAGCACAGATGTAGGACAAGTCACTCTGGGGAGGAAGGCCTCCCCCCTCCTTGGTGCCCGCACGGAAAAGGCCCTTCCTCGTGAGCCTACCACCAAGCGTCAGGAGCTGTCAGCAAGCGAGGGCTTTCTGCAGATTAGCAAGCCAATGGGCACTCTAAAATGTGGTGTCTATTTCAGGCACCTTCCACTCCCAAGGTGCCCTGCTGTTGCCTTTCAATTTGCTTTGGAAGTGTGGCTTCCTCCAGCTCTCTGTAATTACCCATTTCACAAGGTTCAGAGACAAGGAAGTCTCTGCAGACAAAGAAGTGTTTTGTTGTCTGATAAGCTGAGTATGGGAATTTGCATAGGGCTAAAGAGACAGGGACAAGGAACATCTGAACAGGAAGCACTGCTCTGCCTGTCTCAGAGGGCAGTCTTGTTGGCCTGCAGGAGAAGAGCCAGATTCAAGTCCAGCAGCACCTGAGAGACCAGCAAAGATCAAGGGGGGGGGTCTTTTGAGAGTCAGAGCTCCCTGCATCACATGGCTCTGCCAAAAATCGGGGCAGGTTCGGAGGCCTCTTAGAACCACAAAATATAAATAATCAAATTATATTGACATTTATTGCGCACAACTAATAGAGTTAAAAACCTAGACAAAGTCCATGGGCTAATCATCACTGAAAGACCATCATATGCCTGCCCCATACAATGCTAGACCTAACGTGTTTTAACCCCAAAGTGGGTCTTACTCAGCCATCTAATCCTGAACACCCACATGTCATGCAGCAGAGAATGCAGGGAACAGCCAGTGAGATAAAACAAAATGTTCAACTTATTCCCTTTGAATGACAAGATCAATTAAACTGGAAATTTTAGGAGGTCCTGCCTAGTAGAAGATCTGTTTGGTTGTACCAGAGCACGGATGCAGTTAGGACAGGTGATCCACTGACTGCGGTAGGGGAGGAATGGTGCTCCGCCATCTGATGGAAATTTTAGATGGTTTTAATATTTTACTGGGGAATAATTGAAGGGGTTTGTGTGGCAATTGTTGTATCTTATTCTTTTAACTTGATGTAAGCCGCCCTGGGCCAACTGCGTCAGGAGGGGCAGGGTATAAATTAAAATAAATAAACAAACAAACAAATAAAATATCACGGGTAAGTCTCCTTCTGGGCCGCTCGTGTGTCAGGAGACTCTGTGCATCTCTGCAACCACGTCGTGAGGCTGAGCCTCTGCAGAAGTGCCTGACCCTCTGGCCGGGGTCAGCAGCCTTCCTCCAGGCTGTCGGGCTGCCCACATCTCAGCCTTCCCTGGAGCTGCTCAGTGACCTGCTGGGTTGTTTTTTTAACTGGCACATTTTTAAGTTGTGTTGAATTCTGGAAGTAACAGTAGGAGCACAGTAGCTAGGAACGTCAAAGGACAGCAAAAGAAAAGAAAAGAAAAGAAAAGAAAAGAAAAGAAAAGAAAAGAAAAGAAAAGAAAAGAAAAGAAAAGAAAAGAAAAGAAAAGGAGTGGGCTTGGCAGAGTTGTCTGCTGAAGTCTCAAAATTCCCAGGGGTCACCTCAGCCATCAGGAGGTCAAGTGGCTCACTTCCTGCAAGTCTCCCAGAATTAGGAAAGATCCCAAGATGGCAAAGATCAGTCTCCCCAAAGAAGACGGAGGCTTTGGGCAGTGCCAGCATGGTGCCCATAGAGGTTCCTCCCCTCCCCAAGGCCCCTGAGCTGAACTCCTGGTCGGGCCCCTGCCCCACTCCTTCCCGTGGGCACCCGGTGTGCAGGTTTTAATTCCAGCCTGGGCTCCTTCTGGAGGCCTGCCTTTCCAGCCCAGGAGACAAGAACCAGGAGCCGGCCAAGGAAAGCCAGGGAGGCTCAGAACGGGTCGGACGCAAGAGGATAGAGAGGATGTGGTGAACGGCTCCATGGTGGGTGCCCCATAAAGGCTCCAAACCTTCCTGGCCTGCTTCCTGTCCACACCCGCACCCCCCTGAAGGGAAAATGGCCGGCCCCTCCCAGTGGAGCCAGGTGTGGCCACAGGAGCCTCTGCCTGCCACCAGCTGCCAAGCATGCGTGGAGACACAAGAGCTCGGCCTTTGCCCAGAAGGCAGGGTCATGACGGTGTGGGGAGGGACGTTTTATGTCTTCCTGCCTCAAGTGACTGTGCTGAAATGGGGTGGGAGGGGGCGGCTTCCACGCCTGGATTGTGGTGGACGGACATTGGCCACAAGATGTTCAGAGAAGGGCTACGAGGGTGGCTGAGGGGTTGAGGAGAGGCGGAGAGAGCTGGGGTGCGTCCTCTGATATGCGCATGTGTGTGGCTTGGAGAAGAGCAGGGCAGGTGTGAGGGGACAGCTCTGTTTAACTACATGAAAGGCCGGCATGCTGAAGAGGTGTTATCTGTTTACTGCAGCTTTCAAGGCAAGGACTCAGAGCCATGGGTTTGGATGACGGGGCAGGAGGTTCCCCTAAAAACCTAGGGAGCATTTGCTGACCCTGAGGGCTGTTGATAGATGGAATAAGCTGCCTTGGACAGCTGGGGTCTCTCCTTCATTGGGAGTGTTTAGGAGGAGATTGGAGGAGGACCTGTCAGGAGGGGGTGATTTTTAAGCTGGGGAGCTGGACTGGATGGCCCCCGGGGTCTCTTCCAGCTCTGTGTGAGTCTGGTTCTGATGCTGGTGAGGAGGGGTTGTTTTTAAGGAAAAATGATGGGAATGAAATTCTTAGAAATAGTGTGAAATGTTCATTTGGGTCCCGTTCCACACACCAAGATCTCAGATGTTAAGCAATCAGCAGGATTTTATCGGGGTTCCTAACCTTGTCAGGAAAGCAGAACCCCCATGAAAATGAGTCTATTATCATTCCTTCCTCGCTGCTGAATCCTGCCCTTTCTTGGGCCAGTCCAGGCTCCATAAATTCCCATTTATGCTCTGAAGTCTGATTTTTTTTAAAAAGCAATTTCGGACATTTCCTCACTTTACTAAAATTGATGGGATCGTGTGCAATTTGTAAATGATATTAAGGGAGGTAATAACGCTCTGGAAGCCAATGGAAAACCATAAATTATTTCAAATCATTGTGCTGAAATGGGGGGGGGGGGGGGAGTTGGCTTCCGTGCCTGAATGGTGGTGGACAGATGTTGGCCGCAGAGCATCCAGCAGGACAGCTCCTTCCCACACCTTTCAGGGGTCGAAGCTGGAGAAGGATAATCCACCCAAGATGTCAAATAGCCTTCCCTAGAGATAAAAACAGGGCGATACTTCCTGCTTCCAGGCTGTCATGGGAAATGGGGTTCATAATTGCATCATAGATGGAAGGAAGTATGTAATCAGAAGAAGAAGAAGAAGAAGAAGAAGAAGAAGAAGAAGAAGAAGAAGAAGAAGAAGAAGAAGAAGAAGAGTTGGTTCTTAGATGCCACTTTTCTCTACCCAAAGGAGTCTGAAAGCGGCTTCCAATCTCCTTCCCTTTCCTCTCCCCACAACAGACACCCTGTGAGGGAGGTGAGGCTGAGAGAGCCCTGATATTATTGAAGAAGAGTTGGTTCTTATATGCCGCTGCTCTCTACCCAAAGGAGTCTCAAAATGGCTTCCAATCGCCTTCCCTTTCCTCTCCCCACCCTGTGAGGTAGGTGTTACATGATCACTGCAACCAGAACTGGAACACAGCACTTGACAAGCAGCGTATGTCCTCAGTCTCTTGCTATCCTCCAATGGGGTCATCTTCCCCCATGGGCCTTACATGGGAGTTGTAGACCTGGAGATGGTGGAAGGAGGACCAAGCAGCAGAAGTGGCCACTGGGCTTCATGGCAGAATGGAATGACCTGCCGACAGGCCAGCTTAATGGGTTGAGCAGCCAGCTGTTGGAGGAGGACAACATGGCATGAGGAGAGAAGGGCAGGCAGTATCTTCACAGGCTTGCCTCTGGTGCTCCTGGCCTGGGCTAACCTGATCTCATCAGCTCTTGGGAGCTAAGAAGAGTCAGCCCAGGTGAGCACCAAGGAAGGCCAAGGTCTCTCCCCACAGGCAAACCCCCTCTCTTCCTCTCTTCCCATGAGCTGGGTGGCCCAGGCTGGCCTGATCTCACCTGTTTCAGAAGCTAAGCAGGGTCAGTCCTGGTTGGAACTGGATGGGGGAACTCTAAGGAAGTCAAGGCTTGCTGCACAGGGCCAGGCGTGGACAGGCAAAGTGGCACTGTCCCTCTACGAAGTCACTTCCACCGCCACCTCCTGCGCCAGGCTGGCAGGCAGAAATGTCGCCTGCAAAATCTCTCCTCACACCCAGGCAAGGCAGAGCCTCTCAAACCAAGAGCTGGCCATGAGGACTAGCTCCTTTCCTCCTGGATCAGGACCCCCACAATCTCTATTCAGATGACACATTTATGGGAGTCCACGTGAGTCCTGTGGGTAAAAGGGTGACCGTGGCCAGCAGCATCTTGCCCCCCCCCCCCAGCCCTCACAGACTGTGCCAAGTTCCCCAGCCTCCAGCCAGCAGGCATGCCCCTCCCTCCTGAGGGCACCAGACACGGGGCAAGCTGTGCTGGGCTTTGATTCCTCATTTAATGTAAGTCACTTTCTTTCAAAGCTCATGATCTGAAAAACCCTCAGAAGTCGGGGAGCCTTTGGAGGAGCCAAGGAAGAACCAGCAGAAACAGGGAAATCATCACTACGTTCAACAGCCGTTTTCAGAAGAATCCGCTTTGTTGAGGTTTTGATACTTTGCATGATGATAAGCAACCTCCATTGTTGCGCACGGTGGGAAATCTTTCTCTTAAAAAAAAAACAAAACCATGAAATACAACCCAGCAGGTTTCGAGAACAGAGCCGGAAGCCTCCAGCAAAGCAATCAGGTGCAATTTGGGAACAATGCCTCAGGTAATTATCAAAGATTCCAGCCACCATTTTCCACCATTAAATGAAAATGGGATGCCAAGATGAAAGGGCAAAGAATGAGTGGGGAGGGGGGGACAGATCCACACTCTGCGGAGGCAGCCGAGCAGGCGTCAAAGGCAAAGAGGCCAGGGAGACTGGTGCAGACAGGCAGCACATGGGGAAACAAAGCAGGAGCACACGGCGGCAAGGGGGGGGGGGGTCTCATGAGCAGCTTCTGGATGACACGTGATCAAGAGGGGAGGGGAGGGGGCAGGGGCACCCAAAGGTCTCTCCAGCAGCTCAGGAAATGAAATCACTTAGCCACATGCAGAAGGCACTTGTTTACATTGCAATGCTGTCATTGGCTGGAGACACATCCTGGAGCGCAAAAAAATGAAATATGTGTGTGAAAGGCTCTGGTGTTGCCTTTTGTGACCTCGGCACCCCCCCCCCCACCTCCCAGGCTGCTGAAGGCCTGCTTTTGCACTCTGGCTCAAACGTAGATGGGCTTAGCTGCAGGCAGGAATCAGGTGGCGCTGGGAATACTGATCCATCAATTACGCCAGGTGATTTCCGGAGGAGGGGTGCATTTGGACATGGTAAAAACAGGCAGAGCCTTCTTCTAATTTCTGTGCTGCAGCCCATAGATAAAAAATCCCATGCCTCGGACTCCGAGTCTTCAAAATCATCCCCAGCAACTTCTAGAGCCTGCTGCAGAAGGGAAGACCTTGCCTGCTGCGCACTGCCCCAGGTGGGCCTTCCTGGAGCTCCGTCTCTTCGAGCCTCCTTCGGAGGTGGCTTCTAACTATCACTGGAGGCTTCGGCAGGCTTTCCACTCCAGCATGCCTCACAGAAGGGGCAGGAGCTCTGCACTGCCAAGACACGGCACCTCTTCCCAGCCTGGTTTCATCTGGATGACTGGTTTGCCTCTAACAAGCCTTCGGAGAAGCGGCATATAAATCAACTCTATAAATAAAAATAGTAGTGGGGGGGGGGCGATTGTGTCTATGGGCCATTTCTCTGCATGCTGTGGGGGTGCCTGCATGCCAATGACTGTCCCTCGGCTTGTATTCACTGAAGTCTGTTCAGCAGTGGAGCAGATCGTAGAGTTGCCATCCTTCAACACAGAAATATGTAAGGAGAGTCCAGCACAGAGCTTCTGAACTGGGATCCCTGAGCCTCTTTGATACTGTCCATTGTGGGTCCGACTGAGAGCAGGCACAGTGAAAGGAGTCGCCTCTCCTTCCAGGCCGGCGCCCAACTGACCACTCGGCCAGCTGTGTGGACTGCGGTTCACCCCCTCAACTGGGGCTGTTTCCCCTCCAGCCTGGGTCCGGCTTTCCTCTCTCTTCTGCCACATCGCTTGACTCTGTCTCGCAGCATGAGGAGACTGCTGGCTTCCCCAGCGCCTCTCCCTCCTGCCTTCTTCCGGCTTGTGTACTCAGGTCTCTCTGCCAGTCTTGGGCCCCCAAACAGTTCTGTGGTGGGGAATTTGTGAAACAAAACAGGAACATGAAGACTAAGGCAATTTACTGCAGCTGAAGCCTTGGTGAGTCAGAGTTCACTTCACAGACTTGTTGCACCTGATCCACCTCCACACGCCTGAGAAGAGGGCTCTGACTCACCAGGACTTATGCTGAAAGCCTTGTTAGTGCTGCAGGACCCCTGGTTTGCTTCCTGCTGCAATGAGGCAGTCTTTCAGGTACTAGGAGACTCTTTGGGGGCTTTGTCTGAAGGAGGCTGACCCAGCTACTCCTCAGGGATGGTTCCCAAAAGAAACAAATCTCCTCCCCAGGAGAGCAAAGTTTGAGTCGAGGGGCACATTTAAGACCAGCAACATTTTATTACTGGTCTTGGGGTGCCCCTGAACTTCGAGCTCTGTTCTGCTGCTGCCAACCAACCCAGCGACCCACCGGAATCTTCCCTCCCCAGGTCAATGCACGGACGTCGAGGTTTGCACTGGCCTTCCCCGATCAGAGAGGAGAGTATCGCTGGCTCGGCCGTGCTGGCCGGGTGCCTGTCAGACTGTTTACGTGGAATGCTTGAAGGAGCAGATACACCTTGTGGGTTCAGTGCACAGTGCAGGAGAGGCAATAAAGGGGACCAGGGATTCCTGGCGGCAGATAAGTGATTCTGCCCAGCCTGTTCAGGCCCTCCTCCTCCTCCTCCTGCTGAGAATTGCTTTTCAGCTTCATTTCAGCAAGGCTTGGTGCTGGACAGCTCCCCACACCAGCACGGCCAAGGGAGCCGGCGCGGCCTGAGGTGGTGCCCTCAAAGGCGCGATGCTTCCGCTGAGGATTTTTCTTCCTCAGAATAGGCATGCAAGGGAAGGGCCTGAACAGTTACAGTCGCAAGAATAGATAGCTGAAGGTCGCATCCACAGCCACTGGCCCTATCCCCAGAGGAACTCAGCAGCAAAGCCCCATCTCATGCGCCTGCCTTCCTGTCTAGGTTTCTCCGTTCACACCAGCCATCCTCAGTGGGGGCCCTGGAACATTTGAAGGGACCCACAGACTGAAAAGCATGAGAAGGGGAGGCCCAAGGGGGGTTTTTCTGGGGGGGTGAACCCCAAAGTGAACCCATGCAATATTCTTTTTGTCACATGTGATGTCGTTAATGGCTAGAAAGTTCAGGTTTTCTTGGTGCTCAGCAATAAGGAGCTTCCTGCCTGCCTGTCTGTGTTGTGTTGCGTCCTTGTTGGGCTGGAACCTGAGCAGAGCTCCGAAAACGGCCATGACCCAAGCAAGGCTGAGAGGGCCTGATTTACATTACTTATTTCGTTATCTATTATTTATCATTCCATTTGTGTGCCGCCCTTCCCCAAGGGCTCTGGGCAGCTCACAGCAATTCATAAAGCAAGTTAAAACATTTCGCATTAAAACATTTGAGCATCACATTTCCAAAGCCTGTTTATGCCCAGGAACGGGAGGAAGATCACACCGAGGGAGCCAGCAGGCCGGCCAGGAGAGGCTTTCCGTCTCCCAGGCATTTGGATCTCCGGGAAGAGCTGGAGCCAAGCGGGGGAATCGCAGGACAGAAGGACCCGGCAGGCTCCCGCCTCCTGCCAAGTGGGCACAGCTGCATGGACCACCCCTCCCAGCCATTTCGCCCGATGCTTTTCTGAAGCCTTTGGCCCTGGGGCAGCCCTCCTTATCCCATAAGCAGTGCTGGTTGGAGACAGAGGTGTGGGGGTGGATGTCAACATGGGGGTGGGAGAGGTTGGAGGAAATTCAACCTGGCTTGTGAAAGGGGGGAGAACCCCCCACCCCACCCCCAGGATGCACAGCTATGACCTTCGTTTGAAACCTCCTGTCACCCGAGAGGAGGGACGCAAAGTTCACATGGGCACACACCCACACCAAGGGGGCGTTCATTGTACTGACCCACTCCAGCAGCTCATCAAAAATTGGCAGCTGCAATTTTGAGCAGGGCATGCACCCCCCCCCCTCTGCCCCCATGCTTGGGTGGGTGGGCTGCATGGCATTGTACTCCCATGAGCTCCCTCCCTCCCCGCCCTCCAGGACTTCCCCAGCCTGGAGTTGGCAGCTTCCTGGGTGGCCCTCCTTGCCTCTGGCGGAAAAGGAGGACGCAGCAAACACAGGCAGCCCAAATCCAAATTGGAATCAGATGAGCCTGAGAGGGAATCAAAAGATAAGGCTGCTGCAGATCAGTCCACAATTTCCACTTGCCCCACTCATGAGCTTCTCGGAGGGTCTTTGTGGCAGCTGGGAGGACAAAAGTCAGGAGAAGGTGTGACCCAGGGGGGAGATGGAAGGGGGGGTGGCGAAGTTGGGGAGGCCTCTCCCTGCAGGCTGCCCAGTCTAAGCTCCCTTCCCCCGTTGCTCTGATTCCCTTCTGCAGACCGATTTCAGCCTATGGATCAGAGGCGAAGGCAAACAAAAGCCAAATTTTAAGACCCACAAAAGTGATGGGGATGAAAGTCCTGGGAGCATGCCTGGGGCCTCCAGAGCTGCTTGGAGAATTGGGGGCAGCAACCAGCCCCTGAGCCTTGACAGACTCAAAAGAGGACAAGATCCATGTCCCCCTCCCTGTGGCAGCAAATAATCAAACCGAGGCCTTCCAAACAGGTGATGCTTTTATACTCCCTACAGAATGTCAGGGAGAGGAACTTGCAGGCTATATCAAGGTGCGGGTCCTGCTGGAGGTAAGACCTGATGTTCCTTGAGAGCTCTCCACCAGGCACCTGCACGATCCCCCTGGGCCCCCGTATCTGAGGGATTGTCGGGAGAGCCACCCCGGTAGAGCGCTCAAGCTCTGGGGATCCCTTGGGGGTCACTGCAACGTGCAATGAAAGGGAAGGCTGCGGCTTAGGAGTCAAGGTGTGTTTTGGGGGACAGAGAGCAAGCAATAGTCTTCTCAGCCCACTCCCTCCCTGCCCCTTGCATCAGACCCGATGACTGATGGGGCCAACTGCTCTTGGGCAAAGGGGCAAATAATTTTTATTATACTTATTTGTCATTCTATGTCTATGACCACCCCCCTTGGCATAGCCACCCTCCATGCACAGGAGCCTCCCCCCCCTCTTCCTCGTCTCCCTGCAGCTCCCCCAGGCCCAGCCTCAGCACCAGCACTGTCTGAGACCCTCCTTTGGCCTCTTTATTAATTGCTAATTTCCAGTTTGCAGAAGGCACAAAACCTTCCACCCTTGCTCACAGCAAGCCAGCAATCACAGAGAGGGTCCAAGTATCTCTGACCACTCTTTAATTTATTTCCAGATGCTTCTGAGGGACTTGATGGCACCAGTTGAAACATAATGAATGACCCGAGAGGCCAAGCACCCGCCAAGCACTGCTGGGCCAGAGAGGCAGCATGCCCAGGGAATGCAAAGAAATCTAGGAAGAGATTTGCAAGGGAAAGGGGCTTCATTGACCAGCCCCTCAGAAGCCCCTCCACAAACATGTCTTCAGTCTACTGCGGAGGGAGCTAGAGTCTACTCTGACTGGCTGTTCTTTGGCACTGATGGGGCAGCAGGTAGGTGCACGGAGCTGTCCAGCACTGGGAAAGGTACATGGGGGAGGGGGGGACATGAGGGGAGCACGATCTGGGGCTGCAGAGGAAGGCAACTGGGCTGAGGTAACTATCACTTCCAGCCTCCGCTGCTCCCCAAGAAGAGGATGTAATCTGAGACCAAAAGCTCACACCCTTGACTCTCCATTATACAAGAGCATTTGCCTTATTATATTTTCAAACATTAACAAGGACAGACTCATTGCCACTGACGAAAGCCAGGCTGAAAATGGAAAACAAATGAATCTAGAGACCGTTTTGGCAGAGTCAAAGTCTAAATAAATGTGATAAGAGACTTTTCATCTTCTTATATTTAATTAAGCCACTGGACAGATTCTGTCTCTCCTTTGTTACAATTTTAGAATCGTCCACTTTTTTCGTGCAGCCCCAAGAAGAGGACGGTTGCTTATGCCCCCCCCCCCACACACACACACACACTGGAAGGGTACGGAGCAGCCATTATCAGAACAGACCGAGAATCCAGCCCATGGCGGCTGTGATCCAAGTCCAAAGTCACTTGCTAATAGCAGCAGGGGTCAGACGCTGCCTGCTCTCTCCACGAATACCTGAGGCCTTAGCAGCAAGAGCAATTCCTTCAGGTAGCGAGACAAAGCTGAAACTAAATTGGTGGGCAATACACTGATCCACATGACCCCAAAAGAGCCCACCCCCAGACACACATGGAAACCCCCCAGCGTTGCTGAAAAGGCAGGCTTCCCCTCTTCCCAGGAGAAAGTGTGCGAATTAGCCCTGTGCCTAGGGACACGTGGCGCCACTTGGTAGAAGGCTGACCCAAGGCCAGTCCCAGCGAGAAGGCCCAGGCTCCCCTCTCCCCTGACTCCCTCCTCGGAAGCAACCGTGGGGTTGCCAATTAGTCTGTACAAAGAGAATGAGAGCTCTGCCACAGAGGCAGTTACAAGCAGTCAGACTTCCCTCCCTCCCAGCCGCATGTGCAAGTGATAATACAGTGACAGCTGTCACCAACAGGTGACTATTGATACATCATTGATAGTTGGCAGACGACAATACCAAGCACTGGCAGGAGGCTGGCCAGCAGGCAGATCCTGACAGCAGGCCCGTGGGAGTCCAGGCAAGCGGGGGGCCAGGGCAGGCAGACGCAAGCAGAGGCGGCAGAGGCCGGGGGGGGGCCCCACCGGAGCTGTCTTCTTGCATTGCCAGGCAGGGAAGGAGGTTTTAAGGGTCAAAGCGGGGAGTTGAAGGCTGGGCTAAGAAGAGGCTTGCCCCCTCTGGTCAGGCCTGGCTGGAGAAGCCCCTCAGCAACGTCTGAGCTTCTTTGCGGATTCCAGGACACAAGTGCTCCTATTACTTTCCCTCCATTTGAATATTTGACTAAAGTACAATTCTGCTGCATTTTTAACACTGATTAATCCAGCAGGCAGGTACACCGGCCATTACTGCCATGGAGACAATTCTAGGAGAGCGGTTCCGTGAGTCCATAGAAGTTAGCAGGTCGGCAGCAAGGAGCCCCTGCTGAAGCAAAGAGGAGGGGGGTGCGGAGGGTGGCTGTGGACGGCTGCAGCTGAGCAGCCAGAGGCAGGAAAGAGGTTCAGGGAGAGCAAACCCTCACCACCTCTGGAGAGCAAAGCCTCACCACATCTGACCCAGAGAACTTGGCTTCTTGGGAGCTTATGCCAGGGGTCGCCAAACGGTGGCTCTCCAGGAGTCCATGGACTACAGTGATCATGAGCCCCTGCCCCACGGGGGGCTCTAGCAGGGGAGTGCAGGACAAAAGATGGCCGTCCTCTTCCACTGAGCCCACAGCTTCAGGAGGGACACACGTGGAGGGAGGAGGGAAAGGACATCCGCCCAGCCGGCCTGATCAGCCAAATCAACCCCGGCAATCAATGGAGTGACCAATGTCACAGCCAGATCGCTCTCCCATCCTCATGGTAAGTGTAGTCCATGGACATCTGGAGAGCCACAGTTTGGATTACACCCAAAAAACCTTGTGCTCAAAGGTGCTCCTGGACTCAGATTGAGCTGATCCAAAAAGAAGCTTCTGCTCTGTTCAGCTTCCCTTATTTTTAGGATTTTAAATCTTGTTCCAACAAGCGTGGCTGTTCCATGCAATGAAGGCGCACGTGCTGGGCTTACTAACAATGTCAAACCACATGCGAAGTTGTCTGTACCTGAAACAAATAAGCATTAATCGTTCATTCTTGCTCCTTTTTATCTTAACAAAATCCATTTTAAAAGGGGGGTGTCTCCTGCCTGTGACTCTTGGGCGCCTCTTGGCCAAGACACCCGCCTGTGAACGACCTCCTCCTCACCTCTGTGAAGTGGGGCAGCCTTGCCATTCTGCGAGACTTTTGCACCGGCGCTTCCCCACAGAGTAATGCAGCGAAGGCCGCTTCTAATCTCCCCACAGCCATGCTGAGCCCCTAGACCAGCCGAGAGGCCAGAGCAGCCTGGCCTCTGGTTTGCAGAAATATCCTCCGTGACGGTTCTGGTTCGTGCCCAGGGACTGGCAGGTGGGCCTAGAGGGAGAGGCACTCAGGCTTTCCGTAGGATTCTGCAGGTACGTGTGGACTGCTGCATTTCCCGGAATCACTTTTTGCACACCTTGACGTTTTAGGAGCACCTGCTGTGCAGGCAGAGGCCCACGGCCAGTGCCAGGAGCTCCAGCGGCCAGGAGTTCCAGGTCCGAGGGGCGGGAAAGGCCCCTGCCTGGGAAAGCCGTGGAGAACTGCTGGCAGCCAGAAGGAACAGGTCTAGAGTGGGCGGGGGGAGGGGGGCGAGATGATGTTCTGCCTCCCAATTAGGCTGCTGAATCTCGTGTTCCGCCTGCACTGAAATGCCGCTTGGGAAAACCAGCGAGGGAGCCGAGCCAGGCCCAGCATTTCCTCTGACCACCGAGTGACCTCACTGCAGCAAAGCCGGCCCAGGGCTGGTCTGTTTGTTTTACTCAGCTGCAGCACGTTGTGCTAGGGATTCTCAGGTGAATTAATGGGGAAGGTAAATTTAGCACAAATAGATGTAAATAACTTCACAGCACGGCCTGCCTTCAGCCCCCGGGAAGCGGCAGGAGGCTGTAAAGTTAAATGCAGCTGGATTTAAAGGGGATGGCTGATTTTACAGTCAATAATAACCCTGCTGGCCAGGAATCCCGGGGTGGGAGAGGGGCAGCCGCCAGCAGCCTGGGGTCTCCAGAAGGCTTCCCGGCCACTCAGCCAGAGATAAGACACTCTCCCGCCAGGGCTGGCCAGGACCCCCGCCCCCGCTCAGCTGTTTCCGCAAAGGGGAAGAAGGGGAAGCCCCCACACACACACACACAAACATGGCACGGCACGGCACCGGAATAGTCTCCAGGGCTCTGGCCATTCATGCCTTGCTGGGTCAGCTGGGGGAGGGGGAGGGATGGCCGCGGTGGCCGGGCACAGGCAGTGTGGCCAAAGAATATTGCTGAGGCCCTCGGCCATCTGGGCTCCCAACTGCAAACGCACAGCCCTCCAGGTCAGCTGGGGGTTCCCCTTCTTCTGGCTCAGACCTGTAAGTGGGGAGGGCTTGGGTGGCAACACAATCGAACGGGGAGAGCTGCATAAACTCTTGCAGGGGAGGCGGGGGCAGAGCAATTTGAACATTTTAGCTTTTAGATCCATTATATTGATTTTTTTAAGGGATTGTTTTCATATGTGCATTTTATGGTATCTGCTGCTCAGCCAGGTCACTTGAGTGGACTAAACTGGGGAGGGGGGAGAAGGGGGGAGGTCCATTAAATAATAGAATAATGGCCTTGGGCTTCCTAGCAGCTGCTGTGGTCCTTGGGAGAGTGGGTCAAGCTGGGCCCAGCGATGACCCGCAGCTGCTTCAGCACTGGTGTGCAGCTGCTCTTATCCCAGCTCTGACATCTATGGCTACTGGGGACCTGTGTGTTCCCAGTTTCCTGGTCAGCAGGCAGCAGAGAGACACAGCAAGGCAGAAGCCCCCCCCCCCCGCCCCGGAGCAGAATTGTTCTCTCTTGGCCCAGAGGGACAGACCAGAGCCAGTGGCATGAAATGAATTCAAAAGAAAACATCCGGAAGAAGTTCCTGATGTTAGAGCGGTTTCTCAGTGGAATGGGCTTCCTCAGGAGGTGGTGGGCTCTCCATCCTTGGAAAGGTTTAAACATAGGCTGGAAAGCCATCTGATGGAGAGGCTGATTCTGTGAAGGCTTAAGGGGGTGGCAGGTAACAGTGGATGAGCGATTGGGATGTGAGTGTCCTGCATAGTGCAGGGGGTTGGACTAGATTACCCAGGAGGTACCCTCAAACTATATTATTCTATGATTCTATGATTCTAAGATAGAGGCAGTAAAATTGATATAAAATTTTAAATGAGCAATAATTAAAGTACCAAAACATCAGCACTGATAGGTATTAAGCTCTGGCCTGCCAGTGACAGGAGGCAGTGGGGAAGGGTGGAGGGCCCCCCTGGCTGTTTTGATGGACCTTCTGCGGGTCTCCGCTATAAGCCTGGTGGGAGAGGTCCGTCTTGCAGGCCTTGTGGAACTTGGCAAGCTCCGTTCACTGGCGGGGCTCCTGGGAATTGTAGTCCATGGACATCTGGAGGGCCGCAGTTTGACTACCCCTGGTCTACACCCTGCATGGAGTTCCTTTGCCAAGTGGGAGTGGCAGAGTCCTGCGCCTTAAAGCCCAGTGGCCAGAGAGGAGAGGGGAAAGGTCACGATCAGAAAGAGAAGCCTCCGTTTTCCCCCTCCGGATTTACAAATCAAAGGAGGGGGATTTGCCCCTTGCAAATGAATTTATAGCATCCTCCGCCTTGTCCTCAGTGGATTCCTGAAAGCACTGTGCTGAAACCCCTTCCCACAGACCAATCGGAGAGCCGCAGCAGTTCAATCAGCTTTCCGAATAAGCCACAAACAGTCGTGCAGCCAGCGGTTACTCCCCGGCGTTCGCCTCGGCCTGCTTCAGTAGAGTTTGCGGAGTCTATTTACCACATCTAAGACTGATTTCCTTCCTTTCAGCGGCTTTGAAGATAATTGAAGGTACCTGCATTGTCTGCCTGTGAATGTTGCCATGAAAAAAACACCAACGGCCAACACGGCAATCGATGTTTCTTCGTTAATGCTGCTCTTCCGCAGGTGTTGAGCGCCATGTAACAAAGGCTTGGAATGACGGGATCAGCACATTGTCACCGGCTGGCTACTTTGTTAATCACAGGAGGCCCCGCGAATGGACCCGGTCCTTTGGAGAATGCAGGCGGATTGAATGGTTAAGGCTAAATTAAATATTTAACAGGACGTTTTGCAAAAATGGCAATTTCCCCCCTCCCAATTAAACAAGCCAAGCAAGGGAAAGAGGAGTGGAGATTGTGCTGTCCCCAGCAGGTTCGCAGCACCAGCAGGCCTGGTTTCCAGCCGCAAGACCGGCGGCTTCTGCTGACCACAGTGGGAGGCAGAGATGAGTCAGACCAGCAAGGAGGGCGGCGGCTCTTTCATCTGCGGCGGCAGCAACAAGGGTGGGCGGCTGGCTGCCACTCCGCCTGCGTCTTCTTTGCACTCCAGAAGAGTTCTCTCAGCCTGCTTCCAAGAGGAGGACAAGAAATACCAGGATATGGCCTTGCCCACCAAGGTCAGCGAGAAGACGCCAGCCGGGCAGCCAGGTTCGGCTCAGCGTGTTTCTCCTTCCCAGGGAGGCCCCTGCCACCATGCCAGGCAGAGCCAAACAAGGCCCCTACACTGAAGAGTGCTGCAAGGGGCTGGCTTGGGCCCCAGTCGAAGGAGCATGGCCCCAGGGCTTGTGGCAGGCTGTGTGTCAAGGAGAAGGGGCCGTGAGAGGGTCAGCTCCAGCTGGCTGCTCCCTCTTAGATCACTTGAAGGTTTAAGCCGCGTAAGGAAGGCCAGGGTCTCCCCCCCCCCCGGCCTGAGACCCCCTCCAGACAGAATGCTTCCTTCTGCCTTGGCTCTCCTCTCCAGCCAGCCCACAAGCGGCTTCCGTGGGGCACACAGAGCCCTGGGAGGTTCCTGCGGGTGAGTCCTCCAAGCACTGGGGCTCCATTCTGGGTTTTCCTACGTCTCCCTCTTCCCCTCCGCAAACAAGCTCTCGGCTGGCTCAGAAATCCCCAGCCCCTTGGGGCCAACAACATCTGCAGGGCCCCTGCCCCCCTCCCACTCCCCACCCCAGAAATCCAGCAAGGCATTCTGCTGCTGGACCGGTTGTTGTTGTTCTTATCCTGTTATCAGTTAGTATTATTAATGTTACAGTTATTTATAGGTATGGTTCTTTGTGTATTTCTCAGTTCAGTGTAAACTGCCCTTAGCCTTTGGGGAGGGTGGCATATAAATGTGAATAAATAAATGAAATCTAAATAATAATAACCACAATAACAACAATAATACTGATGATGATACCTTATTTCCAACTCCTCTTCCCTGAAGGCTCAGGGATGGTGACCACACATAACACACACCAGTAGCTGACATTTGAAATGTCCATTTTAAAACGAGCTGATCCATATTTCTCCATCACTACGAGGCAGGCGTTGCCCTTTGCCCAGCGCATCCACCCACTCCAGCTGGGGCTGCCCCTTGGCAGGGGGACTGGGATGCGGGGCGGGGCGGGGCGGGGCGGGGAGGGCGTCTGGCCGGTGAGCAGCGGGGGAGCCAGGGCTGCAGGGATGGCTGCCGCCTGCGCAGACGAACCTTCGGGGATTGAGCTGCTGGAGAGGGAGGGCGGGAGGGAGGGCGGAGCCGCCGTGTCAGCCGGGGGATGGATTGGACTGTGACACAGTGAATAAAACAAGTGACCCTGCTGTGAAGCTATAATGGGGCTGGTGTGTTTGGTATTTAATTCAAAGGCTATCTATCTGCCTGTCTGCCCAGTGCCTGCTTGCCTTCCCCTCTCATCTTTCTCTGCGCACAAGCCCAGCGCAATGGCTGTGTGGAGAAAGGGCAGCGGAGGGGGGAGCCCAGTCCCCTCTGCGGCTCTCGGTGGCAGTCAGAGGGCTTGAAAGTCACAGGGCTGGGAGCTGGCTGGCTCTCCTCCCTCTCTCCTGAGCTCACGAGTGCGCTCTCTCCCTCTCTCCCTCTCCCTCCCTCTCTCTCTCTCTCTGCCTCTGCCTCTTGCCCTCTGCTCGGCCATAACTTCTCCTCCACTGACGGGATTGCTGCCCCACTCCCACAGGTGGGGGGTTCTCTGCAATACAAGCCCAGGTCTTATTCCAACCAGCAGAGGTTTCCTCTCCCCTTCAGGGTCCTGCCAGGCAGCCTGCAGCCTCCATGCCTTTTTGCTTTCTTGACAATAATAAGATCCCATGTGCTGCAACAGCAGGAGAAATACTGCAGCGCTCAATTAGAAAGTATTTATTTATTAACAATGGTTCCCAAGGGCAGCTGCGTTGGCCTGCAGGAGCACAGTTGGGTCTGAGTCCTGTCAGTCGCACCTTAGAAAGCAGCAAGGGTTTCAGGGGAGAACCGAACCCCTTGGAACTGTTGTTGGTCTCTGAGGTTCTCCCGGACTCAAATCATCCTACTTATTAAAGAGATCTGGGAGAAGCAGGTGAAAATATGCCAAGGAATTATAAAATGAATAGCCCATTCCAGCTTTGGAGCCAGCTCCTCCTGTGTCCTTTACATGAAAGCGGCAACCTGCTGACAGCCTGAAAGCAGACTGCAGCTTGCTGCCTCACAGTGCTGCAAAAGTACAGTAAAGCTGCCGCATTGCTGAAAACACAGAGATGACACAATTCTTCTGCCTATAATGTACTGGAAATTTTAACCACATACAGAACCAAAAATATGTTGCATAAATAAATAATCAGATAAACAAATCTTCTGTGTTTATGGTTGCACTATTGTTATATGATCTTTCCGTTTGTTTCATTGGAAACTGTGGAGAGCTGACAGGAAAAGAGGGATAAAGTATTTTCCATGAATAAATAACTTACTTGCCCCATTTAGCTCCACCTAAACCAGCCCCAACTTTGGTGCTGAAACCAGCTCTGCATTCCTCACAGCCATCGGAGCCTGGGGGCCAGCTGAAGCCCCACACCCGGAGGCAGAATTCCTTCTTGGCCAATGGAAAAATCCCCACCACCACCACCACCACCCCATGTGATGAGTCTAAAGGTCACGCAGGGCTCCTCCCAACCTGTGGCTAAGATTCCATTCCCACAGACCTGTCCCCACAGTGACTGGACAGCCCCACTTCCGAGGGCTGCCCCCCAAATCAAAGGCTGAGACTCAAGAATGGAGTTGGTGGTGGGGAGGCCAGGCCAGAACCCTCTCTCAGGCCCAAATAAAGCCCTACATGAGCTGACCACTGGATTTCTTTCTCTTTCCCTTTGTGAACTTTCTTGGCTTCCCTCAGACCGCCTGGACCTGCCTGCAGCACCAACCGAGGGAGGGAGGGAGGGGGGGGAGCAGGCTGCTCTGCACTCCCAGCACAACAGGGACCATGTTTGCGTTGCCCCAGATCACCCTGAAGACAATCGGTCCAAGGGAGTCCGTCCCGGCTCTCAGCTGCCGGGAGTCCAGGGCTGTGGACACTTGGCTTGCCAAGTTCTCCTCATCTTCCTCGCCTCCAAGCTTTCCTCTCCTGATATTGCAAAACTCCCTTCCCCCAGTCACCCCATTCCCTCTTTATGTGCTCCTTGGTTGTCCCAGCAGGGGTTCTCCTCCATGCGCAGACACACCCCTCCCCACAGGAGCCTTGGAGACTCTCTTTTCAGTGACTGATCATTTCTCCACACAACTTCATCTTTTTATCACGCCCATAAACTTTATTGCCAAAGCAATGAAACCTCATTATTTCACCAGGGCTTGGTGGGAATCACACAGCGCCGGCTCCGGTTTATGACCGCTGATCGGTCTTTAATGTCTCTGACCCCAGCCCCGCGAGGAAGGAGAAGCCCCCTTTACGGACTTCCTGGCTCAAAGGGATTCTCGGCTGGCCTTTGGCCGAAGGAGCCGCTGCCGGGGAGCAGGAGCCGCAGCCATGGCTGCACTGCAACCGCCTTGAGCATCGGCCTTGAGCAAAAGGTGCTGCAGGGACTGCACAGACTTACCAAGGCCAGCGTGCAATGCCGGGGCTGCAGTCTGGCAGAGAAGCAAACCACATCCCCGTGATAAGTGCTGGAAATATTCTGGCCCTGGCCAGCAGTCTAGCGTGAGCCCATGCAGTGTAGCGTCCCATAGTGCCACACGGACTAGGAATGGGAGGAGGCAAGTTCAAATGCTCTCTCTGCCTACCTCACAGGGTTATTGTGAGGATACAATGGGAGAGAGGAATATGCCAGCTGCCCTAACCTCTTTGGAGGCAGAATAAAAGAAGGATAGATCGCATGTGAACCTCTGATACCTGGGAGGCAACAGAAGCCTCCCAATCTGTTACTCTGAGAGATAAAGGTGGGTCTGTCTGTAGCAGTAGAAAAGAGCAAGAATCCAGGAGCACCTTCAAGACTTAATAAAAGTTGGGGCAGGGAGGAGCTCACTTCTTCCAGCATTGTTCTAATGTTTCACTGTTTGGTTTCAGCTTCTGGACTACATAAGGGGCTGGCAGGAGGAGGGGACAGAAGGCCCCCTCAGTAGCAATCAGGCCATGGCAACAATATGAAGAACAGGGCTGGTTCCGCACTTACTTCCTTTTCCCTTCATTGATCCTGTTGATCTGAGCCCGGGTCTTCCTCCTTCCTTTTTCCTGGATTGAAACAGACTGCGTTCTACATTGAATGGCTTGATTGGGGGAGGGGAGTGGTGGTTGCAAAGCTCCAGTTGGCACTGGAGGAGCACAAGGCTGGAGAGGGGTTTATTTCCTGCCATTCTACAGCCAAAGCAAGAGGGGGGGGTGGAGCATGAGGCTGTTTATTTATTTTTCTTTTCTTGAGTGAATGGGGGGGGGGAGAATGAGGGGGGGAAGAATCCAAAAGGCAAACTTGGCCCATAGAAGTGAGGGCTTGGAGCACAGTCACTATAGAAGTGAGGGCAAAAATAAGTCTTGCACGGTAATGTAACCGGGAACCAGACAGTCTTTGAACTGACGCTCTGACCAATCAGTGACAGACTACCGTACTACATCGGAGGTGCGGAGGAGGGGGAGGCAGTTAATCCGGCAAAACGCAGAGATCTACACTTAATACTGGGGCTTTGGGAGCAGTTTCCTCAAATGTAGCGAGTTATGTCCACTCCTGGATATCACGGGGGGAAATTTAAACTGCTAAATATCAAAATGGAGATCGAATAACTCACAGATGACTTTTTTTTAATTCGGGGTCACCGGGGATAAAAAGCCCCTTGCGGATTCAGCCCAGGTCTGCTGTGATGGTCATGACCGTTTGCGGCATTCCCACTTTCTGCCCGTAGTTCTCCCTTGCCCCGCTGGCTGCACGAGGCATTCTGCTTCTGCACAACATGGGTCCTGGTTGCCAGGGGGAGAGTCTCTGGGAATTGGAGCCCGCTGTGGAGGTGGGGGCTAGCTTTGCCCGCATCTTCTGGCAAACAGGGCAGGAAGATTTGCTGCAAACACAGCAGCACCTCACCATGACATGTTGACAGTGTCAGCAAATTCACACACCTGAGTGGAGACAGAGGGAAACAGGCAGCCCGGAGGGGAGAGGTGGAGTTCTGGACTTAATGGACTCCACGTAGCACTTTCAGCAAAATTCCGGAGGCATTCAGAAACAGAGGCAAGAGTTTGTTACTCCCAGTAGTAAAAAAAAACATATGAAATATGAAAGCTCAATTGTGTGTGAAGATGATGATGATGACAATAAATATTTATAACCTGTCCTTCCTTGAAGGCTCAGGGTGGTAACAACATATATAATAACAATAAAATAACATAATCAGAACTTTAAAACGCACATGATTATATTCCAGGCTCTCTCAGCCCCACCAACCTCACAGGGTGTCTGTTGTGGGGAGTGGAAAGGGAAGACAATTGGAAGCTACTTTGAGACTCCCTCAGGTAGAGAAAAGAACTAACTCTTCTTCTTCTTCTTCTTCTTCTTCTTCTTCTTCTTCTTCTTCTTCTTCTTCTTCTTCTTCTTCTTCTTCTTCTTCTTCATCTGCCTTGGGGATGCCTGCAATGGAGAGCAAACTCATTCCTTCTGTTCACACCTATCTGCAAACAATTCCAAAATCTGTAAGTTACCCAGCCCTGGGCACACATGCATGTTGGGACATTTTGGGCTCTGGAGGATTTAGGGGGAAACTGACCCTTGTTCCAGAGAGACCTGGCCTATTCTGCACACAATAGATAATGCACTTTCAATGCACTTTCAAAGTAGATTTTCCTGTTCCACACAGGGAAATCCGGCTGCCAAAGCACATTGAAAATGCTTTAGCCTACGGGTGTGGAATGGGCCCCGGATGCCACAAGAAGACCCCCAGAGCTGTACAGCAGCTCTTTCTCAAGAGGAAGGCTTTCTCTCCCACTGCCTTCTCCTTTTACAGCCCTTCCTCTGCCTCACGCTGTCCCTGTTAAAAGATTAAAGCTTTCTACTGAGTTTCTTTGGCTCTAACAGGTTGTGCTGCATAATTAAAAAAACAGAGTGCTGAATTCATCTCTCATTCTTGGGAGCTTTAAGGAATACAATTAGCCTTCCCTTCATTTTTGTACTTTCTAAATCTTTTAATTTAGTCATACAGGGACAAGCGTGTAACTGTCAGGACCAGGTATGTACACATTCGAAGGGTTTAGGTCAGACACGGCCGCAATTAAACTCGCCTGCCCCAGGCACTGAGGACCTTCCTTGCATAACTTACTTGCTCAGCGTGTGTCGCAGGTGCTGCCTGTCTCCTGCATGCTTTTAGAAACAGGCCTTACTCTGGTGATGACGTGGTTGGTCCCTTCTCCTCCTGCTAGGGTCACCCCAGGAGAGCCACACCAGAGCCACTGGTGCCACAAACGCACGTAGCACTGGAAGACAGACGGAGGCTTCTCCAGCTCCATGCTCGGTCTGGCAAGCCCTTCCAGGAGGGGAAGCTGGTTGCATGGCATGGCCTTGTGCTCCCATTGGACCTGGCCACCCTTTTATCAAGAGGCAGCTAAAACGGCAGGGCAGAGATGGCGGGGATCCCCTCTTCCCTTGGTTTCCCCCAAATGCCCTGCAAGGGACTTGTTCTTCTTGCCCTCCCACCCCTTTGAGTGGCCCACCCACGTGCAACTGGGAGTCATTGCAAAAGGGAATGGAAGGGTATGCCAAAAAGAAAAAAGCAGCACCAAGGTGAAGTTTGGTTTGCCTGCCTTTTCCAGGTCAGCAAGCAGTTCAGCTGGAGAATACCTAGAGGACACCAGCCCCCCCCCCTAAAATCCCCAAACTCACCCTTTGCATAGCTCTGAAAGGAGGTCACTCCTCAGCTCTTCCTCCCCCTTCCGAAAGCTCCAGGCTGGCGTGTTCGGAGGCAGAGCAGAGCCTCACGCATGACGGAAGAGGCCCGCCCAGGAGGGTTCCTTCTTCTCCACACATCTGGTTCTTTCAACATTACAAAGAGCCGCACTTTGGAGGCCTCTTAGGGCTGCTTCCCTCTGTGTGATTTCTAAAATGTCATGACGAAAATGTCACATTGCAGGAAGCCCTTGATAAACCCAAACTGGAGAACACTTGTTGAAAAGACCCACAGCCCCCCTCCCTGTCGAAGAACAACTTCGCTCTCTGAATTATATTTTCACGTGCAAAGAAGCCCCCCCCCCAACCCAGCCATCCTCCCTCAAAGGGGTGCAGCGTTTCAAAGGGTCTGTGCCTCTGCTCGGAAGGAGACCCTCTGGCATCAGCTCAGTTGAAAAGGCAGCTTCCCCAGGGGGGCTTCCCCTGCCCTTTCTGCAGGCACTGAATAAACATTTCCGTCAACGTTCAGGGAAGATTCCTCCCCAGGATCCGCTATTAAAGTTGTAACCTTTCCAGCAGACCCCATTAACTCCGTGGGCCTCGGCCGCTGGCTCCAGGCTCTGCGGAGGAAGCTGAGGCCGTCCGTCCGTCCGTCCGTCCATCCGGGAGAGCTTCCTTCCCCTCGAGTTGACTTTGGCCAAACACCACCGACTGGAATTTATCTGGGAAGATGACTCTGGGGGAAGAGTGCTCCTCTTTGCTGTTTATGAACCCTGGTCACCGAGTGTGTAAATACGTCGCCATTCAGTATTTATGAAATGCTGTAAAATGTGACTGGAAGGGCTGGGAGCCCAACGGCAGAAGCCACCCCTGCCAGACCACTGCGGCCACTGGGCGGAGCGCATGGAGGGCAGCTGGCGGAAGTGGGCTCCTCCTTGCCAGGTTTCTGCGGCTGCCAGGCAGAGGCCGGCTTGCACCCAAAATTGATAGACGGAAGCCAATGGGGGCAGGGGCCTCGGCTCAGGGACAGGGCCTCTGCATGGCAGGCAGAAGGTTCCAGGCCAATCCCCGGCAGCATCCCCAGTTTAGGGACCAGGCAGGCGTCAGGAGGAAAGGCCCCTGCCTGGGACCCTGGATGCCGCTGCCTGTCTGAGTAGACCGGACTGCCTGAGAGGGGCTGATGCTCCAGTTCGGCACATGGTTTCTCACAAGGGTTTTTGTGGGCATCCAGTGTCAAGGGGCCAGACGCTGAGCCCTCTGTTTAAAGATTTCCAGAGATGGAGAACCTACCACCTCCCGAGGAAGCCTGTTCAGTTAGAAAAAGAAAAAGAGTTAGTTTTTATACCCCACTTTTCTCTACCCTAAGGAGACTCAGGACACCTTGTGAGGAAGGTGGGGCTGAGAGAGCTCTAAGAGAACTGTGACTCACCCAAGGTCACCCACCAGGCTTCATCTGGATGGAGAAGTGGGGAATCAAACCAGGCTCTCCAGATTAGAGGCCACCACACCACATGGGGTATAAAAACATCTCCAGGGGAATTTATCTCTGTCACCCAGTGATCTGCTGTAATTCCGGGAAATTTCCAGGCCCCACCTGAAGGCTGGCAACCCTATTAGCCCCCCAAAATCCTCAAACCCATCATGGCGGAAGAGCTAGGTTCCCTCTTGACAGGTTGGCCATGGGAATCCCAAACCTCAGTCTCGGAGGAGAAGAGCCGCTCTGTGACGTGGGAAGGGGCCACACGGTCGGTCAGAGCCCCTTCTCAGCAAAGTCCTGCCCGGCATCCAGAGGAGGGAACAAAGCCCCGCCTTTAAACAGCTGCCAAAATTGGCCCCCAAATCCAGGCCACCTCCATCAAGGCTGGGAATTGATCCTTCTCCGCCTGCTGTTGGGCTGCGCTAAAAGCAAGATTGATTGTAAGTTTGTGTTGTAAAAGCACATCATTATTTCGGCACATTAATACAGCACCTTTTGGCACAAATTGATGTTATTTTTATGATGTTGTTTATGGGCCTGAATAATTGGATTGATTCTTAATTTCAAAGACTCCAGCAGGAAGCTAGAGAGGAGGCCCCAGAAGGAAGGCTTGCATCTTAGGGGCCCTGGAAGCACCCCACAGACTGGGAGGGGGGCAGTAGGCATGCCAGGGGGGCCCAGGGATCCCCCCTATTTACAGCTCACCTCCAGGCAACAGAGATCAGTCCCCCCCCCCAGAGAAAAGGACTGCTGTGGAGGGGGGACTCCCTGGAGGCCCCTCCCCACCCCAAATCCCGCCCACTCCTGGCTCCCCCCCCCCCCACAGTCTCCGGGTATTTCCCAACCCAGAGCTGGCAAGTCTAGGGGAGAGAGATGCCTGCCCACCCTGACCCCCGCCCACCCCCATATCCAGCACCGGAGAGTCCTGGGCTGTCTCCCGTGGGAGGTGGAGGCCTCCTGGAATGGTCTGGCCGGGGCTCCTGGTCTGCCCCTTATGGGCCAGTCCTGTCCTCTGCTTGGGGCAAAGTGGGCTCTGGATCAGCTAGAACCCTCCTGGGGCTCAAAGGTGCAGAATGTTCCTGGGCCCACATCTGAACCCCAGAGCCCAAGAATTGCGGAGGGGTCACAAGAAGACGCCGCGGGGCCAGCCCCAGCTGCAAATGTCCCCTGCCTAACAGCAAGTGCAGCAGCAACGCGTGTCCCTGTGAGCCCCCATCCCAGGGGCTCCAGAGGAACCAGCCAGGAGGGCAAAGCGGACCAACCATTTCCGGATTGGCTCTGACAGAGCCGTGTGCAGAGGAGGCCTTGGGCCCTTGCTTTGCCTTGGCTGTCCAAGGCCTGGATTAAATCCTGCCTGTCAGAGCAGTGAGCAGACCCAGGCGGCTGTGAGGACAGCGGAAGCGGTTGCCATGGCAAGCTCATTGCCCAGGGCCCAAATACAGGCAGATGTTCCAGGTGCTGCAGCTGGAGAGGCGCTGGGGAGGGCAGTGGGCAGGGATGGCTGGCACCGCTCAGGGCCGTGTGGGGCTCTTGCTGGGCCACAGGCAGCTCTGGAAAGAGTTCTGAAATCAGTTTGCAAAATAAAAATCCTCCAGCAAGTGCTTTGATCTCGAATTTTCTTTGAAGACAATTGAATTTTACATGGTCTTATCTCAGGGAAAGGAGACAGCGGCACATCTGTCCTCGCCAGTGCCACCGCTCCGGAGGGCTGCATCGCCAATGCTCCTGCGTGGCACATCCCAAACAGAGCAGGGGGGGGCAAAGATACAGAATGTGCAGACGGGGCCCGCTTCACCTCTGGGCTTTCACAGGCTCCTTGATTGGCCAGCCACAGCCTCTGCTTGGCCTCTGTTCTGCATTCCTGCAGTTGAAGCTCTCCAGAGGTAACCCCTCCACATCTGAGGAGGAGGAGGAGGAGGAGGCGGAGGAGGAGGAGGAGGAGGAGGAGGAGGAGAGACGGCTTTTTGTACCCTGCTTTTTAATATGAAAATAGTCCCAAAGCACTTTACAATTACCTACCCTTCCTCACTCCCCAACAGAGACCCTGTGAGGTAGGTGAGGTTGAGAGAGAGCTCTGAGAGAACTGGGACTGGCCCAAGGTCACCCAACTGGAGGAAGATTGGGGAATTGAACCCAGTTCCCCAGATGAGAAGCCCCTTCTCTTAACCATGACACCCGCTGCCTCTCAACAGCATCCTCCCACCCAAGCTCCCCAGCACTGGACTGCAGCTGTGGCCCCTGGGGCGGGAGGGAGTGGACATCCCTAACACTTAGCAGCCACTGCAGTCCCTTCCTCCATGAATTTGTCCAGGGCCCTTTTAAAGCTTTCCAAGTTGGCATCCATGACTGCATCCCACTGCAGTGAGTTCCACGGAGTAACTATACACTGGCTAAAGGACAACTTCCTTGGGTCCATCCTGACCCCCCAGTCTTCAGCCGCAGTGGATGACCCCAGGGAGGAGGCAGCAAGAGCTTCTCCCTGCCCGTGCCCTCCATGCCCCGTGGCACTTCATAGACCTCTAGCATGCCCCCCCCCCGCTCCCCGTAGGACAACCAGGTTCTCAATGCACCATTTAAAAAAAGACTTCCTGACTTTTAAATCAGTCAGGAGAGTGAATGAATGTGGCAGGCCAAGGAGCGCCCTGAGTGGGGGGTGGGGGGATGGAGGGGGGCAGCAGTCCAGGCATGAGATGTCACCGGCACAGTCCCGCTTTCACTGTGAAAGGGGGAAGCTCTGAAAAGTTCCGGGTGGAAGTTCACAACTCAGCCAAGCCTGTGGATTGGAAAAGCGACGTTCTGATCCACACTGGAAGTGGGAGTGCTCTGATCTTCGGGCACCTTGTGATTGTCTTGGCAGGCATCAAATGCACAATGCCATCGCCTGTCAGCTGTCAAAGACGGGGCCCGGCTGCGTCTCATCCATCCCGCCCTGTCAGGTGCTAAATGCCATTACATGTTAACTGTGGCAAAGGCTGAGATGTGCAGGCCGTTGCCAGCCCACCATTCAGTGCCGTCACATTTCCAGTACTGAACACCTAATAATATCGGCTGTCAACTACAGATACCAAATATTCAGTGAATATTCAACAAATGCAGTAGAATTCAAGGCATATCTGGAAAATATTTGACATCAAAACCTGCAGAGGAGAATTTGGATGAGCAAATTTGCGTCAGCTCCAGTTCTGTTCTGGGGCTTCTGGGCTTTCCTCCACGGATCTTGCCTAACACCCTCCCAAAGCCTCCCAGAGCATGAATGTGGCGTTGGCTGCGGCCCTCTGGTTGGCTAATGCGCTCCAGGTTCTGGGGCGGAGAAAGGTCTTTCCCAGCACCAACCTCCAGGAGATGTCCAGAGCGGAGCGGAGGGCCTTCTGCGTGGGGCTGGGCTCAGGGGCAGAGCCTTTCCTTGGCATTCTGAAGGTCCCTTCAACCTCGCAGCCTCTTCCGTGGAAGGGATCAGGCAGGAGATGCTGTCAACGTCCTCCACCTGAAACCTTGGAGAGCTGCTGCCAGTCTGGATAGCCTTGGTGGACTCAGGGTCGATTCCAGGATCGGGCAGCTTCAGGCTTCAGGCCTGCAAGTGAGATGCCCTAATGCAGAATTACAAATGCCCCAGTCACTGGACACCACCTCCCGCTCCTCCAGAGCCCTGGGAAGGCCCACGAGTTGGGACCAGGCCCTGTGGAGCCCGAGGAGTGCGGTTTCTTTCAGCCACCTGCCGACAGCACCAGGAGGCAGCCCTGCAGAAACGCTGGCTCTGAAAAATTAATTCCCACTCAATCTCACTGCAGATCTTCTCGCCGGGGATGGGTTCCCCTTCATTACTTCCTCTGCCCATTCTTCTTGCACAAAGATGACAGACACGGAGCGCAAGAGATGTGGCCTCTTATCTGCAGAACTTCGTTAGCAGGCTACTTAAATCATTCTAATTACTCCAGAAACACCCCATTAACTTTCCCAATGAGATCTGCTGGGGGCGGGGGACACCCTCACTTTGGCCCTCCTGTTTATCACACGGCTCACAGGAACAACACTCCCAGGGTGGGGCCCCCAGCAGGGAAATGTCCCGACATTAGGCATTCAGCCTCCATTACAGCCACTGATTGCTGTGGACTGATTGAGCGAAGGCCTGATTGTCGGATGGAGAGCAGAGGCAGAAGAGAAGGGCCCCAAGAGTCAAAATTACAGAGGAAATCATGAGCAATGGAAATGCCAGGAGGGAGAGCTCAGGATCCTCAAGGGAAGAGCTGCAGAAGTCTGCCTGCACGTAGGATGGGCGCTGCGGAAAAGTTTGTGTTTCGTGCCAAACAGAATCAGCCAGAAACGCCACATGGTGGTCGTGGTGACTCTTACTCAGCTTGGTGGTGTCTGCGGAGGCCTTCTGCTGCCCCTTCCTGGGCCCTGAAGCCTCAAGACTGCCCCTGCTCCTGGGCCCGCCCTGGCAGCCATGGCTGGAGCTGTGGGGCTCCTGAGGACTTTCTCCCCCTGCTGTTTGCATACAGACTTGTAGTCAGAGGCCTTTCTGTTGTTATATGGAGGATTTGTTGAGTTGTGACCCTTTGGGAGAGAAAGTTTTCAAAGCTGCCCGTTTAGCTAATCAAACCCTCTGGTCCATCGTTGGTGTCTTTGGAATAACACCAAACAGAAGTGTGGTTGGGAGCTGGACTCCTGAATCCACTGTCCAGTCATAAAAGCTGGGACCGAAAGTGGCTGGAAGCAGAGGGAGGGAAGCCAAACACGCTCGAGGGGAGGGGACTTAAGCCTCATTTGCCCCCTGCTCTCCCGCGTAGGGTCAGGAGCCAGCAAAGGCGGGGCCAAAGGAGAGGTTCCTCCATCCTGTGGGAGGGCTTGGGGGGGGCTGCCCCAGGCACTGTGGGGCCTTCTGCTCCGTTCTCTCTCGCAAGCCTTTCCATGAAGTCATTGCTTCTCAAGGTTGCATCCCCACTGGAGAAACGCAGCAGGAGAGCAATTATATATCATTAGTAATAAATGTGTAACTCCTTCAATTAATTAGTTCCCTTTAATCATGTAAAAAAAAACCCTGTACATTTTCCAAAATGACATAAAAAGGAATAGAAATAAGTGTAATATTTGTGAAAGGGAATGAAGTGAGTGGCCTTTAAAGATCCTTTTGCCCCTGTAGAAAGAAGGGGGGCGTGTTTCCTCGGTGTGTGTCTGTGTGAGGTTCTTCTTGCCCGGATCGTGTCTAGCGGCTGGCAGTCTCGAGGCTAGATGTTTTAGGAGCCACAACCCTGAGAGGAAAGATTGCTGGACAGAGCGTGTCGCTTTCTGTAATCCACCTTCCTGTTGTCCCCGTAAGAACTGGGACCTACCAATGGGGCTTCTCCCCGGAAGGAGCACGGTAGGCAGGCTTTTTCCAAGGGGACTTCCTGCCCGCCAGCCCTGCCATGCAGACTGCTCCTCTCGGCCCGCTACGTGCAAACTCCATGTCCGTTCCCTTGGGCAGCCCACGGCAGCACAGGAGGCCAAAAATGTCAGTGGATTAGAATAGTCTCCAGGTATGAAAGACCATTAATTAGAGCCCCCAATTTTTAATTAAGGGCTGCTAGAGCCCAAATGTTTGTCACATTTCAGCTTATGAAAAACTTGGAACTGATTATTTCCGAGGGCCCTGCAACCGAACAGTTAGATTCACGTCCAGGAGCCCCTAAGAGACCAGAGAGTTTCATGAGAGCTAAATGCTCAACACACCGTTTGTTGGCATCCAAACAGCTCAAGCTTGCATGATATTGGGGGGGAGGGTGACTGAGCATGTACAGATTTGCATTAGTGGTTCCCTGCCACCCTCAGTTACTACAACATCTGCCACTGAAAAAAAACATCTGCCACTGAAAAAGGAGAGAAGATCTGGGATTTATACTACCTGAAGGAGTCCCAAAGTGGCTTCCAATCGCCTTCCCTTCCTCTCCCCACAACAGACACCCTGGGAGGGAGGAGAGGCTGAGAGAGCCCTGAGAGAACTGGGACTGGCCCAAGGTCACCTGTCTGCCTGGGAGGAGGGGCAGGTGCTCTAAACCACCGCACTCTGGTCAGGAACCCAAAAGTTGAGCTGCAAAGCAATATTAAAAAATCATATCTAATATTTATTAAGTGAAGTGCACCAATAATGTATCAAAAACAACACATCTCTAACTGCACAAGACAAGACAGACCAAACGTGTTCCAACCCACAGGGGTCTTCCTCAGTGGTCAGTATTTTGTGTGAGATACTCTCTTGCATAAGAACAGAAACTAAGGGCTTTCTGGGTGGCAAAGAAAAATCTGTTTGGTGTAGCTCCAACTAATAATATTTCTGAAGTATCTGGTTTGGAGCCCCCCTAAAATGAGTCTTATCTGAGGCCACCACTCTCCACTTTTGCCTAACTCTGCCTCAAGAGTGCATTTCCAGGTGTGTCAGAAAAAGATACTTTAGAAACATTAGCTGGAGCTACACCAAACAGACCTAAAAGGAAGATTTTGAAAGCAGCAAGGGGGGAGGTGCCCTGCCCTTGAAAGGCAGCACTTAGCAAATGAGGCTGCAAGAGCTGAAAGGACAGGAGCAGCAAGGGAAGGGTTAAAAAGCCTCATTAGGCTGCAACAGGAGCCTCAGCTGGGTGGGAGCTCATATCCTGGCTGTGGGGGCGGAGAAGACAGAGCAGTCTGCTTCCGACAGAGCCTTAGCTGAGGAACTCCTCTGAGGAGAAGCTCTAGTGAGGCAGCGGAGTTTTCTAGGGAGAGCTATTCCACACAGAGTCTGGTCAACCAGAGCAGTTGTTTGGCAGTGAAAATTTGGGAACGACAGGTTCTGCCTTGTTAGAAAAGAGGTGTGTTTCCTAAGCAGATAAGTGAATGGGAGAAAGAACTTCAGATTCCTCACAAGGCAATGGGAGGCTGGTTCATCCCAGAAGGGAAAAGTGATGGGACAGGCAGGAGTCCAGGGGATAAAGTGATTTTTTTTTAATGTGGTTTGGGAATAAATACAGCAAAGAAACCTCTCAATTTAAACACCTTAACAATTGAAAAGCCTTAACTAAGAACTAGAAAGTGTGAGCTAACTGATATAAAGAAAACTGATTGCTCAGTTTCTGACTTAGGTGTTTCTAATTTACCTTCTGAAGGTTATTGGACTAAGGTGTTCAGCCTTGGGGAACAGGGTGGGAAAAGACACACTGAGACTTTTATTCCCTCCACAACTTATTCTCCAAGTTTCCATTAAGCCCGAGCTTGACCCAACTCAAGGGCAAGCATGAGCCTTTTGACTGGAGAAAAGAATTCTCCCTAAAAACCAGGGTATTCACCAGCCAGCTGAAGTACCCAAAGGAAACAAGGATGTGTTGAAGGCTCATAATGCGCTTTCACTGTCAATGTCATCATGTCCATTGAGTTGTTTAGTTTCTGTAGTGGTGTGTCCATAATCTGGACCTTAAAATGAAAAACTGAGCATCCGCCATAGAGCCTGAGAAATTGTTTGGGGTGTTCATCAAGTGAACCTCAGTGGCAGACTTATTTCTGTTGCTTCCTACCATGAGAACAGAGAAAAGGCAAAAGCAGAAATCTTGTTAAATATTAAAATCTTTGGAAACTAACCATAACAAATTTGGAGGTAACAACATTTCAAAAGTTAACAAGAGGGTGCCAAAACCTAGAATTGATAGAAAGACACAAAATACAAAAAGAATATTTTATACTACAAGCAAAATACTGGGGAAAGGTACAAAAGCTAGCAGCCTGCTAGTCCAAAGAGCTTCAAAATACATGTGGAGAGTTAGAAAAATTGCTGAAAAAACCACAGTAGGGATATTGTTGAGATTTTTGCACACTCATTATTTACATACTTTGTGGACACCAAATTTTACACCAACCCAAACGTTTCCTAGATACATGTATTAAAAATGATTTTCTCTTGAACATATGGAGAAACTTGATGCACAAGTTTCCCTAGAGGAAATTATAAAGATAATTTAAAGGTAATAAAACCTAGAGGGGAGATGGATTTCCACATGATAATCTAAGGATTGATGTGACCCACCTCTAGTGCACGTACTCTAGCTGTGTAGAAAGGCAGGATTCCTGAAACTCATGAGAATCCAGCATTGCTATTACCCCTAAAATAGGGTAATGACTCTGCACCAGTAGCCTCATGCTGTCCTCTCTCCTTGCTAATCCAAGATGGCAAGATATTTACAGTCCTTATGGCATCTAGGCTAAGTGAAATGATCCATTGTTATGTTAATTGTGATCAAATAGCCTTTGTTGCACACAAATAGCTGATACTCTCCACAGGACCCTGAACATTATACACAGCTGTCAAAAGAGTAATTTACAAGCCATTATTTTCTCACGATGCTGAGAAGGCATTTGATCACCTGGAGAGAGAATCTTCCTCAGATCCCTTTTGGAACATATGGGTTTGGGGAGGGCTTTCTGTGGGTATTCCCTGTTGGACACCAACTGCCCAGATAAAGCAAAGCAATTCTAAATCTGAAAATTTTGAAACTGAGGCATCCAGCAAGGATTGTCCCCCATCATCCTTTTAATCCATTTTATCAATGAAACCACTAGCAGAAGCTATTAGGCTCATTGATAAAATGAAAGGTGTAACATTAATTAAACTACAACACAAAATTGGCCCATGACATAGTACTAGTTCTTTCACAGTGTAAATCCTCCTTGTCAGTTATTACGAAAATCCTGGGACAAAATAAGTCTCTTGTAGGGCTTCAAAATAAATTCTAATAAATCAGAGATTAGACCCATCCACATTTCTCAAGAAGTCAAGAAATTTATCCCCAAAAAGTTTTAATTTGAAATGGATATGGAAATCATGGAGGTGTTTGGGTCAGAAGGTAACAATTAATTTGTGAAATTTAATCAGCCTCTGGTCTTGAAGACTGTTAAAGACTGAGTTAAATATAACTTATTATAGCAACAATCCAGTTATTAAAAATTATATTCTCTAAATTCTTGTTCTGCTTTCCAATGCCTATAATAAAAATTCCCCATAAAATGTTTAAAGAATAGCAGGCAATGTTAATCAAATTTATTCAGTCAAAAACCTGCACACGAACTTGTGTTATGCAGAATCGCATCCTTGGTTCTTCAGGGCCAGTATCGTCTACCCCGGCCTCTCTCAACTTTTGTGCTGTTGAGAAGCCCCTGAAACATTCTTCAGACTTCAAGAAACGCAGGAGTGGGACAAGGGTGCAGACGATGGCTGTGGACACGCCTACCTGGGGCCCCCTCATTAAAAATCTTAAGATACTCTGTTGTGAAAGAAGCTCTGAACCTCCCCAGCTTGCAACTTTATTGTGAGGCATCACAGTTTCATAATATCTTTTAATATGTAGAACCTTTAAACTTAAATCAATGGGTGCAAATAGATCAAATAAATGGGTGCAAATAGATTTTTCATCTCCATATTTCCTTGCAGAAATAACTTGGATGGCATCACTTAATAGATCTACTAAAATAAAATTTAATCCATATATGCTTCTAGCTTTTAGTTTTATGGGATCAATGGAGGTCAATTGTCCATGGTATTTCACTAGTGGAAACATTTATTGGCAAAACTTTTTCTCCAGTACAAATCCCAAGAACCAAGGAAGGGCCACAAGAGTAAGATGGCCAGATATTCCGCCTTTGGCGGGACAACCCCACATTTTGGGGGCATTTTCCCCACGTCCTGTGTCATTTTTCAGATGTCCCACAGCGTTTCTGTCCAGCCTCTGCTTAAACACTTTCAAAACAGAAAACTCACCACCTCCCAAGGAAGCCTGTTCCACTGAGGAACCGCACTTAACTGTCAGGAACTTCTTCTGGATGTTTAGCCAAAAATTATTTAAAGAAAAAACTAAACTTCAAGATCTAGCAAGACACGAGGACACATATTCTGGTTTCAGTATCTCCAGATACAGCATTTATTTCAAACTTTGGTTGTAAAAACAGTCTCTCTATAGGCCATTAACTCTCTTTGAAAAATAGATCTCTGATAAGCAACGGGAGAATTAAAATATCATTTCCATGCTCTGTAAGAATGTGGTAGATCTTGTTTGGAATGAATACCCCACAGACCATTTGAAACGGGCAAAAGAGATTAGCGTAACTCATAGCAAGCAAGAATTGGCACTTATGCGTAAAACGTATTCATTTTGCTCATCTCCTTGCACATTAAAGAATTGTCATGTCAGATTATGAACAGAAGGTATCGGACACCTCCAAAATCAGATGACGTTTGGCCCAAATGCATATATTTGTATTGAAAAGGCTGGGGGGGGGGGTCAGTTCCCTTTTAAATGGTTGGTGTCACTGCCTCAAAATTTCACAACTCTGAATTCTTATACGAAGTATGACAGAATATAAGACTCCCATTAGAAGTGTCCACAGCATTATTGGAAATGTTTGATCACAAAGCAGTCCCCAAAGCTGCTAAATTCCTAATCAAATATTTTGGTAAAATAATTTTAAAATACTAGTTTTAAGAAGGGTATCATAAGATCTTGGAACCTCAGCCCAGCCCAATCCATCGTGCACAACAGACTCACAAGCAGGTGGCCTCCCTGCCCAGAATTCCTTGGGAAATCTAAGTGGAAAGTTCAGAATAGGCCAGAACAGGCTTTTGGAATCTTTGACCAACCGCCCAAATTTTACAGGATGTGAGTCCATAATTGCTCACTAATCTAAGCCTGCCTGCTCTGCTTATGGCTGTTGTTATTAGTGGCTCTTCCTTCACTGTCAATTAACCATTTATGCCTTTTCTTTATTGTGTGCTATTACTATTATTGTTACCATAATTATCCATAAAAATGGCTGATGAATAGGCTGGCTTTGTGAAAGGCCCGCATTTCCCTCATTTGCTGCTGGTCCTTTTGCTTTCCTGGTGGTGAGGGGCAGGTTTCCTAGCAGCCCAGTGGGGCAGGGATGCACCGGAATGACCCAGCCCCGGAACCCCTGGTGGAGCCTGAAGGTTGCCTGAACACGGGGTGTGCTCCTGCCCCCTGGGAGGAACGGGACGTTGCCGCTGTGGGGGTCCCAGAGGGCTGAGATATGGGTGGACCTCAAACTCACACCCCTGGCAGGGCCCTAGTATTATTTCATGATTATTTTTTCAATTTGTTACTCGCCACTCCCAGCAAGCCGGCTCATGGCAGGTCACACAGCAAACCAATACAATAAGGCCCCGGTAAAATCCCCATTAAAACCCAACAATTACAAAAAATACAGCAATAACAACATGGCAGCAAAAAATAAAAGGTATAAGCCCTCCATAAACAGAGGGGCTATGAACCAGGACAGTGAGAGTACAACCCTGGCCACATCAACGATGGTCACAATGTGGCCGCATGTCTTTTCCCTCTAGGCGTTTGCTGGCAGGGGCTCATGGGAATTGTAGTCCATGGACATCTGGAGGACTACAGGTTGACTACCTCTGCTCTAGGCACATGGCCGCCACCTAAGCAGAAATTAAACCCCCAGATCGCCATTTCAGGTTGACCCAAGTCCTTTGAGAGTTTGAGGGTCACTAAAAGTTCTCTCTCAGAGTTTTGGGAGTCTTCCATGTTTCTCCACTGGGCCAGCGGGCAGCAGTCCCCTGCTTGGCAGATGCGTGGGCCCAGGCATAGCCAGGGAGGCTTCCAGATTGTCCCAAAGCTTTCTCATGCCCCACTGACGACAGCCAAACACAGAACCAGCCAAGCATCGCAGCCAGGAGTCCAGTGCCCACTGGCCCAGCCCCCTGGCAAGGACTTTCTGGCTGCCTGGCTCAGAAGGCTCTGCCCCCAGAGAGGTCAGCCAGCCCAGGAAGAGCTGGCCCTGCGTTGTCCGTTTTAAACATTTCATGGAGCAGCAGGGGACCTTGACCTCAGCTGTTCGCCAGCCCTCACCTCTCAAAAATGAAAAGGGACCAAGTCCCGCCGAACACCTGGGGCCTTCCGCTGCATGGCTCCCTTGCTTCCTCCCTCCTGCCCCAGGGAGTCCCGTTCAAGGCAAGGTTAGGGTTTTCCTACATCGCAAGCTCTTTGGCTGCTGAAATTCCGGAACTCAAGCAATTAACAATGCAGGATTTCCTTCCCTGTTAAAACCCAGAGAAATGCCAGGCATTGGTCAAGAGAACCAGAACAAGGGTGCCTTGGTGTGTCGACTCGGAAGGAGGAGGGGGAAGAAGAGGAGAAGAGTTGGGCTTGATACCTGCTTTTCACTACCAGAATGAGTCCCCACGCGGTCAGGGACAACAACAGTACTGGACAGAACTGGGAAAAGAATAATTTCCATAGGCCTAAACCTCATGCCCCGGCTTCATGGCTATTCTAAAGGCCCATTTCCCTTGCAGAGAGGGCCATCGGAAGCCCATGGTGCAATGTAGTCAGGTGACTCGAGTAAGTGAGTCTGCCCATATGCCCCAGACAAAGGCAAAGCATGCAAACTGCCAAATTACACCAATTTTGCCAAGCAAATGTAGCTCCTCTCCCCCCACCCCTCTTGACCACCAGTGCATGCCTCCCTGGCCATTTCGCTGTTTTTTCCCCTCCCGCAGTGCAGGGTGATGCGGGCTGCTAGCCTCTTGTCTCGGAGGTGTCCTCAGGTGAGGTGAGGGGGGCTCCCTTCTGGTTCCAGAGGCCCTGCACGGCACCCGTCCTTGGCTGCTGGCTCTGCCCGGCCCTCTGTGGGTTGTTTTTGATCTCATAGCCAAGCAGGAGTCTCCAGCAATGTTGACTCTGAGATTTAATGGATAAGGCCACTGTAAATCATTCCTTTCCTTTCCTTGGCAAGGTCTTCATCTGTTGTGACTTGGAGAGGAGAAAAGGTGGCCAGGGTCAGGAAGCAACAATGTTACCAGAGAGCAAATATTTGCACATGAGAAATGGTGTGTGTGTGGCATGGCCACACCATGTACTTGCAAGGCTTATGGCCTCTTCCAAAATTGCCCTTGCACTCAGAGCCCTGACCTAAAGTGACTCCCCCCCCCCCAAAAAAAAGCCAAGAGAAGCCTGCCAATCAAGTTGAGTGGCAGAGCAGGTGTGTGACGCAGCCGCCCTCTGCTGGACGGAGAGGGAACAGGAGCTGCTGAGAGCCAGCTGGTTTAGTGGGAAATGCTGACTCAGCAGAAGGAATTCTCTCCTCGCAATATTAATTGTATGCCAGGAAAACCATCTGCCAGGAACAGAAAAGGTACTCTGCTCAGTCATCACCTGGAGGTTTCCCTTCCACTGTGATACATGTTCAGCCCATGTATTTTAAAATGCATTTCCTTTGCTCAGACATCCCTGCAAGTGAGGCCTTCTCCCTGTGACCAAATCCCACCTTCAAAGTCTGACTTTGACCCTTGGAACCGTTTTCAGTGAGCATGAAACCATGCACGAGTCTAGGGCCTACGCGACCAACCAGCAACAGGGGTCTTCGCCTGAACTGCAGCGAGTTCACTTCTCCAGCTTCACTTCTCCAGCTGCCAAGCAGGGATCCTCGGGGGACTTCTCCTGAGGTGGGGGGGGGGGATTCTCTCAGTAAGGGCAAGGGCTAGAGGGGAAGCTGATCACAAATTAGTCAGATAAGCAGATACACATAATGAGGATGAGAAAGTTCAGAAACAGATAAAGCAAAGTGATGTAGGATAAATAACAACTAAGGGGGAAAGCAGTCTAAAGCGAAAACCAACTGATATTAAAGTCCGAAAACACAGGTTAGGAGCAGCCAAGACGGGGTCTTGCAGAGCACTTAGAGACCGGAGTGGCTAAGGAAGTTAATGTCTCAGTTTAAGCCAGGATGACATGTTGTGTTTAATTTCTTGTTAAGTTCTCGTTATGCATTTTCATGTAAGAAAAGCCCTGCAGGATCAAACCAGGGGTCCATCTAGTCCAGCATCTTGTCTCACAGGGTGGCCAACCAGTGTCTGGACAGCCAACCACAGGGCAGAGAGGCTGAGGCTTTCCCCAGATGTTGTCTCCTGGCTCTGGGATTCAGAGATTGAGTGCCTCTGAATGTGGAGGTTCCCCTCAGTGACCACAACTAGTAGCCATTGAAAGACTTCTCATCCATGAATCTAGGTTGAAATAAGACAGCTTTGTTTATTTGATCAAGCAAACAACTGGTCTGCCTGCTCACGGGTATGAGGTCCAAGATCAGCAGCAGCAGCAGAAGCCCCTGGGCTACGTGCATCCGGCTTTTAGACCTTTTTGTTACAAAGGATGTCACCAAGGGAATGACCCTTCTGACACTTGCCTATCAATAGACGCTTATCCGTATTAGGCTTTCAGTCAGAAACCCCCCTTCAGCATGATAGGTGAACTTTTGCAAGCAGGCGAATCGAGCCTTTTGGCAGTCCAGCTGGAAACAGGATGCCGCTAGCCCACCTCAAGGACACGTGGCTGACTGCAAAACAGCCAGCAAGGATGAGAAACAGGGACTAGCTTTTTGCCTCCAGAAAACTGGGCCTTTCCTTGGCAGCAGGGTGCTGACCCGAACATAGAATGGGAGGGCTTGTATTTTGTGAGATATATCCTTTACATCTGAGGATAGCTGAATGAGCTAGATAGCTTCAGGGGAAGCGAGCCGTAGATAAATTAACTCTATAAAGCCAAGGACTCTTCTGCCTTCCAAAAGGCACTTTACAACATTGTTTTGCTTTCAGCTCAGAAACAGGGAAATTCTCGCTGAGCCACAGACAGACCCTTCTTGTAAACATTTCCTTTTTAACTCTTCTTCGTTGTTTCAACAACAATTTACTGCTTGCTGCTGGCTAACTTCAGCATCTTTTCTAGTAAAACAGCCTGCAGACCCCAATTTCTTTACGAAGTAAATCGGCCTTTTCACCCTGGTTCACTATGAGCCGCAAGCTTGACTTTAAAACTAAATGTCACTCTGTAGGTTTTCTCTGGGGGTTTTAATAAATTAGCTACTGGCCCTGGGCTGGTTCCTTCAACCCCATGCCTAATTTTATCAACATCTACCATGCCCCCCCCACCACATCATCTCTTGTGTCACTTGAAAAGCCCCAGACACTTCAGCCCTTCCTCCTAGGGGAGGGGCTCCAGCCCCCACATCACCTTGGCTGCCCTCCTGGGCATTTCCTCCAGCTCTGCAATTCCTTTTGGAGGCAGAGTGATCAGAACTGTACGCAGCCTTCCCACTGAGGTCACGCCAGAGATCGGTCTAGCAGCCCAGCACCATTCCTTGTTCATGGTTGGTTGGCTGGTTTTTACAAGCATCAGTTAGCAACCATCATAGCCGCACTTTTAAAAGACTGATTGTGCCTGTTAATGTTCTACAAAGAGATATTCACTTTAAATCAGTCTGTCATGTATTGCAGTGTCAGTCCTGAAGCACTGGTGTCCTGCAATTCTGTTTGGTATTTTTATTTCAAGATCATAAGCTTGCCTTGAGTGTTTAGAGGGAAGGGAAGGGAAGGGAAGGGAAGGGAAGGGAAGGGAAGGGAAGGAAGGAAGGAAGGAAGGAAGGAAGGAAGGAAGGAAGGAAGGAAGGAAGGAAGGAAGGAAGGAAGGAAGGAAGGAAGGAAGGAAGGAAGGAAGGAAGGAAGGAAGGAAGGAAGGAAGGAAGGAAGTGTGGGGGGGAGGTGAGGAGAAAGCAGGTGAAGAAGCATCCAAAGGGAAGAGGACTATTTTCCCTTCACCCCAGCCCAGACTCTGGGCCATGCTAACACCCTCAACACCTACTCCCCACATAGCACAGCTCTTCCTGGCCAAGCTCTGGGGATGCGCCCTTCTCAGCCCTCCCATTATTCCCCTTCTGCTTTGAGCCTGGAGGGCGGCTCTTCCCTTGGCGGTCCAGGCCTTGGTATCTGGGCACCCCCATTCTTCCTGGCCTGTGATTTACCGCCTGCTCCTTCACCCCGTTCACTTATTGCAGCATTTTTACATTTTCCATCATAAATCCAGCACACCAAGATGATCCTGATCTGAAGGGCCTCCTTTAATTTGCACAAAGTGTGTGACCCGTGCTCTCGTGAGAACCGTTGTGCCGTGTTGGACCCGCTCCCTTTCCCTTTGGCGCCATAAATCTCCAATCCCTGCCTGACAAGGTCGCAGCCTTGATACTCTAATTGCACATTATGCTCCGGGAGAATTGGCATTCCTGCTTCCGCTGCTCATTCATGGGAACGATCACTCTGCCTGTCCCTGAGACAGAAGACAGCCGCGGCCGGCGGGGAGAAGAAGCCCTCGGTGGAAAGAGACGACTTGGGGTGGGAGCCAATGGGGTTAGGGAGGCCGAGAGGCCTCTGCTAGCGCCCCACCTGAAGGAAGGCTCCCAGGCTTTCTCCCAGGCTAGTGAAGGAAGACGGGCAAGAAGAACTCCAGGTGACTCAGCTGAGCTCCAGAGGAAGAGCAGGCAGAGAGGAGAGCCAAAGCAGCGGTGCAGCACATCTCCTTAGGGTGGACTCGACTTTAACGTGAGTAAATGAGTCTAACAACAGAACAATGAACAATAAAGGAGCTACATTCAAAAGGCAGAAGGCCTGTAAATTCCAGCTGCGATTCCTTTGGTGAGGCATTTCTTGCTAGTTCACAGGATGGTCAAAGATACTGGAAGAGCGGGTGGGGTGGTCCAGACGGGAGTCAGAAGAGAGGAAAAGCAAGGAAGCAGGTTGCCCAGGCAAATTGTCACCGGGAGTCCGCTCATTCTCCTGCCTGAACTGCTGACAGAGAAGCCACTGGACAGGACAGGAAGAGCCAAGTGGGCAGAGAGGGGGCAAAGGAGGGCAGTGAGGAAGATCTGGGGCCCAGGGACCAAGCCCTCTAAGAAAAGGCTGAGGGACTTGGGAAGAAGAGGGACTGGAGAAGAGGAGGCTGAGAGGGGACTGGCTGGCTCTCCTCAAATATTGGAAAGGTTGCCTCTTGGAGGAGGGCAGGGAGCGGTTCCTGTGGGCAGCAGAGGAGAGGACTCCCAGTAATGGGTTTAAACTACACAGAGAAGGATATCAGCTAGATATCAAGATAACAATGTTCACAGAGTAGTTCAGCTGTGGGATGGGCTGCCTGAGGAGGTGGGGAGCTCCCCTTCACTGGCTGGACAGATCCTTCTCCTGGATGCTGGAGGCTGATCCTGCACTGAGCAGGGGGTGGGACTAGATAGCCTGGATGGCCCCTTCCCACTCTAGGATTCCATAATTCAATCCCCTCTGATTTATTTATTCACTTTGACCCCCCCCCTCTCCATTTTATCCTCACAACAGCCCTGTGAGGTGAGTTAGGCTGGGAGAGGGTCACTGGCTCCAGCTCATCCAGGGAGTTTCCATAGCATGAGTGGGGATTTGAACATGGGGCTCTCAGATGCTAGTTAGACCCTTTTAACTACTGCCCCACACGCTGTTCTCCCAGGATGGGACCGTGTCTCATTTGGCCAGCATTTGTGCACTGTTCACTCAATGCCTTCGTTTGTGGCCCTACTTTGTGCCCCCTCTGCCCTTCCCCTGGCAGGCTGAAGGCCATGCTGCAGAAGGAGGCACAGGCTCCCCACCCCCCTTAGCATCGCAGACCCTCCCCTCTAACTAATCAGCAGAGTGATCCACAGAAGGCCTCTGAATTATGCATTTCCAGCCATCCAGATGCTGCTGTTTGTTACATTTAGATGTCATCCACTTGCCCGTTTTTGATGCTCTACAACATCTCCATCCGCACATGCTAAAATCCACACGTTGGAGATTTAGCACATGCTAGTCATTCCGAGCTCCTATAAACAGGTCATAGTGAGCACCTGTTGGAAGCTCTGCCTTTCTGTCCCCTCCTCCCTTCAAATCCTGACCAAGAGTAACCACCACCCCCAACACCCCCCAAGCTCCTCTTCTCCAGGTTGGACTTCCCCAGTCCCAGGGGCTTCCTGCGTCAGGCTGGGCCTCCAAAGCCCTCACCATGCCTGCCCCTCCCCTCCCCACCACACCGTCTCTGTGTCCGTCTAGGAAATGCCTTCCAGAATGGGAAACAGCACTCAGTGGGGCCCGGTCTGGGCCGTATAGTGGTCCTACCCTAGTATTTGCTTTCTTTGCTGCCGCATCACACTGGCCACTCCAGTCCAATTGGCACTCCCCCCCCCAACCCCAGGATCCCGTTCACACAAGCTGCTACCCAGAAGAGAATCCCCCATCCAGTAAATGTGCATAGCATTTTACTACCCAGATGCAAAACCTTATATTTATCTCTGTTAAATTGCATTATGTTCACATCTGTATATCCCCCCCCATGAGTCCAAATCCCATTTCAGGGATATCACTGGCCAGTCCCTCTCTGTGTCTGGTCTGCTGTGCTTCATGTGCCCTTTGGCACTTCTGTGCTTCATGCATGGGCTTCCCTTGGTGAGCCAGCTGGGTGTAGTAGTTAGGAGAACGGACTTCTAATCTGGCATGCCGGGTTCGATTCCCCACTCCTCCCCCACATGCAGCCATCTGGGTGACCTTGGGCTCTCCAGGGCACTGATAAAGCTGTTCTGACCGAGCAGGAATCTGAGAGCTCTCTCAGCCTCACCCACCCCACAGGGTGTCTGTTGTGGGGAGAGGAAAGGGAAGGCGACTGTAAGCCACTTTGAGCCTCCTTCGGGTAGAGAAAAGCAGTATATAAGAGTCAGCTCTTCTTCTTCTTCTTCTCCTTCAACACCAAAGGGCACTTAGGGGTCCTCCCCCCACCCCCGCTGAATCCCTGCTCTTCTGTCTGTGGTTCCCTGAAGTCTTAATTTGCCTGCTTGCCTCCCCCACAACGAGTCTTGCTTACCTGTCTGCATTACAAGGTCTGATTAGCTCTTTCTTCTCCGGAGAAATAAAGCCCGTCTCTGGCTCAATGAAGAACGGGAGATCTTATATGAGAAGAGACACTTATTTATCCCTTTCCTAGATGGCCTAATGAATAATTTCATGTTTGTGGAAGTGGGTGTTTGAAATTCAAAGACAAGAGATGTATTGCCGAGAAGGCCGGGGGGAGATGGCAACATTAATTTTGCCCTGAAAAGATTTACTTTTAAAAAATAGATTTTACAATTTTAATGCCTCCATTCTTTTCTTGAAATAAGCTGTGGAACGCAGTTAATTAGACTTAAACCCTAAAAGGCTTAGGCAATTGGGCTCCAGTGGAAGCTACAGGAGAAAGTGATCTTTTCATTTTGCAAATTAAATTTATACGCATCACAAGCAAAGCCTGCCTTTAACCACTCAGAAGTGCGAACACTTATATCAAGGGGGAGGGGGTGAGAGGAGGCTGGGGGGATTCTGAAATGACACATCACGAGCCCCTTTTATCTCCCTACATTGGCAAGCGCAGAGACCCCTCTTGGGTCTCCCACAGGAAAGCAAGACTCTTCCTGCTACCTGGAGAGTCACCCGAGGGAGGGCTGTTCGTGCGGCTGTGTCAGAGATGGGTGCCAGTGGCCCAGGCATGCTTCCTCCTGCTCACTTAATTGCAGCACAGGCTGAGACATGGCCGTCAAAAGGTGCATGCAGGTGGGGAGCCCTGTTGGTCTGAAGCAGCAGGAAAACATCCAGGGGCACCTTTAAGACCAGCAGAGTTTTTTCAAGGGATGAGCTTTTGTGGGCACGGCCACTTCCTGAGAGAAGGTGAGGCAGTCTTGCTGGAGAGAGAAGTCTGAGGAAGGGGAGGCAGGCTCTCTCTCTCTCTCTCTCTCTCTCTCTCTCTCTCTCTCTCTCTCTCTCTCTCTCTTCCCCCCCCCCCCCCGGCAGGGGTCCTCCTATGTCCACTTATTCTCCAGTTATGTGTTTGGAAATCCAGCTGGCCGGACGCAGACACCAGAAGTCCTCTGGGGCTCCCTCATCCAGAGCAGACTGATCCAGGCACCTGGACCCTTTGAACTGCTCACAGGGAGCCCGTGAAGATGCGCCACATTTGAACACCATTCACTTAACTGGAAAGGTGCTGACTAGCGTCCTCCGCAGCAGGGGCACACGTGGGGTGGTTTATAGATATCAAAAACCTATCAATGAAATCAACATGTATATCTCCACGATCCATCTGATGACAGCTTAAAATCTCCAGTCTCCATGGCTACGGACAGTGCCGCTTGTGCAGGCGGAGGGAGGGAGGCTTCCATCCCTGCTCAGGGGCCGGCGGGAGGTGGGGGGGGGCACTGGGAGATGAAGCAGCCCAGAGAGTGAGTCTTGAGGAAGGAGGAGACCTCAGTGAGGGAAGACACTGAGCCCCCCCCCCCACTCCCACTCCAAAGCAGCCCTTTTCTCCAGGGGAGCAGATCTTGGTCACCTGAAGATCAGTTGTTAAAGCAGGAGATCTCCAGGTACGACCTGGGGATTGGTAACCACCCACAGATCCAGGCCCCTAGTGTGCTGGCCTGCTCTCCCCCTGCACTCACAACTGCCTCGGCTCTGCCAGGACACTAGAAGCTGAAGACCAAGGCTGAGATGGCCCCAAGAAGGCCCCGCTCCCCGCTGGCAAGGGCACCCCAGCTCTCGCACCTCCCCAGCAGCCCACGCTTGCTCTGAGCCACCGAGCCGTGGCACAGCCGGCCAAACATGCCAGCGAAGGGCTGCCCGTGCATTTTGTGCTCCTGCGCCCCAGTTTAATCTGTGCACCCCCCCCTGCCCCATGGACTCAGTGGGGCCTCCCTCCGTTGCTTGAGCATTGCAGTAATCCTCATTGGTCACTATGGCAACACCTGGCAGCCTCCCTCCCCACCGCCCAGCGCAGGAGCAGCGAGATGCCAAGGAGGCCGAGCGGACTGGAGCCATTCAGCTGCAGAGGCTGCCTTTGGTCTCCTGGGGCTGCGACAATATCCCACACCAATTAAACCGACACTGCCCTGGCCCCCGGCCTCACTTCTGGAGCCATGGCTGGAAGTCTCTGGGCCTGGGAGGGTGGTCAGTCGGCTCAGAGGGGACAGAACCATATGGCTAACGGGGCCCAGGCGTGAATGGTGCTGCACGGCACACCATAAGCCACAGTGAGAGAGTCCCAGGAGAAAGTCCCAGGCCCCCTCCCTCGGCCTTCTCTTGTGGCTCCCACGGAAACCTCTCTGTGGGGGGACTGGGGATGCCATCTCCAGCCAGGGAAATTCTTGCAGGTTGGGGGAGGGAATTCAGTGGGGCTTAAGCTCAACGATTTCCTGCTCCAAAGCTTCTGTGTCCTCCGTGGGAAAAGGTCTCTCTGGTCTGGAGCACAGCTGCTGGTCCAGGAGGTCTCCAGACCCAACCTGGAGGCTGACATCCTACTGGCCAAGTCATCCTCCTACTTCTGCCAGGTCGTTAACCTCCTGCCCTGCTGAAATTATTTATTCCCTCTTCCTCAGTCCCAGACAGCCTCTCATAAGAGCCTAGGAAGAGCCCTGCTGGATCAGACCAGCATCCTGTTTCACGCAGTGGCTAACCAGTGCCTCTGGAGGGCCAGCCACAGGACACGGAAGCCAAGGCCTTCCCCCTGGCTCTGGGATTTAGAATGTGGTGGTTCCCCTCAGTCACCAGGGTTAGTAGCAACCGACGGATTTATCCACCATAAATATATCTAATCCTCTTTTAAAGCTGTTTATGTTGGCAGTGTTTAAATATGCAAGGAGGTACAAAGCACCAAGCTGCTTAAAAGAATAAAATAGTTTTATTTAGAAGAGAAACAACTTTGAATAGAAAGAGAGAAAGAGTCCTAGATAACTGCCTGTTCTGTTCCAAAGCACTCTGCCTCAATTTCTCCCTTTCATTTTATGATCCCAACAACCCTGTGATGCAGGTCAGACTGGCTCAAGACCACTCAGTGAACTTTCACAGCTGAGTGGAGATTCAAATTCTGAGTCTCCCCAAACCTAGTCTGAAATGCTAAGCACCACGCTACAGTGGCTTTCGGGGGGAGGGGGCTGTTGCACTGCAGCAAGCTGCCAGACTGGGTGAGTCATTCAAATTCCTTGCAAGCCCAGATCCTGTTAGGGAGGACTCCTTAGAGGAAGAACCTTGCCAGCAGCTCCCAGCTTCACCTGAGCCTCAGCTGGATGAGAACTTAGCTCAGTCAGATGTTCAGCAGGCAGAGACCAGCAGAAGGGAATGGAGCTGCAGACAAACCATGGCTCAGACTCCAAAGTGGTTGCAGAAGCTCCTCATTCCACTGCCCAGCCTCCAGCTGCAGCTCCCTGTCTTGTTAGACTACTTGGCTTACCTGAGCCAATTAAGCAATGCAGGCTAGTGCTCCAGTCTAAAAGGCACCATGTCAGGTGCTGGGTTGTGGATGCAACTTTGCAGTTACCTGTGACCTGCTAGTTTTTGCCAGTGCCCTTGGACTGCCTGAACAAATCCTTGAGACACTGGACTCTCTGTCCTTGCATTCTGTCTGTCCCCTTGGCATTTGGTTTTGGATACTAATTCTCCCTGCCTTCCTGTCAGCTCATCTATGCTTCCTTCCAGCAGAGTGCTGAAACCTGAGACTAGCACAGTGAGCCAGCCAGAGGTTGGGTAAAAAACCCAGCGCTTATTATTATTATTGGATTTCTAAGGACTCAGCCGCAGAGTGTGGCCACAGTCTCTGGATTTACGTAGCCACTCATTTGCCCATGTTGAGAATGAGGTGTGCAGCCACAGAGCGCTTGACGCTGCCTGTCCCTGCGTGGAATTCGAGCTGGGAGGGGAGGAGTAGCTAAGTAGCCTCCTGCCAGTCCACTCTCTCAGCAGGGTTCTGGACGACAGATCCTCCAGCTGCTCGACTGACTCAAGCCACTTCTTTTCTCTGTCAGTGGAAGACCCCGGCTGCCAACTCCCCTTTGCAGAGATGAGAGTGCGAGACCATCAGGGACTCCAAGTCACCAGCCGTTTCTTTGAGATGAAAGAGGAGAGAGAAGCATATGGCATTTCATTATTTATTTTATTTCTCAAAAGGAAGAACTCCCGGGCCCTAGAGGATTCCTGGGATAACAAAGAGAGAGGGTTTGGATTGCAAAAGATCGGGGGAGCAGGAACAAGAGTCCAAGAGGGACTTTTAGTACAAGGAGAGACACTTCACAGTTAAATCCAAGAAACACAGAAGGATTCATCAGTGAGCAAAAGAGAAAGAGGGGCACGCTGAGAGAACTTGTACAAAAAGAACCCTCGAAGGAAACGAGACAAGACGCAGCAACTGCCAAGAAATGAATTATACATTTGGCTGGCTCTCGCCTTTGTGTGGAGCTTGTGCTGTAGACAGAAGGGAGATCCTAACTGCTCCCGTGACACAAAGAGCTTGTTGAGGAAATGCTTCCTGTTTCCACATCTTCAGGCATCCAGGGGGCAACTGGAAAGGGACCACACTGGGAAAGACACAACCTGAAGACGGGCTGGGAGGGCAGCAGGCATCGCAACATGCAACTGTAAGTGGAGCTCAGCTGAGCAAGACTGCCTCTGCACTTGCCACAAGGACATGAATCCAAGACTTCACCTTTCGCACCCAGAACCAAAGCAAAGTGGGAAACTTTGGGGGAAGTTGTTTTGGAGAAGATACAGCTCTGTCATTGCCTGGATCTCACTGGCCTGCTCTCACTGGGGGCCAGCTGAGAATGACCAGAAAAGTTCCTTCTAGGATCAAGGCCATGGTGCCTTCTGGTGGGCATCTGCCAAATACAGACCACTAGTGTGGTCTAGACCCAGGGAGAGTTTAGGCTGGCTGGGAGCTGGTTGGAGGAAGGAGTCCGTAGCTTGTTTGTGCCAGACCCTGGGGCAGAGCCGCTGCCAGGCATGCAGAAGGCCCCAGGTTCAGTCCCTCATTTTCCTGCCAAAGGGACCAGGGGGAAGGAAAGGCCCCGGCAGCCACCACTGGCCTGAGTGGACAAAGCTGACCTTGATGGCTCAAGAGCCAGACCCGGTAGAAGGCTGTACTCATGGCCCAGCAGTCACGAGGATTTGGCAACCCTTGCGCTAAGGCCTGTGGAAGTAGCTTGCCTGGAGGAATCTACCCTAGGAGTTCAAGTCCTTCACGACAGCCGCCCTAAAGAGACTTGCTTGGGTCTTGCAGTGGAGGGCCCTCACCGCTTCCTGGACTGAGTCAGTCCGCTCCTCTGGGGCCTTGCTCTTTTGGACTGACTCATCAGGGGGCTTTCGGGGTAGGCAAAGGTCGGAGGTGGTTTGCCACGGCCTCCTTCTGCGCAGTACCAACCAGGGTGAGTGGAGTGGCACTGCCGTTGCCTGTGAAAGATGGCCCGCCCACCAGGGTCACCTTCCAGGATGGCTGCTGCTGCTTCTTGCGCCCTTTGTGGGTTCTTCCATCCCCTCCTTGCCAGCACCAGCCAGTGTCTTCTGTGGAGCCCTGAAAGGGGGGGGCTGCAGCTCAGTGGGGTGTCTCCGTTGTCAAGTCCATGCCCCCTTGAACAGACCCCTGAAGGAGCTGCTTTGAGCTCCACTTACAGGCACAAACCCCCTCACCATGTTAAGGGGATAAATAGAAGAGCCACAGTTAAATGCAGTACAAATTTGGGACAGATACCACGGAAGTGAAGACTATCTGGCTAGAACATTTGGAAAACACTAAAATAGCTTCTTCTTCTTCTTCTCCTTCTCCTTCTTCTCCTTCTTCTTTTTTGCCATGGTTGATCCAGGATTGGATATTTGGAGAAGCAATCAAATGTGACAAATCGGACCTTCAAACTTCATTTCCCAAACCAGATTAAGCATCTTCGGGGGCTCACTGGATGCCTTTGAACCTCCTCCCTCCAGTTAAGTCTCCTCCAGTTCTGCCTACACAAGGGCAAGTGCCCTGGGAGAACCAGACTGCCCAAAATGTGCCCCGACGCTGAATCCATCCATCCAGAGGACCCTCCCCTTCCGGCCTCGGCCTTGAATGGGGTGAGCTGCCAAGAGACCTCCTTTTGCACCCTGGCCAAGGAGGAGCTCTCCCCTCCCTGGCACCTCCCAGCCAGGGGAAGGACCGGCCACTGCCTTGCCACGGAGAACCAGGCATTTCCCCTGGTCCCTCCTCAGCCCTCGCAGGAGAGGACAAAAGAAACGCCGTAATGAGCAGGATGCTGCCTGGGCCCCGTGTCACTGCCCATTTGTAATCCTGGTGACAGACGGATCCCGGGATCATAGCCTCCTCTGCCTACTCAATGGAGCTGGATGAGAGCAATTGAACCTCCAAGGAAGATTACCAGCAGTTATGGATATTGCTTGTCATGTTACCCTTGGCAGATGCCTCCCTCAATTGGACAATCTCAGGCATTTCCGGAAGAGGCACTAGACGCGCCCCCCCCCCCTTCTGCAGCAAAACGAGGTCTCTGTGGCCCTCGGGGAGGGTCTGCCAGCATCTATGGCCAGAACTGAAACCCTTGGCTGGCCGTTTAATTGCAAAGTCGGCATCGTTGCAAATCTGCCAGGCCGAGGCAGTGGGGGGGGGCGCTCCCTCGCAGAAAGAGTCCTGATGCACTGGGAACCACACGCTGGCAGCCGAGGGAGGAAGGGTGTGAGGAAGGGCGTGAGGAGGGGAGCCTCTGCCAGGGACCCCAACATGGGCCACCCAGACGTTTCCTCTTTTTAGAAAGGGAGCGGGGCCAGGGGGGACTTCTGCCCAGCAAGGGCTCTGATTGGCCACCCTGTTTTTAAGCCCCCTGTTTTGGCCACAGCTCCCACCCCGGCAGCAGGCTCTTCCCTGTGTGTGGCTGAGGGAAACGGCGGGGGGGGGGCGGCACCTCTCGGTCAGAATCCCAAAGGTCTGCGGGACTTTGCTGGGGACCGGCAGCTCAGAATGGGCCGGGGGCCAGGAATTGGGGGGCAGAACGGAGCCGGCAGAGTTGGGGCCCACCAGGCTGGGGCAGGAGTGGATCTGGAGGGAGGTAGAAGCAGCAAACAGAAGGCCCTCACTGCCCCATCAAAGACTCTTCTAGCCATTGCACAGTCCCCATCCCCCCCCCCATTCCTGTAGCAGCCCCGGTCCTGCCGGGACTCACGGCTCTGGTCATTCATCTGGAAAGGCCCCAGGTGACTCTGCAGGTGGAGCTTCCCCCTTTCCCTTTGAGGACCTGCAGGGACCAGGGGAGGGGTCCTGGGGGTGGACTGATCCAGCCAGGAGGTTCTTTGCTCTGGACAGAGAGAACGTTCTCTTTGAGGTCTTTCCATGGAGCCGATGGTCAGGAGGTTCAGGACGGATAAAAGGAAATACTTTACACAGAAAGTGATTAAAATGTGGAATTTGCTGCTAGAGGAAGTCATGATGGCCCCAGGGATAAACAACTAGCAGAGGAGATTAGACGGATCCATGGAGAAAAAGTTATCAATGGCTCCCAGCCCTGGTGACTGAGGGGAACCTCCACATCCAGAGGCACTAATCCTCTGAACCCCAGAGCCAGGAGGCAACCTCAGGGGGTGGCCTCAGCCTCTCTGCCCTGCATGAGACAGGATGCCGGAACAGGTGGGCCGCTGGTCTGATCCAGCAGGGCTCTTCCGAGGTCCTTATCCATTCACAAGACTGTTGCTCTCAGCCCCCAGCAGAGGCTTCCACTAGATCCCCTGGGCAGGCGTGAGGAGGACGAGGGGCCAATGAGCACAGCCGCCCCACAAGCATCCTGGGTGGAGCAGAGTGGTTTGCAGCCCCTCTCCCCCACGGGTGGCTCCTGCCGCTTCAGGGGTCTGCCTCCTGCTCCTCACTGTCCAGCTGCCCATTTCTGACCTGGGGATGGACAGGAACGGAATGGGCCCTGACACGGGCGAGGTTGAAAGCAACCCCCAGCTCCAGAGGCAGCCTCTCTGCTTGCCGGGGCTCTTGAGGAGAGGCCCGAGTTTGAATTCTCCCTGGGGTTTTTCTTTGCAGGCAGAGATGAGTTCTGGGCTGGCGGCTCCTGCAACCCTGACCCACCCAGGCCTCTGCGAGAAGCGTTTCAGGGTTGCTTCCGCCAGGAAATCTCACCCTCCTGAGAGTGGGCTTGGAGACGCCATGGAAGGTTTCTGCAGGAGGGGGAGGGGGTGGCAGAGATTCTCCCCTTCCCACGTCCATCCTCAGACACTTGTGAGTACAGGCATTCATCCAGCTCAGTGCTCAGTTGCCAGAGGGGGGCATAGCCAATAACTGCACCACAGCTAAGCATGATCGATGAGCACCCCGTGGAGACGTGGTCAGGCAGCGGAGTTGGAGTGCCTGGAGGGTCCAGAGAGAGGCAGCCAGGTCTCCCCCTCGGGCTGCCATTCATCATTTGCAAACAAGGCGTGGGGGGGGGGGGGGGGGAGCATCAGAAGAAGCGCAGTTTAAAGGGTGATCTGGGGCCAAGGGACCAAGCCCTATGAAGAGAGGTTGAAGGATTTGGTAATGTTCAGCCTGGAGAAAAGGAGGTTGAGAGGGGACATGATAGCCGTCTTTGAAAGGTTGTATTTGAAAGGTTGTCACTTGGAGGAGGGCAGGATGCTGTTTCTGTTGGCTGCAGAGGAGAGAACACGCACTAATAGGTTTAAACTACAAGTACAACGATATAGGCTAGATATCAGGGGGGGGGGAAATTTCACAGTCAGAGTAGTTCAGCAGTGGGATTTCACAGTCAAGAGTAGTTCAGCAGTGGAATAGGCTGCCTAAGGAGGTGGTGAGCTCCCCCTCACTGGCAGTCTTCAAGCAAAGGCTGGATACACACTTTTCTTGGATGCTTTAGTATGCTTAGGGCTGATCCTGCGTTGAGCAGGGGGTTGGACTAGATGGCCTCTAGGGCCCCTTCCAACTCTATGATTCTATGATTCTAAATGGTGTGAATGCCTGAGCATGGGCAGAATGTCCCTACTCTCCCTGTCACTCAGCCCCCACAACCAGCTCCCAAGTGTGAGATTAAGAAGAAGGGCTTGAGGAGCAAGACGTGCCTTCCTGTCACCGTTGTGTTGGAAATTAAGCAGGTTTTGCAGGATATTTTCCCAACTGCTTAGAATTTTTATCTCCGAAAAGGGGCCTTTCTTCCTGAAAAGGCCAAGTTTCTGTCCTGGTCTCTTGAAAACTATTTAAATAAACTAGCCCCCTCCCCCAGTGTTCCTTTGGGAAGAGTCACCAGGAGTCTTTTTGCTAATGCAGGGGAAAGTCTCTCTTCTGAAAGAGCTCAGGGACCTGCTGGACCATGTCATGTTTCTCTTTAATGAGCCTTTTGATCAAGGGCATCAGGTGGGCCCAGGATGTGCAAGGAAAGGAATGTTCCATGCTCGGTGCTTTAATGAAAGCTGGGCCTCCGGGGGGTGGGCAAATGCACCAGGAATCGTCCCCAGCAAATCTTCCTGACAGCGATGGACAGAGTGGCCAGGAGCATCTTCTCCGCATTCACGCTCTGCTTGGGGGTTCCCTTCCTTCCGTTAGGTTTTTCTCTGTGGGTCTTTGGAACAGCACTGGGGGTGCTGAACTGGTGGGCCACAGCTGGGGAAGGAGGAGCAAGTGGCAGGAGGGCAGATGTGCAACATGGATGCGATATCCTGCCTCACTCCACGCAGAGTCAAACCTGGCATCCGATGCCTCTGCTGGTGTCCCCAGAACCTCTGGCTGCCACTGGCGCTTCATGGGAGACCCCCTCCTCATGGTGGGGATTTGTTTTAGGGCAATTCTCAGATATGCATGCAGCCCGTACCACTAAATATAGCAGTCGAGCCTCTAAAATGGTTGCTGGCTTCCTAGACCTGAAGAAAAGGAAATAGGTTAAGAGTGCACAAACTTGTAGCATGTTAACACAATGTGTATGTTGGTGGGTGTATTCCTTGCCATCAAGTCACTTGTGACTTATGACAACCGAATGAATGAATGAATGAATGAATGAATGAATGAATGAATGAATGAATGAATGAATGAATGAATGAATGAATGAATGAATGACCTCCAAAACATCCTACTGTCGACAGCCTTGCTCAGATCTTGCCAACGGAGGGCCCTTGTGGCTTTCCTGACTGAGTCCCTCCATCACATAGAGTGGGAAGGGACCTCTGGGATCATCAAGTCCAATCCAAAATGCAGGAAATTCACAACTACTTGCCCACCCACAGTGACCCCAATTCCATGCCCAGATGATGCCCCCCCCCAAAAAAAAACCCTCAGAATCCCTGGCCAGTCTGGCCTGGAGGAAATTCGCCTTCTGACCCCAAAGCGGCAATCAGCTTTTCCTGGGCAGCAAGAAAGGACCACAAGAGCCAAGCTCAGACACAATCCCTTCCTGCCCACCCACTTATAATCTGCTGAAGTTCAAATAATCAGCCTCTCCATCAGATGGCTCTCCGGCCTCTGTTTAAAAATTTCCAAAGATGGAGAACCCACCAGCTCCCAAGGAAGCCTGTTCCACTGAGGAACCGCTTTAAATGGCAGGAACTTTTTTCCGGATGTTTAGCAGGAAATTCTTTTGAATCAATTTCAACCCACTGGTTCTGGTCAAACCCTTTGGGGCAACAGAAAACAGAAAACTTCTATAGTATTTGAAGATGGTTATAATATCACCTCTTAATCGTCTTCCCTCCAGGCTAAACAGACCAAGCTCCCTCAGCCTTTCCTCAGATGGCTTGGTCTCCAAACTCCTTACCATTTTGATTGCCCTCCTCTGGACACAGTCCAGTTTGTCTGCATCTTTCTTCAGTTGAGACACCCCAAGCTGAACACAGTCATCTAGGAGAGGTCTAACCAGAGCAGAGCAAAGTGGTAACATCACCTCATGTGATCTAGACACTATGCTTCTTTTGATACAGCCCAAATCCCACTTGCCCTTTTAGCCACTGAGTCACACTGCTGACTCGTGTTCAGTGTCTGGTCTACTACGACCCCCAGATGCTTTTCACACGTACTACTGATAATTTTATTCATATTAGCCCAGTTTTCCAGCCTGTCAAGGTCATCCTGATTCTGTCTTCTGATGTGTTTGCTACCCCTCCCAGTTTAATATCACCTGCAGATTTAATAAGCACCCTTTCTATTCCTTCATCCAAATCATTTATGAATATGTTGTATTACACAGGGCCCAGGACAGGCCCCTGAGGCACTCCACTTGCCTCCTGACATTTCCCTTGCAAACTGACTTGTTTGTTTCTGGCCTGCTCACCTGAGCTTGTCCCTGGCACAGATGCCAAGTTGGGCACCACCATGGAAGAAAGGCAGGATTCCCTCACCTGTTTGCTGATCCCCCCCCCCCAAGCTCTGGGTGGGTCTTTGCAAAGCTCGATGGACTGTGGGCTGGTCCCAAAGGGATCTTCTTAACCAAGTCCTTTCCCAGGAAAAGGCAACACATACCAATTTTTGATTATTCTGGTCCCTGACATTCTGAGTCCTTGTGTGCATGCCCAGCAAGGGGCTGTCCAAGCAAGTGCAAAGCGGGGGTGCTTGGCCTTGCCTTCCTCTGCAGAGCCTTCCTTGGGGGTCTCCCATCCAAGTACTGACCCAGCTTGGCATCCACAGTCTGACAAGATCAGGCTACCCCATGCCGTTCCACGCCCCCAAATCCTTTTGGGACCATCACACTGAATGACACCCAAATCCATCGCAGCAGCTGGCCCAGGCAATGCAAACTGGCGACCCTCCTTACTGCCCTGGGAGAAGGCAGCAATGCCAACCATTACTGCTCCCTATCCCCCCCCCAGGTTTATTTGTGTAATATCCTGTAATTATGTCAGAATAACTGGCTCTCCCTGATTAGCTGGTGATTATGTTTCATAGCAACAAAAATGAATACTTCCCAATTAACTCTTTGCACCTACAACATGGAAAACAAAGCCTGACTTTTACTTTATTTCTCATTCTCCCTCTTGTAAATAGATTAATTCACTGGTCCACACTGCAAGTAAAGTGGATTTTCCAGCCCTCACCTATGCCCCCCCCTCTCATTAGGTGGCAGAATGTGCACGGCCTTTTAGAGGAAGCTGGGGCCACAATGGGAGCCCTTCTACGAGAGGAGCTGGCAGAAATCGGAAGGATATTAAGTATTGGTTGACTTGTGGTAAAGTCTTAATATCCAGAAAGTTAGCAGCGTGCCTTAGGATGGCAAGTAGCTCAGCATGGGCAGTCACCAACGTGGTCCTTAGCTAATAGAAGAACTATTTGTTAGAGAACTTAATTCTATGTACTTAGAGGTAAAGATAAGGTTCCTATTCTAGTCTAAATTGCTGCTTGAGGCATCTCCCTTCCATCATGTTGTGGGCTTGAGAGAGAGAGAGAGAAGAGATGGGGAAACAGGAATTTACCCCCTAGGGTCAGGTCGGTGAGATCAAAGGTGGGTGGCCAGTGAGAAGTTCCTCTCCCCACAACAGACACCCTGTGGGGTGGGTGAGGCTGAGAGAGCGCTGATATCACTGCCCGGTCTGAACAGTTTTATCAGTGCTGTGGCGAGCCCAAGGTCACCCAGCTGGCTGCATGTGGGGGAGCGCAGAATCGAACCCGGCATGCCAGATTAGAAGTCCGCACTCCTAACCACTACACCAAACTGGCTCTCTCTGCTTCTGAAGGAGCATAATAAACTCTTCAGCAAGAATCACCATTCCAGCTCCTCACATCAGTGGATGGTCAGGCTCCACTGGAGACAAACCATTTGTTTGGGATCTGTCTGTCTGTCTGTCCTTCCACAGCTAGCCAGCACAGCCAGGGGACAAATTGAAGTGCAAGTAATGTGGGGGAAGTTGTTAAATGACAGAGGCCCAATTGACCACCCTCAGCAGAGTTGTTCTCAGGACTCTTCCCCAAATATTCGTTCTCTGAATCCTTAGCAAATATTCCATGCCTTTGGTGTTGACAGCCAGCAGTAGCTGATTGAGATTCTCCTTTGAATCATAGAATCATAGAATCATAGAGTTGGGAGGGGCCATACAGGCCATCTAGTCCAACCCCCTGCTCATCGCAGGATCATCCCAAAGCATTTGGATGCCTGATTTTGGTGGTTGGGATGGGGCTGCTGGTGCTTTGCACAGCTTGTGGGGTTTCGGCAGTTGGAGCCATTGCCCACGAAGCCCAGGGGCACCCGGTCAAGTGCTTCTGTGGGTGCTCCTAGTTCAGAGTTGAGGGGAAATGCTTTGCATTCAGATTGGTGATCTGGGCATACCTGAAAGTTCCCACCATCTCTCTGCTGGATGCAGCATATTGCGGCCTGGCTTTTCCTTGCTGGGGGAGGGGTGGCGGGGCTCTCCTGCGGGGAGGGGGGGCGGTGAGTGAGTGCTGTGCTCCCTGGCTCTTCGTCAAGAACTACTTGACTGCTGCCGGAGGTAAAGGTCTACAGTGATTTATATATTACAGTCACTGCCGGAGGGATATCTGTCATGATCCTGCGAAGTGTGTCAGTTATAAGCCCGTTTCTCAGAGCCGGAGCTGTCAAAGCGGGGATGAGTCAAGGCAACCCTCTCGCTCTGCTCTGCTGGCACTCCCCTTTGGCTGGGAAGCCGCTTAATGATGATAAATAAAGAGCCAAGAGGGACTTAAGCTGTTACCTGGGAAGCTGCAGGAAGGCCCCAGACCTCCTCCCCACCTGGGGGCTGGCGCATGGAGCTCTCTCGGGGGGAACAAAGCCTCTTTGAATCCACCCCAGGGACAGAGGGAACCACGGACAACCGCCCAGCCCTTCCACGGCAAGCTTTCGAAGGAGGCTAAGTCTGGGTTGGGGAGGAAGACTTATCAGTCACTCTAATCTGTTTTCTTTTTCTTAAAATGCTGCTTAAAGGAAAGGCCCCTCAGAGCACATCTGAGAAGTTCCTGTAGCAAGCTCTTGGACAGACACCTTATTAAATGCCTCACATCCATTCTGACAAGACCGTCAGGGGTTGCGGGGAAGTGGGGAAGGTCAAAGACAGATTGAAAAGCACAAGCCTGCTCATTAAGTTGGAAGAGGTGCGGACGGGCAATCGTTTGTCTCCTGCGTTTCTTCCATTGCATTAAATCATTGCGGCAAGGAGGCCACCGCTGGGGTAAGCCCAGAGACGGGGAAAGGAAGCGATGCCACTTTGACCAGAGAAAGAAAGAGATGGCACATTTTGAGGGGGGGTTATTTTAAGGAGGGCGATGCCAGCAACTTGGAGGGGGCAAAGCATGTTGGGGACTCACATAGCCCTCTCTGCAGCCCCTGACTTCTCTCTCTCTCTCTGCTGCTGCTGCTTTGTTGTCATTTCCCCTCTTTGCCCCCCCCCCAACCTTCGGTGTTTCCTAATTCAGGCCCTGACAAATCTTCTTGGACTCTAGTAAAGAACTGAAATGTTCAAGAGCCAGAATTATTTTTCTTCCTTCAGGTTTTCTTTTTAGTGACCAGATTTGGTACTTATTGATACCATAAAATCTAACCTTCTTCACAGTTTTTGTCATCTAATTAAAGCTTTGATAAAAGTGTTGTGATACATAAAAGTTCTCATCGCCACAATAAATATCTGCCACAAGCCCAAATTCTCCCCAATTTCTCATGATTACTTTATTGCTTCTTAAAAGCTTCATTTAATTAAATATTGGAGATGGTATAGGAAGCATCTATTTAATACATGAATTTATTTATTACATTTTATACCACCCTTCCAAAAGGTTCAGGATGGTGTACATCATGGATACATCATCAGCCACAAGGGAATGGTGAAAAATTCAGGGCAGGTGACAAGAATGATTTGCGGGTTCCTGTTTATGTTATACAATAAGCAAAGCTTCCAGATGCAATTGCATCCAATCTGCTTTTCATTCCTAAGCAACCTGTGTAGCTCCTCACCCCACAAGGGCTTTTCGTCCCACATGTTTTTTTTCTGGCCCCACTGGCGGGCCTCCTGACGCACCTGGGTTTTGGCATCTGTGTGACACAGAGACTGGATGGGTCGTTGGCTGATCCAACATGGCTTCTCTTATGCTCTCTTATGTTCTTTTGTCCATGCAGGTCTCACCCCATGGACCTCAACATGGCCAAAGAGGACCCTTCCTCCCCTGACCACTAGCTGAGAAGCTGGCTGGATGCAACCCTTCCTCTGAAAATTGCTGAGAGGTGCAACAATATGATCACTACTGCAAAGGGTAGGTATCAAAGTGAAATTTCTGGGTGCCCTTGTGTCCTGGACCCTGCAAGCGGTTGACCCCGGCACAACTAATCAGAGATGTCAAGCAATGATTCCTAGACTGGTCATATGTATGATTCCAACCAATCCACAACTGTCCTAATTCCAAACTGGCTTCAAAGGCAAACACTTGTGCCTGCCTTACAAAGCAATCCTCTGCAAAATGCTCAAAGAGTGGTACCTTTCACCTCTGCTGAAAATATTTGCACTGTGACCCCTTTTAGCTCAGCTCCAGTTTTAACAATTACCTTTTCGAGTGGCTCAGACTGAATAGAATAATTAATTTTAAAGGTCAAGAAAGGTCTGGCCCAAATTCACAGAAGCCTTTCTGGGTTTTGAGCAGTTCCTCTGTGCAAGATTTTTTGTAGCTATTGTGAAAACTTCAGCTAACCCTGGCTAGCATTGCATAGAAGAAAGCAATTGTAAACCACTTCTATTCAGTCCTTACCTTGAAAACCTTACGATGAGACAATCCAATATGAAAAAAGATATAGTGTAGGGAGATGGAACCACCAGGGCGGAGAGCACTCAATCTGCTCCTGGGGAAGAGCTGCAAACAACGACAAACGGTGCTGATCTTAATTATGCAACTGGACTAAAGCATTCAGTTCTAGACATGGATGACTGCAAACAGAAAATCCAAAGCTGTTCGACACGTGTGTTAGGAACATGCTACCCAAGTACTGTGAATCAAACTGTACTCAAAATCATGCAATGAGAAATGCAACGTTAAGCCATCACAATCCTGGGAGTGAGTCAACCAAGGTGGGCTCGATTAGGACATTGGTCTCATAGCGAGACGAGAAGTTGCGCCTGCAGTTGGGCTACAGTCCACGTTCAAGCCAAATAACACAAATCAGACATCACAAATCAGCCGGCCAAGCTCTGGGCTGGGGACCCGGGGCTGCTGTCCAGAGTGCTGAAGGAGTCCCTTCTGCAGACTCCTGTCCTGATGTTGTCCGCAATGACAGTCTTAAGACTTCGGTCGTGTTTTTGTGGTGCTTCAAAAACCTGCCATCTTTGTGTGGTCAAAGATAGCAGTGGGACCCAAGCCAGGAGTATGAGCACTTCTTCTGTCCCCTTTCAGTATTTCAAACTGCCAGCTGGGTGGAGTGGTTAGGAGTGCGGACTTCTAATCTGGCAAGCCGGGTTTGATTCTGCACTCCCCCACATGCAGCCAGCTGGGTGACCTTGGGCTCGCTGTTCTGAGTGAGCTGCAATATCAGGGTTCTCCCAGCCCCACCTCCCTCACTGTTGTGGGGAGAGGAAGGGAAGGTGATTGGAAGCCGCTTTGTGACTCCTTCGGGAAGAGAAAAGCAGCATATAAGAACTAACTCTTCTTCTGATTGTCTCCAGCCTTGAGGTTGCTCAGCCCAGCTAAGGATCCTTCCCAAGCAGGCAGCACAGAAGTGACCATACAGATAAGCAAACCTCACCTGGCCAACAGCCCTCAGTGGTTCGGGACCTCAGGGGCTGGTGCCCACTCCCCAAAGTGGGAGCCAAAGGTAAAGGGGGCTTTCCCCAAGGTCTGCAAAGAGCCAAGCTCGGGCTGTTTTTCGGCAGCCGTGAAAAGGGAGGCACAGCTGCTCTCCGTCCCCTTTGCCTCCCTCATTCATCACTGTCACATCTGGAGAGGTTTTTTATTTAACAACCAATTTATTTCCAATTTAACTAATCTCGGGCTGCAGCATCTCGCACAAACACACCGAAGGCGTCGGCTGCTGTAAATAGACTTACAGGCCACACCAGTTAATATAAACTCCCATCAAAGTGCATCAGGCAGCGCAGAGATACCAAGGGGAGATTGCGGGGCCTCTAAAATATGCACGGGGCACGCGAAGCGCCAGCTTCCCACCCACCCCTCTGCTGCGCCCAGCTCCAGGAGCCGCTTAGATTTATATCTCTGCCTTCCGGATCGCCCCGTCTCACCTTGAGAAGGCAGCGCAAGCTTTCATAAACAATTTATGGGGAGATAATACAGAGAGACTTGGAGGCAGGGGCTGGGGTGGGGGGGCATGGAGGCAATCAGCGAAAGGACACTGTCTATTTCCCAGAACCTGCCATTCACTTCTCAACTCCCTTCGCCCGTAAGGCCGCAAAGCGTCTCTCTGATGCGCTCCAAAGAGAACCGTGGCTCTTGCTATGGAGGAATCCTCCAGGGTGAAAGGGGCAGAGGAGCACATGGCCACAAGAGCCCCAGCTGATCCAAGGGATCCACAGTGATCCAGAGGGATCCAGATCCCTGCAGTCCCTGCTTTTCCCCAGGCCCCTCTTCCTCCTCTGGAACAACTAACCTCCAGCTGGCCCTTCAAAGGCAGTAGAATCTTTTCAAGGACTGACTGTGTCTTGAAAGCCCCCTCCTGGTTCGGGTCTTGTCCATACCCCTCTGACTGTAGCGAGATAAACACAACCTTGGCAAGGTGTTGTTTTCCAGCCAGGGCTCTCGACAGACCGAGCCGAAGACGCTCACGTCGCTGTTGAAGCAGGCAAGAGATGCTCAGTTCCATTCCCTGTCAGCATGGAACATCGCCGGCACTTCGGCACCGCAGGGGGTCTCAGGTCCCCCCTGCTGACTGCAGTGGAGTCTGCTTGGACGGTGGCAGGTTTGATCTCAGGAGACGAGCTGCTGCACCTGCCCCCAGAAGCACCTGCCAGAGCAGCCAAAGGAGGGGGAGGGAGGGAGGGAGGCAGGACTCCACCCGGGGCCCCATCCCCAGGAGAGCCATTCAGTGTTCCTCCAGAAGCCAGCCAGCAGAGGGCGGGCACCCGGCCCACAGAGCCCCGAGGCCACCTGGACACAGGCCAGGAGTGGCTTTAGCCTGCCGAGGCCCACAAGCCCCACCTCTGCTCTTGGTCTGCCCATTTGTACGTCAGCCTCGGGCGAGGGCTACGCAACACACCCTGTGCCTTTCCCATGCTGGCATCAGCTCTGCCTAAGCAAGAGGACAGTTCCTGGGGGGGCGTGGCTTCCACCCCCCTGCTGTCTCAGCAGTGCCCTTTGGCTCCCCGGACACCGTGCGGCTCAGCCCTGAACCTTCCTTGGAACAAAAGCCTTTCTTTTCAGTCTCCCTTCCCCATCTAAGACGGGGGGGGGGGGGGTGATGCAGGCCTAACTCACAAAGCTGCTACTAATTTCTTGCTTGAAGAGATTTTGTGCAGGGGTGCCAACCCCCAGGTGGGGCCTGGAGGCCACCCAGAATAACCGCAGAGCTCCAGTCTGTAGAGGCCAATCCCCCAGGATAAAATAGCAGCTTTGGCAGGCCGGCTCTGGGGCCTCCCGCCCTGCTGCGCCCCCCCAGCCCCCCCTTCCTGGGCCCCACCCCCACACCCCCAGGAATTCCCCACGGCAGAGTTGGCAACCCTACATTTTGTAACCTGCAACATCCCCCCCCCCCAGAAAAGCTTTATTTCTTCGTTTGTTCATTGGATTCATAGCCTGCCACTCTCTAAAACTGGCTCGCACCCCATACAATAAAACCCCATTAAAACCCCAATTACTACAATACAACAAAACCTCCACAGATGGCAAGTAAACCATAGCCCTCCTTGAAACAGGGAGGCCCTTACGAGGGCAGCATGGGGGGAGCCAAGATGTTCACACCAACATGTTCAGGCACCAGCGTGAAGGGGGACCCATGCCACCTGCTCTAGGTCCGGCCCCAACCATTAATCTGGCAGAAGAGCTCCGTTTTGCAGGCCCTACAGAAAGCTGTAATGAGCACCTGTATTACCTGCAGCAAGAAACCTCCAAGCAGACCCCAGCCTAAGGACGCATCAGGCTGCTTCTCCCCCGTCTTCTTCATCTTCCCTGCAGGGGAAGAGGCTGCCTTCCGGAATGCTTCCCCTCAGTCCGTCAGACAAAAAGGAGTGACAGACACCCCCACCCCCCACCCCCCAGGAAGGGCTGCCTCGGCCCAGTCCTCTGAGTCTTGCTCACCTCCTGCTTCCCATGCCACAGGGCCCACACGACTGCAGACTCTCGTCTTGATCAAAACTCACATTATCTGCCCATATTCTGATTCATTTAAAGCTCTTTAGTGCCATTCCAGTTCTGTGTGGCTTAAGAAAAATAAAACAGCTTTCTTCCCTGAAGCAAGGTCCCCTCCCCTTTGAATGGTTTGCTTTGTATCCACAGGAAGGGGCTGTTTTGTGCAGCCAGGAAAGATGGGCAGATGCAGAGGCACCCTCCCCCCTGCAGAAGCCTGGCTCCCCACTCCCACCATCCGGCACAGAAAGCTGTTTGGGGGGGGGGGGCGATTCAGGGATGCTGATGCAGGGAGGCCAAGAAGGCAAAGGGCGCCTGGTCCCTAAGAGGCTCCATCAATGCTCCGCCAGAAAGTGGTTTAGGGGAGGCAATCTGGGTGCTGAGAGAGGGGGCTTCAGGAGCACCCAGGGCCCACCCTCTGTGTGTGTGCGCTTGGCATGCTGAAGGTCCGGATTTCAACCCAGTATCTCCACTTCAAATTGAGGACCAGGCAGCAGGTGATGGGAAAGGGTCTTAGGAGGCAGGGCTGATTTCAGTGGACCAGGATCTGATCCAGGAGAAGATGGTTTCATCAGCTCATGTGTGTGGGAGTGTGGAGTTGCCTGGCTACAGGTGTTTCTTTCTGAGCAGGTACAAAAGGTGAAGAAAGAGCCTTGATTCCTCACTCCCTGCCACGTCTCTTTCCCGGGTCTCCTACGCCGTGCTCCGCCCACCAACTGCTCCTTGGAAGGCCTGGGAGAGGGCAGGGATTCTCCGCCCTCAGCCTCCCCTCCTCATGCCACGGTTCTGCCACAGGCCGGAAGGAGAGGGGAGATGTTTCCTGCTGCCCTGGCCAGGCCGGCATCCTCCTTGCAGAGAGCAGAAGGAGGCTCCTGCAGTTGGAGTGCTCAATAGCCCTGGAGTTCCTGGGCCTCCTCCCAAGCCCCTTGGCAGCCACAGAACAGACTTCTGTTGTCCCTGCAAGCCCTCACTCCACCCCCTGATTAGCAGCGGTGACACAACAGATGCTGCTGAGTCTGGGGAGGCGCTAATCAAATTTCACGCTTTGGAGCAAAAATGCCAGCTCAGCAACAGGGGCTGGCAGAGATGCCCGAGCCCTGAACCTTCGGCCTGGTTCTGACACTGAGCAGCAGGTGCCTTTGCAGAGGCTGCCTTGCCAGGCTAAAGAGGCGGGCAAACCGAGAGGCCAAAGCAACACCCACTAATTGGTGAGCAGCAGATGGGAAAGTGGAGGGTAGATATGAAGCAGAGACACCGCCCCCCCCCCCCAAAACAAGGCTCTGCTCTCTTGTTTGGGCATCTGGTGCCCACCCAGCACTTCAGGCATGGGCGGTTGTCATTCAGAAGCAGACAATCCAGGCCCCAGGGCCTGCTCCATGGGGCAGAAGGGAACAATGGGCACATGGAGGGGAAAGGGCCCAATCCACCAGAGTCCAGCACTGTTCCCAAAGCAGAATGTCCAGGCTGCAGCACTTCTCCAAGGGACGCCCCCTGTCTGAAACATTTGTGTTACCTGTTTCCTACCTGTCCTCCAGGAAGGTCAGAGCAAGCGACACCCACACACCGCCCTGATGCCTGTTTCGGGAAGTCAGCCCCAGAGCTCAGGCATAAGATGTTCCCAACTCACTCGGGGACAGAAGAGAGGAGGAGGGCCAGATATGCAAAGCAGTTTCAGGTCAGAGCGTTTACCCCTCCTGATATCGACCTGGGGCTTCAGTAAGAAATTTGTTCCCATGACTGCTTGGCAGCAAAACTGGGCTGTTCGGGCAACCCTTGTTCCTTAGATGTGCTTTTGTAAGCTGTTACCTGATGGATCAGCTGCTTTGAAGGCTTCGCAGCATCAGGGGGGTCCTGGCCGTCGAACGCCCTGGGAAGGGCCTGGCTGGGCTGCTGACTACAGGTGCAAGAGAAGACTCCGGTGGGATGGGAGGGGGGCAAAGACTCATGGCCGTTTCGCATTAGGAGACAGACCTTCTTTTAGCCTGAGATGGCTAGTCCAGAAAGTGTCTGGAAGGACCTCTCTTTGGCACACAGAAGGTCCCAGGTTCAACCCCCAGCCTCGCCACCCCAAAGGACCCTAGAGCAGGCGATGGGAAAGCCCTCTGCCTGAGACCCTGGTGAACTGCTACCCGCCTGGCCTTGATGGACCGGGGGGGGGGGCTGGTTAGGCGTAAGGCAGCTTTGTGCATGCAGGTGCATCTGGCTGCAGGTTTGCCTGAGGGGCATGCAGCCTCCCTCCATAGCCTATCAGCGCTGTGACCCCCTCCACACCCAGAGGCCCCAGTGGCTCTGCTGCCCAGCAGGGGTCTTTGGGGGGAGTTTCCTCCCTGGCTGCCCACGGAGGGAGGGCAACAGAAAAGAGACAAGGCTGAAAGGGGCCTCCGGCATGTCTGCCTCGGTGCTGGAGAGGAAACGGGGCCTGAACGGCAGCCACTTTTTAAGCTTCAAACGGCAGCCGGGCGCCAGAGCCAGACGGAGCCTCCTGGCCGGAGGGAGACGCTCTCCGTCAGTCCGTGGCGGCTGTTTGGAGCCAGCCAGCGCTTCCTCCGCGCTCCACAGCAGGCCGTGCGGATAATGATTCCTGGGCTTGTTATTCTAATGTCTCTTCCCAAAGACTGGAAACTGCCAGCATATCTCCCTTAGGCTGAAATCCTAAACACACGAACTTGGACGAAAGCCCAGCTGTAAAGGAATTTATGGGACTTCTGGGTAAACATGTTTAGGATCTGCCTGCTTATCTTCTTCTCTTGAGGCTAAACATGCCTGATTCCATAAGCTTTGCCTCACGCAGGATTGGCCCTCAAGACCCGCTCAGCTTCCTGGCTGGCCTCTGCATTTCATTTCTCAGCCTCCTGTTTGGACTGGGTTTGTTTCAGAACAGAACATGGGGGCTTCTGATGGGGTTACCAGCCTCCAGATGAACCCTGGAGATCCCCCAGGATTACAACAGACCTCAGTGCCCTGGGAGAAACATTTGTTTATTTGTTTGACTTTGATACTGCTCATCCCGGGGAGCTGGCTATTTGGGGAGGGGGACTCCGTGGCATCGTGCCCCACTGTGGTTTCTCTTCTCCCCAAACCTGCCCATTGCGGGTTCCGGCCACACACTGTCCCAATCCCTAGTTGGCAACCCGATCTGCAGATGGTGCAAATGACGAGGAATGGGGCTGTGTGGCTCCCAATGCTGGGGGGAGGGGCCAGCTGGATTTGAACTTTTAGGGGAGGCTCCCCAAGGGGGAACGGGGCACTGCTGTCCCAGGGCAAGAGGAGCCAAGGGGTCCCTGGGGGGCAGGAAGCATCACGGCCGAGGCAGCAGGGACAAGGGGCCCAGCTAGCCCCCAGGACTGTGTGGATGCCCCTTCGGGCACCGCCTGCCTCTCTGGGCTCAGCTGCCAGTCTTGAAACTTCCTTTGCGAATCCCAGCCTCAGCTGTTTGGCAACAGCCCGTTGTTCCTCCTCCATGGGTCACATAGGGCACAGCGGCTGCATCCCGCTAGCTGCAAAAAGATGCTCTGGGAGAGGCAGGAGAAGGGAGAGGTCAAGGAACAGAGATCACCTGCCCCCCTCCTGCCTCCGGAGCGCAAAAATAGTTTATCTTTTGCTTTTGTTCTTTTTGATTCTCCATCCCTGGCAACAAAGCGATGTTTCCATGGTGATTACCAAGTGGCAAAGCTCAACGATTGTTGCCCAGAGGATCCGGCTGAGACTGGAGATGACCCTTTCAGAAGCGGGATCCGCCATGCTGCTGGGCCGCCTTTGTTCCTGGGCTGGGTCCTTGTTAGGAGCCCCAACATGACCTTCCACTTACACACTTCAATGGAGGATGGCAAACAATGAGCCGGTCAGAAGCAAACAGGGATGGCGGAACTGCAGTCGGAACGGGCTCGGCTGCAACAAGCTCCCTCCCCAAAGGAAGACGTCATGGATGTTCTGGTCTGCACTCCAATTCAGACCTTGCAATGGGCAGACCACCCTCCTGGCTCCCGTGGAGCAAAGGGATGAGGAAGGAAAGGGCTGGGCGGACCACCCTTCTCAGAAGGGGCCTCCTCCCAGGGGCCTCAGACAGGGAACTGACTAGAAAACCACCTCCAAAGAAAGAATACTTGTCCGTGGTGTTTCATCAGACTGGAGGGAGGGGAGCAGCCGTGCCACAGGACTAAGTACTGGATGGGGTACTTTTCAACATTTAGGGGTAGGGAGACTTCTTATTAAATTTGTGGATGACACCAATTGGGAGGAGCAGCAAACACCCCAGAAGAGAGAGTTCGATGAGATCTGAACCTGCTGGAAAGGTAGGCCCATGAGAACAAGAGGGAATTCAGTAAGTAGAAGTGCAGAGTTCTGCATCTGGGTCCCACAAGTGAGAAGCATGATGCTAGATGGGGCAGACCCTTCTGGGACTGCCGGTCCGAAGGATTCTGGGAAGACAGAGGAGGAATGGCCTCACCTGCTCAGGGGGGGCTTTGCTCCCCTCCCACTGACTCGCCAGTGCCCAGGAAGCCACCACTGGACAAATCTGGTGGATGGATGCATGGGTGATCCCTGCAGGTCTCCAGGCCCACCTTCTCCTGTTGCAGGCTCCTGGCTGCTTTCCGTGACTACAGAGGACTCAGCTGTGACAGGTTCCTAAGGTGGGAACGGAGGTGAGCCCCACTTCCAGTCCTGGCACGAGGGAAGGCTGCTGCCACGGCCACCCCTCCTGGTTCTTTTCGGCTGCTCGAAATGCATGGCCATAATGCTCCCGCCACACTGCCTGGTGCTCCACTGACTCTGAGGCGCACCGCTTAGGAAGGGGACATCAGAGCGGCTCCTCTCGGGCAGTTTGTGCCTCTCTCAGATGTGGAGCAAAGCCGCTCTCCGTGGGGCGGGGACAGCCAGGGCACAGCCAGCTCACCTGCCTCCAGGGGCCGTTCCCTTTCAACCTTGCTGCCTGTCACAACAGCCTCTGCTGTGCCTGGGAGATCAAGGGACGGAACCTGCCTGGATGCCAGCATCAAAGAGGGATCATCCTCGGAAGGCTCCATCAGGCTTCCGGGGATCCAGATGCTGCCGCTGATCCTTCCACTTTGGCTCATCCCTTCCCCTTCATCTTTTATCTGCAGAATCATTTCTGGGCATCGCTCCCTCCACAAAGCTGGGAGAGTCTCATTTGATGCAGAGCAACTCGCTTTGAGTCCCACAGAATTCGTCTGCACTCTGGGAGTTAAAGAAAAGGGAAAGAGACGAATGTCTCTTTGTTGGGCCTCCTCTGCAGAATATTTCCCCCACCAAGTGTGGCTCCCTCGCCTCTCCCCACAGGGCCCCCATCCCAAATGCTCCCAAGCATTGTTCCTGGAGGACGGGGACCCCGAGCAGCAGGCAGCAGGAGGAGCAAGGCAGGAGCCACAGATGGGTCCAATATCGGCTAGATAGCAGGGGGAAAGCTTCACAGTCAGAGTAGTTCAGCCATGGGATGGGCAGCCTCAGGAGGTGGGGAGCTCCCACTCACTGGCAGTCTTCAAGCAAAGGCTGGACAGATCCTTCTCCTGGATGTGTGAGGCTGATCCTGCACTGAGCAGGGGGTGGGACTGGATGGCCTGCATGGCCCCTTCCCACTCTAGGATTCTAGGAGTCTAGTTCAGCAAGGGAAGGGGCTGCCTAAGGAGGTGGGGAGCTCCCCCTCACTGGCCGTCTTCAAGCAGCGGCTGGACAGATCCTTCTCCTGGATGCTTGAGGCTGATCCTGCACTGAGCAGAGGGTGGGACTGGATGGCCTGGATGGCCCCTTCCCACTCTAGGATTCTAGGAGTCTAGTTCAGCAGTGGAAGGGGCTGCCTAAGGAGGTGGGGAGCTCCCCCTCACTGGCAGTCTTCAAGCAAAGGCTGGACAGATCCTTCTCCTGGATGTGTGAGGCTGATCCTGCACTGAGCAGGGGGTGGGACTGGATGGCCTGGATGGCCCCTTCCCACTCTAGGATTCTAGGAGTCTAGTTCAGCAGTGGAAGGGGCTGCCTAAGGAGGTGGGGAGCTCCCCCTCACTGGCAGTCTTCAAGCAAAGGCTGGACAGATCCTTCTCCTGGATGTGTGAGGCTGATCCTGCACTGAGCAGGGGGTGGGACTGGATGGCCTGCATGGCCCCTTCCCACTCTAGGATTCTAGGAGTCTAGTTCAGCAAGGGAAGGGGCTGCCTAAGGAGGTGGGGAGCTCCCCCTCACTGGCCGTCTTCAAGCAGCGGCTGGACAGATCCTTCTCCTGGATGCTTGAGGCTGATCCTGCACTGAGCAGGGGGTGGGACTGGATGGCCTGGATGGCCCCTTCCCACTCTAGGATTCTAGGAGTCTAGTTCAGCAGTGGAAGGGGCTGCCTAAGGAGGTGGGGAGCTCCCCCTCACTGGCCGTCTTCAAGCAGTGGCTGGACAGATCCTTCTCCTGGATGCTTGAGGCTGATCCTGCACTGAGCAGGGGGTGGGACTGGATGGCCTGGATGGCCCCTTCCCACTCTAGGATTCTAGGAGTCTAGTTCAGCAAGGGAAGGGGCTGCCTAAGGAGGTGGGGAGCTCCCCCTCACTGGCCGTCTTCAAGCAGCGGCTGGACAGATCCTTCTCCTGGATGCTTGAGGCTGATCCTGCACTGAGCAGGGGGTGGGACTGGATGGCCTGGATGGCCCCTTCCCACTCTAGGATTCTAGGAGTCTAGTTCAGCAGTGGAAGGGGCTGCCTAAGGAGGTGGGGAGCTCCCCCTCACTGGCCGTCTTCAAGCAGCGGCTGGACAGATCCTTCTCCTGGATGCTTGAGGCTGATCCTGCACTGAGCAGGGGGTGGGACTGGATGGCCTGGATGGCCCCTTCCCACTCTAGGATTCTAGGAGTCTAGTTCAGCAGTGGAAGGGGCTGCCTAAGGAGGTGGGGAGCTCCCCCTCACTGGCCGTCTTCAAGCAGTGGCTGGACAGATCCTTCTCCTGGATGCTGGAGGCTGATCCTGCACTGAGCAGGGGGTGGGACTGGATGGCCTGGATGGCCCCTTCCCACTCTAGGATTCTAGGAGTCTAGTTCAGCAAGGGAAGGGGCTGCCTAAGGAGGTGGGGAGCTCCCCCTCACTGGCCGTCTTCAAGCAGCGGCTGGACAGATCCTTCTCCTGGATGCTTGAGGCTGATCCTGCACTGAGCAGGGGGTGGGACTGGATGGCCTGCATGGCCCCTTCCCACTTTAGGATTCTAGGAGTCTAGTTCAGCAGTGGAAGGGGCTGCCTAAGGAGGTGGGGAGCTCCCCCTCACTGGCCGTCTTCAAGCAGTGGCTGGACAGATCCTTCTCCTGGATGCTGGAGGCTGATCCTGCACTGAGCAGGGGGTGGGACTGGATGGCCTGCATGGCCCCTTCCCACTCTAGGATTCTAGGAGTCTAGTTCAGCAGTGGAAAGGGCTGCCTGAGGAGGTGGTGAACTCCCCCTCACTGGTGGTCTTCAGGCAAAGGTTGGACAGATCCTTCTCCTGGCTGCTTGAGGCTGATCCTGCACTGAGCAGGGGGTGGGACTGCGTGTGGGGGAGGGGTGGGGAATCAAACCCAGTTCTCCAGATTAGAGCTGCTCTTAACCATCACACCCTGCTGGCCCTCTACACCAGCCGGGGCCCCCCTGCATGCAAAGCCAATGTTCTACCACTGAGCTGAAATGGCAAGTTCCAGGTCCCCCGGGTCAACAGCTCCCATGGCCACTCTCAGGAGGCTAACTGGAGAGCGCTTGACAATGGTCCCCTCCCCTATCCGCAGAAGCACTCTCCATGGCAACAGCGGAACACTTCTGAGCCAGGGCTTTGGAAGGTGCCGCCCAAGTCCGCCTGCCCTGCCGGATGGGAAGACCGCACTGAGCAAGTCAGGGAGACTCTGACAGCCGCGTCAACCCACAGAATGGGCAAAGCAGAACTCTCCAGAGATCGTGTCCAGGAAAGCAGTACTGTTGTGGTATTTAAAATTTGTTGAACGTTTGCAAATGCTTAGACTGGCCAGAGATTCTGGAGGTTTTTGATGTGAAAACACCTTATGTGGCAGCCACAGAGACGCAACAAAAATGCAATGGAAATAAAATGTTTAAGAACTCCGTTCTGGCCCCTTCCCACTCTAGGATTCCCAGGTTTGGGTGTGATTGGCCTGTCAGGGACTGTGCCCGGCCCAATGGGAGCAGGACATGAACAGGGAAAGGACAATTCAGGGTCACCTGCTTAGAGCATCACACCTTTTATTTCCCCCTCCAGCGGGAAGCCGAAGTGGGTGCGGATGCCTGTGAAGTCTTGCTTCGGGGCAACATGGTGTGAACCCAGGCAGACCGCAGGGGACCAGCGGGGAGGTCAGGAAGGAGGGGTGGGATTTGATCAGTGTTTGTGTTAAGGCTGCTGGGAGAGCAGCTTTAGACTGCTGCACTAAAAACTAAAGTGGGGAGTCTCAAGGTGCCGGACAGAGTAGAGCGTATCTTTTTCTGCATTGCAAAAAGCATTATTGCTAAACTACTGAGCATCCAGGAAAGTGACATCAAAGCAGGTTTTCAGATTCCCGTTTGGTGTTTAAGGATCTTCACCTGTTGAACTGGGAATGGAGTTCTTCCCACGGTAATGGGGCCCACTTCCCAGTAAGCATGCCCTCCACTCGCCACCTGGAGTCCCAGCAAGAAAGGTGGACTATAAATAATATAAATAAATAAATAAATAAATAAATAAATAATGTGGGGTCTGTGAAGGTCAGCAAAGATCCGGCTTCCTTTCAAAGGATATTTGGGGCGGCGTTCATTGTGTTGAATTTTGGTGGGTTCACGGTTTGCAAAGTGGGAGACAGGCATGCTGTTCCTGGCACTCCCTGAATGGATACATTTCCAGACAGACTGTCTCTGCTCAATTAAAATGTTTACAAAACTTCAAAACAGCAGGGGGCTATGGAGTCCTCCAGGTCTAGAAACACCAGTGGAAACCCTGCAAAGCACAATCAGCACTGTTGGCTGACAGAGTTCCCATTCTGCTCTATGGGATCAGAATGGTCTATATTCAGTTCAGCTCGACAGTCTCTTCCCTGTTAGCTGTTGGCTGCTAGACAGAGGGGCGGGGCACTTGTTGAAAGCAGAGCACATGGATCATTTGTTCCTGAGTGTGAATTCCTCTCCCCTGCTGGGTTGATTCAGGGCTCTGAGCCACCCCATCTCTTTGCTCACAATGAGCAGAGGGGCTTAGCTGCTGGAGGCCTTAGCTGAGGACCCACATTTTATACCCTCCTGATAAGTATCTGTCCAGCCACTCTGTGAAAACCACCAGTGAGGGGGAGTTCACCACCTCCCCAGGCAGCCCATGCCACTGCTGAACTACTCTGATATCTAGCTGGGGGTCGTTCTACACGTCGTTTAAACCCATGACTGCCAACAGGAACTGCTTCCTGTTCTCCTCCAAGTGACATCCTTTCAAATACTTCAAGGGAGCCCTCCTGTCCCCTCTCCACCTCCTCTTCTCCAGGCTGAAGCTTCTAATGTCCCTCAGCCTTTCCTCACAGGGCTTGGTCCCCAGGCCCCAGATCATCCTCATCGCTCTCCTCTTCACCCTCTCCATTTTGTCCACGTCCTTTATGAAGTGAGGCCTCCAGAACTCTCATTATTGGCACACAGAAGTGTCCACGCTCAGGAAGGGTATCCTCTCAGGGAGAGTATAAATGTGGGGAACCTTTGGGGGATTCCTAACTGGGACCTAGAAATGTGATCCACCCCCAACTTGGAGGGACTGTAGAGGACAGGGAGGGAGGGGGAGGTTCCCTGCGCATTTTCTGCATGTAGCTTGCAGGGGGGGGGGTCCCTCCATTACACTTTTGAACCTGTGCCTGACATTTCTCCCAAAATCCCTTTCCTGACTTTACAGTAGTTCTGTTGGGTTTGCACTGCCACAGTGACACTGGTTCTGTTGGGCTTGCAAAAATAACCCCCCCCCCTTTCAGTTTCTGTTGGGATTGCAAAAATGCCCCCGCCCTTTCAGTTTCTACTGGAGAGATTCTTGGGGATTTTGTTATGCTGGGCTTCTGTTGCCCTAGCTTTTGCTCTTGCTTTGTTTTTCTTCCATTAGGATGCCCTCAGCAGCAGCCAGGGAGCCTGTGCCTGACCTGATGCACGGGCAATACTTTTGCCAATGTGACATTTTACAGCAGCAGCCTCTTGCTTCCCTCTGGGTAGCCACTTGTTCCCCAGGATGTAACGATCCTTTTCTTTCTTCCTTTGGTTAAACTGTGGCATCACAATTAAAGTTTCATGCAAGCCTTCAGAAGAGATGGACAGGGAGGGGGAGAACTACCTTTCCTGGGAACTGGCGTACAAAGAGATGCCAGCAAAGGAGAAACAGAAGGCGTGTGGAGTGGAGGGCTCGCCAAGGAGAGGTGGACTAGCTGAGAAATGTTTTCTGGAATGCTTCCCATTCCAGCACAAATGGCGAGATGTATCATTTTTTCTAAGTGACACCTACGGAGAGTACCTTGATGTGATCAGTGGATTAAAGAGAAGGCAAGAACCGGATGGGCCTTGAACCGACAGGCTCACGCTTCAGTTTTGCTGTCATTCATGCACAATTCAGAGGAAGCGAGATCAATGGGACCAGGTGTGTTTTCTGATAGGTGGTCCACCTGGCCACATCGATGCACACCGTAAAATGCTTTCTCTTCCTGTCCTTTGACCCTGTACAAAATTTGCCCACTAGCCAAGCCCAGCTTCCCTTTTCTGTCACAGCAATTGCACTATTTTTCACCACACTGTGACTTATTTTCTTCTACTCAGCAGGTAAAATGTTTGTGAACATTCTATAATATCGGAGCCATTCAGCTTGTAGCTTAAGGGGCTCACAAACCGCCGGAGGGCAGTTTCCACTTGTTTTCCTCAACACGCAGGAGGGCAGAGGCTTCCCCTTCCAACCCACTCCCTCCTCTGCAGGATGCCTTGATCGGACAGAAGGAGATACCTGCTGGGGTTAGCCCCCAAGTTGAAACTGCAGGAAGACAGGCTCCTGATGTTTGTTCCAAGAGGCCATTTCAAAGGGAAAGAACAAGAATACTTGGCAATTACACTGTGGCTTTCATCTAGGCATTTCAAAGCTTTTTAAGCAGACGCTTGCTAATTAAAGAGGTGCCAGCCAATCTCAGTGGCCTGTAGGGAGAAGCAGCTTCCTGCAGCCATCCCCAGCTAGCCGGGACGGCAAGCTGGCAGTGAAGGACAATCCTAAGGGTTTGGCTCCCCCTGTGGCCAGGTGGGAGACTCACGGAACAGACCGCGGGGAGGAAAGGCAAGGCATCCCCCCCAGGCCCACGCTGCTGCTGGTGGCACACGAAGTCAGGGGCCTCCTGATAGACAGCAACCTCCCTGCTGAGGACCCCGTTCTCCACGGAGGCTCAGAGACCACCTCCACCGCCCGGTGGTCTTCTGGGCCTCTGCCTAGGTCCGTCCTTCTTCTTTGGTCATTCTTACCCCCAGACCTTCCTCTGCTGCCAAAAAGTGGCCGTAGGCATCTCAGTTCCAGCTGCCACGATGTACAAGGGTGGGGCCACTCCTGGCACACACAACGCAATAATAGCACGCACTCAACAGTACATAAAGCATGCGCGGAATGCAATTCTCAACAATATTCTTTGTGAGAGAACTGCATCAGCTGTGACAAGGGATTTTGTCCTGGGTTTGGAAGCCGTGGGCCCAGGAATGGCTGCATGGTGGACTTGGATGAGGGCAGGCATGGGGAGCAGGCAGGCTTCTGGTGCTAACTCTGCAGAGTCAAGCATCTCCTTCATGGCACCACTTGGGCCATCCTTGTGGAGAAGATTTGGGGTCTGTTGGACCCACATGGGATGCCAGGATGAAGAGCAAAGGGAGGCTTCAGCATGCAGGCCTGCTGGGCAGCGTCCTCACAGAGACACCCACAACGGTGAGCAGGAAGGGCCAGTCGTGGCTAACAGGAAGCACACTCCAGATAAGGCTTTTGGAGAAGCAGCCCCAAATATCCCAGAGAACTGAATGACTGAGCCCTCCTTGGCCAAAGGGAGGGGTTTGACCCCTGTGCTCCCTGACTCAGGCAAGAGACGCTGGCTCCTTCTGCTCAGAAACCTGAGACGTGGAGTGGAGCACGCTCTGGTTACTCATCGGGGCCTAGTGGAAGACCTCTGCTTTCTTGTAGCATTCGGAGAATGTGGCTGCCGTGGGCCAGCATCCCTTCTTCTGCCTTTTCTCCTGCAAGCTTCCAGGAAACACCAGCCAGATGCCTGGAAGCCTGACAGGGTTTGGGACAGAAAACAGAGCCACACAGAGCAGTTAAATATGCACAGCTGTCTGTCCCTGCAAAAAGGGGGCTGAGTCAGTGAAGAAAGGCAAGAGCAAGCACTGGAGGACCAAGGTGAAAACCCCCTCCACTGCCCACCCCAGGACAGCCGCTTGTTCCCATCAGCCCCTCCTCTCCGAATCCCTCCTCTGAGTCCGTCCCCCGCAGGCCACCCCAGTCCCAAAGCCCTTCTGTGCCCACTGAGCCTGGAGCCGCAGGGAGCTCCGGGGTCGCCCAGCACATGGGGCTCTTGGGCCGGCTGGAGACCCTCGGAGGGAAGGCTCAGGCGGTGGGGAGGGGGCAACTCAACAGCTCAGGCCACCCAGGAAAGGCCTTTGGGGAGGCAGCAGGGCAACGAAGAGCCACAGCCCTGGAGTTGCCAGCCCTGGGTGGGGAAATTCTTAGAGATTTAGGGGGAGACGAAACCACGGCGGGAGGAGGGTTTGGGGTGGGGAGGGAGCTCAGTGGGGAAGCGATGTCACCTCCAAGGCAGCCACGTCCTCCAGGGAAGCCAGTCTGTGTTGTCAAGAGATCAGTTGTGAGCCCTGGAGATCTCCAACTGCAAAGCTGTAAGAATCCTGTCTTGGGGGGCTCCAGTCAGCGCAGAGAGCTGCTCTTCCGGCACCCAGAAAACAGGAACGTGGTCCTGACCCTCAGACCCCGGAGAGAGACGCCAGCAGAAGCAGGCCGCTGTAGATGGCCCCCTTCCCGAAGAAACGGCTGCACACGCAGAGCAGCCTGACCGGACCGCTTCCGTGGCTCACAGGACAGCCCGCACAGCAGGGGCAGCGCGCCAGCCTGCTCTCCCGTATATCATCTTTTATCTTCTTCTTGCTGTTTGGTACTCGGCTCAATAGCTTCCACATTGATCCCAATGGGGCCCTTACAAGACATCTCTCCCGATTCAAGAGAAGAGAAATGGATCCAGATCAACCGTTAGTGCTTGTCTACAGACAAGTATTGATCCAAGACATTTGTCTGGCTCTGTCAGTCGCTCACCAGGTATCAGGGGGCAGAGCTCCGTGAATTGTTGCAGCAAACTGTGTGACATTTGGGGTGTCCAGCATGGCATGGGAGCACGAGACAAGAGCCCCCCTGCAGCAGTGAAGCTCAGGGCTGTGTGAGCCAGTCCCCGAACCCGAGCCCGGCTCCTGGCCCTCCAAGCCACAGAATATCCCTTCTGCTTCCCGTGAGGGCACCGGCCTGCAGCTCAGCTCTGGGGAGGGAGGAGGCCACTGGCTCACCCCGGCGGAAATGGGAGGGGGGAGCCTGGCTAGAAAAGGATCACCAACCCGGTGACTTGGCGCACTTTGGGGAGGTCTAAAGAACCGTGTCCCCCAATCCTCCGTGAGACCAAAAGTTCAACAGGCGGCCGTCTCACCAGCCGATTGTTCTGCCAGAGCCCTGCGGAGAGGAGGCTCTTTCTACTCCTGGGCTGGTCTCTGTAAGGAAAGGGGGCATAGAGGCATCAACCAAAATCTGCAGAACTGAGAGGGGGGGAGGGCACCCTGCCTGAATGAATAACCCTGGTGTACCCTAGCACCACTGATGCCTTAAAATGAGAACAAACAGGGGCACCGTGTGGCAGAGGGGGATGGCAAGCCAGCGGGCACTGTCTGCCGTGCCAGGAGGAGGGTGCAGGCTGGCTTCTCTCACCCCACACCACGTCTTCACAGGAGGGCACGGCTTCCCACACCTCCCGTCTGGGCCTGGGACACCCTCCGGTCTGGAGTGGGCTGCAGGAGACCGAGGGAACAGGCTTGGGGAGGGGAGGGCTTCAGCAGGCACAGTGCTGCAGAATCCACCCTCCAGCGCAGCCATGTCCTCCAGGGGAGCTTGGTCTTGGCCATCAATTGTAGTAGCAGCAGGGCAGCTCCAGGTCCACCTCAGGGTTGGCAACCCTAGCCTCTGCCACTGGGGAGGGACTGGGGAGTTGCAGCCCAGCATGGTCTGGGGTCACCCTACCAGCCCGGGCCTGGTGGCACTGGCAAGAGGCAGCGTGCCCCACTGGCTCTTCATTTGGGGCCCCCATCGGCCCCCGGGCGGCTCCTCTCCCGGTTCAAGGCTGCGGACAGAATGGCTGCTCTGCCTTTCCCACCAGCAGCTGGGGGGCCGGACTGGAGCGTCAGGCCAGCTGACGTCCTCGATGTGAAGATAACCTCCAGGGCACCGTGGCCGGCTTGGCCGCTGCTGCGGCACCCCCGAGAACCTCTTCGCCCGTCTGGCCCCAGGAAGGCAGATACATAATATATAACCAGCATGTTTATCAGACGCGGACACATCACAAGTGCTGTTAAACAAGCAGCCGGCCTTGAACTGCGCGGAACGCCATGCATTATTTAGACGCCTTTCCCCTGGAAGACTGTCAGAGCAGGAGCCGAGAGGGGGCCCAAGAGGGTGCTGAAGACCCAGGCCCCACAGGATCCCCTCTCTCCCTCCCTCCCTCCCTCCCTCCCTCCCTGGCCTCGCTTCCGCGCCACGCTCATCTCGCCTTCAGTGCTGCCGGGGAAGGCGCTGGTGGTGAAGGCGGCCGTCCTCCGAGGGCTCGCAAGTGGGGCTGCTCCCCCACACTCCTCGTGCCACCCCCTCCCCTCCCCCCCCCCGGGCAGCCCTATGTCGGCCCTGCCTGGCGGAAGCTGGCAGTCGGAGCCCCTCGGAAGCCAAAGCAAGCCGTTCCTGACCACCCACCGGGGCCAGATAAACTAAGCCCTTCTCTTTATTAAAGGGAAAGAGGGGGAGAAGAGATTGGGGTTTAGTTCTTTTTGGAAAGAGCAAAAGAGGGACTACTCCGAGGGAGAGTGGTCGTGGGGGGGAACAACCTGTCCCATTGATTTGGCAGCAGAAACAAAGAGGCTTCTACGGAAAGGAGTGGGAGGGGGGGCTCCACTAACACGGGGCTTCTGCCAGTGGGGGGATCACCTGAGGACTGCCGCTGCTCGTTGGTTGATGGGCCTTCCGAGGCGATTCACAGCCATCACCATGCAGGTCGCCTTGCTGGGACACGGAAGCAGGCCGCAGAGCCCCCCCCCCCCCCGAGTCCGGCTCACCCAGCGGCCCAGGGCTGCTTTTGAAGAACGGAGAAGCAGAGCCGTGTCTCCAAGGGTGGCTGATGTGCTGCCCCCTTGGGTGGGGCAAATGTTTAGACGGAGCCCTTGACCAAAGTGGCCAGCCCGGGAGTCTGCCGTGAGCCTGTGGCAGCTCTCCCCTCACTGGACGGAGGCAGCTGCCGGCAGGGATGTCCACCCCCGCTGCACTCGGAGTGGCCATTCCTTCTCCAGCCAGGCCTTTTGCTCCCGTGTCAGGGTCATCCAGCCCCAATGGGCCCAGCAGGAGCTGCAGAGCCCTTGGAGGGCGTGGGGATGCCCCTCCACCTCGGGGCCGCTGCTGCGGCTGATTCTAGGCACAGTTGCTTCATCCGGATGCAGACAGCCGGCAGTAACCTTGTTTGCTCAGCTATGGTATAATTTGGAGATTATGCCTTAATGAACAGCTGATGTATGTTTCAGTATACAGAACAGGAAAAGTAATGGAAATTTCAGACAGGTAAATAGAAAGCAGAATTCTAGACTGATGTTCGCTATTCCCAGCTCCCCTGGGAGAACGCTCCCCCCACCCCAGATGTTTGGATTCATTGGCCAGAAAAGGAGCCAGCTGAGCAGCCCAGCCTCTCGGGGGGGGGGGTTATGAGTCAGCACCTCCTGCAAGGGGCAGCCGGTGTCGTGGCAGGAATGGGAGGAGAGGCCCTGACTTCTGCTGCCTTCCTTCCTGCCACATGACCTTTGTTTGGCTTACAGGAACTTCCTTTTTTAAAAAAATAATTTGTTTCAGCAAACTCTTAAACCTCCCCAAGCTTCAGAATGTCCCTGCATGGGGAAAGGGCCCATGGGGCATTTGAAGGGCCCAGAAGTAACCCCAGGGGGACATTCTTCATTCTCCAAACCACAGCACCTCCGCACTCACTGATTCCTCCCGCAACAGAGATGCCAACTCTGAGGTGGCAAAGCCCTTGGGAGGGGGGGGGGGGGCAGAGCATGAGAAGGATGGGGTGGGGTGGGGGGGAAGAGCGTGGGGAGGGGAGGGAGCTCAGAAGGGTCTAGTGCCAGCGGGATTCCCCCCCCCCCACAGCATCTGTTTTCTCCAAGGGAACTGATTCTATCATCGGGAGGTCAGCTGTAATTCCAGGAGGTCTCCAGTTCCCTACCAGCTTTTCAGAGCTAGACACAGGCTCACTCTGCCAGTCTGGATCCCTCCACTGAGTCTGGATCGCAAGTGGGCAGGGGAACTCTGCAAAGACCCACCGGTGCCATCCCCTGGCCCAGCCCACCCCACCCCTGGAGGAAGGAACGAAATGGGAGCAGCCCTGCAGCCAGCCAGAGTCTGGGGCCAGCCATGGAGCTGCCAGGGGACTCCACAGAAGTTCCTGTCCTCCAGGAGCTGCCCCCTTCCTGGGGTTCCCGGGCAGGAGATGCCCAGGGGCGGCTTGCCACTGTGCCTGCCTCCGTGTCATGACCTCCCTACCATTCCCTGAGGGTCTTGCTTCCAAATGCTGGCCTGAGCCGAACTTACTATGGCCATTGCCCACGAACCTCATTTGGCCTGAGCAGGACCCACTTTCTGCCTGCTCCAAAAGATGCCCCCCGCAGCAGTCGGGACGGAACTCCTCCTTTCCCTCTCTCTCGCCAGCCTCGTTCAGGGACACGTCAATCACAAATGGAAATTGTGCCAACTGTATCATCACACACGTGTCTTTGTTAATTAACAAATAAATCAAGCCTGTCGTGCCAATTAGGGCAACGCAGCGAGGGGTGCCGCTTCTCTCCACCCACCTCTGCTTGCTGCTGGGGGCAGCCCCGGGTTCTCCCCCTCTGGCCTTTGCAGGGGAGCAGCCGGCACAGAGGAAGGGGTGCAGGAGAGGCTGCTGCTGCCCTCCACAGCTTACAGATGGGGAGCTCAACCACTGCCTGCCCTCGCCACCTGAGGGGCAGGTGGGAAAGAGCCCGACGAGGGCTGTAAACTCCGGTCCGCCCCAGGGGGGGGGGTCAATTTTCAGAGAATAGAGGGCATGCTGTTGGGAGTCCTGAACCTGTGCCTCCCACTCAGAGCTCACCTCCCATGCCCCCCCCATCACACTCCAGTACTCTGTGAGGCCAGGTGGGGGGGGGTCCCAGAGGGGGAGCCCCCCCTCACCACTGCACCCGTTGGTCTTCAAATGGGGGGGGGGGGGAAAAAGCCCCCTGTTTCCACCAGGGAGTCTGCTGTTGCTCCTGGGGCTTGTGCTGGCAGGGGTCCTGCTCTCAGGCTGAGGAGGGGACCGACAGCCTGCAGGCGTCTCCAGCGTCCTTGGCTGCTCCGTTGACTGACTTTTCCCTGTGTGAGCTGCTTGGTAGCTTGTCCTTGAGGCCTGGAACTGGGATAGACCCCTGGATTCCAAATTCTGCAAGGAGTGAGTGATGCTCCCGGGTCCTGTCCTGGGCTCCCACGGACACAGGCCACCAGCCTCCCCATCCCTCATTCGTCCTTTCTGCCCCCAGCCCCGCTCCACGTGGACCAAAGCACGTTTGGCATCTGGCTTTGGGGGGAGGCGAGCCAAGAGGAGCTCCTGCAGCAACAGCCGTGGCTCTTCTCTCCAAAGGCCTTTGGTGGCCCGGGGGCAGCAGCTGGGCTCCTCCTGGTGCCCCTCACTCAGCACAGCTCCGCCCCCCCCCCTTGCCCGCACCAAGCCAGAAACCGGAGCCAGATTTTGCGGTGTCACAAAGAGCACTTTGAAAAGGTCAGGCTATTATGGAACATTATTTTCATCCCCGTAACATGGTGGCCATTAGAATTCTGTCGCAGCCTTTGCAAGATGCTTGTAATGAGAGCAAGGAGGAGAGATGAGCGGGGAGGGAGGGGGAAATGGCAGAGCACAAAATTAATTTGGATGACAAAGATCATCACAACTTCAGGAAACAGTTGCCGGATGGGTCTATTATCAGGGGGGCTCCAGCCCTCTGCCTGGGGCCCTTCAGCAGTAAGCAGGGCAGGAGCTGGCAGGGGGGCCAGGAAGCACCCCTGGGATGCCCCTTCCACTGAGATGGGAGCTTGGTCCTGGGGGATCTCTGGGGCCCTCTCTGTGCCTGTGAAAGAGGGGGACCTGGGGCTGGAGCCCCCCGAAGAGACGAGGGCAGGGTGGGTGGCTCTCCGGGCTCCTGGGGGGAGCTCTGCCAGTGCTGTGGGTCTGTCTCTCTGGCTCTGCCCCCAGGATGGAGGCATTAAGTTGTGGGGAGGTGCGGGAGGGCTCGAGGTCCATAAAGTGACCAGTCATTGGTAAAGTGGGACACCACTGACCCGGGGGGGGGGGTTCTTGATTTAAAATTTGGTCTATATGGAGCTACAAAATTTTGCATAGAACGCATAGAACGCAGAAATAGTATTGTAATATAAATATTTACTTGCAACATAAGTACAATTTGCCAGGTGCCCACAGATGTCCCTCCAAAAGTGGGACAATCTGGTCACCTTACTTGAGGATCAGCAGTGCCTGAGGTGTGGGGGCCCAAGCCCCCCCCCCCCCCCGACACATGTATACGTGTTGCAGAGAGGCAGGAAGATGGAGTCTGCCCTCCTCCCGTCCCCCAACCAAAGGGAGGTGGGAGACGACAGCCACCCTCCTTGCCCCTCCCATCAGGGCCATAGTGAGAGGCTGCTGCTCACTGGGGTTGCCAACCTCCAGGAGACACCTAGATTCAGGAAGAGATTTACTAACCAGCCTGAGGTGCCCAGAGTGGCAGGCAGGGAAATGCAGAGAGGGGCTGGGAACTGCGCTACGTTTTTGAGTCCAGTCAGGGACCTCTAAGGCTGACAAAGTTTTCTTCAAGGCATGAGCTTGTGTGTGCAAACACGCTGCTCCAGAGGGGCCACCCTGCCTTCTAATGCTTGCCCTTGTTAATATAACAGGCAAGTAGATTTTCTCTTAGCTGGCTACAAAGGGCTTGTTCAGATGCGAGACTCTTTTGGTTCATACTGAACAGCCACAAACTCCCCTGGATAGAATTGTTTTTATTCCTCTTTGTTTTACAAAATTCATATCCTGCCTTCTGCCCTCCAAAGGTCCATCAAGGTAGCTAACAAGAATGCATCCATGCTTTTAAATGCTGCAATTACATCCAGATCGCAAGAGCGCCTTTGCAAATCTGTAGCTGGCAGGGAGGACAGGCCTCCACCCCACCCCCAAGCTCTTGGCTAGGAAAACGGGGTGTGAATCTGCAGGCTTTGCCATGACATGACTTATCCCCAATTCCAGGTCATTTGTGAGCCAATTAAATAGCCCTTTTCCTTATCAGGCCCCGCTGCCCACCTCCTCCCATGGCGAGCATTGGCCCTTAGGGCTTCATGACTGCCAGCCTTGCTCAGGAGTCGTTTGGGAGCCCCCTCCCCCCCCCCTTGGCTTGTTAACCTTCTCAGAGAACTCCCAGCGCCTGGGGAGGCAGGACTCCCCTTTGCAGAAAACACACTGGGTTTGTTACTCTGTGTGCTTAATAATTATGTCTTTAATAACAGCTTCTGCTAATTTGTACAGAACAGATGTTATGCTAACTGGACTGTGATTTCATGGATCCCTTCTGAAACCTTTTTTAGAAATCTGGTAACAGTTGCTACTTTCCCTCTGACTTTAGCAACAAATGACAGTTTCACATCTGGGTCTTTCAAGTGTTGCTGGTCACCTTCACCTCTGGCCAAGGCCTGCTTAGTCCTTCATGACATGTGCCTCCCTGGTCAGCAGCCACAAGAAGAGAGCTGCTTCCTGGGGATTTATAATGTCCCCTTGAGAGCCCCCCACCCCACGGCTCTTCTGATCTGCCTGCCTCAAGAGGAAGCAAAATAGGATGAGCCTTTGGGCTGTCTGTGACCCTGGCATGCCAGCAAGGCGTGAGAGGGCAGCCCCTGGGGGCCCCACACCTGCCATTTGCTTCGCCAAGAGCTTAGGGGCCTGCAGGACGGAGGCCTCATCCCAAGACCTGTCCTCTCTGCTGGCCGGAGGTTTGCAGAGGGGCTCTTGGGACGTGGATGCAGTGCAACCCAGCAGCCCAATGACTGGGGTGACTCCGAGGGTGGAAGAGATGCTGATTTTTATGTAGCACCAATTTCAGCATTCACCCTAAATCTTTGTGCTGAAATGCAGTTCTCCTGTCACCGCTAACCAAGAAATTAGGAGAGAAGAGGCCGGGCGTTGGCCCCCCTTGCGCGTTTCCCCTGCCTGGACAATAATTACTGGCCCCCATTGGAGAAATGAGTGGAATGGGGGGGGGGGGGCGCTGAGCCAGATGATCAGATTGTTTGCTATTACATGTCAAGGGGGGAAACCACACATGAGCATCTCCCTGAATGTATTCCTTCTCTTACTTATTGAGAAGAGTTTTATTTTTGCTTTCAATTAAAATGGCACTGAACACTAACAATAATATACCAATGTTTTAAATGCTGCAGCTTCAGGATTTCCTGGCCAGTCCTCGCAGCAACATTTAAAGCTGGGGTCTGGGGTCTCCTTAGACATCACACGACACGTACGAGTGATGGATTTCATTAGCCGTGAAGTTGTCTAACAAATTAAAAGGGATGGCTCCAGACTGCTTCACAATCCACCTCCGTTTTCCCTGTCCTGAATAATGTTGGGTGTTAATCGGCAGATTTTGCTACAATGCTGCCCACCCCAACTCCAGAGCATTTATGAACCAATTAAATGACACAGGTCCCTCCTAACAAGCGCTGCCTCCACATCCCAAGAGCCCCTCTGCAAACCTGCAGCCGCAGAGAGGACAGGTCCTGTGACTGAGGCCTCCCCCCAGTCCCCCCAGCCCCTAAACTCTTGGCTAGGCCAAAGGCAGGCATGGGATGCCCTCTCCCATCTTGCTGGCATGCCACCCCTCAAGGGACAGAGTTGGAAATTCAGAAATTCCATGGCCATATCACATCTCCGCAAGACCCTTCCCCTCTTAATCTCAGGGTATCTTCTTCTCTCCAGGTATGATCTCCTACCACCCACTAATCGGGCAGAGTATCTCGGGATGAAGAGATTAGTCCCTTTGGCACTCTGCCATTTCATGGCTCTGCTTTTGTGCCATTCCACTGCTTCCCTCTGGGTGGCTGCTGTGGGGATGGGCAAACACACCTACCCCCACTCAGGGAACAAAGAGAGCGACAATTGCCCTCTCCCTGGATTCCTGTTTTCAGAAATATGGTGGAGTTAGATATATTATGAGTACAGAGATCAGACTGCTAGCATCCAAATGATAAAGAATTTAATGAAATAATAAAATCACAGTCCTTATTTATTCACAGTCGAGCTAACCAAGGATTAAAAGAAAATTGATTACACGCAATCCTCTAAAAATTGTCTAAATATAACATGAAAAGATGGAGAACTGTTGGATCGGCCTATAATCCTTGAAGCGCGAGTACCTTAGATCATTGTTGGGGGCTTCTTCACATGGTTGGCAACAGGCTGTCATGGGGGAGCCCAGCCCATCATGGAGCCATCCTAGAAAGGCCTGCAGGAAGACAGAGATGAGCCTAAGAGAATGAGCAACAAAGCAAGAGAGTTTCTTCCTCATATCCAGAGAATTTATAATTGATTGCCTGACACTTTCAGGAGGGTCATTCTTTCTCTTCTTTTTGGATCCTCCCCTCCCCCACTATATCCCCTAGGTATAGCCAGGGTTACGTGTAATACCAGGGTTGCCCAACCAAATCCCCAATGATGGCCCTGGATGGGAGGGGAGGGGAGGGGAGGGGAGGGGAGGGGAGGGGAGGGGAGGGGAGGGGAGGGGAGGGGAGGGGAGGGGAGGGGAGGGGAGGGGAGGGGAGGGGCCCCGGCCATGCAAACCTTTGTTGGCCAAGGTCAACCTGTTGGTGGCCACTGGTGTCCAGAGTGCTGGGTCGTCTTTGGCCTGAGGAAGGGAGGTTGTTTCAGTCTTTTTCATTTGGATGGATGGGATGGAGAGGGGGCCAAGCCTGGCCTCACGCTGATCAGAGCAGGCCATTGGGCTGCTTCAGAGCTTGGAGGTGGGTGGGGACCTGGGCGTACCTCCTGCCCGCACTGTAGCCTGGTCTTTTGATCCCGGTGGTAAGCAGAGCAGGCGCCTTCTCTCCAGCCAGGTGAGTCCTCTTAGGGTTGGTGGGGAGGTTTCATCTGGAGGGAGAGACATGTCACTTCCACGGATGTAGCCAGATGACGTCACTTTAGGGTTACCTCAAAACCTGCAAAGCCTTCCCCTGAGGAGGACCTCCGAAGAGCCCTGCTGGGTCAGGCCAGGGAGGGCCCATCTAGCCCAGTCTCCTGCCCCACACAGGGGCCAGCCAGTCCCTCCAGTTCTGCGTGCTGCTGATGCCTGCTCCTGCGAAGTGCCTCCAATAAGGACTGTCCTCTTGCCTCGGGCTCTGCTAGGTTGGTTCCGAGGACCTACAGCCGAGCTGCACTCCGTGGCTCGTGACAGTGAAGCCCAACGTTGTTTCTTGTTTAGTTGTTTCTTGTTCCCAGATACTAGCCGTGGGAGCTGTGCAAAAAGACAGCCAGTCTATTTCAGTTGGCTTGATCAGGAGAACATCCCTGCTGGACTGAACCCACTAAGAGTATATTCAAGATGTTTGACGTAACAATGGGAAAGCGTTGTCTTGGCTGTAAAAGCACTTTCCTGAGCCCTTTTAGGTCAACTCACAGACATCTTATGGTGACCCTTCATGGGGTTCTCAAGGCAAGAAAGGAATGGAGGTGGTTTGCCATCTTCTGCCTCTGTGTGGCAAGAGTGCCTTGGAGGACCTCTTTGGTGGTCTCCCATCCCCAGGGTCAAACCTGCTTAGCTTCTGAGCTCTGATGAGGCTGACCTAGCCTGGGCCATCCAGAGGAGGGTGGGCCCTTCATGCTGCCTAACAAATCTTTGACAACAGGCCAGCTTGCAGAAAGGAAAGGGAAATCAAAGTCACAGTAGACACATGCTAACTGCCGTTCTGTTGATCAGAAGTCCCAGGAGACGAAACCTTGGAGATCTACCTGAGGAGAAAGGAGCCTCGTCTTTTCCACCTCTCCAGCTGCTCATTTAGCTCATTTGATTCCTGCTTTTGGCACTGCAGGAAGGGAGCGAGGCCGGGTCCCTGAGAGTCCATCCCCTTTTGCCACTTGGGCCCTTGTCACCGCAAAGGCCACGGTGACGCTGCTCTTATACATGGCCTCAAAGCCCGTCCGATGCACTGGAAGATGAATTATGTTTCATTTATATCAAAGAAGCAATCTCAGAGCCCATTTGTGATCAAATTTGCTGTCAGAGAAACTTTGCTTTATCTCATTACATCTGATATCTGTTGGCTTCTTGTCCTTGAGACTATTAAAGTTTAATGTCAAGTTGGAGATGAAATGGAATCTTTGCTGTATCATCTCATCAGGACCCCTGTGCGCCCCCTTCCATTGACACTAATTTTGACAACTAATTATAGAAGGTGTGGGGTGGGGATGAAGGCGGAGGAAGGGAGAGGCAGATAGACGCCCTGCCATTTCCATCCCTTAGCAGTCATTGAAAATATTATTGTACCAGGAGGCTGCAAATGAAAATTAGTGTCACTCTCCAAAAGATGAAATCATATAATTTCCATGTTGCTGGATCAATTTTCTCCGCCTTTCATTCCCAAAGGTCTAAGTTTTCCCCAAATGCAGCAAATATCTTGGGTCCCTAAAATCTTCAGAAGATGACCTAGAAGGGACCAAATGTGTCTCCTCTGGAACACATCAGAATCCCGTTTGCCAAGCTGGGAGGGTCTTCCACGTAGCAACAATCATCCGACTTCCCTCAGAAGCATCTTTGCTGCCACCACAGTTCCTGTGGAAGGACAATGCCAAGGGAGCCTCCACACTGCCCCTGAATCCACTCTTTCCCCATCCTTGCCGTCTTCTTGTAGCACTCTTTTCCTCAGCATTTTCCAGCAGACAGCCATGGTGCCCCAGCTCCCCACCCCCACCCCCCAAAGTCTGCCATGTTTCCACAATGGATTTCCCACTCCTGACTCTGTCGGGGTTAGTTACGTCACCAGAGACACACTGCGGGGGTCCATCAGCCCACCCTTCTTTGGAGGAGCCTGTCAGATGGGCTGTTTGTCACACACACACACACAAATCCATACACAACATCCCTAAAACACACAATGAGACGTAACTCATGATAAGCACTAACAAATTATTAAGTAAGTGAAGGAAGGAAGGAACTGAGTTCTATTGCTGAAGCCAAAGCCATAACAATAATTAAAAACAAAGCATTAAAACAATAAAATTATCTACACACAAACATATATGTCACGGTATAAACAATAAGGAAATTGCAAGTGCAGAATAAAATCAGTGAAGTGACATAAAAGAATTACACATCACCTAAAATCAGGATTCTTCAGCCATACTTGAAACGAACCTTTTTCTAATAAGAATGGATGAGGAAATGAAATTAGCAACCATTAAAGTGACAGGAGGGGAAACGTCAGCCAAAAGAAATATTATTTTATCATTGTCAGATCCAGAGACATGGACAGTGCTGTGGTCAGCCTGATTTGAATGTCATTGTGTAGAGGGCAGCGCAGGACGGGGTAGATCAGGTGGTCTCCTTCTTGGTGAAGCCCTCAAGGGCCCAACCAGCAATCTGATGGGATCCGACTGAATCTGCCATGCAGGTATGGGTATTTGTAGGCCATTTAGGTGTCTGGAGAAAGGTCAGGCATGTTTAGCCCTCAGAGAACATCTGGAAAATTAGGATCAGATCTCTGTCACGTACGGCATCTTTCCCATAAACCCAATCTTGAATTTTACAAAATTCCCAAGTTTTGATCAAATTCGGGGGGGGGGGGGTCCATATAAATGCAGGATTGGGAAAAGCACAGTTGTCCAGTAGTTTGTTTCTAAATAAAACTGAAAGCTGAGTTTAACTAAGTGGGTCTCAAGTTTATTAATAAGCAATACATAGAATTTCAGGAGTTTCAGTAAATGAAATTAAAGCTAAATTATTTTTAAAAATTAAAATTCCTGCCAAATGGCCAAATCACTTTAGATAAGTATCTTTCTCAAAAGAGCTTTGGGGCTGAAATTCGGGCAGCACCCCTGAGTCCCAGAACTCCCTCCCGATGGAGGGCAAACGCGCTTCATTCGCCCCCCAGGAGGGCACCCTGCAGCAGAGGTCGCTTGAGGGACCCCCACAGGGGAGTCAAAGGGCACCAGCGCAGTGGGGAGGCTCACGGGGAGCCCAAACGGAGCAACAACCCGGCGTGGGTGTTGGATATCGCTGGGTGCAGTGGGCTGGGTGTCAGTGCTTCCAGGCACCAATCCGAAGGAGCAAACACTCCTGTCTCTTTTCACAACCCACACAGACACACCCCGACTGACATACACATCTCGGATATGGTGTGTGGTTTGGGTCCTGGTTTGCTTTGGCAGGGCAGAAATGTCTCAGCCTAGTCTACCTTGCAGGAGTAGAGTTTATTTAATTATTTAAACCTTTCCTGTTCTGCCTTTCCACCCAAACAGCAGGATTCACAAGGCAGGGAACATCAAGGCATTGAAAACTGGAGGTGGGAAAGGTGGGGTATAAATCAGCGCAGCCACCAGGGTTTCTCCTGGGCCAGGAGGGAGGCAGGCAGACACTGCAGCCAGGATGTCAGGCCCCCTCCCGCAGCACAGCAAGAAGCAACCTCTTGGGCCACATCCAGACCTCCGGCATCCATGGCAGCTAAACACATTCTCGCCCCCACTTGAAACAGAAGCTGAGGGTTCTGTCAGGGCACCTGGGATGGGAATCTTTTTTAATGGGTTAGTTATGGCACTTCCAAAATAAATGAACAGGAAGCCAAACCTCTCCCTCCCCCCCCCCCAATTGGCTGTTATTGCTGGCAGTTTATCAACATTACCTGATTAGGCTCAGAATGACGGATGTGGCCTGCCGCCGGAGATGGGGGAGCTCTTCCTCTCTGAGTCTGCAGCACAGGCTTGCAGCGGCCGCCTCTAATTCTCATCTCCTCATGACCGCGTCAGACAAGAGAATTTATTTCCGCTCCGCCCCGCCCCATTCGCCCAAAAAATAACAGCCACAGCAACATAGAGAGCAATAATTATGATCACAGCAACCACATATATGGGGGAGGGGTCTTCAGGCCACTCTTTGGGGTCTCTGACAGCTAGAACCAAACACGGCCTGGCCCGAGAGAGAAAGGCCAGGGCTGAGTCCTCCCCCCAAAGCTGGCTTTTGGAAGAAGCAACTAAAGTGGGAGGCCCATGGTAAGGGAAGGCCCCTTCTCTCCTGTTTCTCTCGGCTGCTCCCTGCACCCTGCGTGAGAGCCTCAGCAGCGCCTCTCTTCCTGGCAGGGAGGGCAACCTGGCACCCAGGTGGGGCATCCCCACGAGGACACCGCAAGGCTGGGGGAACGGACAGCAGCAAGCCACGCAGGGGGCGAAGGGCTGGAGGGAAGCCTGAAGAGCCGCTTGGGACTCGGCCGCCTAGCAGCAGATGGCTAAGAGGGAGGCAAGGCAGAGGCCTCTTCAGATGACGCTTGGGGCACCGAGTGAACCGAGAGGCCTTTTATCACTGTCTCCGAGCTCTAGAACTGGAGGGCATCCAATGAAGCTGATGGGCACTTGGCTCAGGACGGACAAAAGGAAATATCCCTTTAATCAAGGAATGCTCAAAGAGAAGCATTAGCTCCCAGAGGATGCCATGATGGGCACAAACTTGAAAAGGGTGTTGGATTCATGGAGGACAAGTCTATCAGTGGCGACTAACCACAGGAGCTAAAGGAAACCTCCATATTCAGAGGCTGCAGGCCTCTGTATTCCGGCCTCTGCACCCTGCTGCCAGCCTCCTGCCCCGAGTTCCGGTCCTCGCTCCACTACAGGTCTGCCAGCCCAGGTCCTGCCCTGTGCCTCTCACGATCCTCCTTCTCAGCCGCATCCCCAATGGGGCAAGGCTCCTCTCTTTCCGGCCAGTGGGGGTTGGGGGGGGGGCAGAGCAGGTAACTAGAGTGATGCAGATTTTGGAAAGACAGTCAAGTAAGTGGAAGGACCACTGTGGACTAGCAAGGGCACAGGGAATTTAGCCATAGCTGGAGACCTCACTCTGCAATGGTCCCCCAGTGCAACTCACAACTGGGTCCTGCCCCCAACTCAAGAGGGGCTTCACCTGAAAGTCTTCCACGTGTTTCTCTTTACTGTTGTTGGTGGCTCTTTTTTGTGAGAAAAAAGAGAGGTGGGAGAGAAACAGAACAGCAGAGCCCTGATGGAGAAAACTATGCCCATCCCAAGCTGAAGACTTAGAGGTCTGAACATATTGGAAACGCCATGTCTGTGAATGACAGAGAAGGTGCAGAGGCTGGCGGGACATCGTGTGCGGCCTGAAAGGAAGGGGACAAGTCGGCCAAACATTCAGAGGTCCTGCCCAGTGGAAATTGTGCCCTGTGGAAATTGTGCCCTTGCCTGAGCGTGCAGGAGGAGATCAATTCCTTACCAGGGAGGCAGTGAGATGGATCTCTCTGATGCTGTCCCTTTGAGGCTAGGCTGAGTCTCTTAGGGCAACTTCCTGGTTCCTGCTTCTTCTCCTTCCATCTCTCCTGCCTGCCTGCAGAATGGGGGGGGGGGAGGCCTCCTGCATCTCTCTCCATCCAACTAGCTAGATGAGATTAGGGACTATCTTCTTACCTTTCCTGTCTAGAAGGGAGTTCTCTAATAAAAAGTTATTATATTAGTTTAATGGCACAACCAGAGCCTGTGCTTTCTTTGTTTGTTGCACTCATTAGCCAGCAAGGCATCCCTCTACAACTATGGGGCCCAAAACTGGACACAGGACTCCAAGTGAGGCCGAACCAGAGCAGAGTAAAGTGGTACCATCACCTCCCATGATCTGGACACGATACTCCGTTTGATACAGCCCAAAATCCCATTTGCCTTTTTAGCTACCGAGTCTCGCTGCTGACTCACGTTCAATGTCTGGTCTACTAAGACTCCTAGATCCTTTTCGCACATGCTACTGCCAAGACAAGTCTCCCCCATCCTATATTGGTATAGATGGTTTTTCCTACCTAAATGCGGAACTTTACATTTGTCCCTATTGAATTTCATTTTATTCCGTTTATCCCTAGAGCTGTCAACCTTGATCCCAGTCCAGTCCAGCCCCCAAACCTCCTGGAGGTGTGCCTGTCTGGCATGCACTCTCCTTTTCCTTCCCGCAGCATTGGCTTTCATATGGCTGAAAGTGGGGAGACTTCTCTGCAAAACATCTTTCAGAAGAGGAAGGATTATAACAGCTGGCAAAGCCTTGCATTAAAAAAGAAAGAGAGAAATTTTCACTGCTTGAAAAAGACAGCTTGGTGTTGCTTATCAACCATGATTCCACCAGATAGCTATTTCAAAACACAGGCGCGGGTCTTTTTATAATAAATGAAAGCAATAACCCCCAATAGCCTGCCCAAAGTTATAATTAAGAGGCACGCTGGCTGAAAGCAACAGGAGAAAAGGCATTCTCCTCTCTGGCAGGCAATTCAATAGCCTCGGTGTCCCTCATTCCCGCCTGGAACACAACCGTTGCCCAACGCAGAGACCCCGCCATTATTTGTTGGGGGGGGAACATGCTGGGGCTCAAGCTGACTGTGCAAGGAATTGGGGGGGGGGGCTCCAGCTCCCTGCCTCTCCTCAGAACCCTCCCCCAGACATGCATGCCCCCAACGCTGCCTCCTTCCAGGGAATCCCCATTGGACCTATGGAGCCTGTGAGCACAGGAAGCCGCCTGTCCCGAATCAGACCCCCACAGGCACCCAGTCCATCGGGGCAGCGTGGTGAGTGTGGACTGGCAGCAGCTGTCCAGGGCCTCAGGCCCGGGTCTTTTGCATCTTCGGCCCCTTCTGAGGGGAGACGCCCGGACTGAATTGAACCGGGGCCCTCAGTCCCACTGAAGGCTACTCCGGGCTTGCCTCGGGGGTGCTGTAGCTGCTCACCGTGGCCCCGCTGCCCAGCTCTGCACGCTCCCTGCCACCAGGCCTCTCTGACTTCCAGCCAAGGGAAAGGAGCAGCCGGGCTCCTCTGCACCTCCTTGATAAACACCCTTGGATCGGCTTCTTCCTAAAGAGGTGTCTATTTAACACAATTTCCATCTCAAGCAGCTGCTTTGCATTTCCTTTTGGCTTTATTAAAACTGATTTTCTCTTTGCACTCCACAAACTGATCTGATTACATTTCCATTTCTCCCTGAAGAAAGGTGCAGGGGGAGGGGGACGGCTCTGGCTCATCTTGGCTGAGGGGAGATGGGTTCCCGGGGTTGGCTCAGACATTATTTGACGTTATTTTTGTCCCATTTTAATCGCTCTTTGGTGCTGGCCCCAGGGAGCCAGCCTGTCTCGCACCCTCGCCCTGCATCTCCATGGGAACAAAGTGGGAGGGAGAAGGGAGCCTGCGTGGGCCGGTTCTCTGCTGATGTGAAGAAGAAGAAGAATGCCTCGGTGAGCTCAAGAGGCAGGCAGGGGTCACTTGCGCCGGGACCACCATGAGAGGGTGCTGGAGACAACAGCGCCTGAAGGCCAAGCAGGCAGGCTGCCCCTCAGGGGGTGGCTTAATGCTGCACCTCCACCCCTTCCCTGCCTCTTGAGCTGTTCAAGGATCATGCCTGGGGGGCAGCCTGCCAGGAAGTCAAATGCTACCTCCACCCCCTTGCTGGGCGCTCCGAGCAGCAACTCAGGGCCAGAACGGAGCAGAGCAGGGGCGTCCCCCAGAGCAGTTTCCTGGCCCTGGTCGGCAAACCCCGCCCAAACCCCCAAGTGATTGAGACAGATTGGGCTCACGTGTCATTTTGACAGGTCCACGGCAGAGGCCTGGTGCCAGGACGGGGATTTGGTAATAATTACCATCTTTAATTACTACTAAAACATCAATTGCTCTTGTTCAATTAGCAGCACAGATCCAGGCGTGGCAAATTTCTGCAGCACAAAATAAGCTGAAAATTGATTTCTGAACACTTAATGTAGATCTGAAATTGCTAACCTGATAAGAAGGGACCATGCCAGGCACCAGCTCACCGGCCTCAAGGAATGTGGAGCTGATGTAATTGCTTCGGTGGAAGATTAATAACTTGTGTACCGTGCTTAGATCTTGTACTTGGCATGGAAGTCACTCATTAGGGAGGCCAGGGCAGGGAAAGGGGGAGGGGCTGCTAACAAGGAGGCTGGCAATTAGACCAGGAGCCCGGCTTTAAAAGCACGACTCCCACTCCTTTTGAGCAGCTGCAAAGATGCTGTCCTGGGAAGAGCCACAGAGGCAGGCCACGGAGCAGTGCCTGGGTAGTAGCTGGCCACTGTGGACTGAGAGAAAATGCCAAGGACCAGCGCCCAAGGGCTGCCGAGGATGGGCTGCCAACTCTGGCTTGGGACATTCCTGGAGATTTGGGTGGAGCCAGGGGAGGGCGGAGGGGGCTCAGCAGAGTCCACCTGCCTAAGGGGCCGTTTTCTCCAGGGCCCCTGAGGCCTGTCATCTGGAGAACAGTTCCCATTCCAGGAGATCTCCATCTGGAGAGTGGCAACTGAATCTGTGCAGAGCCTTTGGGGATCCAGAGATTCTTCTGTGCCAGAGGAAGTCCAGCATCAGCATCCACTCCCTCGCTTACCATGGGAGTCTGCTGTAAGTGGGTGCCAAGATGCCTCCTGCTTGAGGGTGAATCCAGGAGGGTGTGACGCCATCCCTCAAGCCACCCAGGAAGGCAATGGAATGGCATTGAGCTGGACGTCGCCCCCTCCCCTTGGCATGGTTTTTCTCTCCAGGAGTCGGCCACATTCCAAGAAGGGCCCTCCCAGCCTGGACGAGAGGCCTCGGAGCAGCCCGGCTGTGTCTCCACTTTCCCAGGCGTCCCCCCGTGGTCTGTCAGGCAGGCTGACCCTCGCAAGCCCCCAGGGATGCCTCTGCCACGTCCCATTCCCACTGCCCCTCCTCCAGGGAGCTCGGCTGGCACACAGTTCTTCCTTGCCCAGTTTTACTTTCACCACAACCCAGTGGGGTCGGCTTGGCAGAGGAAGCAGGACTGGCCCACGGTCGCCCTGTGAGCAGCATGGGGCATGCTTGTGGCAGTGCATAAGCACAAGACAATTATGCATTGTGTAAGGAAGTACTTATCACGTGAATTAATCTAAATCTGTGTCATTCTCTCTCACACTCACACAAACACACACACACACACACATGCACCCCTTGCCCCAGTTGTGTCCGGTTCCCTTAGACAGCCCAGGTGACGATGAGAGGCCCACACGCTCAGGGCTGTTGCTTTTCCTTCAGTCGGAGACTTTATGGAAAGAAGGACCACTGGGGGGGAGGGGGGGCAGCCAGCACCTGCCGTGCCACAGAAACCACCCAGCTAAAAGCAGCATTGGGAAACTGTTTAAGGCAGCGGCTAATCTGGGTGGCCCTGGACACCGGCATTTGCATATGGATACACAAAAAGGATGTTTTGCTCATGTATTTTTGAAAAGGGCTGCCTATAATTCTCTTTGGTTTAAGAAGGGCGTGTCACTCACTCTCCACCGGTCATTTCGAATGATATTTCTATTGTGTTTCCACAAAGCTGTCTTTGGGCTCAACGTGTCTTGCAGTACTGCTGAATGCTAATGAGGATCCTGCTGTTGATATTTGGGGGGGGGAGGCTGGTCCCCAAATTGCAGGCACAGTTGAGCTAGCTAGCGCTTGTGGAATAGGGAGTGCGGGCACAGAAAACTCCTCCTTTCTGTAAGGCCAGGAAATGTGTCTTTGTCTGTTCACAGAATACAGAGAGAGGGGACTGCAGTGTCTATTTGTCTGTTTTTCTATCATTGGCTTTTTTATCACTCCGGGTTAAATTCAGGTGCAAATTGTTTGGCTGCTACTGCTGAGGATGTTTCCTTGAAACGTTCTTGTCTTCTCTAAAATGAGTGTGTATTGTCACAGAGAGAGGAATAAGGAACACCTGTCCCAGGAGACATCACAAAGTGGTGCACAAGCTCCTAGGGAAGCGCCCCCCCCCCATCCTCTGCCAGCACTGGAGTCTAGGGGGGGGGCAGTTGCTGCCTCTCCGCATCACCTTCTTGTGCAGGGCTGCTGTGAGCCCCAAGGGGGGGAGACACGCCTGCTCCCCACAGCGTCTTGGAGGGAGAGAAGGACTGACCTATCCCAGACAGGCTGGGCCCTCGATGGCCCCACGAGCCAGAGCAAGCTCTCACCAACTCTTGGCTGCCAAGCAGGGTCTGCCCTGCTTAGTGTTTGGATGGGAGACCGGCGAGGAAGCCAGGGGGGAGCCATGGCAGAACCACCTCCGAACAGCTCTGCCCCGTGAGGGGCCAGTTGAGTCGATTTGATGGCACTTTCCGCCCCCACCCCCACCCCCCAGACAGGCAGGAGGCTTTTCCCGCCTCGGCCTCCGTGCTCCCCTTTGCTCCACAATGTCCTGCCCTTCACCAAAACCAAGACGGAGCTCTCCATGGTGCCACTGCAGCACGGCCCCCTCCACTCCCTGCTTCTCTGTCTGCCCACAGACCCCAAGCCACCTCTTCAGGGTGAATCAGGACCTGCCTCCCTTTGGATGCTCATCCTGCGTCTTGCCCAACTGGAGACCCACCCAGCCTCTCTCTAGTCTAGGGGGAGACCAAGCACTGGACTGGCCCCTGCTGCTGGCCGCTTGGTGGGCTGGAGAAGGAGACCCTCAGCTGGAGCCTGGGCCCTCATCCGCTGGGCTCAGCCGGGCAGAAGGAACCGGTGACCCCGCTTGACGGACAGCCTGTTTTCCCAGCCCAGCAACTGCTCCACAATGACTCCAGCGCCTCCGGGAGCCGTCCGCCCTTAGCAAGGCAAATGCTGCAGCCCCCCTTGCTCACCTGCAAGCCTTTCCAGCAGCTTCTTGGATTTGGACCCACCCATCCATCCCCACACATAAGCAGGAGGGGGAGGGGGCCGGCAGCTAATTAGCCCGTGCACAGCTGCTCATTACGACTGTTACGGCTGCATTATTAATTTCCTGCCTCTCGTCTGCAATGCAGGTTTTCCGTCGCTTCGTATCCGCCTGCCTTTATGTAAGGCGATGGACAATAAATCCAGGCATTTACCAGCCCTCAGCCTTCCCTTCCGCTGCTCCTGTGCCACTCCAGATGGTGACTGAGGGCTGGTTTTAAAAAAGAGAGGCACCTCCATCTGGGCCAGAAATTGTGCCTCACTTGCCACCTGTTGCTAGCCATCCCCTCCCCCCTCCCCGTCCATCGCTGACGTGTTGTGTGTTGTGATGTCACGGCGTGCTGACAAACAGATTCTGGCGGAAGCCATAAAACGGCGGCCAATAGAGCAGTTCTGAGAGGGACGAGACACATCCCTGGGCCCCCTTGGAGGGGGAGGGACTGCAAGGTCCCTCAGCAAGGAAACAAAGAAGCGTCTCACATAGTAAGCCCCTTACCCAGAGATGCTCCTGGTCTGCAGAGTGGACCGCAGTGATCTGGGTCAGGCCATAATTAGGAGGGCAGCTTTCTCTGCCTGCTGCTGGTGCGAGGCTGGTCGGTCTGAATTCCCACAGTCCTTCAGCAAAGAGGAAGGGGATGCTGCCAACAGCAGGCGTCATGCCAGCTGACGGGCAAGTTGTGGGCTCTCTAAGGCACGGGGCATTAATGGGGCTCCCACCCCCCTCCCACGCCAGCCCAGCAGCAGAATCATCATTTGCCAGCAACATTTTGGCTGGGAGTGGCTGGATACGATCTGCAGTCAATCCATTACCATAAACTTAAGCTTCCCCTTCTTTCCTTCTAAATGAATTTCCATCTCACATTTAGTAAATGAGCTCGGCTGACACCAGTCAGGTCCCATTTATCTAATAACTCCATGCAAATATTTTGTTATATTTCAATGAAACGTGTCGAAATGTATTACCTCCTGCAGCATCTGGGCATCCGAGCAGGGGGTCTACCAGCACACCGTGGGTGCCCCATCACTCCACCTGTGCAAGGATACGCCCACCCCCCAGCAGACTTGTGACTCAGGCCTCCGAAGAGAGAGGTGGGAAGGAGGGCCCCTTGGCTCCCAGACTGTCCTGTCTCCTTGCCTCTGCTGGGAGCGACTCCCCAAAGGAGTCGTCTCCAGGCAGCACTTCTTGGCCCATGAGGGAGAGGGCAGAGTCAGCAACGCATGCCAGGGGGGCAGAGAAATGGGTCTTGGGCACTCTGCCAGGGAGCTGGAGCTGCTCCTCCATTCGCCATGCCTGCTGCTCAAGGGTGTTGTGTGTGTGTAAAGGGCCATCAAGCTATAGCCGACTTATGGTGATCCCAACAAGAGGTTTTCACAGCAAGTGAGAAGCAGAGGTGGTTTACCACTGCCTCTCTCTCTGCAAAGGTCTTCCCCAGAGGTCTCCCATGAAGGTTCCAACTCTGTCAAGCTTCCGGATCAGCCTCAAGCATCCAGGATGAGTCTCTGTCCATCCGCTGCTTGGAGACCACCAGTGAGGGGGAGCTGAAAAATCACCTGAGGCAGCCCATCCCACGGCTAAACTAGACTCCTAGAATCCTAGAGTGGGAAGGGTCCATGGAGGCCATCTAGTCCCACCCTCTGCTCAATGCAGGATCAGCCTGAAGCATCTGTCCAGACGGTGCTGGAGGACCGCCAGTGAGGGGGAGCTCCCCACCTCCTGAGGCAGCCCATCCCATCACTGAGCTAAAAGTAGCCCTGGGAGGCCGTGACCAAACCAGCTTTCTTCTGCCAAACAGTGGGCTGAGGCAGGAGTGACCCTGGAAAAGAGAGAAGGCCACCGGGCCGAGATATCGCTGAGCCGGCCTGGCCTCTGCGGTTGCCATGGTGAGAAAGTAGCCCTTCGGCCAGCCCTGCCACCTGATGAATTGGGTCCTGTGGGGTCGTTTTGTTGGTCGATCAAGCCCAACTGTTTGCCGGGTGTTTAGACTGCAGGAGCTGCTCTTGGGGTTCTGCCTGTTGCCATGATGATAGCTACTCAGTGCAGCTCTATCCCCAAAAGCATCAGAGATGTCCTTTGCATCCTGGGATTAAGAACGCAGAACGCAAAGAGAGAGCAGGCTCTAGATCCCTCCGCTCGAGAGCAGCCATCCGAGGGGAGGGGGCCCTTGTCCAACAGCTTCCCTCCAGGGGCCCCAGCAGCCAGCTGCCCCCCTCAAGGCCATGGCTTTGGAAAGGCAGGGTCTGGGGCCAAAGAGGGTCTGCAGCCCCACCTGGAACACCAGGGCCTCCCTCCGAGAGACAGCTTTGAAAGCATGGAGTTTCCATTTGAGATAACCCACTTGAAGGAGAAACATTTCTTGTTGGTGTTGCAAAGCCCTTGGATGAAAAAGGGAAAGTGGGTGGTCAGGAAACTGCAGGGGAACTCGGGGGAAAGTGGCAGCTGACATAGGCACTCCAGAATGGGCAAAATACGTCCCCATCCAGAGCCCCTGACAGTAATTGGGCTGCCACGTTCTGTGCCGTTCCCAGTTGATCTTCTAGGACATTGCAAGAGTCCAACCAGGATGCTGCAAAAACAGGAACTATCATGGTCACATTGAAGGCCTAGGACGGGACGGTTGGTGAACCAGATATTTCCTGTCCCTGCCCCCGTGTTTGAAAAGCACCCCCTTGAACTGCCCAATAAGGCAAATTGGTAGGATATTGGGGGGGGGGCTGCACCAGAGAAATTATTCCACAGATAGATGGGAAATTTGGCCCATCCTCTGTGGAGAAAAGGGAGAAATCATGTTGCCCACCCCACACGGCTGTCCTGCTCCCCATGAACAAGGCCCTGCCGTCTGGGCTCCTCCACACCCCCCCACCCCACCCCCCGATAGCCCCAGCTGTTTGCAACACAAGGAGGAAGCCCCTCCAGCTGGAGACAGAGCCCCCGTCTCTAGAGAGCCCCCTCTGCAGCCAAACATCCTGCTTCCTGCAGCCCCAGGAGCCCTATTGCTGGGGCAGGAGACAGAGCGAGGCAGGTGCTGCAGCAATGGCCACATGTCCAGTCTGGCAAGCCCAGCACATGCCAAGTCCCTTCTAGGAAACACAGGGGGAGGGATCTTCCAGAATTCTCATTCTCCCTGAGAGGTGGAAGGACTCTTAGCAAAATGGCTGGGAGGCTGGGGCCTTTCTTCGTCTAACAGCAAGTGACACAACAGCCTCTGGGTTGCCCCCTCCCCTGGAGCCTCCTCCCGGTGCCCTTTCTGTCTCCTCTGAGCTGCCCGAGACGGCAGACCCAGAGCACCGCTTGCTCCCCCTGCCTGCCCGCCTGCCTGCCTGCCCGCCTGCCTACCGGAGATGTGTGCCATTGGAGCATTCAAAAGAGCACTTTTTATGGTTTTTATTATCATTGGTAAGCAGCAAACTCAGAAGCTTCCCTGAGGGCTGGAGAGGTTTTTACCTTCAAAAAGGCCTCTGCAAAATATTAAAGCAGCTCGCAGCGGATGAAGGCCAATGCGCACTCTGCCCGCTCTGGCACAACAAGCTGCCCCACCGTCTTTGGCACAGTGCAAAAGGGAGGATTAGCAAGAGAGCAGGGGGAAAGGATCTGCTCTCCTGCCAAGAAGCCCTTCCACACGCAGCAGAGGCCGGGCATCCTCCCAGGGGCCGCTGGGTGAAACAAGAGCTGCAGGGGGTTCCAACTCTGAGTGGGAAATTCCTGGAGATTTGGCAGGGCAGCATTTGAAGACACAGATAGCAGTGGTGTACAATGCCTCTGAAGGGATGCCCCCTCCACAGAACAGCTTTATAAACCTGCTTGGATAGATGGTTAGAGGCTGTGACTGAATCCACTGGGTTTTAGGCTATGGCCAGAAGGACCCTGTGGAGGGCCGTTTCATGTGCCACTGGAGTGCTCCTGCTGTGCGTCAGTTCTTCCTGGCTGTTCTAGACTTATAAAATCCTTGTGCATTGGTCAAAGAATGTTTCACTTTACTGACTGCGGAACCCGCCTGGAGTCCTGCAGAAAGGCAGACCACAGAAAACATGAAGCAGTCCTTCGTTCCCTGCAGGGCAAACCACCCCCCACGCCTCAAGAATGGCCAGTAGAGAGACAAGGCCCAGCAGAATGTGCTCTCTGAAACTCAGTGGGAGCAAGGAGGACTCTGGACACAAATGACAGGCACACACACACACACACACACACACACACAGACCCAAAAGGAAGCCACCAAGGCTCACTTGGGGCTCCAGCGGTATTGGGAGAAGGGGGGGGCTGAAGAGAGGGAACAGCCTTGAGCAGAACAGCCCAGATGCTGCCAAATGATTGGCCCCTCCCTCTCCATCATTCCCAGCCCACTGGACAGGACCAAAGATCATCTAACACAGCATCGTGTCAATCAGGATCAGCCCCTGGAGACTCCAGAGACCTGCTGGCGGCAGACCCCGGAGGCTGAGCCTGAAAAGGGCTGCAAGGTCTCCAGCAGGGCCCTGGGAAGATGCCGGCGATGAAGGCTTTGATTGCAAGGGACATCTCGGGGGCTGCAGAGCCTGCTCTTGGCATGCATGAGCTGGTTGGTAAACGCTTTGTTCTGCCAGGGGTCCGACTGAGCATCAGGCCACTCCACAGGCATAAGCAGGGCGGTAGCGGTTGTCCTTCCTCCCCTCCGACCAGGCATGCATCACCCAGCCGGCAAAAGCAATGTTGCCTGAGAACAGCCCTACCTGCCAACCTGCTTCAGCACCTGCTTCAGGACATGCAGCCGAGCCCCTGCCAGGGGTCCAGGAGAAGGAGGGGGTGGAAAGGGAGCAACTACAAAACGTGATTCTTTCCTTCCATTTGATGGGCATGTCTCCTGTGATTGCACCTTGACGCCCCGGTGCCCCCCGGGGCCATTCAAGAGGGGTATCCCCTGCACCTACATCCTTCTCTCTGTTTTGCTTTTGCTTTCTCCCCATTTTTTCTTTTCCCCCACTCTCTCCAGAACAGACTCCTGCACTAAATTAAATCAGGCAAACTCCCTTTTTATTTCCTCTTTGACAGTAACGTATTGCAAATGTGTTTGGCTTTGACATCCTAATATCCAGAGTCGTATCCCTTGGGATAAACACATCGGCTGTTCTCCAAGACTGTGATTTGTTCCAGGACAGAGCGGAGCAGCAGAGTGGGGCTGACATGGGCCCCATCTGCCTGGCCATGCCTGAGTGGAGGAAGTGCAACAGGGGAGGGAAGAGGGGGGAGCAGCCGAAGCCAGGGAGGGCTGGGGGGAGAGCCCTCTGAAGGCCAGGGGCTGGAGCATGCAGGGAGCAGAGAAGGCACACAACCCCCTAAAGGTGCCGATGACACAAATGAAGCTTCCCCCATGCCCAAGACCCCAGTGGCACTACCAGCTGGCCCACGGCCAAGCCAAACCAAAGCCATCTTTGTGCAGCTGAACAAGAGGGGGCACAAAACAAAGAGGCAGCTCTTGAAGCCCCCCTGGAAAAGTACGCCTGGCCTCAACCAGGGCCAGGGCCTTTACAGTCCTGGCCTCTACCAGGCAGAATAAGCTTCCAGAAGAGCTGCAGGCCCCACAGGAACTTCCCCAGTTCCGTAAAGCCTGCAAAACTGAGCTTTCCTGCCAGGCTCTGTTGAGACCAGCAAACAACTAACGGCTCCACCTAAATGGGCCCTCCCGAAGAACAACTCACCCCTATTGTATGGGGAGATACAGAAATCAAGATTTTTAGCTGATGCGGGTTTGATGTAATTTAAATTGTTTTTAACCATTTTAGGTGTTTAAATCATTATGTGATTAACTGATGTAAACCACCCTAAGCAGGCAAATGCTGGAAGGGGCAGTACTGAAATTTAATTATGAATAAATATAAATACATCAAGCCCAGTCAACAGCACAAAATACAAATGATAAAAGTGATGTGAGCCAGTCTACCCCCTCCGGGCCTGACAGTGGCGGATTTAGAACAAGGCTGTTCTCATCATGACTGCCCCTCCCATATCAGCATCCGTCTGTGGCTGAACGATGTGGTGCATCTAGCCCACTTCTGGATCTCTTGGTCAGCCCTACGAGAGACACCTCCAGACTCCTCCCCGTCCACAATTCTGCCTGTAGTTTAGAGTGGCAGCTTCTTTCCAAAGTGCAGCCAAGGCATTAGGGTGCATTTACCTCTGCTTTTAATTGTTTTAATGATGCTATTTTTTATTTCTTTTAAGCTGTGATTTAATTATGTATTTTTGTTAGTAACCTTGATGACCCTTCTGAGAGTAGAAAGGCAGCATATAAATTGCAAAATAATTTTTAAAAAATTAGGGAACCTTTTGCATTCCCCAAATTTTTACGCCTCCTTGCGCACACCACAGCTCTCCGTTCCTTCAGTCCCCTTGCCTGATTTCCCCGCTGCAAAACAGCAGTCTTGGTGTCATTATATGAACCGCTGCACAGAGATGTTTCTGATGTGATATTGCATCGATATACATGAGTGCAGAGGCACGTTGGCAAAATCCTGCACAATAAGACTCATGATGCAATCATGTTCACAGTAGCAATGAGATTGTTTCACCGTGTTTCACCTGCATTGGTGGAGTAACCCTGCAAATGAACTGAAGGAGCTGAAAGATGGGCAAACTCCACTTGGTCCAATTCCAAAATATATATTAGGAACTCTCTTAGTGAAACCAGAATTAAGGGAGAGGGAAACGTCATGCCCTGCTGAGACTCAGAACAAAAAGGGACGTCCAGTCATCCCTGAGCCCTGCACAGACATGAAAAGAAACCTGCCTCTTCCGGAGATGCCCAGAAGGCACTGCTGTAAGTTTAGTGCCCGGCTCACAAGGAAGCCTCCGCAGCGCCGTGAAGCCTGGACTTGGACCGCCATTCTCACAAGTGATGGACTCGACCACGTTTTCTGCCATATGCTTCACGCCAGGATTGCGCAGATCTCTCTCCTGTTCACTCCCAGAGTAAAGATCAGGATAGGCACAGATTGTGTTTGTAGGGCGAGGAGCTGGATTTTGTTGCTCTTGGCCTGCCTTAACTCGCCCAGGGAAAAGGGCGGATTCCAGGAGGAAATCTCAACTAAGGATGAAGGAGAGAAGCCCTGGAACGGCCTCGGAAGGGCTGCTGCTGCCTTTAAAATGCAGGAAGCATGGTAATCTAATAAACACAGCAACAAAGCATTTGTCACCCGGCTAATTTTATTAGAGTAGATCTCAAATGGCTAATTTCCTTTTACTAATGAGTAAATTAGCTGAGTCTCTAATCTGTTTTTAAGGCACTTACCCTAATGAAACATGAATGACAGCTAAATTCATTGTGAAATGTGGTGACACATGTTGTTAAGGTTGAAAAGAAACCTGGGCCTGTTGGGGAAGGGGTTTCACGCCTGGGCCCACCCCTCCCACGGTGCTACAGTCTGGATTTCATCCTGAATCTCCCAAACTGCAGCAAAGATGGGGGACCCAGTGGGAGTTCCGCTGCTGGGGAAACTATGGGGCCCAGAAGGCTAGGCTGGACGTTGTTATGGCCACCCAGCAAGCCCTGAAGGATCGAGGCAGAGTTAGACTCCAGCACCCTCCACCCCTCCTAGCAGGCCCAGCTTAAGGGACGCCCTGATCTGCCTCTGTTGGCCTCAGGCTTCTTCAGTCCTAGGGTGCCTGCCAAGACAGATGGGAGGGTGGTCCTGATCCTCCACTTCCCCTAGGTCCCTAAATGGCCTGTTGTTCTGAGGAGACCATGGTGGGCGCTGTGCAGGGAATCCCCCCCTGAGGTCCCCGTGACCCAAAGCTCTTGGGCCGCTCCAGCTGGGTTGCCAGATGTGCCCTCCCAGGGAAAAGAGAGCTCTGCCCGTGTTTTCGTGATGGGTAGACTAGATTTTAGATTGTGCTGCACCTGGGCTGCCTTTGAAGCAGCTTTGGAAATGACGATGTTTCTGCATTTAGTGGCCAGGCTGTGAACAGGGACACATACAACTGCACACGCTGCATGCTCAGAGACCCTTGGCTGGCTTGCAGTTCAGACTGGCGGGACTGATCTTCAAGGATCTCTGCCGTTCTGGCTCTCCTGGGTGTTTATTCCTCGGGCTGCTGTTTGAAATGTTCCATGGCTTGGACTTTATCCATGGTACTATTTTTCAGAAATGTTTTTGATTCTGTTTTGTGCCTTATGGGATCCCCAGCTGGCAGAAAGGTGGTGTGCATGTTTTTAAAAACTAAATAAATGCCCCCTGCCAGTGTGTGTATGTTGCTGCTTCACAAGGGATGCAGTTTTCAACATATTTGCTGTGCTGAGTCAGGCTTACTGCTGAGTAAATGTGCTGAGGACCACACTCTGTACAAGTATTATCCCACGCAGGCACTTTGCCATGGGGGTGGGGGCAGTGGGTATTCCCGGGCCCCGTTGCCTCCTTGGCCCCAGGACTCAAACCCGGTTCTCCAGATTCTGCTGCTCTTAACCACAACACCACCTTGGCTCTCAGGAAGGGTCCGTGTGAATTTGAAGGGGTGCGCACTCTTTTGCATCAGTTTGCCTGGAACTCCCCAGATTTTGCTTTTGTTCCTGGCTTTCGCATGGACCGAAAATGACTTTGTTCAGCGTTTTCCAAGATAAGCCGAGTAGCAGAGATCTCCTCTGGGCCTGAATTATTTACTGCCTGTGGAGAGCGCAGCGGAGTCTCTGGGACTGGCAGCTGTTAGACTCAAGCAAACATGTATCAGAAGGGGCAGGAGGAGGCAGCTCTGACTCGGGTGTGACTTGCCAAGTCAGGGGGGACCATTTGAGGAGAGGGCATTGTTTGCCGGGATCGGATGTTCCTGTAATATGGCTATTTGGGGCACTTGTCAGCCTCGGCTGGCGGGTTCCTGCCACGGCCACATTATTATTTCATAATGTGCTGAGACCGCACTCGCTTGCAAAATGCTTTGCCCTCTTGGATCTCATTCCTTTCACCGCCGCCCTCAATGCATACAACTAAGGAGCTGGCACTGAGGGTGAGAGCGCACGATTCAGCAGCCAGCCAGAGCTCTGGATGGCTCCCCGCAGCCTGTGCCAAAGCAGACACGGATCGGGCCGCCTTGGGCCTCAGGGCTATCCAACATGGCCTGATGGTCCATCAAAGGGGAACGATTCTGGGCATTCAGAGTGAACTGCAAACAGACCCCTTCCTTACCTCCGGCCCTTCCTGGTTTGGAAATGAGGCCCTGGGGGACAATCAGCTTAGCACAGCCAAGTTCAGGGTCGTGGTGCTTGCTCGCAATGAAGGACCATCTTCGTGCCCCTTGTTCTGAGCAAGCAAGCCCTGGCGGATCCTCTTTCTGTGGCCCCTGTCCTCTTTGGCACCTTCAGCCAAGGCAGATGGAATGGAGAAACCTCGCCTCCCATCAAGGCACAGCAGTGGGAAGCAGCAGCCCCCAACTGCATCCAGAGTGCCGTGCCCCTTCAGTGCCCTGCGTGGCCTGTGGCTGGACAGGAGGCGGCGGGAAACAAGCTTTGCAGGGGGGTGCTCTGTAGCTCAGAGGCAGAGCCTCTGCTTGGCGTGCAGAAGGTCCCAGGTTCAATCCCTGGCATCTCCAGCTAAAAGGACCTGGCAGGAGGGGATGGGAAAGACCTTGGCCTGAGACCTTGGCTCAGTGGAAAAGCCTCTGCTTGGCATGCAGAAGGTCCCAGGTTCAATCCCCGGCATCTCCAGCTAAAAGGACCTGGCAGGAGGGGATGGGAAAGACCTTGGCCTGAGACCTTGGCTCAGTGGAAAAGCCTCTGCTTGGCATGCAGAAGGTCCCAGGTTCAATCCCGGCATCTCCAGCTAAAAGGACCTGGCAGGAGGGGATGGGAAAGACCTTGGCCTGAGACCTTGGCTCAGTGGCAGAGCCTCTGCTTGGCAGGCAGAAGTTCCCAGGTTCAATCCCCGGCATCTCCAGCTAAAAGGACCTGGCAGGAGGGGATGGGAAAGACCTTGGCCTGAGACCTTGGCTCAGTGGAAAAGCCTCTGCTTGGCGTGCAGAAGGTCCCAGGTTCAATCCCCGGCATCTCCAGCTAAAAGGACCTGGCAGGAGGGGATGGGGAACGGTCTCTCTCGGCCTGAATCCCCGGAGAGCGGCTCCCAACCTGAGCTGACAAGACAGACTTTGGCGGACTGAGGATCTGGCGCAGGAGAAGGCAGCTGCATGTGTTCATGCACGGGGGTTTGCTTCCTTAAAACAACCAATCAAGATCAACAAATCCTCAACGGCCTTGATTATGAAGGAGGGCAGTGTAATGGCAAAACCAGCAGTCCTGGAGGAGCAGCCATGATCCTGCCTCGCAAGGACCTCTGCTGCCCATCCCGCAGTCGGCAGTGAGATGGCCTGGCCGTCCCAGGCACCCCCACCCACGCTCGGATCAGACCCGGGGAGGGGCAGGCCTCAGGCTACAGAATCTCTGGAGCGGTTTGTGAGATCAGCTTTCTCCAGGTTCCCAGCCTTCAAGAGATCTCTCAGAAGTCCAGCTGATCTCCAGACTGCAGGGATCCGTTCCTCTGGAGAAAAGGGGTGCTCTGGAGGGTGGATTCTGTAGCATTCGGCTCCACAGAGGTCTCCTCCCCAGAGGCCAACCCCCCTAGGATCCACCCCAAAACCTCCAGGAATTTCTCGTCCAGGAGTTGGCAACCCAGAGCTTACCAGCACCTAGCTCGGGGGGGGGGGCGGATTTGGAGGCCGCAGCTCAGAATCCCCCATTTGCTCTGACTTTCTGATCCGGCAAGCTGGGGCTTGATGTCTTTTTCATACTTTAATTCTAGGTCCTTTCCCCACTGTTGCTTTGTTTTAAAAAAGAGGTTTGTGCAGCTTAAGCTGTATCAGACGTGGGAGGGGGGGATCGATTGATTGTTTAGCTGTCTGTTTAAGGCATAAAAGGCCAGCTTAAGAAGAATCCTTTGAGCACCTGACTCAAAGCTACAGCTCCAGGCTGCTTGTAGAACAGGCCAGGCACTGCCTGCCTCTCTTCCATTGGAGGGGGAAGGAGCCCCCCTCCTCCTCCCTGTCGGGCCAAATGTGGCGTTTGTAACTCCCCCCCCCAAGTGTGCCAGAAGGAAGGGCTGGCACCTGCCAGGTGCATCACAGCCCCGTCCCAGGAATCTACCCCTGCACAGTGGGGGGGGGGGGGGATTGCCAGCAGAAGCACCTCCTGCCCATCCAGCCTGGCCAAAAGTCCTCTCTGAGCATCCCCCGCTACCCCGCCCAAAGCAACACAGGTGTGGGACTCTGGCAGGCACAGGTGCTCCCCCCTGCCTTTGGCTTCTTTATCGCATTCTTGTTCCTTGTTGCATGGGATTCGCTCCACTTCCTTCACATTCCCACAACAGCCATTTGTGGTGGATTAGGCTGAGAGACTGTGGCTGGCCTAGAGTCAACCAGTGAGTTTTGTGGCCCAGTGGGGACTCGAACCCAGGCCAGCACCGGAAGCCCTTGGACACAAGACTGTTAAGTGAGCGGCATTGGAGGGCAGCCTCATCACTCTAAGGACATCGGGGGCATCATCATCATTTAATTTCTAGCCCACCTCTCCTGCAAGCAGCTCATGGCAGGCAGCAACGTATCTCCTTGGGTGGGAAGCCTCTCTTTGCGTGTAGCAGGGAGCTGCCCGCTGACCCCCCCCCCTTTGTCCTCTCCCTCTTCCTTCACACGGCCTTCCATGGAGACACAGACCTCTGCAGGTCTCCCCAGCACAGACAAGGCCCTCATCCTCCCCCACGCATGACACGGGACAAGCTGGCCATGTGGGAGAGGAAAGGACTCTTTTGATCAGGCTTCCCGCATTGCAGCCTGAATGGGACCTGGATCTACTGGAATGCCGTCAGTTGACCTTTCTCGCCATATCCTCCTTGGGATCACGCTCCTGTGCGGGGGCAAAACTCTGCTCTCTTCGCCAAAGGTCTCAATCAGAGCATCACTCTGTTCCTTCAAGCTCCCGGTGTTGGAGACCCTGGCTGAGCAAAGAGGGCCCTGGCTGAGCTGACACATCATGAACAGGAGTGAGGCTCACCGTGGCCTGGACACCAAGGGATGGATCCATCAGTGAAGAAGCCCTGCTGAGCTCCTCTTAGTAAGGCACAAAGCCCTCCTCCCTCCTGCAAAGTGGCCTTTTCCCCAGGGAATCTGGTCTCTGAAGCACGGTGGCCAGTTGTAATGCCGAGAGATCTCCATCCACCACGCGGAGGTTGGCCACCCTCCACCCGGGAGGCTCTCCTGCCCTCCCGGCAGTCTCCTTCCTCTCCGGCCTGCCTAAGCGTCCAGCCATGTCTGTGCACTGCCATTCAAGACGCCCTCGGCACAGGAATTGCTCGGCAATATTGGAAACAATGAGGCCTGACTGTGTTAGCAGGGAGCAAAATGGCTTTTTGATAAAGGGGGCATCGAGTTCGGGTGATGCGTTGATGGAGTGGGCTGGAGGCTCACTTGAGGAGACGCCTGGGCTGCAGCTTCCCTGGCTGTCACTCTTTGGGTTCAGGACAGAAGATGAGTGAGGAGAGGAGGGGGGAGTTTGGGGGCAGGCAGCACAGCAGGGCTGGGGGAGAGGTGACCCAGCTGAAGGAGCACAGCTCACTCTCTCTACAGCTCCACAGCAGCCCAAAGCTCCCCTGCCCCAGCATTTTCAGACTCGGGGGGGGGGGACTTAAAGGTCAGTTGCAATCCCAGGAGACCTCCAGCTACCACCTAGAGGTTGGCACCTCTATCTGGCGCCAGGGACCTTGCCAGGCCCCGTTGTCCAGTTTTCAGCTATTGGGCCTGCTTCCCTGGACTGTCCTGGAGGGCCGGTGGGTCCCCTGACACGGCTGAGGCTGCCTGGGTGTCCTGCAGGCCGGGTGCTCTTGGGCAGGCCCCGTTTGGCTTGTGGTCCTCTTGATGTGGGGCTGGTTGGCTGTTTTTCTTGTTGCTACGTCAGTTTTGAAAGCGGTGCCCAAGGAAGGCCAGCCCCTGCTCAAGGAAATCAAGTGAGCTCTTTTTTTACATTCGGCCACCAACAGACACAGAGCTTTCGACAATACAGGGACTGTTTACGTTTTGTAAAAAGTGACCAAGAGCCCATACTGGTGGGGCTGAATGTATTGGGGTGTTTTCTGGGTGCTCCTTGGAGTTTTTGTGGTTTTTCTCCCCGGGTCAGTTTGCCTTGCCTTGTGCCTCTCAGCTGGGGCCAATAAAGAGCTGAAAGAAATGAGCAGAGTGCCTGCCTCTGAATCCACGGAGTAAGCCAGCTGGGGGCGCTCATGGTCCCAGGTCGCCCCCCATCACCAGGCCACCCCAGCGGTGCGTCCTTCGCGGACAGCCTGCACCAGGTGCAGCAGGCTTTCTGGGGGCGGCAGTGGGCCTCACCTGGTGCTCCCCCAAGGGAAGGCACCTGCAGCTGCGAGGGAGCGAGGCCAGGGGCTTCCTCGGTGTGCCTTCTGTGCCTCTGGAGCTCCCGCACAGGGCTTGGAGCCCCACAGCCGGGCCTGTCCCATTGGGTGTGGGCGGGCTGAGTTTGGATCCCTCTCCTGGGCCAGCTGGCCCTCCACTCTGGGAGGCGGGCTGGGGTTGGGGGAGACAAGAACTGTCTAGGCGGCTCCCTCCGAGGGGTGCCAGAGTCCCCAAGAGGGCCAGCGTGAGGCGGTGGGGCCCGTGGGGTCCAAAGCAGCCCTTTTCTCCCAGGGAGTCAACCTCTGTGGTCAGTGGGGATTCCAGGAGATCTCCAGCCACCACCCGGAGGTTGGCAGCCCTAGCAGAGAGCAAAAGCATCCAGTCTTTTCTTACTGGCTGTTTAGGCCTGGGGGGCAGAGCTCACCCCTTGGAGAACAGGACCTGCAGTCAGACCCCCAGCCCCAAACATCCCTTTCTTGAGAGGAAGACCAGGCCGTGCCCCCCACTCCCCCCCCCTCTGCTGCCATTTGCCCCATGCCTGGCCACCTGGTGGAGCAGGCCCCTCCAGATGCAAATGAGGGCGATCCATCAAAGTGAAGGGCTCTCCTCAGGTGGGGTGGGCCGGCCAGAAGGCACCATTTATCATCCCCTCCTCCCCCTCCCTGCCCGGGCAGGGGGAGTTATGCCAGCAAATGGGCCATCCAGCCCACCCGCCCCACACTCTGCAGCCAGGAAGGAGACGGATGGCCCCAGCTGGCCCAGAAACAGGTCACGAGGCTCTTTTTCCTGGGAGCAAACATCACCTCCACCCACCTGCCTGGCCCTCACACCGCAAGCCACCAGAGTGCAGTACGGAAGAACGGAGAAGAGCAGGGCCGCACAGAACAGAACTTTCCTGACGCAAGGGGCAAGAGGGCCTCGGCCCCAAGCAGCTCAGAACATCAAACCCCAAAGCGAAGGAAAGTGGACTTGCCTGGAACCGTTCCTGGGGGGGGGGGCAGCAGTCCAGAGCGGAGGGTGGCCCACAGAGGTCCATGCTGGGTCCCACCGGCCAGAGGTCCGTCTTGACCCGAGGGCCCTGCCCGAACTACCACAATTTCATAGGGCCTGCAAAAGGGAGCTCCTCCTCCCAACAACAGCCGCTGGTCCCCCCCTGACACCCCCTTGCACGACTGAATACGACCCACCTAAGGGTTCCATTAAAGTTACTCTCTCTGTGGAAATATTCCAGTTGACATGTTATATGTTATGTCACAATTGTAATATTTGTTATAATGATGTTCCATGTAGCTGCCCCATGACGGTTTACATAAACCGCCCAGAGCCGTATGGCAGGGCAGTATAAAACTCTAAATAAATAAACAGATAAATAAATAATCTCCAGAGATGCCGCGCACACACACACACACACACACAAGCTCACCCCCCCCCCCCCCAAAAAGGCCATGGTTTCCGTTCTCTCCCAGGCGCCCATTCAAGGATAGTTTTTTTCTTTCCCTCTTTCCCCTGAAACTCCATTGTGGGGGAGGCGGCTGCTTTTTAAAAATACAAAGCCCCCAAATGCCCACATTCTAGTCCCAGGCACCTTACAGACCGACGGGGTTTGCGCCTTCCAAGAGTCCCGCCGCCTCTCACGGGGGGGGGGAGCCGCAGTCGGCAAAATCTCATCTTGTCCGCCCCCGGGGGCCGCTGGGCTCCCCTCTTGCACTGCCTCTGGGGCTTCTTTGGTGCGATGCTTGGCGGGGTCCTCCGCTGGACTGCGGAAAAGGCCTCAGAGCACCCAGCGCAAACCATGGTTGTCCTTCCAACGCGGCAGAGTCAGTCCCTGCTTCAGACAGTTGATGCCCCTCCAGGAGCATAATTGGCCAGCAGGCAGCCGGCCCTTGGGGGGAGCTGACGGTATGCAAGGCACCACCTTGGTGCGGGTGACACATGGGCCGTGTACAGTCCTTATGCAAACACCATCATCTCTTGCGCTGCGAATGGGCGACGCTGGCTGGCTCTTCATTAGGGGGGAATGTAAACGGAAAATCATTTGCTTACCCCCCGATTTCAGCTTCAGCTAAGCAAATTTAGACAGAGGTAGTCAAACAGGGAGTTTGTTGTTTGGCTAACTGCAGCCAGCATGTAAAGTTTAGATGAAGCCGGCCCTGGAAAGAGGTGGAGGGAAGAAAAGAGCACCGGCAACAGCGGGGGGGGGGGGCTGTGCCGCTGAACCATCGGGTGGCCACAGATTCCCGGGCTCTCCTGGGAGGCGGCTGCTCTCGGTGCACCCTGGACCCCTTTAGGACAACCTGGGCTCTGTCGGCATGAGGCGCCATCTTGAACCTTTCATGTTGGGTGACTCATTCTTTTGGAAGGGGCTGTTTTTAAAAGGAGGGTAGATGTCTGACTGATACATTTTAAGCAAGCATTTGAAATATTTCCTTGCCAAATTCAGCATTTTAACCTCCAAGCTTTGCTAAAATGTCTCATTGCAACACGTCAGCTCCAAGAATGATTTTGCAGTTAAAAGCCGCAGCCTTTAATCCGAAAAACCCGGTTTGATTCCTCTCTCTGCCACATGCAGCCAGCTGAGTGACCTTGGGCCAGTCACAGTTCTCTCGGAGCTCTCTCAGCCCCATCTACCTCACAGGGTGTGGGGAGCAGAAAGGAAAGGTTTTTGTAAGCCACTCTGGGTCTCCTTGGATTAAAAAACTAGCTCTTCTTCAGCTGGATCTGGGCACAGGCACCCCAAACCACTTCAGCCCTGGTCTCTTTCTCAAGCCACATTTCCAAGCGGCCAGGCCAGCCTGGCTTTTCAGGGGGGGGTGTCGCCCCCTCCAGGACAGGGGGGGCACTGGACTCGGATGAGGGATCTGGGTGACATTCTCCCTGCCTAGTTTCAAGAGAGGTCATTCACCAAGACAACCAAATCACTCTCTGATCCAAACCCCGACCTGAAGCGCCCCTGGAGCTGAGAAGACACCAACCCACTCCTGCACAGCTCATGGACAGACACACCTGCCAGAGAGAGAGAGAGAAATTGGGGGGGGGGGGGAGGATATAGACAAGAAACTCTCTGATCTGCCAGCAAGCTAGCACCCCCTCCTCCCTGCGCAAAGGGGCCAATTTTCCTGCAATGTCCTCCAGGTAACTATCAGGACTTTACAATACTGGGAATTATGGGGCCTGCTTTTTAAAATGTCAGTAAAAGAAATCTTTTTCCTCCGACAGGGGTTCCCATCAGATGGCCCCATGAAATCTCCCTCCTAATCACTGCAGTGTTGCAGGGGCCTTGGGGCCGTTCTGATCAGGGATGCCAGCCTCCAGGTGGGGCCTGGGGATCCCCTGGAATTCCAGCTCATCTCCAAAGATCAGTGCCTCTGGAGGAAATGGATGCTTGGGGGGGCAGACTCTAGGGCATTGTGGTCTGTTCCCAAAATCCCCAGGAATTCACAAGCTGGCTCTGACAGCCCTGTCCCCCCCTCCCCCACCAGTGACCGGGAGGGACCTGGCAGACCTGGCTCTGAAGGGGAAGGCAATCAGAAAACCATTCTGTTCTGCCCGGCTTCCTTCAAGGCTTCCACGCCCTTCAGCCATGGGACAACGTCCAATCCACCCGGCAGCTTCAAGCAGCAGGGGGTTTTAGGGCCCTGGTATGTGCCCCATGGTGCCTACTCCTGGTGCCAGCTGGCTGGCACATCCTGTGTCCCCAGGCAGAGGTCTGGCTGAGAAGCCAATGGAGCCCCTGCCTGCCTCACTTCCCCACAGGCGGGTCCGGACTTCTTTGCCATCGAATCCAGGATGTAGGCCCTCTGGGTTCCCCCTTCATCCCCAGCGGGCCTTGAAAGACCCCAGTCACACACTCTCATCTCATCTCCACCTACCTCACAGGGTTGTTGTAAGGATACAGTGGTGGAGAGGAGAAGGATATCGGCCACCTTAGGTCTCCGTGAGGAAGAAAGGCAGGGGGAAAATGAAGCTGAAAATGAAAATAAATCAATAAAGGCCAGAGCCAGGAAAGAGGTTGGGCCACCACGGTTGTCTCTCCCCCCCCCCCCCCACACACACACACACATATAGACAAAACCACCATGTAAGGGAACCCTGTAAGAGCCCTTCTGGCCTGGCCCGGAAGAAGGCCCGTCCAGCATCAAAGGTCTGCTGATCAATGAGGTCAAAGTGTGCTGAGAGGTGTCTTCTTAGCTCTGTGCTAAGTGGGGGTGTCCCCTGCCTTCCCACATACCCCCCTGGACCCCTCCCCAAAAGAAACTCCCTCCCTCCCCCCCCCCCTCAGGGGAGACCCCTTCTTCTGCAATCCATTCCCCCTCACCGTGCCTCATTACCTAATGGGGGGGGGAGAGAATTTGTTAGCCCCTTTCTTCTTCTGCCAAAATAAAGGGGGGGGGCGAGAAACCCAAACAAACCCCAGTGAAGATGAGTTATGGGCTGGGGAAGAGCCGCTCCAGATAAAACTGAATAATAAGGCGTCAGAAACGACACGTTGTGGATTTCTATTCCCTGGCGGAGTCTCCCCGGTGCTCATCCATCACTGGAGAAGATGCAAGATTACTGCTTTCAAGGAAAAAAACTCCAGGAGATAAATGGGAGTAAATGAGGGTTTATTATATTCCTCCTCAGGATGATATAATTTTGGGCCTCCCCTTATTGAATCGCTCACAGTCCCCCTGTGGTGGTCAGGCTCCTCTCCACCAGTCCTCCCCCTCCACCCCCCCGCCAGGGTCTCAGGCATGGGGCCACTTTTGATCTCAGATCCACGTTGGGGGGTCCCTGGGGTGGAGGAGAGATTGCCTGGTGCTGCCAGGTGGTCTCAGCTGCTCGCCCACTGGGCTGGAGGGACCGTTCCAAGGAGTCTGCTAGCCGATGCCCGGCCGCAGTCCAAGGGCCCACTGGCTCTCCCGCTGGGGGGGCTGGAGCCTTCAGGGCCCCTCCGGGAATTGGCGCTGCAGGGGGCAGCCATCCTGGTGCGGCAGAAGAGCTCGACTCAAGACCTGCAGAAGATTTTCTGGGGAGAAGCTTTTGAGATTATCAGATGAAGGGAGCTTTGCCTCTCAAGGACTCCAAAATCTTCTCACTCACCACAGTGTTCCTGGGCTCAAATCTGTGGGAACTGTCTTCCTAATGAGAAAAGCATGCTCAGTTTCCTAGCCACTCTGTGGGGCGAGAGAGAGAGCTCAGAATGTGGGTCTCTCCGCTTCAAGCAAGGAAAATGCCCAACTGGCCACAACAACAAAAGACCAACTGGAAAAGAGAACCAGCCCGAAGACGCCCAAATCCCAGCGGCCGGCAGAGCAGTGCTGACCTGGGGAGGACCTCACCAGGGAAGGGAGGGGCAAAGTGTGGCTCTGCAGTGTCTCCTCCCAGTGGGCAAGCGAGACGTGGCTTGGGAAGACACAGAGGTGAACCTTCCGGGTCCCCTGGGGCTCCGGGTGCCCGTGACCTAGTCCAGGACACCAAGAGCCCCTTTGGCCCTGCCTACGGGGTAACTTTGGACCAAGTATCAAGGATTTGTTTCCATAGCCAGAGACGGGCCCTAGAATGCACGAAGCAGTACCTTGATTCCCATGCTTCCGGTATGTTGAGACCCAAATGTGACGGGCACAGCATCTGCGTTGCCTGCTGAGGAGTCCCATTTGCTGCCCCCAAGGAAGAGTTTTTCTTCTCTGCAGCCCCCAGTGGGGCTGATGCCAGCCCCCTCCCCCGGGCAAAGCAGGCCAGCCTCCAGCAGCACCCCAATCCCGTCCCATGCGCAGATGTGAGAGAACAATCGTGCCACAGGCCACAGGCCAGAAGAGTGACTTGGGTTCAGATCCCACCTCAGCTTTGAACCTCGGGCCTAACCTGCCACACAGGGTTAATAATGAGTGGATGGAACGGAGGAGGGGAGAAGGAGATCCATCTCCCAGTAGGAAAGCTAGGGTCAGACCAGGTAGCTGGGGACTCCATCCCCTTTGATGGATTCCTGTCTTGGTGGCACAGTTGTTCAATTAGACTGATCAGTTTGAAGTGCGAGGGAGGGGGGAGGGAGAGCTGTGGAGCTCTGGGTGGCCGGAGAAACAACCCTCCCCCCCTCTCTCTCCCCCTCTCTCTGCTGGGGACAGAACTGGGTGCTCAGGCCAGAGAGACACCTAGGATCAGGAATTACACAGGGAGGGAAACGTTGGCAGAGTCTGAATATGCAGGGAGAGGAAGCAGCACCAGGCTGCCTAAAGAATAACATAGTTTTTATTCAGAAGAGAAACAGCTATGTATAGAAAGAGAAGAGAGCTAGCTAGCTGTATTCTGCAGCCACTCTGTCTGTTCAACAACTGTTCTGGAGGCAAGCAGGGAGGAAGGGTGCTCAAAGAAGCAGGAAATTCCCTGTTGAGCCAATCAACACTGGAGAATATTTGAAAATCATCAAGAAGTTCTTATCCTATCTGTGCAGATGTTTAGCAGCTGCATTGGTTGCTAGTTAGCTTCCGGATCAGGTTCAAGGTTCTGGTTTTGACCTGCAAGGCTATAAACTGGCTGGGTCCTACCTACCTGCAGACTGCTTATCTCCTTATGCTTCCCGCAGGGCCCTTTGCTCTGTAAGTATGAACCTGCTGGTTGCCCTGGGCCCCAGAGAAGTGCACCTGGCCTCGACCCGGGCCAGGGCCTCCTAGTTCTGGCCCCCACCTGCTGGAATGAGCTCCCAGAAGAACTGAGAGCCCTGGTGGAGCTGTCTGGGTTCCGCGGGGCCTGTAAGATGGCGCTCTTCCACCAGGCGTTTGGGTGAGGCTGGGCTGGAGACCAGGAGTAGTAAGTTCGGGTCCCTCCCACCCCCTCTTGTGATCAGTGCCCCTCGGCCGACATCGCTGGGACCTATATTGGACACGGACTGCAAGTAGAGTGAGGTTCCATGGAAAGGCCGGGGTACTCTTGGTCAGTGCCATTGATTCCTCACGTATCCCTTGGCATGAGCATCTGCCCAGACTGGCTCGAGCACCAAAAGAGCTCAGCCCCCCCCCCCAAAACCCCCTCCGGGTCAGGCTCTTTTTCAGCATCAGCTCTCTGAGCGGGGCGCTGCGCTGGCTCAGCCAAGGGTGTCAGTAAGCTTTTCTCTTCTCTGCCACAGGAATCCTTTGCCGCAAAAGTGAATCCAGCGGGTGAAGTCACAATCGGGATGTGGCTCAAACTAACCGAGTTCTTGGGTTTAGAAACAAGCGGGTAGCCTTGGGAAGCTGGTCCAGCAGATAGGCCTTTCTCGCCTCGTACTGTTTGTGATCATTCTGTTGCTGACATCGTCTCCCTGAGCAGCTTGTGAATGTTACAAGCAGACAACCATATATTTTAGCACGTGTATAAAAATAATATGTGACACAAGCCAGACCAACTGGAATGGCCTTTCCCAGAGCGCCTTTCACTGACCACAGGCCCAGTTTCCTCTAGGGATCGGCTTTATTGGGCATTGCCGCACCGGGTTCAGTGGCCTCAGCTGGGCCCAATCTGCCGGATGGGTCACCCCACACACACCCCTACTGCCCCCACCCCCACCCCCATCGCACATCTTTGCTGCAGTTTGGATTCCCCCCTCCCTCCCCACACAGCAGAGGAGAAGCGAGGGAAGGAGAGACACACAGAAATTGTGCCTGTTTTTTTAAGTTCACAGCCTATTCGTTTGCTTTGAGAAATGCCAGGAAAAATGGCAAAAGCCATAGGAGGAAATGCCGTGCCTTCGTGTTGATCTTTCCTCGGAAACTATCCTGTGGCTTGGGGGGGGGGAAGTGTGTTTGTTTGAGATAGGGAGAATCAGATCTGTGAAAAACCTCCTGTTTATTCCAAATATTATCTCCTTCCAAAAAGCTTGGGAAATAAGAACAGATAAATCTTCTGTTTGGAGCCCGGGTAGTTGGGGTCCCAGTGGGATGCACCTGTTTCCACACACACACACACACACCGTCTTCTGGGGTACAAACCGAGGTCAGCCAGAGATGTAAAACTTCCAGAAATTTCCAGAAACCAGAAGACAAAATGGAAACTGAGGGAAGGGAGAAATGAAATATATGCTTTCCTATCAAGCCTAAATTTCTCCTCCTGATTGAACAATTTATAATCACTTATACTTCCATTTTCCATATGCCAACTACTTGAGAAAGAACTGCAAGCCACTGTCCCCTCTGTTACCCAGGCGTACCTGTCTTTGATTTTTGTTATCTGAAGGCTGGGGGGGAAATTAAAGTTGAAAGTAGAAAACACATTCTGTGGTAAACAGGAACTTTCTCTAGAGGTGCAAAAAGGACAGCCAGAGCAGCTTGCTTGTGAATTAAGGGCGCTTGGCTGTTCAGCTAAACTTTAGAGCACTGAACTCTTTGATATGTATTATCACTGCACACACGACATTATATTAATTTTTGCAAAAAAAATACATTTGAACAAAAAATACCCTTGAAAAACAACTTGAAGGATTTTTTCCAGTGTTCTGCCAAATTTTCCTCAGACTTTTTCAAGGCATATATTTTGAGGGTGAGAACTTTTGCCTTAAGAAGCACGTTACTCATTCTAATAAAGGAGCTATCTTATAGGAGGGTTTTTTTTCAGTACTCCCCCAAATTTTCACATTTTTTCCAAGTCTTAGGAAAAAATTGTCTTAAGAAAAAAATGGCAACAAGTTTTCCCCCTCCCCTTTTATTTTCCCCCTTGCCCAACATCTCTAGCCTTAGCCACATTTGAGCTCCTGTGTGGAGAAGCCCAGCCAGGACCACCGGCTGACTACAAGCCGTGGATTCTCATGTAGCCGGACTCCCCACACAGCCCTCCTGCTGCCACGAAGCTGGGTGCCGCCAGTCCCCTGGGCAGGTGCCTCCCGGTCCTTTCCGGCTTCTCTGCTCCCGACATGCAGCTGCTGCCCGTTGTCTGGGCATCTGGAGGTGCTTCCCTGGAGAAGAACTACCCATGGAAAAGACCACACGGGAACCTGGGCAGGATCAGGCACTTACTATGCAGCCTTCTGAGCTTCCGTCCCTGCGGTGCCTCCACCCCCTCCTCCCTGTTTTTGTCCCACGCTGCAGGCAAAGATGAGGGTCCGTCAAGGGTTTTAGCAGAGGGAGATTCAAACTGCTCTGCAGATCTGTTCTTCTCAGTGGATATCAGTGTACTACTGACCTTTTCCCCCCCAAAAGAGCAGGTGAAAAATTATGCTTGACAGGAAATCCAGTCAGATTTAAAAAGCCACTTAATTGAGAGTGAACCTGGACCCAAGGTGAGCAGACCTGCAGGCAGTCCTGGGGCTGGCCAGCAAATTTCGCCTCTGGGACCCGGTCCACAAGAGCGACGTTTCCCCGGAAACCCCAACTAGGCAGGCATGTGAGGTTTGGCCCCGGGCAAACATGCCAGGGGCATCCCTCCGCTTCCCTCCGCTTGCCGGACTTCGCTTCCCAGGATCCTACTGTAAAAAGAACACAACCTCAATCTATCCAATGTCTTCACGTTTTCAGCATATCCAGGCAGGTTGCTGGTTGGTCTGAAGAAACAGAACTAAGTTTGAGCCCAGGGACACCCTGAAGACCATCCCGGTTTCATTCTGGGTAGAAGCTTCAGACCAACACGGAGCCCCACCCAAGTCCTTCAGACCACTTTAGTTGGCTTCAGGTGGGTAACCGTGCGGCTCTGAAGCAAAATTTGAGTCCAGGGGCACCTTTAAGACCAACAAACTTTAATTCTGGATTTGAGCTTTCATGTGCATGCTTATACCCGGAATTAAACTTCATCGATCTGGGCTCAGTTGCATCGTCAGCCCTTTGACTGGCGTCCTCTCCAGCCCCCTCCTTGGAAGCAGCCCCCTCCCCCGCCCAGGACTTCCTTGCAGTCCCACCACTGACGGTGTTTGTGGAAAGGCAGCAAAGTTAACGGAAAAGACCAGCAATCCACAATTAGCTCTTGCTCTTAATTACCCACATTAGCGATGAGCTCATCAACTTAATCTAATTAGTCTGCCAGTGCTCCATTGCCAATCCCTTTCTTTAAATAATCTGCTGTGTAAGGCTATTTATCCCTTTGGATAAAACCTTCCTTGTTTGCATGACCTGCCAAGAAAGCTAACAGAGCTGGGGGAGGGGGGGGCAACAGATGCAGACAGCCCCCATGGGCAGCACCCTTCTTTTCTTCCCAGCAGCACTGCCCCCTTGCTTCTTGCAAGAGTCCAAGGGCCTTGGGATTTTATGGTCCTCAATGCTTTGGTCCCTTCCTGGTTCTGCATGAATATTCCATAATTCACCTCTCTGCACTTGCAGCTTTAGGCTCTGCTGCTGTCCCGAGAGGTTCCCACTTTCCACTCACAAGGGGGCCCTCTTCAAAGATAAAAAGCCGCCTGGGATCCCCCAGATGGTTCTCTTCTAAGGACAACGTCTTGTCTCTTATTCCTGCCCTCTGCCTTCTGTCTTTTGACCAGCAATTGAGATCAAACAGTATCAGGTTCTTTCTGATCCCTTTGATCTGCTGTTCCTGAATTGCCCGTCCCTGGGCTTTCTCTGCCACCATTCTGTCTTCAGACGGCGCACATTTGAAGCGAGCTGTGCCCATCCCCTGACACCCGGCTGGGCTCTGTCCGCCCTTGAGCAGCCAATGGAGAGTCCTCCTCTGAAGGAGGCCTTCCTCCCAAACCCTCGGCCCAGTTGGTGGTTGAAGAGGGAGTCAAGGAGACCGTCTCCTTTGGGTGGGGCATCCCGAATCTGGGGGGAGTGCAACGGACTGATCAGACCCCCCCCCAAAAAAAAAGAAAAGGAAAAAGAAGATTTGGTTTTTCATTACTCTATGGAGCCCCAAAGCAGCTTACGAACACCTTCCCTTCCTCTCCCTACAACAGACACCCTATGTGGGAGGTGGGGCTGCAAGAGCTCTAAAAGAACTGCTCTGTGAGAACTCTCTGGGACTAGCCCAGGGCCACCCAGATGGCGACATGTGGCAATGGAGCGGGGACAAACCCAGATCTCCAGAAGAGGGGCTCTGAGCCAGGGCACCAGGCGGAGAGGCCGAGCGATTAGCTGTGCCCAGTCCTGTCTTGGGAGCCCCTCGGGCCAGCCAAGGACAATGTTGCAGGACAGGAGATCTCGGAGATCTGTAATAATGTTGGGTTTGCAGCAGGTGATATAAAACTAAAATTAAGAATGTACAAGCATATTGCATACCGAAAATGGAATGAAGGTTTTTTACCCACATGCAAACATCAGACCAGACTGTGGGTCGGCGTGTGAGTGAATTAGCAAGGCTCGGCAAAAACTGAGATGTCGGTGATTTGAAAGAGTCTCTGATAAAGGACAGAGCAGTTTGTGGTGCCAGAGAGAGAATGTCCTTGGAGAACAGCTGGGACATGAGGGGGAATTATGCTCAGACAAGTCCTTCACATTTCCAGGGCCTCCGAGGCAGTGGAGACACAGGCCAAAGATCAGAACTCAACTGACGGGGTCCTCCACGCTCTGCATGTAAAGGAGCAAAGAGCCAGGCAGTCAGCTGTGGAAGCAGAAAGACTTCTCTCACAAGCAATTGCTGGGGAAATGGAAACAGAATAAACTTGCTGGGAGATCCAGCGTGTTCTTCAATGTTATTTTAACTATGGGGAGCATAACTCTTTTGCTGGACTCAGGTGGGTAGATGTGTTGGCTGAAGCAGCAGGGCAAATGTAGAGTCCAGGGCCACCTTTCAGAACAACTCTGTGGGTCTTAGAGGTGCCCCTGGACTCTGCATTTGTTTCGCAGGAGTTGTGTCTTGATGTAGCAGAAGCAAGAAGCACTGGTGCCAAGGCCTTCAGTTCCATGTGCATGCAGTCCTGGCCTCCTTGAACTACCACCTCCATTTGCATGGCTCTTGCCCAGCTGGGAGCCAGGGGGAAGTCTGCTTCCCAGCCAAGGCTGTCCGGCATGCAAGGAACTTGTCCCAGGAGCCCACGGCACAAGATGAAAAACAGAAAGGGAACAACAGCCCAACCTGAGAGCACAAGTCAAGGACCCCAAGGGTGAGCAGCAGATCGATTAAAATTATACCAATATTTATTATGATTAGATGCACATCAAAAACACCATTGAAACCAAAGAATCAGAGTCTGTGCAAAATTCCACATACAATTTCAAAGGACACACATGGTGTGACCAAACACATTTCAACCTAGAGAGTCTTCATCAGCGATCAAATAAGCTACTATAATGATAACCACCATTCTTTCTTTTGGTTTACACATGAGGAGCCACCTCAAGGGACCATGGGCAGGAGGCAACCTCACACACACATGGCCGGGCCCCGGGGCACCAGCCCTGCAAAGCCTCAGTGGGTGGGTAAAGAGGGCTTCATCTGGCAGACCCCCAAGCACAGGACTCAGCCCTCCCCTGGGATGGGTGGACGAGGGTCTTGACGGAGGGTTTTCTCACCAGAACTGCTGTTTTGATCCATTCATTTATTCAGCTGGTCTAACCACCCCTCTCAGTTAAATGCAAGGGGAGCCTGATCAGGTGAAAAGGCAAGATAAGAATGTTTTAAACAAAGAAAATAAATCCTGCTTTGGACCTTGCAGGTGCTTTTCTCCTGCTCCAGACAGACTCCCAGAGCCGCCCGTCTCCCTGTGTCTGAAGAAGGGAGCTGGGACTCCCAAAAGCTCCTCCCCAGCCACAAACTGAGGGAGCCTTTCAGGTGCTGCTGCGCTCTAGACAACCTCGCAGGGCCGCCCGTCCGGCTCCATCTTCCTGCAGAGAGACCTTCACATCCCATGACCCCCCCCACCCCGGTGGCCTGCAGCAACCTGTCTCTCTCGCAGGGCTCTGTCCCACAGCGGCACAGGACAGCTGGAGCTTGCTTTGCCCAATATCCTGATGCTGGGCTAAGTGTTAGTTTTTCGTTTTGTTTCTGGTTTTTAAATATTTTGCTGTCATTTCTAATCTTTTTCCTATGAGTCACTTAGAGAGTATTCCTGCTGAAATGGGAACTTAAATATTGTAATTTAAAAAAATAAAATAGATACTTTGACAGCATAATAAATATATCTATAAAAGGTAATGATGGCTTTTCTGCAAAAGTGCAAGACCACCATAAAAGGATAACAGCCTCACAGACAAATCCTCAACAAAATGGACAACTGCAATTAATGCAGGGGCAACATTTTGACTACCGAACTTTAGAAGTATTTTGATGCTTAACCTTTGCAAAGATGGGTCCGGCATCCCTCTTTGGGGAAGCCTCGGGATCCCTGCTGCATTTTAGGTAAAAATTTGATGTCACACAGTAATACCCGAGAGAGAGGGGGGGGGGGGTCCCTGTGTGTAAACAGGCACATTCCACAGTTCACAACAGCACACCGTGGGAAACTGCCAGGGGTGCACAGCACAGAACTTGCCTTGCCCAAATCAGCACCTCTGGGTAGGTCCCACGTGGCAAACAAACAGCTCAGGCAGGGAGGCCCCCTCCTGGAGATAGGAGGGTTTGGGGAGGGGGGAGACCTCAGCAGCGTTGAATGCCACAGAGCCCCCCCCCCCCCCGAGCTGCCAGAGGAGCTGATTTCTGTCCTCTGGAGGTCAGTTTTCTGGCAGGTCTCCAGGCCGTACCTGGAGACTGGCAACCCCAAGCTTCAGCCATCCCAGTTTGTATGTGCCTAGGCTCACGCATAGCATTTCCAGAGGCAACACCCATTTTTAACTGCTTTGGCACATCCTTGGCAAGATCCTCCAGCAAATCAAGCGACTCCCTTCTTGGGATGTCTTCAATCTGCTTTATGTTGATTTTAATTAAAGAATTTGAAACTGAACAAACAGTTCCACACAGGTGGCCACACAAGTGTGAAATAAGCAAACTGTTTTATCTGCCACAAAAGTCCGCTGGTAAATTTCTTAAATTAATCTGTGCCTTTGAAAAGTAGCTGATTCTGATCGAGACGCAAAGCAATCTGGCCCTCCATCCTGAGGCCGGCCCTGGAGAAGACTGACCGCTCCTGCAGCCAATCACAGTCCTCCCAGGCTCTGCCTAAGCCCAGCCAGCTTCCCAGTCTCTCCAGGGAGAGGGCACCAGGCGCTCCCTGGACACTGGCCAGAAGGGGCACCGCGGCCCCAAAAGGAGCACTTTGCACAGCCAGGCAAGGAGACAAAGGAATGTGTCGTCTCTGACCCATGACCAGTTAACTCCCCCTCAGCACACAGAAGCTCATGGGGACCCTCTTCCCCACCCCACAATTGCCGTGCCAGCCCCATGCACCCACCCGGCAAGCAAGGGGGCGGATTCCTTCCCATTTCAGGCACCCGTCCTGAGGGAAAGGCCCCAGGCATGGCACCCATAGGCACCGTTTCTGCTGTCCACCAAGAGCTTTTAGAAAGTGGGTGTGGCTGGGTGCAGCGTGTGCACAGCAGGGCTTCTGATTGGCCACTGGAAATCTGATTGACTGTGCAGATTCCAAAAAAATGGGGGGGAGGGCAGCTGGGGCCCCTCTCTCCTAATCCCGGGTCTCCTCCTCTGCCTGGGAGGGGGGCACAGGATCGCTGGTGCCCTCCGCTTCACGATGGGCCCCTCTGCCAAAAGCATTTGCCACACGGCAGGGCTGGCTTTCCCACGGCACAGCACGCTTTCCCAGTCCTTGGCAGCCAAGGAACCCACTTCCCTCCTGCCGGCCAGCATTCGGAGATCCAGGAGATGGCAGCTGGACAGAAAGGAGAAAAGCTTCTGCTGCTGGGAGTCTGACTCCAGCCAAACGCCTCGCACCAAGTCTGTAGACTGAGCCGGCCCCGGAGGAGGACCACGAGGGCTGCAACCAACACTCCAGTTCCTCTCCTGAGGAGCCTGCTTTGGCCGTTCCAAGTGACGGTGCCTGTTAGACACGTGGGTTCAAGGAAGCCCAGTCCCTGGGAGTTCAACCAGCTCTTTATAGCGATCTCAGCATGAAGTGATCAGAGGCCAAACAGAACTGAGAAGGACCCACCAAACAGCCCCAACCTATACACAAATCCCGAACAAAAGGATCTCTCCACTCAGTAACCTCATTGGCCTTAAGTGGAGACCTCCCACTGCCTGTCAACTCTGGCATTTCATTGGTTACAGGACAGTGATAGTCCTAGCTCCCCATTGGCTATTTTTACAATCCCCAGCTGGGATCTCCAGCTGTGGTCCTCTGTGGAACTGCAGACACAACAGAGCCCAGGATGCTGCTGGAGTCCATTTGCGTGGGTCCCCTCCTTCTCCAGCCCATCTACTGCAGCGCTCTAAATGCCTCCTGGAGCCCTAGGGCGGGGGGGGGGGCAGTGGCAGAATTCACCTCCACGCTGGCCCCTCCTCCCCAAAAGAGACAGGGGAAAGCTAGGTGGCTGCCAAAGGAGGCCCACACATTTCCTGCCTCTGCCAGGGCAAATGGCTCTTTGAATCTGCAGAAAGAGAAAAGGGGGGGAACAAACTGTCCCCCTGGAAGCTGTCCCATCTTCTCTTGCTGCCAGACTGGCCACCCGGAGGCAGCAGCACAAAGGCCAGCCTGGGAAGTGCTTGCTGTTCTCTGGCCTTGTGGGTGAGCCCCAGGAGCACCGGATCCAGATCCTGGCCTCACAGGGAGGGGCCCCTTAGTCCAGTCCTGTGCCCACCTGGTGCCCAGGGCTTGTCTGACTTCCCTGGGGTGTTGTCAGCAGAACAGAAACCTGCCAGACAGGGCCAGTCACACCTCCAGCAGCCACACACACACACACACACACACACCAGCCAGGCACTTCAGGGGACGCTGAGGCAGGGCATCCTGGGGGGGGGGGTGGAGGGGGTGCTGCTGCCCCATTCTGGCCGCTGGCAGGAGGCAGGCGGGAGGCGAGAAGCACCTCACCTTTCACCAGGCCAGCGTCCACACAACAAATTAAATTAGCTGAGAGGGAGAGGAGCTATCGACCTCCGACCTTGGTTCGTCCGGAGGGAAAGTTGTTGTCTGTCAGTGCTGTTTGTTCCACTAATGTTCGGCAAATTCAACATGCCTCTGACCATCTTGGGCTCCCACAAGACATCAGGCTGGGAAATTAGAAGAGCAACTTGTGGCCGGCTTCACCTGTGCCCGCAATGCTGGCAAAATCTTTACGAGATGTGCTGCTACCTGGGGAGGGACGGCTGCTTGTTGCTCCCGCTCTCTTTTCCTGCCCAGACTCTCACGCAAAAGTCTGCACACCCAGCCCAGGAGGGGAAGCACTGAATTTGCCAGCCAGACTTTTGTCTTCTGCTCCTTGGCCGGAGCAAACTCTCCTCAGCCTCCCCCTGAACGCCCGGTGGGGATAACATTCACAGGGTCTGCCCGACACCTTCCCCGCTCAGGGCCTCTTCCTCTCTAAAGGGAAGGCCCGGCTGCCACCTCAGCCCCTCAGCATTCAGACAGGAATCCTCCTGGAGAGCCACTGGGCAGCTGCAGCCCAGAGGATTTGCCGGTTGCTGCGCACCAATCTCTGAAATCACACCCCCTTGCCCTCCCTTCCTCCTCCCTGCCCCTCTCGGTTGGCGGGCACCACGCCCACCCCCCACCCCCCACTGCTTCCGAAGCTCTCTTGCCCTCGGGGTTACCCTGTGAGACCACCACACCCCTCTGGCATGGGAGCAGAAACACATGCCTGGGGCTTTCCAAACCCTTCCACAGTGCCCACAAATGACCCTGCTTAAGACCACCCCTTGGGCTGACATTTTGCCCAAAGAGCAGAACCTGGAAGGCTCTTTGGGGGCGCCTCAGCCCCCACTCCAGACGGCACCTCCCACTGGCCTGGGGGGGGGTGACATTTCAACCAGCGAGACGTGAGGTTACAGCTGCGGCCTGGGCATGCAGATTTCTGGGTAATGTTTATTCCAGCTGCATGCCTTACCCTTTTAAAAACTAGACTGGCGTCAAACTTTTAATACTGAGATTAGTACATAGCCTGAAAGACTGGCTTGGAGCCAAAGTGCACACCCTGGGGGTCTCTGGTCAGATATCAAGGATTTTGCCTCTAGGAGCATGCGAGGAGGGCCCCAATTTGAAGAGGGGCTTCCTGCCATGTCTCCAAAATGGCCCCCAGGCCTGCCTTTTCTGCCTATTGGTACAAGGAGCTAGGAGGGAGCAGTTTTGATGAGGACGTGCAGGAATGGATTTAAGCTACGTGGAGAACAGAGTAGTTCAGCAGTGGAATGGGCTGCCTCAGGAGGTGGGGAGCTCCCCCTCACTGGCCGTCTTCAAGCAGTGGCTGGACAGATCCCTCCCCTGGATGCTTGAGGTTGATCCTGCACTGAGCAGGGGGTGGGACTAGATGGCCTGCATGGCCCCTTCCCACTCTAGGATTCTAGGAGTCTAGTTCAGCAGTGGAAGGGGCTGCCTCAGGAGGTGGGGAGCTCCCCCTCACTGGCCGTCTTCAAGCAGTGGCTGGACAGATCCCTCCCCTGGATGCTTGAGGCTGATCCTGCACTGAGCAGGGGGTGGGACTAGATGGCCTGCATGGCCCCTTCCCACTCTAGGATTCTAGGAGTCTAGTTCAGCAGGGAAGGGGCTGCCTCAGGAGGTGGGGAGCTCCCTCTCACTGGGGGTCTTCAAGCAGCGGCTGGACAGATCCCTCCCCTGGATGCTTGAGGCTGATCCTGCATTGAGCAGGGGGTGGGACTAGATGGCCTGCATGGCCCCTTCCCACTCTAGGATTCTAGGAGTCTAGTTCAGCAGGGAAGGGGCTGCCTCAGGAGGTGGGGAGCTCCCTCTCACTGGGGGTCTTCAAGCAGCGGCTGGACAGATCCCTCCCCTGGATGCTTGAGGCTGATCCTGCACTGAGCAGGGGGTGAGACTAGATGGCCTGTGTGGCCCCTTCCCGCTCCAGAATTCTGTTATTCTAAATGCCCTTCCCCATCTAAATCTTAGGAGGGCTCCCAAATCTTTCAGGTGTGCTCCAAAGAGAGCAGATTCCATCCGGTGCCATCCTCCCGTGCTGGTGCTGCAGGAGCAGGATTCGCCCTCTCAGTTCGCATCCAGCAGCTGCTACTTCCATCGAGATCCTGACCGTCCGGCTGGCATAAAGCCCAGAGACTACCACCCTCCTCCAAAGCTGCACGAACAGCAGCTCTGGCCAAAAGACCCGAAGGGAAGTGCAGAGGCTGGCCACAATGACTGGGCTCCGGCCCCAGCAGGGCTTGAGGCAGGGGAGCCCTGGGGTGCTGGGGGGGGGGGCAGGGCAGGGAGGGCATGCTGCTGGGTGGTGGGTCAGGGCTGAGGGGGAGGTCTACAGCAAGAGCCACCCCTGGGCCCGAGTGATGGGCATCCTCGGAGGAGGAGCACTGTGGAGTCAGGCTTGTTCCCACAATCTCTGCTGCTATCGGATAGCACCAAATGAGGCATCCCCTGTGCAAAGCAGACCGGCTTCTCTGAAGTCCATGCAAGACGGGCCTCCTGCTGAGTTTCATTTCACAATCTGGGGATGTCATTACAGGGAGGGCAACAGACCTGTTTGCTCAGTGATCTGTGCACCGATCTTCATCAAAGCCTCACCCTCTTTTAGCCTGGGGAGGCCCGCCCAAGAGGCGATGGGGTCCCACACAGAAGCTCCTCCCCAAGCAGAGAGAGTGGGGGAGACTGCCGGCCACTGGTTGCGACAGAAGAAAAAGAAGAAGAAGAAGAAGAGCTGGTTCTTAGATGCTGCTTTTCCCTACCCGAAGGAGTCTCCAAGCGGCTTCCATTCGCCTTCCCTTCCTCTCTCCACAACAGACACCCTGTATCAATGCTGTGATGAGCCCAGGGCTGCCCAGCTGGCTGCACGTGGAGGGGCAGGGAATCAACCCTGGCTGCTCAGATTAGATGCCAGGTCATCCTGCCACAGCCCATCTCTCCAGGGCGCTCAGGCGTGGCATGGGTCAAAGTTCAGAAGAGGGACCTGTGGATGGGGGGGGCGGTTGACCAGTGCCATCGGATCACAGCTGACTTTGGAGGCCGGGTTGGGTGTCAAGGAAAAAGACATTTGGGGTAGCTTGTTATTGCAGAGCGACCCTGGGCTTCCCTGGTGGTCTCCGCCCCAAAGGCTCCCAAGGCCCTCTCCCAGCTCCCCTCTGGCCAAGCAAGCAGTGGGCCTGAGGCTTGCCCTGGGGAGGAGAGGAAGGACTCGGTGATTTTGGTGCCGCTGAGCCCCATTTCTCTGCCGCAGGCTCCCCAATCTCCAGCTGTTGCCTGGAGCTCCGTGCAGGGGTCTCAGCCTGCGGGCCTTTCTTTAATCCTGGGCACCACCATAAAATGGCCACAGGAGGGGGAGGGGGAGCCAACCACCCAGAACCCAGAGGGGGACTCTATACCCCGTTGAGCAGAAGATGCATTGAAGAGGCTGGCGTTTAAAATGGACTCGTGGCTTGAGAGATGCTGCCTTGCTCCCACACAGCCCACCCTCAGGCGTTTGGAGGCAGCTGCTGCTGAGGCAGCTTTTTGGAAACGTGCACAGCCAGCCAGGTCAGCTGTGGCCAATCAGAGGCCCGCCTGGAAACACCCCACAGGGCACCCAAGGCTCACGAGCCACCGGGGCCGATCACCGTGCGGTCGGTACAGGAGGGGTCTCCGCCCAGGATCCAGCCCGGGTCCAGAGCACAGCGGAGCCCCCCAGACCCGGCAGCAGGGAGGGGCCCCTCGTTCTCGGGATGGGACGGGCGGGGGTGGGCGACGCCACGGCTGCAGTGTCCATATTCCGATAAGGGAGAATAATAACTTGTCAAAGATATATATGATGTGTGTTTTCTTTCCAGACAGACTATATATTGGAATAATTCATCAACTTGCTTGGCATGGCGGGGGGGGGGGGGTAGAGGGAGAGCAAGATTCAAAGGAGGTTCCAGCTCTGTGGAAAAATCTTTTTGCTCCCCCCTCCCCCTGTCCCCCAACCCACCCACCCACCCACCCACCAGCACTGCTTTGCTGTAATGCATCTTTATTCGGGGGCTCTCATTTGCAGCTGGTGCACTTTCAGAATTGCAGGAGGGCACACCAAGCAGCTTCCAGGCGATGGGGGGGGGGGATTGAACAAGCTGGGCCAGACCCCTCTGGGGGAGGTTGGGGGCACAGCCACTGGATTGGCCCTCATGGGCCGGGAAGGCAAGGGCAGGCAGGAAAGCTCTGCCACCAGCTCCACCTGCCTGACTTCTGAGGAGACCCCAGCAGAGCCAAGCCCACTGGCTGCCTCCCCCTCTCCCCCCCCCCCACATACACTTAGAAAATGTGGGAAGGAAGGCACGCTCCAGAACACCCTTCCTCCTCTCGGCTTCCCAAAATTCTCCTGAGGGGGTCCAACCATTCCAGCTTCCCGTCTCACCCAGGGGCCAGCCACTTCCTCTGCAGGGCCAGCAATAGGGCAGGGAGGCCGAGGACTTCCCCTGAGAAGACCCTCAGAAGAGCCCTGCTGGGTCAGGCCAGGGAGGGTCCCTCCAGTCCAGCCTCCCGTCTCACCCAGGGGCCTGCCAGTTCCTCTGCAGGGCCAGCCACAGGGCAGGGAGGCCGAGGCCTTCCCCTGAGAAGACCCTCAGAAGAGCCCTGCTGGGTCAGGCCAGGGAGGGTCCCTCCAGTCCAGCCTCCCGTCTCACCCAGGGGCCTGCCAGTTCCTCTGCAGGGCCAGCCACAGGGCAGAGAGGCCGAGGCCTTCCCCTGAGAAGACCCTCAGAAGAGCCCTGCTGGGTCAGGCCAGGGAGGGTCCCTCCAGGCCAGCCTCCCGTCTCACCCAGGGGCCAGCCAGTTCCTCTGCAGGGCCAGCCACAGGGCAGAGAGGCCGAGGCCTTCCCCTGAGAAGACCCTCAGAAGAGCCCTGCTGGGTCAGGCCAGGGAGGGTCCCTCCAGTCCAGCCTCCCGTCTCACCCAGGGGCCAGCCAGTTCCTCTGCAGGGCCAGCCACAGGGCAGAGAGGCCGAGGCCTTCCCCTGAGAAGACCCTCAGAAGAGCCCTGCTGGGTCAGGCCAGGGTTCTGTGCAGGGTTCTTTCCCGAGGAACAAGGCAGGCAAGGGATTCCGCATTCTGGTGTGGGATTCTTGGGTGCCGCTCATAGTGAAAGTGCGCTTGTGGATCTTTGGTTTGCTTGTCCGCTTGTCCGTTGTCGCAGTGTACATGCACTTAAAGTGGCGTTTCGGTCCCAGTCAGGCCAGAGTGTGCTTTCCACTGAGTGCTCATGCACACTGTTCACATGAGGAGCAAGAGCTAGAGACGGGCCAGGATGAAGAACATGCTTCAGTGCCAAATCACTCCCATGACTGACCTGGGCTGCTTGCTTGCTCACTCGCTCGCTTGCTCCTTCCCACCCTCCATTCCTGTCCCAGGCCCCCAATGTGACTGGTCATGTGTCCTGCCAAACTGTTTTCCATCGGTCACAGGAATGTGAGGATTGTGCTTTCCAGGAAGATGTGATGCTGTTGTACCTCCTTGGCTACATTTTGCATAGCATTCTATGCTTCCTGTGTGTAACTCTGCCACACCATAAATAAATCCTTCCTTCCTTCCTTCCTTCCTTCAACAAATAGTAGAAAAGGACACAACAAGCCCTGGTCTCCCTCCGGACAGGGGATGAGCCAAGAGGACCTACCGGGCTGGCGCTAGTTCCCCCAGGCTGGCTCTCTCTTCCCCCCTGAACCATCCCAAGAGGACCAGTAGTAGCTCCCAGCCCTGGTGCCCTGCAGCCCGACTTCCTTGGCACGCCCAGCAGCCAGTGCAGCCCTCCTTCTAGACTTCTGGTTCATGGAAATAAATAAGCGTGGGTACCTGTGCCCTCACTGTGCCCGGGGCAATCCGCTCTCTCTGAGAGCACCTTTTGCCTGGGAGAGGGAGACCTGGCTGATGCAGAACGCTGCCACTCAGCAGCTCCTCGAGGCTTGGGGGAGTGTGCCGTGGCTCCCATTCTCCGGGCCCTGGGCTGCCCAATAATGGCCAGGCTGCGTGCAAGGCCTTGGCCCTCCCCTGCCAGTCCTTCATAGCCCATGTTCAGGGCAGCCTCTCCTCTGGTGCTCTGCTACAACAGCTTTGCTCCTCTGAGCAGGGCCTTCCGTGGGTGCCACCCAGCAATGGGCACAATCCTCAACTGCCCGTGCAGGTGCCGCTTCCTTGGTGGTGCCCCCCACCTCCTGGAGAACCGCCATCCTTCTTTGCAGGCACAAACTCGCATTGCTGTGGCTTTGCCCTCTGACTGGTGCACCCACTGTCTGGAGGCATGATGGTTCCTTTCCCCAAGGATCCCAGGTTTTTTGGGGGGAGGGCAGAGTCCACAATGGCCTTCTTGGCTCCTCCCCTTTGTGCAACTCACAAAGTTGGCTATGCAGCCAGCATAGTGCCAGGAGCTACCCGGAAGAGAGGGATCCGATGGTCTGCCCTGGGGGCAGGGCCTGAAAGAGACCAGCCAGCAGGTGGAGAGCTGGGGGGGGGGCAGGGGAGGGGAGGGGACTGGAAGACAAGAGAAGAAGAATAGCTGGGCCTGCGGGAGTTCCTGCGTTCAGTCTCCAGTGAAATATCTATGGATAGTTGTGACCTAAAGTGGACAAGACCAGGGCCCATGGGCTTCCGTGCAAAGCTGCTCCCACGTTCAGGGAAGCAGCTGCCCCCTGTTCCTCGCCATTCCTCCCTTCCCACCATGCCAGTCAGCCCAGCGGGACCAAATTCCCATTCAGGGATCTCTCTGTCCCTGGGAGCATTTCCTAACGGCAAGCAAGGCATCTCCTGCCTGCCTTGGAGGATCGATACAGTCCAGAAACACAGGCAGGAAGAGAGCAGGCTGTCCATGGGCAATTGCCTGCTCCCAGCACTGGATACCTGCTAATTATTTCCAAGGAGCCAGATGGCGATGTCCTAAATGCAAGAGTCACCTGCTCATGCACTAACACAGACACCCAAAAATGGCCAGATCTGCCTCACAGGAGCTGGGGGATTAGAAAGCAAGCTCCTTGCCAATTAATTAGTAATTACTTTGTTTGAAAAATAAACATTCTGGTAAATAAAAGTCATTGCATTCGGTGGAAACGAGCAAGGGCGCCAGCGGCAACAGCGAGTGTGGCTCCCTTCCCAAGCCGTTGCCACAGAGACCCCGCTAAGAAGCAACATGGCTTCTGGAGAAGAGGCGGCCCTGCTTCCGGGCAGCGGGGCAGAGAGCCTGGGCGGAGCAAGATAAGGTTCCTGTCCTGGCCTCCGTGTGACTTGGGCCAAGTCTTTTTCAAGTCACTTCCAACTGTACCTTAATTGGATCCGGTAGCACCTCTGGGGCTTGGCCCACGCCAGCGAGGCAGCCTCCCGGGCAGGTCCCCCCCCCACCACTGAATACGGGAAGCTGCCCGGGACGGGGCTAGCGTCAAGCCTGGAGCACATAGATGCTCACACCCTGAATCAGCCTTGGTGGGTCTTAAAGGGATCCAGGCCTGCTTCTGAGCTCCCGGCCACTTCCGACCTGGGCCTGCAAGACAACCCTGTGATTTGCTCCTGACTCAACAAAGAGAGAAAAGCCTCTGCCTCACTTGTATTTCATAACTCCGAATGAGCAGTAAATAAGAGGGCTAAAACCACCCAGAACCAGCAGCCAAAGGACATATCAAGGTGAAAGAATTACCCATGTTGCCCATCTGCCTGAATGGAGACAATGCCTTGTTGCCAAATCTGGTGCCCCTCCTGGCCATCGGAGGTGATTCAGAAATGCTTTCTTGCTAAAAGAACCAGTCCTATCAAAAAAGGGTCCCATGAACTGGGCTGGAGGAGGCTGGCAGGGGCAGAAGGAGCCCCACGCAGGGACCTGAGGCCTGTCTTCACCTGGGCCAGAAAAGGCACCGTAGTGAGCTTGACTACTAGCCCACCACCAGACCCCAGTGCCCCCCCCACCAGGAGATCACCTCTAGCTTCTGACATTTGGCCAGCAAAGGGAACATGCCTTGGGGGCCTTTATCTGCCCATAGCCTGCTTTTCTCCACAGGGAGGACCCAAAGGGGCACCAGCAGTCTCTCCCTTTGGGGGACTTGTACAAGCACAGGAAGTGTTTCTATTTACCCGTACAGGTCCCAGCTCCTGAGCAGGATCCCAGTGCGTTGCCTCTGGAAGCACAAATGGAAAGGGAGCATACCATAGACAGACCCCGCCAGCCAGAAGCCAACAGGCGGCCCGTGCTGGGGTGGGAGGCCCATCACCAACACGTCCGCTCAGGAGAAGGTAAGCGCCAAGAGACAGAGAGGAGCGAGGGAGGCTGCGAAAGAGCAAACCCAAGAGCCTCCTGACTGTGGCTCCCTGCGGCGTGATCTCAGCCGCTCAATACAAAATCACTTCGGAATGGGTGCAATTGGGGAAATGAGGAGGAGGTTCTGTCTGGAATGCACAATACCGAGGGGGGGGCAGAGAGTGGCTCCCGGGCCCACCCCCCTGCAGAGAACAGGCACCCTGTTTGTGATAACGTGATTTGTCAGCCGACAAGCAGCACTCGCATACCAATTTGGGACTCTGATTTGCCAGCAACTTTTTAATCCTTGAGTTGTTGTTGAAGAGATTAAAGTGTCTGCTTTGATACAGGCTGCTGGGCAGAAGCATAAATATCTCCATCACTTCATCTTTCAGCACTGCGGACAGAGACTGCCGGCCTGTCAAAAGAGGCTTCCTCCAGCTCCGGGAGGGACAACCGCAAATAACCTTCCGGCCACACATTTCACAAGGACTTTTCCTGGAAGGGGGAGGGGGGGGTCTTATTTATTTATTTTCAATATGTACTTCCTTCCTTCCTTCATTCATTCCTTCATTCCTTCCTTCCTTCATTCATTCATTTTCTGCAGGGCCTGCAAAAAGGAGCTCTTCCACCAGGCATTTGGTTGAGACCAGGCATAAAAGGTAAAGGTAAAGGTATCCCCTGTGCAAGCACCGAGTCATGTCTGACCCTTGGGGTGACGCCCTCTAGCGTTTTCTTGGCAGACTCAATACGGGGTGGTTTGCCAGTGCCTTCCGCAGTCATTACCGTTTACCCCCCAGCAAGCTGGGTACTCATTTTACCGACCTCGGAAGGATGGAAGGCTGAGTCAACCTTGAGCCGGCTGCTGGGATTGAACTCCCAGCCTCATGGGCAAAGCTTTCAGGCGGCTGCCTTACCACTCTGCGCCACAAGAGGCTCCACACCAGGCATAACCAACAGTGAATTAAGGGCCCCTGCTCCCCCCACCCCCCCAGAGCTCCACCAGAGCACTCTGGACCTGTTGTGCCATTGCATTGTTGCATTGTTGTGCAGTTATATTGCATTGTGTGCTGTTACAACTTTATTTGTTGAATTATTTAATTGTTACAACCACTGTTGTTAATATTATTGCTTGATTATTAATGCAGATTGTTCCATGTATGGTTCATAAGTTCAATGTAAACCGCCCTGAGCCTCCGGGGAGGGCAGCATATAAATATGATAGATAGATAGATAGATAGATAGATAGATAGATAGATAGATAGATAGATAGATAGATAGATAGATAGATAGATAGATAGATAGATAGATAGATAGATAGATAGATAGATAGATAGATAGATAGATAGATAGATAGATAGATAGATAGATAGATAGATCTATCTGGAGTGCCAGAGCTGGAATGAGCCGCCCCCCCCCGCCCCCTTTGCATGAGGGCCCGCCGGCATGGCCCCCGCCCCCGCCCCCTCCCGGGCAGGTCCCAGGGCTCTGCGGAGGATGGGCCCGCCAAGGGAGGGCCCCCGGCCGTGTCCCGACGGGGGCCCGAGGGAGCGTGCATGGCTGGCCGCTTTCCTGGTGCCCATCGAGTGGGGGGGGGCAGAGGGGCTCCTGCTTGCCCTCTGGAGATCCGACTGCCGCGTGGGGGGGTGTCAGGGGCAGCCTCCCTTTGGCAGCAGCTGCCCGGTGCCTCGGGGCTCCTCACTGTGGGACTGACCAGAAGCTACACCGAACTGGGTCAGACTCCCCAAGGTGCCCTCCGGGCGAGAAAGGCGGGGGGGGGGGGCTGCGACACTCCCCAGCCCCCAATCTCCAGGCGTTTCCCAACTTGGAGCAGTGCCCTCCTCCAGGAAGGCCCTTTTCCATTCTGGGGAGATCCCTGGCCAAGGGCCTTGAATCCCACCCCGCATTCTGGACCAGGAGTGCAGCCTCCTCTGGGGGGCCTCCTCTGGGGGGCCTTCTAGCCGGTCTCCAAAGGTAACCAGAAGCAGCTGCACCACCTGACTTTCTGCAACCCACAGAAAACGGAATATCTTTGGCCCAGAGCGGCAGAATACCCCCTTGGGGGGAAATGTTTTCTTCCTCTGAGGGGAGGGGCGGGGTTAGCCCGCTTGCTCCCCTCCCTTCAAAAGCTAATGCAAATGCCAGGAAGCAAGTGGGGGGGGGCTTCTTATTCCCAGCAGGACAGAAATGTATCATCTCTTGCTGACCACAGGAAGTGGGAGGGGGGTTGCCTACCAACCCCCAAAGAAGGAGGTTGCTCTGACTGGAGAGGAGGTGGGCAGCCATCTCGGACCCTGTGGCTGCCAGGTGAGCACTCCGTATTCAACAGGAACTTTTAACCCCTTAAGTGAGGCGCCTACTCTATTTCTAACATAGGATGGGGTATGTTTTAGCAGATGGACAGGAGGGTTGCCTTTCACCCAATTTCTTTTGGATTCTTTGGCTTAAATCTGTGCTGTGCTAAAAGTATGCTTCTTAACATTGTTCCTTTAATAACTTCTTTATAGCGTTGAAGCTGGCAGTGGTTCTCTGAGGCACATCATGCTCCCCCATCCCGGAAGTGCTCGTCCGGAGCCAAGGGAAGGAGCTTGGCAACAGTGGACCCCCCTCCCCCCCTCCCGCCCGAGTGTCGCCTGCATTTGACGGACCCGGTTGCAGCTTGGGCCCTGGGCAGCGGGTGGCCTCAGCTGGAAGGGGGGAGAAGCTGGGAGCCTGGTCCTCTCAGCGGGGAAATCCCACCGAATGGTCAGCAGTGGCAGTGAGTTGAGATACTTTCGCATATATCCCCTCCAGGAGGTGGCAACCAGCCAAAAACCAGAGTGGGGAAGGCGGAAGTGGGCTTGCAAAGCAAAAGTGGGCCTGTTCTGCCACATTACCAATGAGGCCCTTTCCGCAGTCCACCTGCCCTGGAAGTCCCACGCAGGGCATGGCTGCTGTCCCCTCCTCCCTCCCCCCTGACTCCAGGCCCAGCAGCCAACCTAGAAGAGAAAAGGGGCCTCCTCCAGCCCATCCCCAGCTTTCCAAACCGAAAGGAGCAACACCTCCAAATGGCTAGAGATTAATTGAAGCCTGCTGTCAAAATGTCACGGAGGGAAATGATTAAGTTCTGGGAAAACTCTCTTCCACCGTGCACGGAAGGCAGGCCGTCTCGACCGTGTCCCCCTAGGAAAGTGCGGGGAGTAATTAATCAAAAAGCTAATGAGAAATGTGTTTTCTTTCCTGGCCTAGCCCCACATCATATTCTTATTAGGCAAGGTGATTACAATCATCTTCAGGCATGCCTGGAGTTCAAATGGGGTTTTTTGCTCTGCTGCCACCAACTTTGAAAGCCATGAATAGCAAAGATAAACCCCGATAACGCCCATCAAGGAGCCCGTGTTTGTTCGCTTGTCCTGTGATTAGTGGTGGGTGTCACCTGCAACTGACTGGCGTCAAGAGCCTCTTGAAGGATGGCGGACTGTCCCATCTGCCAGCCATCTTCCCATGATGCACCTGGAGAGAGTTGCCTCCCCCGAAACAGAGTCCTCCAGCCCCGGGCCTGGCATTGCCTGCATCTTCTGGCCACGCAGTCAGCTGGCCCTGGAGGGAAGGGAAGAGGCCTCCGCCCAGTCCACAGTCTTGAATTATTCCATTCTTGCACAGAGGCCGCCAGAGAGGGGGGAAAGGGGCCTGTCCAGGAGCGCAATGGCTGCCAATGGAGTGTTCCAATGCGTGGCCCTCATGAGTTCCTTCTTGGCTGTGGAGCTGCTGGGCAGAGGTAGCTTCTGAGAGGCTCTAAAAAGAGCAGAGGGAGGGACCGTCTGTCTGGCTTCAGCATCCAGCTGCAGCTCATGGAATCCTGGAATTTGAAGAGACCCCCCCCCCTCAAGGCAGCTTCAGTGAAATGTGACCCAAAGACACACTTGTGCATGGATTTGGGGCTGTTGCCCTCCTCGGCAGAAGAAGAAAAAGAAGGGAGTTGTGTTTTGTATCCCGCTTTTCACTACTGAAGGAGTCTCAAAGCAGCCTACCCTGTGAGGGAGGTGGGGCTGAGAGAGCCCTCATATTCCTGCTCTGTGGGAACAGCTCTATCAGGGCTGTGGCGAGTCCGAGGTCACCCAACTGGCTGCACGTGGAGGAGGAGCGGGGAATCAAACCAGCTTGCCAGACTAGAAGCTGCCGCTCTTCACCGTGACGCCACGCTGGCTCTTGTCCTTGCTCGGGTGTGTGGCACCCTGATCCAGCCGAGAACTGCCATCCTTCTCAGCGCCTGCAGGCCTCACATGTTTGACTGTGGCTGGTCACAGAACTCTCCCCAAAGAGGACCCAGAAGCCAGCAACACAGCCGAGGCTGAGCACTTCAGTGTGCAGAGGAACCATGGGGGGAACACTGAGGAGTGACCCCGGCCCCGCCCGGACAGCATTTCTCTCTTGGAGGGGTGGTAGAAGAATAGGCTTCTCCATCCTGCTGGGCTGACCATCTCCTGTACTCCAGCCTTCCCTCAACACACCCAAAGCTGCTCTCATTTTTGGACCTCTGACCCTACCCCTTGGTGAACACATCCCTGTAAGGAGGGCCATTGTAAAACCTGGGGGTCTCCAGGCCTCACCTGCAGGCTGGCCCCCTTGCCCTGCTTTTCTGTCAGCCCACAGCCCGGTTGGGTTCACCTTGATGAGTTCTTCCCAGAGAGGTGGGGGTGGGGGGGTCCTCCTGTCTCCCTGCCTTTGTCTGCCGCGTATTGAGAATGCATCATGTGCGGCTCTGAAGCAATTATCTGGCACCGGCAGAGCCTTGGAGGCGCTTTGTGCGCTGGAGCCGGCAACATCTCCAGAGCTCCTCTTATCGGCCTGGCGTGAGGGTAATGAGTTTTATTGAATCACAGTCCTCATGCATACGAATGGGCCTCAGAGGGAAGGGGACAGCAGCTGCTCAGGGCCCAGGTCGAGGCCCTGCAGGGGAGGTGGAAGGCCGGGGGAGTGGCCGGGCACAGAACCCGCCCCAGGCCCCAGGCCCCACACCCCAGGCCCCAGGCCGCTGCTGCCCTCTCTTCCTCCTCTTCTCCCTCTTTTGGGTGAGTGGCCTTCAGACTCTCTTCTCAAAACCCACCTCTCCCAGGAGCCTCTTAGTTCTCTTCCCCAGGCAGGGGCAGCCCGCATGATCTCTGACTTTCCCCTTCCCTCCTGTGGTGAGGGTGTGGGCTCATGCGCCTCAACAGCACCCTCCTGATGCTTCTCCGTCGAGGGTCATGGCAGGCCTTCTTTCCCCGGCTTATAGGCCCTTGGGATTGCCTGCGGTATGTCGCTCCTGGGCCAGCTGGCCCCGCCAAAGTGCCCCAGCCCTGACCTGCATCACTAGCAGCCTGGCAGCCCAGAGGGCCTGGAAGAGAGCCCGTCCCCACCTGCCCCACGTCCCAACCTACTTGTGGGCTGCTTACGCCAGTGGGGAGCAGAGGGGGCTGGCTGGTGCCTTCCTCCCCAGAGTTGCCACCCCAAGTTTGGAAATATTTATTTATTATTTACATTTATAGAAGCCCCTATTGAACCGGTCATTTCAGGGTGGTTTACATCCATTGAAATAAAATATAATTAAAATCGACTGTTCACTGCCCCAAGATGTCACAGTGAGAGATGGCATATAAATCAAAGGCATAAATAAATAAATTCAATAATCCTATAGCCAGATCCAATTGGTTAGACCAGTTGGAAGACATGGGATTGGATATGCATTTATTGTCCTTCTGGTTTGAAGGAAAAGTGAATAGGAGCACTACAAGAGAACACGAAAACAATACTGCAAAGAAAAAGAAACAACAAATCAAGGAGGGCAATGAAGAAAGGGTGAAAATAAAGTCTCTTTATTGTGTTTCCTTTAAACAATTATGAGAGTCGACACTTAAAGCAGAGCTGAACAAGGTTCCGGCAGATCCTTGTTTGAACTGTCCTGCAGCAGCAGCAAATGCCCACACAGCATAGAAAACAGCTCTAAGAAGGAGCCCAGCTCAAAAGAGTCACTGAGCTTGGTTCCGTCTCTACAGCTGCAGGCAATAGATTGGCCCCTCTTCAGCACCTCTGCCTCTGACATAGTTGGACCCAGCTGTCCTGTCCCCACTGCCCTCCTCTTCCCCAAGCGACACAGACCCGCTTTCCCCCCCCCCTCACTCCGTGAGGCTTGGAGTCCGGCCCCTCAGCCGTCCTCACTGCCCTTCTCTGGACATGAGGGCACTGTGCACAGCAAACACCGATTTCTGGGGATCCCCAGCCCCAAGGAAGTGCACCAAACCCGGTGCAAGGAGGTGCTGCTGAGACCCGACTAAGCAGGGGCTGCAGGGGGGCCATCTTCTGCCACTGAGACCGGGATGATATCGGCCTCCCTCCACCTCCTTTCTTGGCTCCCCCTATTCTGATGCCACCTCTAGACGGGGGAGCCAGCAGAGGGCGCGAAGGGGGTGGGGATGAGGGTTTAAATTGAATTTTGTTAGTTTATTGTAGTTTTATTATTGTAACCATTGTAATTGTAATATTATTGTATTATCTGAACCGATATGGGGAGGGGCTGTATAGAAGATAAATGCTATTATTGTTACTAGGAGGATGCTCCACCTGTCCAGATCCTTCCTGAACCCAGAGCGGGACCCAGTATTCCGCAAGAGGCCTGACCGATGCCGAAGAGAGGGTCAAGGGGCTGCTTTGGAGGGTGGGCCACACAGCAGGCTGCTCCAAAGGGGTCCTCCCACTCCCCAAACATGCCCCCCCCTTGGATCGTGCCCATCTTTGCTTCTTATCTGTTCTTGAATTCTATTAAGCCATGGCCAGGAGAAAGACCATCCATTGGAGATTAACAAGCTTATTAGCACTTAATTATGCGAGCTGTCTGTAATTGAAAAGGGAAAAGAGGGAGCCGCATCAATATCCCCAGCCTGCCCGCGATCCTGGAGGCAATCCCCCCCCCACCCCCCACCGCCTTGCTATACTAGTCACAGAAATGCGAAGCTCGACGTCTTCAGAGGCCGGGTGAAGGATTAGGGAGGAGGGAGGGGCTCGGCTGCCCTCTGGACCCTCCCCGGGGGTCTGCGCGGGCTCCTCGTCCTCCCCCTCCCAGGAAGCAGGGGCCTGGGAAGCTCGAGGCGGCCCGACTTGCCCGTGGGCCTTGGGCACCCGTGCCCCCCCCTCCGCCTCCGCCCTGCCCTGGGCCAGCCGCCCCGCGCCCGAGGGGCCAGCCCAAAATGCCGAGGGGGGGGACCCCAAGCGGCCGCCACCCGCCTCCTCGCCTCCGTTCTGTCCTCGCAACAGCCCCGCGGGGCTGGCCAGGCTGCGCGGGGCGGGAGACAGGCGCCCCCCTTCCCCCAGCGGTCGTCCCGGGGCCACCCTGCTCGCCACCGCGCCCCTCTGCGCCAGCCAGCCAGCCAGCCAGAACCACCCCGCGGCTCCCATCCTGCCTTCCGGCGGGGCGGGGCGGGGCTGGCCGGGGGGGGGTGCCTGCCCGGCGGCCGGAAAAAGGACCTCCCGCCTGTCCTCCCGGCCGCCCTCCCGCCGAGCACTGCCCGGGGCACTGGGGGCGGGCTGGCCTGGCCTGGCCTCTGCTGCCATCTGCTGGCCGCCGGGCAGGTTGCAGGGGTGCCGGGTCACCTGCGGCTTGGCGCCCTCCGCGCAAGACCGAGGCCACACCTTGCCGTCTTCTGGAGCTCTTCCTTCCCTCCACGATGTCCCCCCACCCCCACCCCCTTGAGCCCAAACCAAAGGTCACCTGATGCACCTTGCTTATTATGCCCGTAAGGCCCGAGCAGCTGTTGCCCGTCTTCTCTAGGCTGGTGGACTGCTTGGGGCTCCCGCTCTGCCTCTCGCTGCCCACAGGAAAGCGCATATCCCAGCTGATGCTCGGGATTAAACCTCATTGATCTGAAGGGAGACTTTCTTCTCCTGCTTCAGACCAACACGGCCCTGGCCTGCCTTCTGGATTATAAATCGGGGGGGGGGGGGTTGGCACTTCCTTCATTCCACAGAACAGGCCAGGTAAATGGGCCGGGGGTCCCTTGCACGGTCCAAGAGGGCGCCTTCCGAACAGGAGGGGAGGGCTGTAGGCAGCAGCGCTTCCCTCTCTCTTCTGCGATGAGTCTGCAGAGAGGCTGCGAAAGGGGCAGGGAGATGGCCAAGACGGAGCAGGGAAGATGGCTCAGCAGAAGGGCTGCCAAAGAAGGTTTGGGATCAGGCACGGATTCTTGAACTAATTCTATATCTCTGGTATCTGTTCAAGCAGTTGGGGAGGAACTGTGGCTCAGTGGAAGATGATGATGAAGAAGAAGATGAAGAAGACGACGACAACTTTGTTTTTATACCCCACTTTTCACTACTCAAAGGAATCTCAAAGCGGCTTCCAATTGCCTTCCCTTTCCTCTCCCCGCAACAGACACCCTATGAGGTAGGTGAGGCTGAGAGAGCCCTGAGATTCCTGCTCGGGCAGAACAGCTTTATCAGGACTGTGGCGAGCTCAAGGTCACCCAGCTGGCTGCATGTAAAGGAGCGGGGAATCAAGCCCGGCTCGCCAGATTAGATGCCGCCGCCCTTAGCTACTGCACCACATCTTCTTAGCATGGAGAAAGGCCCATGGAGTTCAGTCCTTGGTGGCGTCTCCAGCCGGAGCGCTGAGGCAGGCGGTTGTGTAAAAAGACCTCCTCTCTCTTCCTGGGAGCCGAGAGAGCAGCAGTCGGCCAGAGTGGTTGGACCGAGGGCTGCTTCAGCAGAAGGCCACCTTGTGTATGTTCAGATCCTGGCTGTGTTCTTCCGCTTGGCCTCCTCTGGCTCCCCTCGACCATCTCCGCAGGACAGAAGGTGTTTCACGCACGGGAGGGCCACAGCCATCTCCAAGGACCTGCAGCTTAAACTGCCATTTACAACAAAAATAAATAATTTTTGTTTTCACACACACACACACACACCAAAAATGTTTTCTAATCGATTTCAAAAGGAAGAATTCCCACTGAGCCTTGCTCAGATGACAGCCATCTGCTTGAAGAGATACAAGACAACCATCCCTTCTTCCGGGCTGCGGGAAGAATAAGCAGCATTTCTAAGCAGGTGGAGGAGAGGGGAGAACCTCGGAGGCCACCGGTGCCTCAGCCCAGCTGACATTCAGGTGCTCTTCAGCAGAGAGCTGTCTGGGGGAGCCTGCCCTGCGGCCTGGGCTTTCTGGACGGCAGAAGCAGGGACAGGGGGTGGGGGTGGGGGTTCAACTCTGCACCCTTGGCCTCCATCTTCAAGCTGGCCTCAGGAGGGGGCACGCCACCCACCCCACCACACTTCCATTGCATGGGGGGGGGGAGTACCAGGTGATGTTGTGCACTAAGCCCTTAATCGTAACTAAACACATTACTGATGAGCTCATCAACAAAAATCTAATTATTATGTGTGAGGCCAGGCTTAATTGCTTGTCCTTGACATGACTAATGTACCACATAAGCCTCTTACCCGGTGTAAGCCGGCTGTTCTCATCATCCGGCTTCCTGTCGAAAGTATAAAAGGAAAAGAGTTAAATTGGAGGAGGAGAATGTTGCACAGTTCCAGCCCCCCCACACACACACACACACCCACACACGCAACAGTGTCTCCGAGAGTTCTGCCCCCCTTCCTCCAAGATGCGTCTGGGGAAAGGAAGGACCTTTGAATCTCTGGGAATGAGAGGAGCTTCCAGCTCCTGGGTGGAGAATTCCAGAAGATTTGGGGGGTGATTGATTGATTGGATTTTTAAAACCACCCCTCTTGGCACAGCTGTCTCGGGGTGGTATATAATTTAAAAACCAGTCATACAACAAATACACTTGCTAAAAACTGTCCCAGAGTGGCAGTCGGTGTCCTCTTGATTGCCAGGCCTGGTTCAACCAATTGTCTACCCAGGTCGTATGGGGGGGGGGGTGCTCTTAGATGTTCCTTAAGGCCTCAACTGAATGCCCGGCAGAAGGGCCTCCTGTGCCTCTTCCAGAGGCTCCTTCCGTCATGCGGGGGCCAACAGCAAGAAGGCTCCGGCTTTGGTCAAGGCCAGGCAGGCTTCTCTGGGCCAGGTACGACCAGCCTGTTGGAACCGGCTGAGCATAATGCTCTTGGGGGTGTATTCGGAGAGGTGGTCCTTCAGGTATGCCAGGCCCAGACCACGAATGACCTTAAAGGTCAAAACCAGCACCTTGGACTTAATCGGGAGCTCCCCTGGAAGCCAACCCAAGCATATAGGAGCCCTGCACGTTGTTCTGGTGAGGGCCCTGGCAGCTGTGTTTGGGACCAGTTGTAATTTCTGGAGCAGGGACCAGGGAAGGCCTGCGTAGAATGAGATACAGAAGTCTAGTCTAGTCTGGAGGTGACCAGTGCATGGACAATGGTGGTTAAGTGACCCAGGGCCAGGCAGGGTGCTGATAGTGCTGATGCCGATGGAAGAAGGGAGGTGTCAGTATCACACCCAGATTCCTGGCCAGGCTGAGCAGGCACACTTCCTCCACTGGTCCCTTCCTCTCCATTAGCAGTTCCCCTCACCGTCTTTGATGCCCTCCTCTGCCCTCCTCCAGTTTGTCAACATCTTCAACTGGGGTGCCCAAAACTGGACACAGGACTCCAAGGGAGGCCAAACCAGAGCAGAGCAAAGCGGTCTGAGTCCCGGGCTCCTAAACGGGGAGGGCTGTGTGTATTCGGCAGGCACCACTGGCAGAGACGGCTGGGTTCGGGTTACCCTTGACACCAACACTTGGGTTTCAGCATGGCTTTCTCACTGTTATTGTGTTTGTCTCGAATCATTGGTCAGCCACCTTTCCACCCAGCCCTTGAAACGCCCAGGCCCCCTTCTCCCCCATCACTGCACCCCTCCCAGCAGCCTACGTCCTGGACAGCCAGGCTCCTGCCCACCCCCTGCTAATTAGAGAGCACTAATTAGGCAACTGGGCTGCCAGAACTGGCTGTGCCGTGTGTCCCCCCTCCCCCCGCTTCCTGGCTCCGTGAAGACTTATCACTACACACAGGATGTTTACAATAATTTTTAATTTGTACAATTATTAATCATTTTTCTATCTGCTTCATTTGCATAATAATTAGCCTGCTCACTGTTTGCCATGACTATGAATGACAGTATTTTAAATTAAATTAAGATTTTAATATCCTCCTCCCCCTTCCCTATGGCTAAGGCTAATCAAAATCAGCCACACACGACTCCTGACGTGGCGCTTCTGGTTCCAGCAACAACACTCTGCCGGGCGCATGTGCAGCCCCTGAAGGCCAAGCCCCGCGTGGCAGTGGCAGCCTCACCTTTGCAGCAGCCAAGCAGCCAAGAACCTCCAGGGCTTCTCCCTCTGCGAAGGCTGCTGGGGTCACCGGGGGAGGGGGGTCCTAGCTGAAGGTTAGGGAATGCCTGGAGATTTGGAGTGGAGCGTGAGAAGGCCAAGGACCACCCCAGCACTGGAGTCCCCCCCTCGCAAGCAGCCATTTCCTCCTTGGGAACTGGTCTCTGAAGTCTGCAGGAGCTGTAATTCCAAGCGATCTCCAGGCCCCACCTAGAGGCTGGCAACCCTGCCCAGGCCTTGGCTGCTTACCCGTGATCAGAACCAGGGAGGCTGAGAACCTGACTGGAAGGGGCCACCCCATCCCCGTGGGCACAGAAAGCAGTGAGCTCACTGCCAAGCCAGTGGCGAGGAAAGACATGCTGCCCCAGCCACAGGTGGCAGGCCACAGGCACTTCCAGGGAGCAAGGGGTCTGATATTGGACAGATTGGTGTCCTTGGTGGCCACACACCTAGTTGCAATTTGGGCTGATCCAGCATTTCAGGAGGAGGATCTGAATGGACACTTTGCACTTCTGAATTGCAGACATTTTGCGCTTCCTAGAGAATTGTTTTTATTAACATCTCCTGCCTCCTTGGAAGGAACAGTTGAGAGCTATGGGGTCAAAGTGTTGGAAGAGTGGAATGGGACCCCCCCCCCCGAAGCCATGCCCCCTCCCCCCTTTCTTTGGCCACCCGGTACTTTGTCATCCCCCCGCATTCCTCAATAGCAATGGGGTGGGGGGATCGCCGTGTCCCACTTTCCTCAGCTTTGCCTTGGAGGCCTGTTTCCGAAGCTGCCTTTTCTCCAGGGAAACTGACCTCTGCATTCTGGGAATCAGCAGGAGTTCTCTAAGCTCTACCTGGAGGTTGGGAACCCCAGACACAGGGGGCTTGAATTATGCTCAACGTACGCTTGTGCTTTTCTGTGCCGCTCTGGCCAGTGAGGCAGGGCAGGGCAGGGCAGGGCAGGGCAGGGCAGGGCAGGGCAGGGCAGGGCAGGGCTCCAAAGCTCCCCAGGCTGGGCACTGCACAGAAGAGGCCTTCTCCAGCCATGCCTGTCATTCCCCCTGGAGCCCAGGAAGCTCCAGGCCAGACAGCCCTTCTCAGTCAGAGAACTGGCCCCTGCATTCTCCAGCCCAGAAAACACAAAATGGAGCTCCCCCCTCCCCTTCCCCCCAATGTCTCTGCAAACATGGTGAGACCAGCCCACAGAAAGTGCCCACGGCCACAGGGAAACATGGAGGAGACACAGTGGCCGTTGTTGGAGTCACAGCATAGAGGGAGGGTGGCCCTTGCCTCTTGTCCTCCCTAGCAGAGAAGAGGCCCCGCTGGAAGGTCTGCCCTGGCTGCTTGGGGGCTTCCAGGCGCAATTCAAGGTGCTGGTTCGTACCTAGGGCAGCCTAGGCCTAGGGCTCGCCCCTCCTACATCGCATCACCTTCCAGTTAAGCGATGCCTCACAGGGCTGGTTTTCGTTAACCGCAGCCTTTTGGGGTTAAGAGCCAGCGTGGTGTTGTGGCAACAAGCTAGGCTTGATTCCTCATTCCTCTTGCACAAGCTGGGCAACCTCGGTCTAGTCATAGTCCTATCAGAAGCTGTTCTCACAAAGCAGTCTCCCTGAGAGCTCTCTCAGCCCACTGACCACACAGGGTGTCTGTTGTGGGGAGAGATTGCCACTGATGGACGTCAGCAGAGAGGATTCTGGCTCGCCCCCTTGGTATTGCTGTGTCCTTTCCAGTCACACCACAGGAAAAGGGTATTAACAATTCTGACAGAATAAGGAAAATGAACATGATTCCTCACACCTCACTGTGGCAGTAACATGTCTTTAAAAACTGACACAAAGAAATACAAAGTTCTCATGGACAAAAGTATACAGTGTACAAAGGGTTTCAGAGACATTAACTGAACAGCCCCCACCTCAGAAGAACCTTGTTTTGCAGGGAAAGTCCTTGCTGAAGCTTCTTTGCACTTGGCCAGTCTGTCAACAGTGGCACTGCCCATGGAGGGAGGGGGGGGGAGATGTTACTCTCACCTCTTAATTTCCCAACCAGCTGCCTCAGCGAGCGGGACTGCACTGCCGACTGAGGCCACCTTGGAAACAGCCACTGTGCTCAGCCTGGGTGCCCTCAGGTGGAGGGGGACCGCTCTGGCCTCCCCAGTGCCTGAATCCAACCTGGCGCTGAGTCCAGGGTCACAGCACAGCCTGCAGCCTCCATCTCGCTCTGCAGACAGGACAACACAGGCCAGGACCTCCCGCCGAAGAGCTGCTGGTCACCCTTTATCCTGCCTTTGCTTCACCCCAACAAGCCAAACTTCTGCAAGAAGCTTTGGCAGATGCCGGCCGTCAGGCTCTCAAGGGCTCTGAAATTATCAGCCCCACCCAACAGGAACTGAGCCTTCTTGCAATCCAGCAGGGTGGCAGGAACTGTTCCCTGGGCTTCTGGCAAAAGGGAGCCCTCGCACGCATCCCTTCTTGCGCAGCGTCCGCTCCGGGAACATCCCAGCCGCGCTCTGCTGTGGCTGCCCAGAGCGAGATGCTTCTGCCACCATCCAAAAGCACCCAAAGAGTCTTGGGAGCTGAACGTCTTCCATCGTAGTTGCCAGGGGTGGAGCCACTGCGGAGGGGGGAGGAGCTTTCCCTGGCTCTCAGAGCAGCTGCTCACATGTCTTCCACACTCCACTTGTACGCCAGCTCCTGCACTGCCTTCTTGCTCGCAATTCGGGCAAAGCGTTTCTGTTCAAAGCCGTTGGACCTGCAGGGATGGAGACAGCAGCCAGAGGGTCTGTGAGGAACTCCGCCCACATCACAGAGAGCAGGGGGTGCCAGAGGGGTCCCAAAGGGCCACCCAACACTCTCCAGGCTCCCGGAGCCCAGAGGGTCACAGGAAGCCACAGAATCTGGGGGAGCCAAACGCTGCTAAGGGGCTTGTGGACAGCCAGAGAAAACAGGTGCCCGGGCAGAAGTCTCGTCAGCCTCGAGGATCAACCTCGCATACCAGAGTCACACCCTGAACTCAGAGTCATCCATCAGAGAAGGCTGAGGCTCTCTGCAAATTATGCAAACTGTAATTATTCCGGAGGGCTTTTTTACGCAGGCAACAGGGCTCTGCTGCACTGCAAGGGCTCGTTCTCAGCAGCTCAATTCCACACCCTTCCCAAGCCGGGCTCAAAACTGGAGTTCCCTCTCTTGTGACCCCAGGCTCCCTGGGAAGGGGGAAATGGCCAAATGGGCACTTGGGCATATGATTGTTAACTAATTAATTTTAGGGTGTTACTGATATTTAGTGTATGAGCATTTTATAGCCACCCCAAGACCATTTTGGACAGGGGCAGCCTAGAAACCCAATAAACAATAAAACAGAGATGCTTGGACCACAGGAAACGGACTGTAAACCACACTCTTGGGTCTGGTCTGCTTCTGAAAACAAAGTTCCCCTCCTATGTAGCTTCTGCGTCATTTCATGGGTTGTGTTTAAGTGCTTCTGCTTTGTTCCAGCTCTGCTTCAGACAGACCTCTGCGATCCAAACCCAATTTCAGTGGATCCAGGATGCCCCATCCTGTTGATCACATGGCCCTATATACACCGTGAGATCCATGAGAGGACACGCAGTACTGGATTTAAACTTCAAGTACAACGATATAGGCTAGATATCAGGGGGAAAAATTTCACAGTCAGAGTAGTTCAGCAGTGGAATAGGCTGCCTAAGGAGGTGGTGAGCTCCCCCTCACTGGCAGTCTTCAAGCAAAGGTTGGATACACACTTTTCTTGGATGCTTTAGGATGCTTAGGGCTGATCCTGCGTTGAGCAGGGGGTTGGACTAGATGGCCTGTATGGCCCCTTCCAACTCTATGATTCTATGATCCATCTTGTGCTTCAGCAAGGAACCACTAAGAACCCCCCAAGCAGAAAAACTGGCTTACCTGTCAACTCCATCCCAGCGATACCCAGGCCAGATGTTAAACCGGTTGAGAGGTGGGGCTGGTCCACTGTACTTTGGCTTTTCTGGGGGGGGGGGGGAGCGACAACAAAAGGCCTCATCATTTCCTCTGCATCAGCAGCCGGCACTCACACCCCACAGATGGCAGCCCAGGTACAAGTGCAGGGTCTAGGACAGCCCACTACCAACCTTGACATGCAAGCTATTTTTATTCCCTTTATTATTTCTAAACATCTGTTCCTCAGAAACTGGGCCCTAAAGGGGCTTTCAAGTTTATGAGTTAACATACCGTAAACACTTTATTTACAAGGTTTCTAGCCTGCCTGCCTTCTTCACACTCAAGGGAGTAAATATTAATAAGCACTAAGAAAACTTTACGGAGAAAGCACCGGGGGAGAGCAGCAGCCACCCCCTACAGTACAGTTCCGCTTCTCCAGACAACAGACCAGAGTCAGAGGAGAGCTGTCGGGAGACCGGGCAGCCTTTGCAGCATGACCATCTTTGCATATCACCTCCTTTAGAGAAGCCAAGCTTCTAGCTCTCGGAGTGAGGAGGACTGGAAATGGAAGATGCTAGTCAGCTGAAGCCCAGGGGAGCGGGGGGTGACACGACACCTCCATTCTCTCTGCAGGATCCCCGGACCCACTGCTCTTGTGGAGCCCTTTCTCCCACCCCACCAAAAGGGGGGCAGACACTATAATGCAAGCTTTGCACAAGCAGTTCCAGTAAAATGGGCTTGCAGCCCTTCTAAGCAGAGCCCCCCCCCCCCCCCCAGCCCCAGGGCCTAAGCACAGCTGGCCTCCAGCCCAGTAAGCCCTGGCCAAATGCAAACCTTTCCGATCTTTCCCCTCTTTGCTCTTTCTCTTCTTTATGAAGTTGGCCATGGGGTCTCCTTCTCGTTCCTGTTCCCGCAACATCTGATCCAAATCCTGGTCATCGATGTAGCGGGCCAGCGGCTTCTGCATTTCCTTCACTGCATCCTCCACATTCTGTTGCTGCTGCCTGCCCTGAGCGAGCCTGCAAAAGGCAACCAAGTCAGGAGGCTGGCATGTTCTCATCCACTGCCTGGAGAAGGCAGGGCTGCCTGCAAAATACAGCTCCAGGAAGCAACCTGCTGGGGATGGGTTTGCACAGCTATTGCCCCCGCCCACGATGAAAGTGGAGCCGAGGACTGGGCTGCTCACCCCTTGCCCCACTCGGCATACTGCGCGTCTCGCTCCAATTTCTGCTGAGCTGCCTTCTGCTGCTCCAGCCACTCCTGCTTCAGATCTCTCTTACGGCCGGACTTATCACGGAATACGGTGGCTGCATGTTGCGATTCATCTGCGAGAAGGAAACCCCCCCTGTCAGAGCAGAGCACATGAGAGCATTCCTCAATGGCACACCAGCCAGTCGATCAGCTCAGTCCCCTGCGAGGCCAGTCACACCTTTGTCACCCTCTGAATCTGGGCTCTCTGGACTGGAGTGCCCCGAGATGCCACGTGAGATTTCCAGGGCGACTTGAGAAAGGGAAGCCATATTCTGTCATTTTCTCCCCTGGGGCTATATTTACGTCTCATTTGCATACGCCGCCATTCCCCAAATATCCCACTCAGAAACTCCCATGCGGTTCAGGAGGCCCTGGCTCGACTAGCAGTGGGCACCCAACAGAGCCGGCCTTTCCCACCCCCAGGGGGCAGCACTTGTGGCTGGTTCTCTGGGCCCTGACCATAGGCCTGGTGGGACAGCCCTGCAGAACTGATCGCCATCTCACGCCACCTCCTTTGGGAGAGCATTCTACCAGGCTGGGCCCAGGGCCAAGTAGGACCGAGGCCTGTCTTACTTCCTTTGGGCCAGGGATCCTGAGCAGGGTTTTTCAGAAGATCTTAGCACTCTTTGGGGGATATAAGGGAAGAGGCGGCCCTGCAGATATGCCAGTCCCAGACTGTCAGGGTGCTGCATTTACAGTTTCGGAGCAGTTTCAAGGGCAGCCCTGCGCAGAGCGAGTTGCAGAAGTCTAATCTAGTAGTGACCATTGTATGCCACGCACATTACAAGATAGAAATGTTTCCCTGAAAAACAACCCAAATAATTTAACACAAACACCGAAAACTGTAAAACAAAAACAACACAAGGGATTTCAGATAGACAGCTACCCAAACGACCAAGTCTTGTGGCTCTGGAAAGACTGACGTGTCTCTCATGCCAGAAACACAACCAACCCCCCAGACACAAAACAGCAGCAGATACACGTCTGAGTGCACAGACAGGTAACTTTTTTCTGCCTGACTACACCTGACCCAACGAACACAACACAGAACCAGGAAAACGTTGCTGTGGCTACAATGGAGTGTGTGTGTGTGTGTGTGTGTGTGTGTGTGTGTGTGTCAAGAGGGTCAGTGTTCTGGGGGGAGGACTGAGCATCAGACTAGAATCTTGGAGGAGACCCACCCTGAGGAAGCCTGCCAGGTGACCTTGGTCCAATTACATAAACTTTCAGCCTTGCCTACTTCGCAGGATTATTGTGAGGACAAAATATAGAGAGTGAGAATGTGAGACAGAAGATAAATTAAGTAAACACATTTGGCCTGGTGCACTCAGCACAAGCGGAGTACCAGCAGCGTTGCAAACAGACTTAGGAGATCCCCTGGCTAAAAACTTGGCTCTTCGTGCAGAGCAAGCTCTTCAGGATGCCCCAGCCCACAGCCAGCAATTATCTACCCTGCTGGAACCTCAAAAGGCACCTTCGTTCCACGGGACACTTCACCTGCCTCAGGCAAACCTCTGTGGGAAAAGTGTTTGCCAACATCTCCCACATCCTGAGTGCCCATCCTGAGTGGCCTGTTTCTTTACAGAACGCCAGCCTGGCACCTACTCATTCCTGCCCCTTTCTGGGGCATTGGCAGGAGGGCCCGTCCAGAGTGCAACCCAGCCCTGATAAGCCTGACAGCCTAACATCTCATCCCAAAAACCGCCCCAAGTCTGCCTCTTTGAGAGGCCCCTGGGGAGAACAGCACACAGCCCGATCAAGACAGGATAAGACCCAGCAGGCAGGCCTCCCCCAGATCTCACCTTCCAGGTGTTTACTGCCTCTCTCTTGCTTCCGGAACGCCTGTCGCTCCCTCCGGAGTAGGTCAGCCGACACCAAGCCTGCTTGGCCACCTGACAGCATCTGAGGGTCCTACATACGAAACAAAACATATAATAGTCAAGTCAGCAATTGGCAGCCATGGGCTATTTCCACAAATGAGCAAAATACTCCCCCTCAATTCCACATTGGCTGGCTCTTCCAACCACGCCTAAGGCATAGCATCTCCTGTCACTCGCCCTGATGCTCGTCCAAAGTACACAGACTATGTCCCCAAACTGCTTCAAGCTACCAGCAGGAGAAAGAGTCAGGTGAGTGCCAAAATCTTTACCTGCTCGCTATTGCCCCTTCCTTTGCTGTCTCTGGCCCGCCACGGTGGTGAGGGGTCAGGTGGGCTTTGTGACTGCCGGGCCTCCTGCCTGACCTCTTGCCTTCTTCGGGGAGGAGACAAATCAGAGTCTGAAGACCCACACCGATTCCTTCTGGGAGGAGAAAGGTCCGGAGAATCCTGCAGCCGCCTACAGCAAATGGCCTGTGGTAAGGAGAGATCTGAATCCGAACAGGTGTTTGTCCTGCGGGGGGCGGAATCCGAATCAGATTCAGAATCGTGTCGCTGGGATGTTTCAGTGGCCAGCCGAGAGCCTGTCAAGAAAGAGATTTCAAAGGCTAGAATACAGGGAAGACAAGGAACGGCGTTCTTCCCCAGGCGAAGGAGTACTTCCCCTTCTGCTGCCTGGCACCTTCAACACGCCCACTTGCCTCCAACATAGCCTTGCTTTCTTGGTCCAGCAAGGGATGGCATCTGCTTCCCAGGAGGCGAAAGGTCAGTATCAGAATCATGTCTTTTCCTCCTGGGTGGGGATAAATCAGAGGGAACCTGATGCCCCCGATGGGTAAAGAGGTTCTCTGAACAGGCTGCTTCGTGGCCTCCACTTGCAACCCTGCGATTGCTTCTGCCCTTCTCGGAATGAAGCAGCACTGACAAGTTGTGTCGGTCCCTCCTGGGTGGGGACAATTCTGGCGAATGCTTTGATTGCTTGTGCTTCACACCTTCTGAACTGAAAGATAAAAAGGAAACCTACTGCCTACACAGAAGTGGACCAGGAGATCCTGCTATTTACCTCTGGTATTATATCTGGAATGTTCAAGAACATCAAGGAACAAGATCTGCTGAGGGAAAATCAGCATAGCTTCTCCAAAGGGGGTTTGGTGAGTATGTTGATGGGCAGGTGGGATAAGGGTGATTTAAGAGACACTATATACTTGGGCTTCCAAAAGGCTTTTGGTAAGGTACCCAGCTGAATAAGCTGAGCTATGATATAATTCTTATGGATTAAAACTCCACTGCCGCTGGTGGACAGCAATGACTGCTAATAGGATAGCTGTAATACAGGAATCACAGAGATTCAAGGAGCGGGGCCCAACAATGGCTACTCACCCTGGTGACTGAATGAGACCTCTGGATGTCAGATCCAGTAGGCAACATCGCTGGAAGTCCCTCCAGAGGCAACTGGTGCACTACTGTGCAAAACAGAATTCCGGACCAGAAGAACCACTGGTCTGATCCAGCAGGGATTTTCTGGCATTCTGCTATGGTTTTGCCAAGTTACAGCAAACACTTGAAGCTAGCTTGACATGTTCTCCTGGCCAGAGCAATTGCGCAACTTCCCTGTCAGCCTCAAGACTCTGTATCCAGCCACAAGCAGTTTGTGTCTCCCAGCACTACAGACGATGCAGCCAGCACTCCAATGCTTTCCTTGGAATGATACAGCAAATGTTGTTTTAGGCGAGTGCCCCCTCACCTTGCTGGAGATTACCGGCACAATTGCCACCTGTCTATTTTCAAGGCACCTACAAATCTTTTGTCCAACTATTGACCATTTCACAATGCCATTGCGTTCCATGAAAAGGCCTCTATTTGGCTTCAGGCTATTTTAAAGAACTGATCCTACAGGCAAGAGGAGGACAACCCAGCAGCAACAGAGAAAGCCATGTCTGGAGAGCTTATTCCCTGCCCACACTCACAACGTTCCCCCTCCACACCTACAGGTACATTGGCTAAATAACAGACTGTGATCCACCCAACCAGCCCCCTCACCTGTTGGATTTTGCAGCTCCAGAAAGATCAGAGCTTTGTGACTCTTCATTATGATCTAAAAAAGTAATAATTAAACCATCAAGTAAGAGCTCAAGCAGATGGCAGGCACACTTATAAGGTGTCCACAAAACAAGCCAAAGACCCTAACCTAGCCAAAGACCCCAAAGACAGGCTTCTTTGTGTCTTGAGAAAGACCTCCAGCCCCACCATCACTAGATAAGGGAAACCAGCCACTCTTTGGAACCTCAATGCTCAATGCGACATCTGCCTTTTCTTTCAGGAAAGTGGCCATGGCCACTGCTCGGGAGGGCTTGAGGTTCCCATTCTAAAATAGTTCCAGCTAGAGGAAATGGAGGATGGATCAGATGAAGATTTTGTGGGCTTCATGCCAGTGATAGAAAGTAAGGGGCCTGTCCTCTCCAACAATCCCCAGCCTTCCTCGCCACCTCCCCTTTCTACAGGGCCCTCCTCCAGGCACCCCAGCAGTCTCACTCTCCACCCACAATCTGCTGTGCCTCATGCCAAGGGGAGAGTGGGAATGCAAATGGGGAACCTTTTCTTTACTCCAACTATCAGGGCTGTCTAATGTTGACAGTGGCTGGAACAGAAAATCCCACAAGCACAAAGCCCACCCAAGATTCTCACAAAGCACAGACCACTCACCACCCAAGAGCTTCCACTTTTTACTGGCACGGAATTCCTCCATCCACTTTACTTCTTCGGGTCGTTCATCAATAAATTCAGCCACCTGAAAGTAATAGGGTAAGAGATGAGGTTTGGGTAAACTGCAAAGTCCCCTCCCCCTCAAAAAAAAAAACAGCTGTTAGATACAAACCTGCTACAGCAACTTGTATGTTAAATTACTTTTAAATTAAATTACTTAAGTTACAGTTTTGACTAAGTGTTGTATATAGTATTTACGCCAAAGCAAGAGCAGTTTTTCCTCTCAGGCATGCAATGGGGGGGGGGGGTCATCTTACAATCACATAAATACTATAGTTATTTCCAGTATTTTAAAAAGGTAGGGGGGGAGTGCATAACTTTGGCAAATAAAATAAATAAACAAAATAAATATTCAGAGTTGCCTTTCTTTTGAATGAATACAGTAACAGAGAAAGTAATGCTAATCAGAAGTCCTGTGGAGAGTGGCTCAGTGGTGAAGCCTCTGCTTGACAGGCTCCATGCTCAATCCATAGCATCGCCAGGTGGACGGCTCAGGTATAGGCAACGTGAAAGACTTCTGCTTTAGACCCTCAAGTACATGGACCGTGACTGTCGAGGGGTCTCATTCAGTATAAGATGGCTTCATTTGGTCATGTGTGTTCATGCTTACACCCGGGGAACCACCCTGTCTGTTTGCAGTCTAAATACTCAGTTCCTAAATACTCACCACAGGCAGGTCTCCATCTTCTACCTCTTCCTCCTCCTTTTCTTGCACATTAGAAATGCTTTTCCAACTCACATCATCATCCACTATACGGATCCTGGAAGTCAAAAGACGATAAAATGATGCATAATCAACACAATTTTTGACAGTAGCAAAAATGAAGTTCCTGTGTCTTGAACAGAAAACCTGAAAGGGCCATAGCTCGACCTCTCGCCAGCACCTTTCCAATCAGCTGCCATCAAGAAAGAAAGTAGGTTCTGAAGGATGAAGCGGATCCCTTTCTCATTGAATAATATTTCCAAAGAGATAGCTAACAGGACAAACAGGAATCTGGCAGCCCTTAACGAGATTATAATCTAACTGTAACAGTCCGTGGACAAAGTTTTAGTCCAGTGGCACCTTTAAGACCAACAATGTTTTTTTTTAATCTGAGCATAATCTTCCATGGGCATAGACACTTCTTCAGACACACTGAAAAAGAATGGAAACTGTCCATGTACAGTTTGTCACTGGACTTCTCTTTACCGAATCAAATGTATTAGTTGCCACAGACAAATCCTTCCCATTCATCCAGGCACTGTGCACAAGGTTATGGCATCTAGTACCTCCCAACAAATCTCAGTGTGACAAACTCATTCTGACTTACTTGCAAGTGTACACTTTCGAAGGCTCCCTGGTGAAAGATTCTCTAGCAAAACTCAACCCTATCAGGGCCCCTGGCCACCCGGGTTCCCTGCCTGGCCTCCACAGCGGCAAGAATCGTGGCCATTGCTGCCCTCTCACTGTCACCACCATATTCTCGCCAAGAGAACACCATAAAAGCCACACAATATGTTCTATTTCAGAACATCAAGAGATGGATCAGCTGAGCTGTCCGTCAGGCCCAGCAACCCGCAAGGCCAGCAAACGGGCCACGGAGGACAAGGGTCGCCCCTGAGACCTCCCTGCCCCCCTCCCTCGGCGAAGGCTCCTGTCCGTCGCCCTGGGCCGACTGGCTGCTCTCAGCTGAGTCCCGTCCCGCCCGGCCCCAGCGCTCGAGGGAGCGGAGCCGCGGGTTTCCAAGAGCGGGGGGGCGGGGGGGCTCAGCCCCACGAAGCCTGGCGACCAGCTGTCCCGGGGGCCACCCTGGCAGGGCGGGGCTCCTCGGCTCACCCCCCCATCGGCTCCTTGGGCCGCTTCCTCCGGCGCCGCTTCTTGGCCCCCGAGTCGGCCTCGCCCGCGCCAGGTTCCAGGTAGCGCCGCCGCAGGTACTCCGCCTTGGACAGGCCCGAGGCCGCCGCCATCTTCGCCGGAGGCCGGAAGCGGAAGTGGCGGAGGGCGGCTTCCGGCGACGCCTCGGAGGACCAGGAGGCCGGAAAGGGCGGGGCAAGGGGCCACCGAGCCGCCTCGTGCTGCCTAGAGAGGCAAGCCGGGGCAACTCCGCCCGTCCGACCTTCCTCCTGCGTGGGGCGGCCAGTAAGCGGCGGAAGTGCCCTGCTCACCCGCCAGATAATAAACCTCTCATTATTATTATTATTTCGCTTTACGCCAGAATGTCATTTTTCCCCTAACAAAACAGGCTTCAGGATTTCTGGAACGGTGACATCTTTAAACCAGAGACAAGTCTGCTGGTCCTGCTCCACTCCCAAAGAAATCATACTGGAAACTAGGAGAACATATTTTTATTATTTCCCTGAAAACAAAGAGAAAGCCCAACAAAAAAACCTCTCTTTCTGCGGCCAACCACAGGCGCTAGCCCCGTGCTGACCCCATCCAGCACCAAACAGAACACAGTGACAGTTGTGTACGCCGAACAAAGATCTCGCCCTGACAGCCTCAAGTACAGCAGTTGTCCAGCTTTAATGTGTTGGCTGCGCTCTGCTGCAGTTCCTAAGTGAGCAACCAGCTACAAGCGGCTGCTTAAGCAGAGCTGAGATTGTGTCCTGAGTAGGGGGATAGCAACACCAGGCTCCTTCACTTGTTTCTCATCCCTCACCACAGTCTTGGCCTGGAAAAAGCAAGGCTACTGCTCAGAGGTGGCGTTCTCTGTCTCATAGTCCTCTGTCTTCATGTCATTGAGGCCCAGCTCCTCATTCTGCTCAAAGCTGCGTTCGTAGTGCTCCACATGCAGTTCCGGGTCTTCCTCAGGGGCATACACGTTCTGAAAAGAGCAGGAAGCTAAGCTACAGTGAGTTCCAGGCCAAAGGCTAGGAGAAGGGTTCCCATGGACCTCTGCCTCCCCACCTTGAAAATTAAGGCAAAGTATTTGGATTTTTATGCCATTTTTGGGATGGGGAGCATCCAGGCTGGAGGATTGTATGCTGTCCCCAGCTTCTCCCTAGTTATGTTTTTTAGCCCCAGAGGATGCCAGCCAGTATCTTGGATGAACATCTGAATGGACCTCCCAAAGCCCACTGCAGCGCAGTCCTCGCCATGCACTTTGCTCCACAAGCACTGGCCTGGAGCATATGTATAGAAACACCCAAGCAAGCTGCATAAAGGAAGTCACCTCAGGCCACTGGCTTCTCCCCCTCTGGTATGTTTTCTGGCTGCCTCTGTGCTGGTCAAAGTGTTTGGTTTTTGTTGTTTCCTGCAATCACACTTTACCTGAAGGTAACTGTTCCCTGCAGGGTCATCCATAACAAAATGCACTCGCAGCTGCCCATCCAATATCTTGGGAGGGAAAAAAAGAGAGAGAAGCAGAGTTATGTGTGCAACAGTGACCTCACAAACTCTCTCCCCAGCCAGAAAATCAGAACCAGGAACAGCATGAGTCCCAGGCCACATTTGAAAGACTTGGTCTGCTAGGGCCTCACCTGCTGCAACTTCCCGCTGAACGCGCTGAGTTTCTCTGCCCTCCTGGGGGTGCAACTGTCCCCAAGGGTGAAGGGATTCTTTTCCACCTGCGGGGAGATGAGTGAATTGCTCAGGGGCAGCTCCTCCTCCCAAGGAACACAGCATTCTGAGTCTCATTCAGAGACAATATCCCTTTCCCCAAGTGGCAGCAGTAGCTGATACAAAGCTGTCACTCACCAGGGTCTGGATATCCTTCAGTAATCCTTCCAGAGTGGTGAATTTGCCACCCAGGGCCCCCATGCCCAGCTCAAATTCCAGTTCTGGAATCTCCACCCTGCAGGTCTCTGACTGTGGAAAAGAAAGGAAGTTTCGTTCAGCCCCCTCCAACTCCACAGCATTAACGAGAAGGGATGAACGTGGGGTGGGGTGAGGCCTACCTTAAGGAGGTCCCTAGTCATGTCTGAGGGGTCCGTCACCTGGAGGGTTATTTTGGTTCCCAAAGGCTCTATAGCACCTCCAGATTTAACCTAAGCAGGAGAAAATACCATGAATGACAAGACAGTGTTTATCTCCCTGGCAAGTTGAGGCTAGCCAGCCTCTTACAGGTGGAGAAGCCTCACCTCGTTCGTGCGGTGGCCACATGCCTCACAGTTTGTGGCCATGATGATAACCTCTTTGAAGTGGGGAATGTCTGCAAACAGGCAGTCAAGGAATGCTGCTCACAGAGCCAAGCAGTCAAGCACACGCTGCCATCCTTCTTCAGGCAGCTTGATCCACTTCCCCTGCTAGATCCCTGCAACGTCAACCTGAGATCTCATCAGCCACAGAACTGGACCCAAATCACCCCAGAGCAAAACAGCAGTAGAATCAGACCCGAAAGAATGAGCCATCAGCACACAGGCACTTCACAGTCCACAGCAACATGTGTGCCGCTGGGACCAGATGCTCCCCTGCACTTGAAAAGGATACGCACCAGCTTCATGTTGGTCTTGGCAGGAGCATTGCACTCTGGGCAGTTGGTGTTAAACTGCATTACCTGGATTGACAGAGGACCGACACTCAGGCATCTCAGTGAGGCCCAGAATGGAGCAGCAGGCCCACAGCTGGATTCTACTTCAGGGGAACAGCCCTGCCCAAAGGCCTCCTCTGCCAAAGCACCCTGCTCTCGGACACCTGATATACCTCATTCCTCAGGTCATCTGCTGGCTCCACTGCTTTCGCCTCTGACTCGTCTTCCTGGAAAAGAAAAGGGGTCATGCTGCATCTCAGACATTTCTCACACAGGTGAGAAAAGGAGGAGAAAGCAGGGCTTCCAAACTGACTGGAGAGCTGCAGGACCCGCACTCCGTAATTTAGGGCCACAAAAGAGGAGCAAGAGTGAGGTGTGCCAGATGAGCATGAGCTAAGCCATGCTTCTCAGCCACAGCAGACCCCCTCCGTGGGCTTACCTGAATCCCCAGTATTGCAGCCTGCTGGGCAGATCTCTTATAATGGGTAACTACCAGGCCTTCATCTCTCTGGGGGGCATGAGGGTTCTCCACAAAGCTGTTCCCTGAAGGGTCATCTAGGACCTGGCAGAAAGGGAGGGGAGAGATCTGAAATCCTATCGCTGCTGAAAGTCAGGGGCATTCATACAGAGAGCCACACGACCCTGCAGGGACTTACGAAAGTGAAGGCTTCCTCTGCTTCTTTCAGACGCTTCAACCTTGAAATGAATTCCTCTATCTGTCCTGCCACACTGGGGTCAGTTTCCTGAAATGAAAAAGTAAACATTCCTAGCTTCATTCTCATGACTTAAACTGCTGTGCAGTGGAGAAAAAGAGTTGGGTTTTGAATCCCGCCTTTCACTCCCTGAAGGAGTCTCAAAGCAGCTTACATTTGCCTCTTCCCACAACAGACACCCTGTGAGTTAGGTGGGACTGAGAGAGCTCTGCGTGAACTGACTGGCCCAAGATCCCCCAACTGGCTTCATGCAGAGCAGGAGTGGGGAAATCAAACCAGGTTCACAAGATTAGAGGCCTCCACTCTTAACCATGACACCAAGCAGGCTCTCACACAGCCCAGCCTCGTTTATTTTATAGCCTTGTTATATATTTTTGAAAGAACCAGCCATACATTTTGGTGCTGACTTGAAGAAGAAGAGTTGGTTCTTATATGTCACTTTTCTCTACCCAAAAAAGGCTCAAAGTGGCTTATAGTCACCCTCCCTTTCCTCTCCCCACAACAGACACCCTGTGAGGTGGGTGAGGCTGAGAGAGCCCTGAGATTCCTGCTTGGTCACAACAGCTTTTGATCCTTTAACTCTGAGACAGTGACTTCAGGCAAACCAGCCAAGGAGATCACAATCAACCCGGACGGACGGATGTGTTCTCAGAGAACCAACATGGCCTAGAGGTTAGGGTGTTAGATCTGGAAGGCCCAGTTTTGTTCCCATTCTGCTGTGGAAGCCTGGTGGGTGATCCTGAGCCAGTCACCATCTTAGCATAACCTACTCCACAGGGCTGTCATTTTAAGGACAAAATGCAGGAGGGCAGAACAACAGAGTAAGAAGCTTTGGGTTCCCATTGGGAAGAGAAGTAACATATAGATATGTAAACAAATGCCGCCAAGAAACTCCTCTTAAGGATTCTTTGTGAGCAACTTACCCTGCGGACCGGCTGATCCTGCTCCAATCCTGTTATGGCTCTGTCAATTATCCCTTCCACAGTGGTGAGTGCTAGGGGCAGAAAAAGGCATGCATTTATCAAGTCCTTACAGACCTCATTCATTTGCCAGCTCTCCCCAACTAGAGTCAGGCCAGCTGGCTAGCCAATGGACAAGCCCCACTCTTAGGCTTCCTGTTTCACCTCTAACAGGCCCTGCCTTCGTGCCTCTCTCTCCTGAAACCCCAAGAAAACTATGCAACTGGAACATCGATGCAGGCAGCAGGTGCCTGGGCTAGGGCACAGCTGGCAAGCCCCAAAAATTAACTCAGGGCCAAGGCTTCAAGCAAGGAGCCTGTCTCTGACTAGAAGAGAGACAAGGGCAGATTTCTTAACATGCCTATATCAGGAGGTGGCCCGATGCCTTCTGGTCCCTCTGTAAACACAACTATGCAGGTTAGGGCACCTGCTGCTGCAAAAAACCAAGCCCTGGAGCAGCAGCGCCTTCCCTGTTCCACCGTCTTGCCTGGGCATGCAGGCCATGCTAGCTGCTGGCCCTTGCCCCGGTCCTCGCGAGGCCACTGCCACGTGCGCCACGACAGGCCGGAATGACCGCATACCCACCTCCCTTCTGGGAGAAGGCTGGGATTTCAAAGTCTAGCTCTGGGATGCTAGCGGTGGCGCTGTCCGTCTTCACCACTTCCCTGTTCAAATCCTGCGGAGAAGAAGGGGTCAAGGGGCGATTGCGGGGTGAGCACGCAGAGCCCTTCCCCTGGGCCCGAGGACCCCCTCCCTCCCGGCCTCCCTCCCTCCCGGCCTCCCGGCCGACCTGCTTGCGTTGCACGGCCAGCGTGTAGCGCACCCCGCGCTCCTGGAGGCGCCCGGCCGGCGTGACCTCGGCGTTGGCCCAGCCGCAGCTGGCGCAGGCGAAGGAGCTGAGCAGGACCTCGCGGAAGAAGGGCACGCGCCTCACCAGCAGCCGCGTCACGCCCTGCGGGGACACAGGCACGGAAGGGCCGTCAGGCGGGAGGGAGGCCGGGCGGGAGGCCGGGCGGGAGGCCGGGAGGGCGGGAGGGCGGGCGGGAGGGCACTCACGCGGCGCAGGCAGGCCATGCACAGCGACTCGATCTCGACCGGTGGCTCCTCCTCTTCGGCGGCGGCGTCGGGGCCGGGCGGGCGGAAGAGCGGCCCCGCGGCCTCCCCCAGCGCCGACATGCCTCTCGAGGCCGCTTCCGGCACCTGCTCACGGACCGGAAGTGACGTGAACGCCGGCGACGGGGGGGACGAGGGGGCGGCGACGTCACAACCGGACCGGTCGCGCTCCCACCCCGCCTAGCCCACCTCGCAGGGTCGTCGTTGCGGGGGGGGGGGAGCCGCGTCCGGCGCCGCCTCTCCTGGCCCCCAGCATGAGTGCTCTGGGAGAACGGCGCTGCAAGGAGTGTGACTGGCCCCAGCTGGAGGAGGGGCGGGGGGAGTCGCCGCCCACGCCAGAGGCCTCCCGTGAGGGGCGGGGTCCGTGGCCGCCCTCCCCCTCCCCCTCCCCCAGGAGTGGTGGCCCGGAGGGGCCGCGCGCCAGTCGCCCCCCCCCCCCCCGAAGGGAGCCCGTGCAGAACTTCCCGCAGAGGGGCGATCCCTTGAGAGCTGCACGGCGGCAGCCAAGAAGAGACGGAGCCTCCGCCCCGCCCCCGCCCGGGAGCCGCCAAGCCCATCGGGGCCCAGCCTGGCCGCTCCTCTTGGAGGGGGGCACAGCGGGGGGGGGTCTCCTGCAGGGCTCCCAAGAGTTGGCTCCCCAGAGACCCCCTCTCAAAGGGTCTGCCTTACAAAGAAGCCGGTGACCATCGACCCCCCGACCTGCCTCCCGCCCCCTCTGCTGGCCTCCCCCAGGCCTCTTCCAGCGGCCCCCAAAGGCGGCTTGGGCCGTGAGCGGCTTGGAAGGAGCGGTGCGTTCCTCACGCGGCTCCCGGAGAAAGGAGACGGCAGGGAGTGGATGCAGCACCGGAACCCCGAAAGAGCCCAGAAGACAGGCCCGGGGTTGGGGGGGGGAGTGGCTGAAGCCCAAGGTACTTGGGAGGACGGGCTGTGGCTGCAGGTTGCCTAATTGTCAGGGGCTTTGTACACTTGCGTGCCCCACACCCTGGCTGGTGCGCCAGCCCTCCTGCCAAAAACGCAGTCCACCTCACCCACACGGCCCGGCCCTCTCTTCAGCAAATGCCCCCCTCCCCCCCCCCCGTCAGGCACTGCCACTTGCAGCCGGAGTGCTGCTGGCCGATCCCTCTCAGCCTTGCGCATGGGCAGCTGCGCCCTCACCATCTCACATGGTTGAAGAACACTGCGCATTCCATTTCCTTTTTGTTTCCTTGCAAGGTCTGACACACACCTCCCCCAAGATTCATCCGAGGGCCCCCTCCTCATCACCATCATCATCCTCACTGGCAGCAAGCCGTCCCACAGCAAAGTACATAATCAAAACCACACAAAACAGCTATTCTGATACCCCATTAAAATTATGAACTCCAGTGGCCAAAAACCTGTCTGCCTGCCGCTGCAACCACCAGCTCCCTCCCGGTGTGCCATAGGGAGATCTCCACATGCCGGCAGTCTGCCACGAGGCAACGCTCTGGCCCCTGATCTTAAGCATGAACCTGGCGGAAGAGCTCCGTTCTGCAGGCCCTGTAGATTGCAGGCAGCTCCCACAGGGCCCTCAGATCTTCTGGGAGCTCATTCCACCAGGTCAAGGCCAGGCGGGCTTCATGGGACCAGGAACCACCAACAGGTTGGTACCCGCAGAGTGTAAAGCCCTGTGGGGGTGACAGGCAGATATGTGGGTCCCAGGCTACGAAGGACCTTAAAGGTCAGAACCTTGAACCTGATCCCGGCTGCAATTGGTAACCAGTGCACCTGCCTTAACCCACCCCCCAGCCCCTGCTGGAGCCTGTGCTTTCTCCATCATGGCTCCCATCCCACAGAACGGGCCCCCTGGGGGGGGGGCAGAATTGCTGGAAGATTGAGGCCTGGGAAGCCTTTGGGGGGGGGGTTCATGATGTGTAGGGAGAAGGTTTGTAGGAGGGAGGGTGTTCCTTGGGGGCTTCTTGCATGTCTTAAATTAGAATCTCTTCCCCGCATTGAGGGGTGGGGAATGCACCATGTCATCAGAAGCAGACGTCCTTTGGACACAGGCCAGAGCAATTCGCCCAAGAAACCCAAGAGACGGAGCTCATTGCAAAGAGGGTCCTTTATTTCAGCCACACGTCTGACTGCCCAGGGCAGTGGGGAGGAGTGCCCAGACAACGGAGAGGTACCCCACACCCCATTTGGGCCCCACTGATGCTCAGCTGTGCAGTTCTGGATCTTGCTGGTTTCTCATTCCTCTCCCTGGGGAGGGGGGAAGCTATGAAGAAATTATTTGGGGCCAGAAGGACCCCTGTGGGGCCAGACATACAGCACACAGGAGTGTGGGGAGCCAAAAGGGCCCCTTTTAGTTCCCGAGCTGCCTCAGGCTGTCAAAGAAGGAGCTGAACCTGTCCCTCACGTCCTTCTCCAGGAAGACGAGGTGGTCTTCCACTGTGGCCGTGTGGGGCTCCAGCTTCTGCCGCATCTCCTCCATCTTCTGCACCAGCTGCCGATTCAGGTTCTGCCCCGTGAGCATCACAGCCTGGCGGAACTCTTCCATCTGCTGGCCAACCCTGTCGTCCAGGCCTTTGGTGTAGAGGGCCAGGGACTCACGCAGGTCCGCCCCTCCCTCCTCCAGCTTCTCCCTCAGCTCCTGGACGTAAGGGGTCAGCTTCAGCTTCAGCTGCTCAGTTTCTTCCGAGAGCTGGGCCCGCAGCTCCTCAGCACTCTTCTTCATCTGCAAGGTGAGCCCCTCCAGCTGCCGGGCCAGCTGATCCTGCACCTCCTGGGCGTAGGGGCTCAGGCTCTTGCGCAGCTCCCCCACGCTCTCGTCCACCTTGGCCTTGATCTCGTCGGCGTAGGGGGCCAGCTGCCGCTGGGTGGTCTCCACCTGCTGGCTGAGCCGCTGCTGCAGCTCATCGGCATAGGGGGTGAGGCTGGTCTGGAGGTTGCCGAGGTTCTCGTCCAACTTGGCCTGCAGATTCTGCCTGAGGAGCACCAGGTGTTGGCGCAAGTCCGCGGCGTTCCTTTCCACCTGCGTGCCCAGCTCCTCTGCGTACGGGGCCAGCTTGGCCTGCAGCTCCTGGATGTTCCTGCCGATCTGCTGATGGACCTCCTGTGCAAAGGGCGACATCTGGGCTTGCAGCTGCATCAGCTCCTGGTGGATCTGCTCCTTCAGCTTCCGGGAGTCCTCGGTCAGCCGGGCATGCAGGTCGGTGGCAAAGGGGATCAGCTGCTTCTGCAGGTCTCCCGCGTAGGTACTGACGGTCTGGAGGTTGTCCTGGAAGAGGGTCCTGCAGTCCAATGAGGGAGAAGACATTGATGGAGAGGCAGCATTTGCACCCCACCGGTCTGCCCATCTGGGCACCCCAAGGGGGCTAGCAAACCAAATTATTATTGATATATAAATAAATATGCCTGATATGCCGTGAAGCCAGCACTGCAAGACAGGCACAGCAATTAAAGCCTGACAGGAAGGAGGGAACCCCAACCCAGACAAGAGCCTCCACCTGCAGGCAGATGGCCCCGTCTCTCCCCACACACAGAGGCCCGAGCGTCTGCAAGCCAGTTGGTTCCCATGGGAAGGTCTGCCACGCTGGAGGAGGGATGAATTCATGAATATTCCTTGCATTTTGGAGGCTCTAGGCCTGACCCATGCAAAGCCCACCGGCACACTTGCTCTGGCTAGAAGGGCAGGGCCGGGGTTAGCTCGTTGCCGCTGGTGCACACTAGAGCGGGAGGGGCAGCCTCTGCATGGAGCCTCTTGCCAGGTAGGCAGACACCAAGTGCGAGGAGCAGGAGATCGTCTCGGTCACTGTGCAGGTAGCCCTGTGGGGTTACCCAGTTGGTCTTGGGGCCCCCGTGGAGGAAGGCCAAGAGGCGGCTGAGCCAAGCAGAGACCGGGCGCGGTTGGGGAAAACCCTTGCCTCCCTGTTGCACAGTTGCTGTGCTTGGAATGGGGGTTGGGCCGCACACATCTAGGGGGACGTGGCGGGGGGGCAGCATTCTGTGTGAGGCGCAGGGGTGGAACGGTTTAAGTGCCCCAGAGAGGGGCAGGTGTGTCAGCAGCTCCCCACTCTCAGACTGGAGCCCCACAAGGACCATGAGCCCCACAAGGACCCAGTCTCCAAGGCACCCCCAGGGGGTCTCAGGAGGAGGGGGGCTGTGCTGTGTCACCCCCTCCCCTTTGTGGCCAACCTGGAGTGGACCTTTCCCCCAGCTGGGAGCAGGCACTCACTGGAGCTGCTGGCTGATCTCGGACTGCTGGAGCTGGTCCACCGTCTCCTGGGCATCGCTGCTTAGCTGCGTGAAGTATTTCCACACCACATCTGCTGCCTGGTCAGCGCTGACATCTGCGTGGGCCCCTGGAGGGACAGCGAGGGAAGGGAGTTCAAGCAGATGCCTCCTCCTCAACCACTTCTGGGCCTGCCCAGTCTCTCCCTAGAGGGGTCTCCACAACCCTGCAGGCGACAGCTGCATCCCCTCCGGTGGGCTGGCACCTGAGACCCCAAGAGTGCCCAAGCCCACCACTGCAGGCAGGAACCCCCCCCTTCCTCCCATCTGGACCACTCCTCCTCCTCTCCCCCTGCCTGCTTTCTGGCCAGCTTAACTGTTGAGGCTCCTGAGCCCAACAAAGGACGCTCCAAATGGCTCCTCTCCTGCCCACCTGCTGCTCCAGGGAGCTTTGCTAAACGGGGCTTGGAAAGGAGTTCAGACCCAGGCCCTCCCACCTCGGCCTTGACAAACCACTTGCTCGGAGCTCTGCAGCAATTCAGCCAAAGTTTCTCAGCTCTCTGCTGGTAAATTTAGCAGGAAGCAGCATCTCTGGCACTTAACATGGTTGAAGAATAATTCTTGCGCCTTCTGCTAGACCTTCAAGGGCAGGCCTTCCGTTCTGCACCCATCTTGGATGAGGCTGGAGGTATCTCCCTCCTCTGAGTCGGAGGCAGGAGCAGAAGGGGGCTCCCAACTCACCTGCGATGGCCAAGAGGCTGATGATCAAGGCTGCTGCCTTCAGCTCCATCTTCTGTCCTGGGGGTTGCTTAGGGACCAGATAAGTCCTGTGAGAGAGGAGGAGGACTCCACTGAGACTCAAGGCCGGGGGCTAGCCGTGCTCCAGCTCCCCATGCAGCCTCCCCACCACCAACAGCCAGATGCAGGAAGCTGCCTGCTCCACCCCCCACCCCCCATCTTCTCCACCTTTCCCGCCCAGCCTTCCCCCACCCCCCCTCCCGGCCTCTGCAGCCCCTCGCAGACGGCTCACCTGGGTCTGAGAGGCTCCTCTTGTGGGGCTCCTCTGCTTGGCCTGCCTGCATTTATAGGCCCCTGGTGGACTCTCCGGCTTCCACGCAGACAGGCGGTGACACATCCCAGCACTTGGACTTTAGCAGCAGCAGGCGGACGTGGAGGGCCAGGATGCTGACGAGGGTGCAGACTTATCTGCCCGGCGGGGGGTGGGAGCAGGACTCCCAGCACCACTTGATGGGTGGGGGGAGCAGGCCAAGGAAGGCGAGGCAGACGCCTGCAGGGGACACTGTCAAGGACCCGTCTGTGGTCCTCCCCCCCCCCCCCGCAGGCAGTGGGTCTCCGCATCCATCCTGACGAGGGCTCCCAACGTGGGTGTCTCATCATCCTCTTCTCCCGGCACCCTTCCAGCTGGCTGGCTGCGGCTGCTGCTGCCCAGGAAAGCTATTCTTGAAAGGCCTGGGGAGTGAGGCTTGAGGGTCAGTCGAGCACCAGCAGAGACTGGGGAGGAGGGCGGGGCTGAGGGGCAGGCCTCGGTGGTGCACCTCACAAGGAGAGGGCCCACCTCCACCACGGATCCTTTGGAGCCCACCCCTCCAAGGCACCCGGAAGGGCTGGGCCAGATTCATTCCCACCCATAGGTGGACTGCCAGGGGGGCTGAGCTTGCCACTGGGGAGGCTGCAGGGTGCAGTATGGAGCTCCCTGGGTGGGGGGACCACCGGGGATGGAGGCCCCCCCCCCTCTGTCATGCATTACTGGCAGACCCATTAAGACTGGAATCGTGGTGAGAAATAGACAAGGTTCTTCTAGCCCAGTGGTTCTCCACCTTCCTAATGCCCGACCCTTTGATCCAGTTCCTCTTGTGGTGGTGACCCCCAGCCATACAATTCTGCAAGGGTTCTTTCACGGAAATTAAACCGAAACTGACCAATGTATGAAGATCCATCATTCATGATTGTGTATAAATTGGTTATAAATTGTATAAAAATTGGCAGGCTTCCGGAGGGGAGAATGGCAACAGGGGTGAAGCCTCCCCACTCCCCCCCGCCAACCCCTGTGAAAGGGTTGTTTAACCCCCAAAGGGGTCCCGACCCCCAGTTTGAGAACCACTGTTCTAGCCGTAGGAGTTAGTGGTGCAGAATCTATTTGACAGCCCCCCCCCCCCCGTTCTCCTGTGATCACTGGGCATGACCCCCCCTCCATCCAACACCAGGCTCACACGCTGCACAGCCCCAGAGCCTGTTTCCAGGCCCAGGCCTCAGCAGTACGGCGGGAGCTTTGCATTTGGTTCTCTGTGCATATGCAGTGGGCACCCCCATGTTCTCATTAGACTGGAGACCAAGTCCTGGGCCCACACAGAGCTGCCCCACAACAGCCCAGGCAGGCAGGCGCGGCAGGAGGGGCTGGGAGGCCTCAAGCACCTGGCGAGGCCCAGCCAATCCCTTGCTGCTCACTGAGGGAGTTTCCCTCAACTCATGAGAAGGAGCGGGGCCCAGATCCGCAGTGCCTCATTGTTTTCTGCTGCTGTTTCTTTAGCAGGATCCCAGGTGCACATTCCTGCACAGGCCCAGGATCTGTCATAGCCTTGAGCCTGGGTCCTCAGGGAGGTGGTGGGTCCCCGCTGGGGGCAGCAGCCATGCCAGCCAAGGTCCCCACTGAGGAGGCCTTGAGACACCGGCCAGGGTGAGGCCCGGGGGCAGCTCCTCCTCCTCCTCTCTGGAGGACTCGTCTTCCCATGCTCCCTCGGAGGAAGGGTCCATGGCCATTGGGGAGGGCCACCTGCAGCTGGGTGAGCTCCAGCCCCTTTCTTCACAGGACTCCCCATGTTCCATCGCTCGCTGGAAGCTATGGGATGTTGGGGGGGGTGCAGTTTCAGAGGAGGCCTGGCTAGGTCCAAACCCGGCAGCTGGTCAACTGCCCTTGGTGTCTCCCGCAGGGCTTGGCAGCCTTGCCTTCATTCCACCCTTGGGAGGGGGTGGCTGGTTTTCAAGGCTTCCTGGGTGCTTTGGGAGTCCACCTAATAACAAAATGTCTCCTCCCGACAACCTGGAAGCGCCACTTTACATGAATAGGTATCACAGCTGCATCTTCTTCCACGTCGTACGGGCATCTGTTCACTAATCCCGAGTTTGGGATCTGTGTTCTGCACAGTCCCTCAGGAGGAAGGCAGAGACGCATCTGCCCTTCGCCATCAGTCAGCTCTGAACCCTGACATCATCGCCACGTGGTGCTGTTTTCAGCCAAGGAAGAAGGGAGATTGCAGCCTCGGAGCAGAGCAACCTTTGGCCTTGCCGCTTGCTGGCCTGCTGGAGACGGTAGCAGCCAAAGTGCTTCCTCCACCATCAGCAGAATTGCCCTGCGCAGCACAACGCTCCAGGCTGCCCCTTTCGCTGGGGGTGGCAGAGCCCTCCCTGCCCCCCCCCCCGAGAGTGAGGATGGGAGGCATTTCCCCACAACAGACTCTGCAAATCAGCGGTGCTCCTTTCACAGGTTGCCCTCCCTGGGATGGGTGGGACGTGCCTCTGAGCAGGGCTTGCTTGCTCTTTGGACCACAGGGCTGCCGGGCTTGCAGGCAGGCTAGGGTCCCTGGCTTTAGAAATCAGCTGGGGGCTGCAGCTGCTCCCTAGGCCACGGGCTGTCTTATCTGGGGATCACAGTCCAAGGCAAGGCAAATTTGCAGGGCAGAAGGCAGGGGAGGAGACCACTGGGGAGGGGTCTCAAGCAGGGTCACTCAGCTCCTTCAGGACCTTGCACTGTGCAGCTGCAGGTGATTCCTAATTCCTGCCTGGCCTTTCCTGGGAATTCACCAGTGGAGGGGAGGATGCTGGACCCTCGGGCAGCGCCAGCAAATGAGTCAAGTGGCAGGAGAAAGCCAACGTGGACACAGCAATACCAGTCAGTGCATGCCGGACAAAAGCTCCCAGATTGACTGGTGGGACTTTGGCCCTCTCTCTGGCACTGCCCACTACCCCTCCTGCAACACCCTACCAGGCATTCCAGCTTCAAAAAGCATGCCAGGAGTTCAGAGCGGGAATCAGTCAGGAGAGCCTGAAGAAAAGGCAGCTGCCTGGCTGAAGCCAGTCCTTCCTGAATTGTTACCCTACAGGGGGAGACATAAGGTTATTTGAGACAGATTATGTTCTGTATCTTATTAAAAAAAATATCAACCAGATATTATATGGCTGTTATCTACCTTCAGTCAGACAAAAAAAAACAGGTATTAAATATGTTAAATAAAAAGTCCAACTGATAACTGTTGTGCCAAACATGCTAAACAAAGACTGCCCTGGGGGGCGTTTGGCAAGGGGGTCCAGTCCCATGTTCTGTGTGATGCCCAAGAGCATTGGATGCCACCCTCCAGGCAGGACCTGTAGGTTCCCTGGAACTGCTGTTCACCTCCAGACAAGAGATCAGTTCCCCTGGAGAAAATGGATCCCTTGAAGGGGGGACTCTGTGGCTTTGCGCCCCTCTGTGGTCCTAGTCCTCCTCATGCTTCACCCCTCAATCTCCTTGTGGCTCCCTGGCCACCACCCCCCCTCCCCCGGCCTGCTTGCCACCACCACCCCCAGCTCCCTGAAGGCTTCTGCCTGGTGAGCAGCCACAACGGAAGCAGTGGCTGAGAGACCGTGACCTGATCCGAGGCTGCCCAAGCAGCCTTCTGGGAGGGTGAAGGGAGAGGCTCCGAGGGCCACAGTCTTTTCACATCCTCTTCTGGTGGTTAAAACATTTGCAGCCTCCCTTCCCAACGCTGATGGGAGCTCACAGCCAAAGATGGGTGGTCTCCAAGGGCTGAGGGCACAGTCTTCCCCTGATGCGGCTTCCCAGCACACGTGTGATGTCCATATGTGTCTGTGCCTCTAAGGGAGCCCTCCCAGCTAGCTTTCACCCTAGGCCAGTATGGGGGGGCTCACATTATCTTCCGGATCAGGTTCAAGGTTTTGGTTTTGACCTTCAAGGCCATCCGTGGTCTGGGCCCAGTGTATATGAGGGACCGCCTATCGCCCTATGCCCCCCACGGGGCCTTACACTCTGCAGGGGCTAACCTATTGGTCATTCCCGGCCCCAAGGAAGCTCGCCTGGCCTCGACCAGGACCAGAGCCCTTTCGGGCCTGGCCCCGACCTAGTGGAATGAGCTCCCGGAAGAGCTGCGGTCCCTGTGGGAATTGTCATCATTCCGCAGGGCCTGCAAGATGGAGCTCTTTCGCCAGGCTTTCGGTTGAGGCCGGGCAGCAAGAAGATCTAGCCCCCCTCACAAATGTGACGGTTGCGTCTGTCATCTGCCCCCTCCCTTCCCCTTCTTAAGGGGTGTGGAATTGGGTTAGCTATATTGAATTAAGCCGCCATTCTTGTCTTAACGTTTGTATTAATTGTATCATGTTTTATTGTGCTTTTATTGTTTTAGGGGATTGGTTTTTATGTGACCCACCTCGAGCCTCCAGGGGGAGGCGGGATATAAATTTAATAATAATCATAATCATAATAATCATAATAGACTGTGGTTGCCAGTTTGGGTGTGTCTTCTCAACTGGAAGGAAGGAAGGAGTCTACTGTTGAAGCCACCAGACACTCCTGAACAAGCTGACAGCTGTCCTGGATGCTTGATCCTGCATTGAGCAAGAGGTTGGACTAGATGTCCTGGATGGCCCCTTCACACTCTATGGTTCTATGATTCTATTGTAAGAATGTAATAGAAGCCATGTTGGATCAGGACAATCATCCAGTCCAACGCTCTCTCTCACACAGTGGCCAAAACCCAGGTGCCCTCAGGAGGTCAACCAGCAGGTCCAAAACTCCAGAACACCAAGAATATAGAGCATCGCTGCCCTAAACATAAGAATGTAAGAGGAGCCAAGATGGATCAGGCCAGTGGCCCATTGAGCCCAGCACTCTCTGTGTCCCACAGTGGTCAACATGCAGGTGCCTTCAGGTCTACCAGCAGGGCCAAATCTCCAGGACTCCAATTTGCAGTGCTGCCCCTTCCTGGCCTTTGCAGAAACTTCCTGTAGGGAAGGCCGGGCTCCCAGCTCCACGGCTGGGTCAGTGGCCTCGCTTGTGTCTCCTGCTATCCATCCTCCCTGCAGCCCAACTGCTCACCCCCAGTTCCCTGGAGAGAACAGATGTTTGGGAGGGCGGACCCCAGGTGGTCCCTGCCCTCTATGGGCTCCACCCCCTGATCTCCGGGAGTTGGAGACCTCCCCATCCCTCCCTGGCAGCTGGGGGGGTCTGACTGCCCCCCCCCCGAGAGCTCTTGTTTAGGCTAGAGGGGTGAGGACAAGGGAAGTCTGAGGTGGGGCAGGGAACCACTATCAGCATTAAGAGTCAAATGGCATTTATTTATTCAAAACAAAACGTCTCCATGCACACACCAGACTGAGCAAGGGTCCACATGAAAGGGGCAAGAGACAGGGTTGCCCTCTGCGCAAAGCCTGACGCAGGGGTGGCAGACAAAGGGTCAGACGGCCACAACTGGCCCAGCCCATGAACGGCCGGAAAGGGGGGCAGCAGCAAAAAGACAGACATCAGATCGGCTCACTTGGGCCAGGCTGCACACATGTGGCTGCTGCCCCTTTCCTCCTGCTGCCAGAGCCAGGGGGTTTGTCCCTCCCCCTCCATGTGCGTGTGCCCCGGACACCCCCTGTGCTGCCACCACCCCCTCTTCCGCTCTCCACGCTCCTGGATGCCAGGAAATGGCCTTTGGGGAGGAGGGAGGTGGGGGGACTGCTGAGGAATGTCGACATGGGGATGATGGGGTGTGTTGGAGGGGCGCGGAAGGGTTGGGCTGAAGCGCATACTGGGGGTGCATGGTGGAAACTGTGCTTGGAAAGCCATGGGAGGGAATCAGAAATATAGCTGTTGGAGGGTGGGGTGTGCAAGGCTGGTGTGGAAGGGCTGCCGTGTCATGGAAGGCTCAGGTAACACAGTCTTGAGCCACCTGAAAGACTTGATGAGATTATGTTTTGACATTCTCATTTTCTAGGCCTCTGCATCTTGCTTTTCTCCTCAACTGAGTGCTCAAAGCAAATCACAAGGATTGTTCTCTCCATCTGCATTTTGGTCAGGCTGAGAAAGGGGCTGGCCCAACCACCCCCTCGGCAGAGTGGGGCTTCTGAGCCTGAGTCAACAGACAGCGGCCTGTCTTGGACTGAGCCCCTGCTTCACCTGGGAAATGTCCCCTCCCTGCAGAGAACAAGGGCCCATGGGCACCCTGAACCAGCCAAGAGCCCGTCCCCCCGCTGCCATAGCCTGTGCCCCCCACTGCCAAGTCCGCTGCTGCCCACCCAGCTCCAGCAAGAAAAGGCACCGGCCTCAAGCCCTGCCCACCCCTTCCCTCTCGCTCCCAAGCAGACACGTGGCACACCAGAGCCCTCCCATACACGGCCTTTATTGGAGCCCAGCTGGAGGGGGACAGAGCGGGCGACGCCCTCTACTGCCGCGGGGAGCTCTGCTTCTCCAGGTTCCTCTGCACGGCCTCCAGCAGGTTCACCATGCGCTCCTTCAGGTCGCTCAGGGCTGGCGCTATCCGCTTGCGGAAGCCCTCCACCATGGGGGCCGTCGCCTCTCGCAAGGCGCCGATCTGCTCCTGGAGGATGGTGTGGAGCTCCTGCACGCGGGGCACGGCTCGCTCCTGGAGCTGCTGGATCTTCTGCCGCACGGCCTGCCGCACCTCCTCTGTGTAGGGGGCCGCCTTCCGGCGGAAGTCAGCCACGAGCACCCGCACTTTGTCCCGGGCCTCGGCAGCGATGGGCTCCACCTTGCTCTGCAGGGCCTCCAGGTCCTGGCGCGCAGTCTGCCGCCACTCCTCCACCAGTGGCGTCAGCTTGGCATAGTATGCCTTCCCCGCCTCCTGCAGGTTGGTGTTCAGGTCCTCGAGCAGGGGCGAGAGCTTGGCCCTGATGGGCTCCAGGTCTGTAGTCATCTCCTGGTAATCGGAGTGCAGGCGCTCCCGGATCGCTTGGTAACTGGGGCTCAGCTGCTCCCGGAGCTGGTCAGCCACGGCCGCTACCATCTCCACCTTGGTGCTCAGGTCCAGGCTGGAGGGAGGAGGAAGGAAAGAGGGCACAGCTATGGCTGGGGCGCCCCAGGCTGGGACAGGGCTTGAAACAAAGCCAGGACCCGAGGGCCGCAGCTGCAGCCTCCCCCCCACTTCAAGCACAGGGTGCAGCTTTGGGGGGGGGGGTGAGAGGAAGACAAAAGAAGACCGTCTACACTCAACAGTGTATAACTGAGCAGAGAGGACCTGGCCACATCATTACCCCAACAGGTCTCTACTGAATTATTTGGTTTATAATCTCCCAGCTGGCCATCTCTCACTGACCCCTTGCAAGCTGCTGAGGGAGTTAGCCACAGCACAGAGCTGGCTCTCTCAGGCCCCTTGGGACAGAAAATGGGGCAGGGCAGGCCAAAGGAGGAAGGAAGAAACAGCCCGGAAGCCTTCTCCTGCCACAAGACAGACAGGCAAGCAGATGTGGGGAGGGGGGGGGGGAACCAATCCTGAATTTATATACTGCTGAGACCCAAAAGAGACAGAAATATTCTGGTCACCACACTCCATAAAGGCCTTTGCGGGACTAGAGAAATCAGAGGAGAACAGCCAAGCTGATTTGGGGGCTGGAGCCCCCTCCCTAGGAAGAAGGGCTGAATAATCTAGATCTTTTCAGTGGAGACAAGAGACAACTAAGGGAGAACATTTCATAGGGATGGAGAGAGCGGATAGAGAGAAAACTTCTCCCCTCTCCCAAAGGACTAGAACTCGAGGGCACCCAATGAACCTGATGGGCAGTAGGGTCAGGACAGACCAATGGGAATACTTCTTTGCATAGAGTGCAATTAAAATGTGGAATTAGGTTCCATAGAATGCAGGGATGGCCACAGGCAGAAATGGGATCAGATGGGGCTGGCTGCCAGCCATGGTCACAGGATCCTCCATATTCAGAGGCAGCAAACCTGTGAATACTGGTGCCCAGAAGCAACCTCAGAGGAAGGCCTCAGCCTTGGCTTCTGGTCCCTGGTTCTTGGCCATCCTGGTCAACTGGCTGGCTGCTGCACGAGACTGGGCTAGATGGACCACTGGTCTGATCCAACAAGGCACCTCTGATGTTACTGTGCTTGCTTACACACACACACACACACACACACACACACACACAACCCTCCCTGCTGGTCTTATCTGCCTCTCTTGTCAGGACCAACGCAAATGTCCCTAAAGCACAGGCTCCAGTCTCATGGCAGGCCCTATTCCCACCAGGCTCCACATCCATTACAAGGGGGGGTTGAGAAGAAAGGGGGTGTCCCTGAGGAAGGGACCTGTGGCCAACAGCAAGATGTGCCCTGGAGTCAGCCGGGCTCTGCGGGGTCTGCGCAAAGTGGTTGCTACAGCAGAACTCAGCAAAGGCAGCGGAGGCAGAGTTCCCTGGGGAGACCCCTCCCCACAACCCTCCTAAGGGCCCAGCATCCTCTCCGGCACAAGCAGAGCACCAGAGTGTCCCCCCCCCCCCCCGCCATGTCCCGAGTCCCCACTCACTCAAATTGCTGGCCAAATTGTGAGGCATCCAGCTGTGCCACTGCTTCCAGGGTCCCGGCCTTGACGGATTCCACGTAGCTGTGGAACTGGTCCTTGAGGCGCTCCAGGGGGGACGGAGGGGGCGCATCCTGCTGCCAGAAGTGGCGTGCCTGGGCTCCTGCAGAGGCAGTCCGAGTCAAGCAGAGCAAGACCAGCCCCTCAGACGGACCCTGGCTCGGCACTTGAGGAGGGACCCAAGGTGGGCTTCGCCAAGTCGGACCCCTCCAGTCCAGCCCTGCCCACTGGCTCTGCTGTCCACCTAAGCACCACAAGCCCTGTTGCTTCCCCCACCACCACCCAGTACCAGGGTGCACATGGGCCTGAGGCTGTAGGTCTCCTCCAGTGACAGTAACGTCTCCCCACCCAGCAGTGGCGCCCCAACACACCTGCAAGGAAGAGGACGACGAGGGTCACACCGAAGCCTCTCATCTTGTCAGATGTTCCAACCTGGGGGCACAAGAGAAATCTCCCTCAAGGCCAGGGAAGGAACCACAGAGCCAGGAGAGGCATCCCCAGATCTGCACACGCTCCCTGGAGCAAAGCGCGTACAGCTGAGGGGTGAGAAAGACCCGCCTCCAAGTCAGTCCACGCAGCAGAGAGAGAACGTGAGCAGGGCAGCTTCGGGCTCTGGACAGAACCACCGTGGACGTGCCCTCCCAAGCAGCCCTCCTCGGGCAGCCCCAAATGCCCCTTCTGTGGTCTGCCTCCACCCTCTCCCTTGAGCCCTGCCGCCCACACCCCAGGCCAGGCTGCAGGGAGGGGAACACGCTTGTGCTCCTGTCAGGACCCAGCAGCAGGAGCCCTGGGTCTTCTCCGCCGACCTCCTCTGGGGCCCAGCCAGCCAGCCACCTACCTGCAGGGCCTGTTTTTGCTGCCGGTGCCCAGAGTGCTGTCCCAGCCTGGCTGGCGGCTATTTATACAGGCAGGGGTTGTTTGTGGCCGGAGATAAGGCAGGGCTGTAAAGGGGGAATTCACGCCCAAGCCGTGACTATGTGGCGCAGAGAGTTCAAGGATCGAACACGGCGCTCTGGGGGCTGGCAAGGGAAAGTGGAACAAACAAGGCAGCCCTCAGGGACCGAGGGCCAACTCTGAGCACAGGGGCCTGACAAGCGCTGCGCTTGGGTGGGCTGAACCCAAACACTGCCTCCTGTGCCGCCCCCCCCCCCGCACAAGAGGCTAGAGATGCAGCAGCTGATCGCCTGCTGAACATGAACCTTTGGCCTGGCCCTTGCTCTCCCCATGTGCCCACGCTGCCATCGAAGCAGGGCCAGCAGCAGGCCTCCAGGCACCAAGGCCTCATTTTGACCAACACGCCTGGAGTGGAGCTCCAGCAGATACAGAAACGGATCCCTAGAAGGAAATTAGGATGTCAAGAAGGCGAACTTCGTCTCCATCTCCCCGGGCCTTTGAACGTGAGGCCCGTTCTGCAGCAGCAGCGCTACAAGGCCCGCCAGAGTCCCCCCCCCTCTCTGCCCAGGACCCAGGCTCCCGACAGCCACCTCCCCTCCTTTCCAGAGCAGCTCCCAGTTCTGTGGGTGGAAGCAGCCCACCCTTGGCCAACATCCTGCACGGCCCAGGGGGACCCTGCCCCTCGCCAGGTCTTGGAGCTTAAGCAGGGCTGGCCAAGGAATTCCTGGTCCTATACGGAGGCCGGCCCTGGCGGCTCCACAGGCTCCCCGAGTGGGCAAAGCCCTGAGGGTGCTTTCCCCCACCACCGCGGGACCGAACCCAGATCAACGCTCACCCTGCAGGTACCAGGGAGCCCTGTATGGCAACGGGAAAGCCAGGACCTGCCGGCAGGAGACAGCTGGTTCTTCTGCGCAATTCATAGCTGCTGCCCCGTCGGTCATGGGGAGGAAGAGGTGCCTCATCAGACCGCTCCCACTCCAGCAGTGCCCCCTCCCCCCAGCCCCACCATCAGACCAGCAACACAGAGATGATCAGGGAGGCCGAGCCTTGGTCCAGATCGTACAGTCGGTAGGTACCGTGCACATTGGACATCCAGACAGCACATTTCTTGGTCTGCCCGAGACCCCTTACAAAGTAGGGCTACCATCTGCTCTGGAACAAATGTGGCCAGGAGCAGGGGGGGTACACTGCAGGGGACTACGGTCTTGCTACCTTTGGGTTGCTTGCAGCATTGTTGCCATGTACTATGTGGAGGTTCTTCTCTGGCCACTCTGCTGTCCACTCTTCTCCCACTGGGAAGAGCCCAGAAGCAACAACATGGGCAGAGGGGTCACACACATAAGCACACTCATTTTTTGCATTTTTCGCAGGCCAATCTCAGCTTGGTTGAGTGTTGGGCAGACAGACACCCCCCCCCCCCTTTGTCAATTAACATTCGGCACAGAAAGTGCACTGGGCTCCCCCTGCCAAAGCAAGACCCCAACTGGAAGGATGCATGACCTTTGCAAGGAAGTCCATGGCAAGGGAGAGCCAATTCTGAGCCTGGAATAGATTGGACTGACCACCTGCCCCCTCCCTGGTCCCTAGCTTCTCTCCCTCCCCCCTCCGCACTTCCCTGGGCACTGTTGTTCAAGGCGAGGCACGCCTGCCTTGGTGTTTGGGGAACAAAGCTGCCATGGAATGCCACCAAGATTAAAATGTCAGCTGAAACCAACCCTAGGCAAGACTGATCCAGAAGAAAATGTTCAGGAGTTGGCAAAGGGAGTCTAAGGCAGCTGCAGCGCTGAAGAGCCCCCGAGGAAAGCCTTCCATTCGCTGTCATCATCAGCTTCCTGCTGAAGGGGCATATTCGGCACCACTCCGGATGGGGGCAGCAGCAGAGGGCACAGGGACCAGAGGGGACCATGGTGTGTGTGTGTGTGTGTGTGTGTGTGTGTGTGTGTGGCTCTTGGCATCCAGCACTGGAGACGACTGGCTGGCTGGACCCCTGCTGCTCCCCACACTTGCTCATGACGCCAGACCAAAATGTGTGCATCAGGTGGCCTCCGTGGCTGAGGGTAGACTATGTTGGCAGCAGCAGCAGCACCAGGATGGGGAGAGAGCGGGCAGACCAAAGCCAAGCTGGGGCTCTGACAACCCCCCTTCCCAAGCACCATTGCTCCCCCCTGAGAACTGCCCCACAGCCTACCCCCCACCCCCTGCCCAGGCCAGCCCTGGCCCAGCCCCTTCTCTCCAATCCCCCCCTCCCCCCGCAAGCAAGAGACCAGAAAGGAGCCGGAGAGAGGCAGACCAGGCCGAGAGCCAAGCGTCACCAGGGCTTTATTGGTCATGAGCCCACCACGGTCCAACTAAGTTACTAGCTGCAAATGACCCACAAAGAAAACCTGAAGAATTTACTAAAGACTGGGGGGGGGGGGATTGCCAGATGCAGGATGGGCTTCTCGTTGTGTTTCAGTCCAACATAAATGAGAAAAAATACTCTTGACATTCCCCAAAACAGAAATAATAGCAAAGTATATCATACATTCAACATATACTGCAAGTATTGATTACTACAATACAAAGCAATGGCTAAAAAACAATGAGGAAGAGAAAAGAAAAGGTGTGAGGCTGCAGGAGGGCGCAGGAGACGGGTGAGTCCCTGTGCAGCTAGTGGGGGCGGTGCTGGAGAGTGGCGGTGGGCCCCCCCCCACACGAGGGCCGGACAACCAAAGCAGAAGTCCAAAGCAAGGCTGGAGAGACTCACGGCACCACACAGCCCCTCCCTGTTGTGGGGGGGGAGTAGTGGCCATCCTCTAAGTGCCACCGCCCTCTTCTGGCAAAGGGGGTCCAGGATGAATGCAAAGGCCGGGCGGAGCTGCTGGCCTCTCTCACGGGAGAGGAGGGAGCCGAAACCACGAGGAAGAGACGGCGACGGCCCAAGAACCTCTGCCAGCTCCCTCGCACTCTTCTGCTGTGCAAGTTGAAGACGGCTGCATGGATTTTTGTTTTCATTTAAAAAATATTCCAAAAAAGTTTCAGAAATAGGAATTCTCTGTTGTAGCTTTTCCCAAAGTCTCAAAGGCAAAAGAAGATGACACGGCACTCCCCAACAGCCTGGATGCTGGAGGCCTCCCAGTTCCTGTGCTGGCCTCAGAACACAAAGCCCTGCAAGGAGGGGGAGGGGGGAGGAGGGGAAGGACGCCCCCACGGTCCACCCCTGGCCCAGGCCACTGGCCGCGGGGGTGCCTGCGCCTCTCTGAGCCCGGGGTGGCAGGCGCAGCGCTCAGGACCAAGGGGAAGACTTCTCTCACACACAAGTTCCTTTTGCCTTTTATTAATTAACTTATAATAATATTAATATTAATAAAACATTTACCAAAACAAATTCCTACATGATCGAGGGGGGGGGGTTAAAAATGAGAAACAGATTCTTCGCACTAAAGAGAAGAGAGTGGAGGCAAGAAAACTGAAAAGAAAAGATGTACAAGAAAAGAGGAGGAAGGACAGGAAGTCAGAAACGCAATGGCAAAATCTAAAACAGAAAAGCTAACAAAGGAAAGACACACAAAAGCAATATTGCACCACTGCCGGGAAGAGGGAAGGAAGAGGCTGGACTGGCGGGGGGGGGGGGAAGGAGGAGAGGGGAAGCAAACAGTCCAGGGAGGGAGGGGGCAGACCTGGCCAGGGGATCTGCTCCTGGGTCCTCTGCCGGCCCAGTGAGTGGCTGCTGTGCTCCTGGCCTGCCAGTCACTGGGCACAGGGTGGGCATGGGGGGGGGCACCATCCAAAGCATCTGTTTATTGCTGGCTAGCAGGCAGAGTCCCTCTCCCCCTCTGCCACTGGCCTGCCAAGGTGCACCTGCTGCCAGCTGGGGGGGGGGGGTCCTCTGCCCTCAATACGTTCACTCCCCCCATGCCTATGGATGAGGAGCGCGCTGGTGACTCCACAATGGCTGGCATCACAGACATGTATGGCAAAAATGGACATCCAAAGGGACCAAGCACACTGGTGAATCGAGGAGGAAGAGGAGGAGGAGGAGGAGGAGCAGCCGTCAATGTTCCGTCCCGGAGAAACGCTACGGCCATTTGGCGCAATGCTGCAAGATACTGTTGGTTTGAAATGGACCTTTTCCTTTCAGCGCTGTACACACCCCTGCCAAGAAGAAAAAGGACAGTGTGGGTGCGAGGAATGCCCAGCTGCCGCACCCCCAACATGCCTCCCCCTGCTTCTTCCTCTGGGCCCAGCCACAGACAGAGCCCCGCTGGATCAGCACAGTCAGGGCCCACCTGGTCCACACTGTTGCCCTGCAAGACCAAACTGACGCCCCAGAAAGGACAAGGCCTCCCAAGCACCAGGATCCAGCCAGGTTTGTCTTCTGGACAGCCCCTTTCATAGCCCCCTATGTTGGTAGCCCTCTGTGACCTCCTCGACCAGAGCCTTCTGCAATACAATTATTCACTGGAATCTCTTGCCAATCAACTTAAACGAGTGCCCTCAAATGCCAACATTTCTCCTCTCCACATATAATTGTCTAAAGCTCTATGATCCTCCCCCCCCCCCCAACCCGGTCATGTTTGCTCTAAACGAATAAGTCACAATCTGTTTGTGGTCTCCACAGAGGGAAGGTGTTTCAAAGGTTGCCTTGTCTGTCCTTTTCCCAACCCTTCAATAACCTTTCTGAGATAAGGCAATCAGGGAGAACAAGGGCTATAAAGGAGGCTGACAGCGCCAGCACACAGTGTCCCAAATAAACATGGGTGCCCCTTGGTTCTCCACAAGGGCACGACAGGGCTGGCTAGTTTGCTTTCCCTAAAAATCCCCCCCCCCACATGGCATCTGCCTTTTGCACTGCTGCGATGCAGAGTCAACGTTTTCATCAAGCTCTCCACTACAACCCCCAAATCTCTCTGCTTTGGTGCCATCCCAAGTGAGGGGCCAGCAGTAGAACCCACTGCCACCTCCTCTGACTCTGCTCCTCAGACTCTGGCTCTGCACTTGCTTCTGGCTCTCCTGATCCCTGCAGGGATGCTAAGATGCTGCTGGGGCCAGCCCGAAGCTGCAGCACAAATGCTGGTCACCAGGCCCGTGCTGCAGCAGAATGCACCAACAGACCCTGCCTGGATGGCGCTCACCTTTTGGCTAGCTCCAACTTAGGTTGCTACTGATCTGTGCAGAGAGTTTTCATTTAACAGCCTTTGTTTCTGGCACGGGTTCTCCCTGCGGGGACCAGACTGGACTCCTCTTTTTCCCCAATCAGACTTCCAGAATTTGATAGAAATATCATCATAAACCTTGACTTTACATCCATGGTGTAAACGACATTAACTGGGAACACCAGCAATAAAAAATACCACAAGAACTACCACATTCCTACCGACAAGGAACAACCGAGCTAGACAGGGGGCCTGCATTCCAGGGCCCCAGGGTCTGCTGTGAGCCCCCCCCCCCCCCAAGGACACATGCACACGTTCTTCCCCAGTACTTACTGTAGCCGGCCTTCACTCTAGACCCCAGCCTGCTCCATCCCAAAGGGCACCTCCGGGTGCTTGTAACTCAGCAGGACATCAGTAATACACGTGGAGGGGTAACAAGAGGAGTTCAAATGCTGGCTGCCATCTCCTAGACTGGGGTGCTCTTCACCCTCCAAGTTCTCCCCACACTCTGCAAAACCAGACACAGCAAACACCAAGGGGTGGGGACAGGTGTGCCACTTCCTCCTCCTCCTCACTGGAGGATGGAGTCCCAAAGGCTCACGGACCCAGGCTTCCTGTGGACTGGGAAGGGCCATTTCCTCTTCCCTGCAAGGAGGAGGCAGCAGTCCATGCAGGCCGGGCTTCCAGCACGACCCACCTGTGTCCCGTAGGGAGGGTCTTCCTCAGCCCCACAATCAATCTGACTGGGCAAAGATGGGCTTTTGCTGCCCGCCGGGTGCCAACCTATATCTCCTTGCGCCAGCTGTTCATCAAGACAGATGGCCTGTGGTGGGCGGGGTCCCCCAGCTCACCCTTCCAGGACAGGGCGGCACCAGAGTGTGCCCTCACCTGCGCTCTCTCCATCATGGAGTGGTGACTGGCTGATCACAGCGTCCGACATGCGGGCAGAGCTCAAGGCCTTCCCAGCCATCAGACTCATGCCTGGGAGGGTCTCCAGTTGCACCTGGAAGGGAGGGAAGGAAAACTCACGTCCGCACAACAGCATTCTCTGGCGCTACAACAAGGGCAGTGGGTCAAGAGGGGAAAGGGCCCCCCCCAGCCCCTAGAGGACCAGAACAGCACGGATAGGGCACCCCCCTGGGAAGAGCAGGCGGCAAACCTACATAGGCGTCCTCACTGCTCTGGATGGTGTGGTGTCTCTGCAGAGGCCGGGATCTGTGTGAGGCGCCAGCAGCCGGTCTCACAGCATAGGCTCCAGGCCCGTCTACAGCAGGCATCTCCACAGCTTCCCCTGGAGAGTGTCTTTCCATGCCACTTGTGACCATGGAGTCTTGAAGGCAGAAGAACAGAGACAAACATTAAGGCCTGCCCAATCAGGGACACAAGGAGAGAAAGGGAAACCAGCTCCCCTAGCACATCTTTGCCACTGTGCCCTTGGTGCTTTTCATGGCTCACCTCAGCTCAGGAGACCCCTGGGGTCAATGGCTCCTACCCCTTGCAGAAAGGCAGCGATGGCCTCAAGATGGACTCTGGAGAGAGGCTCAGGGGCCAGACAGAGCCTGGAACTGGCCCCTGCCCCTCCCCAGGGGCTACGACAGAGGCCCAGTCCTAGGCCAGGTCACGGAACGGGAGATCTGCTGGGGGGCTCTGACCACCCCCCCACCCCCTTGCCGTGTGCTTGGTCCTCCCCAGAGGGTGCCTGCAGTCATTCAGGGAGGCGCTCCTCCTTCCAAAGGGCAAGTCAAAGGTCAGCCCATGCAGAAACTGCTGAGTTTGGGGGGTCAAAGATCACTTGCTTGCCCATTTATGGCCTCTCAGAGCAAATGAGGTGGCTTGGGAGCTCCTCCGCCCCGGCAGGGCACAGGGGGCCATGTCTCCACACAGCAAGAGGAGCCCCAGGGCTGGGAGGAGGCAGTGACTTTGCCCTGAGCAGGACAGTGAGCTCCATCTGTGCATCAGACGGCACCAGTTACTGCCTCTGGGCAGCCCTGGCTGGCCCCAGAGGGGCTCTGGGGCTCCTTCCCAGAGCCAGAGTTCACGCGGGTGGGTTAGGATTAGGCTCAAATCCCCACTCAGTCAGGTGAGCAAGGATGCATCACCTGCTCTAACCGTAACGGTGGCTTCCATGGGCCAAAGAACGCAGGATCAGCTCTGGAAGCGTTCCACCCCTTGCTTGCTCAGCTAGTTTTCTCTCCGTGAAACCACAAAGAGAGATACTCTGGGGGCTCGGGAGGTGTCACCAGCGGAACACAGAGGATGCCAGCCAATGCATGCCCACTCCTCTCCAGCATTCCCAAGGAATGCCATGGCTCGACTAACCAGGAGCCTGAAAGCAACAAAGGCATGGGGGGAGGGGGCAAGGACCATTCAACCTCACGGGGGGCCCACATCCAGCCTGTGCTAAGGCAGCTGCACTGGTTGCCAGTTGCTGTCCAGATCTGGTTCAAGGTTCTGGTTTTAACCTTCAAGGCCATACGTGGGTTGGGATCCCCATACCTATTGCCCGGTGCCCCCTGCAAGGCCTTACACTCTGCGGGTGACAATTTACTGGTTGTTCCTGGCCCCGGCCAGGGCCTTTTCGGTCCTGGCCCTGACCTGGTGGAATGAGCTCCCGGGTGAGCTGCGGGCCCTGCGGGCCCTTTAGGCATTCTGCAGAGCCTGCAAAACAGAGCTCTTCCGCCAGGTCTACGGTTGAGAGCAGGAGCAGTGGGGAAGATCAATCCCCCCCCCCCCGATGTCAAGCTTCAACTCTGGTTATCTCATCTCTCCTTCCTCTTACCTAGAGCTGTGTGTGTGTGTGTGTGTGTGGGGGGGGGTTCCGCCATGTTGTTTGCTTTATATTTTTGTGTCCATTTTATTGGGGGTTTAATAGGGCTTTTAACTGGACGTCTGTAACTCGCCATGAGCCGGTTCAGGAGTAGTGGGTAACAAATTAAACAATAATAATGTTCTACTATCAAATATTATTCCACTGTTAAATGTTTCACTGTTACAGGTTGTACCGTCAGAAATGTTATATATGTATTCAAAACCATCCTGCTTCCTTGTACTGCACCAAGGATTTTCATTGTAACTGCAGCAGCAAGAGGAGCCAGCCCAGGGTCAGCCATGTTGGGCCTGGCTTTAAAAAAAAATCTTTTCTTCTTCTTCTTAGGTCTATTGGGGCTGAAAGTATTTGAGATTTCTGAAAAATCCCGGATCCGAACACCATTCCGGTATAGACATGGACTTTTTGGAAATACGAAAATGTTCAGGTCAAATATACTAGAAAAAACGTTTTTTTTTTTTCGTTTTTGCACATCACCATTTACTGCTGCCCTTGTTCCTTCTGCCAAGCGGCCCCTTTTAACTGGCTTTGTGGCACGTTTCTGGTCCACAGCACAGGCCTGGGCTCCCTCCTGCCCGCTGCCTAGTCTGCTTTGCACACCACCCCCCAGCCAGCCCACCACAGACAGCCGTCTCCGAGGAAGAAGGGGGCCTGCACCTCTGAGCTCCTGTCCGTCCTCCCAAGAAGCAGCATGCAGGGCTCTCCCCTTCCCACCTGTGGAAGCTGCCGGATGCTGCCTGAGGCTCCCGGCCCTTCGGACTGGCATACGGCCTTCTGCCTGCTCCTTGCAGCAGCCGAGATTCCACACGAAGCCCTCTGTGCACCCTCCTGGCTGTGCTTTCTTATACCTCAAGCCAGATCCCCCACCCTCGCCCAGTACCTCTGGGCTGCACCTGGCCTTACCTCTATAGGGCACCTTATTCCGACTGAAGGCAGCAGCTGGGTGGTGGCCGTAAAGGTGCGTCCCCAACTCCTGCTCATGCTCAGCAGTCCCAAGCACAGATTCGGGGTCCCCAGGCCCCCCAATGCCCAAGAGCAGCGAAGAGTCGTGGCAGCCTTTGGTCTTATGGTCTGGGAAGCCATCCCTGTCCCCCTCACACACACAGTCCGCCTCCTCCTCCTCCTCCTCCTCCATGCTCTCCGAGTGGACCAGGGCGGGTGGGGGGGCATACCCATGGGCTGGCACGGAGGATGGGACGTGCTGGATACATTCATGGGCCCTCACTTTCAAGAGGTGCTGGGGACTGGCGTGGTGGTGCTGATGGTGGTGGTGGTGGTGGTGGTGGTGGTATGTGTCAGTGTTCTGATAAGGCATTGACAGTGACTGACGCTCAGAGAGTTTCTGGGGCATGTGGGGGGCTATGTGCCCGGCCTCCCCTTGGCTCATGTGTCGCATCAGCTCTTGCACCTCTTGCTGCTGCTGCTGCTGCTGCTGCTGCTGCTGCTGCCTCCTCTTCAGCAGCTCTGCCTGAGGCAGCCTCAAGTCCGCGTGGCCCGTGAGCGAGTGCCGGGGTGACAGCAGGCCGCGCAGGATGTGCGGGACTTGCTGGTGCCGGCTGTAGTCCGGCGGGGTTGGAGAGAGCAGCGCCTGCTGCAGTGCGGAGGTGGCGTAGTGCTGCTGCTGCTGCTGCTGCTGAGCGCTCTGGGGGAAGGCCGCAAACTGCTCCAGCTGAGGGACCTTCAGGGCCTGCGTCGGGGGGAATCCCACTGCTGGGGTTGGGCTGTAGCTGCTTGGAGGCACTCGGGGCTGCTCCGAAAACAGGTGGGGATGCAAGTGCAGCTGGTCATAGCCAGAGGATGGATACCTGTGGGAATGAGAGCAGAGCTTTAGGCATCCCAAGGACTCAACAGGGCTGCTGGGCCTCGCACCACAGCCCAGGAGGGAGAACTGGCCCCTGCTACAGCATCCCCGTCCCCAGGCCCTTGTTATTTCCAGCTGCATCTTGCCTCTGCCATGGAGGCCCCATGCCTAACCTCCCTGGCTGGACACCACTCCAGCGCGCAACCTAAGGATCAACGCGGCCGCATCTGGTTATCAGGTAAGCTGCAACTGAGTCCTGTGATAGGTGGGCCTGGTGTTTCCCACTGTGTGCAGAAGGGGCTCCTGGACCATTCTTCACCCACAAGGCCAACACTGGCCACAGACATACCTGTGTGCCTCTGCACTGTCCGTGCTGAGCTGCTTGGAAAGGGGCCTGTGCCCATAGGTCAGGGAGGCCATCAGATTGGCGCGATGGTGCATCTGGAGCTGGCTGGTGCCAGGGGGAATGGCCATGCCCTGCCCAGCCTGCAAAAGGCCCCCCGCAAGTACATCTCCTGGATCCTGCACTTGGATGGCGACTGGCTGTCCTTGCACTTGCTGCGGCATGCCCAGGCAGGACAGAGCCATGGGGGGAGGGGAGCAACTGCCTGACTGCTGGAAGAGGGTGCCATGGGAGGGCATCCCTTGGAACTGGGACTGCGAGGTGGCACCTGTGAGGAAGAGAAAACCATTCCATTCAATCCCCAGGCTTTGGGGGGTGGGGACAAACGGAAGAGCGTGGAGGGGAGGGGATCGCCGGCTTGTGGATGACAAGAAACTCTCCCCAAGGTTGCAGTGGGGGGGAGGGGGGCACAGTGAATTTGGAAGAGTTCCCACCACCAAGACTCACTGTGGCTCTGGAGGAGGCTGCTGCTGGTGGGTGGGGGGCTGCTGTCCGTCTGCCGGAAGAGATGGTTGCTGGGGTGGGTCGGAGGGGGGCTGGACGGCTGGATCCTTAACCTGCATGCACAAAAGCAGACGTGATCGTTTCAGAAGGCTGGTCACATTCGTTTTTGGCAGCAAACTCATCATCAGCACACCACACTCCAGGGGTACCTTTGAGATCTTATTCCAACATACATATTGTGAGTCACATTCATGAATGTTTCTGATAGAATAAATTTTGTTGGCATTTAAGCTGCCACTGGATTCCTTAAGGTAAAGGTTACAAAAATACTTCTGATGGTATTGAGCAGATGGAAGATTAGCCCTGCCAGATCAGACCAGTGGCTCACCCGGTCCGGCATGCGGTCTCATACAGTTGGAAAGTGCATAGTTGTGATAGACAATGTATATGCCAGCTCGGAGGGTCAAAGGGAACCGTGTGGCAACTAGAAGGAGGAGCCAGTAAGTGGAAATCTAGTGTGCCAGAAGAGCAGCTCCATCTAGCACAGGCTTTCTTGATGGCCCTGAAAACTTTCCTAAACTGATGGGAGTTAATTAATTTGTATATATTTTAGAAATTTGCTAGACATTTATCAGGTGATATGACCATACATGGTCACAATGACCTGCCTCCCCCCCCCCCCAAATGGCCAATGATGGGCCTGGAAGGGGCGGGAAGGGGCGGGGCCCCAGGTAGCATGTACACAGCAATGCTTCCCAACCATGTTCTATATAATCGTGCCACTTCTGGGGTTTCTTGAAGCCTGAAGAATGTTTCAGCAGCTTCTCAATGGTAAAAAGTTGAGAAAGGATGATCTAGCAGGAGTTGCTGGCAGCAGCACTGGGAGTAAAGGAAAGGAACAGGGTCACTGAGCACACAACTACGACAGACATGGGGTTCCACAGCCTCCTCTGAACCCAACGGACTGGGGGCTTGTGAGTCCTTTCCTTCATAGCATTTACTTTCTTCACTGTTGCCACCTACTGAATTGACGTCTTCACCACTGGCTTTCCACAGAACCCCCAAGGTTTCTTTCCCTTCCAGTATCACCATAAAACTGGGATCTTCTGTTCAAGTGTGCATTGCCTTACACTCACCTGCAGTGAGCCACAGGTGCTACTCTGCTGTCCGCTCACCCAATTTAGAGAGATCCTCCTGGAGCTCTTCACATTCAGCCTTGGGTTTCACGATCCTGAATAATTGTGTGTCATCTGCAGACCTGGCCACTACACTGTTCACTCCCAATTCCAGATCATTAACAAGGAAATTAAATGGAATTTGCCCCCAAACCAATCTTTCCTCTGCTCACTTCCCTCTATTGAAAAAACTGTCCATTTATTGCTACTCTCTTCCTCTTATCATTTAACCAATTTTTAATCCACAAGAGGACCTAACATATTCTTCCCTAACTGCTAAGATTGCTCAGGGGTCTTTGGTGAGATACCTTGTCAAACAACCAGAACTGTTTTTGTCACTTTTGATCTTTGATGGCATCACGAGCACAGGATGAACGGAGAATACAGGACAGCCTGCTGGGACTGGCTGCTCCTCCTCTTTCAGGCAGGTTGGCCATCGTGTGGCAGTGGCCCAGCCATGTCGCAAGAGGCAGGGCAGAGAGCAAGCCCAGCCAGCCCACCAGCTGAGAGCAGCAAACCTTAGCTGGGCTTGTTTAATGCCGGTAACAGGACCCACAGCAAGAAGCAAAGAAAGTGCAGTCTCTTCCTTAGGGATCATACTAACATTTCCTGCACGTTCTCCACACCAAAAGGGAAGAAGCAATCAGTTTCTTCTCCAGGCGGCATTTTGCCAGGTGTCTGCCCAGACTGTCCTTTCAAGGTGAACCAGGGCAAAAGAGACAACAGCATCCCCGCCCAGACTGCTCCCTGGCTGAACTGTTCCTGTCTTTTGGAAGCAGCCTTCGCTGGACTAACCACACTTACGCTCCTGCATAACCCATGCTTCTCAGCCTTTCCTCAGCACAGAAGAGATTGGGAGCACACCCACCCACCACCCTGTGGCTCAGGAGATGACATCATGGTTTCAGTGGTCCTCTGTGGCAGCATCACAGCCTGGGAAGAAGGACAGAAGATCTCTTACCTCTGCAGCTGGTGAGTGAGAAGAGCTGGCTGGTTTTCTCCTGGAGCCTGCAAGGGCGGAGAGGGCTGCGGAGGACAGACACAATCCTGTTTCAAGACACAAGGAGGGGGAGGGGCGTGTCTAGGTGAGCATCTGCAGCCATGACACACTGCTCGCTGTCATCTGCCACAAGAGAGCACCGCAGCAGCCAAGATGAGCAGCCAGCCAGAGCTCTGGTGGCCAGCAGAGAAGCCCCTTTCCAGGCTGCCCCCAGTAGAACCAGCCATCTGGCTACAGGCTAGCTGAGAAATGCTGAAACTAAGGAGGGACGGCATGGAGACCAAAGAGGCTGCTGTGAGCCAGTGGCTGCAAACCATGGCACTCTGTGAGCTTACAAAGTGTCAGGCAGAGAGAGTACGTGTGTGTGTGTGTGGGGGGGGGTGCTTTCACCACTCAGCACTGCCCCCACGTCCAGTACCTGGAGCTGCTGCTGCAGGATCTGCTGATGCTGCTCCTGTTGGTACAGGACATGCTGCTGCTGTGTCTTCTCCAGGGTCCTCTCGTCCATGTGCCCCCCATACATCTTCTGGAGCTGCTCACATTCCTAAAACATCCCCCCCCAAACACAGGACTTGGGGATTGCTGTTTTGTTCTTAACCAATTTTTTTTAATCACAAGGAAAGCTGGGATGTAATCATTTCAGTGAATAAATATGAGCAACATCTACCTGGGGGTCAGGGGCTCACATCTGTCCTTAGGCAGCTCTGCCCTTCTGAATTTGGGGGGCTGGGAGGGATAGTGGGGGCGGGGGGGAGCATTTCTGAAAAAGGCTTCAGAGATATGGAGCTGCTTCCCATTCCCTCCCCGCCTCAGGAATGATAGGATAGTGCTGAGGGCCTCCTGTGGCAGGGAAAGAGACGATCCACTCACCTCAGACCACCTTCCCAGCCCCAGCCTGGTCCCCTCCCTTCCACACCTGCTGCAGCTGTTTGATGCTGCTGTGGTTGCCCATCTTCTCCAACTGGGCCTTGAATGCCTGGATGCTGGCTGCCCCATCGGAGAAGCGGCGGACGGGAGAGAAGCGCTCCGTGGGAAGGTGCAGGGTATTGGAGTCCTTGTAGATGTAACTGTATGCAGACCCGCAGAGGAAAGGGGGTCAGGAACGGACACAGCCAAGCACCAGCAGCCTGACTGGGCCCCTCTCCAGGGCACCCCTGAAGGGGCGCTCTTCCCCACCTCGCCCTCCACATTGGCCCCACAGCTCAAGCCGCCCCTGCAGTCTCGGAGGCTGCAGCACACGAGGCCAGGACACGCCAAGCAGCCTCCCTTGTCCACGGCCACTGCAGGCGCTTCACACCTTTGAGCTCCCAAGCAAGGAACTGGCACAGAGGGAGGCTCTGCTTGTCCCTTCTGCAAGGCCCTGGCCGAGGGCTGAAAGCAGCGCCCGACCCCTTCCGCCAAGAGCGCAACTTCTCTGCATCTGGTCAGCCAGATTCATACAGTAGCATTCCACCACCCAGCCCTCCTCAGAAGAGGCTGCCAGCCAGCACTCCCACCTGGGGCCCAGCACCACCACTGCAAGGGAGAGTCTTCAGTTCTAAGTCGGGCCGCAGTGATCCTCTCGAGGAAGAGAGGCAGGCCCAGAATGGGATGAGGGGCTCTGCTGCCCACTGAGACAAATCCGCTTGCAGGATGGTTGTAATGCAAAACGGGAGGTGGAGGGGGGGGGGGTAAAATTGCACTTACTAAATAATTCAAGGAATACAAAAGGTCACAAAATAGCCCTAAGGCCAGCATAGGAGATTGGGCAGACTCCTCGCGCCCAGCTCTGGTGCTGGCAGCTGCTGCTGCTGCAGGGAACACCAAGGGCACTGCCACCCTCCCAGGCAGAATCCCCCAGGTCTTGTTTCGCACCAAAAGTGGCAGAAGAGGGGAATGAATATATGCAGAGAGTAGCCGCCTGCTCCAGCAGCCACGGGCCAGCCTGCCTGAGGTCAAGGGGCAGGGCAGAGGGCACAATGCCAAGGTGCACTCCTTGGCAGACCCACCCCTGACCACCCACCCCTCAAGCTGTATACGTCGCCATCTCTCTACACCTTCTGCTGCTGCTCTCTTGTGCTCACCTGGGCTCTGCCAACTCCAGCCACAAAGCAGCCGCTCCCTGAGATAGAACTCCCAACTGCATTCTGAACAAACAGCCAGTGATTCCTTGAAGCTGCTCTGTACGGCCCCCCACCCAATTCCTGGACCTCAGGAAACAACATGGCTCCTGGCCCGCCAACCTTCACTGTTCCCTTGGGCCCACCCAGGAAGCCTCCTTCTCTTGCTGCCCGTCATTCTAGAGCTAAGCTGCTCTCACCGCCAGCTCTGTGCTGGGGGGGGGGGCAAGGGGAGAGAGCACAGCGACAGCTAGCATCAAAAAGATGTCAAGGTTAGCAGCTGGTGGAGCTATAGGCCTGGGAGGCAGAGGCCCCAGCGCAAGGCAAGCCACGGCTTTTGCGATCCAACGGAAAGCTCGTATCAGGTTGGGATGCGCAAAGGGCAGGGCAGTCCCAGGACTGGCTCTGGAGCCCCCTGCTGAGTCAGGAGTCAACCCTGGAGGGGCCTGTGTGTCTCCTCTCCATTTGGCTCAGCTTCCAGCGTGGCACCAGCCCAGCCACAGCCAGCTCAGAGTTCAACTGCTCCCGCTATGTCATCCTGGCCCAGCTCAGCAGAGAGCTGCCAGCAATCGCCCACGAGGCCACAGCAAGGAGTGCACAGGAGTGAAGGAGGGGGGGAGGGAGGGGCCACAGTAGAGGCTCTCTCAGTCCTAGATTCACGATGGTCAAAGGTCAGAACTTGTTCCTTTGGCACATCCTCCCTTGGTGGTGGGGTGGGGGTGGGGAGAACCATTTGCCAGGAAATTTTGTAAAAAGAAAAACACCAAGTTCTGGGACAGAGTCCATCACGGGACTGTTTACCACCACCCCCTCCCCCAGAGGGTGGCCACTGTGAGGCAGGCACCTTCCTCTGGACAGAACATCTGCTTACTTGCTGACTGTGCTTCAGCCCTAACAGGAAACCCATCCAAAGGAGCAACTCTGCGAATGCGGGGATGATCCCAGAGGAAAGAGCTGACTCGAGCGATGCCCCGGCTTCCCCAGAGCTCATTCTGAACTCTGACACCCCCCCCCCCGAGGACACAGGGAGCCCGTGTGATCTGAAGGAGGGTTCTCCCAGCTTAGCCGAAGGGCCAGTGGTACTGAGCAGCACAGAAGGAAGCATCCCACCCTCTGCCACTGCCAGCCCAGGTGGGGGGAAGATGCAGGGGGATCAGAAAATGCCACAAAGGGCACCTGAGCTTCGTGCCCTTGCAACCCCTCTCTCTGCCAGGGGGCCATGCTGCCTGGTGGGTGCTCCTGGCACACAGAGAGCTGCCCCAGCGGCCGGTGGCCCTACTCACCGGTGCTGTTCGGGTGCCAGGTGTGGTGCCCGGGAGCGAAAGGGCTGCTGTCCCAGCTGCCACTGCAAGTCGGGTGGGATTTCAGCGGAGGGGCTGGTCATGGCCAGAGTGTGCCTTTTTGACCGACTGGCCAAGTATCTGCAACAAGCAGGAGCACAGGTGGTGAGCGCGTAGGCACAGGAGGGGGGGCAGCAGGGCTCTGGGGGGGCACCCCGCAGCCCAGCGCCCACAGTGGAGCAGGGGCTGGGGCCAAGGAAGCAGAAGAACCCCTGACCCCAAAGCACCTGCAAAGGACCCAAGCAAAGCATCTGGGGCAAAAGCCCCCAGGGCTGCAGCTGCTGTGCAAGAAGGGACAGGAAGCATGGCTGGCTGCAGGCCTCCATGGAGAACCACTGCAAGCAAAGCAGCCAAGGCAAAGGGGGGGGGGAGCGCACAAAAAGCCAAGAGGGGCCTTCAGGAAGGGAGAGCTCCCCAAGGGCAGCTGCTCCCATTGCTGGAGACCCTGCACTTGCTCAGCCCTCTTCTCAGGCCCAGTCACCTAGTTGCACTACTGCAAAGAGGCAAGAGTGACACCTAGCTTCAGTTGTATGCCACTGGCAGGGAGGGAGGGAGGGAGGAAGGAAGGAAGGAAGGAAGGAAGGAAGGAAGGAAGGCAGGCACTACAGCTGAGCTCTCCAAAAGCCTCCTAGGAGGGGCCAAAGAGACCCAGGGAAGCACCTCTCTCCCTAGCAAAGGAAGGGCTGAGTTCTGGCCTCATCTGCGGATGTCTCAGTGACTCTGTGGTTCAGAGCCACCACTTCCCCTGTAGAAGGTCCCAGGCATCTCCAGTGAGGCCAGGCAGGTGATGGGAAAGACCTCGGCCTGAGACTCTGGAGAGCTGCTGTCTGTAATTACCATGATGGACTGAGGATCTGATTGGATGTAAGACAGCTTCATGTGTGTTCCTCTATGGCTATTCCCGTTACTTTCTGGAGTCCACTTAAGACATGCTGGTTAAGGCCCACAAGGCTGTCACGGAAGCAAAGTGCAGCTGTTCTGACTCACAGGGACTTGAACGCTAAGTGCCCTGAGACCCCAGAGGCCCACAGTCCCCACAGCACCTTCCCAGGGAGAAAGCGGAGGAGCAGAGCTGAAGGCCACGCCAACATCTGCCCTGTTGCTTTGTGGGGAAGAGCGCCTTCCCGCAGAGCTCGGCATTTGTGGTTTGCTAAAAGCATTTCATTTCCAGCCCCTGGAGATCGATCTAGCCATTAACTACACCAAACTGTTCTGTCAGCTCAGAGGGGAGAACAGAGAGACGAGGAGGAGGCAAGGAAAGAAGTGAGAGCTGGTATTACTATTATTGTTGTTATTGTTGTTATTATTTAATCTATAGGCTAGGCTCAGGGCGGCCTTCATTAGGTCAGAGGAAGACTGCAAACTGGAGATGAAGCCAGCTGGCCTCTGGTCAGTCCCACATTTGGCAAAGCACAACTCAGAACCAACCACGTTTGGGGACATGATATGGACACTGCTGGCTTAATAATGCCAAGAGCTGCTGAACACCACTGGGGGGGGGGGGTGCATGTATACACATGCCCGTGGCTCATCTCATTCTGACCACTGGGAAGGCACCTCCCCATGGCCCTACAGGCACAATTTCCACTCTGACACCAAGGAAGAGCAGGCAAAGACAGGAAGGCAAGAGCGCCTCCTTTGCACATGGCAGCCCTGCAAGACCAAGGGAGAACCTCAGGCAGGCACCCTGGGAAAACACAGCCCAAAGCCCAAGGCAGCCTCACTAGTCAGTCTACAGGAGAAAAGGCCCAGAAGACCCAACAGGATCCCATGGCTGGAAAGAGCACTCTGGAGCTCCACTGAAGCAGGAAGCTGTTCCATGCCTTGACACGGGGTATGAACACTCATGCCTAACACTACAAAGGGACGTGTCCACCTCGCATCTTGCAGCTCCCTCTTCATGGTCACCTGGACAGTGAGGCTAGTGGGGGAGGGAGGGACTCCCTATTTCCTCAAGCACCAAAGAAGAAGAATGGGGCTCGTGCCCACAGGGGAAATCCAGCACAGCCAAATGCCCCATGAGCAGGTGGTCGTGGCAGCCTGGCCAGGGACAGGCCCAGGGTCCCTGTTCCTCCCTCTTTATCATCTTTCTCCGAAAGGAAAAAGAACACCCCCCCCCCCTTGAATGCAGACTTGGTCCCGCTGGACTCTGAATACTAGGCCTTCCCCGCTGCCACTGCCTTGATGGAGGCTGCTCCTTACACAGCTAGCAACCCAAACGCAGAAGTAGCTGTCCCAGAAAAGTAGGGGAAGGACACTTTGAGGGCTGGCGAGATTTACTCCTCCACTCAGCAGGAGGGCATTGGGGAGAAGGAGCAGAGAGAGGCCACAGCTTCGGCTCCCTTGGAAGCAGAGGCAAAGCAGCAGAAACTGCAAACAGAGTGCCTGGCTGGCCGCACGGCCAGCAGCAAGGGGATTACCTCTGCACGGCTTCCTGGTCCGGCTCTCCGTCTGAACCCTCCTCATCCACAGGGGTCACGGCGGGCACTGCCTGCAAGGAGGAATGCAAGGGCTGGTCTCCGCAAGGCGATGCCTGGCACAGCCTCTCCTGGCTCACAGGCACTTGGCCCCTGAGGAGCAGCTCCAAACGCTACAGCAAAATCCACTGCACCCCACTTCTGCCCCCTGCCATGAGCTGCCCCCTTCATGAGCCGCCAAATGCTGCCCCCTTCAGTGCCACCCACGCAAGTAAAGGCGGGATCCTTGTAGAGGGAGGGTCTACCGTGGGCCAAGGAGGCTTTTGTGCTACTCACTGGTGTCATGGTGACAAGTGGAGAAGGACCTCGCGGGCGCTTCAAGAGCTGTTGAGCGTGCAGCTGGATGTTGGCGCCTCCATCCGAGGCCCGTCGCCCAAGAGGGCCCATACCATTCAGCAGCTGCAGAGTTGGAGGCTGCAGCAAGGACTGCTCCTGTAAGAAAAGCTGCCCTTGCTACCAGCTCCTGGCTGCAAGACAAGGCTGGACTGAAGGGGGGTGGGGGAAGACGGCCATCTGCTCCAAGGAAGATCCTCAGAAGCAAAGCCAGGGGAGATGCAAGTACTGTGGGAGGCAGGAGGCCGCATCCAGCCCGGTCAGAGCCAATATGACAGATCCACCCAAGGAACAGGAGCCATTCTACTCCAGCCACCCCATACCTTGTACTCCAGCTGGCCTGTGGGCTGCAGGTGCTGCATGGGGAGCATGTTGGAGGCCACGGCCATGTTAGGAGCCACCTGCAAGAAGGGGACCTGCGGAGCAATCCGTGGGAAGCCTGGCAGCAGCTTCTGCAGATCCTCCATCACCTCCGTCCTGTGAAGACACCCGGAGCATCTCAGAGGTGCCCCAGGCCCACATCCCTGAGCAGGGGGAACCTGGGCATGTGACTTCTGCATGAAATCCTCCCGGGTTAAAGGGCTTCCAGACTATGCCATGATGCAAATGACCACAGAACCGGTGACAGGTGACCTTCAGCGAGAAAGGCCACCAAACACAGAGAGCAGCCCCCTGCAAATGAGCCCTCAAAGCCAGGCGGTGAGGTGCAGCAGCCAAGACTCACCGAGGGTCAGCCACCCCAACCGTGTGCCTCCTCATGGAGAGGTAGCGGACCAGGGCTTCTGGGGAGGGCTCTTCCCCTTCATCACTGTCCAGGCTCATCGCTCCGTCAGCCTGGGGCAGAAACACACTCAGAATCAGAAGCTTCCAGGACACCAATGCACCGCCCTAGAAAGATTCTGCAAGGTTGGGCCATTTACCTCCACCACTTGGTTTTCCGGGTTGATGAGCTGCACCTGCGGCACATTGATGCTCACCGGGTTACTTGCCTGCTCTGCCTGCAAAGGGGAGACAAGCCGAGGCGATTGTGCAAGGAAAGCCCCTGGGATCTTGGGGCCTGGCTGCACAGCTGACTCCCGGGCCCCGAAAGAGCTTCCAGCAGCCGAGCCACACAACACACCAGGCAGGCAGGCAGCTCCACCCACTCCAGGCCAACCTGGATGCTTGCTGGGATAGGGAAGGCCATGGTCCGTGGAAGGCTTGGGGTGGCAGCGATGCGCAAATTCTTGTGTCTCTTCAAGCGGTCACAAAGCAGGCTGTAGATTGCACTGTAGTGATCGTAGGCATCTGTCTGTAAGGACTGCGGGGGCAAAGAGACAAGCAGTCACATCCCCCTTCTTTCAAGGCAAACCTGCCCGCCCCCCACCCCTGTTTGTCCCCGGGGAGCTACCTGGAGGGTGCGCTCCTTGTCCAGACCCATCTCTGCCATGGCAAGCAGCACCTCGTCATTCAGCGGCTCCATCTGCCTCTCAACCTTCAAATGATGACACTCCGCTATGAGCTGAAAAGCACAGAATAGCTTTAGCGCCTGCCCCTCCGCCCACTCTGGGGCCTCCCCTCGTGGCCTGGCCACACCCCAGACAGCCCATCTCTCAGGAAAAAGGCCGAGGACTCTCCCATGGCAGCTGGGATTGGGTGGCGGATAGGATTTGGGAGCCCCAGCGCTGAACCTCCACTGTGCCAGGAAGACGTCTGCTGGACAGCCTTCAGCCAGATGGACAGACCAAGCATACCCCACTCTACAGGATTGTCGTGAGGATAAGATGAAGGAGAGGGCAATGACAAAAGCTCCTTTGCTTCCCCATGGGGGAAAGGGGTGGGAGGTAATAAATGAAGTAAATGAGCAGAATTAACAGGGAGTCACCCTGCCTCATGGGCCCTTTTCGCTGGACTTGAGAGATCACAAATAGCCCTGTTATCCAGCAGGGAACACCCCATGTCCTGCTTCCTGGCACACTACCTCTAAACAAAGGTAGTTATTTTGAACAATTTGGTGTGTGTGGCGTGGGGGGAATCTGGCTCCAAAACCCCCTTCAAGCACCACACCAAAATAAGGTTTTCTCTCACTGGCAGCAAGATGCTTTTAACACATTCTTGATGATGTTTTAATGGGAATTTTAATGGGATTAGTTGTTGTGACCCGCCTCGAGCCTATCGGGAGAGGCGGGAAATAAATCTAACAACAACAACAACAACAACAACATTCTGGTCTTTTGCACCAGGCACAGCTCTTGGCCTTGCTACAAATTCTACCTGCTCAGACATCTCTGGACTTTTCAACCTCTTCCTTTAGGCCGAAGGAGTCCAGCTTGCATAATGTGTGCTGTGCACAGAATGTGAACATCCAGACCACAAGCCCCTGAGAATATCCAGACCATGGGCCCCTGAGAAAGTATTCCAAACATAAAGCGATACTCACCATGTCAAACTCAGTGTCCACCTCTCCAAGTTTCATCCACTTGTGTTTGCAGATCTGCTCCATGGAGAGCCGCCTGCTGGGCTCCAACACCAGCATGTGGCGGATCAGGTGCTCACACTCTGCAAGACAGAGAAGCGGGCTGAGGCGTCAGCCGTACTGCCAGTCGCCCAGGCCTCCCTCGTCTTCCTGTTTCGGACGCACGCCTGTGCGGGTCCCGGAAGGGACTGGTAGCCAACAGTGCACTCTTGCCCAGTCAAGGGCAGCAGACCAGGATTTGCCACAAAGCACATCACAACACCTGCGTGCAACTCAGAGCCCAGAGTGTGGCTTTTTCATGGCCACCAGTTTAGCAGCAAAAGATGTTTTAGCTCTGCTACGTTTCAGACACTCAGGGGTGATGCTGCTATATGGAAGAGACAGGAAGATGATCCGGAGTCCAGAAGACGAGTCCAACACGAGGGTTTTTAAAACTAAGGGACAAAATACATTTTGCCCGTAAACAAACCTAGGCAGATACAATTCTGACCCAGTGCCTGAGGGGTGGGAGGGCATTAAGACCAGGAGGCCTCCGCCTCAGCATGTCAGGAGGAGGGAACACAGGCGGTGTATCCTGAACTGGTCTTAAGCAAGCCAGTGTCCCCGTGACCTCTTGATTCTGGATCCCTCCTATAGCAGGACCAAGCCCTTCCCTGGGCAGGGCAGCCCATCTGCTCACCCTCTGGGGCACAGCTGCCCTTTCCTGGCACTTGGTTACTCTCCCCTGCACCAGCTCACCTCACTTTAATCCTACTTATTGCTTTAATGCCTTTTTTGAGCCTGTGGCTGCAAGCAGCCTCATCAGCTTTGACGAAGTGTATTTCTAGGACTGAAGTAGTTTAATAAATCAATCTTGTCCAGCTGCTGCCAGCCAAAGTCCTCCCCACTCCTGATGGAAAAGCTACAACTCCAAGGGACAGGTTCAGTTGGCCAGTCAATGAGGGCTGCATGCAATAGGCATACAAACATCAGAGATTTGGGGAAGCCAAGCACAACACTGGGCCAGTGACAGAGATGGTTCTTTACAAACAAGATGCATCAGGCTGGGTGGGAGCAGAGAGAGAAGCTACTTGTTCTACTAGTTAATGCATGTCAATAGGTCAAATTCAGAACTTTTCACTGGACCCACTAACAGGGTACTTGTCTCCCCCAGGAAACAAAGAAGTTCAACAGGTGGCTCTTGGTGGCTATTCCCGCATCTTGCCTGGCAGGCCTCTGGTGGGCTTGGAACATGTTGAAGATAAACTTGGAAGCCTAGGAGGCCAGGGACAGGGAGGCTCAGAGGCCCTGAGATGATAGGCCACAGCTCCATCCTAGCTGAGGTGTGATGGCTATACACAGTACTCAAACAAACTAGTGACGGGAGCACCGTGTGACTCAGGGGCCTCGGCCAACCCAAGAGGGTCCGGAGCTCAGAGGCAGAGTGTCTGCTTGGCACACAGGAGGCCCTGGTTTCATTCCCCAGCATCTCCAGTTCCAAGGGTTAGGGCAGGAAGTCTGGAATCTGCCGGAGACAGAGCCAGGAGAAGACTTGTCCCATCGGAGGCAGAGAGCCCCACCCGTGGACCCTTCTGTACTGCTGGAGGGCTTAACGGAAAGGGGGCTCTGTCTTGCCTCCTCTACGGCAGAGTTTTCCAAGGGTGCTACCCTCCCAAAGCTTTGCACCGCACGGTGAGTGGCTCGATCACAGAGAGCTCTAAGGAATGAGGCTCGATTGAGAGGGCTACTGTGGACAGAGCGTTCACTTCCCTCCAGTCCTGGCAGTGAGAAGGCTCCTTTCTGTTCTTAGAAATCGCTGAAGACTCCAACATCCTGGATGGCTGCTTGCCAGGTGCAAGCCAGCTAACCCACCAGCCTGGCTCTTGCCAAATCCTTCCCTCCTCCTGGCACTCCACGCCTCAACCAGGAAGAGAGCAGCCCCCTGCCTCAGGGGCTTCAGCACCCACCCCATTTCTTGACACTTCAAGGAGAACAGAAGCAGTGAGTGGGCATCTCAGTTGGTCGCGTGTGTGTGTGTGAGAGAGAGAGAGAGACAGACAGACAGACAGACAATGTCTCTGTGTGTTGAGGGGCCCTATTTTGGTCAAGGCCACCATTAGGAACACAGCCACTAACCTAAGGCAGCAAAAACAACCCCTGGGCCTGCTATTGCTGCAGAAGCCATACCTGTGGACATGAAAAACGGAATGCGAAACTTCCCACTCAGCACCCTTGCCCGCAGGTTCTGCAGTGTACTCCCATCGAAAGGCAGGGCCCCGCAGACCAGCACATAGAGCACCACACCAAGGCTCTGCAGGTCAAGAGAAGTCACAGACATCAGGCCCAATTTGAGGGAAGCAACAGCATGAAGTCAGTACAGGCCCTTGCGAGTTAGAAAGACCCATTCCTCTTCATTTGACCAAAGAACCAAGTTATACCTTTCACAGGCGCTATTAACAGTGAAAATGTGGGCTTCCAATGACAACAGTGGCGGTTATCCCATGGCCACATTCTGCAGCCTCACTGCTTCCAACAGAGGCAAGAAAAGTCACTTGCCAGAAGAGCTGTTCCACGGACAACATACATACCCAAATGTCCACCTTTGGTCCATCATACTCCTTTCCTTCAAAGAGCTCAGGGGCAGCATAAGGGGGACTTCCACACCAGGTCTTCAGCAGCTGACCAGGCGTAAAGATATTACTGAATCCAAAATCTGAAAGGGAAGAAGGGACAAGCTGACCTGATGGTAATTTGTTTCCCTGCAAAGACTCCAAATAATCTCCCCGCCTGACTGCGGCACGGGAAGCCGGGCACCAGGGAGGGGTGCAGAAGCGCTTGTCACGGGTCCTCAAAATTGCCTGTTTGCCCAACAGCGGCAGCGGCAGCCACTCCCACCCGGAACTCTGACTGGTGCTGCTTGCTTCCGCTGTGAAGAATGGCTGACCTGCTATTTTGATGTTCAGATTGGCATCCAGAAGCAGGTTCTCAGCCTTCAGGTCTCTGTGGACAATGTTCCGACAGTGGCAGAAGTGGACGGCTGCTACAATCTGCTTGAACTTTTTCCGGGCCTCTTTTTCAGCCATCCGCCCGTGGGCTACCAAATGATCTGGAAAGCAAAACAGGGAGCTTGGTGTGGTTCACTGGGGGGCCCTCTAAGAACTGCACAGTCAGTGACTCCTTAGGAGAACACAGCAGCAGGCGGTGGGTGGTGCCTGGATGCAGATCCTGGGAATTGAGACCACAGGGAGACACCTCCTGACTGTCCCACCAGCCAAAGAAATGGAAGGGGCAGTGCAGCATTCCTCAGGGTCCTAGACCCTGTCTTTCTACCTCCTCCCACCCCAAATTGCGATCTTAGGCTCTGGGCCTCATAGCATCCTAAAGATTAATTGTGACATTGGCATTCGGTGGAATATTCTCTAAGTTGGTTTGCTCCAAGCCCAGTTCAGGAGGCTTGTTTTCCTGTAGATACCGGTCTCAGAATCTGCCTGTTCTCGGGCTTCTCCGCCACAAGATGGTCCTGCAGCCTCTGCCTTTTGACCATGGCAGCAGCAGTCCACATCTAAGCCTGAAGGCATTTTTGCACTTTATGAGCTAAAAGGAGAGATGTGTGTGGACACAGCTGGGCGGGCAGAGTAACACAGAGTAACACATGCAGCCTCTCTGTTCCATCCCATCTGAACACTGGAGCAGAATGCGGCAATGCTGGGAAACTGGCAGGGTGTTGCTCACCTCCCTTTGCTTCCTACTGCTATCTTTCCCTCGGAACTCCCACAGCCAGCCAGCATTTGGGGACGTGGCCAGTGTCAGCCCAATGACTTGCAGGAGCTTTCCAAACACCAGGCTTACTGAGCCCATCAGCCAGAGCCTTGGCTGCAGCTTATGGAGTGAGATGCAGGATCCCATCCCACATTATTTCTAAGTGGGAAAAGGAGCACGCGCTCACAACCAGACCTCTGAGTCAGCCCACGAGGGAGGAGGCAGGACGGAGCACGCCGGGCATCCCTGCAGCTACCCAGCTGAGCTCCCAAGACATTCTGTAGGGGAGGAGGGGGAAGATGGGAAGTGCAGGTCACGCCTGAACCCCCTTCCCCTCGGATCCGGAGCAGGTACCAGGCACCTGCAACACTTCCTCCACCACCACCCCACGGTGGGGGCTTGTCTGGATGTGCATATGGGCCAAGTTCCAAAGCTGAAGCTGCCAGAATTGGCCCCAGCCTGGTCACTAGATCAGGCAACCCTGGCCTCTTCCAAAACAGCAGTTTGGCTGACAAGTAAGCACTCGTGGATCCTTGCCACCCAAAGGGTCCTAGGGCTGAAGGGCATCTCCCAGTAGGAAGTGGATAGGAAGGGCAGCTCCTCCAAGATGACTGTAGTTGATCAAGTGGATTATTGATTACAGAATGCAATCAGTTTACTTACCAAATATTTCTCCTCCACTAGCATATTCTGTTACCAGATAAATCATCCGTTCCGTCTCCATAACCTGGACAAGGACAGAAAAAGGGCAGATGAGACTGCTTAGAACAAAATGACGCTGCCTTAGTTGGATGTTTGCGATGGGTGACTGAGCCACTTTTGCTACCTTCAAAGCACCCAGAGGCTACAGGGCAGAAGGCCAGCTGAGGACAGGCAAACAGATGCTGTCAGTGGCCTGCAGGCAAAAAGCTGCTCCTTGAGAAGTACCTATGGAAGACCAACCACCTGATGACCGGCCTCACTGAAGGGAGGCAGATCCTGAGGGCTCTGGAATGATCCTCTGGGTCAGGCAGCCAAAGCTCTTCCTGGGAGGACTGCATCATGCCTCCTGAAGGCCACGCATCTCAGAAGATGCCTGCCATGCACCTTCCAGACCAGCCTGTCATCATCAGTACTAGTGACCTCTCGGCTGCTTGGGGGCAGATGCCAGCCCCATCCCTGCCGCACCATGTTCCTACCTGGTACAATCTGATGATGTGTGGGTGGCAAAGCAGCTTCATGATCTGAACTTCTCTGAAGATCTTCTTGAGGTTCTCTTCATCCAGTTGAGTCTTATCGATGATCTTTATGGCAACCTGAAAGCAGCCAAAGGACAGACTGCTAGAAAGTGGCCAAGCTGAGCTGTCCGACATCCCTGCTCCTTGTGTCAGAGGTAAGTATGTCTTTTCGCCATTCACCCCCTGCTTTTCTCCCACAGAGCTTAAGGTAGCACACACTCAGGTGAGCTCCCAATCAGGCCTTGACCAGACCACAATCAACTTCACTTCAGGAATAAAAGCCGATGTTTTCTCCCAGATAGAACGTTAAATGAGAACAACTGAAATACAAAGAAATACTTTCCTATCTAAATTGATTATCCTGTTTTAACATAAAAGGCATCATTTAGCGAGCATATAAAACTGTACTTATTAGCATATTTATGGACTTTATAAATGTCTTTTCTAATTAAAGCTTGTTTTTCTGACTTCTCAGATAGTTTTGCCTATTAAAACTATCTGAGAAGTCAGAAAAACAAGCTTTAATTAGAAAAGCTTATTTTAAAAGAAGTTTTTCAGTGTTCCCCAACGTTTCCAAATTTTCCACCAGAAAAACGGGAAAAGTCCTTACACCTTAGACAGTATTTATTTTGAGTAAAGCGTTTACTTTAAAAACATTTCAGTCATTCCACAAGGCAGACAGGGATTACACATGAAGGTTTGTTTCCCCCCAATTTCCCCCTAAACGTACCTATTTTTCTACTTGCAAAATAGAGAAAACGGTGCTTAGGAAGAATGTTTCTCTCTTGAGTTGTCTGTTTTCCCCAAGCCTCTGCATGCCGAGGTGTGTGATTCCATCAAGGCATCCATGAAAGCCGGAGACAGAGCCAGGCTGCTAGTCCACCTTGCCTAGCACCTAGGAATTTACAACTGGCCGCTGTTTTGCAAAGTCCTCCCCAGACTAAACGCCTCTTCCCTGTGCCTGCTATTCCACAATCTGCCCTCCTCACATCAACCATTTCCAGTGCTAGCTATACAAGGAAGAAAAGGATCTGGCCTATGTTGATACATAATTCGTTTTGCAGCTGGATTTTTATTATTTATTCCATCCATTTATAGCCTGCCTTTCCCACAGAGACTGAAGGCAAATTGCTAGGCCTCAAAGATCATTTGTCCTATTCAAGGTAGTATCAAGGTTCAGATCCTCAGGTAGTGCTTGGAGATTTTCACAAAGTTGATTTGTGCCCATCACAAAAACAAGCACAGCTAGACAGACATTTCCTGCTCCTCTTTCTGCAGTAAGTAATTACCACACTATCTATCTATCTATCTATCTATCTATCTATCTATCTATCTATCTATCTATCTATCTATCTATCTATCTATCTATCTATCTATCTATCTATCTATCTATCTATCTATCTATCTATCTATCTATCTATCTATCATATTTCTATGACGCCATCCCTTGCAGTTCAGGGCAGTTTAGACATCTTCTCAAAATCATACACCATACAAGCTTCCTCGGGAGGCGGTGGGCTCTCCATCTTTGGAGATTTTTAAGCAGAGGCTGGATAGCCATCTGACGGAGAGGCTGATTCTGTGAAGGCAAAGCGGTGGCAGGTTAAAGGGGATGAGCGATTGGGATGTGAGTGTCCTGCATAGTGCAGGGGGTTGGACTCTATTCCAACTCTATTATTCTATGATTCTATGATTCTAAGCTAAAAGCCAAATCCAGTGGAGTAGCAGAAGTTACAGCTGAACTATGATACAAGAAAAACCTGAAAATCTTTAGCTTCAAGAAAGTACTCTTCTGGGAAAGTCCTTCTAGATGCAACTAACTTGTCAAGTGAAAGAAATGAGCAGTAGGTGATCTCCTTCCACGTCATGTGTTGACTGGGAGCTGGTGGACCCACTGAATTTCAGTTTTTCAGCTTCCCTCTGGAAGGTTCCAATCAAGACCCTTGCACAGGCTCAAACTGCTAGATGTGTGGTGCATTGAGCCCGTGAAGAGCAGATCAGTTTTACCTAAAAAAAAAAAAAGAAGAATGCCCTGCTGCTAGCAGCTAATTCCAACTTGAAGGATACTCATTATGGATTCTCTACAAGGGATACGTGTTTAATTGCAAGCACAATGATCACCTAGAACCTATAAGAGCACTGAATCTTGGCACAAGGAAAGATGAACAATGCTAACACAACCCTTACTAGGTCATTTTCTAGCCTCCTGTAGTCCTTGATTTCCCACACTTAGAGAAAATCCAATTCCCAGAAATGTTCACACTGGAGGAGAAAAGAAATTCTCTCCCTTTTCCAGGAAAAAAAGAGTGAGGAGGTGGGAGAACTGAACTATATGCAATACTTACTTTCCTGAAAGTGTGATATATGTAAGCAACATGTAGTCATCACCCCAAAAATGTTTCCTCAAATTCCCCAACTGTTCCAGCAGAAAACCTTTTAAAGTCCTGAGATTTTTCCATGCTGTACATTTTGAAAACTCTTGCTTTAAGCAGCATTTTGATCATTCTAAAACCAAAATATCTCAGAGGAGTTCTCCCCCCCCCCCAGTGCTGCCCAGTTTTTTAGAAAAAAATCAAAAAGTGCTTGAGGAGAGGGGACAAAACACAAACACACACAATACCACCCCCCACCTTCACTCTTCTACTCACACTATAAGCAAACAAAATTCTTCCCTTTCCAGGGCAATCTCTCTCATAGCTCTGTTTCATGTTTGCCACCTATAGACTTGGACAACAAATACACAATCACAAACAGAAAAGTTACCTCACTCAACATGTAGAATAACTCCAAGAGCGCCCAGGCTCCTTGGCAACTGGGACAGAATGTTTGTTTTACTAGCACAACATTTATTACCAAAGGGCAATCCATCTGATTATCGACAAAAGGAGTGTCTTGTTGAGATACCCCAGTCCCAATTTCCAGATGCATCTTGCGGAAGATGTTAAGTTCCTTGAGCACAGCCAGCATCCTTGCCTGTGCAAAGGCCCTCCCCATGAAAAACAGCACAAACTGGGCCCTTTGCCTGCCCACCAGCAGAGCGGGCTCCACAAGGCACTTGTCAGGCATATCTAAGGGAGGGTGTCTTCCCAGAGAAAGCCATCCTTCATATCCCAGCCAGCCCATGCGGGGCTGCCTTGCCAAGCATTTAGCACACGCCCCTGCCCCACTGAAAAGAGGCCTGGCCAAAGCATGCTGCCTGATGCTTGCAACCACCTGCTTACATGCCTGTTTACCCATTGCCATGGAGATGTTCAATTCCACATGAAACCCAAGTCGTTGTTGCTTCCCCAAAGCAAATGCCGGAGCAAAGCCTTTCATTCACAGGCCCTGGATCAAGCCCAGCAGCTTTCCATTTTGCTGTTCAGACAGTGACATGTTTACCATCCAAATCCGCATTCCACCCCCACCTTGCCCTGCCTCACAGCTGCATCTCTTCTTCCTTCCAATCCTCCCTTTCTTCCACTGTGCTGCCCTTTTCCAGTGGGCAACTTTGTCCGTCTTTCCTTCCATCCAAAGGGAGATGACTTTTGGAGGGTGTACGTGTGCCTTTCTTAGACCTCTCCAAAGCTGTGCTACACAGAGTGCAGCGCAACACTCAGTGCAAGCATAGGAAGGTGTCATAGTAGGTATCATAGGATCGTTGAGTTGGAAGGGCCCATACAGGCCATGTAGTCCAGACTGCCGTCCTACAAAAATGAGGTCACCTTAAAGTCAGATAAGATTGCGGGAATGCCTGAGGAGGGTGGGTTCCGGTGAATCTTTGAATGAGTTTCTGAAAAGAATGCATGGTGCCCCTTCTGTTCTGGAAAAGCAGGTGTATTTTTGCCATTCAGGTGGCCAAGAACTGCAGGGTAAGCCCCTGGAAATCGGTGCTGGAGGGGCACACTGAGCAGTGCCTTCTGGAAGTGGTGGCCTTCAAAGGAGCAAGGCTGGCAACTTCCCGGAGGTGTCTGTTCCCTGTGGGGGCTCCCAACGTGCAGAGCACCCAGCTTGAGGGTTCCGCACCACACCCAAGGCAAGTGCTCAAGGAGTCCGAGAGATTAGAATGGTAACATTTCTTTGATTGTCTGTGGTTTGTAGCCCCCCCCATTTATTTATTTATTTGTTCGTTTATTTGTTTATTATGTACTTAAATTTATATGCCGCAGATTCCTGACAGGGCTCGCGGCGGTTTACACAGTAAAAGAATAAAAAACATAAAACCCACTTTCTCAATGAGACACCAGGCAAACTGCCCAGGGTCAATATAGAATCATAGAATCACAGAGTTGGAAGGGGCCATACAGGCCATCTAGTCCAACCCCCTGCTCAACGCAGGATCAGCCCTAAGCATCCTAAACCAACAAAAATGTGTATCCAACCTTTGCTTGAAGACTGCCAGTGAGGGGGAGTTCACTACCTCCTTAGGCAGCCTATTCTACTGCTGAACTACTGACTGTGAAATTTTTTTTCCTGATATCTAGCCTATATCGTTGTACTTGTAGTTTAAACCCATTACTGTGTGTCCTCTCCTCTGCAGCCAATGGGAACAGCATCCTGCTCTCCTCCAAATGGCAACCTTTCAAATACTTAAAGAGGGTATCATGTCCCCTCTCAACCTCCTTTTCTCCAGGCTGAACATTCCCAAGTCCCTCAACCTATCTTAGTAGGGCTTGGTCCCTTGGCCCCAGATCATCCTCGCCGCTCTCCTCTGTACCCTTTCAATTTTATCTACGTCCTTCTGGAAGTGAGGCCTCCAGAACTGCACACAGTACTCCAGGTGTGGTCTGAGTAGGACTATGACAGCTTGTGATTTTGATGCGATACCCCCGTTGATACAGCCCAAAATGGCATTCGCCTTTTTTACCGCTGCATCACAGAATTGTTTCTTCCATGGCTTGAAAGACTACAGAACTTCTACGTGCCTCAGCACAACTGGGGGGGGGGGGGGTTTGCTTTCAGTGGCAGCAAATTCAGCCCCCTGAAGTACCCCACGGACTGTTCCTCTCCCTCCCCAGCCAGCAGGGTCAGACTTCCTGAAAGTCTGCATTTTCCAGGCCGAGGGCAAAGAGCCACCTACAAGGCCAAAGCCATATAACTCTAAGGAATACGACCTGGGCTTACAGCCTCCTCAAGTCTTTCTGCAGGGAGCAGACCCCACTTCCCTCTCCAGGGAGATCCACTCTAGAACGCTGCGGGAGCACAACACCTCAGGCGAGAGCCCTACATCTTTATGGATGAATGAACCACCACGCAGCCCAAGGAAATGTATGCTAAAAGTATGCTGGCCTACAGTTGCTGTTTCCTACAATGATCACAGACTTGGGGTCTCTCTGGAGTCCAAGCAGGAGGTTTTTGCATAATCTATCCAGGGCTTTGCTACAGCCACACGTGGGGCCTATTTCTGGAACATCCCTGTCCTTCTCAGGCTCCCCAATTACCTCTAATCTTGCTTTATGCCTCTATCCCAGCAGTTCTCCAGCCGAGCTCATCATAAGCCTCAAGGGCAGTTCCTGTCCTGCACCTGTGTCAAGCGATTCACCATGGCAGTACTGGATGAAATTACTCCGGGGAAAGATTGATGGCACATTCTTCTTGCTCCCCTAAGAACAGGAGAATACCAAATATGCCCCATTCAAAGGACGCTACAGGCAGAATGGTCTGTGACAGAGAAGATGGCCCAGCCAGAGCTCTTCCGCCCTCCAAGCTGCCTTTTCCCACTTGTGCTCTGAGGCAAACATCATGGCACGTGGGAGGGGAGACAGAGAACAGCTCACATGTGTTCGGCTCTGAGCTTCCCAGTGATGGGGAGGGAGAGAATAGAGGGGGGAGAAAGGCACAGACGTCAGCAGGGTGCTGTGATCCTGCCGAAGGACAGGTTGCCTGGAAACCAAAGAGAACAGACTAGGAGAAAAGGCATTACTTAAGAGCAAAAATGCTTTTTACAAGTACACCCAAGACCTGCCAGAGATGCTTACTGTCTATATTGCTTATTTTGTATTTAGATCTGGCTTTTTCCCCTAAGTGGGACCCCCAAAGCAGCTCTTCACACAGTCCTCCCCCTTTCAGACTATCTGCACCACCACCCTACAAGGTAGGTTAACCTAAGAAATTATGTCAGGCTCCGGCCTACCCGGCAGGCTCCGATGGCAGAGCCGGAATTCAGCCCTGGTCGTCTCAGACTGAAGCCTGGCAGTGGCCACTGCAGGGGGAGCCAACTCTCAAGGCAGGCTGGGGGTCTCGAATGGCCTGGAAGACAGACCCCACAGCCTACCTTGTCAAGATGCAGTCTGGGGAGGGTCCCCTGTTCAAAACAGACAGACTTGCTCCACAGCTGGCTGGAATAGGCTTCAAAAAACAAAAAGGGAGCTCATCCGACAGGCATTTATTTGGTTGAGACCAGGCATAACCAACAGCGACTGAAGGGCCCCCGCTCCCCTCCTTCTCAGAACTCCGCCAGAATGCTCTGGACCTGTTTGCAATGTTGCACTGTGGCTTTGTTTACACTGTTTATATTGTTACAACTATCATTAATATTATTGTACGGTTATTCATGTTATTGTGCATATGTTCCATGTTTCATGTATTATTCATATGTTCCATGTAAACCGCCCTGAGCCTCTGGGAAGGGCAGTAGGTAGGTAGGTAGGTAGGTAGATAGTTAAGCTTTGGGCTGATCCTGCGTTGAGCAGGGGGTTGGACTAGATGGCCTGTATGGACCCTTCCAACTCTATGATTCTAGGATTCTAAATAGAAAGAAAGAAAGAAAGAAAGAAAGAAAGAAAGAAAGAAAGAAAGAAAGAAAGAAAGAAAGAAAGAAAGAAAGAAAGAAAGAAAGAAAGAAAGAAAGAAAGAAAGAAAGAAAGAAAGAAAGAAAGAAAGAAAGAAAGAAAGAAAGAAAGAAAGAAAGAAAGAAAGAAAGAAGCCTGTAATTCATTGATTCTGCCAAGCAAGCAGCAGAAGTTCTGAAGGCTGAATTTCCTGCCTCTGCCGTTCTGCCGCATGAAATGAAGGGGTGGAAATGTATGACCAGTTCCTAGTAGCAGCCCTCAAATCTTAAAAAAGTCAAATGGCAAAATCTTATTTGATTATGTGATAAAACCCTGATTGGTTAAAACTTTGCTGGGTGTATGCCTCAGCCTAGGCTCCTAGCCAGGGCTTTATTTCAGCCAGACTACCCATGAGTCCAGAAGAAGGGAGGGAATGGGGTTCCAGCTGGGCAGGAGAAACCACGCTCAGAGCACAGGGTCTGGGACTTTTACCAGATTTTCATTCTGTCCCTCCGCCAGCCAACCTGGAAATGCCTTTTCTTCTCTTTTAGCAGTCCTGCTAGATGGGTGAAGCTAAGCGACAGAATCTTTCTCAAGGACAGGATGGGACAGACAGACAGACAAGGGAAGTGGAGCCCTGGCCTTTCCGGTCCTTGTCTGATCCACACTGCCCTGCTGGAATATGCCCAGCAGCTGGCACATGCACATCCAGCCACTGCAGCCATCACCTTCCCTGAGACTGGGAGCAGCATCTTCCCTGCATGGTGTTTAACCCCTTGTGGGCCGCATCCAAATGAAAGCTGCCTAGCGGACGGCTGTCGCAGCCACTGCCACCATCGCCTCGAGAGCCCCGCATGGCAGGACTGACCAGCAAGGCCACAAACTGAGTCACAAAAAGTTCTGCTTCTGCACAGCCAACATGGGAGGGATGACTGAGGGCTCAGGGAGTGACAGACCCAGCTGCTTTCCTGCTTCCTGCAGTTCCAGGGCTGAGAGAGATCACAGCTAGGAGCTCGGCAAGATGGAAGTTAAAAACACCGCCTTGCCATGAACTGGCTTTTTAAAAGTTTAGAGGTCACCTGTCCACAGAATTGATCAGGACAGCTCACAAAATGGAACATGATAAAATGGGGGGGGGGGGTACAAAAAAAGAGTACTAGAACAGCCCTTCTGGGCAATAGATTACAGAATATACATCTGTTGCTCAGAAGAAATCTGTCTGCTTCTAACTAGAAAGAGGATAAAAGAACCACCAACACTGGAGCCCTGCCTAGTTTCCTCTCTTCCTTTCTCAATTGTCTTACTGTTGGGAAACCCTTGAAACATTCTTCAGGCTTCGAGAAACCCCAGAAGTGGTGCAATCATGCAGAATAGGGTTGGGAAGTATAGCAGAGCTGTGGACATGCCCACCAGGGGCCCCTCCCCTCCCCACCCCGTCCAGGCCCATCAGTGGCCATTTTGGGAGGGTGGACCAGGTCAACATGACCATATATGGCCATCACATCACCTGACAAATGTTTAGCAAATTTAAAAAAATATATATAAAAAATTAACACCCACCCTTTTGGGAAACCTTTCCAGGGCCAACAAGAAACCAGAGGGTTGAGAAAGCCTGATTGAATGAGCCATATTTAGCTCCAACACCTCCTCTTTTTGTTCATCCCACAATGCCAAAATTATAGTCTTTTAGCTAAGGGCTTGCCATTCAGACTAGCAAGCCAAGAGCACTGTAGCATCTATGACCCTCTGCAAAAGCGCATACAAGAGCCTTCTCTGCTGTTGTTCCAGTGCTCTAAATGGACCCCCATTTAGAAGGTCAGCCCAGCCCCCTTATCTGCCTCTTTGTTGCTCCTTTTAGATTTCCTTTAGGAAGGGTTGCCAAACAGCCCTCTTTAAGAGTGCTGTTGAGGCCTCAAACATTTGACAGTGGTCAGACTGATGCAATGAAAATTATTTTATTGATGGCGTTTAGATGTGTTTTAGTGCTTTTACACTGCTTTTGGTCAGATCATAGTTTATAATAATGTGTATATAAAGAACCACCCAACTCTGATAAAATACTGCCTATAAAATGACTGGTGGTAAACTACTGGAGGAAAAAAGAGAACTGGCAAAGGGTTAATGCAAGCCATTGCAAGAAATTCAAGCATCTTTCAAAGGTATTTCTGACAAGCATCTTTTAACCAGTTTGCTGCAACCAACCTGCAGTTTCTATGGGAACACAGAGAACCAAGAACTAGCTTCAGAGGCATTGGGCGGCTTGCAATTCTTGGTGATCAGAATGGCAAATACTCCTGCTATTCCAAAATGTGATGGGCAACTTACACTCCTTTCAGGTGCAATTCAAGGTACTGACAGTCACATCAAAGCTCTTCATGGCTCTGTGGCCCCTCACATCTGCAGGACTGCTTGTCATGAGCAGCATCTTTTGTAGGTGCCACCTTCCAAAGAGACAAAATCAACAACTCTGCGTGCTTACACTTTCTCTGTTGCAGCCCCTGCCTTATGGGATGGCCCAGCTGATGAAGGCGGCCAGAAAGGTTTGTTTGTTTGTTTACTTGGATGTTTATACTGCCCATTCTTTACGGCTCTGGGTGGTTTACACGGAACACTGCATAAATTTACATGGAACATTATAACATTCTATAACATACAATTTTTTTCCTTGGTATTCCACAAACTGTGCAAAACTGAATTGTTCAGGCAATTTTCACACAAATAATAGGGCAACACTACAAGATGGTATTTTAGAAAGATGCTTTGATGAAGAAGGAGGAGGGAATGTGGACTACTCTACTACGTCTACTACATGCTGTCTGTCTGTTGCTGTGTGAGCCTGGTATGTATTCTCTTGCACCATTTAACATGTCATGTTGATGCTTTGCTTTTCCTCAGATTTCCACAGTCCTAATTTTGTCCCATGCCATGCTGGATGTTTGTGTATACTGACCCTGGGCAGTTTGCCTGGTGTCTCATTGAGAAAGTGGGTTTTATGTTTTTTATTCTTTTACTGTGTAAACCGCCGCGAGCCCTGCACTCTGTGAAGCACAGCTTTGAAGAGGTCTAAGAAAGGCACACGTACACCCTCCAAAAGTCATCTCCCTTCCCAACACTCACCCAGGAAGACCTGGCTATCCCCTTCACTGCCCAAACATTTCAGAAGCAGCCAGGGCAAATTTGGTTCTTCCAACTTTAACCAGCACATGCGTGTCCCAAATCCATCTCTTAAAGCCATGAAATGGAATTGTGCAATGTAAGATGAGCCCTGCTGGACTACACCAATGGTCCACCTACACCTACGTCCTGTTTGATTTAGTGGCCAACCTCTGGATCCTGGGAAGCCTGCAAGCAAGGCCTCTCCCTTTCTCCACTCTCTAGCACTAGTTTTCAGAGGGCTGCTGCCTCTTTATTCAACATGGATAAATCACCTGTCTTTGATTAACTTGTCTAATCCTCTTCCAAGCCAATTACTCATGGTGGTCACAAGATCATGTGCCAATGAAATTATTAGTGGAGTGATGAAGACTGTTAGCTTCTCTGGCCTCCTACTTTAACAGGGCACTGAGAAGATTTCTGGGGTACAAAGAAACGCTATGTTGACTTACACCCACTTTTTACTGACATTTGCATTGCTCTCAAGTTTGGATCACAGAATGTCAGAGAACCACCTCAAAACTGAATTAGTCACATAAGTAATCATAGGCATCCTCTCCCAAGCCTTTCAACAAACTCTATGGAGCTCCTAGAGGAAGGTTCAAGTATTCTTTTCCATGGGGAAGAAGAAGAGTTGGTTTTATATCCTGCTTTTCACTTCTCAAAGGGGTCTCGAAGTAGCTTACAATCGCCTTCCCTTCCTCTCCCCACAACAGACACCCTGAGAAGTAGGTGGGGCTGAGAGACCCCTCACCAGACTACTGTGTGAGAACAGCTCTTATCAGGACTGTGACAACCCAAGGTCACCCAGCTGGCTACATGTGGAGAGGCAGGGAATCAAGCCTGACTTGCCAGATTAGAAGCTGCCACTTTTAACTACACCATGACCCATTTATGCCCCACAACATTTCTAGGAAGTCTGAAGAATGCTGAGGTACAAATTTAAAGTTCTGTGAAGGGTTAGGGCAACACTGATGGGGGGAAGGAAAGGACAGCCACCCTATTTCAATGCCTTAAGTAACCTGACTACACATCAAGGCATGCAAAGCTAAAGGAAGACAAATCTAGAGAGTTATGATCCCATGTACAGTTCAGTGCAATGCAGAAAATTTTGCATTCCACTTATGTAAATATAGCCTATTTACCTTACACTTGTCAGAATTAATATTATGCAAGTCAATCATATTAGACAGGCTAAATGTACTACATGAAACATGGACAAACCCTACTGCTCATATATGACCCAGGCTTGTACATGTATATCTACCTTCTTTTGATAATGCTAATTAAATGTTGCTAACTATATTTAAATTATTTACTTAAATTTGAATCAGAAAGGTTTCCCATGCAATTTTTCTGGAATACCCACATCCCTGCTTCAGTGAAACGAAGTTTGAGTTCTGTAGCACCTTTAAGATCAACAAAGTTCCATTCAAGGTATAAGCTTAGGTGTACACAAACACTTCCTTGGAGACGTTAATAAGGAAGGACGGGTCTATGCATATAGGTAGAGGGTGAACAGCACAGCATAATAAAGGTGTTTCGCAAATGCAAGGAAAATACCGGAATTATGAGCTTGCTGTGGTCCTTGCGTGGTTGAAGTCCCCTCTCAGATGGTGTGACATTTGCCACTGAACCAAAAGGCCTGCTGAAGTCTTGTATTAGGAGCCCTTAAGTGTGCTAAACCCGGGTGCCTGCTCTACTGGGCTCCCCAAATGCTCTTAGGCCACACTGCCTGATGTGTGCACAAAGGAACAGGAAGGAGCCTCCCTTCATATTCTTAAGAGGGGGGGGTCCTATGGCACAGAACCTCCTTCAACCAAGAGGCCCAAGCACAGGAGCTCCTCAGATCACAAACAAAAGAAGTCCAAATGCCAGCTCGGCACCACTGGACTCAGCCATCTATCGCTGATATGAGCAAAAGCTAACCCCCCTGGATTTTCAGTGTTTTAAATAAAACGAAGTTTGAAAAGTTACCAGGCAGTCCTGTTCATTTCTTTAAACCCTACCTGCAACCCCTCATCCTCTCCACAGTGCTGCAAAGGGAACCAAAAGGTTTGCCTTCCTGGGGCCCACATTTTCCTGACAGTAGGTTATTATCCCAGACAGCAGTCAGTCAGTTTCTGCCAGTTGCCCCATTACACAAGGAACCACTCAGCAAACTCACACTTGCCAACATTACACAACATTACACAAGCCATCACGCACAGCCTGCCAGGCCTTCTAGCCTGAGCCTGGAAAACTCCCATAGCCCTCCAGCAATTGGGAAGACAGAGCAACAGCACCTGGCAGGTAGGAGAGCAACAAACGCCCCCTCCCCTACCATGGGCTTAGAGTATTTCCTTGCTTGCGTCATAACTTTAAATAGCCCTATCATTATAGGGAATTAGAAGAAGCCACTAATTTTCTTAAGGCGTATTACTTTTTATGACGTGTCTCTGCACAAGATGGAGTGATGTGAATGGGGTGAACATACCTAGGTCCTTCCGGTTTGAGGAGAAGCAGCAATGTCACCTCCAGCTCTTGTGCATGAGGAAGACAGAAAGGAACCCGGTTCTCTGGCACCTCAAACTTTGTCTCTGCTTAAGACCAGAATGACCTCACCCTGTTGGCAAAGCCAGGACAGCAGAAATGAGGAAGGGGGCTGCCTTGTGAAGAAGCATAAATCTGGCCAGGTACACCAGAAGGGAATCACCTGGGGTCAAGCTGTGGGTCTGGCTCAGACCACCCTTTGAAGTCCAGCTCCACATGTGGGAAAGCCATGGCCACCAGCAGCATTCCACACCAGGAGAACTCCATTAGGCCAAGATCAGCAACACTCCACACGTCCTCCTAGTGGAAAGAACGAAGGGAGCAGGACGTCACACTGGGAAGACTGCAGCCCAGCCCAGAGACCTTGGCATCCTGCACCCAATGTGAACTCAAAAACACCAGTCAGCCAGGGGTGACTGCTTGAACTCACACTCAAGGCGCCCAAAGTATATCCAGTGCGCCTCTGGGGGTGAAGCCCTTCCTCCTTCCTGCCAACAACTGGCACAACTTGTGCTCTGCCTCCTGCCGCTGAGGAATTGCCTTGCCTCTCGTGACTCCCCTTTTAAGGCCAGCCTTCACTTTTACTCCACCTCCAAGGACACACGTAAGGAAGGAAACGTTCTCCCTCGTTAAACTTCATCACATTCCAGCTCCAAAACCAAAGACAGACTGCTGGCTGGCAGAAAGCAGCAGGAGCCCTCAGGCTGCACATCTCCTGCCTGCTGCTTACTGCTGCCAGCAACACACGGCAGCATGGGAGAGGATGCGGGCAAGAGGGCAAAAGAAAGCGCAGGCGTGGCAGCTACTCGACCCAGGCCTTCCCAGGCACCACTCTCACTGGACCAGAGTGAATAAGAATCAGGGAGCAAGGCAAAAATCCAAGCAGATTTTTAAAAATACTATTTGAAGAAATTTTTAAAAATAGACTTAGTTAAGTTTATAGCTCAAGCAGGGGAGCGGAGGGGAGGGGAGGCTATCTAGTCCTACCCCCTGCTCAGTGCAGGACCAGCCTCAGGCATCCAGGAGAAGGATCTGTCCATCCGCTGCTTGAAGACCGCCAGTGAGGGGGAGCTCCCCACCTCCTTGGGCAGCCCCTTCCACTGCTGAACTAGACTCCTAGAATCCTAGAGTGGGAAGGGGCCACAAAGGCCATCTAGTCCCACCCCCTGCTCAGTGCAGGATCAGCCTCAAACATCCTGGAGAAGGATCTGTCCAGCCGCTGCTTGAAGACCGCCAGTGAGGGGGAGCTCCCCACCTCCTTGGGCAGCCCCTTCCATGGCTGAACTAGACTCCTAGAATCCTAGAGTGGGAAGGTGACCATGCAGGCCGTCTAGTCCCACCCCCTCCTCAGTGCAGGATCAGCCTCCAGCATCCAGGAGAAGGATCTGTCCAGCCGCTGCTTGAAGACGGCCAGTGAGGGGGAGCTCCCCACCTCCTTGGGCAGCCCCTTCCACTGCTGAACTAGACTCCTAGAATCCTAGAGTGGGAAGGGGCCACAAAGGCCATCTAGTCCCACCCCCTGCTCAGTGCAGGATCAGCCTCAAGCATCCTGGAGAAGGATCTGTCCAGCCGCTGCTTGAAGACCGCCAGTGAGGGGGAGCTCCCCACCTCCTCAGGCAGCCCCTTCCACTGATAAACTCTGACTGTGAAATCCCCCCCCCCAATATCTAGTCCATAGCGTTCTACATGTAGCTTAAACCCATTACTGTGTGTCCTCTCCTCTGCTGTCAACAGGAGCCACCGTCCTCTAAGTTAGCGATCCCCAACCTGTGGGCTACGGACCACATGTGGTCCGTCGACTAATTGGAGGTGAGCCGCGAAGGACGCCTTCTCCCCCCCCCCGGCCCTTTACTTCATCCCCCCCGGCCCTTTACAACACACTTTGGGTGTCCTTGTCTCCCATCACTCCTAGATGGGACTATCTCGTTGCAGAGAAACAAGCTCAGGGTTCCCATTGATTTGTCCTTGTCATGAGTTAATATTTCCATGAAAATAAAATGTTCCTTATGTTCATTGTCGTGGCGTGTCTGTATCTTATTTTGAAGGGAGGTTTAAACATTACCATAGCGACCAGAGTCAGAGAGCATTAAGGCAGTGGGCCTCAGTAAAATTGTCAAGCGTTGAGTGGTCCCCAGTGATAAAAAGGTTGGGGACCACTGCTCTAAGTGACAACCTTTCAAAGACAGCAGTCCTGTCCACTCCAATCCTCTTGGCCTCTTCTCCAGGCCAAACATTCCCAATTCCCTCAGCCTTTCCTCATAGGTCTTGGTCCTCAGGCCCTGGATCATTTCCATCGCTCTCCTCTGAACGCTCTCCATTTTGTCCACATCCTTTTTGAAACGAGACCTCCAGATCTGCACATAGAACTCCTGGTAGGGCCTGACCAATGCAGTATACAGTGGGATATGACATCTTGAGATTTTGATGTGATGCCTCTGTTGATACAGTCCAAGACTGCATTTGCCTTTTTTACCACTGCATCACACTGACTGCTCATAGTTCCCTATCCACCTAACCCTCTGAAAATCCATCCTACAGCCCTTCAGTTTGTCCAGACAGTTTGCTGTTGTGGTTAGGAATGCAGACTTCTAAACCAGGTTCGATTCTGCACGCCCCCACATACAGCCAGCTGGGCTCGCCACAGCACTGATAAAACTGTTGTGACCGAGCAGTGATATCAGGGCTCTCTCAGCCTCACCTCCCTCACAGGGTGTCTCTTGTGGGGAAAGGGAAGGGGATTGTCAGCCCCTTTGAGACTCCTTAGGGTAGAGAAACGTGGCATATAAGAACCAACTCTTCTTCAGTAATATCAGGGCTCTCTCAGCCTCCCCTCCCTCACAGGGTGTCTGTTGTGGGGAGAGGAAGAGAAGGTGACTGTAAGCTGCTCTGAGCCTCCGGGTAGAGAAAAGCAGCATATAAGAACCAACTCTTCATCATCATCATGGGGAAAGTTGTCAAAAGCCTTTCTGAGATCCCAGTAAACAACATCCACTGAATTTCCATGAACTAATAAGCCCATCACTTGGTCAAAGAAGGAAACAAGGTTGGTCTGGCAGGACCTGTTAGAGACAAATCCGGGCTGACTTCACCGGATCAGCAAATTGCTCAGATGAATCTGCTCCATTATCTTCCCTGCGTATGAGGTCAGACACACCGGCCTATAGCTTCCTGGGTCATCTCTCCTCCCATTCTTGAAGACTGGAATAACATTTTCGCCCCTCCAGTCTTCTGGCATCTCTCCAGTCCTCTAAGAGGTCCTAAAGACGATGGACAAGCTCTCCAGAAAGTACTTTGAGCACTCTCAGGTGCACACCCTCCAACCCAGGGCATCTGGACTCATCCAGGGCAGTGAGGTGCCTCTTGACCACCTCTCTGTCCATGCCAACCCCCCACCCACTATCTCTTGCCGACCACCATCCCTAGATGTGTCCATATTATTCTGGTGGGGAAACAGAGGCAAAATGGGTACTGAGCCTTTCTGCTTTTTCTCTGTTCTGTCAGAGTCTCTCCATCTTCACCCAACTTTAATTAAGATCACAGAGGAGGGCAAGTCAATTACCAAGCTAGAAATCGGAATTGAAGTGTGCCTTTGACTAGCCAAACTTACTACCCCAAAGGCTTTTCTTTTGATCATGGATAGGATTGCAATCATCCTGAAAACAGCTGCCTCTGCTGCTGATCTAGAAGAGTATCTAGTGGCCTTAACTGGAAAAGGGAGTTCCACCCATGTGGCATGATAGTTTACTATCCCTTTGGGCTAGGGACCTGTACAGAAATTGGTGATCCTCCTCCAGTTTTCATAACTCCTGCTCCGTTCTTCTAGGAGAATAGTAAATACTTTACAAAAGCATATTTGGGGGCAGCCGGGGGACATGTCATAACATAGAGAGAAGAAACAAAATCAGAAGCGGAAGAGTATGTTCACTGCTTGAACAATTCAACTGTTGAGGCACAAGCTCATCAGCTTCAACTCAAAACATTTCACCAGCAGCCCATTTATTTACTCACAGCTTGCTCTTCCTGCAGAGACTCAAGACGGATGACAAAATATTTATTAAATGCAGAGTACAACATCTAGCAAGCAGCGCACTAAGATTACAATTACAGCACTAGGAAACAATGTGAGCAAGACCAATTATTAACCATTAAACACCATAAACAATGCAGAGAAAGAATTTAAAAGGTAGAAGATATCAATGTATTAAAAGCAAGAAGATAAGACCATAAATAGAGCAACAAACTCGAGGGATAGAATGTGGCACCATAATAGATTCAAGCTGTCGCTGGACACAGAATCCTACTAGGTAATTCCTACATCATGGGTTAATTTGTCATATAAAAGCTTATTATTTGTTTCAGATTCCTGCAATACAATTCTTATTCCACATTCTGCAGGATGCCCCATTCTGTTGACTGCATTTGCTTACACTGCATAATCCATCTTAAGCCTCAGTGAGAAAGGTGGACTATGGATAAGAATCCAGCTCCTGACGATAACCAAGTTGCACCGTTCTGTACTGAGCAGAGTTTCCAGGCTGACTGCACGAGGAGACCCACACAGTGCATTAAAGTAGCCCGGCTGTGGCAAGGGTGTATGTGGCAAGGATTACTGTGGCAAGGGTGTATGTGACCAGATTAGCTGAGAAATGCCGTCTTCTGGACTAAATGAAGGAAGGAAGCGTCTTTTGCAGCTACCATTAACTTACTTTTCCAGCAGTAACGCTGAGTTCACTAGAAGGCTCTGAACTGCTTAAGCATGGATCAGGTGAACCGCACCAAATGTAGGAAGCACAATGTTCTTCAGGAGTCTGTTTCTACTAGTGTCCCCTTAGCTATTCAACCACAGCAGTCAAGCTCTAGCTACAGTGTCACCAGGCCATATAGATCAAGATATACAGAGCTGGTGACTGAACGGCCTAATGTAAGCGACAGTAAGAATGACGTAATACTGACTTGAAAAGTATGGGTTAAATACTAACACAAAGACACACACTTGTCACTCCATGCATTCCAGAAGAAAGTCGAAAGGCCCAAACCAAAAAGTTCCTTTTGCACTGCTAAGTTATCCTGAAGCATGTGATCCTCTCAGCATTCTCTGCCAACCAGCAGCAGACTCCCTAGCCTGCCACAACTGCAAGACCTGCAACTCTATCTCCATGCGCAGGAGAAGTGGCAAAAGTGTGGCCAGTCTGCAGGAATTCCAGACACTTCGGTATTTCTCGGTGGCAAGAAACAGCCAACACGAGGAGACAGGGAGTGTGCCTGGAAACTGAGGCTACACATCCAAGAGCTACACTTCCATGCCCGTTTTGCAAAGACAGCCAGAAATGTGTTCCTCCTCACTCAATGACTGAGAGAGTGGTAGATTATCAACAACTTGGGACAGGTAAGGCCATCAGCAACTCATACACTCACCTTGCTGGCAGTCAACTTTTGCTCACCAGGGAGGTCAATCCATCTGCAGTGCACTGACTCCCGGCAGGCAACTCTGTCCACGCTTAATCCACAAGGGTGCTTTGAAGAAGTTCCCAAAGAAGGGTGAAAACGGCCACTGCCTTCCCACACCACCAACAGCAGCAAGACACACACAGACACACACACACACACACACACACACACACAGCCTCCCTTCCCCCTCTTCTCCACAGCACAAAGCCGAGTCAGCGCCCGAAGCTGCTGAGCAGCTCTTTCCTCGCAGGAGCTCCTTTTGCACAGCCGTGCAAATCCACCCACTCATTCATCGGGGGGGGGGGGGGGGCCAAGCTGCCGTCCATGCAGGAAAGTCACCTTCCTGCAGCATCTGCCCACAGCATGCTCCGATTTGTGTGTGACGATTAGAAGTGCAGGATGCTCAGTGCCTGCCTGATGCCACAACCAGGCGGTTGACAGGGACTAAGCACACCCACGAAGCTGCCTTTTGCCAAATCTGACCCTCAATCCACCCACATCAGTAGCGTCTCTCGGACTGGCAGCTGCTCTCCAGAGGCTTGGGCAGAGGTCTTTCACAGCAGTCCTTTCAACTGAAGATGGTGCTGGGGAGGGGGGGGGACCTGGGCCTTCTTTAGGCCAAGCCTTTAAGCAAAAGCCCCTCCCAGCAAGTCAGTTTAGCTATATTTATTTTTCTGAACAGAAACTTCCACATTTTTCTGCTGCTTGGGGACAATGTCATTTTCCTACATTTACCCACAAAGGTTTTTTTTAACGGCAAGAAAAGTGAGTCCATTTGAGAAAACAAGCTCCTCCCACTTAAATCCCTCAGCCATTCAATGGAGGTGATCAGCATCCTTTAAAATATGTGAGGCGTCAAGGGATGACATTTATCGCTTCTCCACAGGGCTACATAAGTGGATGTTCTCCTTCGTCTACCTTGCAGGGAACAGATTCCCTGAGATGTTTCCAAACATGGCAATAACTCAACTCTACCTCTTTAACAGGCCCAAAGGAGACTTGGAGAAAAGGTGGTTGAGAGGGGACATGATAGCCCTCTTTAAGTATTTGAAAGGTTGTCACTTGGAGGAGGGCAGGATGCTGTTTCCATTGGCTGCAGAGGAGAGGACACGCAGTAATGGGTTTAAACTACAAGTACAACGATATAGGCTAGATATCAGGAAGAAATTTTTCACAGTCAGAGTAGTTCAGCAGTGGAATAGGCTGCCTAAGGAGGTGGTGAGCTCCCCCTCACTGGAAGTCTTCAAGCAAAGGTCGGATACACACTTTTCTTGGATGCTTTAGGATGCTTTGGACTGAACCTGCATTGAGCAGGGGGTTGGACTAGATGGCCTGTGTTGCCCCTTCCAACACTATGATTCTATAAGGCCACACATTTGTTCATATACTGCCCAAAGTCAGTGATGGGCTGGATGAGGGTGAATCAACTGGTGCTGAATCCACAAAAAATGAAGGTATGGTTGGCTGGGGACATGATAACCCTGTGCTCAATGAGATTGCACTCTCCTGAAGGGTCTCTGGGAGGCTCAGTATCCTTCCAAGTTTAAGGCAAAGTCCTTGTTTTGACCTCTGAAGCCCTAAATGGTACCTCAAGGACCACCTTCTCCAGCACTCTCTTCTCTACCAAGACTCTGAGGACACCAGGCTCTTCTGCTTCCAGGGCGGGCAGGGCCTTCCCTGGGGAACACCCTCTCCCCACCAAGGCTTGTGTGGAGCTGCCCGCTCATTTTTCAAAACTAGTTAGGCTCGTCTTAGTCAGCAGGGCTTCTAATGTGATCTAATCTGTTAATGAAGACAGAATACAGAGTCAGCTTCTTGTTTTCCATCTTTGTACCAATTAAAGTGGTTCAATTTTATTGTACACATTTCTATAGTGCATCTTTGTTCAAAACAGTTTCCCATGTATGAAATAAGTTCTATAATATAGCACAAGCTTTTCTCAACCCCTACCCCATTTTTCCCAACAGAAAAACTGGGAAATTTGGGGGAACGCTGGAAAACCATCTTTTTTGTTGTTGGAATGAATGAAAGATGAGCTTTTATCAAAATGTGCAAAATGAGGATTTTTATGCAAGGCCACCAGCACAGGAGGTGGAAAGCACCATCAAGTCAAGGTTAATTTACAGCGGCCCCAGACCAGAGATGTACAGAGGCAACATCAGCATTGCCTGTCTTTGTGGACTGAGCCCTGGACTTCATTGGCCCACGGTCTCCCATCCAAATACTGACCAGGGCTGACCCTGCTCAATAGTTTGCAGCAGCAGCTAATGATAATTCATTCATAGGTGCCCTGCAAACACACAATTTCAATTTTTTGTTTAAATAATTTTGGCAAGTTAATATTTTTATTTTATTTATTCCAAAAAACAGAAAAAAGAAGACGGGAATTAAAACCCAGCAACTAGATAAGTTTTTAATTATTTTGGGTGGGGGGAATACATAAAGATAAAAATATAACAGTGGTAGCAAATCTACACATAAGTTTCAATAAACAATTTTCAAATATCTAAGCCTCTATACAATTGTCGTCTATATGCCATGAGTTCAAATATTGATACAGTTGTAAAGTCCACAATTCATTGATTTAATGGAGGTTATACTGTTATGTTTAACAATGTATTATTGGAAAGTCCAGTGTTTCCAGGGTTGCAGACTTCCACTCTGAGAATTGGAGAGGTTTGTTTGTTTGTTTATTGTATTTATATAACGGCCTCCCCTGAGACTCAGCCCCCTGAGGTTGGGAAAGGGACAAACTTACAGATGACTTTTAGGAGCTTCTCCTTACGAGCTCCCACCACAGCCTCAAAGCTGCCAACTGGAAACTTATCCAAGGTATTCTGGAAACCAGTCAGATTCCACAGGTGAACCATTTTAACCAGTCCCTCATCACTGCCACATTCACCCATACCTCAAATAGGCAATGGGCAATTTAGGATGTAAATAATAGCAAAGGGGAAGTTTCCTGCATTAAGATGCAGGTAGTTAGCAAACAAGCCAAAGATTAGGAGAAAAAAAAGAGTGCTTTATATGAGATGAGTTAGTTTTCTTCCAGAATTTTGTTCCAAGAGCCTTGTTACAGAAAAGGCATAGATGTTCATAGAATCATGGAATCATAGAGTAGGAAGGAGCCTACAGGCCATCTAGTCCCACTCCCTGCTCAGCACAGGATCAGCCCCCAGCATCCAGGGTAAGAATATGTCCAGCCACTAAGGTTGAGTGCTTCAGCACAGTTCAACTGCCTTGGCAATCACCGAAGCCTGAGGCACCCAGTGCCACAGAGAGGTGGGACGGAGGCGCCAGCTAGCACGCCACCGTCCCTCCTCTCTGCGCCGCAGCACTGGCCTCCTAAGCGCCGACTCGGGCTTCAGTGATTGCTGAGGCGGCCAAACCATGTCGAAACGTTCAATCCTACCAGCCACTGCTTGAAGATCGCCAGTGAGGGGGAGCTCCCCACCTCCTGAGGCAGCCCATTCCACCGCTGAGCTAGACTCCTAGAATCCAAGAGTAGGAAGAGGAACCATCTAGGTCCATCCAGTCCCACCCCCTGCTCAGCGCAGGATCAGCCTCACGCATCCAGGAGAAGGATCTGTCCAGCCACTGCTTGAAGACCACCAGTGAGGGGGAGCTCCCCACCTCCTGAGGCAGCCCATTGCACTGCTGAAGCTCACTCACCGAGTTCACTTCTGTGCTCTTCCTAAACCAGGGGTAGTCAAACTGCAGCCCTCCAGATGTCCATGGACAACAATTCCATGTATTGTAGTCCATGGACATCTGGAGAGCCGCAGTTTGACTACCCCTGTCCTACTCCCTGCTGGTCCCTGCTGGTCCATCAGCATGCACCGCAGGCCTTTTTCCTGAGCCAAGCATGCAAAGGGAATATCAGGCACCCACTGGCAGCTCCGTGAAGTCAAGATGAACCAAGCCATGTTCAAGGTTCAACGAAGACTGCACAGGACTCTTCTCTCTGCACAAGTCCTTTTGGGAGGCAATGTTCCAAGGGTTTCTTTTGTCCAGCCACAGGAGAAACAGAAGCCCTGGGTTCATCAGCAGACCACAAAGAGGAGGTGGCCATTTATTATAATCCTCTGCCAATCCGGAATTCATTCCAGCCTCTCTCCCCAGAGCTGTCCTTGGCTCTGCAGACCCAGCTGCCTACAACCAGCAAGGAACAGAGTGGTACACATCTCTGTACAGAAATGGGATTCACAGAGCCACTTTCTTAAGGGAGACTGACATAATTGTGTGTTAACACAATGACTCATTTAACAGAGGAGTGCTCTGTCATGTCAGTGCAATCTAGAGATTAAATTGCTTCATCTACCCATCCAAGCTTAAAAGGTTACAGGAGCATGTCTTGAAAAAACACCTAATTACTCATCATGGCTTCCACTGCACAACACTGCAAAGAAGAGGTGAGGAGATTCAGCTGAGCTTTCAGGGATTAGAACCACTAAACAAAGGATGAGAGTGGCCAAAGGCTGAACTGGTCCCCTGACCAGGCAGGCAGGTGCCAGCAAGGCCACCATTCATGCCCCTCTCAAAGGCTACTGGAAAGATGAGCCAGCCCAAGAAGGCAAAGAATGCCCTCTCTGCAGAGCTTTTCTCCCAGCAACATCCAAAAGGTTGACTTTGAGAGGCTGTTAGGCCCAAAGAATTCATCCGGAGGAGAAGAAGAGTTAGTTCTTAAACGCCGCTTTTCTCTACCCGAAGGAGTCTCAAATAAGTTTACAATCTCGTTCCCTTTCCTCTCCCCACAACAGACACCCTGTGAAGTGTGTGACGCTGAGAGAGCCATGGATGATGAAGATGAAGAAGAGTTGGTTCTTATATGCTGCTTTTTCTTTACCTGAAGGAGTCTCAAAGTGGCTTCCAATCACTTTCCCTTTGCTCCCCCCACAACAGACACCCTGTGAGAGGGAGGGGAGACAGAGAGAACCCTGAGATTACTGAAGAACAGTTGGTTCTTATATGCCGCTTTTCTCTACTTATTGTTATTTGTATTTTGAATTGTAAGTTGCCATGAGCTGGCCTTAGCTGAGAGTGGCAACTAATAACTTAAATTTTTTAATATTAAAATATTACAAAACTGTGTTCAGTTTTGGGCACCCCAGTTGAAGAGGGATGTAGACAAACTGGAATGTGTCCAGAGGAGGGCAACAAAGATGGTGAGGGGTTTGGAGACCAAGACATCTGAGGAAAGGTTGGGGGAGCTTGGTCTGTTAAGCCTGGAGAGGAGGTGACTGAAAGGGGGTCTGATAACCATCTTCGTATTTAAAAGGCTGCCATATAGAGGATGGAGCAGAGTTGTTCTCTCATGCCTCAGAAAGATAGACCAGAACCAATGGGATGAAATTAATGCAAAAGAAATTCCGTCTAAACATCACCGTATAAAATTCCTGACAGTTAGAGCGGTTTCTCAGTGGAACTGGCTCCTTCCAGAGGTGGTGGGCTCTCCATCTTTGGAGATTTTTAAGCAGAGGCTAGATAGCTTCTGCATGGCCAGTTTCCCAGCAAGACATTCAACATTAAGAGGCATCATCAGCCCATTCAGGCTGATCGTGCTGGTTCCCAATGTCTCGCCCCAAGTCACAGCAAAATTTTTCCAACACAAGGTTTTTTTAATGGATTGACAAATCTTGCAGTAAGTTTTCAAATTGGCCATGATGTCTTTATTTCCCACACACCCCTTTTCCCTTAGAGTGTAAAAATCACCCTGAAGTAAGCAGGCCTTTGGAAATCGTGGCTAGACACCCTGAACAGTCCAGGCGATTCATTTCATGAAGGCTCCGAATAGGGTGTTTTTAGCAACGCTGCCACAGTTCAGGAACTCCCAGCAACCAGGGGGAGTCAGGAGGCCACCCGAGCTCCAGCAAGACCTCCTTGAAATACCTGTTGTTCCACTGCTGGCGCGCGCACTAGAACACGGCTCCTTTTTCTAGATTACGGCTGTTTCTTGGTGAGGGGAGCCTTTTTAAGCTTCCTCGCTTTACCGGGGACGGGGGTTGGGGGTTCACATGCACCTGTTTATTTCTTCTGCTACTGCAGCAGACACATTGCTTTGATGCAAGAGAAATGAACATCTTGAATGTTGCAGAGTGGCATTCCAGAGGCCTTGCCCACACATCCTTAGGGACTGTGTGGGAAGAGAACCACACCCACAAAGGCTGGGGAAAGCCTTTTGGGTGTGCTGCTGGGCCGACACATCAGTATCTAATGCAGATGTTGGTACAAACAGTCAAATGCACTAAACAGGGCATATCTTGATTCCCCACAAGCTGTCGAAGAGTTCTCTCAACTGAGCAGACAAAGCTACTCTACCCATCTACCCCCTACAAACAACAAGGATTTCCTCGCAGTCATATTGAGATGTTTAACCCCTTGTCTGGATCCTCGCAAGGAAGCAACCCAGCTTATACCATTGTTCTCTTGTCCTCCATTTTATCCCGGTAAGGTAGATTAGGCTGAGAAAAGAAGAACGGATCACATCTCTCACTTCCATATCTGAGTGAGGATTAGAACCTGGGTCTTCCAGCTCCTCATCTGACACTCCAATCACTACACCAGGCTGCTTGGAGACCAGCAGAAGGTCACCACATGGAGATGGAAAGTAACTGGAGTTAATTTTTTCCCCCAGAAGACTTTCTTAATGGAAAAGTTGGCCGCTGTGAAATATTCTTTTGGAATGAGCAAAATGCCTTGAGACAACATTTTGCTCACTCCATGTAGAGTACTGCAAGAACTTACAGCACATAACCAATGACACACAAGAGGAGGACAGCAGATGGCAGTTCTGTGGTAAAATGAGTGGGAGGCAGCCCGCAACCCACTGGGAACCCCAATACGTTATATAGTCCAGCATGGCAAGTGAAACATGGTGGGAACGATCCAGAAATGGCACAGGAATTCTTGTGAGCCACGGTGCTGTATTTCCTTAGACTTGTTTCTGTAGTTAGAAACCATCCTGCTTTAGGGCTACAATCCTGGATTAGCCCAGTCCTTTTCCACTTCTGAACAGGTTACAACAAATCCGTTGCAAACTCCTGATGCATTTCCTTTGATATCTTCTTCAAACAGAGGAGCGCTTTGCTCTCCTGATCCGGGGCTCTCAGCAGCTTTTCTGGGCTTCTTCACACCCGCCAGTGGCTGTTATTCTTGAACTACAACAGTATCCGTTTCAGAGCATAAGCCCATCTAAGCTTCCTGGAAGCCTCGCCAGGGAACCATTCCAGCAGGCCCCCTTTTTGTTCCACGAGGCCAGGAGGCACACGCAGTGCCTGTATCAGGTTCCCCCTTTGGCCGAAACAACAGCACAACACAAGTGCGCCATGAGTGCCTTTCATGAAGATACCTGTTCAGAATCTCCCGCACTAGGCTCCATAGATAGGAGTCTGCCCACAACTTGGGTGGGCAAGAATCTCTCTGCAACCACCCCTGCAGACTTCCTAGTGTGGACACAGGAACAGCCAGTGGCCTGGAGGGCCTCAGAGAACCACAGTTTGCCTCATGTACAGGATCACTGCTCTGCTGCCACCAACAGCTGCAGGCTGTACAAACAGCTGAGCATCGCCCCAACAACCAAGGCAGATGAACCTGAACCATTCTTGGAATCCAGGGAAGCTTTCAAGTGGGCAACATGTGGCTTTAAAATATGTAACTGAGACTGTGGAACTGAGGAGACATTTCCACATGTTGCCCACATTCAATGGTTTTGAAAGAAATGGGTGTGCCACAACATCTGATTGTTTTGATGAGCAACTCATACTTTGGACAAGAGTCTACGTTCAGACAGAATAGGGAGAAACAAAATGGTTTCTGATTGGCCAAGAAGAATGAACATTAGTCTGTGAAAGGGTCCTTCTCCCCTGAGGGAAGACATCTTGTGGTGATTTCCACCATTCGCTTTAGGGAGGCAAGAACTCTTTTTTCCCCTTCCTGTTGCCTGTGGTGGGAGACACCCCTTCCCCAGTTCAAGTACTCCAACAGCTGGTACTAACTACCATCCTATAATAAGCTTGAGAGGAACTAATAACATTCAGCATGGTTTATCCATAACACCACTATAGAGGGAGAAATACCCAGAAAATATATACTTATATAGACTAAAAATTCTTTCAATATTAGACTAGCAGAAGGAAATGGGAATTAGGCAACGACTAGGGAGGGATGAATATGTCTTCCTATACCTCAGGTAAGAAGAACCCTTCACAAGTAAAAGACTAATGGCCGTTCTCCCCCTGAGAGGGAAGACATCTTGTGGCACCTCCCATACCAATGTCCCTAGTAGGGGGTGTCACGGTCCTTGTCCTGAATAACTTGTTGTAGGACTAGTCTGTCAAAGGCTGCATCCAGAGAGCTGTAAAAGGTGATCTTGTAATGTCTAACGAAAGTGGATACTGATGACGAAGTTGCTGCCCAACATATTACCTCGAGCAAAGCCGTGTAATTGAGTGCTGTGTTGGTTGCCGCAGTGTGTATGGAGCATGCTGTAATCCCTGCTGGCACTGGGATGCCCCAAGCTCTATATGCCTCTACAATACAGCTCTTCAGGCATCTACTTATGGCAGACATTTTCATGCCCTTGTTGCGTGGCATGGTGGAGATGAATATATGTTCATCTCTGCAAAACATCTCAGTCCTTGTCAGATACATCTTCAGTGTGCGTCTGACATCCAAGAAGTGCCATGTTTTCTCCTTGGGGAGTTTCAGGTTTGGACAGAACATTGCAACATATTTTTTGCCCCCTGTGAAAAGTGAATTTATCTTCGGCACAAAGGTGGGGACCGTGCGTAGCGTCATCTTGTCTTTGTGGAACACACAGAAGTTGGGATTACTAGACAGGGCTCCAATTTCTGATACCCTTCTTGATGAAGTAACCACAACCAAGAATAGAGCCTTCATTCTGAGGAGTTTAAGGTTAACTTCCCTAATTGGTGCAAGTGGTGGTTTTGTGAGTGCATCCAGTGCTATGTTAAGCATCCAATTCTGGAATCTGTGATGTACCGGGGGATCTTTGAACACTACATTTTTTAGGAATTTAATATCATGAAGGTGTTGAGATAGAACTCCCCCCCCCCAAAAAAAATAACCTTGGCAGGACAGTGGTGAGTGCTGCTACTTGCCTGTGAAGAGTGGATGCTCTGAGGCCTTGGTCTACCCCGTCCTAAAGAACTCTCAGAAAACATCCCCTCCTTTTGGGGATAAATGAGGGACTGTTATCCAGAGGCACCAGCGGATGGTTTTCCACGTATAATCATATATCCTGTTGGTAGAGGATTTTCTGGCCACCAGCGTAGTATTTATTTTGTTAGATTTTTATACCACCCATCTCGATAACCCAGCTCTGGGCAGTATACAACATGGCATATTAATACAATTAAAAATTAAATTTGATTAAGATAATCTAAATACATTTAAAACAAAATAACAGTAAACAACTTCAGGTTTTTAAAAAAATCAAGCGTTGACTATTTAAAAACTGGAAAACTCCAACTTAGTGTAGTGGTTAGGACGGATTGCCGACTTCTAATCTGGCGAGCCAGGATTGATTCCCCGCTCCCCAGCAGGATGACCCTTGAAATTGGTCAAGATTTTTTCCCCTTGGCTCCAGCATCAATCAAAAGGGAGACTGAAAACAAGAAACAGAATGAAGAGGAGACTGGAAAGGGTGGCCGTGAAAGAACTCATGATGTTAAGAGTTTTATGGACCTCCCAAAAGACAAATACGTGGGTTCTAGATCAAATCAAGCTTGACCTCTCCTAGAAACTAAAATGGCCAAATTGAGGCTATTCTATTTTGGTCACTTTACAAGAAGACCAGGGTCACTGGAAAAGACAATCATGCTGGGAAAAGTTGAAGGTAGCAAGAAAAGAGGAAGACCCAACAGGAGATGGACTGACTCAATCACGGAAGTCACAGCCCCCCATTTGCAAAGATCTGAGTGAGGCTAATTTAATGATAGGGCACCTTTGCAGTCATTTTGCAGTCATTAATTTACAGGGCGGTCATAAGTCAGATGCAACTTGACAGCACATAAGACATACACCACTTTATACAGGTTCCAGTTTCTCACATTTCTCACTTCTAACAGGCACTCATGTTGTTGGATGCCTCTCCACCTGAATAGCCAAGCCCAGCCTACCTGTCCTTGGAAAGTCAACCAGCAACACCAGAGGAAGAGCTATTGGCATACCTTTGCCTCCATTCCTGCTCAAATGATGAGTTTAGTCATGTTGGCTCTACCAGTTCATCCTCTCCATGATGCTAAAACACAAGATACCAGGTGGGATTGTGGAGCAATTATCTGCATATGCACAACTATGCCATCTCACTGAATGAGGAAAACGAGAATTTTGTGTAGAGACCCTCCACACACATACTTTTTTCTTCTCAACCAAACAACCTCTTGTATAGCACAGCTGGCCAAGACTGCCCATGTACCCAAACTCCCACCACTTCTGATCCCAGGTTAAAAGACTTTTCCCTGCCCAGTTAGCTGACCCTTCCTTCCTTCCCTTCCTACCAGCTGTTGGAGTACCTGAGTTCAAACAGGGCATACAGCAGCTTTCATCCTGACTGTAAGCCAGAAGTTCACCATTAAACCAACTCTTTTCCCAGAATATTATTAAGTTAGAATTGAGATATCAAATACTCATTGCTGCCAAGGGATTCCTTATGTGTGGTCCTGTTTATTGTTAAATCATACCAAGTGCAGAGGGATTCACCTGGAAGTATGCCAGAACACCAAAAGTGCAACCCTGCTCCCATTGTAAGAGTCTGGCATAGCAGCATAGCATTTTGAGAAACTGGTACAATACCAATATCAGGGTCAATAACATGGTACCTGTGACCTAAGAGATTGCCAGCAATAGTAATTTGCTTCATTTAAAGAACCATACATTTTGGAGCTCATATTCTGTTTCTCATGTGGCAGCGACATGATAAACCTAACCCATTCTTTCCTGCCTATTATATGCCTGAAGGATCTACAGGTAACAGGCCCAATCTCTAACAGGCCCAAAGTGAAGGAAGGGCATAAACCGAGGTTTTTGCCAAGGCACTACCCACTGGCACCATCACCACCGACTTACAAGGGTCTGCCTGAGAGTTACTTCAGGGACCTGCTGTGTGTCTTGCAAAGAGGATTGCCACTAGCGTTGTGTGTTTTGGCGCGGTTCAGCCACCTCAGCGATCACTGAAGCCCAAGGTGGCTCCATAACAACCTATGGATGTGAAACCTGGACCCTGAAGAAGGAAGACAGGAGGAGAATGGTGTCAGAGCTAAGAGATGACCAATCTGGGATCACAAAGAGAGCTGGAACTACCAGCCAGTCACATTTTTATTAAGTACAAACAGCCCGCCCCCAAGAAACACACACACAAGAATCTCAGAATACTCCTCAGCCACCTGCTATGTGCTGAACAGGTGACTCATCCCAAGCACAACAGCAACTGCATTCTGCCCAGAGAAAACTAGCTGATACCCATGACTTTTTCTGGATGCTTGTTGCACACCAATTATCCTCACAGAGCTTAAAGGCCCGTTTATCAAGGTGGCACTAGATCCTCTCCCTTGATCCATGTGCTGCTGTCCTTAAGGATTCCGGCAGCCCAACAAAGCAAGGCACAGAGAGTCATTTCACCATGGCAGCATTTGGAAAGTAGAGGTCACTTACATATCAGCGACACAGTATAGTGGAGAACTGAACACAGAACTGACTGTGAATGTTTCTTTCACCCAATGAAGAAGGCAAGACTGTGGGACATTTGGGGACTCTCCAAGCCAGAATCCCTGGAAAGAGGACAGAGATTGCTCCTTCTGTGTCTTGCGGTGAGGGAGTGCCCACCAGCCTCAGTCTAAAGACTCTACTGCCAAGGCCAGGCAGGTAACAGAAATATCCACCACTAGAATTTTTTAGCAGGTAACCTTGGGAGGGAAGGAATAAATCTTCCAAGTGTTCAGCATGAAACCTCAGCACGGTTGCCCACGTGTCTTTCTTCCAGAGCTGAGGAAAAGCAAGTAAACTTCCCTTCACCTGGTCCCCTGGCACTCTTGTCTCCTGGTCCCCCACAACACAATCTTCCTGCTTTGCAGTCTGAGGCTGCTCTGCCTTCAGGACTGGGCAAGCTTTGCACAGAAGCAGTTCTTCTAGGAGGGGGAATAGTTCAGTGTGTTGCCTGGGGGATCTTCATCATTCAAAAAATTTTCTTCTCTGAGCCCTGGCTGGAACAGACTAAGTTAACTGTGGAGAATTAACCTTAGTATCTGAAAGGCAGAGCGGGCAACAGTGCCCCGGGCAGGGCCACAGGGCCATTCATGGCTGTTGTAGTAGGCCAAGATGTCAGAGTTCCTTGATGGCCGGTGTCCCATTGGTCAGCCCACCACTTCCCGAGCTACGGGAAAGGACAGGGGAGCTCTATGTGCCCACTGGGGATTACACTGTTCCATCCTGTCACTCTGTGGGCACTGGGAAAATGTCCCTACCAACCTTCATGGCACACAGGGAGATCTCACTCACCAATGGTGATGGCCCCTTCACAGGCCTCCTGAGCATGCATTTGAGCTTGGCCCCAAAACACAATCAGCCAGCACTGCCTCCTTTAGAACCTGAAGGGCTCCCTGCTCACTCTTGTGAGGTGGCGGCTGCTGCAGGGTAGGAAGACTTGGGATGTCCTTCTGCCTCACTGTCAGAGACAGCCATCACCACTTCTCCCGCAGCTGAGGCTGAAAAGTAGGGCAAGCAAGCTGCAGAAGCCATGGTCCAAGCTAAAGCACTGGAAAGAGAGAACATTAGGCTTACAGAAAATAGTAGAAGAGGTAAAAGGGGGAAGAAATGACTTAAGAGCTCACAAACAAAGGATCAGAGGACTGTTCTTACCCTGATCCTGGCAGCAGGCAGAAAGAAGCTGAGGACAGTGGGCACTCTGGGCCCACCTGGAGGCAGAACAACCAACTTCCACTCCCCAGGGATGATAAGTAGGAGAGCACCCAAATGTCTGTGTGTCAAGTGAAGGAAGAGAACTTCTTGCCCTCTCCAAACCCAGCCCCAAATCACCTAACTCCACTTGCTTTTAACACAACAACTTCCCTTCCAGTACTTACTCATTAAGAGCCTCCTAATCCAGTTGAGCATGACCTACCCATCCAGCCACCCCACAGCACATGGCCTTTAAAATCACACATAGGGAAGCCACACTACCTAGGAATGCCATGTGCAAGCAGCATGTTCCACAACCTTTCCCCTCCCACAGGAGTGGAACACATGAGTGAGAGAACATGGGGTGCTTCCAGCTCCAGCATGCTCATGAGCTGCCCCTGGCTTAGGCACTGCAGACCTGCCTGCGCTTCAAGCAGGACTACTCTAATGTACACACACAGAGGTATCTCAGAAGCTTCAACTGGTACAAAATGCAGCGGTGAGACTATCAGAAATACTGCTGGAATAGCCGGTTAATGCAGCTGCAAAAACAAAAAAAGAATCCTCCCAACTTCTTAGCTTAGATCAGTGATTCTCAACCTGGGGATCAGGACCCCTTTGGGGTCAAACGACCCTTTCACAGGAGTTGCAGCAGGGCTGTTGCCACTCCTCCTGCAGGTGCCCACGCTTGGCCCCCAGCCGCTCCAGCAGCACCCCGGGAAAAAATCATTTTATATACAATCATGAACAATGGATCGTCACGCCATTGGTCAGTTTCTCTTTAATTTCTGTGAAAGAACACTTGCATAATTTTATGGCTGGGGTCACCACAACATGAGGGTCGCAGCATTAGGAAGGTTGAGTATGACTGGCTTAGGTCATACCACTATTTATTTTATTTATTTATTAATTATTAAATTTCTAGACTGCCCCTATTGGCACATTCCCTCTTCAAGTGAAGGAAGTTTACAACATTGTTAAAAATACAGTAACAGTTAAAATCATTGAACAACATTAAAACAATTAAAATAGGTTAGACAAGTAGCCTGCCAGAAAATTGGTGATATCCCCAATAGATTCTTCGGATTGGGGCAGGCCATGGGATACTGGGTTGCATTGGGGGAAGCCCTTTATTGTTCATATATTTATTTGTCGGAACTGGCCTCAACCATGAGCCCGGTGAAAGAGTCTTGCTGGCCCTACAGAACTGAGTTAGTTCTGTTAGGGCCCTGATGTTCTCGGGGAGTTTGTTCCACCAAGCAGGAGTCCTGGTCGAGGCCAGTTAAATCAGGAAGGTCAGGAAAGCTCCCACATTTCTGGCATTCCATTAACGGGAGCATTATCATAAATGAAATAGGGCTATATCATAATGTCATGGTTTAGGAAAGTATGAAAACAAAGGCATTGGACCTAACAACAATTCTACTGTGGATAATATGTACGCTCTTGTTCTCACTACATGGCATTCTACTTAAGCAATAACAGGCTATTTGACTACATTGTGTAACCCAATTTGAAAATTGGTGGGAAAGCTGGGCTATAAATGACGTGGTCTGATAAGTATTTGTTTGTTTACATCTCAAGGCATATTCCCACATGCCAGCTTCTCAGACAGCCTCCTCCTTAAGGAGAACTTCCTTCACACTGTCCATACAGTAGAGGCAGGGCCCAGCATCTCCCCTGCAGTTGGTCCTTTTGAACAGCTCGACAGGGTGTGTGCAGATGGTGTCTTCGTGACCTACATCTGGGAAACTGTGCAACTAAGTTCTATTCCAACCTAATTGAGGAGGTGTAAATGTAACTAAGTTCTATTACAGAGGGCAATTAAGGAGGGGAGCCACTGGGGCAGATTCTGTAGCATGTGGTTGTTTTGTAATGGACTCTAATCTGTGTCTTTGCAGCTTGTTGCTGTGTTGCTAGCCACCTTGAGACTGAGGAAATAAGGTAGGCCATAAATATTTTTAACACATAAATGTTCTTGAAGCAACCACTGTTCAGATTTCGGGAAGCACAATTAAAGGTGTGGCTGTAAATATACAGCTTTTCACTCAAGGGTCTCCATGGAACCCGGAAGCAGATATCCCAGCAGCCCCTTTCAACATCTCACTGGCCTCCAAAGGAGAATTCCACAGCAAAAATGTCAGGGCCATAAGCTCAAACACACCACTGGAGGGTTCTTGGCAATGGACTCCAGAGGAATTTCTCACAAGATTCACTGCTAAAAATTGGAAGAGACAGGCCGGGTGTCCTACCCAGCTGGGCAGGCAGGGTACTAAGACGGAATCAGCACCAGAGGGGAATTCAACAGGAAGCTGGACCAGGCAGAGAGCCTTCTCTGACAGATAAAAGCAGCAGCAGTTTAACTGGAGAAAAGAACAAACACAGAAGTCCCCCTTATAACCTGTGGAATCCAGTCAAGTCACAGAACTGTAGTTAGGTTGGGACCTGCAGGCCTCCAAAAAACAGAACTTCTCATAGTAACATTTCCCAAGTTTGGCAGCATTTTTTCCTCTCTCGGAGGTTCTGTATGGCCAAAAAGCCACATACGCCAGCAGTCACAAGATGTGTGCTTTCCAGCTGCACTTTCCTCATAACCAATGCAAAGCTGGAACAGCCTGGTGCAAGGCATGCAGGACACCAAGCTGGGAGTGCGCTGCTAGAAAGCGTGTCCCTTGCAAGTCAGGTGGGTCACCATGCTGGTCTCGAGCAGCAGAACAAAGTTTGAGTCTAGGGGCACCTTTAAGACCAACAACAAAAGCTTATACCTTGAAAAAAACTTTGGTTGTCTTAAAGGTACCACTAGACTCTTTAGTGTCAGCTATAATTACAGAGACTTTTAAAATGCAGCTGTTGCTAAAGTCAATATTCTGGGGCACCTTCCTGGGAGGTCAGTGCCCCCTCTCAGCAATCTTTACAGGAGACCCTTCTGCATGTTGCCCAATCAGTAGTCCAGGCAGTTACTTTGTGAAGCAGAAGATGGAAAAAACAGGATTTATTGTGTGAACCCCCACCTGTCCTTTGTAGGACACTGGGCTGAAAAGTTTAGGGAGAAGTTGGATCTTATATGCTGCTTTTCTCTACCCAAGGGAGTCTCAAGGCGACTTATAATCACCTTCCCTTTCCTCTCCCCTAGAGTTGTGCACGGCGGCATCAGAATCGGCCATTTTAAGCCGATGCAGCCAGCGCCACACAGTGGGGGGAGGCGCAAGCACCTGTGCGTAACTCAGTGCGCACACGCCGAGTTACACACCAGTACCTGCAGCTCCCCCCTGCATGGTGCGGCGCTGGCTGTGTCCGCCTGGAATGGCCGATTTGGATGCTGCCGCACACAACCCTAACAGGCACCCTGTGAGATGGGTGAGGCTGAGACAGCCCTGATATTACGGCTTGTTCAGAACAGCCGTATCAATGCTGTGGTAAGCCCAAGGTCATCCAGCTGGCTGCATGTGGAATTAGAAGTCAGTGCTCCGAACCAGAACCACTACACCTACACCAAGCCGGCAATCAGGCCAGAACTCACTGGCTGAACACCTGCTTGGCATGCAGGAGGTCCCAGGATCTATCCCCAGGATAAGGGAGGAGGTGATTTGAAAGGCCTCCACCTGAGACCGCGGAGAGCTGCTGCCAGTCTGAATAGACAATGCTGACCTTGATGGACCAAAGCTCTGGCTCAATATCAGGCAGCTTTATGTGTTCATTAGAGCACATGCCATATCTTCATTTGCACACGGCTCATTACCCATATTGACTTATCTGGTGGAAACAAGGTGGGCCATGTCATTATCACACATAAGAACTGAGGCTCCACATACATGTGCACTGAAAGCCAGAGGGCAGGAATAAGGGCTGCATCCCATGTGAAAAGAAGTTGTGAGCTCACTGGTGCTGCACATCACCACCAGCTCCTGTAAAGAACCCTGTGTCTGAAGCCTACATGCAGCTGAACTCTGAGAAGAAAAACTTGATAGCTATGGCTAAGGAGCGTCTACTCAAAGGAGGAAGCAGACAGGCCCCTGACCTCAAAGTTGCACAACAGAAACAGCACCTTCTTTCTAAAGTACTTATCTGATTCCCCCCCCCCCCACACACACACACACACATTCAGGACGAGGATTTGTAAGCCAATTATGAAGAAGATCGCTTTAGCCCCTGCCTAGTTAAGGAGTAGAAATTTACAACAGAAGTCCTAGAAAGACACACCAATTGCCCACAGCAGAGGGGTCAAAAAGCATTTTTCCTCCATGCAACACAAGAATGGGAATGAGGTAAAAACACAGGGAACTGAAAGGAGAGACGCCTGCGTCCTCCCATTCCAGAACCAGACTGAGTCCCTGCCCAGCTAACAACTTTTTTGCGATAAACTCATATTTACATGACAGCCCAAGCTGTGCACACATACACACCATTTTTATTGCACCAACAGTGGCCTGCATAGAATGAAAACACGACTCTGCTATTTTCAGGGAATAACTGCCATGACCCCTTCCCTCAATGCTGAATCTAACCAACAAGTCAGCAAAAATGCACTAGACAAATGAAATCACTCCCACATATTTACAGAGAAGATTGAAGGTCTTGCTCCATTTTGAAACAACTAAACTGATAGAACATCACTACCCAGAATGACTTCTGGACCTCAGACGTAAGCTTGTCAAGCACAAAACCAAACACATTCCTCAAAGACATGGGAACTGGAGAGAAGCTATGGATGTCTCCAGTGAGAAGCCAGTGAATCTTCAGTATCAACAAAGATCACTTAATCTTTCATGGGAAAAACTGAGTCTCAAAGAAATTTAACAAAGAATTCTGTGAATTTTTAATAGGTAGGTCCAATAAACGCACCCCCTTGTTTGCATCTCTATAACAATGCTCAGTACCGCCCTCTGTGTCCCATGAAATTCAGACAACTAACTTGTTAGATTTTCCTTGGGTTTCTCACATGCTCCAAATAAAATTATAGACTTCAGCTGCTTTACCAAAAAACAGCAGACTGACAAGTTACCAGGAAGGGCTGCTTAGTTAGTCAGATTATTCTGCTTCTCCATGACTACTGCCAAAAGCAAAACGTGAACCTGGGAGATCTCTTCACACTGGATCTGTCGAGTCAGACAGCCCAGTCCCAGGCAGAATACTTAGGGGACAGCTTCCCAAAATAGGAGGATTTCCTACTTGCTCGAGTCTTTGGGCTCTTTGTGGAACTTTGCAAACAATTGTACATTTGTTTCCACATTTATTTACAGCCAGTCATGCCTTCCTGATTCACTCCAGTGATGGCTGCCAATAAAGAGCAGAGAAAACCAAGGAAGGACCGTGCATGGATATCCTCTTCTCCAAAGAGCAAGGTAAGCGGAGACAGCTTCTGAACTATTCCTCTTTGGAGAGACACCCGGATGCGCCACCTCCGCACCCCGCTCCTTCCCTGCCAGCATGCTTGGAGGGGCCGGGCCACAGTCCCCCCCCCCTCTCAGGAAAAACCGGGGAGCCCCCGGGCCAAGGAGGCGCTCGGGAGCTTCCAGCGAGAGACTCCCACGGCACCTGCAGGCCGGCCGCCGGCTGAGAGTCCGCGGCCCGAGCGCCATTTCGAGGGCGTCCTGGCGCCCGGGGAGGGGGCTTCCGAGGCAGCAGGGGCGGGCAGAAGAGTGGACGGAAGGCTGCCCGGGGGAGGGGGAGGGGGCGGGGGGGCTCACCTTGGCGCGCGTGACCAGGTGCGTGGCCAGCTTGACGACGGCGAAGTTGCCCTTGCCGATGGTGCGCTCCACCTCGTAGTAGCCGATGCGCGCGGGGCCCGGCGGGCGGGGCGCGGGCGGCGGGGCCGGGGGGGGCAGGCGGGGCCCGGGCGGCGGGGCCGAGGGGGGGGGGCCCGCCCGCGCTGCCACCGGACGCCGCCACCGCTGCAGCCGCCGCCGCCATCTTGTTGTGAGGGAGCAGCCGCCCCTCCCCCTCCTCCCGGGGCTGCGGTACCGCGTGAGCTCATCCGCACGGGGGCGGAGCCGCAGCCGCAGCCATAGCAACCGGGCGGGGGCGGAGCGCGCGACCCCGAGACGCGCTCTGACGCACACGGGAGCGCCGCTCCGATTGGCCGGAGACGAGGGGACGCGCCTGACGTCGACGGGGAGCGGGAAGGGACAAAACTGCCTTCTTGTTCCGCCTCCGCCGGTCTTTCCGCGCAGGCGCCTCACGCCGGCAGAAAGGAGGGGGGGCGGGGGGCCACCAGCACCTCCCCCTCCCCCTCCCCGGGTCAGGAAGGAAGAGCCTCGCCGGGAGCCTCAGCCGGATGACAGCTCGGTCCATCCAGATGTCCAACAGGCAGAGTGCCCTGACCAGCAGGAGGGAATGGAGCTGCAGACAAACCAGGGCTTAGATTCCAAAGTTGTTGGAAGAGCGCCTCAATTCTCTGCACATCCTCCAGGTGCAGCTCCCTGCCTTGTCAGCTCACCTGGCTCACCTGAGCCCATTAAGCAATGCCAGCTGTGTGCTGGAAGAGCGCTCCAGTCTAAAAGGCACCCCACCATGTTAGCAAGACAGTTGCTGACTGTAGAGCAGTGGTCCCCAACCTTTTTATCACCGGGGACCGGTCAATGCTTGAAAATTTTACTGAGGCCCGGGGGGGGGGGGGGTCGAGGGACGCCAAGGGACATTGCCGCTGCCTGAGCCCCTGTTCCACTTGCATTCCCACCGGCACCCTTGACTTCCCACCGCCCGCTGGGGGGCGCTGCGCAGTGCCATGCCGAGGGGGAGCCCCAGCCATTGTGGCTGCCAGAGAGCACCAAAGTTGAGCCGGCGGCAGAGTGGCAGACCAGCCCCTGAGGCAACAGCCAAGGAGGAGGAGGAACCATGACCGGCTACCAACTTATCCACGGACCGGTACCAGTCCCCAGACCGGGGGTTGGGGACCACTGCTGTAGAGGACTGTGAGTCGTCCCAAAGTGAAGCTGCTGACAGCCTAGATTAACGAGGCTGGAAGGCCTGGGTTGCCAACACAACCTGTGACCTGCTCCTTCTACTGATGCCCTTGGATTGCTTGAAGGAACCCTTGACCCACTAAACATTAATTCTGTTTTTGAAATACCGATTCTCTCGGCCCCTCATCTGCACTTTCTTCCGGCAGAGAGCTGAAACCTGAGGCCAATGCACAAGGCAAAAGAAGCAGCTGGCTTCCCTCCCTTGCCTGGGAGAGATAGAGGGTGGGAAGAGGCTGAGAATGGAGCAACTTACCAGCAACAGGATCTTTCAGAGAGGCCAGCACCTCTTCCACCAGGGAGCAGGAGGAAGAAGAGGACAGAAGCCCTATGATTGGCCCTCATTGGCAGAGTGCTCTCCCTATCAGTGGTACATCCCCAGAGAGGGCCAATCAGGGAGTGAGTTGACTGCATGCCACTTCAACTTTATAATATTTAGTGAAGTGATGATTCTAGTTCAGCAATGAAATAGCAGCCTTTAAGCAGTGGCTACACGGCTACTTATCCTGGATGCCTGAGAATGATCCTGCATTGAGTAGGGGGTAGGACTAGATGGCCTGTAGGTCCCCTTCCAACTCTAGGATTATAACCTGGCACTGCTGCTCCTGGGTGGATGGTGGTGGGTTCTGGTGGATGAGCCTCAGCTACAGGCTCCTTGAGAACACTGAGCCTGTCCTCTGCCATACAGGGTCTCCCAGCATTCCATGCTGTTCCACAGCCCATGTGTGTGGCTCCCCAGGCTGCACATCAGAGGTGGCCAATGCCATTCATCAGGCCTCATTGGCTGCTCCCTCTGTTATGTGGAACTGCCAATTTCTGTGCTTTTGTGAACACCTCCAAGAGGCAGTGGAGAGAGTGAGCAGCCCCTATCATGGTATACCTGTGAGTGGGACAGCTGTGCAAGACTAATGGCTGTGTGGGCAATCCAGGTGGTGTGGAAGCTGGGCTGGAAGGACCCCGAGAGGTGACGGCCCCATAGTGGAGCAATGGAATCCATACTTCTCCCCTTGCTAGGCAGGCTTCCCAAGACGCCTCCCTTCTGAATCCCAGCCTGTACATATGCCACTCAGAGCTGTGGCAGGTCCTTTCTGCCTGGGGGTCCTGGCCAGATCTGCAGATCCTTATCACCACAGAGGGGGTTGTCCCCCGGTGCATGGAGGAGACATTCAGCTGACAGTTGCCTATCTCTTGCGTTGGACTGCAACTGTATCTGAGGATGCTGGGCTCTGACCAGACTAGCCATGAGGACTCATTCACTCCACACTGCAGGTGTTCCTCCTGTCCCAACCGCAAGAGAGGGAGCATCCTGGCCATGGCTTCCACTCTCCCAGCCAGCCCTGGGAATGCTTTGGGGGGGGGGGATTTCCCACTGTTTGGCATGCATGCCATCCTTTAAAATAATAAAATCACATTTTAAAACAAACCAAAAAGAGGGACATCATTACCATAATAAAAAAAAGATCAGTGATTGTAGCTGCAGGATACAGGGGAGTGCATTTGCCATAGTCTGAACTGACTCATGCAGATGGCTACTGGCAAAGGAAAGGTTCTCATTACGGAGATGGCCAGGACTGTGTGACTGCTCTTGCTTTACAAAGGCTGCTTTGTGGATGGAGATGGTTCTCCAAGTGTCTGTTATTACTGCTACAAACACAGAGGCATTTGTAGGAGCAAGGGAGTGTCCATAGATCAGTTTTCAATGTTTCCATTGTCTCAGAATCCTGTGTCCACTATTCCCCCTTCACACAAGGGATTTGTCAAAACAAGGAAACTGCAATATCTCAATAGTGCAATATCTCAATAATGATCCATTTCCATGATTTACTACTTCCCGTATTTTCTCTTTTTTAACGTCTCCAGCCCTTTTCTTTAGTTTTAAGGGGAAATGTGTCAACTTTTCCTTTACAATTCTGTGACAAAATGGACTAGAGATGTATGTTTCTTTTTTTAATGAAAGCTGTGAACTAGCACAGTTGCAAAAGATTGTTAGTGTTTCAGCAGTTCCCAATTTGTTTTAAAGCCCTCAGGTGAGGTGGGTGAGGCCAGCAGAAAAGCACTTTCTTATCCACAATGGCATATAACATTTCTCAGGCTGCAATTTCCCCCAAAGTATTGTACCAAACTAGATTTGAGAAGGAATGCAGCAAAGCAGGTGGAAATACAGAAGGAGGAGGAACAGAAGGATGACCTTAGATAGATGCTCCTGAAAAGAGCATTGCTATAAGAAAGCTGCAAAACATCCTTGTAGAAAGAGCTAAAGAAATGCTCAATGTGTGCCATCCACTGAGCTGGCTGCCATGCTCCTCCTTGTTATACTGTTCCCATCCTTGCTTGTTCACATGATTGCCCATCCATGACTATATAAAACAAACCCCCTGCTAAGCTGCTTGTTCCAGAACTTGCTCCATGGTCCTGAGAGTGACAGATGGGGCACAGCTGTGCACAGCCCTATTCTGAGCCCCCCTTCACACCTTCCTGGGCCAGGCAAGGGGCTCCAACCTCCACCTTCCTAAGTGGATTCTGCTCTGCTGAGAGGCCCTGCACGTGTGTGTCCTGGTCATCCGTGTTAGGTTTTTGCAGAACTGTGTCGCAGAGGTTGCCTTGGGAAACTGCAGCATCAGCTTCAAGAGGCCCAACTGTTGCCAATGGCAACCACAGAGTGTGATCTCACTTTAAAACAAGACAGGTGTACTTTAGCTACCTCCTGAAAAAGAAATTAGGGACACAGATTTGGCTTCACTCTCTCTTTCAAGCAGCAGGCCTTGCCTAGAGGGAAAGCTTTGGCATTTAGGCTTCAGGTCCCACGAGCTGCTTTGGCTCGGGAGGGCCTGCCCTGGACCTCCTCTCCCAGGCAGGGGTCTGCATGCCCATCTTCCGATGCCCTGTCTGCTGCGCTTGGCTGCCCCCCTCAGCACACCCTGAACCACAGTGGCCTTGCCAGATGCCTGCATTTTGCACCAAAGCACTTGGCGGCCAGGAAAAGCAGGAGCTCCTTTTGACAAGGTGAAATGGGGTCTGAGGCCTCCAGTCCACAACAGGAGCATTAATGCAAGAAGCACCCATGGAGGACAGGAGAGGACAAAAGTTCAGGGAGTCTGCAAGTAAATGCAGCAGTTGATGCAGTGAATCTGTGCAGAGCAGAACTTCCTCACTGAGGGGAAAGAAGGGACCTTTGAGCACCTCTCTGCTGTGGAAGCCCATATTTTGAAGGGGAGAGGCCTGGAATGCTGGCACCTCCTCCTAACGCCGGCGCTCTCAGCCAGGGCTTCGTGGACCCGCGGGGTTTCCTGTACGTATATTGGCTGATGCGGCCTCCTGTGGTCCTGGAGGGCGCGCGCCCAGCTACGCTCCCCCCGTCCGTTCCGCCCAGTCGTCGTGCCGCGTCTGTTGCAGGGTGGCCAGGCGGCTGAGAGAGGCTGGCCTGCTGGAGCCCCGCCCCCGCCCCCGCCCCCTCGCGGCGTTCTCCGGCTGGGCCTCTCGGGCCGACCGCGGCAGCGACGGGGTCCCGGGGGCGGCGCAGGAGGCCCGCGTGCCGCTCGAGGGGCGGGGCCTGGCTGCGCCGCGGCGTCTCGACGCGTCCCGGCATGACCTCTGCGGCTGGCCGTAGCGGGGCTCCGTCGCCCTCGGAGGGAGGGAGGGAGGGGTGGGCGTGGCCGCGGGGGCGGCGCCGATTGGCTGGCGGAGGCGCGCGGAAGTGGCGGCAGGCGTCGGCGCAGGCGCGCTGCGCAGGGGCGGGGGAGGGGCGCGCCTGCCGCCTGCCTTCCGGCCTGAGGGACGGGCGGAGGACCGAGCGCGGAGGGAGGCCCGGCCGGGCAGGCGCGACGGATGGAGGCGCGCAGGGAGCCGCCAGCGTGAGTCGCCCCGCTGGGGCCGCCCCACGGGCCGGGCGGGGGCGGGGGCGGGGGCGGGGGCGGGGGCGGGGGCGGGGGCCTCCGCTCGGCCTCCGCTCGGCCTAAAAGCTCCGCGTCTCCCTTGCAGGATGAGCCGGGGCGACTCCAACTCCGCCGCCGTCCCGCACGCCGCGGAAGACGTCCAGGGCGACGACCGGTGGATGTCGCAGGTACTCGCCCGGGGGGGGGGGAAGGGGATGCGTGAGACGGGACTCCCCTCCCCCCCCCCGTGGGCCAAAGTGATGCCCGGCGGGTGGGTCGGAGGCAGAACGCGCACGGGTGCCACTTGCCTCATGCACTTCAGCATCCCCGCCCTCTGGCGCGATCCACACATCCCCCCCCCTGAGTTGGGCAGTGAAGTGGCCTTTTTGGCAAGGGGGTGTGGATCATAGACGGTCCTCTGCAGATGAGCTGGTGGTGTTTGTGCCTTAATTCAGTGCTTCTTTTCTCCAGCACAACCGATTTGTTTTGGACTGCAAGGACAAGGAGCCTGATGTCCTGTTTGTTGGAGACTCCATGGTGCAGCTGCTACAGCAGTATGAGGTACAGAGGGGTAGGAGGCAGAGCTCTGAGGCTACAGCAGCATTTCTCAGCTCTTTTATCGCTGGGAATCCCCTGAAACATTCTTCAGGCTTTGATGAACCCCAGAAGTGGTGTGATCATGAGGGATATGGTTGGGAAGCAGAGCTGTGTACAAGTCCACCCAGGGCCCCTCCCCATCCTCTCCATGCCCATCATTGGCCATTTTGGGAGGGGGGTCAACATGACCACATATAGTCATGTCACCCAATAAATGTTTAGCAAACCTTAAAATATGTAAAAGGAATTAACTCCCACCCATTTGAGAAATTCTTCCAAGGCCATCATGAAACCCTGGTGGAGAAATCATGGGCTAGAGAGATATGAAAGGTGGCTTCCCCAGCAGCAATAGTTCTGAGGCTGGTTCCCATAGGATTTTTGCAAAGAATTCTGGACTAGGTGGACTGTGGTCTGATTCAGTACCAGTTGATCTTGAACAAAAGTTCCTCATATGGCGTAGTTAGGCTGATCCTCTATTGAGCATGGGGTTGGACTAGATCGCCTGTATGGCCTTTTGCAATTCTATGATTCTGAGATTCAATTCCCTGATCCATTTCAACAGATACTCCCGCTTGTGTGCATGAAAACATGATTGGCTCTGAATATTTCATCTCATGAATGCTCTGAATAAAGTGTTCTCCTTTGTTCAGTTCAAAGGTTAGGTAACACAGTGAATTGGTTTCTGGTTTCAGATATGGCGAAAGCTCTTTTCACCCTTACATGCGTTGAATTTTGGGATTGGAGGGGACACAACAGGGCATGTTTTGTGGAGACTGAAGAATGGTGAACTGGAAAATATTAAGCCTAAGGTAAACACAGATGCTGAACATGTATGTATGTGAAATGCTGCTCTTCTCCAAAGACCCAGTTTGCAGGTTACTTCTTCAGCCTGGTCCTTATTTATCCTTATTCCTCGCCTGCACACATTTCCATAGCCTTTGAAGGATGACATGTGAGGAGGCAAGGCTGTCAGGGCCCCAAGCAGTGCATGCATTTCTTTCCCTTTCTCCTGAAGACAGTATAATGCAGAATTGCTCCCTACTTTCACATTTGCTTTTTCTTCTCTTCCTCAGGTTATCGTTCTTTGGGTTGGAACAAATAACCATGAAAACACAGCAGAGGAAGTAGCTGGTGGAATAGAAGCCATTGTGAGGTTGATCAATGTGCGGCAGCCCCAGGCCAAGATTGTTGTACTGGTATGTGTAGCTATGCTCAGGGAACTGGCAGCCTTCTTGACATTGTCCAGGTATCTTTTGCCATAGCCTTCTGTCAAGACAAACTGGGGGAAAGTGCTGCACTGAGAGGCTTCTGCTTCCTGTCTGAGGAATTCTCCAGGAAGTAGGTCCATAAAGCCTTTAAAATCAAGTAGCAGATGGGAGAGGAGGCTTGGCACCTGCCCTGAGCCATAGAAGCTCTCTTGTCATTCTGGGAGAGGATCTTGGGCCAGGAATGAAAGTCTGCCTCACTTTCTGGGGGGAAATCCATTTTATAACTGAGAACTGTTTCCAGGTTATGCAAAATCTGAAATAAAATAGGTTTATTTTTTGTGGCATGAAAATTCATTTTTAGGAAAGCAAGCATAATAAGTAATAACAAAAATCTTCTTGCTCAGATTGTGTGTACTGAGAATGCTAAGAAATACTAATGGGAATATATTGCATTAATCAAAACAACTTTTTCTTTAAAAAGAAAAGAAAATGGAAGTGGAAGGGAATACCAGCAGTACTCAGAGCACATACAGAATAAAATTTTCCGGAGCTTCTTGAGGAGGACATCCTCCCCACAAATGGGGATGTGTGCCATACACAGGACATCTGGATTGCTCACCTGTGTGCAGAGAGATGGTGGGATAGATTTGCAAGTAGCGGGTGGTCTGTTAAGCTCAGAGAGATGTCAGGATAGGATCCGTCAGCTTGAGATTTTTTTGAATGAATCATCAAACAGTCCTTGAACAGCTGAAACAGAGAGCTGTGTTTTCATGAATTTCACAAGAACGAGTCATGTCAGACCAACCTTATCTCTTTTTTCAAGAAAGTGACTACCTAGCTGTATCAGGGGAATGTTGTGGACATACTTTATCTGGATTTCAGTAAAGCGTTTGATAAGGTTCCACATGATATTCTTGTTGACAGGTTGGTAGAATGCGGTATGGATCCTTATTCTGTCAGGTGGATCGATAACTGGTTGACTGATCGTGCCCAAAGGATACTTGTTAATGGGTCAGCATCTTCTTGGAGAAGAGTGACAAGTGGAGTTCCCCAGGGGTCTGTCCTGGGGCCTGTGTTGTTCAACATATTTATAAATGATTTGGATGAGGGATTAGAGGGGGTACTTATGAAATTTGCGAACGATACTAAACCAGGAGGGGTAGCAAACACAACTGAAGTCAGAATCAGAATTCAGGATGATCTTGATAGGCTCGAGAAGTGGGCTAAACTGAATAAAATGAAATTCAAGAGGGACAAATGTCAATTCTGCATTTAGGTAGGAAAAACCATTTACACCGATATAAGATGGGGGCGACTTGTTTTGGCAGTAGTGTGTGCGAAAAGGATCTAGGACCATACACTGAACATGAGTCAGCAGCGTGACTCAATGGCTAAAAAGGTAAATGGGATTTTGGGCTATATTCAACGGAGTATCATATCCAGATCACACTTTATTCTGCTCCGGTTTGGCCTCACTTGGAGTACTGTGTTCAATTTCGGTCACCACGGTTGAAGAGGGATGTAAACAAACTGGAGCGTGTCCAGAGGAGGGCAACAAAGATGGTGAGGGGTTTGGAGGCCAAGACATATGAAGAAAGGTTGGGGGAGCTTGGTCTGTTTAGCCTGGAGAGGAGGCAACTGAAAGGGATCTGATAACCATCTTCATGTATTAAAAAGGCAGCCATATAGAGGATGGAGCAGAGTTGTTCTCCCTTGCTCCAGAGGGACGGACCAAAACCAATAGGATGAAATTAATGCAAAAGAAATTACATCTAAATATCTGGAAGAAGTTCCTGACAGAGCAGTTTCTCAGTGGAATGGGCTTCCTCAGGAGGTGGTGGGTTCTCCATCTTTGGAAATTTTTAAACAGAGGCTGGAGAGCCATCTGATGGAGAGGCTGTGAAGGTTCAAGGGGGTGGCAAGTTACAGTGGATGAGAAATAGGGTTGTGAGGCACCTGAATTGTGTTGGGGGGTTGGAATAAATGACCCAGGAGGTCCCTTCCAACTCTGTTATTCTATGATCCTCACAGTAGGAGAAGCTGGGGCACCTGCTAAAGTACTTCTGTCACATTCTCTCTCTCCAGGGTTTGTTACCACGTGGCGAGAAGCCAAACCCCCTGCGGCAGAAGAACAGCAGGGTGAACCAGCTCCTGAAGGCCTCGTTGCCCAAACTCTCCAATGTTCAGCTGCTGGACGTTGACGGGGGCTTTGTTCATTCAGATGGCACCATCTCCTGCCATGACATGTTTGATTTTCTGCATCTAACAGGCGCTGGCTACTCCAAGATCTGTAAGCCCCTCCATGAACTGATCATGCAGCTGCTGGAGGAGACCCCTGAAGAGAAGCAGGCAACTCTGGCCTGAGCAGCCAGTCCCAGCAGGGTTAATGTCATCCCAGCACCATCAGCGCAGTTCTTCACCCTGGCACTACAGAACCCTCCTTACTCAAAGCACTTTCCATTGTTGGATGTTCCTGGGTGTTGTGTTTGGCATTGGAAGGGGGGAGGCTGGTGTAATGGCACCTGGCTCCACCAAGCAGGTCACTTGCCCGCGGGGGTGGAATTGACCACAGAAGGATTTTACTTTTCAGTTGTTTCTTGTTTATGGTGCAAACATCCTTGTCCTGCCTCCTCACTGCCAGTTTCCCCCCCCCCCTTGATGTTTTGCCAGGCATATTTCACCTGTCCTTAAAACTTCCTCTGTCTTAGCCCACTATTTACACTCACAGTCTGCTCCCTGAACCCAAAGCAGCAGTTTGCTTAACAGCTGGAGTGGCTCAGACTTCCCATGATTGGCTTTTTGTTTCAAGTCACATAACTGCTTTCTGGCTGTGGCAGGAGTGACAGCTAAGCTAACCCCTGTGATAACATATCTGTGAGACTTTCAGTAAGTGAGCTCATCAGAAACAGTTTTGACCCCTTTGGTTTTCTCTGGCTTGTTAGATATCATTTCCCTCTTGCATGGTGGAGACAGATGAGGCTGTCCAGTTGAGCATCTCTGGGAAAGCTGGTCCCTCTTCTGTGCTTTGGTATTACATTCCCAGCTTCTGAAAGCCCTTCCCGCCCCCCATGTAGATTTGGAGCCCAGTTGAACAGCAGTCAAGCCCCCCCCTTCCCCAGCTGTAAAACTGACGTTTCCTTTCGCTGTGATGTCGTGTGCTGCAGGATGCTGTGCTGAGCTGCTTGTGTTTGTTGTTTTCACTTTTTTAAAAAAGAAAAATGGCAAAATGCAAATGACTGTTACTTTTCTTCTTGAGATATAATAATCCATAGTCCTTTCTCTTTTCACCCAGCCTGAATGAGGCAGAAGGCTTATGAGTCCCCAGGTGTAGATTTCTTTGTTGTGTCTGCCTGTCTTGTACAAGCATTTATTCCAACCAGTGAGACCTCTGTCTGGAGAGGACCAAGTCACGATGCATCCTTTCCCTTGCCTGACCTAGCCATGCTCCACCTGCAGGGAGAGCAGCCAGCCTGTAAGGGCCCTGTGAGGGTGAGAGCTTTTGAGGAGAGGGAGGCTAGGAAGGTGGATGGGACCAGCGGCTGAGTCTTTGCCAGTCAGCCACAGCACAAACATGTCTTTCCCCCCCCTGCCCCTGGAAGAAGGTGGTGTGCTTGTGACTTCTGTGGCTGCCCCTGCTACACAAATGCTTCCTTCACATATGGGAGGGCTCCACAGAAGTGCGCATTCTCTGGCCTGAGTCTTTGCTAAGTGGCTTCCAAGCAAGGGCCTCCCTGCTGCCTTGTCTGCATTGCAGACTTTCTCCAGGTGGTGGCAAAGAAAACCAGTCCTTTGGAAGCTCTTGGTGTGGAGCTGCTGAAGCCCTAGAAGGTGGGATTTGGAGAAGCAGCAGAGGACGGCCAGGATGGAGCTGGCTGGCTGCTGCAGAGGCCTTGGGCTCCTGCTAGCTATTCAGTGAAAAATGTTGGTGGGACAGGGAAGGCATTACTGACCAGTTGTTCCCTAGAACTTTGGCATCCCCTGCACGTGATTAGATGTTTGTGGGTCAAATGTTCTGTTGATGAAAAAGCTGTAAGGTGCCCGGAGCCATCTGCCTCCAGCTGAGAAACTAGACAGGGGAGAGCTAAGTGGGTTCCAGGGTCTTGGCTCAGTGCTCGGGTCAGTTCAGAGCTGGCTTTGCTGTGCTTTGCCATTTCCCTCTCTCTGCAAGGAGTCCCTCTTGTCCTCATTGTGACTGGAAGATGCAGCAGCAGCAGCAGCACCCCCTCCTCCAGCTGTTGGAACAGTGACATCTCTAGGACTTCTGTCATCCTCCTCCTGCCCCTGACCTCCGGGCGGGGGGGGGGGTGACCGGAGTCCTGATCGGGGGATATGCTGACAAGATGTTCTGTTGGCTCCTGTTTCCAGCCCCTTCAGGAGCTGCTGCCCCCTCCCCTCCCCTGCGTTTTGAGCTTTGCTCCCCTCCTTTCTTTTGTTAGTCTTGTTGCTGTTTCTGTCATGTGCTGCAGCCCAGAATCTCGTTTGTCCTGTGGTGTAGGAGCATTGCCAATTTTATATTTATTGCAGCAGTGTGTGAAACAAAGGTTAAAGATTGTTGTCTTTATCTTGTAATGCGTCCATGGCTGTAGCTGGGGGCCTACGGAAGAGGGAATTGTGCAAACTAGCAGCTTGCTTACTTCCGGAGGTGGGGATGCAGCGGAACCCCTGCTTTGCTCTGGGGAGGGTGTGCACTCCCCCCCCCCCCCCAGGAGTAGCTGACTGACCCCTCCACCCTTGCCCCAAGACAGCCATGATTCTGCTTTGGCAAAATGACATGGATGACTGGTAGCTGTATCTCAATATAAATGTCTGTTTCACCAGTGCCTTCTTGGTGTCTGTCTCATTTGTGTGGAAGAGGGTGCGGCTGATTGGGACTTCGACCCCCGCCCCGCCCGCAGTTCTCTCCGGGGCTCTCTGAAGAAGGGCGCGTTGGGTGCCGCTAGCGCTGGCTGGTGCCCGGGGCGGCCAGACGAAGCCAAGCGGGGCCCTGGCTGGGAGGGTGGCTGGGCCGGCGAGGGGCCTCCCCGCCCTGCTGACGTCACGCCCGGCGCGTTGACAGCGCTGCTTGGGCGCCGGGCCGGTGGCGCGCCTTAAAGGGGCCGCGGCGGCGGGCGGGCGGGCGATGCGGGGGTCCCGGCGGGGGGCGGCGCTGCTGCTGCTGCTGCTGCTGCTGGGGCTGCTGGGGGGGGCGCGGGGGGAGAAGAGCGTGCGGCAGCAGGAGGCGGCCTTCGACCAGCCCTACGGCGGCACGGTGGACAGCGGGCGGCTCAGCCTCTACGCCTTCAACCACACGGTCCGGCGCGAGCGGGTGAGGCCGCGGGGGCGGAGGGGGGGGGGGCGGAGGGCGGGGGGTCCCGTCCCGTCGGGGGCGGCGCTGACGGCGCGGCTGCGGCCGCTGGTGCCTTGCAGACGGAGGGCGTGCGCGTGGCGGTGAGCGTGCCGCGGGCGCAGAAGGAGGCGCCGGTGCTGTTCGTGGTGCGGCAGAAGGAGGCGGTGGTGTCCTTCCAGGTGCCGCTCGTCCTGCGCGGCCTGTGAGTACCGCCCCGGGGGGGGAGGGGGAGGACGAGACCCCCAGGCCCCCTCGCCCCAGCCCCAGCCCCAGCCCCAGCCCCGCTGCCCTCACGTCTCGCCGGGCGCAGGTTCCAGCGGAAGTACCTGTACCAGGAGGTGGGGCGCACCCTGTGCCAGCCGCCGGCCAAGAACGAGTCGGAGCTGCAGTTCTTCTACGTGGACGTCTCCACGCTCTCGCCCGCCAACGTCTCCTACCAGCTGCAGGTCTCCCGCGTGGACAACTTCCTGCTCAGGTGGGCCCGGGGGACCCCCCGCCCCCCCCCCCCGCCCCGGGCCTCTGGGCCGCGACTCCCAGGGCGAGCCTCACCCGGCCCTCTTCCTCTTCCTCCGCGGCAGGACCGACCAGCACCTGGACTTCAATGCCACCGCCGCCCAGCCCCAGGTACCTGCTCTGCCCGAAGGGAGGGTGGGCTTCAGCCGGCCAGGGAAGACCTCTGAGACCTAGTGGTGCTCTCCTGCAGGCTTCAGGGGAGGCGGGAGCTCTGCCTCCAGCAGGCAGAGGGGCTTTGTGGGGAGGCTGACTGTCGTCTCTCTCTTGGGCAGTATTTCAAGTATGAGTTTCCGGCAGAGGTGGACTCGGTGGTCGTGAAGGTGACCTCGGCTACGGCCTTCCCTTGCTCCGTCATCTCCATCCAAGACATCCTGGTGCGGGAACGTGAACGGGGCCGCTGGGCAGGGGCAGGGGGTCGCCCCGTGACTCGCTCTGGCGCCCTGTGGCTGACTCTCCCTTTGCAACCCCTCCCTTCCCTCCCCTCCCCTCCCCTCCCCTTCCCTCCCTGGTGCAGTGCCCCGTCTATGACCTGGACAACAACGTGGCATTCATCGGCATGTACCAGACCATGACCAAGAAAGCGGCCATCACGGTCCAGGTACGGCCGGCTTTCTCTGCACTTGGCCCACGTACCGTTTAGAGCTCCAGCTGTCCCCCGCTGTTGAATGGCACCAATTAGAAGGAACCCAAATGGTATCAACTGTGCCCAGCAAACCTGGCCGTGCCCTTGGTGACGCTGGCCCTGCCTCAGGAGCAGGTAGCCGGACGCTGGCATCTCTCCTCTGGCCAGGGGGGCCTCTGCGGGGTCCTTCCTGGGGCTTAAAGGCCCCCCTGGTGAGAGCCAACCTGTTGTCTGCTTTCAGAAGAAAGATTTTCCAAGCCACAGTTTCTACGTCGTGGTGGTGGTGAAGACGGAAGACGAAGCCTGTGGAGGGGCACTGCCCTACTACCCCTTCTCCAAAGGTGAATGCTGGGGAGGGGGGGTTGGGGGCAGGGTGTGTGTGCACCAGGTTATGTCTCAGTTTGTTTCCATTTGGTCCCACTACATGAGCCCCAAATGGTGCTGAGGAGGGCCTTTGTGTAACAGGAGTTCCAGGAGTTCGCCCGAGTGCTGCCCATTTGTGGGATGCAATGCCCCAGGGATGACTGGCCCTCTAGGCGTTGCTTACTTGAATGTGGCCTGTTTATTTCAGTCAGACTCTGCTGGATTTCCTGTTTTATACATTATATATCATTTATAAATAATTGTTTGTGTGTGTACGGTGATGTGTTTTCTTCCCAAAGGAATGCTAAATTATTGACTGAAATGGAAGTTAAAACTATTCTGGCAGTAGTAAAGTTTTTGTTGATTGTTATCACACATGAAATTTGAGGGCTGAGATTCAGTTGGTTATAATTTATCTAGCCCATCAGTGTGACCTGCTCTAAGAATGAATTCATAAAAGAAGAGACATCTGGAGGGGAAGAGAAGGCATATGCTAGGGAGTCCTGAGGGGCAGAGGTCACCCCCGAGCCGTGGGCAGGGCCTGGGGACAGGGAGGCCAAGCGGGAGTTGCCGCAGGAGCTTTGCTTCGCTTCCCTTCCCTCCTGCTCCTGTGTGCAAGGGCCGTTCCAGGAAGGCTCCCTTGGAGAGCGCCTGGCGGGGCTGAGCCCTGCGAAGGGAGGAGTGTGCTGTGGCCAACTCGCCACGTCCTTTGCTCCCTCCAGATGAGCCTGTCGATCAAGGTGGCCGGCAGAAAGGCCTAGACGTGGTGGTGTCTCCAGCCGTCAGCTGTAAGCATTGCTGGGTCTGCGGGTGGGGAGGGGAGCCTGCTGCGCAGCCTCACCCAGACCCCTCCTGCAGCCACATGTTCGGTGCTTGGTGCTGCGTGGGCGCGGTGCAGACCCCTCAGGAGCTGGCCCGGGTGTCTTGCCCTTCTGTCCTTGGCACGCTTGACGGAGGTTCCTCCTTAATCGGGTTTAGTCGCACACAAACACATCCACACCCCGTGCCTTCCTCTCTCCCTGCAGGGCAGGCCTATGTGAGTGGAACCTTCTTCTGCCTGGGCATCTTCCTCTCCTTCTATGTGGTGGCGCTGCTCATTGTCTGCGGGGGAAACTGGAGGTGAGTCCCATCCCTGTGCCCCATTCTACCCCCTCGGTCCCAGCAGGCTCCAGCCCAGTGCAGACCTTCTCATGAGGTGCCGGCTCAGCCTCAGCCTTGCTGCAGATTCAGCCCCCAAGATGGCTGGGCTTGCTTGAGAGGGAATCCCTGGGAGGCCCCTGCTCCACACTCCTCTAGGGCTGCCTGGCGTGGCCTGGCGCTGGGGGAGGGGGTGACCCAGGTTGGATCAAAGGCATAGGAAGGGAGTGAGCAGATTGCCCTCCTTCAGTGTGACTCTGGGACCTTGCACAGTTATGGGCTGGTTGTCCAGGGAAGAGGCAGCCCCAAACATCCCACGTGGCCATTTCTCTGATAAGGTTTGGAGTCAGCCCCACTTGTCTCTTGTAAGCTGTAAGCTGAAAGCTGTTTGCTCAGATCTGGCCCTTCTCTTGTAGGCAACGGAGGAGGAAGCCAATGGGGCTCTTAACCCCTGTGGAGACACCCGGGACCAACTCCGGTAGGTGTCTGAGCACCCCAGCAACTAGAAGGTATGATGCGTGGACAGCTTTCTGGTGGCTGTTCCCGTTGAACTAAACAGCAGGGTGCCACTGAGGCATATGGTGGCTCTTGGCTCATGTATGATGCCCCTGCCCCCACCCACACCCACACCTTCTCTTTCGCATGGTCTGAGACGATGGGAGAGGACAGGCAGGGTGGAGCCAGGGGAAGACAGGCATCATGGGGCTCCAGGATCCAAAAGCCCACTCCACCTCTCCACCCACAACCCTGGAGCCATTTCTAAACCGACAGGAAGTCACCTTGGTCTCCAGAGGCCACTGAGAGCAGGAAGCTCTGCTTGTTTTTACAAGGAAGCTGAGGACCTGGAGGAGCCCCACTGGCCAGAGCAGCAGCCCACTGGGCCAGTGCAGGACTGACCGGCCTCTTCTCCTTGGATCCGCCTAGGCCATTTAAGGGCACTTATGCCTGGGGCCGCCCCTTTCCACTCTCTGTGCAAAGTGGTCTTTCTTTTTGTCCATCCTAAATCTACTGCCCGTCAGCTCCGTTGAATGCCCTCAAGTTCTAGTATTTGGGAAGGAGAAGAAAAAGTTCCCTCCCTCTCCCCTGTGCATAATTTTGAAAAAAACCTCTATCAAGTTTCCCCCTTAGCCTTCTTTTCTTAAAAACTGGATGTTTTCAGCCTTTCCTAACAGGAAAGGGGCTCCAACCACATCATCATCGCTGTTGTCCTCTTTTGTACTTTTTTCAACTTTGCCTTTTTTGAGATGTGCTCTCCGTACACAGTATCCTAAATGAGATTGCACCAGAGATTGATACAGGGCATTACCAAATCTTGGCTGTTTTATTTTTATTTTATTATTCCCTAGCAATCCCCATCATAGAGGCCGTCTTTGGCTCCTGTGGCACACTGCATGGGCGTTTTCATTAGGGTATCCACGGCAACCCCGTTCTTTCAAACTTGGTCTCAGCAAGTTTACAAGATAGGGTGGCTGATTAATACTGATGAAGTTGGGATCACCTTCTGCTTCCCAGTATGGAGTTTCATTTGCCACATTGCTGCCCACTCACCCTGCTTTTCACCCCCCTGAACAATTTGGTCCTGAACTTGCCTTCTCAGTGTCACAGTGCCAACTCCATGTCTGAGTGAATTAAAAAGCACTGGTCCCAGGACCGGTCCTTGTGGGTTCCCACGGCTCACTTCCTTCTATTGGGAGAACTGTCCATTCTTCCTCTGGGAATCAGCCCTGTTTCCTGTCATTGAGCAACCTTTTAATCCCTCTTTTTGGTGGCTTCTTTGGCCCCAAGAAGACTGCTAAGCTGGCTCAGAACTCTGAGCTGAGGGACCTCATCCGGTTCTTGCCTGCAAAGTGCACGGGACGTGTTACTGTTCAGCTGCTCCAAGAGGCCTGAAGGAAGAGGGCCCCCCCCCCCCCCAGCTTCCACTCAGAGTGTGGCTGGAGACCCATTTCTCTGCTGCATGTGCCCTGTCTGGGGGGACCCAGCCCTGCCTCTGGAGCCTGCCCCCTTCAGGATTCTCAGGGCACTGGCTCTCTGGGGCTGCTTCCCACGGAGGGCACCCCAGGTGGAATGCGTTGTCTGTGCCCGCCCTCCCTGGGCGCAGGCCTGATTGGCTCCGACCTCAGCAGAGAGTCCAGCTCAAGGCAGCTGCTGCACAGTCTGGGCGGGCACTTTTTCAAAGATCCCACCCTCTCTACACCATCAAGACCACCCTTTCCCCTGTGGCACCACTCGAGGACTTTAAAGTTGGTCCGTACTATAATGCTATTCGGTTTACTTTTTAAAGAAAAAAACTTTCCAAAAGTTGGCAACTCAGGTATACAGGCTCTGTCTGGGAGTCGCCAGAAAGGTCCGGGTGAGCGATGGGTGCGCCCATCTTAAGCACTGAGTTCAGGCCTGTGTCAGTAACTCCCTCCCTCCCTCTCCCCCCCGCCTCTCCAACTCAGCGCCTCCCCTTGGTAAGCACCAGCCCTCCTTTCTATCTTAGGGCTTCTCCGCTCTTTCAGGGGCTGTGGGGAAATCCTGGGCCTCCTCCAGCTTCCTCCCCCGAAGAGCAAGACCAGAGGGAAGGGTCAGCAGCCATCTCTGGAGACCCTCATCCCCGGGGGCTCTGTCTAGGGGCCACTGCCCCCCCCAGGCCCCTGTCAGCTGATGGTTTTCTGCTGGTTGGTTGCAGGGAATTCCGGTGTCTCCTCAGACCCCTTCTTGGGACGCCCTCCTTACAGTGCCTACGGTTACGGCTCCTTTGGTGAGTCCCTGGGGGGGGGGGGCTGCTGCTGAGCCTGCTGGCCGTGAATGTATGTTGGGAAGAGGCCCACTGGGCCAGGCCTCCCCTTCCTCAGCACAGAAGAGCAGCTCTGCTCTGCTCTGCTCTGCTTGAGAAGTGTGCGGGGCTGGGCCGGGGGCTCTTCTGGCCTTCACTATGGCTGTGCTGGCTCACTTCTGCCTCCCCTCCCCAATTGCTTTTCCAGACAACGGTTCCACAGTTAGCACAGAGAACGTCTCGGACAGTCTGCTCTCCGCAGAAGCCTCCTATGGCTATGCAGGTGAGGGCTGGCTGCCATCTGGATGTGAAGAGCCCAGCAAGGAAACTGAGACCGAACTGCAGGGGTTGTGGGGTGGGGGGTCCTGGGCACCTGCTCTACCTGCCCGCTCTTGGATGTCGGGGTCCTTTGGCCCCGGGCCTGACTGCGACTCTGCAGAACTGGCTTTGGAGGGAGCCCCTGAGTAGCGTCACTGGTGTCCTAAAGCATCCAAGAAAAGTGTGTATCCAACCTTTGCTCGAAGACTGCCAGTGTCCCGGGCCTGGTCGAGAGAACCGGTCCATTAAGGGCTGCTCAAGTGTAACTCTGTGCTTTCCTTTCAAGGGCAGGAGCCGTGCCAGCACCGCCAGAGACACTTGGCCATTGCTATGGGTAGATAGTGGCAGAGAGAGGCGGCCAGTCACTGCTTCTGGGCATCCCGTTCCTGGCACCAAATGGGGCACTGCTGCGGCCACCTGGCTTGCGGGGGAGGGGGTCTGCCTCCAGGGCTGGGGGGGGGGTGAGCAGGCCTCAGCAGTGATCCTGTGTGGCTGACAAGTCAGGGATGGGATGTCCCCCCCCCCCCGTTGCTCAATCTCACACAGGCTGCTGCTTTCTGAGGGGCTGCAGACATTTGGGGAGGGGGCTGTGGGGTGGAGAGGCAAAACACCCACACAGCTGTGGGGTGTCTAGCTCCAGGATTGCCTTCAAACCTTGTCAATCAATTGGGTGCCCTTTGGGCGACGTTCTCCATAGCAAAGTAGAGACGACTCCTCCTCAGAAAGCTTGCCAGAGGGGGACTGTAATTGTGCATGGTGCTGACCCCCCTCCCTGCTCACCGTGAGACAATGGACAGCCCTTCCGGAGCAGTGGGATGGCTGCTCTGGGGAAGGGGAAGGGAAGGGAAGGGGGACGGTGGGAGTCAGGAGTCTGCCCAGAGCATCTTGTGTCCCCGTGGGCAGTGGCCTCCTGGCCTGACCTCTGGGCCCTGCCTAAAAGAGGGGGACGGGTGGGGAGTTGGCCAGATGCCTCACTGAGTGGATGGGGGGGGGGACACGGCTGACCTGCAGGCTTCGCACAAGGGCTCCCCAATGCTCAAGAGCGCTGGGTGGCAGCCCTGGAAGCAGGGGTGCTGCTGGAGGGAGGAAAGGAACAGGGTCTAGGGGGTCATGCTGCCCCCTCCCTCCCTCCCTCCTGCAGACCGTTCCCTGGATAACCTGGTGGGGCGTCCACGGCTGGACTCGCTCAGCTCCGTGGAAGAAGATGACTATGACACCTTGGCTGACATTGACTCTGACAAGAACGTCATCCGCACCAAGGTGAGTCAGGCTGCGAGGAGGGGGCCTGCTCCACTCCCCAGGCCTCTTGAGAATGGCTCCCACCAGCCTCCACCACAGATGCGCTCCATGTGGACCCTTGGGGGAGCCATGCCCTGGGAGCATTTGCAGATTGCTTCCCATCGGTGGGTTGGCAGCGATTGTGCCCCCAGCTGCAGTTTGGGCAAAGGAGGATGCAGGGCCTGGAGGGAGGGTGAGAGGAACACTTGCAGCTTCCCTGGCTTGCCTGAGCACCCCCCATCCTCCCCCAGCCCCACAAGTGCTTTGCTCAGTCAGGCCCTATTGCTCTTGGGAGGGGGGGGAGTACACCTTGTGCTCTGCGTGGGTTGTGGGAGCTGACCTGATGGCCTCTCATCCTGCTCTGGGGGCAGAGGGGGGGGCTGGCTCCCAGGGGCATGCCCCCCCCAGTCATGCCTTGCCCTGATCCTGCCCTCCGTGCAGCAATACTTGTCCGTGGCGGACCTGGCACGCAAAGACAAGCGGGTGCTGCGGAAGAAATACCAGATTTATTTTTGGTAAGCAACGAGGGGCGTGGGGGGGGGGTCGCCCTTCTCCCTGTGGGCCACCATCCCTGCCCAGTGGCACAACAGGCCCTGGCAGGGGGGGGGGGGGCAAGAGATCCCTGGTGACCGCGCCCTGGTTCTGCCCCTCCTGCAGGAACATCGCCACCATCGCGGTCTTCTATGCGCTGCCCGTTGTCCAGCTGGTGATCACCTACCAGACGGTGAGTGTCACTAGCCCCATGAAGAACTGTCTTTGAGAACACGAGCAGGACTCGGGGCCCGCTCACAGCCGGTCCCACTTTCTGGGTTCCTGCCTCCCCCCACCCCCCTCCAAGGCCCACAGAGCCTCCTTCTGCCTTGCAGGTGGTGAACGTCACTGGGAATCAGGACATTTGCTACTACAATTTCCTGTGTGCCCACCCCCTGGGGAACCTCAGGTAGGAAGGGCCTTCCCTCCAGCCGTGGGGGGCTGGGGCTGGGGGAAGTTGGCTGCGGGACCCACACTCTTGCCCGTCCCGTGCCCAGCGCCTTCAACAACATTGTCAGCAACCTGGGCTACATCCTGCTGGGGCTGCTTTTCCTCATCATCATCCTGCAGCGAGAGATCCACTACAGCCGGGCTGTGATGCGCAACGACCTGCAGGCCCTGGTGAGGTGGGGGGGCAGGGGGGCAGGGGCGGGAAGACCCTCTTTCTCCTCCTCCTCTGCTTTCCCTTTCCCTTCCCGTCCTGGCTGATGCCCGTGGTGGCTCTGCTCTCCACTCCAGGAATGGCAGGCCAGGGGAGGGGCTGGGGCAACGGCTGGCAAAGCAGCAGTGCCCATTGGGGGGGGGGGGTGCCAGTGGGCATGAAAGAGCTGCACGACCAGCAGTTGGCCTGCCCACAGGCCCTTCTTCCTTCAGAGCCAGTCAGGGGTGGGGTCTGCCTGCCTGCAGGTAAAATGGGGGAGGAAATGCAGGGCACAAGGGGAAGGCCTCTGGCCCCAGAGAGGCGGCCCTTGGCTGCCAGTCCCTTTGGGCAGGGACTGTGTGTTGCCAGCTGGCCTCTCTTCTCCGTGATGGAGAAAGGACCTCCCCTCTCCTCCCCTCCCAGGAGTGTGGGATCCCGAAGCACTTTGGCCTCTTCTACGCCATGGGCACTGCTCTCATGATGGAGGGGCTTCTGAGTGCTTGCTACCACGTCTGCCCCAACTATACCAACTTCCAGTTTGGTGAGTGTGGTGTGGGAGGGGCTGAGGGAGGGGCCCTCGGTATTCTGGCACCTGCCTGGGGAGGCCTGGCTCAGTCACAGAGGGCCTCCCGAGCATGTGCGAAGTGCCTTTCCTTCACAACTGATTGGCCAGCCTTCTCCTAACTAGGGGGGGAGGAGGGGGGGCAATGACTGTCCGGCATCCCTTTGCCTCTTGTCCCCAGACACCTCGTTCATGTACATGATTGCGGGGCTGTGCATGCTGAAGCTCTACCAGAAGCGGCACCCCGACATCAATGCCAGCGCCTACAGCGCCTACGCGTGCCTGGCTGTGGTCATCTTCTTTTCCGTCGTGGGGGTGGTGAGTGCTGGGGGGGGGGCAAAGCAGATGGAGCTGTTGGGGGTCTCCGGAGGGCTGGGTTCTGCCTGCAGCCAAGGGTCTTCCGTCGGTGGCCCCAGCTCCTTTGGCTGAGCGGAGAAGGGAGTGAGAGCCTGGCAGGCGTGAGGCGGCTTCACACATCCCAGACCCTCCCAGGGTGGGGAGCCCCGCCTGACTCCCAGGGTCACCCCCACCCCCGCTGTGGCTTCCCAGGTCTTCGGAAAGGGCAACACGGCCTTCTGGATCGTCTTCTCCATCATCCACATCGTGTCCACGCTGTTGCTAAGCACTCAGCTCTACTACATGGGTCGCTGGAGGCTGGGTGAGTTCCACCGGCTCCTCCTCCTGGCTGACCTGGCAGTGCCCACCCGACCCTCCCGCGTGCCGTCTCCAGCAGGGGCCACGGTGGGGGTGGGCCTTCCAGACACCTCCTGCTCTTCCAGTCCACTGTCTGCCTGCTCCCTTGGCCCAAGGGGGGGGGACCTGCCCGCTGCCCGCCAGCCCGCCCGCTGTCCCTCCTCCCCTCCCCTCCCCTCCCCCCTCCCCTCCCCCCTCCCCTCCCCTCCCCTCTCCCCTCTCCCCTCTCCCCTCCCCTCCCCAGGCCAGAGGCTGCCCCTTCTCGGTCCCCAAGGCTGAACAGGCGTCCACCTTTATTTATTTATTTATTTAGATTTATTTATTTATCTTTCCATTTATCTTTCCATTTATTTATTTATCTTTCCATAGATTCTGGGATCTTGCGCAGGATCCTGCACGTGGTTTACACAGACTGCATCCGGCAGTGCAGTGGGCCCCTGTATGTGGTGAGTAGGTCCACCCGCCTTCCAAATACCGTTCCTGTTTTGTGCTCCTTTTATCTGAAGTACTGAGAGAACACAAAGTGGTGCAAGCAAGTCCCCGAGTGGCGTCAAAAGCCTCACTTTTCAGTAGGCCCCTGAAGACAACGGCACAAAAGGCCAGCTGATAGAACAGCCAAGTCATTTTTGCACTGAAGCGCCAGAGTCCAGGTTTAACTGGCTGCCTGGCAAAGGGGTCCCTCCCACCGCAAAGACCCTGCCCCTGCTCAGCAGGCAGGGTAATGGGCAGTCTTCCAAATGCCCCCCGGGTGGCTGCAGACTAGGGCTTCTGAGGCCCAAAGCAGTCCCTCGGGAGAAATCTGGGTGCTGGTGGGGGCCTGTGGGCGCCACTTTGCTTGGGGGAGTCATGTTAGCGGCTTGTCTGCTGCTTTCTGAGCCAGATGTAGTTTCCAGGCCCCCAAATGTGGATTCCAGGGCGGTGTGCGTGTCAGGCCCAGCTGGGTGGCAAGTATTTGGCACCTCTCCCTCTTTTCCGTCCCCAGGATCGGATGGTCCTGCTGGTGATGGGAAATATCATCAACTGGTCCCTGTGAGTAACAGCTGGTGGGTGGAACTGGGGCTGGACCCTCGGGGGAGTCCGAGATGGGTTTCCACTTGTGGGTAGTGGGGGCCTTGCCAGAGGGCAGGGCCTATTGGGGGTACACTCTGCTTGTAGCTACTTCTTGTTCCAGGGGAGGCTCTGTGGCTCAGGGGCAGAGCCTCTGCTTGGCATGCAGAAGGTCCAGGGTTCCATCCCCAGCAGCGTCTCCAGTTCAAAGGACCAGGTGATCGACCTCTGCCTGAGACCCAGGAGAGCTGCTGCTGCTGCTCTTGCTGCTGGCCTGAATGGATGATGGAGCAGCCTTGAGGGTCTGGCCCTCCAGAAGGCAGTTTCAGGCCTGCCTGCCCGACCTCCTCTTTTTCCCGGCAGTGCTGCCTACGGCCTCCTTGCCCGGCCCAACGACTTTGCCTCCTACCTGCTGGCCATTGGCATCTGCAACCTCCTCCTCTACTTTGCCTTCTACATCATCATGAAGGTACAGTGGGGGGGGCGGGAGGCAGGTGGGGAGGGGGGAGGGGTGTGCCTCAGTTTCCTCCCCTGATCTGCTCTGCGGCTCCTCCTGCAGCTCCGAAGCGGTGAATGCCTCAGGCCGATCCCCCTGCTCTGCATCATCTGCACATCCGTCGTGTGGGGCTTTGCCCTCTTCTTCTTCTTCCAGGGCTTGAGCACCTGGCAGGTGAGTCAAGCTTCTCTCCCTCCCAGTTTGGGCTCTCAGTATGAGGTGGGGGACCGGGAGTGCGGCCTGGAGCCATCCAGGGCCCTGTTCACACCATGGAGCAGTATTTTAAACGGAAAAGGCAAGGAGCAGAATGAGGAGGCTGGGCTGGGCGGGGTGTGCTTTGTCTTTGGCCTCACACGTGAAGAAGCCTCAGTCCCTCCAGGCCAGTCCTGTCTGCTCCAACTGGCAAGCCGCTCCCAGAGAAGGGGGGTGGGGGATCACCTCACCTCCTGCTGGCTCCTTTTCACTGGAGAGGCCGCCAGGTAGCGGCCTGGGTGCAGTGCAGCCACACCATCAATGGCTGCAGCGTCTCCCTGGCGAACTGGTTTGGCCCTCCCAGCCCGAGACCAGCGACGCGATGCATGTCTCTTGGTGGCTGAGAAGCTGTGTGGCGCCCAGCTCAGCTGCCCTTTGATGCTCTTGGCAGAAAACGCCAGCGGAGTCCCGAGAGCACAACCGGGAATGCATCCTGCTGGACTTCTTTGATGACCACGACGTCTGGCACTTCCTCTCGTCCATCGCCATGTTCGGCTCCTTCCTGGTAGGTGGCCTCCCAGCCTGCCTGCCTGCCTGCCTCTGCCCTGGCTGGGGAGGAGCAGCCCAAGAGGGTCTCTGCTGCCCCCTGTGCTTGGTGGGTTTGCGGGGGACTCCTTGAAGGCGCTGCTTCCTTCCCCTGCAGCCACGGAGCTCCCTCTGGGCAAGAGGTCAGTTTGGACCCCTTCCCAGCCAGCGGCCTCCTCTCTCCTTGCAGGTCTTACTGACCCTGGATGATGATCTGGATTGTGTCCAGCGCGACAAGATTTATGTCTTTTAGACAACAGGATTCCAGGGCGTCCTACCTGGGGGATTTAGACCTTTCCAGGGTTGCTTTGCTGTGTTATTGGGGGGGGGAGCTCACAGTGACCCCGTTAAGGCATCCTGTGTAGGTCTGCCAGGGTCCCCTCACCCTGCTGGCCAGAGGGTAAAGGTGTTGACGTTGCAGCAGGATCGGGGGGGGGGGCTTCTGGGGGTTTGTGGTCCAGATGACAAGCCATTGGGCAGCTCTGGATTGGTTTCTGTGGCACACCTGAGGTCTCACACAGGGTTGGGTTAGGGGCTGGACTTTGTCAGAGTCAAGGGGTTGCAAAGAGCCTCATTGGCCATCAGCCCCCGGAGGCATCAGCCCACATCACTCACTCACTCACTCACTCGTGGGAGAGAGGGCTGAGTAGTTGCGGATGCCCCTCCCGCCAGGAGCCGGGGCTTCCCCTAGTCTGCTCCTGCCGCAGCAAGCTGGGGCCTGCTGTCTGGAGAGGGGTCGGCCTGCAGAAGAGTCAGCCGTCGCCCTCACCCTCCTGCTGCGAGGAGCGCCAGCCCCAGGAGACCAGTGCTGAGACTGAGGCAAGCTCTGCACACTGCCGGACCTTTCCGTCCAGCCCTGATCCATTGACCAGGACTGTGGCCTCTTGGGGAGGCCAGAACTTCGGGTGCTGCGGTGGCGGGCTTTCTTCCTCCCTCCCTCCCTCCCTCCCTCCCTCCCAGCGGAGTGTGGCCTCCCTTGGGAGGTGAACCACAGCTGCGCTCACTGGCAGAGGGGGGGGGGGTGTTTCCCTCTTGATTCCTGAAGCACACACCGTGGAGGGGAGGGACTCCTTCCAGCGCTGCTTCATGGGACGGGGCAGTCTGCCCACTTCTTTGTGTCTGTTTTTTCTGCGGTCACACAACCAACAGCGATTCAGCGTTGTGCTGCCTGAGGGCCCCTCTTTGGCCCTGCTTCTCAGCAGCACACCGGGGGCCGAGCCGAGAGTACCACTGCGGCCGCCACTGCTGCTTGGAGGGGCGGGGGGCTAGTGCCCCAGTTTCTGGCCTCTTCCTGGGCAAAAGCCAAAGGAGTGACACCAGTGGCTGGGGGGAAGAAGTACCTGCCCTGGCTGGCGTTTCTCCCCCCCCCCCCCCGATTGTGCGTTTTGGAGGCTGATGCTCTTCTGTGTGTCTTCTTGTCGTCGCCATATTCCTGCCAGTCCCGTTTCTACCAGTTCTGCTGCCAAATGCAAAAAAATAAAAGACAGACCTGCCCTCCGCCTCCTTCTCTTCAGCGATGGCTGTCGCTCACAAAACGGGGGGGGGGGGACAGGGTGGCCACAAGGCCGAGGGAGGGCTGAAGGACGGGGGGAGGGGAGGGGAGGGCCCTGGGAGGCCTGCGGAGAATGAATGCACCCCTGCCCTCCCCCCCCCGGCTCTTTGTGAGGTGGGTGGCAGCAAGGTGTGGGCCTCACGAGAGGAACGCACAACAGCACCCTGAGCCACGCCTGCCGTGTCCCTGCGGGGCTAGGTGTATTCTCAGCTCCCCACCCCTGCCCTGCCCCTGCCCCACTCGCCCCTTCTGGGAGCAGTGCCCAAGCAGCTGTGGGTCCGGCCTGTGAGGGGCAGTTAGTATAAGGCAACGTTAACCATTGCTGCACTGGGCTAATGGGCTGCTATTTTGGGGAGGCCGGCCTGGCCTGGGAGGTGGTTTCTCCTGGAGCCCTTTTTGCCAACATCTTTGTTCACAATGCAGAAAAACAACCTTCTCCTGGTGGGAAAGGGGAAATCAAGGGTGTGCACATCTCTTCCCATGCACGGCCCCCTCACACACCCACAACTTGATGGAACTGCAGTGTCTTTGTTAGAGAGAATCGGGGGGGGGGGGCGTTACGTGGGATGTCTCCCTGAACTGCTGAATTGAGAGCCTGTTGCAGGCAGTAGGCTCTTTTGGGACGGCTCCCTCCTTCCCCGCACAGGTCAGGTCCCTCACCTACTAGTTCCCTGAGGGAACACCAGCCCCTTTCCTGGCTGCTCCCTTGCTGCTGGGTTGAGATGGGATGCCTTGTTTGGCTGGAGTCCCGCACGGTTAGCTGCTGGACTCTGTGCCCCTGTCCCCTGGTCAGTCCCACCCAGCTTCTCTGTCCTTCCACTTTGTGTTCCCCTCCCCCCCACAGTTTGCACAGCTGAGCTACCCCAGAACAAGAGCCCCCCCCCATCCCTCCCAGTGTGTACCCCCCAGGGCCAATCCTCCCATCCCATCCTCTTCTCGGAGGGAGGAAGGAAGGGGGCAGGGAGGGGATGGTTTTCTCCTGCAAGACACACAAGTTATGCCCCCTTGCCCCTGGCCCTGCCCCTGCTGCCCTCTGGGCGGCTGGCCTTGGGCATTCTGGGCTGAGGCCGGGGCACCCTTCCTTAGCCATCCGTCCCATCTCTATGGCACCCGTTCCCGAGGGCAGCCAACGATACACCATAGAAATGATGAAAACACCTCCACATTCCAAACTAGCCAAATGGAAAAGGCCCAAGGGGCTTCCCGGGTGACCGAGCGCCTCCGAGGCTAGTAAACTCCGTGGGGCCCCCTGCGTGGGGAGGCCAGCTGCTGCTGTGGTGGACTGGGGGCCCCAATCTCGCTCCAGAGAGCATGTGGCTAAAATAGGTGAGGCCCATTTGATTCCTCCGGGGCCAGGGATTTGGGGAGGATTTAATGGGCTCTATCTTAAATTCCTTAGGGGCGGAGGGAGGCATAGTGGAGAGCCAACAAAGTTTAACTCTGGGCTATACGCTCTCATGTGCAGGCACACGTCTGATGTTGCCTTTTGCTACGGGTCCTTGCAGAGGTTTTCCTTCAGATGACCACCCCCCATGCCCATGCCCATCCCCATCCCAGTGGGGCTGTTCCATAGGTCATTTGCATCAGGGGAATCTGTGCCTAATGGGAGCAACTCCCAGACAGAGAGCTGGGTTCAAATCCCATCTCTGCCACAAAGAGGAACTCCCCTTCCAGTGCCCCAAAGTGAGCCCCTTCCCAAAAGCCAAGGAGAGGCATTTGCAAACAACTCCCCCCTCCCTTCTGCTCCTTCTGACCCCTGGGGAAAGTGCAAAAATTCCTGCTTGTGGATGGTTCTGACCTCACAGGGAAACCAGCTCTGAGGTCAGAGCAGACAGCGACATCCCCCCCCCCTGCTGCTCATCCTTCTTGCTCAACATCTGGGCTGCCCTACCTAAAAAGGACTCTCTGCCTCAGGGCTGGTCTGGCTACTTCGGCATCTGGGGAATGTCTGGGGAAGGCTGCAGCTCCGTCTCTTTGGAGTCTTTCCCCAAATATGGTGCCTGGAGCAGCAGAGGCTCCTGCCTGGATGGGGAGCTGCTCTCCTCGCTGGGGAGGGGCTGGCCCTGACATCACCCGGCTGGAGCGGGAGCCTTTTAGCCCCAGAGCCAGCTGCTGCCAGCTGCAGACTGCATCCTCGGAGGAAGAGCGGAGCAGCGCCTGGTGAGTCTCTGGGACACTGGGGTGGTGGGGGGGGATAGGATTTAGGGGTGCTCAGCTCAGTTTCCCCACCCAAGCGGGGCCTGGGGGAAGGGTGGCCGTTGGGGGTCGGTGCCATGGGCTTGCTGCCCCAGATGGATGTTCTGGGGGAGGGGAAGTAGAAGATTGCAGGAAGGGGCAGCTTATAGTTTGTGTCTGTTTTTTGTGCAGAAAAGCTGGGAGAGGAAAAGCTTCTAAAGTGCAGGAGCCGTGGCGTGTCAGAGAGCTGGCGGCTGCTGACCGTGAAGTGGCTGAGAACAAAGGGCCAGGGGAAGGGGCTCGGCAGGAGGGGGGGCAAAGGAAAGGGCCGTAGGTGGCTTCCTGTCTCTCTCTCATTTCTCAGTTTATTTCACCCTTCCTTTGGGCCAGGGTGCCTAGTTCTCACCTCCCATATTGCTCCACCCAACAACCCTGTTAGGTGGGTTAGGCCGAGGGAGAGTCCCTGGCCAAAGCCACCCAGAGAGCTTCATGGCTACGATGTGTGATGTGCTGCCACACCAGGCAGAAAGCCCATGCTCGTCTACAACAGCACAAGGACAGTGGCCCACCCACCCCACCCCACCCCACCCCAGGCTCTTGTGGCAGACGCTTGGCCAGCCTGGCGGCCTGTCCCCCAGGGGTGCTTCCGGCCCCAGCTTGGGGGCCTCCCTCCCGGGCCAGAGGCGGGAAGTGGTGTGAGGGTGAGCTGGGGCACAATGATCACTAGAGCAGCAAATGCTGCCGGAAGGAAAACCACCCAGGGCTGGAATAGACCACAGGCCCCCACAGTCCAGCCTGCCTGCTGCCAGGGAGGGGCTCCTCCAACCTCTTCCAAAGCTTCCAGTGAAGGAGCTCTGAAGCAGCAGAATCCATCTTAAAACCTTCAGAAAATGGCAATATTTAAGGGGACCCTCCTTCCCCATCCTTTGATCCTATGACCCCCTAAAGCAACAGTAGCTGTTCCTGTTCCCAGCCACCGTTCTCCTGCTTAAGCTCTGCCCAGAGCTGGCCCCAGTCCTGATGAGTCTCAGGAAGGGGCTGGCCCCAGCAGCAGGGAGCCCCATGGCAGGGAGCCCTGGGGCCAGCAGCCAGAGGTCCCGGAGGCCGGTGCAGGCAGCCCTGGGGGGGAGGGAGGGGAGGGGCCCCCGTCTCTGTGCTTCTCTGGGAAACATCCTCCCTGGCCCCTGGCCCACCTCTGCTCTCCATCGGCCCTGCGGCGGGAGAGGGAGGCGCCAGCTGGGTCAGGACTCCAGCACAGGCCCAGGGCTCATGGGCTTGGGCCTCTCCTTCCTTCCTTCCTCCCTCCAGGTCTTTCCCTCACTGGTGAGTATGGCAAACAAAGGGCCCTCGTTCGGCCTGAGCAGAGATGTCCAGGCCAAAATTGAGAAGAAATACGACGATGAGCTGGAGGAGCGGCTGATCGAGTGGGTCGTGGCTCAGTGTGGGGCCGAAGTGGGGCGCCCCGACCGTGGCAGGCTGGGCTTCCAGGTCTGGCTGAAGAACGGCATTGTGAGTGTGGAGCTTGACCTGGCTTACCCCCCCCCCCCGGTGACCCCCACACTTCCGTGTTTTCAGGGCTGGGTTGACCCAGGGCAGAGGTGAACTGAAGCACTTCCTCTGCCTTTCTGCTCTGAGCAGGGCCAAGTGATCAGACCACCCGGCTTGCAGCTGGGGAGGGCAGAAGCCAGGAGCCCCCCCCCCCCGGTGGCCTCCAGGCCCTGAAAGGCAGGGGAGTCCCTGGCAGCAGCCTCTTCCCGCTCGCCTCCCCCTTTTCCTCGCCCTTTGCTGACCCACGTGTCTCGCTGGCAGGTCCTGGGCCGGCTCATCAACAGCCTCCACCCCTCCAGCTCCAAGCCTGTGAAGATCCCGGAGTCCCCCCCCACCATGGTCTTCAAGCAGATGGAGCAGATTGCGCAGTTTCTGAAGGCGGCCGAGGACTACGGAGTAGTGAAGACGGACGTCTTCCAGACAGTGGACCTCTTTGAAGGTGGTGGGGGGGGGGGGTGCTGTGGGCAGCTGGGAGAGGCAGGGAGGTGTCCAGGGGACCCTTGTGTGGGGCTTCTAGATTGCTCTTGACTTTGTACTGTTGCCTTCACAACAACCCTGAGGAGTCAGTCACTCTGACACCCATTTTAGACCATGGCTTGAGCTGCAGAGGCTATGCTATTCAGGAATGAAGGGGGAGGGTCCTGCCCTACGTGGCCCAGTAGCCCCTCCCAGAAGCTGGGCGAGGTCAGCCCTGGAGAGTGCCAAGGCCGACTGCCCACGGGGCTGCCCAGCAGCAGGCCGCTCTGTCGGCTTTGTGCCATGACCGCCCCAGTCCCACCAGGGTCTGCCACGCACGGCCAGCGCTTGGGTAGGAGACCAGCACGGATCCCACCAGGTCGGGGAAGCTAAGCGGGGGCCGCCCAGCTGAGTAGCTGGACGGGAGACTGCCCAGGAAGCCCACCCAGAGTAGCTGCGCAGAGGCAGGTCAGAGCAAGCCCCCTCGAAGCCCCCATGAGGGACCACTCTAAGCTGGCTGCAACTGAAGGAGGGCCCTTTCCCACTCCAGGTGGGACCACCCCCCTCACAGCCACGCTCCCCTGAGGATGAACAGGGCAGGGCCCAGCTACTGCTACGACAGGCTTGGCCGTCCCTCTTCCAGCTTGCCTTCCCACTGGCCAGAGATCTGGCTTGGCGGTTCAGATGGGGCCCAAGGCCACAGCCCTAGAGGGCCCCCGGCTGGACTGGGGCTGCTGAGGGGAAGCCACACAAGGGCCACAAGCAGCCGGTGGCCAGAGAGATAAAGAACCAGGCCCCTGCTGGCCTGGGGGGGGCACATGGGTTCCTCCCTCCATTGCATCAACAGTCTCTTTTCCTCCTGGCCCCCAGCAAAGGACATGGCTGCTGTGCAGAGGACACTGGTAGCTTTGGGCAGCCTCGCAGTGACCAAGAACGACGGCCACTACCAAGGGGATCCCTCCTGGTTCATGAAGTAAGTAGCCCAGGGTTAATTCAAAAGAAATTCCATCTAAACATCCGGAAGAAGTTCCTGACAGTTAGAGCGGTTTCTCAGTGGAACAGGCTTCCTCGGGAGGTGGTGGGTTCTCCATCTTTGGAAATATTTAAGCAGAGGCTGGAGAGCCATCTGATGGAGAGGCTGATTCTGTGAAGTTTCAAGGGGGTGGCAGGTTAAAAGGGATGAGCGAGAGGGTTGTGGTACTCTGGTTTCTCTTCAGGTCGCATAAATCTTTCACCTTTTACTAGAGAGGGTCCTGCATAGTGCAGGGGGTTGGACTAGACGACCCAGGAGGTCCCTTCCAACTCCTATTATTCTATGATTCATGGGGAAGGGCCACTGCACCAGGCAGGGGGCTGGGCTAGCTTGGGCCCCAAGCACCCTAGGACTTGCCCCAGGCCAGTCCCTGTCCAGCCAAGTCACCCCTTAGCGGACCGTTTGCCTCCATGCGCCCAAAGCTGGGAGGGGGAGGGGGAGGAGGGAGGAGGGGGGGTTCTCTTGGTCTCTCTCAGCCTCCTCTTTCTCCTGCCCCTCCCAGGAAAGCCCAGGAGAACAAGCGGGAATTCAGCGCCATGCAGCTGAAGGAAGGCAAGAACGTGATCGGTCTGCAAATGGGCTCCAACCAGGGGGCCTCGCAGGCGGGCATGACTGGCTACGGCCGGCCCAGGCAGATCATGAGCTAGACGGGGAGCGGCTGCCCGCTGGCCTGCCGACCCTCCTGGCCCCAACGCTACCCCCGTGAGTCCTGCTCCAAGGGAACCCTTAAGGCAGCCCATCCAGCAAGACCCAGCCGCCAGCACGAGGGGCCCAGCTGGGCCGCTCCGTGGGGCTGGCCTCCTCCCTGGCCCCAGCCCCTCACCTGCTGCTCCCTGCTTCACTGGCTGCCCTCCCCACATTGCGCAGTTTCGGGGCAAGTGGAGAGACTTGCCATTTCACAACACCCAGGGCATCTGGCCTCCTGCTCCCAAGAAAGTGGTCGGGAATCACAGCCCTGCGGCATATTTGGAAATGGCTGAAACTTGCACAAGGAAAACGAAGCCCCCACCCTTTTTAGTGGGGAGAGGCAACTGCCTCCCCCTCCTACTCATTTTGTACTTCTTTTGTTCATCCATTAAAAACTATGAACCTCTTTTGCTTTCTTGGCTGTTTATTTTCCCTCTTTCTACCTGGCAGTTGTGGTGCTGGGGAGGCGGCTAGACCAAAGTGCTGGAAGCCCCCCACCACTGCCTCCAGCATGCCCTCCCCACCCCTGGCAGTCAGGCCTTCGTCCTAGCAAAGGGGCAGCAGGTGGCCCAGGCCCAAGCTGCAGGGATGGGGCCTGGCCAAGCACTCTGCCGGGCAGTGCCAGAATGGGCTCTGTGCCCGCGCACCCAAGATCAGCCACTCCTCCTAAACCCTATTTGCTTGGAACTCCACCCCGGGGGGGGGGGGGGGGCTTTGCTTCTGCTGTGCCTCTTATCACCTGCAGCCCTGGAGACCACCTCAGCCTCCCTCTGGCGTGGAGCAGTACGGGCTCTCTTGGCCAGCCACAATGGCTTCTGCTGGGCCACACGCAGGAAGAGAGGAACGGTCATCAGTTGGCTTTTTTAACTGGTTTATTTTGGAAAGCTGCAAAGAAAAGAATCTTTTAAAAAACTAAACCTCATTGAACCAAAAATCCCAAGCTAGATGAAGACAGGAAAGGCCCCCAGCTCTTTGGCCAGCAAGAACACAACCCCCCTCCCGTCTGTTCAACAGGTGCAGCTCCAAGCAGGCAGAGAAGCTCATGCAGGCCCCACTGTCCAAATCCCGAGTCGCAGAGGGCACTGGGCTGTCAGCCCTGAGCACCCCTCCCCGATGGCTCATCAAGAAAGGCAGGGGAGGCACGGAAGGCCGCTGTGGGCTTTGGCCATGCCAGCGAATGCTGGCCTCCAGGGGAAGGAAGATGTGCCCCTTTGCCCTTCCTGGGCAGCTGTTGGGAGGGGCAAGCAGGGAAGCACAAAGAGAGAAGGCAGAAGTGAGCAGGGCTCCCCAGCAGGAAACGCTGGTCATGTTTGGCCAAAGGGGCTGAGGTCAGCCAAAGTCTTGCTGCTCTGTGCCTGCAGCACGATAAGGCAGTGAGAGTTTGACTCCTTCTTGCTGGGCACTCGACTGGTGCAGGAGCGGAGCGGATTGGAGTGTCTCCAGGGCTCTCTCTGGAAATGGGTCTCCAAGCCCGGGCTACAGGGGGTGCCCCTCGTTCTTGCCTTGACTGGATGAGCCCCCCCACTCCGCATGCTGTGTCCTGCCACCGGTACAAAGGGCTCCTGTGAAGAAGCTGCTGGACGGGCAGGCAGGCAGGCAGGCTGGCAGCAGCCTACTCAGGGTGCTGGATGTTCTTAGCTGACAGCCTGTTGGCCCTGGGTGAGGTGGCCAGTTCCTGCCTCAGCAAGCCTCTCCCCGCTGGGGGCCCTTGTGCCCCTCCTGGCTGGCCGGGAGCGGCTCCATCTCTGCTTCCATCTCCAGGTCCTCCCCCCCACACAAGGGGACTCTCTCCGCCCTCTCTGCCCCGTCCTCCAGGCTCGTGGCTGGCCTGCCTCGGGCGAACCACGGGCACGTCCAGGTGCTGCTGCAGGCTGCCAAATCCACGGCTCCCTTCTGCCGGGTCAGGAACACCTCCAGTGTGTAGTAGACAGTCCAGAAGACGGCAAAGCAGCCCAGAAGAATCAGAGTCTGGAGGGAGGGAGGGAGGGAGGGAGGGGGGATTTTAGCATGGAGGGCTGCACCGGAGCAGGCCTGGCTACAGCCCGTGTCTGCTGGGCTGCGGCCGTGAAGGTGCTGAGTAGAGAACAGAGAACAGCCGGACAGCAAAGGGACCCAGAGATGGCCCTGCACCCGCTGACCTCTGCCGGGGCCCCCCCTGCAGTCTCATGGGTGCCCTACCACCCACTCAGAACTGATGGAGCCAGCACCACACATTCCCCCACCCCACCTCGCATTCGCTGCTGCCTCCTTGGTGTGTGGGGCAGGGTCAGGGGCAGGGGCGGGGGGGCTCCCTTCTACAAATGAGAACTTCAGCCGGTGCTGGAGGCTCCGCCAGAGCTGTGCTTCCAACATGCAGTGCAGAGCTGAGCAGCCCTCCCCGAGGCCTCCCCCCCCCCCCGTCCCGGCAGGCACCACCTTGAGGGTGTTGGCAGGGATGGCGTAGGGCTCTTGCTCGGGGATCTTCAAGCCCGGCGGGCAGGGCAAGGAAAACCCGGCATCCAGGAAGCGGCCGCTCATGGCCTCCTCAAGCAGCCTGTGGGCAAAAGAGCCCTGAGGGCGGAGCCAGGCGAGAGAGGAAGGCGCTCCCAGGCTGGCTGCCTCTGGAGCCCGAAGCAAGGGGAAACGTCCGAGCCAGTTCAAAGGGGGAGCTACTAAGAGAGCCCCCCTCCAATCAGCCAGCGTGGCCTCTGACCCACGCCAAGGAAGCCCCAAGGGCAGGAAAACTTCCTTTAACAGCTGGAAGGGTCCCCAAAGTCCAGTTGCTTCCCATTGATGGCCCCCCTCTAAGAGCAGGACCTCCCACCAGAGGACCAGACGCAGGGGAGAAGAGCCCCTCCCCAGGCAGCCTGGCCCCGCCCCTGCCCACTCTCCTCACCTTACCTCTGGCGCGCCTTGATCTCTGCCAGGGACCAGGAGGACCCATAGAGCGTCAGCTGCCACCACTGTAGCACCCCGGGGCGCAGCGTCTCGTCCCCTGGAAAAGAGGAGGGTTGCCGGGCGCAGCAGACAGCAGGTAGGCTCAGCCCCCCCCCTCCCCATGCATTGCCCCCTTTCCCCATCCCCCAGGATCCCTCAGCAGTGAGAGGGAAGCCAGAGGAAGGAGACACAGCACGTGGCCCGGGCCGTGGGAGGACTCACCAATATCGTGGATGACCAGCTGGTAACTGCCCTGGGCTTCCTCCCCCCAGCAGCGTACCGTGGAGAAGGTCCAGCCCACAAAGCCGTTGGGGTCCCTTGGAAAGAGCCAGGCAAAGAGCGGCCAAGGTGAGGAGAGGCCTCAGCCTGCTGGGAAGTTCGGCCTGCCTCGCTCAGGCCTCCCACCCGACGGCCCTCGAAGGGGCTCTGGGACCCCCACCCTTTTCTCATGGGACCATTTAGAGGCAGAGACTTGCTCAAGGGGGTAAGTGCTAAGAGCCCTCGAGAAAAAGCCTTGCAAAACAGCCAGGGCCTAAGAACAGCACGAGGTCTCGAGCAGCGGAAAAGGTAACGGCAGACAAACAGGTCAAAAACTCAGAGAACAAGATGGAAACCCCTTGTTAAAACAGGCTCTGATGGCCATACTGAGCAATGCCTCTCACCAGGGACTTCAACGCAGCCTGAATGAACCAGGGGGAGGCCCTGGCCCGGGACCCCCGTGCTGATCCACGCGAAGCAGGCACAGGAGCCGAGTGCTGCCCGTGACTGAGGCTCTGAGCCGGGCCTCCCCAGCCACCTGGAGGACAGGTGCTCTCTCGGGCTCAAGAACAGCCACCGGCCCAGCCTGGCTAAAGGGCAAGAGGAAGTGGCCTGGGTCCCCCCCCCCCCCGAGAGCCCAAGGTTCCTCAGCCCCTGGGCACAGGCGAGGCTGGCAGACGGCTGGACGCCCTGCACTCACGAGTCCATGCTCCGTGCTGTCCCGACCAAGGACTCCATGCCGCTGGGGCACAGGAGGCGGATCTCCAGGTTGCCCCGGCGAGGGTGGGCGATGCTGACCGTCACGGCCACGTGCTCCAAGGTTCTCATCCCAGACAGTTCCAGGTCGGCTTCTGTGACTGGGAAGGAAGGAAAGGACGGGCCCCCGCATGAGCACAGTGAGGACTCCCCAGGGGCCCCCAGAGGACAACCCCAAGCTGCCTGCTGGCCCCACAACAAGGTCCTTCCCAACAGACTCTCTGCACTGCACCCATGGGCCCTTGTGGGGATCTGCCATGGGACAGCAGAGGAAGGGGGGCAGCTTTCCAGGCAACCCAAGCCCCCTGCCAGCCTCTGCACCTGGAGTGTCCCTTCCCCAGCCCAGCCCAGCCAAGCTCTGCTCTTCCTTTCCCAGCCAAGCCTCTGGGCAAGAACCCCCCTCCCCCAGCTGCTGGGACCATTAGCAGGAAAGCCAGGCCAGGCCAGGCCAGGCAGGGGGCCTCAGCCAGCAGCCTGGCACTTCCCAAGAACCCTCTCCCCTTCCTCTGCACCCAGCCACCCCTGGGAAAGGGTTAATTCTTGGCCCCCTCTCCTGAGGTGGTCCCAGACTGCCTCTCAGCTTCCAGCAGCAGTTCTGGCATTTCCCAGCCAACCTCGTCTGTGCTTGCCCAGTTTGCTCACCAGAATTCCTTTTAGGGGTAATCCAAGAGGGCCTGGACTCCCTCCCAAGTCCCAGTGAACTTTAAGGCTCTTGCAAAGGCTGGGAACAGAGGGGAGTGCACTTGCAGGGATTGTGCACTTGCAGGGATTGTGCTGTTTCTGACAGTGCCCCTGGGCATGGAACTGGCTTGAGGGCGCAAATTCCAGCCTTGGAAAGCCACAGCCCAGAAGCCGCACGGGTGCCTGCGCGAATGCATGTTTTGGGGCAGGCGCTCCGGCAGGAGACAGAGGGGGGGGGGGCAGTCCCTGCCAGGCACTCCCTCTTCCCAGCTCAGGCCCTGGGTCTCCACCCCCCTCCCCAGGCTATGCTGGTGGCTGGCAGAGAAGTCTGGGGCTCAGATTACAGCCTTCCCAAGTCATGGTCTCAGTGGGCCCAAAAGAAATTGGGGGGGGGGGCATCCAAAGTCCTGGACAGCACACCAAGAGGGAACATTCGGAAGCCATGAGACAGGAGAGGAGGGACCCCAGCCAAGGCAGGAGCAGCAGCATTGCCTAAAATGGGCAGAAGGAGCTGCTGGCCTGGGGGAGGGAGTCCCAGCCCTCCCCATTCCCCCCCTCCTCCTCCTGAACAGGACTGAGGGGCTGGGGTGGGGAGAGTGGATGCCCCCACTCTTGTCTCCTAACTGTTCACCCCCCACTCTGCCCCTTTCCACTGCAAGCTGAGCCTCTCGTGGGTCTCGCCCCAGGACTCCTCCAGCTGACTGCTCTTCCCCTCCCCATTCTCCCAAGGAACTCTGGGAACAGTAGTTTCTGTGGGAGGCAATGCTCTCCCATGGAGCCCCCAGCTCCTCTTCGGGATTCATTTAGGGTGGATTACAGCAGAAATAACTGCAGAACTGTCACTCCCATGGGACCCCAGTTGAGGCCAGTTTAATCTCCTAGGGCAGGGGCTCATGGGAATTGTAGTCCATGGACATCTGGAGGGCCGCAGTTTGACTACCCCTGTCCTAGGGGCTGGGGAACTTGGCTTGAGCCAATCTGCCGCAGCCTCCAAACCTCTGGCCAGGGCGCCTGGGGGGGTAGATGGATGGCTGTCCGCCAACAGGTATGGCTGGGTGTCATCCGCCTAAAACTCCAGACCGGTTGGCCAAGGGGGTGTATGCAGATGGTTAAGCGGCACTGGAGAGAGACCCCTTCCCTGTGGGACAGCCGATGAGGACATCCCCATTGGGAGGTTCTTTTCCCCAGTGCCCCCCTGGAGGAAAGACCGTAGCCATTTAAGGGCTGCACCTTAAGCCCCCACGTAGGGAAGGGGTCTGGCAAGTCTGATCCCCCCCTTACCATTCCAGGTGGCTTCCAGCCGCTGGGGCTCCAAGGGGATGACCTTGTTCTCCCTCAAGACGGGGCTGACGTAGGAGGCCAGATAAGGGACAGACTCCCAGATCTGCCAGGGATGGAGATAAGGTTGCACTGTGGGCGGCCACTCCAGTCTGAGCACTCCCCCCCCCCATCCTCTCAGCATCAAATTCCTAGCGAAATCCAGCACTGCTAGGCCTCAATGGCCAAGTCCCAAGATTTCAGCCAGACCCTGAGAAGTGGCTTTGCAAGGACAGCAGTAGCTCTCCAGACCACCGGATCAGTCCCAACCCTCCCCTCATGCCTGGGGATGAAGGACTTCCAAATACACACACACACACCCCATGCGGGGAGAGGGGCAGAGTTGACAGGGGAGACATCTCTGACGGAAGCATTCTTGTGGGAGGAGGGAATGTCTCTTTGAATTCATCAGAGAAAACTGCTGGTCCTTCCCAAGGCCAAAAGGTTTGAACAGGGGAGGGGCAAGATCCAGAGCACCCCATTCCCCCTCCCTGGGGAAGGCTGAGACCCCCCTGGCAGCTGCCCACCTCCCTCCTGGCACCATCTCCTGTGGCTGCCCGGTGGGCCAGGCACAGAGGGGGGACTGTGGCTGGCCAGGCTAAGTCCCTGGGGCAGCCTCTACCTTGGCAGCGTTCACCAGCCTCCAAGCGTTGAGCAGACCAAACCCATGCTGGTGACTGTGGCTCAGGCCGGCCTGGTTGGTGTCCCAGTGGGCGCGGTGGTCTTCATACTGCAAAGGAAAGCCACACCGGGGGGGGAGTTGGCCTGCAGTCCCCCCACACTGGAGCGGCAGAGGAAAAGGGGGGCCGTGGGGTTCACCTTGGTGGCCGTGAAGGCAATGATGTGTTGGACGTCCCGCCACGTGAGGCAGGGGCGCACCTGCAGCATGAGGGCGATCATGCCGGCCGCCAGAGGGGCTGCAGCGGAGGTTCCCGTGTGGCCCTCTGTGCACCCCGTTGTGCCTCGCTGCAAATCCCAGTCAGTCGTTGCCTGCAGAGGAGAGACCCCCTGGTCAGACAGGGCAGCACGGGGAGGGCAGAAGAGCCCAATCCCCCCCCCCCGGGCCTGGGGCCAGAATCCATCCCAAGCCCCTGGCAGTAATTCTCCAGGCATAATTGGATCCACACACACCCTTCTGAGCCGGGGTGGAGCCTGCAGGACACACACACACACTACCGGCCAAGATAACACGGGGTAGGAAAGAATCGCCAGAGGGGAAGGAGCCTCATGCTGCAGGTTTAGGGGAGCTCTGCTCCAAGCAGAGCAGTTGAGCAGAGGACCTCAGGCAGAGCGCCCAGCTGAGCACCCGGGCCAAGAGGAGTCACAACTGGGTCCTAGGGACGGAGAAAGGCAGCAAGCCAACCTGCTACTCCATGTCCCCAGGCCCAACAGTGTGGCCCCCTCTGCCCTCTTCCCCAGCAGGAGGCCAGCCGCTGCCTTCGCAGGCAAGGCAGGACAGGCAGAGGAAGCGGCATGCCCCTCCCCCTGAGGGCCAATGCCGACTGTCTGGGCCAGATGCAGGGGCTGCCTGTCCGTAACTCTCCCAGTGGCCCAGAAGGGACCGCTGTGGAGCACAACTGGGGGCGGGGAGCCTGCTAGCCTCTGCCGTGGGCGACTCAAAGACCCTCAGGACCTGCTGCTGCGAGGATCTGGAAAAGGTGCCAAGAAAGGGAACACTCCCAAGTCACCCCGAGGTGCTGCTGGGGGCGGCTGCCAAGAGGGGCTGGGGGGCCTCAGAGGGGGGCCAAAGGAAGAGTCCGGCTGGGCCTCCGAGGCCAGCCACGGGGGGGGGGGTGTTTGTGGGGGGCGAGCTTTAGAGAGCCAAAGCCCCCTTCCTCAGGTCTTCAGGCAGTGCTGGACTCGAATCCAGTTCCTCTGCCACAGTCCAACTCAGCTGCCCTCTGGAATGACAACTGAGGCCAACGGCCTGCTGGCCCTTTCCTGGCAACCCTTGGCCAGGCGGACTTCGGATCTGGCACTCTTGTAAAAAACAGCCACACCCCTTCCAGCAGGCAGCTTTCTGAGGGGGTCACACGGATTCGTGGCTTGCAGGGGCTAGCAGCCCTGGTGGCTGAGGGGGCCCTCCCCATTGGGAGCCACTCCCAGAGCCAGGAGGGAAGGCCTCGGCCTCCGTGCCGTGTTGTTGGCCCCTGGTGGGGCAGGAGACTGGACTAGGGAGCACCCCCCCCCAGTCTGATCCAGCAGGGATCTTCTCACAGCCTCAGGAGGAGGCCAAGGGTCAAGTCAGAATGCAATCAGAGAGGGGTCTGCCTTTGGCAGGAGGTGGTCAGTGGCACAGGGCATCAGGGCAGATGGTCAGAGGGCAGTGAGAAGAAACCGCCCCGGAGGGCTCGGGAAGCAGGCCTGGCTGCCCCTCCCGGCTCCCAAGGGGGCCCCACTCACAATGCTTCTCATCAGCTTGTCGCCCCCACTGAAGGTCACCGCCAGCATTGAGGCACACTCTTCTGCGTAGAAGGGCATGTCGCCCATTTCGTCCACCGCACCTGGGGAGGAGAGGGGGGCGGGTACTAGGGGGGGCACGCCCGCCCCAGCCTGTTCCTAGGGAGGGCCGAGCAGGAGACCCCTCCTAGCATCCTAGAGCCGGAAGGGACCTCCAGGGTCCAACCCCCTGCACTTTGGAGCTGCATTTTGGGCAGCAGACTTGCACAGAAGAGTCAGGCAAGGAACCCCAGAGGGATAAAAGCACTCAGGCCTGGCAGGGAGGCCTACTGGGTAGAGCCCCTCCCTGCCCCCCCCCCCCAGACTCTCAAATGGTTTCAGTGCAACAGGCTGACCGCAGGAGAGGCAAGCCCCACCGAAGAACAGGGAAGGCCGCCCTGCAGGGAAGCTTTGGCTCCCAGCCACCAGCACGAGTGTCACGGTCCCTCTGCCCCCGTCTCACCCACACATCCCCCTTCCTTGCACCCCCCCCACAAGGGCCCCGGGGCCCCCACCGATGGTGACGGTGTAGATGGAGTTGGCGTAGCCGTCGTAGTTGCAGTTGTCGCTGTGCTGCCCTCCGTTGCCACTGGCCACCACAAAGATGCTGCCAAACCCCCGCCGGCCGGCAATCACTCCGTGCTGCAAGGCAGCCTGCAGAAGAGGGCAGAGAGGCTGCTTCCTGCGGAGGGGGCAGACATGGCCCTCCCACACAGATCCCCCCCCCGGGCCCCTGCTGCTGAAGTGCCTCTGCCAAAGACTGGGCCCTGGGGCTGCAGCAGCCTTCAGCCCCACTGGATCAGCAAGGGCCAGCTCCAGATATGCAGCCCCCCCCATAGCGCCACACACCAAGCTGCACTCCTATGAGCCTGCCCTCGGGGAGGGGGGGGGTGTCCTGCAGCTCCTGGGTCCCAAACCCCCAGCCAAGCCAACCAGCTCATCCCTACCTTCCCAAGCTGGTGAGGCCCATCCACGGTTTTGCCATCATCATCTGGACCCCAGCTGTGCAGGGAGACAACATGGAGCAGCACTTAGGCACGCCCCACAGCAAAGGCCGAAGCCAGAGCAGCAGCAGCAGCAGCAGGAGGGAGACCAGCCGGTGCCTGAGTGTGGCCACCCACCCCAAGCCCACTGATGCTCCCTCCCAGGGCCCAGCAATGGGGGATTTCTTTACCCTGCAGGGCCCAGGCACGGACCTGCAGCTGTAGATGTCGTTTATCTGATAGTGCTTGTTGAATGCGATTGCCTCCATGCTGTCTGTCAGTGGCCCATCTAGAACCCGGATCCCTGCGTGGCCAAGAACAAGCGGAGGTTTACTGAGCAGGGCCACGACAGGCCGGTAATGAGCTGGCAATTGCATGTGAAGAAGCAGCTCCTGAAGGGTGATGCAGGAATCAGCTTGTGCTAGTCCTTACTCTACCACCAGGCGCTTGCTGTTTTCTGCTGCAGGACCAAAGTGGCTCTTCTCCCGGAGCCCAGAAGCCACCCTTTTTCTCCTTCCAAACATCACGTGGAAATCTCTGCTTAGCTGTGCACATCTGACGTTGTTTATGCTGTGAGCCCTACAAAAGCCGCGGGGCGGGGGGGGTGAGGGGGGGAAGCATCTTTCGGAGGTACCTGCAATCCGGCTCCCGTAAGCGACTCCCACTGCACAGAAGCTGTTGTTGGAGACGGCCGCGATCTCTCCAGCGCACCTGGTCCCGTGGTGGTTCCCATTTTCCTCGTCCGGGTGGGGCATGGGATCGGGGTCATTGGAGTTCAAGTCATAGCTGCCTTCAGGGCTCTGGAAGAGACCAGGCCCAGAGCTCATGCCCCCCTCCTCCGGGACAGGAAGCTAACCGCACTGGGGGGGGGGCAAGTCCATAACCATAACGGAATTCCTGCAACCCCTGGGAGCGGCAAGCTGGAAGAGGCTCCTCCCCCACGGAGGGCAGCGGGCGGGGCTTCCAGGCTCAGGGGAGATGGAGGGAGGAGCCTAAGCAGCGTCTCCGAGTCCTTGGGCAAGTTCCAGCGGGCCAGAAGTGGGAAACAGCCTGGCTTCTTGGAGGTCGCTGCTAGGCTGTCTCCCAGCTGCAGCCTGCAAGGCCTCCAGGGGCTGGCCGGACGGGCGGATGGCTCGTTGGTAGGTAGCCAGGCGCTCTGAGTCCCCTGGACAGCACTTTGGCAGCCGCAGGGCCAGAGGCAGGGCCAGGACGGGAGCCCCGGAGGCACAGCAGCAGCAGCAGCAGCAGGATCCCCGCCAGATGCCTTGCCCTGCCCGCCACAGCCTTCAGAGCTGCCACCCGACTGGCCTCACAGGGCTCTGCCTCTGTCCTGCTACGGCGAGGACTCTTCCAACCAAACCAGGGTCCTTCGGGATCGCACTCTGTGCCTGCTGTGGCAGCCGGCCCCGCATCCTCCCCCGCAGGGCTGCTTCCTTCCTGGAAGGCTTCCGGGACCTCCGAGGAGAGGGCGGGGGGGGGGGATCCCCTCAGCAGGGAATGCAAGAAAGCGCCTGCCTTCAGCTCCCTCCCCCTGGGCCCCACGGTCCCTCCCAATGGGACCCCAGAACGGACCACTCTTTACGGGGCTGGGGTTGTCTTCTCAGTCTCAAGCCAGGCTCCCTTGCTGGCCTTGGTGCTGACCACTGTCCTCTCCCGCCTCCGGCCCACGCATGTCCCGGGCCTTAGGGCCACTCACGTAGTTGGGCTGGATGTCCTTAACGGTGTGCTCCACTCCGTCGTCCACCACCACCACCGTCACCCCCTGGCCTGTCACGTTTCTCTCCCACACGCCGGTCACATTGATGTCCATCCCGGGGCTCTTGCGATTACTCTGGACACAAGGAGCAGGAGCTGGGGGGGGCAGGGGGAGCCAGCCTGGCCCCTGGAGGGCTGGCACACAGGGCTTGCCCATGGGGACAGCCAGACGTCCGGCCAGCAAGGGCCGCTGCTGCTCCTGCCCCCCTGGGCAGAGGTACCCGGCTGCCCCCATCCCCCACCCCCACCGGGGAGGAGAAGGAGGAGGAGGGCCCGAGGCTCACCAGGTGCCACTGCTGGGGGAACTTGGGGTCGTTGAAGTGCAGGCTGCGCTTGGAGCGCTTGAGGAGCCGCTGCTCGGCGTGCCACCGCACCCGGCCGTGCTCCGCGAAGGCTGCCGCCGCCCGCCGCTGGACGGCCTCCCGGCCCGCCTCGGCCCCGCCGCCCGGCCGGTAGCCCAGCAGGTAGTGGCCCCGCAGCTCGCCCACGCGGCCCACGTTCAGCAAGCCGGCCGCCCGCGCCAGCGCCTCCGCCGCCCGGTCCAGCTCCTCGTCCGAGGCGCCCGCGGGAGCCGCCAAGCGCACCGCCCACGTCAGCTCCCCCGGCGCGGCGGCCCCGACGGCGGCGGCAGCAGCGGCGGCCTCGCACCCGCCCCCGCGGCCCGCCGGCGCCAGCAGCAGAGGGAGCCAGGCCCGGAGCAGCGCCGCCGCCTCCATCACGCCGCGCCATGGCGGGCCCGCCCCTCGCCGGGGCACCATCCGACGGGCGCGCTGCAAGGCAAGGGGGCCGCGTCAGACACACACACACCCAGACAGCCCCGCTCCCCCCCCCCGGCAGCCCCCCAGGAGACCCCGGCCCAGCCCCAGCCCCAGCGCGCGCGGGCTCGGGAGGCTGTCGGGCATGGCCCGGAGAAGCGTGGCCCGCGACGGACTGCCGGGCGGGTCTTTCCCGCGACGCCCGTCCACAGCCCCTGCCTCGGCGCCCCCCCACACCCCCCCCGCCCCGGGCACCCACCGCGCAGGCGGCCGCATGGGGCGGGGCGGCCGCGGCCGGGCCCCCGAAGGCGGCGGGGAGAGCCGGAGCCGGAGCCGGAGCCGGAGGAGGAGGAGCCGCTGCGGCTGCGGCTGCGATCGCCGTCCGGGCTGTCGGGCGCGTCACGTCCGGCGGCCCCGAGCCCGCCCCGGCCCAGAGGCAGGAGGAGCCCGCCCGCTCCGCCCGCCCGCCCTGGCAGGAAGGCCCGTCGGTGGGCCCCGCTGCCGCCGCCTCCGGGACCGCCTCGCCCAGGTGAGCCGGGCTGGGCCGGACGGGGAGGGGGACGCTCTGCACATGCTCCTGGGTCAGGAGGAGGAGGAAACAGACGCCCGGTGGGCCGGCGGAGTGGGGTCTGCCTCCCCCCCCCCCCCGAAGCAGGAGGTCCTCTCTGGCCGCCGGGCGCCCCCCCCCCCCAGTCCGCCGTCCCTCGCCCGAGGAGACCCCCGCTGCCAGGGGGCGGCCCTGTGGGGCGGGGAGCTGCCCGGTCCTCCTCCCCAAAGTGGCTTGGGGGGAGTGTTAGAACGTCTCCACCCCCCCCACACACACACACATCGCCGCGGCTGGCCGCCCCCTTGCGGGCGAGAAAAGAGGGCCGCGCTGCCCGTGGCGGGGCAGGGGAAAGGTCCGGTGTGGCCCTGCTTTGCAGGGCTGTTGTGAGGGTCAAAGGGATGAGAAGAGGGCTGCTGGAGCCACTTTGGGGGCCCTGTGGGGGAGGAATGCGGTGTATAAATATCCAGGCAAATCCAGTGAAATGCTAGTCAAGTTGGCAGGCCCTGGCCAGCCACAGTAGAATCCCCCCCACCGCCCGCCTCCCCCCGGGGGCCACAGCCATGGGGGTGGGCGGGTTGCAGTGTCTGCCTCTTGCATGGAATCTTCTCTGCTGGCCCCCAGCCCACGCGACCTCTTCCTTGACGCCTGGGGTCGTGCTTTCGTTTGGGGCGCCCTCCCAGACCGCTCTGACCTTTGCCCTCGGTGCTTTCAGGGGACGAGCAATGGCGTCTTCGTCGGGACAGGCCGAAGACGAGGGCGGCACAGGCCTCTCTCCCAGCCAGCCTGGCACCTGGGACTCCGGCCTCTCCAGACATCCGGCCCCCTTGCCTCTCAGGTAGGCGGGCAGCAGAGACCTGGCTGGTAGAACAGCCCCCCAAGGAGACTGCCGAGGTGAACCCTGCAGGGGCTGCTATCCTGCCCAGCCCCGAGAAAGCGGCTCTCCACAGAATCCAGTCTGGTTCCTGGGCAGATTTAGACCAGGGCTGGTGGGGATCCTGGTCAAACCCGTGGGAGGGGGCTGTTTCTGGTTGTGCCTCCTGTGCCACTCAGTCCTGTGGGCCGCTTCTCTTGGCACAGGGCTGGGAGGTGCCACTGTGGAGCTCCTCCAGACCCCAGCAGGAGAGGCACGGTGGAGTCGGTCCCACAGAGCCGCAGCATCAGTCCGTGCTTCCAGCAACCCTTCCTGGCTGTTTTGTTGCCCCCAAACCCCCAATGTGGGCGGGACCCTTATGGAGTCTTGCTGCCTGCTTGGTGTTCTGCCGTTCCAAATTCTTTGGCATCCTCTCCAAACACCCTGCCCTGATACCACCCGTGCCCACCTGAAGCAGCACCAGTCCCAACACAACTAGCTAGCTGCCTGCCTGCCTGCCTGCCTTCCCTCCCTCCCTCCCTCCCTCCCTCCCTCCCTCCCTTGCTGGACTCACTCCTCTGCCATGGACTGGCCTCCTGCCCATCACTCTCTTTCTGGGCTCCAGTTTCCCTGCCCAGGTGCAGTACCTGGGTTTGGTCTCGGTAGCTCCCGAGTAAACTCACACAATAAAGCTAAAGAAGGCTTTATGGAAGAAATTCATGCAGGGGTAACACGCACGCTAAACCAAGCAAGCTCACGCTGCCTTTTCCTGGGCTCCTAGCGTAGCACCATTGGCTCCCAAAGGAAAGAGTTCTAGAGCACAGTACCAATACCTTCCCAGAAGCTTAGGGGAAAGGACAGTGCTTCTCCTCACGAGCTATATTGATGGAAAACGGCAGGCCACAACCTCCTGACCTCCTCAGCAAGTCATCCCTGGAATTTTCCAGCCCACCCCCAGCTGAACTGTGTGAGCCTAGTTAGGGGCCCTGGATGGAGGACCTTGGCGAATAGCCACCAGACTACCTGGGCCTGCAGTAAATCCAAGCGCAGACTGGAACAGTCTCCCTCCCCGCTTGCCATGCATTTGCTGGGAGGCAGTTGTGGTTTTGTCCTGCATGTGAGGCTTAACTGGTCTTTCTCCCCCCTCCCTTTTCTTAGTGTAAATGACCTTTCCGTCTCCCACGAGGATTGCCTACCACTGGCTGCGGCCGACCCCCATCCTGCGGTCTGTGAGAACTGGGAAGACGACCACTCGGAGGAAGTGGAGAGTGATCCTGGGTTGCCAGAGAGCTGTTCTTCCCTGCTGGCTGCCCAGGCGCAAGAGAGCCCTGAAGAGCCTTCGTCTGCTCCCGCAGAGGAGCTCCTCCAGCCTCAGGCCTGTCCCTCTTTGCCCGACTCGGACCCTGCACTGGGAGAGAACAGGCTCCAGACGGCCCCACTGTGCCCCCAGGCAGACCAGTCCACGGACCAGGACGGCGCCGTCCTCATTTGCTCCGAGGCTGAGCTGGGATCCTTGATCTTGCAGCACGAAAGGCGGCAGAATGGATGCCTGGATATGGAAGATGCCCCCTTGTCGGAGAGCCCCGATCAGGACGGCTCATCCCAGAAGTCCTTGCAGAACATTGCTGTCCAGGTCTGGGGCATGCTTGGGGGGTGGGGGTGGGGGAGACCTGGAGGTTTGTTGTTCCAGCAGGGCTTGGCGTGTAACTTACTGGCAATCACGGTGTGTGTGTGTGTGTCTTATTGCCCCTGAGTAGGAATTGATTTTATTTATTATTTAAAACATTCTTACTTTCACCTAATCAGGGTTCTGAGGTGACAAATATTTTTTAAAAATTACAACAATTAAACAATTAAAAATACAGATTTATGTGGGTAGCCATGTTGGTCTGAAGCAGCAGAACAAATTCAGAGTCCAGGGACACCTCTAAGACCAACATATTCAAGGGATGAGCTTTTCTGTGCAGGCCCACGTCCATGACATAATATCTGAGGAAGTGTACATGCACGTGAAAGCTCATCCCTTGAATAAAAGTTCATTGGTCTTAAAAGTGCCCCTGGGCAATTAAAAATGCAGTGAAAATTACAAAAAAAACCCAGTTGAAAACATATAAAGAGCTAATGCCAGGCGGGGGGCAGGTAGCCAGCATCTGGGCAGGCAGGCAGGCAGGCAGGCAGGCAGGACAAGCGAGTCCTTGCCTGCTGAGGCCAGACTGTGCTGTAGGAAGGCAGGGGGATCCCTCTGAGGACGGAGGCCCGGAGTTCTGGGGCCGCAGGGGAGAAGGCCCTTGGCTGGGTCGCCACCCCTTCCAGCTTCAGGAATTGTGTCTGGAAGTCGGTCCTTCAGTCCCTTCGCTGTGTGGGCATTTCGGTTGGGGTTGGCTTGGGCAGCTGAGGGAGCAAGAAGGTTGGGCCGCTTCCTGGCCCCTGGGATGTCCTGGCCGAAGCCTTCGCACAAGGAGGGCGGCCTCTGCGTTGAGAGCAGCTGCTGGGTCTCTTGGTGCCTCTGACAAGCAGGCCTTTCTTTCCCCTTTGCAGACCGACTTCAAGACCGCTGACCTGGAAGTGAACACAGACCAGGATATCGAGGATAACCTGGTGAGAGACCTTGAGCGTCTTTGCTAGATTCAGTTGATGCCTCAGTCCGTGCAGCTGAAGGGTGCCGGGCTGAGGGAATCTAGTGCAGCGTGGCCTTCTGGCCTGACGTCCCAAGCCTTGCTGAGGCAGAGAGGCAGCAGCATCTGTGCCCTTGTCATGCTCCCTTGTCACAAGGAGAAGCCCTGGGAGCTGGTGTGCCACAGTGACAAGAGCCCAAGGCCCAGATATGCCCACCCCTGGTGGCTCCATGTCCGCGGGTGCTCCTCCTCGAGTCAGTCCGGTGCTCAGCCTCTGCCCGTCCCAACAAGAGCTCTGAGGCCACTCTGGAGGCACGGAGACCACTGGCCAGCTGGCTCCATGTGTGAGTTTGGAGCAGACGGGAGGGCCTGTGGCTTGGACGACTGGTGCTGGAGACAAGGAGTCCCACTGTCCAAGTGCCCCTCCCCTTTCTCTCATTCCACCCTCCCGCCTTCCTTCGCCAGCTCTGGCCGAGGGGCATGGAAGGGCTTAGTGTCACGGTGGGCTGGGTGCGGGGACTGTGCCTCACCTCACCTCACCTCCTTTGTGGGGTCTGGCAGGACAAGATGATGTCTGAGAGGGCGTCACTGAAGGAGCGCTATCAGGAAGTGCTGGACAAGCAGAGGCAGGTGGAGAATCAGCTCCAGGTGCAGCTTAAGCATCTCCAGCAGCGCCGGGAGGAAGAGATGAAGAACCACCAGGTATGCGGTCCGCGCTCCCTTCCCTGCAGCTCAGCCATGGATCTCTGCATGCATCTTTAGAGCAAGGGAACGGAAGGCCTTGCTCAGCTCCACAGGCCTCTGGGACGGAGTTTTGGGGTCCTGCATTTCCATAGTAAAATTTGCCTCAGAGCAACACTTAACAAAAAAATTGGTAAACTCTTTCAAGCGGTTCCACAAGACTTCATGTGCTGCTTTCCTGAAACGAAGGGGGATGCTGTCAAACACGCAAGGTCCTAAGTGTGTATCTACAAGGAAATGTTGTATAGAAGAGTGTGGAGTTTTCCTTCCATTGTTTGTGGCCCCATTCTGACCGAAAGAGCCAGCTCTGAGTCCTGTCACAACTTCAAGATGGATGAGATTCCCACTGGGCATGACCTGATTGCCAGAGCTGAACGGATTCTGGCTCATGCTGCTCCTTGTGGGAGAAGCCCCTTTCCTCCCTTTTGGGGGAGGGGGAGGGGGGGGAGTCCTGGCTGCTCCCCCCCTGGGGTTTTGAAGGCAAGAGCCATTGCCCACCTCTGCCCATCAACCCGGCTGTCCTTGATCGTCTCCCACCCAAATGCTAGCCAGGGCCCACCCAGGCAGCTTGGTGTCTGCAGTCTGATGAGATCGGGTGAGCCTGGGCTGTTGGGTGTTCTTAGATGCAGACCGTTCTCTGTCAGAGGTCCCCTGTTAGAGAGAAGGCGAGGAGTCCTCCTGTTCCTCCCTCATGGGAGAAGAGAAGACCGACTTTACGCTGTGAAACTTTTCTTCCCTGGAACACCAGCTGTCCCTGAGCTAAATTCTGGTCTTTGTTTGTTGTCCGTCCTTTGGGGAGTGTAGCCCCTCAGAGGCCTTAAGATGGGGGTTGTGTCAGTGTCTATAGCCCTCTTCTTGGTCTAATGTTGTGGCCCCAGGTGCGTTGCAAGTTCAGATTCACTAAGCATGCTTAGACAAGCCCCTCCTTCCTCACTGGCATCGCCCCATCCCATTTACAGCATGGGACAATAAAACAGGCCTACCTCACAGGGCTGTTGTAAATCTTCTTAAGGAAATGTCTGAAATGCTACCTTAGTATTAAGTATGCCTTACTGCTCCTGTAGGAGATTCTGAAGGCTATTCAGGATGTGACCGTGAAACGGGAAGAGACCAAGAAGAAGATGGAAAAGGAGAAAAAGGAGTTTTTGCAAAAGGAGCAGGACCTGAAGGCTGAAATCGAGAAGCTCTGTGAAAAGGGCAGAAGGTGAACGGGCCACGAACGGGAGGCAGGGGCTGCTTTCCGACAAGGCTCCATCCAGGGGTCCCCACTGTGTCCCCCCTATTGGCCTCCGGTGCCCAGGGACCTTCTGCCAAGGATTTGTGGTTCTAAGGCCTGCTGGGCTGGAGGCTCTTTGCTGGGCCTAAGCAGCCATGTGCTGCTGGGGTGGGCGGGCTCTGAAGGCCTGGCTTCTGGTCTGCCCAATGCCCATCCTGGTGCCCAGGGAGCAGGAGCCTAGGCTGTGTGGGCAGAGGGGGCTGCCAAGGGGCCCCAGGCCCTGTCTGCCCAGTGATGTGTCAAAGACATTAACTTGCCCCCCCCACCCCCCCCTTTGCCGGTTTGCATGTAGGTTGCTGAAAGAGCAAGAGGAGAAGGAGAACAAGATAGTTTCACTCATTGCGGAGCAGTCCGAGGAGAAGTAAGGCTCTGCTGTTGAGGTGCCACTGCTGAGATACGCCGTGGTGTGTGGAGACCCTGAGAGGCTCCCGTTCCCCCTTTCCCCTCCCGGGAAGCTTGGGTGGCCTGGGGGCCGTGGTGCTTCTCATCCTGGCTGCAGCGTGGAGCGCAGAAGCAAGGTCAGGCCGCTGCGCAGGACACAGACCTGGGGCGCCCATGGCAGAGTGCTTTGGCAAGGGCCGACCCCCGCCCACCCCCACCCACCCCACTCCGCACTCGTGGGCTGTTGTGAGGTCATGATCGGCTTCCCCCCGCTCTGCAGCACCCAGACTCCTGGCAGAGGGAATCCCAAGGGGGAGAGCTCCTCTCGCGTGCTCGGGAGGGGGAGGGGTCTTCTGCATGTTCCCCCCCCCTCTTCCGGATGGGGTGGAATATTTCCCATTGAGCGGGACATGGCCGTGCAGCGGAGCCCCCCGCCGCCCTCCTGATGGGCCCTCCATGCTTGCTGCCCCTCAGGGAGGTCTGGGAGGCGGAACTGGACAAGCTGAAGTCGCAGCACCACGAGATCAGCCAGTCCATCCTAGAGGAGACGGAGCGGGCTTGGAAAGCAGAGGTAGGCCTGAGCCCCTCCCCCGCGCAAGGGCAGCCGTGGGCTTCGCTCTGCTGAGCAGCTGGGTCTCTTCTGGCCAGATCCTGTCCCTGGAGAGTCGCAAGGAGCTGCTGGTGCTGAAGCTGGAAGAGGCGGAGAAGGAAGCCGAACTGCACCTCACCTACCTCAAGTGAGTGCTGGGAGGAAGGGGTCGGGCCCTGCCTCTCCCCCCTGGGGCCCGTGTGTGGAACGACCGGGTCCCCAGATGGGCTCACTTAGCTTGCGGGTGGCCACAGGCCTGTCCCTGGGCTTGGCAGAGTAGCATCTCCTTATGACCCTTGGCTCTTCCCCTGCCCCCCGCCCCCCCCCCCGGCCTCCACCAGCAGCATTGCAGCTGGGATCCTGGAGGGGGCACTTGCAGCCCCCCTCCTGGGCTGAGCCGCTCCCTGAAGGGCCTCTTTTGCTTGAGCAGGTCCTCCCCCCCCACCCGGGACACCCTCCAAGCCAAACAGGAGTGGGAGAAGAGGCTGAAGACAATACGGGTGACCAAGGAGAGTGTGCGGGTGAGGGGCATTGGGGGGGGGTGGAGGCCTCACCCAGGGTCGGGTCCCACCGGGTGCCAGCCGACTGAGCTGGCTGGAGAGAGAAGGCTCCAGGGGCTGCTCACAGGTGACCCAGGAGGCCCAGGACTGGATGGGGGTGCAGACCAGGCGGGCTCTGTTGCTGGGGGAGGGGGCTTCTTGTCCTGTGGGAGCCTGGGCTGGGCTTAGCGGGTCAGCCAGGCTGGCCCTGAAAGGGTGGGAGGCGGGTCGTGCTGCTGCCACCACCTTTGCATTGGTCGGTCCCTTTCCCGCTGCCAGTCCTTCACGGAGCGTAGGATGGCCCACCTGGGTCTTGCCTGCCTCAGTTGCCCTCAGCAACCCTGGGAAGTCAGGCCGGATGAGGACTGGCCCCAGGCCAGCTCTGGACCCCTGCACCCCCCACCCCACCCAGCTTTCCCCTTAGCTCCATTTGTTTATCATTCCTTCAGGACCGCTTCAACGAACACATCCAGCTCGTGCGGAAAGGGGCCAAGCTGAGCAGCCTCCCCCAGATCCCAACCCCCCCGCTGCCGCCGCCCCCCCTGGAGGTGATTCCCCCCCTTTTCTCTAAGCAGCTTGTGGCTCGGGCTGCCCGTGGGGGTGGGCTGGGGGGGTCGGGGGACCTCTTAGCCAGCCCGCTGATGGCTTCCCCTCTTCCTTCTCTCAGACAGACTTCTTGCTGCCGGTCTTCCCGCCCACCTCCTCCCCCCCCTCCTCCTCCTCGCTGGCTCCTCGGCTCCCCTTCCCACTGGGGACGGTCCCCCTGCCCATGGTCATGCCCAGTGCAGACCCCCGTGTGCTCTCCTTCCCGCTGCTGCCCTCTTCCCTCACCGGGCCAGGCCAGCCATCCCCACCCCTGCCCGCCTCTCAGGGCCGGGACAGCCCTGGGCTCTCCTCTCTGAGCGGCCCCCGCCCTAGCCCCGGGGCCACGCTGCCTCCCCCGCCAGGCCTGGGTGGGGCCCAAGCCACGGTGGACTTCCACAGACCCCCACCGGTGGACAAGCTGGACAAGATTCTGGAGAAACTGCTTACTCGCTTCCCCCAGTGTAACAAGTGAGTGACAAGGCCTTGACAGCACTGCTCAGGGCTGGCAACAGGTGGGGGTCCCTGGCAGTGGGATCCTGTGGGGAGCAGGCACGGAAAACGGGGGGGGGGGGCGCTGTCTGGGGCAGTTTCTAACCCTCTTTTCCAGGAGCTGAAGTGTTGGGGGGAGATGGAGTTGTCTCTCTGTGTGTCGGGGGGGGGGGAATCACACAGTGGTGTAGTAGTTAGCAGTGCCCCCCATTCAAATCCCAGCTTGTGCCAAGGAACCTCGTTGGGTGCCCTTGAACTGCTTGTTCTCCACCTAGCTGCCCTCACAGGAGTGTTGTGAGGAAAAGATGGAGGTCAGAGAAATGATGCCAGCCCCTTTGCTGGGGCTATAGATGAAGCAGATGAATCCAAAGGCCCAGAACTGGCAGTGGAGCTCCTGGCAGGAAAGCGAGGCCAGCCATGGGGCCTTTCGTTTGGCTCTGGCCTGTGCAGCCCCCTCCCCCCTCCCTCGAGTGCTCTCTGGCTTGGCAGCTGAGGGGAAGAAGCCCCTCCCCGGGCATGTTTCTGCCGGCTGGCCTCTGGAAGGCCCCAGGAGAGAGAGGTGGGGGGGGGGGCTCGGGGAACGCCTCCTCTGGCCCTGCCCTTGCTGGCCAGCCTTGGGGCCCCTTCTCAGCGGCTTCTCTCCCCAGGGCCCAGCTAACCGCCACCCTGCAGCAGATCAAAGCAGCACGGCGCACCCTGGCAGGGCTCACCATGGAAGAGCTGAACCAGCTGGTGGCAGCCAGGCTGGCTGGACAGCCGGAGAGGGTGGCCCCTGTGGGGGCGCAGGTAGGATGGCACAGGGCCTGGAGGGAGAGGGGGGTTGAGGCTGTGCCAGGCAGGCAGTCCCCCCCCCCCAAATCCTGTCTTCTCTGCTGCAGCCCCTCGCTCGAATCCGCTCCTCCATGTTCCCAGCTCCTCTGCCTCAGATCAGCAGCCAAATATTTCTACCACCTGCACAGGGGCCCTATGCTGGGACACCCGCCCAGGTGAGCAGAACCCTGCCTGCCTCCCAGGACACACCGGGTGGGGGCTCCCGAGGCCCCTCCTCTCTCCTGCCCTCTCTCTCTGCCCCTCAGGCTCCCATGACCTGCAAGCTCTGCCTGATGTGCCAGAAGCTGGTTCAGCCCAGCGACCTTCACCCCATGGCCTGTTCCCATGTACTGCACAAGGAGGTGAGGCCAAGCCCACACCTGCAGGGGACAGAGGCGGATGCCGCGGGTGTGGGGCAGTCAGGACTGACGAGTCCCTGTGGAACTTGGCATGCGGGGGGGGGGGGGGATATTGATCTGCTGGCTGTCTTTGGGATGTTTGTCTACTGACCTTACATTGCTGGCTTCTGCTTGTAAAGAGCAAGTTAAGATGATTTTATGGAGGTGCTTTTGCTTGTAAGCCATTTCTAGCAGGATTCTGGAAGGACCACAATAGTTTTCTCCATATGTAGATGGCACCTTCTTGGTGGGAGGCCACCGTTCCTCTTTTTGGGGCGATGAAAACAGGTTTTGCCTTTCCAGTGGTCTGTGCTTCACAACACTCTCTCCCTGGGGCGGTCACAGAAGCCCTACCCTCTCTGGGATTGCGTGCAGTGGAGTTTTCCTGAGAGCAAGTCAGTGGATGAGGAGAAAAACAGGGCAGGGATTTATTTTCAAGAAATCTTCTTTCAGTGCATTAAATTCTGGGCCCAGACCAATGCGAACGATGCCTGTCCCTTCTGCCCGACGCTGAAATGACCCCCGGTGGACACAGGACGAGAGCGGTCCCTGCCCGCGAGGGGCTCCCTGGATTTCTACAGCTCTATATTTATACAGCCATGTATACACATGTACATTTTTATTCTATAGGGAATGTGTGTATAGAAAGTCCGTATACAGACTAGTTCAGAATTAAAGTGTGTATATTACGGAGGAGTCTTTGATTTGTGCTGCTGGCTCGCCCTTGTTTCCCAGGTGTACCCCCACGAGGTTCTCCTTGGCCCGTTTGCTTTTCCTTGCATTTCCACCCCCCAAATTGTTGCCAAGAGGCACCCCTCCCTCCCTCCCTCCCTCCCACACACACACTGACACAACGGGGAGAGAAGGCCAGGTACAAATGTCTGGCATCACCCCTTATCCCTTGTCCAGTGTACCCCCTTTTTATTTCCACCCCTGGGCAACTCTTGGGGGCCACAGCTGCATCTGAGGCGGTGGCAGGTGACTCAACCCAGGGCTGCCACTGACTGACCGACCCCGACCCTTCGCAGTCTGTTTCTCCAGGTTTCTGATCAGGACCTCCATTCCCGATGGGGGTTGACATTTTTAATGGCTTGTCAAATGGCTGCCTGCCGCAGTGGGGGCCAGAACCGGAGGCCCTCCCGCAGCTGACGGCCAGCCGCCCTCAGCCAAAGCCAGGGAGGCCCCTTGGCTGCTCAGAAGGCGCCACCTGCCCAGACTGAGAAAGCTCCGGCTTCCTCTTGCTGGCCTGGGAGGGAGGGGGCCTCCTCCTGGAAGCAGGCAGAGGCTGACACGGTGGCTGCTCTTGCTGCCCCCTCAACGGCCAGGAGATGATGCCAGACGCGTGGGCCCCACCCCCACTAGAGAGAAGGGCCAATGCTGGACTTCCCAAAAATGGTTTTGGAAGGTGTGAGGGGGGCAGGAGGAAGCTGCACTTTCCCTCTTAAGCAGCAGCCCCACCAGGGCACCAGGGACAGGTTGGATGACTCGTGCCCAGGGCACACTCCCTAAAGTGCATCCCTGCCCAGGGGCAGATTCCCCTACTGCTTCACCCCTCCCGTCCATTACATCATGCCAAAAAGCAACCACCAGCTATTGAAAAGGACCAAAACATTTGCCTGGCTCCACTTCCTCCACTTGAGACTGAGACAAACCGGGACAGTTAAAGGTTAATGTCACAAATATTTACAGCTCATCATCATAGAGAGAGCCTCCAGCACTAAGAGCACAGCCAGCCAGAGACATGGACAAAGGAATCAAGGACCTGGGGGGGGGTGGCGCTGGGGCTGGGCCATGCCTGCCAATCCACTGCCTTGTGGTTCTGTCAGGACAGAGCCTGCCTGAGGCTGCGGGAGATACTTCTGTTACATGGGACAAGGGGGCCAGGCCGTGGTCCTGGCGCTTGGGCCCTTGTGCACTCAAGGCTGCCTGGCTCCTCCTCCAAAGAGCTTTGTCAGGTTCTGCTAGGCCTGCAGGGGGCACCCGCCAGCATCTCCCTACCTGTTGCCAGTCAGCTTGAGCACCTGGCCTAGCTTCCCTAGGAGGGGGGGAGGGAGGGAGGGCACAGCCTGGGCCACCAGAAGAGGGCAGAGTGTTAGCCAGGGACAGTCCTAGCCCAAACTCCTGGTCTTGCTCGGAGGCAGCTTGCAGTCCATAAAAACTAGCCATAGCAGTGGGCTTCTCTCCATTCACCTGCAGGCCGAGGATGGGATCTGGCTTCCCTAGAGAGCACGCTACCCTCCCCAGGAAGGGCCGGTGGAGACAGCGAGCACCAGCAAGCATTCTTTGGGGCCAGGAAATCTTAAGCCCCCACGAAGCGTCTGAAATGCTGGGCATAAAGGGCTTGGTCTGTGTCCGTCCTTGGAGAACGGTGCCAGCCCGGAGGCTAAAAGTGGCTTTGATTTTTCGTCCACAAAGAGAGAACGACCCGGAGCAGAGCCCAGCAAGTGCTGGCCCTGACTGAGGAGGCGGCAAGCCTGACCTTTCAAAACCTGCACCAAACTGGCGGCTCAGAGTCCTGCTCTGGGAAGGGAGCTTCCTAACGTGCCAATTGCATGGAGACAGAAGAAGCGGTGGGCAAGGTGCTCCTCAAGCCCTCCACGAGACATGCCCTGCCCTGTCCTGTGGGCCAGTCCTAGGGGGGGGGGCACAGCCTTCTTCCTCTTGCGGGACCTCTGATGAAAAGCTGGCCCCCGTCTCCCACTGGAGGCACACCGGAAGCCCTTTCCCTGTGCCCAGCCCAAAAGGGGGAGCAGTTGGGATCCTCCCCTTGCCTTTTGATAAATAACAATATGCACAGAAAACCTTGAAGGCCCTGGAGAGAAGCAACCTGCTCTTGACAAAAGCCCTTCAGGGCCACAAGCCCCCCGGAGGACAGAGAGCAGCGCCTGCTGAGCACCAATGTCCCTCGCCCCCTCAGCAAAGGCCTGCAGGAGCCCCCGCCTCTCCCACGGCTCTTCTTTAGGGCAGGGCAGGGCAGGGCAGGAGGACAGCCCCCCTGGGGCTTGCTGCCCCTCCCCACGGAGGAAAAGGATGCCTCCCTCGTGGCTGGACCATGTGCCACGCCCTGCTCCAACTGGGGGTGGGGCTCGGCCCCCTCTCCGTGGAGGTTGAGGCCACTCCAGTCCGTAGCTCTCCATGCGGTCCTGTCTCTGCCTCGACGGCCGTGGGCAGGCAGTGCTCACTTGAGCAAGGAGATGTCGTCTGCAAAGTCATCGTGGCCCCGGCGCAGGCAGCGCAGGCAGCGCCACTGCGACACCATCAGGCAGAGCGGCAGCATGAAGAGGGCGCAGATGGCAGCCATGGCGTACGCGATCGTCATCAGGGTGGACTCGTCCGTCTGGGGAATGTTGTAGCCACAGTCCTCCATGTTGGGGTGCAGGAAGGGCCCTTCCACGGTGGCTGTCCGGAACTCGTCATGCACTGAAGCCAGAGACCGAGGGGGGGGGGGTGTCAGGGCAGTGGCACCAAAAGCAGCCACCCCAATGGACGGAGGCTCACAGTAACCGCACAGCCCTTCCCCCACAGCCAACGGGCGAGGGGGCAAGAGGGCAAGGAGGGAAGAGGCTCTGACCGCTTTGACACTCCCCCCGTCCCACTGCCAGCCCAGCAGCCAAGGGGAGCGATCCAGCAGTTCCCTGCACAGCCCTGAGCCTCCAATCTTCTCCAAGGCGGCAGCTGCCGGCTGAGTGCCCGACTCACCGTGGCAAGTGCTGACGGCAAAGCCTACGCGCTTGCGGGCCCGGTCAAAGACAACGTAGAATCCCTCCATGACGACGGCGCCCATAACGGTGCCCGTGGAAGACTGCGAGATGGCGAACTTGTAGCATTCGTCCTGCGACGTGGCCACGTCTTCCACCGGCCTCAAGTATTGCTGGGCCAGGCAGGGAGGAGAGGAGGGAGAGCGGCAGTGTCAGGCGCTTCCAAACAAGAGGGGCCAGAGGCCCAGGGAAAGCGGCAGGAAAGGCACTCTGCATATGCCCAGTCACCTCTGCTTGTGGGACTTCAAAGCAGTCCGCAGACCAGAACTCGAGAGACGCCCTTTCTTCTCCCTGTTCTGAAACAGCCTGTCCCATCCACACACCCCACCCCTCCTGAGCTCGGTGGCTCTCTCTTTCACCTTCACGCCCATCCTGTGAGGAAGAAGCCTGGCCAAGAGCTGGGTGACTGGACCAGGGTGCCCGGGAGAGGGGCAGGACAGAGCGGGGAGCTGCAGGCAAGCCTGGACAAGGACCCCCGGCACTGTGTGGGGCCTACCCCCTTCCCAGGCCACACGCCAGGCAGTCTGGCAGGCAGGCAGGTCTATGCCAAAAAGGCTGGCCCTGCTTTGTTTCCGAGAACTGAGGAGACCACACGAGGCTGGGCCACCCAACCCTATCCACAGTTTAGTCATCCCTTTTCAAAATGACTGGAAATTATGCCCTCTCTCCATGGGATACTGGGGGGAGGAGCCCTAACCAGCAGACCGCCCCTCCTGCCAAGCAAACGGAAGCCTCTCGACCGCACCTGGCTTGCTGCCGGGAAACGGCCCCCAGCCCAGCGGACCCCACAATCACCCACCTGGGGCAGGATGCTAATCCGGAAGGACTGGTTGGTGCTCTCGCCCTTCAGGTAGAGGGAGATGACTGGGAAGATGTGCCAGGGGGTCGTGCCCATTGGCCAGCAGACAAGCTGCTCCCCGAGCCAGAAGCCGTCAGGGAACTTCTCTGTCTGAGGAAGGAGGGCAGAAGGCGGCATCAGGGCCAGAGCAGGATGGGGGGGGGGGGGGCTGCTGCTGCTGCTGCTCCAAGAGGCAACAGGACCTTGGCACCCCCCCCCCCCCATTCCTGGTCCAGACAGGGGAGGCGGGGGCGCCTCCTCTCTTCCCCACCAAAGACAGCACACACAGAGGGCCTGGCCAGCGTCCTGCCGGGGCATCAGCAGGCAGAGTTGCTTGCCTGACTGGAGGAGGGCAACTCAAACCTCTTCCAGCTGGCTCCAGAGCTGGGGGGGGGTGATCCCCCCAGTACAGAACTCCTGCTTTGTCTGGGCAGAGGGGAGGGCCCCCTGCAGACGGGGAGGCAGACCTCCACCCTCACGCCTTGCTCACCGCAGAGGCGGTCTTGATGGATTTCACGGCTGCCTCAAAGACCTTCTTAGGGAGGCGCAGGTTGGTGGTTCCACTGTCCACAATGCTCTTGTCATAGTTGTACTGCAAGGGAAGGGCACGGGGTCAGCCCAGCTGCTCTGGCTGCGTGCACCACGCAGGCACCACGCCGGCACACACGCACTGCCCCAGGGGGGCCTTCTGGCAGCCTTCCACTTTCAGGCGAAGGCCCCAAAGCGGCACACAGGCCTTTGTCCCCAGGGGAGAGGGGGCACCCATCCCGCCATCTTCTGGATCGTTCACCTCCTTGCAGTCCAGCTGCAGATCCTGCCCGTTGACGTCCACCCTCACAATGACCACTTCGTAGTACCACTCCTTCCGCACGGGCGTGTACCAGACGCTGCCTGAGTAGAGAGATGGGTCGATGCCCCCGATGATCTGCAGGGAAGGGGGAGAAAGCAGGCATCGGCAAAGACCCCGAGGGCACCGCAGCCTTCTCACTCGGCTTGGACCCCTAGCCGCCTCTGCGTGGAGGGATGCCCTCCCCACACACACCTCGGCTTGGAGTACTGGCCCCCCCGCCCCTTCCAATCTGGCAGCCCTTGGAGCCAAAATAAACCTGGACAGCTGGAGTCTGGCAGTGCTTAATGGCTGGGCAGAAGATGGCCCTCTGCACATGTTCCTAAGTGCTCTCACTGCACCTGTTGTAAGAAGGAGCCGTGAGCCATAGCTAGAGAGGTCAAGGCCTGAGGCAAAAATGGAAATATTTGGGAGGAAAACATCTGAGGGGGTGTTATTTTCCTCATCTCTTCCCATTAAAACATTTGACAATTTGGGGGACCACTGAAAAAGGGAACTCCCATGAAATGTTTTGTAGCACGTGTAAAAGGCTTAAGGCAAGATTTTCCCCACTTACAAGTATGCATGAGCATGATGAACATGTATACCTTGAATAAAACTTGGTTGGCCTTAAAGGTGCCCCCAGACTCAAACTATGTTCTATTGCTTGTGACCCACGTGAACCTACTTAGAAGGGTACAGCATCAAAAAAAACCCCTGAGGCCTTTCTCAATTTTTCCAGAGGAAAATATAAATTTTTCTGCACACAGAAAAGAACCTCTCTTAGGGTGCGGTCACCTCGCCCCTAGCTCATGGAGACCCTGCAAGAGATGAGCAGAGGAGGTTGCCACTGGCTGCCTCTGCCCAGCAACCTCAGTCTCTCACAGACACAGGACTGCCAGCTCTGGGCTGGGAAATACCTGGGAGTGTGTTTGGGGAGGGGGGAAGGCTGAGGATGGCGGTGTGTGTGCGTGCGTGCGTGCGTGGGGGCTCAATGGGGTCAAATGACCCTTCCAAAGCAGCCCTTTTCTCCAGGGGAACTGATCTCTGTCATCAGCTGTAATCCCAGAAGATCTCTAGACCTCCTCTGGAGGTTGCCAGCAGTCCTATGAGGCCCCCTGGCAGGTTCTCTGTACTTTCCTTTCTTGACTACAGAATTTGTTTGCCACTTTCAACTTCTAATTTTACTCCCTCCCAGATGGCAAAAAAGTTTGCAACACTTTCTCAAGGCCCAGGGACACACCTACAAATGTGCTGAGTAGGACAATTTGGTATGTTGGAGTGATAGATGATTTCTATTGTGTTGTTCAGTCCATAAAAGAGGAAATTCCCCCCTCCCTCCACAGAAAAACATAGATATTCTTGGGAAGGTTTAGGCACACAATTTCCCCTTGGTTTCAAAAGTTATAGGAATCTTAATCTCTAAGCCCAGCACAGTTCCAGCTAAAATCAAGGGCTCCAGCCCCTGCAACACTCACCATGCTGCCCCCCACAGCAGCCAGGGCCTCAGAGTTATTGGGGGGAAAGTCAGCCCCACACAGCTGCAGCGAGAAGACATTGGGCACCCGGGTCTGCTTCACGAGGGAGTCAAAGAAGGGCTCCAGAGTGTCATCTGGCTGCGAAGGGAGGAAGCCAGAAGTTGGGGTCAGCAAGGCCCCTCCCATCTGGCAGGGGGGGGGCGCCAGCAGGAAAGGCAATGGGCAGAGGCCAGCCGGCCACCCTCTGGGGAGCTCTGGACAGACGGGAGAAGGCAGTCCCCCATGGGGAGGGAGGGGGGAAGGACTCAGCCACCCACTGGCCAGGAGGGATCCGGGGACTGCTCATTTCACACCTGGTCAGCAGGGCCGATTCCATGGCGGATCCAAGCATCAAGCGCAGGGGAGATTATTATTTCCATGTAGGAGGCATCCTCCCCCCCCCATCCCCGACCCCCAATGGGAAGCCCAAGTCCCCACTCTGCCCTGGAAGCTCTCCTGGGGACCCTGGGCCAGCCCACCTCAGAGGGCTGTTGTAAGGTCCAAAGGGAGGAGAGGAGAACGATGTCAGCTGCTTTGGCCCTCCACTGAGGAGGAAGGTGGGGCAGCAAGGAAGCAGCCAGATAAATGAGTGGGGGCCGCCGACCCACCCCCCGTCCTGACATCAGACTCACCCGGGCAATCTCTGCATAGGCCAAGCCCAAGATCCCTTCCCAGTTGGATCCATTGATGAAGAACTTGTCCGACTCCGTGATGGCAGCGATGTTAGCACGGACCGTGACGTTTGGCCCATGCGGAATGGTGACCAGGTCCGTGCCGAGCTCTCCTTCCCACTTCCCTTGCGTGTAGGGCACATAGACCCCCTTCCGCAGGTCCCGGAAGGTGCTGGAGCTGCAAAAGGCCCAGGAGGACTGCACATCAGAGGGCTTCTCCTCAGGCCTTCTGGGGGGGGAGGCACAGCTCTTGCGCCGGGGTATTTTAGGATTTCTACTGCAGATCAGCGAGCCCCTCCAAGCTGCCACAGGCCTGGCCAGGTAGAGGCGCCCTTATTGGCAAAAACTTTTGCGGCAGGCCAGGATGGGTGCTGCCCACGACCCTGGATGTGATATGAACAAGGCCCCCGTGTGGGAAGCCCCCGCCTCACTCCTCAAACTTCCCCATTCAGCCTCAGTTTCTCACTGCCGGCCCCCGCAGATGGGGGGAGAGGAGCTGGGCTGACGAAGGAGCTGGGCAATTGCGGCTCCTGTCTCAAAGGCCCCGCCGAACTGAGGGGTGGGGCAGGTCCCGTGCAGGGCCAGCGCTCGCCCTCCCCCCCTCCCCCCCCCCGGACCAGCATACTCACAGCTGATGCCGATAGTAGCGCCTCAGGAAGGGGTGGGGGGCCGCCCCCACAGCGAAATTACTGCTCCCCGTGTCCACCAGAATATTCAGCTGCCGGAGGGGGAGAGGGGAGGGGTCAGTGGGCACCTGGAAATTGGGAGCCCAGCAGCCGAAAGTGGCAGGACTGCTTCCTTCCGACTGGAATAACGTAGCTGGCAACACCCGTCCCCCCCCCCCACACACACACACACACTGTGCTCCTTTCTTTCCATGTGTCCCCTGCCTTTCATCTTGGCTCCAAGGGGACCAGAAATAACCAACAGGCAGCAGAGCACCCCTCCTGCTGGGATGAGGAATGTGCCTGCTTCCGGGCTACACAGAAGCTTCGGTCGATGGGGAAAATAAGGATCCCGCAGGAACACAAAGCGAGCAGGTTTGGCCCACAAATCCAAACATCGATGAGCCTTTTGTGATGGCCCATCAAGAACTTGGTCCTGCAAATTTCTGCAGCACGGTCGGCTGCCGGAGCCCAGGAGAGGGCGGGCCCTGACTCCCCTTCTGTGCTGCCCTTGAGCTGGCCTTGGAGGAAGTGGCAAGCTCTGCATCAAGCTGCAGGCCGATCAGCTTCCCTGCACCACTGGTGAAGGTCAGAGCGGGGGGGGGGGGGGGCTGCTGCTGGGGTTCGAACCATTTCCAGGCTGGGAAATCACTCAGGAATGATACCCTCCTTAACCCACACTGGCACCAGAACCTGCCCCCCCAGCTGCCCACAGCTCGGGGGGGGGGCTATTTTGGAGGCCACGGTGGCCAGAATTCGCTCAGGCTCCAGTGGAGCAGAGTGGCCAGTCTTGAAGGTGCCGCTGGACTCTGGCTCTTTCCTACGAGTCAAGTACGCAAGACCTCAGAGGATGTGAACTTCCCCCTGCACCATCCCCACCCCCACCCTTCTCTGGCTCCACCAAAACCTGCCCCTCTCTCTCCTCTGCTCGTTTGCCTACAAGCCAAGGGGGCAACGTGTTCTGTGGAAAGACGGCGCACAAGAGAGTCCCTTTGGAAACACTCCTGCTCAGCAGCAGACCCTCCACAACCCGCCAGAGGCAAGCCATGGCCACAATCCCCAGCAACCTCTCCATCGGTGGTCAGCTGCCAGTCAGTGGGAGCCACCAGTGTTCAATAGGAACAGGTCTGGAAGGATGTGCCCCCTCCCCCCCCCCCGCCTGCTGGTGGAAAGGGCTCTGTCCAGCACCCTGCATCAGCATGGATCCCCTCACACACACACACACACACACCCTGTCCTTTGTCACACTGCAGCACAGCCCAGCAGGTAGCTGTCTGGGTGGGCATCAGAGGGTCCTGCCAAGGCCCCCTGTGGGCAGCATTCATTCTGACCTCATGGCGGCTGCAGCTGTACATTGGCTGAAGAGCACAGTCCTGCTGGGTTTGCGCTACATCTGCCCCTCCAGAAACACTGAACAAAAAACAGGATTCTGAATGGCTCTTGCCACACATTTCCCTCCAGCAACAGGGCCAGCTTCCCACCCACCCCTGGGCCGGACCTATGCAGTTATCCGCTTGGTCTGCCAAGATCGGTATTGCCTACTCAGGCTGGCAGCAGCAGGAAGAGTCAAGGGTCCCGCTGCCTCTTCTCACTCAGCAGCTGCTCACGACCCCTTTGGCTGCAGCAGGGCTTCAGGGCCACACCGGCTGCCTGTCTGCACACCTTGCTGGGGGGGGGGGGGAGCAAGACCCGGGGCCTGCACGCCTGCCTGCCTCTGATGCATGTGGGTTGCAGCTCAGCATGCAGGAGCCTGTAGAGCGCTCAGGCAGCAAAGCAGGAGGGGGACCCTCTCTGCCCCAGAGAGAGAGGTGCCAGAGCAACCAATGGCCCAGTGGTCAGTGGCCTGGTGGCCTCGTTCGGTGCCTGTTCAGCCAGCAGGGGCCACTGCCCACATGGAAGCTCGGCAGTCGGAGACTTGGAGGGGGCCCTGTCCACCCACCACCCACCCACCCACTCCCTCCCTCTGGCGCTTGCTCCTTTGCTGGGGGGCTGCTTTATTCCTCCAGGCAGGGCATCTGGCAGGCTGGCTCTAGCTGGGCAGGGGGGGGGGGTTAAAACCTCCACCCACACTGTGCTCGGAGGCATGGGGAGCTTTACTCGTGTGCAGCCGCCGTTTACATAAGGGACCTTAGTGGCTGGCGAGTCTCGCAGGCTTGGCAAGGGGCCAGGGCCCAACAGGAAGCCCGGCAAGAAGAGTTCAGGGGCCGTCGGAACCTTCCTGGAATCAGGCGGATGACCAGGCGGTAGACGGGGAGGGGGGTGGGGAAACCACGGCATCCCCCCCCATCCACGAAACCCAGCCAAAGGGGGGAGGGGGGCCTCAGGCAAGCGACCCGACCTGGGTCACCCCGGGGAGCGGCAAGGAGGGGGCCACCCCACCCATCCCCTCCCCTCCGCCGAGGCCGGGCGTCGGCTCCTTCCTCCCTTCCAGCCCCTGCGGCTTGCTCAGGCGGGGAGGCCGCGCCTGGGAGGTGGCAAAACGGCCACGGCCTCCGCCCCAAGGCAGACGGCTCACCTTCTGGGGCGGGCTGCCCACCGTCATCTCCACGTAGTAGCCCTGGCCGGACTTGCCCCGCAAGTTGTCGATCATGTCCACGAAGCTGCCCTCGGGGCCAGTCGCCCGCCGCGCGCGGCCCTCCAGCGGCCCGGCCCCGCGCCCCCCGCGCCCCCCGCGCAAGGCCAGGCGGATGCCGTCGGGCCGCCCGCCGGACGCCGCAGCGCGCAGCCCCAGCAGCAGCAGCAGCAGCAGGAGCGCCGGGAGCGGCGCGGCGCGGCCCATGCCGAGCGAGCGGCCCAGCGGCAGACTCAGGCCAGGCTCCCGGGGCGGCGGCGGCGGCTCGACGGGGCGGCCTTGCGGGGCGGGCGCAGGCGCGGCATGGGGCGGGCGGCGCTGCTGGCTCCTGCGAGCGGTCCCCGTGCCGACGGCGCCCCTGCCCGCCCCCGCTCTCCGGGTGGCCGGGCGGAAAGGCTGCGCTGGGCTGCGCTGGGCTGGGCTCGCTGGCTGGCTGGCTGGCGGGGCCCGGCGCTGCTCGGCTGCAGATCCCTGGGAGTTGTAGTCCGCGCCGCCGCTGCCAGGCTGGCCCGGCGCCCGGGGGAAGGCAGCTGTCGGGAGGGAGCCGAGCGCGGCCTTGCTCGGCGGGTCCTTCTCCGGGTCCCCTCCCGAGCACGGGCTGCTGCGCTGCAGGGCCCCGCCGGGAATGCGTCCCCCTGGCAAGGAGACAAGCAGGCGGGCAGGGAGGAAGCGGCCGCCGGCCGTGGAGGCCTGTCTCGCTTGAGCCAAAACAGGGCCCTTTCCCGGGTGCCCGGGGCGGCGAGGCAGCGGGAGGGGCCGTGGCAGAAGACGCCCGCTGTGCCCGCGGGCAAAGGCCAAGGAGGCCCGCGGCGCTGTGGCGGGTCAGGGTGGACCCCAGAAGGACCTCTCCGCTCCGGCCCTTGACGGGTCCGCTGGATACAGCTGGGAAGACCTGCGGATCTGAAGGGCGGTTGTAGGCAAGCCCCGCACCCAAATCGGCCATTTTGCACAACGTGCCGTCCAGGGCTAGAAAGAGCCGGCTCACTGCTTCAGGGCCCGCTTCAAGTGGATAGCCGTGTTGGTTCGAAGTAGCTAAGCTCAGTCAACTTTTATATCCACATTCCTTGTTTGGGACAATGAAACTGTTATGTGATATATAAATGCTACTTAGAATCTCTCCGTTCTCAGGACAGGATAACAAACTCGGCAGGGCTGGTCACTTGTGCGTTTGCCTCCATGCCCGGGGGGGGGGGGGGAGATGGACGGGGCCAGTAACAAGCCTCTTTGAATTACTTCTTTTCACAACTGGGAAGAGGTCTGCCATTCATCGCTAACTTTACATTTTTATTGCCCCGATGTTTTTGTGATCAACTGAACCCAAAGGACTGATTTGCTTTTCTAGCAAAGAATGAGCATCCTGCACACTTAGACTTGTGATGCTGTTTACTAATTGTCTACTAATTTACTTGCTCTTTATATCTGTACTCTTAGGATCCTGTTCCCTTGTCTGAGGAAAGGTGCCTGCAAATGAAAGCTCACACAAATAAATCTTAAGGGTGCCTGACTGGACTCACATTTTGTTGTTCTTCTGGGCCAGTTTCCAGCTGTCTCTGAAGCTGCAAGCAGCAAGTCCTGAAAATGCCTCGCAGCCACAAATCTGGTTGGGCATAAAAGGGGCTCTGGAACTCTCGCTCTTTTCTGCCACCCACCCCAGGCAGACTGGCAGGACCACCCATCTTGAGCCAGGGATGGTGCCAGCCCTAGACCAAATGTCCTTGCCTAGCATGAGTTACCCAGATACAATCCAGACTAGAAAAACGTTTGGCTAGTCTTTATTTTAGCTGCAGCAAAAAGAGCGAGCCATGGGAAACGCCTCGCTCAGAGGCCTGGGCCGGTGTCTTCAGTGTCATTCTTAGGACCGCCCCAAGCGTCTCCAGGCCCGGCACGGGGTCACCTCTTCTCCCTTCAAGCTTACGCTGAGCAGAGCACAGCCCCGGGAACTCCTCTCCTTGTGTCATCAAACAAGGCTTTCGTCGCCTACCTGGAAGGCAGGCGTGCCTTGTGTAGCCCAGGCCTCCACGGCTCCATTGAGGTTTGCCAAACTAACAACACGCCGCTCTTCTTCTTGACACAGGCAGGGAGATCAGTCCCCCCCCCCCCCCTGGGACCGAAGCCAATTTGCATGGGGGAAGCCGGAGGTGTCAGCCAGGCAGCGGGGAGCCCACAGCCGGGGAGCCCTGGGCTGGCCCCAAAGGAAAGCCGGGCACAGTGAGGAGGGAGGGCGGCCGGCCGGCAGGCAGGGACGACCCCAACCCCGACCCACGGAGAAGACGCCCAGCCCTGCAGCCCCCACACCCTCTCCGCCCGGAGGCCATCCCCCCGAGGGGACCCCAGCAGCCCAGGAACGCCCAGGCCCCAATCTGGGGGAGGGGGGTGCGGGCCAGGTTCAGGCCAGCCTCTGCGGCTCTTCCCTGCCTTGGTTTTCATTCACAACTACCCTGTGAGGCAGGCCAAGAATGGGCCTGACCCAAGCACTAGTGCTAGACTGGAAGGTCCCGAGTCTGACACTGTACAGCTCTCGGCCTGAGGGATTCCGGCCAGCTGCCTGGAGCCCCAGGGGCAGCTCAGGTGTCACAAGGAGCCAAAGAGCAGTGGCAGCCACGCCCCCCGCCCAACACTCCTTTCAGCACTCCCCATACTCCCCCCCCCCCCAAGCTGGAGAGGAAAGAGAGGCTGGAGGCGCCAAATGCATTGTCCCCACAACGTTTAATAAGTTAAAGGCCACACAGCAGTGGAGCCCCCCCCCCCCGACAAAGAAGGTGCAGAGTCACAGTCATGGGCTAGGCCTAAGTGCTTATTTACTCTAGTCCTTGAAGTCCTACACAGGGTCCTATTTCGTGTTGTCTAAATGACCCGGGGGTACAAGAATCCACCCACAGAGAAGGCCTCAGGTACAAAAGAGCCCCCATATTGGGGGGGGGGTGCAGCTGAGGCGCAGTTTGGAGGGCTGGTCCAGCAGTCACGCTAGCCAGGAATCGGGGGCACCAGTTACACAGTGGAGGGGCAACAGGTGTGGGGGGGGAGTCAGTTCACCCATCAAGCGCTTGCTGCCCCGTGCTTCCTTGAACCCCGTGGCTCGGGAGCCAGCCCCCTCTACTACATCACCCCTCCCAGAATGTCACAGCAGCCAGCACCACCCTCCCATGAAGCACTCGCTCTGTCCCCACTCCACCGCGGGGCCACACCTGGCTGACAGGGGGCGGGGGGGGGGTGGCGCATGCAGAAAAGCCAGCAGTGCCCGGCTGGTGCTCCTTTGGTCATCAGTCATAGGATTCAGCTGCCCCAGCCCCCTTCCATTGGTCACCTGGCAGCAACAGTCCAACACCAGGCCAACCCCCCCCCCACCCCCCAAATACCTGTGCTCCATTTGGCACCAGCTGGTGGTGCTCTCGCATGCAGCTGCTGCAACTCCACGCTGCTTGGGGTGGAAACCAGACCCCCTCGGCACTCAGAACAGATGAAGCCAGAGAGCAGGCCGGACGGCAGAGAGGAAGCCGGGCCTCCTCCCCACCAGATGTTCACTGCAGTGACTCTGGAATACTCCAGCCCCGGTTCTGGGTTCCCAGGGCTTGTTCAGCACTTCTGAGCCCATCCCACAAGCCCCCGCCCCAGCTGCTGGCTGCATTGTGCGAGGAGACCCTCCTGCCACCTCTCTGTGGCCAGATGACCTGACAGCCCCTGCCCTGGAGGATCCTTCCTCCCCGCACCCCAGGGAGCCTGCCTGCCTGCCCGAGTCCTTCCAGCCCTTCTCTCCAGCCCTTCTCTCAGCTGGGGAGGGCTTCTGCTCCTGAGCTAAGCCAAACCAGTGATCTTTGAGGTAGCACCCCCACACCCTGGCCTCTCCTGGGAAAACGCAGCACATCCCCTTGCCAACTTGGGCAGAAAGACCAGGGCGAGGGGGGGGGGCTTTGCCAATCCTGCCCTTCAACAGGGATCCCCGCACAAACGGGGCGAAGGCATCGGGCACAGGCAGGGCACAGCAGCTGGGGAGCCAAGGGGGCCTCTCACTTGGCCCTCTCCTCTCAGGGCCAGGTGCAGCAACAGGGGACCTCCCCCTTTTCCAAGCCGCGGTTGAGGCACACTAGCCAGAGTGCTCATAAATGGGACAGCTGGTGCCAACCAAAGCCACGAGCCCTGCCAGGGGCCTGAAAGACGGCGAGCAGATATGCCAGAAACATGATTTTGCAACCCCAGCCCGGTCCCCTCCACTGCAGAACAGAGGCCCCAAGGCCAGCCCCTTCTAGCAAGCACTGGATGCAGACGATAAATCTGCTGTGTTCAAACTGGGCTAAAGCCTTTGGCAAATGTGATGGGCACGCACGTGAGTGGAGGGCTCTGGCATCACCCAAAGCCAGGGGAGACCAACCATCTTATGGACCTGGCTTGACCAGCGGCTGCCCCGAAGAAAGACACCTCTCGGTCCAACGCTCAAGGAGAAGCAGGGAGGTCCCTGAGAGCATTTCATCACCACTTTTCCTCCCTGGAGAACCCAGAACTCTGGCCCAGATCTTAGGTGCCATGGGGCGGCACCCGTTCCCAAGGCCAGCCCAGCCCAGCCCAGCCCAGCCCGCAGTCTTCTTTGGCTGCACATTCAAGCCCTCCCCCCACCCCGCCAGCCTTCCTTGGGTTTGTTCCTTGGCAAGCTCATCTTGGCTCCTCCTCAGTCACCTTGCTTAACGGGACACTTTCTCCAAAATAAGAGGAGCAGCGTCATGAGCTACCCATCACCCCTGCAAGGCGGGGGGGGGGCAGTCTTGGGCATAAGCAGTTGGCCAGGGCACGAGGAAGCTGCTGGCCTCTGTTATGGGGAGTTATGGGGAGTTATGGCCAGCCAGTGTTCCCGGAGGGTGTGGGGGGGGGGGAGGAAGAAACAGGGAGACGCTGGGCAGACACTTCAACGCTCCAAGAGTGCCAGCAGCCTTCCCCCGTTGTGCACCTGGCAATCTGCTCTTCTACCCTAACCCCCCCCCCAGACAAAGAGACTTTTCTAGAGCTGTTTGTCCCCTTAAACTGCCTGCAGTCACCCCTCCCAAGTCAGGAAATTTCCTATCTACCAAGTGTCTCCAGCAACTGCTGCAAAACCTGAGAACTGACTTTTGAGGAAAGCCCAGAGCTTGTTTCCTCATTCCAAGGATCACTGCCCACCCCCCTCCCCATGACCTGCAGAGAGGGACCAGCCCAGTCAAAGCAGATTCACCCTCTTCCTGCCCCTCAGCTCAGGCACTGCATGTTGGGGGCAGGGGGCTGTTGGGGTCCCGCCGGAACATGCCACCCTTGGGGACAACTGCACCAGTCCCCTTCCCTTCTCTCTGGGGCCATAGCCTGTGCCTTCCCCCTTCTCTTGTCCTGTAGACACAGGCTGCAGGTCCCCAAGGGTTAGCAATGCAGGACCCTCTGCCAGGGACTGAGCCCGAGTCACCGGAGTCCCCATGAATGTTAAAGAAGGGCATTCCCACCCCCTCCCCCCAAAAAACCACAGATACAGACACAGGGCAACCCAGCCTACTGCCCAGGTATCGCCCTCCTGCCCTCTGCTGAGGTGCCCAATACACATCACCCCACATCCCTCACCCCCAGAAGAGGGAGAGAGGCTGTCCTGAAGTCCGCATCACCTTCTCCACGTGGCAGAGTTCCAGTCCACCCTGAAGGGGGCCTGCCCATCCCTCTCTTCAGCACAGCTCCACGCAGGAAGGCCACGGCCCTCACGGATGCCACCCCACGCAGCCAGAGTTCCCCACACCAGCACCCACCCTCCAGGCAGGCTGTGGGGGTTGCTCCCTTGGCCAGGGAGGGAAGTGGACCCAAGGCCATGATGCCAAGAGGGAGGGAGGGGGAGGGAGGGAGGGAGGCGTTGACAACAGGCTTTCTGGACTGCCTCTCCAGAAGCATCGGCTCAGTGCTTATCTGGGGCCGCCATGCTGCCGTTGGCCTTCGGCTTGGACTTGAAGGAGAAGCGCTTGATGAGACGCCGGGAGAAGCTACCAGATTTCTTCCTGGGGGCAGAACTCGCACTGGCATTCGGCAAGTCGTCGTGGGACTGGCTGAGGCCGGCTTCCTTCTGCTTGTTCTTCCTTCGGAAAATGAGTTTGGTGCCGCTCCGCAGGAAGTTCACTGCAGCAGGAGAGGGAAGGGACGAGCATTGGGAGTCCCACCCACAGCTGCCTTGCCAGGCCAGGGCTGGGGCTGCCTAGAACCAGAGAACGGGGGTCTTGCAGGGGGTCCCTTTGTGATCAGACCTGTCTTCCACCACGCACACCAGGGCCAACCCCACTTAGCTTCTGAGGTCCGAAGAGGCCAGGCTGGGCCAGAGATGTGGAAGGGGACAGGCTGCTGATGTTATGCAGAGCACCTGCTTTGCCCTACGCAACAGCACAAAGGGCCTAGGGACAGAGCCGGCTGCTGCTGCTGCAGCTGCAGGGCCGGAAGGCCAGTTCCTCACCTTTGTGGTCCTTCAGGCTCCTGGTCTCTAGAGCTCCTGTGGAGCCCGTTTCTGACTCCACATCCTCCACAGAAGGTCTCTCTGAGAGGTCCGAGTGGGTGGTCTCATCCAGCTCCTGGCTGGCTCGGTGGCCCGAGTAGGAGGTTTCATGCTCCACAGTGTGCTCCGTGGGGTCCAGCATGCCAGCTACAAAGGAATCTTCACGGAGCGTGGCCTCCAGTGATGCGGCGTAGCCAAGGGAGAGAGCCATTTCGTCTTGTGCAATCGGTACCTTAGAAGGTGGCAGTCAGAAGGACAGCACAGTAGATGCCAAAGGGGACCCCTCCCAACACACAGCAAACCCCCTCCCAAGGAAGACCAGCCACCCAAAGCCTAAGGAGCCACCAGCTACCTTGGAGACCCCCGAGATGATGAGGGTGCTCCGCTTGGTGGGCGTCTTCTTGGCCGGCCGATGGGTGGCTTCTGTCAACTGCCTGATGGCTGTCTCAGCCACGGGGTCCAAGCCGTTAGAGACGTGGCTGCTTCCTGAACAGAAGGAGCAGCAGATTTGTGGGCCCTCCAGCTGCAAGGCGTGGAGAATCTCTCACCCTGCCCAAGGAGACCATGGCTGCAGCTGGCCTTTGTGCTGTCCCTCCGCCCAGAGGGAAGAAGCAAGCACAGGCAGAGGACTGCAGGACCTCCCCGGGGAACCCTTGAGAGCATCTGCCCCGCCCCTCAAGGCCCCTGTGTCTTGGGTGACTCACTGCTGCTTGTGGGCGAGGCACTGCTGGGACAGCCGTTTTCTGGAAGTACGATGGTCCCTTTCTCCGTCACCTCCACCTTCGACGGGGACCTTGAGGGCGAGTCTGGCAGAGGGGGCAGGGCAGAGCAAATGAACAAGGTTCCCCAACTGACCCTCTCCCTCCCCGCCAAGCAGACCCTGGAGCTCAGGGCTGCCTGCCCTGGCCAGTCCCCAGAGCAGCTCCCACTTTTTAAATTATTTTTATTATTTTTATTATTTTTATCTCTACCCTTTTGATGGCCCTCCAAGGGGAACTGGCTGGCCCCTGGGTGAGACAGGAGGCTGGACTGGAGGGACCCAGCAGGGCTTGTTACATTCTGATCATCATCAGTGACTATAAAGAGCATGTTTGGAACCAATTGCCCTTTGTCAAAATGCCACTCCTGGTGTGCACCTCATGGCCATTATTGGATTCTCTTTCCTGCCTCCCCACTGAACCTTGGGCATCCCACTTGTCAGCACAACCTCTGTGTGTGTGCACACCTCTGAGCCCCTCCGCTAAGGCTTCCAGCCGCTACCAGGACGGCCCAGTCCCACAGCAGCTCCTCTCCTTGCGCCGATGGGAGAAGTGATCGACCACAGCAGTTGGCAACCAGGGAGAAGAAGGGCCTTGCCCCAGGCCTTACCGAGCTTGCTGTCCATTTTGGGCCTGGACTGGACGGTGGTGACGGTGGTGACGATGGTGCCATCAGGCATGATGGTGCGGTCCGTCTCAATCTTCTTGGTGGGTGTGATGCTGGTGCGCGGTCCCGGCACTGGCTGGAGCTCTGGGGACTCCTGATAGAGCAGCTGCAATGTGCCAAAAGCAAGTCCATCATCAGACAAGCAGGCAGCATCACAGAGGGGGCTCAGCAGTGCCGGCTCACCGTCCCCCCACTGGAGGGGCCCTCACTGAGGGGGCCAGGCCTGTCTCCCTCCTGCGGTCGTTCTGGCTTCTGCATGTCTGCTTGTTGGCAAGATGTCAACAATACCACAAAGGTACAAGGAAAGGAGGGAAGGGGATGGATAAGCCTGCCCAACAGGAAGCCAGGGAGCCCTCCAAAGGGGTCGTCTCAGCACAAGCCCCAAGCCCCCCCCCCCAGTTCACCTCCACCATGAGGGCCGCTGCAGGTGGGAGCCTCTTGCCAGCCCTGGAACTCAGCTGGTACTGCTGCTGCCCGCGGGGCTCTTGAGAGGAGGAGCTCAGGGGGACCGTGGCAAATCCCAAGACGGCGCCTGCAAGAGACAAGCAGCAGTGGGAACACCGCAGGACAAGCACTCGCCTGCCCCACACCCCCCACACCGCCTTGTGCTACCTCGAAGCACGTTTCCCTCCCCGCCTCCACGAAAGGCAGGTGGCCAGTTCATGCCACGCCTCTCTGTCCTTTTCGCAGGGCCCCAGGCCGCCTCTCCAGACAACCTGCCCAAGGTGCCACTAAAATAAAGAAAACCCGACCCTTAAACGTTCTGCAGTTTGGAAACAAGTCTCAACAACGTCTACTGAAGTGGTTCCCAACCTTTTTGGGCCAGGGGCCTGGGGGGGGGGGAGGCGTGGGTGCTGGCGCGCTGGTGGGCACAAACGTGTAGGCGCGGTAGCTCTGCACCGTGAGTTTGCACTCCCTGCCACCCGCGCCTCCGTACCCCGCAGCGCAGCACTAACTATGCCGGGGCATGGGAGCGACTGGCTGCCAAAGCAGCCGATCCATTCTGGCACAGTGAGCGCCGCGCTGCAGAGGGGGGGAGGGGGAGGGAGGCGTGCCCAGTGGTGTGCCGACGCCGGCGCCTCCCTCCCCCTGCTGGGGCCTGGTACTGGAAGGCAAGGCGGTAATAATAATAATAATAATAATAATAATAATAATAATAATAATAATAATAATAATAATAAATATAATAATAATAAATATAATAAAATAAAATGAATAAATAAAATAATTCTGCCAATTGCAAAAGCAGTATTAAAAGATCACACACACAAACAGCTACGAAGGCCTGAGTGAAAAGGTAACGCTTTGGCCTAGTGCCTCAAAGGGAATCGGCATCAATGGCGAGGCAATCCACAGGTGAGCAGCCACTACCACAGAAGGCCCTGCCTCTGACCACCTCGTGCCTGCGGGGGGCCCAAGCCTCCACATTTTGCAGCTACAAGTCAGGACAACAGAGCCTCATTAATCTGAGCCCACCGACCCCTGGTCCCATACAAACAGCCCTCCTTCCTCACCCCAAAGGGAGGACGCTGCAAGGCAGCTGCCACCCTCTCCCCTCAGACACTCACCTTGGCCAACACTGCTGCTCCTGAGCACACTCAGTGTCAGCTCTTTGCTTCCTGGACCAAGCTCCCTGTCCGGGCAGACAGAGACGGGGGGAGAGGGGGGTGTTATTGCTGCCTCTGTGCCCTTGCTTCAGAGGGATCCCCACAGAGCCCCACGAAGTAGGGGAGGGGAAGCCCGATAGGATTACGCAGGAGAAGGCCCCCTTTCCAGGGAAGCAGATGAGATTAATGGAAGAAGGGGCCGGGGGCCCTGTGGTGTTTTCTACCAAGGCCGAAATCTACTTGCATTCCTGCATGCAAGCCAGGGACTAGGAAAGAGGGAGCCCCGCCGCCTTCCCTGGCAGCCCCCTCCTCCCCCAATGCAAAACCTGCGGCTCCCGCCTTACAGGAGGAGTTTGTCAGACCACTCCACGTGGCCCGTGGGGCTGGAGCCGCCGGCTGTCACTGCCTTGGTCTGCTTCCGCTGCGGAGGGCTGTCGAGCTCCGCCACACAGCACAGCTGCCCGCTTCCTGGAAAGGGCACAGGACACAGTGCTGGGGGGGAGGGGCCCCATTGAGCCCAGGAGACGTGATCCAGCCCCATCCGTGTGCCAGGGAAGGGGCCGCCCACCGAGGGCACCAACAGGAACGGCCCTTTCGTTGCCCGGCTTCCCCTCAGAACCAAGGGGGATGTCAGCAGCCTCAACTTAAAGGCAGGACACCAAAAATGGAGGGAGAGAGAGAAGCCCCAGCATCCACCCGTCCTGCTTTCCAACAGGCTCCCTGATCACAGCCTCATGGAGCATGCCGCTCCCCAGGGCAGGTGGAGGCAGCCAGCACCCCACTCCGCACATCTGGATTCCCAGCTGTCGCCACCCCTTGTTTAGCCCCCCCCCCGGGGCAGTGGCCAGGCCAATGACAGCAGGCCATTCGCCCCACCTTCCCACCACACCTAGAGCCTCCTCGCAGTCCAGGTGCAGGGCCCGCAAGTGCTGGAGCAGTAGCTGGCGCATGGGATCAGGTGCAATGCCGGCCGGGGACCACGGAAGGAGCGTGTTACGAGGTGCCTGTGGGAGAAGGTGCAGGAGGGAGGAGGGTGAGCAGGGAGACCGCCCAAGGGCCCATGCCCTCAGCCAGGCAGGGAGAGGGAGAAAGGCCAGCAGGGCCCTGGTCAAGCCTCTCTCTCCAGCACTCACTCCAGGACCCCTGGCTTGGGGGGCAAAGAGGCCAATCACTCTCCTAGGAAAAGGGTCCCCGTGTTCCACCTTGCCGCCAGCGATGCAGGCCTCCAGGTTCACCATCACGGCTGGCTGGGTGCTGACCACAGAGTCCTCAATCAGGTCCTTGATGGTGGCCAGGTCCACCTTCCCATCGTTGTCCTGGAGGGAACACCACAAAGGAAGAAGTCCAGCCCAGCCAAGAGGACGAAGGTGGGCCTCTCCCAAGCAGAGGCAAAATGCTCCCCAAACAGAGCTGAAGAGGCAGGGGCGGCAGGTGGGAGCTTTGGGAATCACTTCCTCTCTGCAGCCTCTAATCAGGAGTGCTGGGGTCGATTCCCCCCTCCTCTACATGACCTTGTAGAGTCCCAGTTCTCTCAGAGCGCCCTGAGCCTCATCTACCTCACAAGGTGTCTGTTGTAGGGAGAGGAAGGGAAGGTGTTAGTGAGCTAAAAAACCAGCTCTTCTTCTTTCAAAGGAAGAGAGCCAAGCAGCTGCCACTCCTGTCCAGCAGGGAGCACTAGCGCCCTGCCAAGTTCTATAGTTTTACTCAGCCTCTCTTTCCCTGAAAGACTCCACAGCAGGTGTAGTAGCACCTTCCCAGACGGGCTCTGTGAGTTGAGACACTGGCCACAGGGCAGTTCAGCACCAAGCAAAGCAGTGGTGGATCCAAAGGATGGGGCCTCCCAGGGGCCTCGTCTGGCTGACCCAGGCTAGCCTGATTGGGTCAGGGCTCAGAAACTGCCCAACACCAGCCCTGCTCGAGTTTGGCCGGGCACGCTGGTCTGAAGCAGCAGAACAAAGCTAGAGCCCAGCGGCACCTTGTAGACCGACCAAGCTCCATCCCAGGGAGGAGCTTTCACGTGAGGCACGCTCCTTCCCCCAGAGGCAGCCAGTTGGAGACATCACTGCCACGTGAGCCTTGCGTCTGGGGAAGGAAGAGTGCCAGCGCATGAAAGCTCATCCTTGGGATGGAGCCCTGTCGGATGGTCTCCAAGGACCAGCCCCGGTTAGAACTTGGGTGGGAGACCGTCAAGGAAGGCTAGCACCACTACGCAGGGGCTGTGCCTTGAAAACCCCACCCAGTCAGAAGTCCGCGGAGCATTTCCCATCGTCTGGCCAGGAGCCGGCAAGCCCTGGCTGCACCCGGTCCAAAGAGGACCCTGCTCTTCACACAGTACCAGAACCTGTGGCTATCCCCTGGCGTGAGGGGAGGGACAGGAGATGGGCCCCGCAGGAGATGCAAGGACGCTGTTCCCTGATCCAAGGACAGGAAAGAGCTGCCCCAGCCGCCCCAGCACTCTACTCACGCCACGGAGCTGAAACTTCGGTGCCACCGTCAGGTCCAAGTCTGGTCTGTCCTTAAAGGCCCAGGACACCAGCAGGCCTCCATCCTCCATCTCCTCCAGGCGAATCACCAGCTGGGCCCGGCAAGCAGAAGAAAGGCCTTGTCAGCACCAGGAAGCCTGAATCCCCTTGCTTATAAAGTCTGGGGCCTTAGGATGAGCTAAAACCACCCCGTCCAGCTCAGCTGCCACAGCCCAGCAGCCAGTGCACTGGCCGGCCGGCCCCACCTCAGAAGCAGCTCATCCACAGGCAGCCAGGCCTCCTGCTCACCTGGGCCTGCAGCACAGCCAGGGTGACACAATAGGAGTCCATAGAAACCGCAGCCGCGGACTGCTGAGTGACCAAAACTGGGAACTGCATGGCATCGGCAGAAAGGTGGCAACACAACACCTGGAGAGTGAGGGGGGAGAGTCACGGTGGCCCCTCCAAGGACCCCCAACAAAGAGCAGCCCTTGTGGCAGGAAGGCCTGGCACTGAATTCTCTTCTGCTGTGTATCCCCCCCCCCTCCATCAGCACTCTCCATCAGGGGACAGAGCAACCACCAAGGCCACCCACGAGATGCCACGCACCAGGCTGTGGTCCGTCTGGTCGACACAGGTCACGCCACCGATGTTGACCCCAGGCAGCAGCTGCGGACTGTCCTCAAAGGTGATCTGGATGGAGCTCTGGGCAAGAACAAAACGTGGTTAGGCCCAAAAGAGGGAGGCCCCAGAAAGTGGAACCATGAGCCTGCCGCACTTGGCCCAGGGAGAGAAGGCCCAGACAGGCATGGGGGAAGAGCTCTCCTCCATCCAAAACAGCTCACAGGGCCTCCCCACAAGCCACACCTACAAGGAACCCAGAAATTCTCCCCCCCCCCCCTACATGGACTTGGCATTCCCCACAGGGACCACACAGCACAAAACACTGTTCCATTCCGGGGGCCCTGCTGCCCTTCCTCCCCCATCTAGCTCAAACCTAAAGCCCAAGAGAAGGGGGGGCCACTAACAAGGCCTAGAATCTCACTACAAGGAATCCCTTGGCGAGCAAGCACTACTGGCAACTCTGCCCCGCTGCCTGCCTGAAGAAGACTCCAGCCGGGGACCCTCCCCACAGAGACAACCTCCAGGGCGAGGGCATCTAGAGGCTCCCGATTTAGGAACAGGACAAACATGAGCTCACGGAATTCGCTACTGTGCTCAAGACACCCCCTGCCAATAAATTCAACATGAGCAACAACATCTGTTTCCAAAATGGCTTCCTGCATGCAAACCCCACAGCCAGCAAAAGTCGAAAGCATGAAAATCAGGGGCAGAACAGAATGCTGACCGGGCTGCTGTGAGATTTTTGCCCTGAGAAGGGCAGCAACTGAAGCCGCTCAGCTAAGCAAACGCCCCCTCCCCCCCCCCCAAACACAGGAGTCGGTTCATCCCCCATTTCCTCCCCCGGAGAAGCCGCCTGCCCAAGGATGCCGGCCACCAACTCTGCACGCGAATGTCAGCAGGGAGGAATGGCGGAAGGACCTGCGTGGCCAGGCCCGGGAGAAGGGTGTCCAGCTCCACACCCAACTGAACCAGACCTAGGTGTGGCCTGGCTCTTCCTTGCCGGAGGTAAGCTTGGGCTCCTGAGGCCAGGAGTTCTCATTTGGGGGGGGGGGGGGAGAGACCGGCCGGCCAAGCCCGGCTGCCGAGGGCTGTTTTCGGCCAGCGGCTTCAGCAGCCCTCGGAGGTCCACATCTGCAAGGCCTTCCGCTTGCTCTGAGGATGCCGAGGAGCGCAGCAGGAGCGCAAAGGAGACCAGGTTCCCCCGGGGAAAGTCCCCAGAGGCTTCGCTGGGGCGGCGGCGGCGGCATCCCCGGCTGGGCTGAGCCCGGGGGCCAATGCCGTCGGGGGGCTTACCCCGTGGCGCCGGGCCTGGCGGTTGAGGGCGCGCAGCCAGGCGCGGCGCCAGCTGTCGCGGAAGGCGCGGAAGGCGAAGAGGGCGGCGAGGAGGGCGCGGGCGGGGGGCGGCGCGGGGCGTCCGGGGCGGGGGGGCGCCAGGCGCAGCAGGAGGGCGCCCCACCGGCCCCCCCGCGCCGCCTCCCCCCCCGGCCGGCCCCGCGCGCGCCACCAGCCGCCCGCCAGCTGCAGCAGCCAGGCCGCCACGGTCAGCAGCGAGGCGCCGAAGAGCAGCACCAGCGCCGCCCAGACCACGCTCGCCGGCCCCGGCTGCATGGCCCGCGAGCAGCCCCGACGGACGCCGCCGCCGCTGCGCCGCCTGCCAGCTCCAGGGCGGGGGCGGGCGGGAGGGCGGGGCGCCGCCGCTCCCCTCCTCCGGACGCCTTAAAGGCGCACTCCCGACCCGGCCGGGCCCAGCCCAGCCCAGTGCCGCCGCCATCGCCCTCTAGGGCCGGGCCGGGGCAGGGCTGCGGGCGGGCGGGCCGGCGGCCCCACAGGCAGACAGGCAGGCAGCCCTTCGTCCGGCTAAGCACGCCCGACCTCGCCGGCATGACGAGTAGAAGCATCTCTCGACAGCGCGACTGGCGCGGGGAGGGGAGGGGAGGGGAGGGGGGGTCGGACTGGCGCCGGCTTCCAGAAGGCACAGAACGCTGCGGCGGAGCGCGAAAAGCCTCGCGCCACGGCCCCTTTAAGGGGCCCCGCCCGCCTGAAGGGTCCGCGGCCAGCCCAGCCAATCCGGACACGGGACGCGGGGCTGGCGGAAGGGGCGCGAGGTCCGTCACGTGCCCAGCAGGGCGCCGCCATCTTTGGTGAGGGCACAGCGGCTGCTCTTGAGGGGAGGGGACGCGGCTTCCTTCAGAAGCCTCCCCCCCTGCTGCCACCGCCAAAGGCCCGCGCTGAGGTGAGGCCGGCCGGGCGGCCGGTTGTCCCGCAAGATTCCCGGTGCGGTGGGGCAGCCTTGCCAATAGCTAAGATGGCGGCAGCGGCGGCCTCGGGGGCGCGCGGGGGCGGACTTCCGGGGCGCCTTCCGGGCAGGCGGGCGGGCGGGCGAGCGGACGATGTGGCCCGTGCCGGCCGTGCCGCTGCTGGTGAACCTGCTGGGCTCGCTGCTGGGCCTGGCGGCCACCGTGACGCTCATCCCCGCCTTCCGGGAGCACTTCGTGGCCGCGCGGCTCTGCGGCCTGGACCTGAACAAGGCCTCCCGCCAGCCCCTGTGAGCCCCCGGGCGGGAGGCCGGGAGGGGCCGGGAGGGCGGGAGGGGGCCGGGAGGGCGGGCGAGGCGAACGCAGCCGCTGACTTGTCGTTGCAGGCCGGAGTCGCAGGGGGTCATCAGCGGCGCCGTCTTCCTGATCCTGCTCTTCTGCTTCATCCCGGTGCCCTTCCTGAGCTGCCTCGTGCAGGAGCAGTGCCGCCCCTTCCCGCACCATGAGGTGAGGCGAGGCGAGGGGAGGCGGGCGGCTGGGAGGCACAAGGCCCGCGGGGCTCACGGTCGCTCTCCCCGGCTGCAGTTCGTGGCGCTGCTGGGCTCCCTGCTGGCCATCTGCTGCATGATCTTCCTGGGCTTTGCCGACGACGTCCTCAACTTGCGTTGGCGCCACAAGCTCCTGCTGCCCACCCTGGCCTCGCTGCCCCTGCTCATGGTGTACTTCACCAGCTTTGGCAACACCACCATCGTGGTGCCCAGGCCGTTCCGGGGGCTGCTGGGCCTGCATCTGGACCTGGGTGAGTGCCGCCGGGCTGGAGGGGCGGCCGGTGTGCGAGAGGGGCCGCGGTCCTCGGGAGACGTGCCAGCAGAGATGCTTCTCTTCCCTCCCAGGCATCCTGTATTACGTGTACATGGGCATGCTGGCCGTGTTCTGCACCAACGCCATCAACATTCTGGCCGGGATCAACGGGCTGGAGGCCGGACAGTCGCTGGTGATAGCCGCTTCCATCATCACTTTCAACCTCATAGAATTAAATGGTAGGGCACAGCTTATTGGGGGGGCTGGGTAGGAGGACGTAGCGGGATTGTTTTGCGGGTTACACACCAAGCAGCTGAGCAGCGGCACCGATGCCGCTGGATCCCCGCAGCGGATACCCACTGGCTCAGCCGCCACCCTGCGCTTTCACTTTCTTCCTGGCTCACAGGAGACTACAGAGATGACCACACTTTCTCTCTCTACTTCATGATTCCCTTTTTCTTCACCACACTGGGGCTGCTGTATCACAACTGGTAAGAGTCTGTGCATTCTCTTTGGGAATGCGAGATTATTTCTCCTGGGGGAGAAGGCCTGGAATGGGAGGGTGCCCCACGTAGCAAGGTGATGTGCAAGGTGCTGCTGTCCCTTGGAGGGTACTGGGATATGAGAATGTGCACGCACAGAGTGTCTGTGCTCCTGAGTTCCACAAAGATGGAGATACCCAGCTCCTGCTGCCAAATTTCAGTCAGTGCCGTAGCCCCCTCTCCTATGGATGTCCATGAATGCATGCCCTGTCCTTCCCCTGGTTCAGTGGTCCTGCTGACCTTGGTCAAGCAGTTCGCCCATTGTATGGGTCCTGCCCTTGGCTTGTGTGGCATCCGTTCGAGCTAACTTGTTTCTGCTTTTCTCGGATGCAGGTATCCTTCCCAGGTGTTTGTGGGTGACACCTTCTGCTATTTTGCTGGCATGACCTTCGCTGTGGTGGGCATCCTTGGGCATTTCAGCAAGACTATGCTGCTCTTCTTTATCCCACAAGTGCTGAACTTCCTCTACTCCTTGCCTCAGCTCTTCCACATCATTCCCTGCCCACGCCATCGGCTGCCCAGGTAACAAGGACCTGACTGCCTGCCCCCACAGGGCAGCTGTTCCTTCTTGGCTTGTGTGTTCTTTCAGCGTTGCTTCCCCAAGTTCTTTGTACGGAGCCAGGACCCGGTCACCTGCTTGGTCTGGTCTTTGCAGAGATGAGCTGGCCTCTGGCACACCCCCCCCCCCCGTCCTCTTAACCTCATTGAAAGAGGTGGAACCTGGCACGGCCTCACACCTGGCTGTGTCTGTGTCTACAGGTTCAACTGTGAGACAGGCAAGCTGGAGATGAGCTACTCAAGGTTCAAGGCTAAGAGCCTCTCTCCCTTGGGAGCTTCTGTCCTCAAGGTAATGACACGGGCCTCTGTGCTGGCTCCTCGGAGGCCCAGCCCGAAGGACTCTGCTGAGGATGACTGGGCTAGCGGAGAAGGGCCTGGGGAGACGCCAGTTCTCTCCTTCATTCTGGAGAGGCACCAGCAACAAATCTGTCTCCCCAGCTGTCTGAGCGTCTCCACATCATTGACGTACACCAGGACGTGGACAAAGATGGTGAATACATGGAGTGCAGTAACATGACTCTTATTAACTTGGTGATAAAGCTGATTGGACCAACCCCTGAGAAAACCCTGACTGTTTTGCTGCTGCTGATCCAGGTAAGCAGCCAGATGGCTTGGAAGCAATGCTTTCTCTGATGACCATAAGGGAGAATTGGGGGGGGGGGGGAGAGCTTGGGGCAGCATTGAAGCTAGAATGGCAAATCTTCAGTCCAGCATGACTCCAGATCCTTCTAGACAGCTGTATGAGTGTAGCAGAGGAGACTCCCTGTGTCCACTAGAACAACTCCATGTCCCCAATTCCTTCTTAGGTTGCTGGGAGCATCGTTGCTTTTTCTATCCGGTACCAGCTTGTGCGGCTGTTCTACGATATCTGAGCTGCTTCCATCTCCTTCAGCCCGCCTCCAGGACGGGTGCTGTGGCCCTTGGCAGCCAGCCTGCTTCCCAGATGCAGAAGCTGTTCTTGGAAGGTGACCTTCGAGGCCGTGGGGTTTTGAATGCAGCTCTTTTATTGCACTGGCGGATGTAGAAAGAGTGGAATACTTGTCGAGGGGAATGGAGGAGTCATATTGTTCTTGCTTGGTGGGCCTGTGGACAAGGCCAAGGCGGATACTGAGCTGCCCAGGCTTTCATGCCTTTCTGCTGTAAATCTCCTGCTCAGAGAGTGCCCCCTTCCTTTCACCCTGCTTTTCCTGGATTCTGGCAGTAGCCTCAGTGCAGGGTTGACAAGCAGATTCAGGGGTCCATGGCTAACTCTTTGAACTACACCCTCAGAGCACACACTGTGTTCTTAAGCTAGTGTGTGTGGAAGGAGGGGGTGAGGATTCTGGCTTATTCTGCAACATACAGGAAAGCCAAATGAGCAGACCCCTTTTGCCCTCTGCAGTGGAATCGAAGCCTCGTGGTTGCTAGAGTTGCAGGTAGTGCATTAGAGTCAGTCAAAGGTGTTCAGCCCTTTTCCCTTGTAGCAGAGAGCTGGAAATCTACCTCCTCATCCCCTATTCAAGGCTTGAAATTGCTCTAAAATAAATATTCCACCTCTTTCTGTGTCTCTTTCTCTCTGCATAGACCAGTCCTGTCTGCTCTCTGGAGACCTAAGAAGGGGAGCTTTGGCTCTAGAAGCCTATACACTGGAGCCTCTTGTGGCGCAGAGTGGTAAGGCAGCAGACATGCAGTCTGAAAGCTCTGCCCATGAGGCTGGGAGTTCATTCCCAGCAGCCAGCTCAAGGTTGACTCAGCCTTCCATCCTTCCGAGGTCGGTAAAATGAGTACCTAGCTTGCTGCTGGGAGATAAATGGAAAAGACTGGGGAAGGCACTGGCAAACCACCCCGTATTGAGTCTGCCATGAAAACGCTAGAGGGCATCACCCCAAGGGTCAGACATGACCCAGTGCTTACCTTTAGAGATGGGGCACAAGGAGGGGTTGGCAGTCTTTTACTTCAAGTGCATAAGGGAGGGATGCAACATCTTTCAGGGGGGGGGTGCATTCTGAGTGAGCCAAGCCCCATCTACGAGTTCTATTTGGGGTTTCTTGGCTTGGGAAACAATGGGAGGAAACCAGACCCGGCACATTCTTCTGCTCTTGAAGGATGGAGGAAAACCCAGCTGTGTCCCAGATGCCCCAAGTGAGTGAGGAATGTCAGCTGAAGTGTGGTGCTTCTACTCCATCATATCTCCCTGGAAAGCATGATGCTCTCCATCCTGACAGATGGAAAGGTTTGGTGGGCTGCACTGCAATCAGGAATTGCTGCATTTAAACAGGTCTGCACAAGTACTTAAGCCTATTTGCATATTATGGGCTGTCTTCCATACTTTTATATAGCAAGTTCTGCAATTAGGTAGGAAAAACCAAATACACCAATATAGGATGGGAGAGACTTGTCTTGGCAATACATGTGCGAAAAGGATCCAGGAGTCTTAGTAGACCATACATTGAACATGAGTCAGCAGCGAGACTCGGTAGCTAAAAGGGCAAATGGGATTTGGGGCTGTATCAAACGGAGTATCGTGTCCAGATCATGGGAGGTGATGGTACCGCCTTGCTCTGGTTCGGCCTCACTTGGAGTCCTGAGTTCAGTTTTGGGCACCCCAGTTGAAGAGGGATGTTGACAAACTAGAACGTGTCCAGAGGAGGGCAACCAAGATGGTGAGGGGGGCTCTCATTGGTGTTTATCAGGTTATGTATATTGGGTGGAACCGATTGTGTTTGCAGCCGTCCATTCCCTAGATTTGAAATGGCATGATTGCCGGATGGTGGCACGTTAGTCTGGAGAGGTGTGTGTCAGTTACATTTTTGTGGATGAGCAGCTCTCTGTTTACGGTGAAATTTCAATCTTCACCCAGAGGAGCATCTTGCCTTTGGAAATGTGGAGGGAGCACCATGGTGCAATATACGTAGCCAGTAGATTGGAGTCAGTTTTAAAACATTTGCTGACGGTTCTTGCCTTGGCCCCGCTTGGTGGCCCTCCAGAGCAAATAGCTGACCGCTGTGTGAAGCAGGAATGGGTCACTGGACACGTGTGCTATTTATGTGGTGTGTGCACATGTTGTTCTGGCAGCCGCTGAGTACATCACTGGCTGCCTTAATCTCTGCTGCTGTGGCAATACCAGAGTTGCAAAACACCACCCACCAACTGCAGCCATCATGCGCTTCCCATGAGCAACCCAGGCTGTTCCCTGGCAGGCCCTCCGCCCAGGACTTTGCTGGCCCCACGCAGACTTTGCTCGAGCGGAGGCAGCCACAGCACCGTCCCATGGCTCGCTCAACACCAGCCCAGCGAGCAAACAAAGCAGCACCTTGGGCCGCCTGAAAGGTGCCGCCGCCAGCCAACGAGCACGGTGCAGCCGGCGCAGCCAGCCAATGGCGTGCTATAAAGGCCTCCATCTGTGGGGTCGGCAGGCTCACCATGGCGGGGCCGGAGCACGGTGGTCGCAAGGTGAGCTGCACTTCCCGGTGGGGTGCGGTGGGCCAGTGCGCCCATCATCCTGGTGGCGTTGCTGGAGTGCCTGACGGCCGAGATCCACCACAAGGCGCACATGGCCCTTGCCGCTGTGCGCCACGACGAGGAGCTAGCCTGCCTGCTGGCCCCCATCACCCTCATGCAGGGCAGCGTCCGAACCCACACCCACACTCCCGCCACCGGACCGGGCCTCGCAGGAGTACTAGTGCCGCTGGCTAAGCCTCCTCCTGGGACGCCGCTGGACGAGCCGGGCGGGGGCTCTGCCACCCTGAGAGCTGCCCTCCCGTCGCTTTCTTGGGGAGGGGGTGCAGGAGGGGGAGAACACAAATGAGACGCGGGGTCAGCCGGGTACCACTTTCTGCACCGTCTCTTTAATGAGGATGGTCACTTCAGGCAGCAGAGCCAAAGGAGGGCGCCCCCCCTCCTGCGTTGTCCTGCGTTGTTCGCGCTACGCTCGGGCCTCATTGAGCTGCCGGGCCACGGTGAGGATCTGCCCGGCGCCTTGGGTGAGCAGCAGGTCCGCCAGCTCCATGCCCAGCTTCTGAGCCGCCCGCTGAGCTCGGCCAGGGACGGTCTGGGCGCTGATGCCCACGTGCTGCAGGTCATCGTCGGGCCCCTCGGCCACCTAGGGGGAGAGGTGGCGGTTATCAGCGGAGGGGGGGAGCGGCTTGCAAGCAGGGACCCAGCTGCAGCGGCCTCCCCAGGGATGTGCAGCCAGCAGGAGCCGCGTTCCTGCAGCTTAACCTGGCTGTTTCCACAAGGCAAGCATAACTGAGCAGCAGTTTCCTGCAGCCAGAGCTTTTTCCCCACCCGCAGCTCTTTAATTTGGGAAGTCGGAAATGACCCCCCTCCCCACAGCAAGAGCAGTCAGTACCTCCTGTGGAAAGTCTACTCCGGCTTGCATGGTCTCCCGGAGGCTCTCTGCTCCATCCAGGCTGTAGACTGCCCCAGTCAAGTACAGCTAGGGAAGGAAGCAGGCAGGCAGAGATGGCTACAGGCAGGCAGAAGGCAACACAGCCAGGGTTGGTTTGGGGTTCCCCAACCCAGCTGAAAAGCGGCTGGCAGAGAGCATTACCTGTGAGTCCTTCACGGTGGTGCTCACTGCCACTGGGACACTGCAGCCACCTTCCTGGAAGGGAAAGCAACCCATGGATCCCTTGGGCAGGAGCAGCAGCTAGCTTCCCTTCCATGTGCCTCCACAAACAGACCCCCCCTCCCCACCCCTCCCCTCCCCACCCCAGGGAGCAGGCTGTCTCCCAGCTCAGGGTCCTGCTCTCCAGGCTTACCAAGCGCTTCATGAAGGCCCTCTCAGCGATGCAGCGCAGCACCGTCTCCCTGTCATGCAGGACGGACACCAGCTCCAGGATCTCTCTGTCTTTGGCTCTCACCTCTACTGCCAAGGCCCCCTGAAGGAACAAGGCGGGCAGGCCCTTCTCAGCCTCTGCCACCAGCAGGGGGCTGCCAAGGCTTCAAAGCATCAGGCCCCCAACTCGTTAAAGAGGGCAGCAGATGGCAGAGAAGTAGTGCCTCTAAGGATACAGGTTTCAACTTTTCATCTCAACTGGCCTGAAACCACCAGGCTCAAAATAAAAGGGAGTCTGGAAACAAACCCACCTACCCAATTCCCTGTAATTGCCAAGGACCCTGTAGAAATGCAATCTGTGGGCTTGGGATGCAGCTTGCAGTTCCTCAAGCAAACACGCCCCTCCAGCTCTGGAAGTGGGTTGCACAGCCTCTTAAGAACCTCCAGCTCTGGGAAGCCCCCATAAACTGAACATGCTCACGGGCAGAGAATACACTACATACCTGCCCAACAGCATATAAGCAGTCTGCGGGGCTCAGAATCTGGAAAAAAGCAAGATTAGCCATGAGCTCTCAAAAGTCCGTTGTCTGGAAGCAGTGATGAGGTGGCTCAAGCAGAGTTGTCTGCAGCTCAACCGTTCAAAGACAGGAAGTTGTTTGCCCAGCCTGGACGGAGTGCAGCTATGGCTGGCCCACTCCGCTGGGAACCCGGGGCATGATCCTCGATGCCTCCTTCGATGGAATAATAGCCAAAATAGAGGATACTGGGAGGTCAATAGGGACGCATCAACTAGCTGAATCCAGTGTAGTATGTGTTGAAGAGCTGGTTGTGAAACTGTTCTCTTAAGCCACTCTACTGGCAATTAAATTTTTTTCTATAGACAATTAGGTATCAAACTGACACATATCCGTTTGTAGAATCCCTTGACAAAGCGCTGTGTAGCAAAACGCACTGGGAACTATTAAACACGTTGTATTGAAGATGTTCTACTAGTGCCCTACTTGGCCCCACAACACCTAGGCACAGTGATCTATGCCTCAGTCACCTGTAGATTGGGCTTCTAGCACTCAACTCTATGAAGGCCTAAACTTATCCTTGATCCAGAAACTACAGCTGGTCCAGAATGCAGCAGCCAGGGTCCTCACAGGAACACCAAGGAGGACCCACATTCAGCCCGCTCTCTAACAACTGCACTGGTTGCCAATCAAATTCTGGATCAGACTTAATGTTCTGGTCATCACTTTCAAGACCATACATGGTCTGGGCCCAGTGTACCCAAGAGACTGCCTCTCTGCCCACCAAAGAGCTCTACGTTCCACCACCTCCAACTGGCTGGTGATCTCTGGCCCCAAAAGCAGCATGTCAAGACCTCCACCAGGGCCAGAGCGTTCTCTGTCCTGGCCCCACCTGGTGGAATGAGCTCCCTGAAGAGATCAGGGCCCTGCCTGAACTCCTGCATGGCCTGCAAAAGGGAGCTCCTCCACAAGGCCTTTGATAGAGATCAACCAAGAAAAACCCCATTCATATACTGAATCCCGAACCAATCTACCTATGGAAACATAGTTAACATAGTTGGCAAATTAATGTTACAGGAATTGTTATAGAGTTATCACTGCTGAAACCAGTTACTATAGTTTTTACTCATCGTCACGAATTATGCTGTACTTCCTCTAAGTTTTATGTAAACTGTCCTGAGCCAGAAGGGAGGGTGCTACAGAAAGATACATACACGAAATCCCCCTCGCTTTGAGACACTGCAGCTGCTCCTGATAAGGCCACATCCCCTTTGCTGCTGCTGTTTGTAATGGGCTGACTTGGCAGCCTACGCTTCTCTGATGAATACAGAATGTAGACGCCCCAAAGGGAAATCCTAAAAGAGGACAGATGTGACCACTTACCTCCAAAGGAAGAGGCTTTGACCAGGAAGGGGCAACCCTCCCAAGCTTGGTTTCGCAGACGATGTGCACCTCTGTCCCCAGCTGTGTGATCACAGCATGTTCCTCGTTTCCTGCCTTACACAGGACCCAGGAGGATCCTGCTTCACAACAGGACTTGAACTACATCTGCATCCTTTTCCCACTAGCTCTTGCAGCCAACCAAGCTCTCCGTATCTGTTTGTGGCCCCAGCATGCTGCAACTGAAGTCTGGCTGTAGCCCTAGCTCTGGCCTGCAACCTCGGGCTTCCATCTTGTCCAGCACCCCTTCTGCCCCTGTTCCCACACACCGGGCAAAAGCCCACAGATCAGCAGCATCCTGGCTCTGGCTCACCTGGCCAATACGGCTGTCCCAACCCATCCGCCTCAAGCCAGCAGCTGCCAGGATAATGGCACTGAAGTCGTCCTTCTCATCCAGCTTCCTCAAGCGGGTGTTCAGATTCCCTCTCTGCAGGATAGCTTCAGTGCAAACAACGCCTCATCCCCTGCTAGAGCCAGAAGCATGTTGTCTTGCACAGCTGGCTCTATCCCCCCCACCCCCCAGTGAACAAAGGGAGGCCGTTTGGCTTTGACCGTCTTTTTTCATGGTGGGGGCAGGTCTGAGAAGCAGCCCCTCTCAGGTTGGTTGTCCTGGGGGAAGAGGAATGCAAAGCCAAGCTGCTGTTTTCTCAGGCCAATTCTCCCACCAAATTGGAGTGACAGAAAGCTGCCTTGCAAAAGCGCTGGAGAGACGGTACATGAAAAGGACCAGGGAGCAGTTTGCCCCCATTTCCAGCTGGAAAGGGCAATCACGTAACAGCCCAGCTCCGTTTTGTACAGGGCCATGACCAGGAAGAGCTTAGCAGGGGGTTGCAGTGCCCTGAGGAGGACCCCACACACACCGTAGAAGGATACAATGTCCCTGAACTCCAGCTGAGGAAACTTCCGCTTCAGCTGAGCTGCTCTGCGAAGGGAACTGGTGCCAATCACGCTGTTGGGAGGAAGCCATTAGAGAAGGGCACATCAGAATGGCGCCAGTGCCATGGAGCTCCCCCGGGCACTCGGAGCGTGGCCCTTGCCAGCCAGCCGTTTCCTGCAGCACATGTACAAGGCAGCTGGTGCCAAGTCAGGTCCGTTGGTTCCTGCGGGACTTGCTGCCTGCAGACTCCAGCACTTCCAAGCACGCCTTCCCTCATTCTGACCTGCTCAAGCAGGGCCCCCTCGGGGGAGGGCTGGCTCAGCTCCAGGTGCCTACGGGGTCTGCAAGAGCAGCCTCTCCCTTGATCTACTGGTAGGTCAGTTGGCAAAAGCAGATTTCAATGATAAGCCAAAAGTTTAAACATGGCAATGTTGCCTTTTTAAAAAAATTGCTCAAAACTGTTTTTAAAGCATGACTGCATTATGTTTGCCTGGATCGAAGAATCTTATTGCAGCTGGGTTCACTGTGGAAAATGTGGGACAAGAACGCCAGAGCGCATTTTGGAGAAAGGTGCCTGAAGAACTGGGTCATACTGAGGGGATAAGAAATGAAATAATAGTGCCACCAGGCAAACAGAAAACTAATACTCTCATAGGTCCAGAGGGCATTCACCCCGGGACCCTCCAATGTGACACTGTCAGTCCGCTGACAAGTACTTGTGCAACATCTCTACAGTTGACCTCCCTGCAGGTTGCCTGGAAAATGGCAAATGGTGGGGTGACCGGAGGGGATCCAGGGAATTACAAGCCAGTTAGCCTCTTTTGGAGTAACACAAGCAGTTTTGGTCACTATATCATGACAATAATATTGCAAGGCTTAGAAGAATAAAAGAGAGAGCAAGACGATTAATGGTTGGAACACGTTTTCTATAAGGAGAGGAGAAAGAGCCTGGGACTTTTCAGTCTAAGAAAAGAGACAGGTTTGTAAAATTCTGTATGCAGTGGAGAAAGTGGGTGGAGATTTTTCTACCCCTCTCATAATACTAGAATTCCGTGGCATACTGTGAAGTTGTTAGGCTCACAAAAGGAAACACTTCTTTAAGCAGTGAGTCCGTAGAGTCACTGAGTAGACTCAGCAGAGACAGAAGGCTGTGCAAAAGGGAATTAGCCAGATTCATGGCTAATTCCCTCAACAGCTGCTGTCGCCTGCTGACTAAAGGAAGGCCTCCTGCTGAACTCCACAGCTCGTGCCCCGTTTGTCTGGACCCGCAGGGCAACTGGAGGGCCCGGTTTGAGAAGGAATGCCCGAGAAGATCCAGCAGGTTCTGAGCAAGGTTTGGCACCTGTTCACAGGGTCCAGGAAAGCAACCAGCATGTGTTCTTGTAGCGAGCCATGAATACCCAGGATGCACAAATTTCCAAAAGGGAAGCTTGGGAAGGGTTAGCCCCCTCGGTCTCCCTGGCCAGCTAGCGGGAAGGCCAGCTGGGATGGGGCAGTGGAGGCGCTAAGCAGGGAAAGGAGCGTGGCCAACTCACCTCTTGTCAGGGAGGCTGTCGAGAGTCTTCCCAGAATACTTGGGGTGAAAGACGACAGCATCATGGGGGTTCTCTCTCCTGCACAGAGCCATGAAGCAAGTTAGCTGAGTGACAGCAGGGCTCCCTGGAGCTCCCCTCTCCTTGCCCCCCGAGGAGCCCAGAGAGTTCCGGCATCCATTTGCATCTGAGCTTCGGGCTGCTCTGCCCAAATCCCCCAGGCTCACAGAACCAGGGCAGGGCAGGAAACCAGCCGGCCCAAGACTCTCTGACTCACTTGCAGATGGCCCCAATGGTGAATCCAGGGGGCAGGGTCGTGGGCAGGTCCTTCAGTGAGTGAACCACAAGGTCAACCCTGAAATCAGAGCGGCACCAAAAGTGGGCTGGGTGTGGCAAACCTGAGTCAGGAGGCGGCAGGATTGCAACAAGACCCAGGCAGCTTCCAGAGCGTCATTCACAATGTGGCCTACTTTTGGGGATTGTTGTGATAACAATTTAGCAAGCAGTGTGAAATACACCGGAGCACACCCTGACAAAACACACATAACCCAGAAGGGCATACTGGGACTGAATGTTGGGAGAGCATTGTGGTTAAGAGCAGCAGCCTCTAGTCTGGAGAGCTGGGTGACCTTGTGCAAAACACAGTTCTCTTAGAGCTGTTCTTGCAGAGCAGTTCTCTTAAGAGCTCCCTCAGCCCTACCTACCACAAAGGGTATCTGTCATGGGAAGAGGGAGAGAAAGGTGTTTGTAAGCCGTTTTGGGCCTTCTTTGTGTAACGAAAACTAGGGTGCAAAAACTACAGCTCTTCTCTTCCTCTCTTTCCGAGTTCCGTCATGCCCTCTCTGGCCTTGGCCCTGCATGCCATGGGTTTTGCACAGGATAGCCTGCCCAGACTCTGCAGGTACCCACGGCCCAGCAGGGTGCCAGCACCAAAGCAGCCCCCCCCCCATGAGTGTCAACTCTACCCGTGACGTCCACAGAGCAGAATCCAGCAAGGACACTTACTCGTTTCTCTCCAGGGCATTTTCCAGCTCCTTGGTAAAGAGGCTTTTCTCTCCAATCTAAATGGGAAAAGAGGCCACCTGTCAGCAGAGACAGCGCTTCTGCCGGACCCACACGCAGCCAAGCGAGGCAGCTTACCTTGGACAGAGCCGTATCCAGGATCTTGTCTCCAGTGGTTGACATGGCAACTGTTTAAACACATGTAGAATGGGTGGGGGTGTCATTCCAGCCCCAGCAGAATGGGCACATGACAGTGCATGGCTTGGATCACTCGGGGGAGGGGGTTGTCCAGCCCCTGTTCACTTTCCAAAGCCCTCTGCAGGGCTGCAGACCCAGAGCCCAGTCACGTGACAGGCTGGCATGCTATGGGTCGTCCTGGCACCCAGAGGGAAGCCACCTGCTGCCCCCCAATTCCCCAAGCTCACGCTGGCTTTTCCCATCCAGGGCCTGAGCGCCAGGAACTCACCAATTTCAAAGCAGAGGTGGGGGTGGCGCTCCTGCAGCATCTGCACCACACTGTCCGTCTGGATTCGAGCCAGCTGCCGACCCAAACAAGGAAAGATTACGCACCAGAGAAATGTGCAGGAAGAGTGATGTGCTGCCAAGAGGGCCCATTTGGGGAATAGGCGTGGCTATACCCGCCTAGGCGACACATGACGAGATGCCGCCCGGGCCATGCTGCTCCCTCCGCAGTCTGCTCCTGCGTTCTCTCTGGCCAGGCAGCCAGCCTCGGACAGGAAGTCTCTTGCTGCCAGGGAAGTGGAGCTGGGGAGCCCAGACGGCACCCGCTGAGCCAGTTTCCTCTCCTGGGCTAGGCCCCTTAAGGAAGGGGTTGCTCTGACCACAGCTGGGGAGGTGGAGATTAGCTGCTTGCCACCACAAGGGTGGGTGGGGGCCACTATCTTCCTTACCAGGCCTGCTACCCCACCCGCTCCTCTCTGAACACACGTCTTGGAATCTGCAGGACTGACTTAGGGGGGAACCTTCCAGCGGGGGAGGGGGGCGTCACCTGGCTCTTCCTGGTTCCCACGCGGATCGTGTGGTTTTTCAAGCCATTTTCTTCCTGTAAAGGTTCACCTTCAGTTATTTTTTTTAAATTGCACTTAGGCCTCAATATGCTCCTAACTGCAAGGACAAGTTTGTCGATCGCAGTGCCTTCCTCACCATGTGGCAGGTGCATAAGACACAGGCTGTGGCTCCACAAAAGAGGAAGAAGAAGAGTTGCTTCTTACCCTACCTGAAGGAGGCTCAAAGCGGCTTCCAACCACCTTATCTTCCTCTCCCCACAACAGACACCCTGTGAGGTGGGTGGGGCTGAGAGAACCCTGATATTCCTGCTTGGTCAGAACAGTTTTCTCAGTGCCGTGGCGAGCCCAAGGTCACCCATCTGGTTGCATGTGGGGGAGCGCAGAATCGAACCTGGCTTGCCAGATTAGAAGTCCACACTCCTAACCACTACACCAAACTGGCTCTTGCAAAGAAGAAACTGGCAAAGGGTCAGCATGGAGTGACCCTCCAAAGGTACTTTTGGCAGCCTGCCCCCATTCCAAGATCTGCCCTAAGGATGCTCCAGACAGGCAGCAGTTGCCTCCCCAGGTGGAATTCCAGACCCCAGGCTTTGGAAACAGAGCCCTTCCCTTGGGCCCCCTGTCCCCCTCTCCACCCCTGTCTGGCATAGCACCTGGGGTGGCAGCCATGGCTCTTCCTTCCCTGAACAAACCAGAGGAAGCCTGGCTGCTCGCAGCCTCCCAGCAGATGTACCAGCAGAACGGACACTCAAAGCCAAGTTTCCCTGACCCCGGCCTCGTGAAATGTCCCCTCCCCTGAAAGACTGAAGATCAAGGGCAGCCAAGGAAGCAGTTGGGCAGTGGGTTCAGGACAGACAAAAGGAAATATGTCTTTACACGTGGAGCAATTAAACTGCCTTGAGCCTTCAGGGAGGGTGGTATATAAATATATAATAAATAAATAAATTGTAGAATTCACTGCTGGAGGATGGAGTGGTGGCCACAGGCATAGATAGCTTTGGAAGAGGACTGGACAGATTCATAGAGGACTTGTCTGTCAGCAGCTATTAGCCGTGGCGACTGAAGTGAACCTCCACCTTCAGAGGCAGTCAACCTCTGGATTCCAAAGCCAGGAGGCAACATCCTGCCCTGTTGCTGACCCTCCAGAGGACCTGGTTGGCCACTCTATTGAACAGAGGGCTAGACTAGGTGGATCCTCAATGGCCAGACCCAGAGAGCTCTTCTTGAGTTGTTGGCCACAATGCCCTCACCTATGCTGTTGAATGACCCTCTTTCCCTTCTCTCCAACACAGAATCATAGTCGTGGAAGGACCAGTCTGCAGATCTAGCCCACAGACGGAGCCCAGTCAATGGAGACCCTAAGAAGGTAGTCAGAGGTGAGACCTACACAGACCTTCTTGCAGAGGGATCAGGGTTAGCGGATAGCCTGGTATCTAGCAGCAAAGCCAGGGCCTTAAGGACCCCAAAGCAGGGGGGGGGGCTGCAATTGTCTGACAGTGGGCATGGGGAGCAGACTCCCAAAACACCACTGTGGCAAGCAGCAGATGTGGCTCTCGTCCCCTGGTACCTGAGCGGGCCACGGCGGTAGGCCTGCCATCTCCATCTCTGCCAGGTCTTGGCCAGCGGCTCTGCCTGCGTCCGATCAAGAGAGTTTCTCTCTGCAAAATGAGACCTCGTGTGAGGCCAGAGATAAGGGAAAGAGGGAGGAGGAGGAGGAGGGAGGACTGAAGAGGCTGGTCTGGAAGGAGCAGCAGCAGCAGCACTCCTCAGGAGGCGCCGCCCGGCCTCCCCGCAGGGAGAGATTGCTCAGGGGACGCGTGGAAGGGAAGGGAAGGGAAGGGAAGGGAAGGGAAGGGAGGGGAAGGCTCCCTCCTGCACCCCGGCAGCTCACAGTGGGGCCATTCTTGTAAGGGAACAAGAGTCATGGGACCCACATTCCGGGGGGGCAGGAAGCACACAAGCACACCCCTCCCCCACGGCCTGCTCCCTCCGGACGGCCCGGCCCAGGTAACGCCACCTGTCGGGCCCCAGCCCCCCCCCCCCCGAGCATCCGCGGAAAGCGCCTCGCGAGCCCCCCTCGAAGGGGCAAAGCAGACGCGCCGCCTGGCAGCGGAGCCCCCCCCCCGGGTACAGCCGTGTCCCCCCCGGCCCAGCGGCCCTCCGGCCACGCAAACAGCGCGCGCAGCCTGGCCGCGACTACTCTGCAGGGTCGCTGTGAAAAGGAGGGCGGAGCTCCGCCGGGCGAGCCGAACCCCCCCTTCCCGCCCCCCCCCCGCAAGGGGCTCACCTGAGGCGGCGGCGCTGAAGGCAAGCGCGGCGCCCCGCCCCGCAGCCCCGCCCCTTCCGGCCGAGGCCCCGCCCCCATCCCTCCCCTCCCCCGGTCGGCGCAATGAGAGGCGGAGTCGGCGAGGCCGGTGGGCGGAGCAGCTTTATTGGCGGCGCCCCTCCCCTTCCCTCCTCCCCTCCCCTCCCCCCCCCCGCTCAGGTGCCGCGGCGGGCGGGGCGGGGGGGCTCCCTGGCGGGCGGGCAGGCGTCGGTCCCGGCCGGGTCGGTGAGCAGCGTCAGCTTGTGGAAGACGCCGCGCCCGAAGTGGTCGGCCACCACCGCGAAGCCGTCCGTGGAGCGCTGCAGCTGCGGGGGGAGGGAGGGAGGGGCCGTGAGCGGGGGCGGGGGGAGCACGCGCCCCTCCCCCCAGCCCCCACCTCCCCCCCCAGCCCCCCAGCTGCCTTATACCTGGTGCTGGAACTGGTCGTGCAGGTCCCGCTTCTGCTCCTGGGCGCGGATCATGTCCATGACCTTGCGGTTCTCGGGCAGGCAGGTGGGGCACTCTGAGCCGCTCTCCGAGTAGCTCTCGAAGCAGTGCTGGTGGAAGGAGTGGCTGCAGAGGAAGTGCACGGAGGGCAGCTCCAGGCCCCCGTTGCAGATGCTGCACTTGGTCTTCTGGAAGATCTTGGGGCTGCCGGGGGGGGGGGGAGGGGGGGAGGAAGCACACCACGGTGGGACAAGGGGCCGGCTGCGCGCTCCCCCCCCCCCCCGGGAAACATGGCTGACACCCCCCCTCGGCAGCAACCCCCCTCGCGGTGCCCTCTTGAAACCTGGGAAATGGGAATCATTTCCCGCACCTGACCCTTTTGTGCCTGCATCAGCCCGCCTCATAGGAACGGTGGATTCACACAGGCATTCCAACATCTTATGACCTCCCCAGAGGTCTGAAGGAAGAAGACAGACAAGCCTTTGGGTGGCTGAAGGGAACCTCCACCTTCAGAGGAACGACACCTCTGAATCCCAGAGCCAGGAGGCCTCAGAGAAAAGCTCTGGCCTGTCCTTGGCCCAGCACAGAAACTGGTTGGTACTTTGTGAACTAGGATGCTGGTCTGGATGGAGCTTCACTGGTCAGAGGCAGCAAGGCTCTTCTCCTGTACTTATGACTCTTCCTCAGTAACATCTGAGCCCTGCCCTGTGTGTGCATTGGATTTGTGTTGTGTGTGTATGTGCGATATTCCCTCTGAACACAGGCCAGGGCCCCAAGCCAGAGCCAGGCAGAGCAGATTGGGTCTACCTGTTTTTCAGCTCCTCGATCTCTTTGCGGATCCGCTTTGTCTCCTCCCGGTATTTCTGGATCTTCTCTTCATCCTGCTCAATCTGGCGGCTCTGCTTCTGCAGCTTGCTGACCAGGTAGTCCTTAATGACCGACAGGGTGGCTGTCGAATTGTGAGCCAGAGTCTGCACAACTGGAAGAGGCAAAAGGGAGGGGTGGGCAGAAGTGCTTCCTTTATGCTTTGTGGAGCCAGGTCTTGCCAAGCCGCTTCGTGCTCCACAGGTGGCCACGCCTTGCTGTCAGAGTGAAACACAGAATATTCTGGAAGGACGCCTTCTGCTACACAGCCGCACTGGAGTCCAGCCCCCTGCTGCAGCTGGTAGGGGATTTCATGAGGGGCCAACACAGCAACAGGGCAGTCATGAACAGTGGCCTGTGGGCATGAGGACTGCTGGCTGGGAGCTCTTTCTGGGCAAGGGAGAGACTGGAGGGACAGCATTGCCTCAGGTTACAGCAGCCAACTTTGCCGCCTGCCTCTGCCTCCATGGGCCTGTGGAGCAAGGGGCAGGGTCAAGAAGCCCCAGCCTGGACCTCCCTCCCTCCCAAGAGGAGAGACCCCACCCCTTACCCCACTCCTCTCACCCAGCAGGGGGGGCATAAGGTTCTTGGCCTCAATGTGCTTGAGTACAGCAGTGATGTGTTCCTTGCAGTCCTCCTCCTTGTGAGCGAAGTAGCCCAGGGCTTGTTCCCACAGGGAAGGCTCCTGGTCTCCATACAGCTCACAGACCTCCACCACCTTCCGGTACTGCTCGCTCTGCATGTGGTAGTGCATGATCTGCTGGAACCTGAGAAAGCGGAGAGGGCCAGTGAGACCCTGGCCCTGCCCAGCTTGTTCCACACATGCCCAAGGAGCCCTCTGCAGGCCCCTCCCCCCACCCAAAGGGGAACGGGGCACTCACAGCTTGCCCTGCTCGTAGAGGTACAACACGCCGTCCTTGAAGCTGTGCATCTGGCAGAGGACCAGAGCTTTATCAAAGGCCCGTCGGAACCTTCCGCTCTTCAGCAGGGAAATGGCTTCGCTGTGCAGTTTCTCTTTAATCTGCCAGGAGCCCAAAGCCACAAAAGCATCAGGCTCAGCTATAATGAAACTTCTGCCTGATAGATTTGCACCACTCCTGGTTGGGGGCTGGGATAATATTTCTCCATGCCTGAAACTTGACAAGATGCTGCCCATCAGAATGGACAGTGCTGAGTTAGATGGATCAGTGGCCTGGCCAAAACATCCAGCCTAAGCTGCTGCAACGTGTTCTACACGGGCTGGCCTTCAAAGAGAATATAGAATCTACAACACGTGCCAAATTCAGCAGCTGGAATGGGCTGAAGGAATCATGTTGCTCCAGTTTGGCTCCAAATTTGCTTCCAGGCCCAATTTAAGGTGACTTGTTTGGATTGGAGCCCACATACGTTAAGGACAGCCTAAGCCCATGTTTATCTACCAGACCACTATGGTTATCTTCAAGGCCCTGCTTTGGTTGCCCCTACTGCCTGAAGCTGGATGCGTGGCAACCCAAGAATGGCCTTCTCAGTTGTGGCACCAAAATTACAGAATTTGCTTCTCAGGATGAGTCTTTTTTTTTCCAGCAGGTGAAGACTCTTGCTTTGTATGGCATTCCCTCTCTGATTTTCTTTTACCCTTCCTCCTATCCGTGTGGTTGTTTCACACACTCACAAACATACATGCACTTAAGGAGGGAGGGATTTAGGTTTTGGTATCTTCTGGCTTTAACTAGAACTTTAAAGATCTATTATAGGGTGCTTTGAACCACAAAGGTAGTTGAACCATAATACTGTAATAAATAAAACAAAAACAAATCTATATGTATTTATTTAATCATTTTATTATTTACTGCCTTGGGGATCCTAAGTTGGGCGAGAAAGTGCCTTAAAAAGACTTTAAAAATAGGCTTCTGAAGCTCCACCCCCAGCTACACATTTTTAGTCTTTAAGGTACTACTGGACTCTTGCTCTTTTCTACTGTTAAAAAGCAAACAAAGGTTAAGTCAGGGCAGCCAGCACTGAGGGGGGTGATGGGCCTTAGGTAGGTTGGTGAGGCGCCATGGCTCAGTGGCAGAGCATCTGCTTGGTATGTAGAAGGTCCCAGGTTCAATCCCTGGCAGCAGCTCGAGTTTAAAAATGGATCAAGGAAGGATGTAGCTGAAAGACATTTCTTGGCCTGAGACGCTGGAGAGCCACTGCCAGTCCAAGCAGACGCTACCTTGCTGGGTCAATGGTCTGGTCTGTATAAAGCAGCCTCATGTATTCCAGATAGCTACCAATGCTGCAAGATAGGTCCACACAAGACGCCCAACCAAGGCCTCTGAGGCACAGACATACCTTTGGGTCCTGCTCATGGTCCCAGCTCTGAAGGCGGAGCTCCAGCAGTGTGTCATACACCCCCTGAGGAGAGTCCGGCTGCACCTCAGACATGTGTTCGAGGAAGGCTCGCAGCTCCCGGGAGTTGTTGGCAAAAATGGGAATGAACTCCTCCGGACTGGCCTGCAAAGCAAGAAGGGAAGGCAGCGGCCAGGACACATTAGCAGAACAATAATAACTTTCTTATAGTCTGCCCTTCCCAGCTGGCTCACGGTGGGTAACAAGAGGTAAACAAGTAATTAGCTTACATGGTTAAACGGGTTTTTTTAATGCTTAAAATTAAAATAAACTGCCTCCTTTAAATCCTTACAAAGGGGAAGTCCGTTTCTGTTCCTCAGTTGCTGCTTTATGGATGGCGCACTGCTGTTTTCGGGAGGCTAGTGTTTCCTCGGCATTGATTTCCTGACCTCAGCCATAGGCCTGACAGAATAGCTGCTTTGCAGGCCCTCTAGAACTGCTGAAGGTCCTCAAGGGCCCTGTTCATACCAGAGAGAGCTGTCCTCCAGATTGGGACCAGGACTGAATAGGTCCTGGCTAGGCCAGTTTTATTTCTTTTGAGCCAGAGATCCTGAGGAAGCGCTGTTCATTGCAGCTTTTTTTTGGGGGGGGGGGAGGAGGGAGTACAGCAGAAGAGGTGGTCCAAAAAATACAGGGGTCCAAGACCATTCAGAACTTTAAAGGCTAGCACCAAAACCTTGAACCTGATCTGGTCTCTGATCTGGTGCCAGTTTAGCTGGTAGACCTCTAATGCAATGTGGGCTCTCCATTGAGTTCTGGTGAGCACCCATACTGCTGCATTCTGGACCACAGTTGCAATTTCTGGATCTGGTTCAAAGGCAGTCCTGCATAGAATGAGTTACAGAAGTTTAATCTGGAGCTGACTGTTGCATGGACCACGGCTGCTATGTCAGATGCTGCTATGTCAGATGCCGACAGGTACAGCGCAAGCTGTCACACCTGGTAAAGCTGCAAGAACGCCTGGCAGGCAACCAATTGGCACCCAGGAATACTCTAGAAGTATCTGGCTGCAGCCTAGTACATTGGCTTCAGCCCTGAAGGCCTCCAGGACAATGGGTCACATCCAGCCCAATTTTATACTCATGAAATGAGAAGATTGCTAAAAAGGCTAAGCTGAGGATCACAGGACCCACAGAAACAACAGGCATAACTAGGGACTGTGGCATCAACAAGGTAGGGAAGGAGAGCCAGGGCAGAGCCCTGAGAAGCTTTCTGCCAGCAAGAAAGAGCCATGTGCAAGGCTGGCCGCCTGCCCACTCCCATGCACTAAAGCCTTTTCTTGTTGGCCGGCTGGCCGGCCTGCTGAACTGTCAAAAAGCACCTCAGTCCCTGGCTGCTCCCCTCTCAACATGGTGCTGCCACCCTCGGGGGCATACCTTCTGCCCTTCAGGCACTGCCAGGCCTTCGCAATTCCCCGCTGGCCGGTAGACTGTGCACAGGACCTTCAGGAGCTCAGTGGTCTCATTAGGGGTGTGATGCATGAGGATCTTGCCATAGCGCTTCATGTTGCTCTCGGCCTGCTCAGAGGGCAGCCTACCGATGTAGTGCAGGGCCTCCTGGTAGTTCTGAGGGTGGGGGAAGGCACTTCATTTCACAAGAGTCATCAACCCCCCAAGAACCTGAGCAAGTTCCCAAGCAGCCTCCCCCTCCCCCACTCACGGCCCCGACCCGGGGTTGAACTCGACTGAAACCCTGCCATTGCTCCTGCAACGCCAGGTATTAGCCCAGTCCTTCCATGGGGTCCAGCCTAGGAGGAGATGAAAGCAACGGGTTTGTCTGGCTGCTTGAAAGACCTGCTGCTCCGCCTGAGCTAGCTTGAAAGGCCCACTGAGCAAGAGGCCGTGCTGATGCCAGGCAATGAGCCCCAGCAGGTGTCATGCCCACTTTGGATGCCCCAGAAGAATACAGCCCTCAGCCGCCAGCTGAGGTTTTTCTCCAAGGAGTGGCAAGAGGAAAGGTGGTTCCTCACCTTGATGTCTTCCAGCTGGATCTTCAGGTACCACTCATGGTGCGCGTGCTTCTCTGCCAGGTACACAGCATGGGAATAACAGCCCGCCTGGCGCAGCACCTTGATAGCTGTCTCCACATCAAAGTGCACCTCACTCTCACTCGTCTACATGGGAAGAAACAGCAAAACAGCTCCCAGATAGCCCACAGTAGAAGTCCAGCTGATTTCCATTGGATTGGGAGCTACCCCTACCCACCTCCAGTGTCTGGAGCAGAATGCCCCTGGGAATGCCCCCAGTTCCAGCAGCAAGAATACCATGACTCCCCTCCCCCACGCTAGCCACCCCTTTCAGATGTGAGCCAGGAACACCATCTCTCGGAAGACAAGTGAAAGAACATTCTGTTCTCAAAATGGGAAGGAGCAAGGCTTCAAAACTGCCTGAGCCCCCCAAAGCACCATCTTGCATGGGATGGCCCCCAAGGGGCTTTCCTAGACTTTAGGGATGTTCTTGAAGTCTGCAGCAGAGTTCTGCACCCAGTGATCCCCAAGCGCTCTGCAACAGTGGCCCCAGTACTCCCTCCCATCTAACCTTGATGAACTCCTCCAACTTGGCAATGTCTTTTAGCTTGGTGTAGCAGTTCAGCAACAGCGTTGTATGGTCTGCATTGGCCAGGGACTGCAAGTGGAGCATCTGCAAGTAGGCTGTCAAGTTGTGTATCCGCTGAGCGTCCAAGAATTTGCGGATGACGTAGGATGGCTCTAGCTTCCCAATGGTCCTGGGAAGAAAGGTGTCTCCTTAGGATCCCCGCAAGGAAGAGCTTGCAGAAGAAGCCCTCCAGCCTGCCACACACAGCAGCCACAACACCCAGCGCCCCACCTCACTGTGCAGGGCAGCAGATGCCTGATGTGCCCAGATTCTGCAGTCATGGCACAGCAAATGAAATCCAAGCATCAAAGTTGGCATTTATCAGGCAGTAGGCATTTTCCTAAGAAAATCCCCCCTCCCAGTTTGGTGTAGTGGTTAGGAGTGCAGACTTCTAATCTGGCAAGCCGGATTCGATTCTGCACTCCCCCACATGCAGCCAGCTGGGTGACCTTGGGCTCGCCACGGCACTGAGAATGTTTCTCTGACCAAGCAGTGATATTAGGGCTCTCTCAGCCTCATCCACCTCACAGGGTATCTGTTGTGGGGAGAGGAAAGGGAAGGCGATTGTAAGCCACTTTGAGACTCCTTTGGGTAGAGAAACGCAGCATCTAAGAACCAACTCTTCTTCTTCTTCCCCTTGCACTGACCAGCAGTGGTCTTCAATGGCCCCTCATAGAAGTCTTATTGTCACTTACACCCTGATTTAAAAAATGCAAAACTTGCAAAGCAAGTACTCTCTCCACTGTGCCACAGCCCCTCCGCCCTCAGAGGCAAGCGTCAGGCCTGCCTGTCCGTGCTGCCCACTCTGTCATAGCCCCTGAGTGTCCACTTAAAAAAAAGAAGTCAAGCAAAATTTTGAGTCATATATCAGGTCCACTTGCAAACCACATGTTTGCAGAACTCGCATTCTTCTCAGGAATGCTGCCCTAGTACAGCTGCATGGAAAGGGGGCGGAAGAGCTTAGACACAGAGCCCAACTCCATGGAGTGCCAATGGCTTCCTGCCAACACAACAGGCTCTTCTGCCTCTTGCCTACCGGATATACTGCTGAATGGCCCCATCATGATTGCCTTTGTTGTACAAATGGTCACCATACTGGCGGAAGATCTCAGACAATCCATCACTATCTAGGTGGTGGCTCCTGGCCAAGTTAATGGCCATTTCAAACAGGTTCTTCTTGAAGAGCATCTGCGGAGAGAGAAAAGAAGTGGCTGATTCAGACAGCTTGCCGGAGGCGTAAGCGGCAACTCTTTTTGATTCCCGGTGGGGAGCTGGGGTGCCGGGTCTCCACGTGGAGATGCCGATCCACAATTCCAGCCTGAAGGACCAAGGCCTAGGCTCAGATCCTGCTAGCCCCAGACACTTTTGCCATGAGTCCCCCAACTTGCCTCCAACTTGGTCTGTGTATCCTTCTCCTGCAATGCATGGAACTTCCCATCTCTAGTCAACACATAAAGGCATCCCCACTCGGCCAGGACGTCCACCACGTCATCAAAGACCGAGCTGTAAGCAATGAACTTGTTGCTGAGGTCATACACATTCAAGATTTGCTTGTCAGAATTCTGTGGGTCACCTCCAGCAAAGTCAGACCTGGAACACAGAAGAACAAGGAAAAGTCTCCCTGGACAGATAAATCTGACCCCCCCCTCCCCAAATGTACACCATGAAAAGAGGACAGTTTGAATGAGTATAATAACAGAAGAAAGAACCTATCTTAGGGTATAATAAACATTTAAACAATCTTTAACCGCTCCTGTGGAGCGGATTATATAAAAGGGTAAGGGCTGTCTGGGAGGAGTTAGGGCGGGCCTGATTGGGCCCTCCAAGTGTCCATCCAGGGCCGAGCAGCCAATGGGGAGCCGCGGTAAGCGTGGCTCCCCATTGGCTGCTTCGACCGGCCGGGGACTCACCACACAGACTGAACAGGCAGCCCACATGGTGAGTCCTCCACCCGGGGTGCTCCTTTCCAGCCCTGCTGACCCTGTCCTTGGGGGGGTGGCCACCCTCGGTTGACCTGTCCTCTCCGTGATGCTCCGGGGTGGGGGGCGCCTTATCCCGACTGCTCCTGCGGCCGACAGAAGGCCCAGCCACGCTCCAGGGTGGGTGCGGAGAGGCCGCTCCTGCAGCTGGAAGAAGCCCCAGCCATGCTCCGGGATAGGTGCGGGGGCTCGCCGCCTTCTCACGGCCCCGGGAGCAACCTTGCCGCCTCACTGATGCAAAGGCTTCCCCGGGAACTGGTCGCTAGTGCCCATTTTATTTAGCAATAAAATGGGCTTTATTCCTAGTTTAACAATTAATGCAAATAAAAAGGTAAAGGTATCCCCTGTGCAAGCACCAAGTCATGTCTGACCCTTGAGGTGACGCCCTCTAGCGTTTTCATGGCAGACTCAATACGGGGTGGTTTGCCAGTGCCTTCCCCAGTCATTACCGTTTACCCCCCAGCAAGCTGGGTACTCATTTTACCGACCTCGGAAGGATGGAAGGCTGAGTCAACCTTGAGCCGGCTGCTGGGATTGAACTCCCAGCCTCATGGGCAAAGCTGCCTTACCACTCTGCGCCACAAGAGGCTCTATTCTATTAATGCAAATAGAAATGTCTTATTTCTGCTTTTAATAGAACAACCAAAACGGCCTCCAGATTTAAACCGTTTCCAAAGGTATTTTCATCAGTGGTTGTTATCAGTGGTTGTTTTTCCAACTTAGTGTTTGCTGGTGAAGTTCTTCACTAGAATCTATTCTTCTTGACAGAATTTAAACAATATAAGGCCAATATATATATTGTTTAAATTCTGTCAAGAAGAATAGATCCTACTGATGAAAATACCTTTGAAAACGGTTTAAATCTGGAGGCCGTTTTAGTTGTTCTAGTAAAAGAAGAGATAAGACATTTCTATTTACATTTATTGTTAAATTGTTTAAATATTTATTATAGCCTAGGATAGGTTCTTCTGATACAGGCAAATGAAGCAATTTTCTGCTCATGGGAAATATAGGCACTCCACAAACACAGATTGTGCATCTAACTGTACCACTCCCACAAGCTGTTAGTCCCTGCAAAATCCCCACCTCTCACTTCTGCCATCTGCACATTGCCTGTTTGTGTCTTCTACATTGCCTACAATGTCTGGATTCACAGATCTCATTGCCACTGCTTGTTGTAACAGCAAGCTGCACTCAGAAGTTGTATGATTGTTATAATTACGAAGGCACCTAAAATCTGTTCGAACTCTTAGGAACTCTTAGTCTTCATGACCAGTAGTAGAGACCACCTTTTCAGAGATCAAATCTCTCTGGTCACAAGTGATCTCCCCCGAGTACAGTGCAACTCTACTGCCTATGTAGAAAAACCCTCTTAATATTTGGACAGAAATTGTCTAATAGTTTCACAATACATAGGTCAGCAGGACACCATACGAGAAAGTCGTGCTGAGGCAGTCTTCATAAACAGCCACCATCTTGGCATCATTGATGCAGATCCCACTCAAGAGAAGTAGCATTGCCTGTGGACAGGGCCTTTTTGCACAAGTGGCAAAAGGCCAAGAAAAAATACCCACCAGTTCTTATTGCTTTCTTGCATAGAACTGGAGCTCTCCAGCAGGAACAAAGAACTGGATTGACTTGCTCAGGCTTTGCGACAGTGAAAATGTGGAAAAGCACCAAAAGATACTTAAAAGGCCTTCGCCCCAGAAAATAAAACAAATCTAAAACAAACATGTCTGTCCTAAGGAGCCTTACTTTGGAGAAGTCTTCCGGTCCTTGGACACAATGACAAGGTAGCCCCGATACCAATGGGCAATAAGCTTCTGCCCCTCAAAAGCAAAACATGGCCCACGCTCATCAGGCTGATACAGATACACACATTCATCCCCTGCTACAATAAACTGGAGGTCCTGGGAGGGGTCACTCAGAGTAGAACAGCGCAGCCCACAGCCACGAGTATCCAATTCCTGTCGTGGATAATCCTTCAGAGAAAGTGTGTAGCTCTGTGAAGTCAACCAGACAAAGGCAACAATGAAACTCATTAGTTAGGATAGTAGGTGGGCCATGTTGTCCCATCTTGATCCCTCCCCTAGGCAATCCCAACATCATACCTGGATGCTTTCAGTGGTAGCAACAAACAGATGAGTTGTTTTGCCAGACTGGCGGAAAGCCAGGCCGGTAACTGGATAACTACCTTCATGGAGTGTCTGAGTCTTACTGTGCCGGTCTCGTGTTATGTCTCCTTTTGTAAGCACAACGCTCCCATCAGTGAAGCCTAAGGAAGCAAAGGAAGCGAGTATTGTATTCTCATGGCAAATTAGAACTTCTGGTACTCTCTACCCACAGAAAACAGACTAATTTTAATGGGGTTAGTTGTTGTGACCCGCCTCGAGCCTGTCGGGAGAGGCGGGAAATAAATCTAATAATAATAATAATAATAATAATAATAATAGTTAAGTTCCATCCACATGGAATGCTGAAGCAGCATTCTAACACTGAAGTGTATTATTATTGTAGTAGTAGTATTTATTTAGATTTCTAGCCTGCCACTCCCAGGCTATTACTATTATTATATGTCCTATATTCTGGGACTCATGGTGGATTATAATAAGAACAAGCATAATACAAAAATATAGATTTAAAATAAATACATTGTTATAAATACTAAAACAGAAATTAATCTAGCTGCCTGCTCTTTTGTCATGGGAAAGTGAGACCATAAGATGCCTGCTTGAATTTGTCAGTAGGTTCTAATAGAACGGCCAACTGAATAGGTTGTTTAATTATTATTAATACTATAACTTTGCACTACACTAGCAAACCCTGCAGCAGCTGCACTGGCTTTGCTTTCACTTACCAATAGCCATGAAGTTCAGATTCTCATGGACTGTAAGACAGGACACAACTGTGGGCTTATTGGCTGGTATTGCAGGGAATATCCTAGTACACAGAGGATTCCCACCATCACGTTTCTCTAGATTCCAGACTTTGACCTGCATATCACCACAAGAAGACTTTATTAGGAAAAGCAGGATCCTCTGGAGTAATTTGCACTGAAAGCTAAGAGCTGCTGCCCATAAAATATGGCTCCTGATAGAACAGCAGAAGTTTACTTACCCAGAGTTCACTTTTACTCAATCCTTCCTCCAAAAAGTTCAGGGTAGCATCTATCATTTACCACTAGAGAACCCTGTTAGGCAGGTTAGACTGAGCATGTCTGACTGACTCAAGGATACCCAGCAAATTCAGTGACAGAAGTGGACGAACTTGGGTCTTGCACATCCAAATCCAGCCACGCCACCCCCACACACACACACTAGTGCTGTGGCTTGCAACTGGACTCCTCCTCCACAGTAGCTGGCTCACAAAACAATCTGGCCTCCCCCATTTACCAAAGGGTTGATTCCTTCTTCGTCCTCCCCAACAGAAACCAAGATACTGTGCTGCTTCAACTGATAGAGGTGAGTCACTCTCAGCTTATAGGCTTGAAAGCTGCTGAGTTCCAGGGAGCGCGGCAGGAACCATATCTGGCCTTCCATATGTAGGTTTCAGTTAAGGCCTTCTGGGGAATAGCATGAAGCAGGGCCCCATCCCGAGCCTGCCTGCCTTCCGCCAAGCCAGGCCAGGCCAGGCGGCGCACCGCAACCCCGGTCCCTGCGAGCGAGGGAGGGAGGGAGAGGCTGGCCCTGCAGGCCTGACAGCCCCAGCGCTAAGGATATCCCCGAAGACCAGACTGCCCCGGCCCGAGTCGCAGACCGCGATGCCCGGCGGCAGAAGCAGGACGTGGCCGCCGCCCTCGGCCACGGTCTCCCGGTCGAAGAAGGCGAAGCGCCGCCACTGCAGGTAGGCAGCCATCTTGCCGGGCCCGGGAGCGGTCACGTGAGGCGCGGGCTTGCGCGCATGCGCAGGGGAGCCTCGACGTGGCCCAATGGCGGGCGAGCGCGGCCGGCGGGCCAATCGGGGGGCGCCGCGTGCGCCGGGGGAGGCGCCGCCGCGGAAGGAGAGAGACGCCGGCCGGCCGGTCCCTCCATCGATCGCTCGATCCGTCGCCCCCGCGCCCGCCCCGCACAGACCGCCCGCCCGCCCGCCCGCCCGAGCTCCTTCGCCGCCGCCGCCGCCGCCGCCAGGATGTGCCGCGGGCCCGTGGGCCTCCCGCTGCCGCCGCTGCTGCTGCTGGTGTTGCTGGTGGCCTGCCTGGCCCGCCGCTCAGGTAGGAGCCCGGAGGGGGGAGGGGGAGAAGGAGAAGGGGGGAGGGGGCTGCTCAGGCGGCGGCGGCGGCAGAGGCCGGGGGGACTGGCGGGCTCCTTCTGTGCCGCAGGGTCGCTGGCCGTGATGTCCGTGGACTTGGGCAGCGAGTCCATGAAGATCGCCATTGTCAAGCCGGGGGTCCCCATGGAGATCGTCTTGAACAAGTAAGCGCCCCCCCACCCTCCACCCCACCCCCCACCCTGAGAGGGGGCTGCTCTGGCACCCCTGGGGGCACCCGCGAGGCAGGGAGCTAGCCGGGCCATTGTTAGTCAACCCAAAGGAGCTGCCCTGACTGCAAACGCCTGGATTCAGAGCATGAAGAAGCAGGGATCGCAGCCGCCCAGCAGCTGATGTGCGAGGGGTCCTTTTGCGCCTCCCTGGCCGTTCGACCCCCTACAGGTTCTGCAAATAAAGCCCAGCACTGAGAAACATTTGTTAGCAGACAAGGCAAGATTTCTGATGAAGGCTTCGTCTTTCACCAGGGAATCTCGGCGGAAAACACCCGTGGTGGTGGCCCTGAAGGAGAACGAGCGCCTCTTTGGCGACAGTGCTGTGGGAATGGTAAGTCTGAGGGTCCTGCTGCCTCCTGGCTGCTTGCATTTCTCAGGTGTATGCTGAAAGGACCCCCGATGCAGAATCTCTCCCCCTCCTCTCTTTGATTTTTGCCATCTGAGACACAGGGAAAAAGTTTCAACTTGCAATAGATAACACACAAAGGTGTATTATTTGTGCAAAAACACCTCTGCATGGTTGTAAGAAGTAGGGCCATCTGTGTATTTGGATATTAAATTGATCTTTACGACACTGGAAACACTGGAGCATCTTGTAATGTTTTGTTAATAAATACAGTAATATAGCATATTAGCCATTGTCAAAAATAGTTTTTTTCTAACAGAGTATTCATGAACATATTGAGCATTCTTTTTCATTCATTCCACAAGTATCTCTCCATCATTGGAGTTTTTTTTTCAGTCTGCCCCAAAATTTCCTAACTTTTCCACTGGAAAATTGAAAATATATTTTGAATTTAAAAAGATAATATTTTGAAGGGTTTTTCCTCCCGGGGTCTGATCATAAAAATTGAAAAATGGAAAAGATCCATCCCCCACCCACCCCATTTTATTCGTGTGTTCAAATCTTTCATTTATGGCAGCTTATTTTCAGAACTCACATCAGGAAGTCTTGCATATGCTTGACCTCATGGGGGATGAAATTAAAATGCGCATGTTTGACTTTGAACATCGTCCATCTCCAAATCCTTCTTTGATTGTTATATCTACCATTTAAAATGCATTAATTGTAAGGGATTGCAGCCTTAGCTTCAAAACTGTCCTTTAAGCTGTCTATGAATGAAAAGGCTGTTAAGAAGTGGTTTGTTGATCAGTTACTGCTTCTTGAGGATTTGACCCTCTTATGACCATGTTTACCCCCATAGGCCATCAGGAACCCCAAGGTGGCTTTCCGGTATTTCCAGGACCTCTTGGGCAAGCACATGGACAATCCACAGGTGGCACTGTACCAGTCGCGGTTTCCAGAGCATGAACTGGTGAAGGATGCCCGGAGACAGACCGTTACCTTCCGTCTTTCAGAGTGAGTGGCCAGCTTGGAGATTGGTGCTGGAGCGATGTCATCTTTGCAGTGTGGCACTAAGGGGGCTTCTGTGGGATCAGGAGTTGTGATCCAGCCTTAGCTGTTGGAGACTTTCTTGTGTTTGCTTCTGTCATGCTGAAGAGCAGGAAGGTATATCCTCTCTTGCCAGAGAGGCTACTCCGCTCTATGATGCTCCCCGGCTCTTCAAAGCTGATTTATGGGAAATTAGAACAGATCAGGAAGTGGGTGGACATCGTTTGCTGGAATGGGGGAGGGGGGGTGACCTCCTGAGCTATGGAATTTCAGGCAAAAACGTACTGGCCTGTTGAGTGCTGCATTCAGCAGAGGACAAGGGCTACTGGAGAAGGGGGTCCAACTTCCATTCCGCCAGCAGCTCCAAATTTATTTATTTATAGGTTAATTTATATCCACCCCTCTGGGACTCGCTGTCTCGGGACAGCAAACGACAATATCAGTCTTACAACATTCCATCAGGAATAAACATTTAAAAAATAAATTAAAACATAATACAATTTAAAATTATAGTGAAAAGCAGCTATCAGCACTGGTGATGAGTTGTCATTGACATCATCAATATATGATTATACTAGCAGGATATCCCATTGTAATTTAAAATAGAATGGGCATTAGCCTTCTCTCACCTTGTGCTGGGCAGGCCAGGGACTTGCCTTCTCCCTTCCCGCTGAGGCCTGGAGAGGCTGCAGTGGTCCTTTTGGGGGCGGGGGGGGGGAAACACTGGCAGGGATTGCAGCTTTCCTGGGCCCCCCACACACTAGAGAAGCCAGGGCTCGCCTCCCTTCCCTCCCAGGCCCCATTCCCAGCTGTGGTCCCAGGCCCTCCCCTGTCCTCCTAGCTTGCACTCACTGGCTGCTTTACTTCTTGCAGCCAGTCAAGTGGAGCAGCCTACCTGATTGGCCGTTTGTTGGAGGGACAGCTAATCAGCTATGCAATGAGTCCCAACTCCTCCCACCATCCCTGTCCAGCTTTATTTATGGTATAGATACCAAAGGGGGGGGGAGGCCCGGTTAGAGGTCCACCTGCCACAGGACAGATGGCCGCTGTCCCCACTTGACTGCTAGTGAGTTGTGGTTTGTCTGTTATTGCCAAGGGATCTAGTTCTTATGTGGTTGCTTGAACTGTGAACGCGTTGGATTCTTGCCAGCCCTCTGAGGCAGTGCCGCATCTGACCCTCCTCCCCCTTCCTTGCAGCACAATCCAGTATTCTCCAGAAGAGGTCCTAGGCATGGTTCTGAACTACTCTCGCTCCCTGGCAGAGGAGTTTGCAGGTTTGGAGTGACACAAAACATGGCTTTCAGTTTGGGGGGGAGTGGAGTGAAAACGAAATGTTGCGTCAGTTTGCATTCAGTAGCCAAATTAAGAAAGGCCATCCCTGAGGCAACTTTGGCTCCTCTTGCAGAACAGCCCCTCAAGGATGCTGTGATCACGATCCCTGCCTACTTCAACCAGGCAGAGAGGAGAGCCATCCTGCACGCAGCAAAGATGGCGGATCTCAAGGTTCTGCAGCTCATCAACGACAACACTGCTGTGGCTTTGAACTATGGCGTATTTCGGAGGAAGGACATCAATGCCACAGCTCAGGTGCTTCTGGGAGAAGGGGGAGGATTAGAGATCCCCTGCAAGGTGCCCAGAAGCCACAGCGGGATCTGGTATCGGACCGGGGCTGGGAGACCTTGGCTGAGTCACATGCTTTCAGCCTAGCAAACTTTATCAGAGGATAAAAAAGAGGGTAAGAGAAAGATGGACATGTCTGTGTTTCCTCATTGAGGAGACTTAGCTGCGTACAAATGAAGGCTATCGATGGCTGCCTGTGTGGAGTTCTTCTCTCCTTGCAGAGGAGGGGAAGAACTCTCTGCTTAGCTCTGCTCTGAACAACAGGAATGATAAAAGCAACAAAGAGCTGGCCACTCTGTCTCCATTCCAAGCATCCCATTTGAACTTGCTGTGGGCAGCATTGGATCCTCAGAGTTCACTGAGAATTCACTTTTGCATCTATGTTCCCTGCATTTGTTAGCCTGTGTCCTTTGTTTCCAGAACATCATGTTTTATGACATGGGGGCCAGCAGCACCGTGTGCACCATTGTAACCTACCAGACAGTGAAAACGAAGGACTGGGGGACCCAGCCGCAGCTGCAGATCCTGGGTGTCGGGTAGGAGTTCTTCCCTTGCGAAGTCCAGAGGGAGGCAGGTTTGTGAAGTGGGGCCTCCTCTGTGCTTGTGGCAGCAGGACTGCCGCATAGGGTATAATTGGGAGGTGTTCAGGAAGCCCAGGCATGGGACTGGGCAGGCAAGAGGGGGCCGCCTCATGGGCAGCTGGTGATGGTTGAGTGGGGGTCCTGCCTGTCTTCGGCTAGGTTTGATCGTACTCTGGGAGGGCTGGAAATGGAGCTGCGCCTTCGCAACTACCTTGCTGAGCAGTTCAACAAACAGAACCCTTCCAAGGATGTCCGGCAGAACCTCCGTGCCATGGCCAAGCTCCTGAAGGAAGCCAATCGCCTGAAAACAGTCCTAAGCGCCAATGCTGACCACATGGCCCAGGTAGTTGTACTGACATGCCACACGAATGAGTTGCTTAGCACTGTGAAGAACTTGGTCACCGAAAGCTTTGGCAGCTCCACCTACCAGCTTGTGTAGTGTTTGGCCTTTTTTCACGTTGCCAACATTCATGTTTTTTCAGAAGAAAGGCTTAATGCCAGGGCTTTTCCTCCCCTTCGCTGGGAGAGCGCTGGAGCAAATGGGTATGTGGGAAGCCCCGTGTGACGGGACGCTCTGGTCTTTCCTGCCGCCCCTTCCCAGGTTGAGGGCCTGCTGGATGACATCGACTTCAAGGCCAAGGTTTCCCGTCAGGAGTTTGAGGATCTGTGCTCAGACTTGTTCCAGCGAGTTGCAGGGCCCGTGCATCAGGCACTTGGTGGTGCCGGGATGAGTCTGGTAGGTGCAGGGGGGGAAGGGCCATCAGTCACAGCCAACGTATGGCAACCCTAGAGGGTTTTCAAGGCAAGAGATTTAGAGAGGCGCTTTGCCCTGGCCTGCCTCCACCTAGCGACTCTGGACTCCCTTGATGGTTTCCCAGGAATGAGGGCTGACCCTGCGTAACTTCCAAGAGCTGATGTCCTTCATAGTCCAGGGGGTGGGGTGGGGTGGGGTGAGGGAGCTGCTCACATGGCCTCCTTCTGCAGAACCCAAACTGAAGGTTCGGAAACAGGAATTGTTCTGACTTCCCTGAAGTCATACCTCCAGTCTTTTTCCAAATCTCTAGAATGAAATTGACCAGGTGATTCTAGTTGGAGGTGCCACTCGAGTGCCAAAGGTTCAAGAAATTCTGCTAAAAGTTGTTGGCAAGTAAGTGCCAATCTGTGTGTGTGTGTGTGTCTGTCTGTCTCTGTGCCAGACTGATCTCTGTCTCTCTCTCCATGAATTCCTGCTATTCCGGCCAAATCTGGTTGGAACTGATTGTGTTCTCTGTGGGCACCCTTAGGGATGAGCTGGGGAAGAACATCAATGCAGATGAAGCAGCTGCAATGGGAGCAGTCTACCAGGCAGCTGCACTGAGCAAGGCCTTCAAAGTGAAGCCATTCCTCATCCGGGATGCAGCCGTTTTCCCCATCCAGGTGAGCTGTGGCTTGTTGCCAAGGGTGCAGGCGGGGATGTTATATGGTGTACTGGGGAGGCGGTGGGAGGGAGCCTCACCCTTGTGGAAGTTGGTCTTGCAAGGGAACTCACTCGGTTTGGTCTCCTCTGCCTCCCAGGTTGAGTTCACCCGTGAAGTGGAAGAGGAGGATAAATCCAAAAGCCTGAAGCACAACCGGCGGCTTCTGTTCCAGCGCATGGCTCCCTATCCTCAGCGCAAGGTCATCACCTTCAACCGCTACACGGATGACTTTGAGTTCCATGTCAACTATGCAGACATGGCCTTCCTGAGCGAGAGCGACCTGCGGTGCGTGTGTGCTTCTGGGGGCCAGACAGAGACCCCTCCCCCGGCCACCCCCATGTTGGGGTTGATGCTGCTGGCGGAGCTTGCAATGTTGGCGCCCGGGAAGGGCCTCCTCTGAAATGGGGTGGCGAAGCAATAGACCTGGGAGAAGAATGCCAAGGGCTGGCCGGTGGCTGGCTCCAAGCTGGTGAAGCACTCTGGACAGGAAGAATTGAGCAGCATTTCCCAGGCTTCTTCCAGGGACCTTCACCTGGCCTCCCACGTGAGGGTTGGCCGTTCTTGCAAGTCCGCTGGCTGCTGCTTCACCCTTCACAGCTGTTTAGGCAGTTCGACTATGGCTCTTGTTTTGGAATTTACAGGACTTTTGGGTCACTGAATCTCACCACAGTGAGGCTGCGAGGCGTGGGCGAAAGCTTCAGGAAGCATGCGGACTATGAGTCCAAAGGCATCAAGGCGCACTTCAACATGGACGAGAGTGGGGTGCTCAGCCTGGACCGCGTGAGTGCAGCCACTTGCCCTGGGTCTCCTGGGTCTTTCCTGGGGTGTTTTCCGGTCTCAGCTCAGTGCTTGGTGTGTTGTCGTCCAGGTGGAGTCGGTGTTTGAGACAGTGATGGAGGACAAACCGGAGGAGGAGTCCACGCTCACAAGTAAGGCTGTCGCCTGTGGAGACTTCTGCCTCTTGCGGGTCTACTGTTTCTTTGTTTATTGCTCTGTAACTGTTATTTCCCAAGTGAGTTATAACCTAAAAGCCAGCAGCAGGATACAACTTCATATCCAGTTTGTGGGGAGCAAGAGTAGTACAGCAATAAAGAAAGTCAGCTGCAGTCCAGGACGTCCCCGGCTCAAATCTTGCCCCAGTAATGGAGCAGTTCTAAGCCACTCCACTCAGAAGGAAGGTCCATTTCATTCAATTCAGAAGGCCTTAGGGTGGCAGTCTTAGTCGCACTCAGGGAAGCCACGCTCCTAGTCTCTGCTTCTTAAATCCAATATGGCCAATTGTGTAGGACTGCTGTGAGCACTGCTTCAAGATTATCTCTATGAAGAGTCAGCTCTACAAATGCAAGCTGTGATTGTATTAATAGCAGTGGAACAAATATTGACGTCAAAACTTGCAGCAGAGATACTGCCTGGCCACGAGGGAAGTTGCTCGCAAATGACGGCACCATAAATCAGGGCCTCACGGACCCATCTTAATGTGTGGAAGGATTCAGATGCAGAAAGATGCACCTTGACAATAATCTGGATCAAAACTCTTTGACTTCCAAGGTCACAAACAGCCACTGGGCTGGGAAACAAATCCACAGTCAGTGTTGTAACAGGTGAAACTTGCTCCCTTCTGCTTATCAGTAGCTGAACAGCAGCATGTTAAGAACAGTCATCATTTCTGGACAGTCTTTAAGGGGAGCCCTACATGCAGAAGGCACCTGAACATGTGTGCCAGTGAGTGGCAGGAGCGGAGTCTCTGTTCTAACCGAAAGCTACACTCACAAAAGGCCCCCGGGCACCATGGGGGAGTCCAAGAGAAACCCCCTCCCCCACTAACTACCAGATCCTCCCAGGAGAGGGCAGACTCACCCTGCTTAGATCATGATTGAGTATTTTATTTATATCCCAGCATTCCCACACAGTGGCTCGTGGCGGGTCACAACAGTAAGAACCCACAGTAAAACTCCCCACCCAATAAAACTCCATAAAATCCACCCACTAGCAGTGAAAAATAATCCTCCCCCAACGCCCCAGGCTCCCAAGCACTGCCTCAAGGGGCATATCAATGGGGGTAGCCCAATGGCCCAGATCCTGTCACCCAGGCCTCAACCAAAGACTTGGCAGAAGAACTCTGTTTTACAAGTCCGGCATCAAGTCGCAGCCAGGACTGAAAAGGCCATGGCCCCAGTCGAGGCCAGGTGCGCTTCCCTCAGGCTGGAGAACTCCAACAGATTTGTGCTTGCAGAGCAAAGTGCCCTGCTGGGGGCATAAGAAGATCCCTCAAACATGTTGGTCCCAGACTGTGCAAGACCATGAACCTGATTGGGGCTGCAACCCCAATTTCCGGGTCAGAGACACGGGCAGGCCCACATAGAGTGAGTTGCAGGTGTCCAGTCTGGAGGTGACTTGCATGGATGACTGTAGCCAAGCAGTCTGAGGACAGATAGGGCGCTAGTAGCCTTACTTGGCACAGATGGAAAAATGCCATGTGGGCTATTCCTGTTACCATTGAGCATCCAGGATCACCCGAAAATGTCTGGCCAAGGGCAAGATATTAAGTCACAGCCCGGTCAGCGTGGGTAGGTGCCCTTCTTGAGCTGTTGCCTACCTGCCCAGGCACAGGACCTCCATCTTGGAGGGGTTGAGTTTCAAGATACTTCCCCAGCTGGGTTCTGTGCCCTCAGTTTTCTCTTTTTGGCCTCTGCTTCAGTTTTTTCACCATCAACCAGTCAGTGACTGATTCCAGGTAGGCATTCAGGGCCTCCAGCACTTCATCCAAATCCACAAAACCAAGAAACAGCTGCCTGCCATCAGCGTACGACTGGCATTGCATTCCACAGGCAAGCTGTCCCAGCAGCGAACAGGGCGGGAGACCAGCTCTGGGTGTGGAATCTCTCTGGGGCTTATGGTACTGCTGAGTAGAGAGGGGGAGGGGCACGGCAATGTCTGTTTCTAAAGCTTGAGGTGCTCCTTTGTTGCCCTTAGATGAGATGAAAGAAATGCAGCAAGGCCTCCCGAGTTTAATCCCTCTGCTAGGTTGGTTGAGGTCATTTCTATTGCCTCCTGCAAGGTGGCAGCCACATCCATCACTGCGAAGGGCAGGATCCAAGGGAGTCTGAGCCCCCGTGTCTTCTGGAGGGAGCGAGCTGCCTGTTTGCCAGACAGCCAGGGCGGTCAGTCAGAGTGGCAAACCATGAGCTGGGTCCTGGAGCCCCTGAAGCTGGTGGGTGTGTGGCCTGGCTCTCCCTGTGCACCTGAACCGTGTCTGTCTTTTGGGCAGAGCTTGGGAATACCATCTCCAGCCTCTTTGGTGGAGGCAGTGCTGTGCCAGAAGCCCCTGCCAACCAGACGGAAACTGTGCAGGTGAGTGCTACGCTGTTGCCTGTGTAGCTTGGGCAGGGAAGCCATCCTTGTCCTGCTCTGAGAACTGCTGTGCTCTCATTCAGCCAGCACTGGAGAGAGCTGTGTAGGGAACCAGCAGTGGTTTCAGCACAGACACGGTTGCCGTGGCGAGTACCACCGTAGCTCTGCCTGACTGGAAAAGCTTTGCTGTGTGTGCTAAGTTTGTCCCCCTGCCTGCCTGCCTGCCTGCCTGCCCAGGAGGAGGAGGAGAGCCAAGCAGAGTCCGGAAAGGAGGACCAGAAGGACGATGCTGGGGCTGCTGGGGAAGAGGAGGTCAAGCAGCAGGCCCAGACAGCCTCTCCAGCTCAGGAGAAAGCAGGTGCTTCTGCAGAAGAGGATCAGGAAGAGAATGCTGGAGAGAAGCCCAGCTCCCAGGTAAACATTATTATTATTATTATTATTATTATTATTATTATTATTATTATTATTATTATTTAATTTTTAGACCGCCCTTCTCCCAATAGGTCTCAGGGCGGTTTACAACATAAATAGTTAAAACACAATAAAATCCCCATAAAACCCCCAATTAAAAGTTACATATAACATATAGCGGCGGTGGTCACAATTCTGGAACAGGGAACAAGGATCATAAGAACATCAGGAGAGCCCTGCTGCGTCAGACCAGTGAGGGTCCATCCAGTCCAGCCTCCTGTCTTCTCACACAGAGGCCAACTGGTTCCTCTGGAGGACCAACAACAGGACAGAGAGGCCGAGGCCGAGGCCTTCCCCTGAAGTTGCCACCTGACTCTAGGATTCGGCGGCTTAGTGCTTATGATTGTGGAGGTTCCCCCGGTCACCATGGCCAGTGGCCACTGATCATTTATATCTGTTGACTCCTGTGGCATCACTACATCTCCTGGACACAAAGTCCACATTTTAATCACTTGCTGTGTAAAGTAGTACTTCCTTTTGTCTGTCCTGACCCTACTATCTGTCAGTCTCCTTGGAGGCCGAGTTCTAGTCTGTTGGGAGAGGGATAATACTGTATCTCCTATTCCAAAGGAGGTCACACTGTAGATCCATGAAGAGGTGTGATTCCATGACCATAGAGTGCCTTGCTGTTTGGTTGGAGCAAGCGGGGGAAGATGGCAGGGGTCTGTACTCTTCAGACCACAGTGTCTTATTCTGTTGAAGGACTGCTCGATCCCAGTCCAGGAACTCCAACAAGATTTGGGGGCATGAACTTTGGAGAGTCAAAACTCTCCAATGCAGCAGATATGAACTTTTACTCTCAATAGGGCATATCCCAAAATCTGGGCTCCTCTTGCATTCTAGCATTGACTAAGTGAGCTCCATAGAGGAGAGAGCTTCTGTGAGAGAGCCTGCTCATGTGCAGCCTCAGGGTTGCATGCAACACCCTACTACGAGTGTGTGTGTCTCCTCCAGGAAACCAGAGAGAAGCCAGGATCTGGACAGGCAGAGGAGCCTACCGGGACCCCTGAGGCTGAAGGTGCCAAAGCTCAGGAGGGAGGAGAAGAAGAGAAAAAGCTGAAGCCACCAAAGAAACAGAAGCTTGTGGAAGAGATTACTGTGCAGCTTGATGTTAATGATGTGCCTGACCTTCTGCCAGAAGAACTACAGGACTCTATCCAGAAGTGGGTTTGGGTGACTCTCCTGTGGGCTGAGGTGGGGGTACTTTTGGGGGGCTTCTCTTTTGAGACCTTTTTCCCATTCCAGGTTGCAAGACCTGACTGTGAGAGACCTGGAGAAGCAGGAGCGGGAGAGGTCAGCTAATAGCCTGGAGGCCTTCATCTTTGAGACCCAGGTAAGAGAAAGGACTAGAGGCTGAGATAGATGGTTCAGGTCTTCAAACAAAAAGATCAGGAAGGGGATATTTCTGCTGCTGCTCCTTTGGCTGGTGCTTTCCCCACTCAAGCACAGTCTCTCTGCGACACATGACACCCATGCCCATGTCGCTTGTTACTGTGAGAGTTAACACAGCTGCAAAGCTGGAGATCCCCCTTTGTTTAGATTTGTTGGAATGTCATAGCTGGGAGAAGCAGAGAGGGTCTGCTTTCATTAGATCGGAAAGCCTGAAGAGCCGGGGGGGGGGGGGGAGCCCTGCCCTTCAGAGAGGTGACTCCTTCCCTCTCCTTCTAGGACAAACTCTATCAGGAAGAGTTCCAGCTGGTCTCCTCTGAGCCAGAGAGAGAAGCCATTCTACAAAAGCTCAGTGATGCCTCCAGCTGGATGGAAGAAGAAGGCTTTGCAGCCACCACAAAGGTGTCCAGTGGCTTCCTTGCATCTGCTCACACTATATGGCTTTCCCTCTTCTCCTTGGCTCCTTTGACTGTGACCCCCAAGGTTGGGTCTTTCCCTGCACTCTCCACCTGGGGCCCACTAGCAGGAGTTACCTGGGACTCGTAGCACAGCTGGCATGTGCCATTATACTGCTTGAGGCCTGGCACACTGCCCCTCCTGGGGAATTTCCTGATTCTAGAAGCTGCATTTGTCTTTTGAGGGATGTAGCTTTTCTTGGACAGGGCCAGGAGGCAGGAGTGAGGAACTGTTGTCCTTTCCTAGCTACCCCAAGCAGTCTGGCACCTGACTGCCCCTCACCCTTGTGGCCACAGCCCTCTGCTAGGACCGCCCCTGGCTGACGTTTGTGCTGCCCCAACTGGTTGTAATTGTTTCGTTTCTGCTCCCACTCGCAGGAACTAAAGGAAAGGCTTGTGGAGCTGAAGAAGTTGTGCCGGGGCCTTTTCTTCCGTGTGGAGGAGAGACGGAAGTGGCCGGAGCATCTGGCTGCTCTGGAGAGTTTGCTCAACCACTCCACCATCTTCCTCAAGTACGTGCGCCTGGGGCTGCAGTTCCCTAAAGCTCTCTGCTGTGAGCAGTTCCTGGGAGAGGCAGAAATGTGAAATCCTTTGGTGCAGGGCTTCAGCCAGAGCATGGGGATGGTGCACAGATCTTTGTGCTGGCAGATGGAAGCCAAGGGGAGGAGAGGCGGAGCAGGGGTGTGGCTGGACCTCCCTGTCCCGTGGGGCTATGGGGCCGTGCTGGTGCAGTGGCTTGGGCAGAAGGAAGGCTCATCTGCTTGGTGTGCTTTTCTGCACTGCTTGAACAACATTCTGGACTTCACCTGGGATTGGGGGGCTTGGTTCCCTATCTGTTAAATGAGGGAACCCCATGACTTGCGTCGGCATAATGGCGTGGCTAGGTTCAGATCTCTGCTCAGCTGTCAGTCTGTGATTCTGAGGCACTCCGAGGTTCTCCAGCAGAGAGTTCTTGTGAGGATGAAACCAGAGCAGGGGGATGTGAGTGCTCCCTTGGCCCCCTCGGAGTGGGGTGGAAGGAAGGACTCTGGCCTTGTGCTGCTTGAGAGAGTCTGGCCTCCCAACCTCCACAGCTGTGCTTTCCCTAGGCAGTTTCCCTCTTTGTGTGACCCCTCAGTGGTCTGATCCTTGCACCGTGGATGGAAGTTCCAAACCTATGCCTCAGAGCCACTGTCTCCTCTCCTGGCAGGCTGAAGGGCACCTCACATAGCAGTCCTGGGCTGCAGGGGCTCAGGAGCAGATAGCCTGCTTTCTTTCCCTGGCAGGTCCCCAGTTCAAGGAGCTCCTGGTGGAGCTGCCTGCAGAGCCCTGGCTCAGTGGACTCCGCATGTGCTTGCATGCCGGAGGGTGGGAAGGAATGAGCCAGGTTCTCCTTTGCTTTTCAGGGGAGCACGGATGATCCCGGAGGCCGATCAGATATTCACAGAGGTGGAGCTGAGTACCCTGGAAACGGCTATCAATGCAACAGCGGTAAGAAGAGGGCTGGCCAGGGGCTCTCTCCCTCCCCAGCTACCTTCATGGCTGCACTCCTCCTGACAGCACCGTTTGGTCCTTGGATGGCACCATTTAGTTCACAGGTGATCCAAGTACATAGTCCAGGAGGAAGAGCAGCAGCAGAGAAAGTGTAAGCGAGGGCCATCCTGGAGCCCTCATTCTCCGCTTCTTTCCTCCACCCCACCCCGGGGGAGGCTAAGGAGGGCTCTTGTCTGTGGCTGTGAAAGGCGCATGCAGGTGGCTGCAGGGCCTCCAAATGGTTTGGCACCCAACAGAGGGCAGCACTGAAAGGGGCCGCTCTGACTTGCTGAAGGACTGCTCAGAGTTGGTTGTTTGGTTGTTTCAGCGGTGGAAGAATGAGACCTTGGCAGAGCAGAGCAACCTGCCCCCCACGGAGAAGCCTGTCTTGCTCTCCAAAGACATCGAGCTGAAGATTGCTGCCCTGGACAGGGAAGTCCAGTACCTCCTCAACAAGGCCAAGTTTGCAAAGCCCAAGCCCAAGCCGAGAGAGAATGCCACAAAAACGGAACTGGGCAAGAATGCTACAGGGCCTCCCGAGGACGAGAAAGGGGTTCCTCCAAAGGAGGAGAAGAAAGAAGGTGAGATGTTTAAGGCTCCTGGATATTTTCAGCACCACAGTGAGGAGAGGGGTCTTCACAATAGCCCCCCTGCCCAGCTGTTGCATTCGGTATGATGTGAATGGTGCCCGTGTGTGTCATTGCATACATCCCGGTGACTCTCCCGATAGCCCTTTGCAACCTTTTGACCATGGAAGAACCCCTGAAATGTGTTTCAGGCGTTGTGGAACCCTAGAAGTGTTCCTAGAAGTGTTTGCAGGAGCCAGCCTGTCGATTGATCATTCGCCGTTTCCATGGTGGAGAAAGATTAGGCCTGTAGAGCAATGGGGGAAATGGGCTCCAGGGACATCTAGTGTGGTCAGCATCCGTCTGAGTTTCTGGGAAAGGCCCTGTAACCCCTGGAGAGCTCTTGCATGACCCCCAGGTTCCCAGTAAATCCCAGTCAGAGATCCCTGCCCCAGATGGATGCTGTTTGATTCCATCTGCCTGACTGTGCATCTTTTTTCCTTCTGCCTGGGACAGAGAAACCAGATGATGCCAGCCCAGTCAAAGAGCCCCCCACACTGGAGAGCTCTGTATCGGATGATGAATCAAGACCAGACACAGGTACGAGGACTGCCCTGGGAGAGGGGTAGAAGGGGCAGGCTGTGGATCATGTTCCTCTTGCCCCCCTGGATTTTAACGGAGTACAGATGTGTTCTCCTCTAGAACCTTGCAGTTCCTGGACTCTGCATTCAGGAGCATGACTTCCACAATGGGGAGCAATATGTCTTAGGGAGAGTTGCTTCTCTGTTCCTTGGTTCCCTTGTCCAACACACCAAGCTTTGGTCATCCGGGGGGTGGGGTGGGGGGAGCCTCTGGGATTTTCTTAAACAAAAATTGCCTCCATCCTTCCTGCTTATTCTGACAATGAAGCGAGATTGTCCAATCTTGTTGTTGTTTTTCAACAGACTAGGGATACATAACTATAGGGACAGGTTTTCCCCCATCTTATCAACCCCATCGGTTTCTGCTGTTGCTTTACTACACTGTTCATATGAAAAGAAGTGGGTGTGTGCCCTGTGGTGTTTTCTGTGGGCCATGGCAATTCAACACCCTCTCGTACCAGTAAATTCTGCTACATTCAGGGCATTCTTGTCTCATGTGTTGGACATACATCCCCTGATTCCTTTGCTTCTCTTTTTTACAGAACAACAAACAGAAACGAATTCAGAAGCAAGAGAAGATGCCAGAACAAACGATGAATTATAACAGTTCTGAAAAACTGTTTGTCAATGTCTGTTCATTTGCAGTTAATGCTGTTGTTTTCTTAAGGGACCTGATTGGTGGATCTTGGCAGGCTGAAAGCAGAAGGCAGCAGAGCAGTGCGCCTCCGCAGGGCCCCCCCCCCTTGCGATTTTCCTGGCTGCTAATTTTGGATTGTGCTGTCTTGTCTTTGCTTCCAGTGTTAAGGATGGTATTGAAGCCCCCATTGGCCACCCTCCATCCCTCCACTGTGCAGCACTCTTGACTGGTATCACCCCTGCTGCTTGTCCCACCGTCCTCTGTGCCATGCCTCATCCTCCAGAGAATGGTACGGGTTAGTTCCATTTAAAGGGAAGCCACTTAGAACCTCCAGGTGTATTATCCGAGGGGAGGGCATTTGATGTCCTTTCTCCATATGGCAATGAAGAAAAGTTTTTTATACCCCCCTTTTCACTAGACACCCTGAGAGGCTGAGAGAGCTCTCATATTACTGCTTGGTCAGAGATGTGACCCTATCAGGGCTGTGACCAGTCCAAGGTTACCACTGGGCTGCATGTGGGGGAGGAGTGGGAGATCATTCCCAGCTCCCCAGACTAGAAGTTGCCACTCTTCACCCGCACACCACATTGGCAAAGACCAGCAGAGCCTCAAGGGAGCGGCCACGGGAACCTGACGGTGACCCTCCCAAGCCACATCCCCAACGTGCCCGGCTGCAGAAGGTGCCCTAACTTTCTCTGGTGAGAGAATCCACCCCCCCCTCCAGCCAGCCAGGAGACCAGGAGACGCTGTTCTGCCTCCGCCCCAAGAGCGGGCGGGGGGGGGCTTCAGCTTGCAGCAGCAGAGGCATAAATCACTCTCCCTTGACGTTTAGCCAGCCGGCTGAGCAGCTCGGTCACTTTCGCCGCATCATGTGCAAGATGCATTTGTCTGATGCACCGGCACTCAGCATTGTTCCCAGGGCCCATGGGCCCCCTTCGGTTCTGTGGGGACAGCCCTGCCTGGCATCTTTCTCCCACGATGCTTCATGCTGTCCGGGGTGGGCGCCTGCCCCACTTGCCCAATGGCTCACCCCAGCCCTGGGCCTTCGGGGACGCGTCTGTGCCCGGGCACGCCGCCAGGGGGCTTGCCCCAGCGCTAGGCCAGTGTGGGGCTGAGGGCGGGCGCAAGGAAGCCCACGTGGTCCGTCCGTCCCCCCGACGGAGGGGGCGTCCCTGGCGCCGTCGCAGCGATTGGCGGCGGCGAGAGGGGATGGCGCTTCCACGGCCCGGCGGGAGGGAGGGAGAAGCGGGAGGGCTGCCTTTGCCCGACGGCTCCCGGCTGGTCGCCCCGCCTGCTGGCTGCAGGGCCGGCCGCGCTCGTCAGCTGCCCCCCGAGGGGGCGGGGAGTCTTGCAGTGGGGCCGGCCCCGTGTGCCGCGGCCCAAGGACACGTCCCGGCGCGGCGCCCGGGTTAATCATTCTCGCGCGGGGAGCCGAGCCGGAGGAGGCCGGCGCCGCGATGGCCGGTCCAGGCTACGGGGCCCGGCGCGCCGTCATCTTCGCGGCCATGTACGTGGGCTACACGCTGTACTACTTCAACCGCAAGACCTTCTCGTTCGTCATGCCGGCCGTCATGGAGGAGGTCGCGCTGGCCAAAGACGACCTGGGTGAGCCGAGCCCGGCGGGGTGGGTGGGTGGGTGGGCGGGCGGGGGGCGCGGGCTGTCCCGGGGCTGGGCTGGGCTGGGCTGGGCTCCGCCGGGGCCGGGACCGGGACCGGGGCCCGACGCTGTGCCTCCCCCGCTGCAGGGCTCATCAGCAGCAGCCAGTCGGCCGCCTACGCGCTCAGCAAGTTCCTCAGCGGGGTGCTCTCGGACCGGCTCAGCGCCCGCTGGCTCTTCTCGTCCGGCCTGCTGCTCGTGGGCCTGGTCAACGTGCTCTTCTCCCGGAGCTCGGCGGTGGCGGCCTTTGCCGCGCTCTGGTTCCTCAACGGCCTGGCCCAAGGCCTCGGCTGGCCGCCCTGCGCCAAGGTGCTCCGCAAGGTGAGGGACGGAGCGGCCGCTTTCTTGGGCCGAGGGAGCCCGCCGCTCTCTCCCGGCCTGCCCAGAGGCCGCCGGGGGGGGGGGCGGGGGCGGCAGGAGGCTGTCAGTCACCAGCCAGCCGTCTCACTTTCCGCGAGGTGATCTTCTTGGGAGCCGGCACCCTCCGCAGGGGCCTGCCAAAAAGACTCTCCAATGACGCTGAGCCAGCGGCCCTTGGAGGCCAAGCCCGGGTGGGGATGGGCGGCTGGCAGGGAGGAAGGGCGGTTGCTTTTGGGATGTCCCTGCAAGCAGCCGATCTTCTCATCGCTGTTCGGATTTGGAGGGATGGATGCTTCAAATCCCAGAGTCTTGATTTTAAGCTGTCTAATTTGTAACTGCACAGGGAGGCACCTGGCTGGCTGGTGTTGCAGGGGAGGCTCTGGAAAAGTGGGTGGGATTTTCTTTGGGGGCTCCATGCACGATGCGTATCCCATTCCAGGGCAGGGTTGCGCGTACCCTTTGGCTGCGGGCTGCCACGGCTGAGGCCCACAGCAGAGCTTGGGCCTTGTTTCTGTGGCTTGGTGTACATTGGTGCCCTTCCTGGAATGGATAGTTGGGGGCTCCAGGTGGCCTCTTGGCGGGGACCCTCGGGGATTTGGGCCAAGGGGGTCTTCTGCGCACTGCCGAGGCCTCGCGTCTCAGCACTGACTCCTGCCCCTTTTCCCTTCCGTGCAGTGGTTTGAGCCTTCCCAGTTTGGGACTTGGTGGGCAGTCCTCTCCACCAGCATGAACCTGGCTGGAGGGCTGGGCCCCCTGGTGGCTGCTCTGATGGCGCTGAGCTATGACTGGCGCACGACCCTGGCACTCTCTGGCTCGGTGTGCGTGGTGGCCTCCCTGGCATGCCTGCTTCTCATTAAGAACGAGCCCTCGGACGTGGGGCTGCCCAACATTGAGCCGGGGCCAAAGAAAGGGGGAAAGGGTGAGTGTCTGCGGAGCAGGAGGCCAGCTGAAGAAGTATGGCAGGGGCCTGCCTCCTTTGTGCTGAGCAGCACAGCCAGCAGAGACTGCGGCCTCCCGTTCAGGGGGACTGCCATTGGTGGGCTTGTGTCAGCATCTTGAACTCCTTGAGAAGGGCAAGGAGCAGCCTGCCTTGATGCCAGGCTTGGGGGGGGAGCGCAGGTAGAGAGCTGCAGGGTGGTCACAGAGGGATTGGAGTCGTGATTTGGGCAGGGGAAATGATGTGCAAGGCTCTCGGGAGTGGCCTTTTCCCTGCAGGCTCCTCATCAGAGGACAGCACTCTGGCCGAGCTGCTGCTCTCGCCATACCTCTGGGTCCTGTCGACTGGCTATCTGGTTGTCTTTGGCATCAAGACCTGCTGCACAGACTGGGGACAGCTCTTCCTCATCCAGGAGAGAGGGCAGTCAACTCTTGTGGGTATGATATACCGTCTGGCATTGTTCTCAGAGAAGCTGGGCGTGGGAGGACTGGGCTCATTTTACAGACACCCCAAATATCAACGGCCGACAGAGCTGTTTCTGGCCCTAGCTGGTTCCTGGCCAGGTCGGAGGCTGAGTGGGTGTGCTGGGGCACTTCATCCGTCCCCCAGTGCGTTCAGCAAAGAGGCCTCCCTGGGAGGAGCTGCATGCCCCCAATGTCTCACGCAGAGGTTGTCCTCTACCTGGCTCATGTTCTCTTGACTCCCTAGGAAGCTCGTACATGAGTGCCCTGGAAGTGGGGGGCCTGGTGGGCAGCATCGTAGCCGGCTATCTCTCGGACCGCGCCGTAGCCCGGGTAAGCCCCCTGGTTCAGGACGGCAGAGGAGAGGGTGACGAGAGCTGTTTCCGGCGGCATCCTGACTGGGGCTCGTCCTGGGTGTGTTGCAGGTGGGCCTGTCCCAGCACGGGAACCCTCGACACACGCTTCTCCTCTCCATGATGGCGGGCATGTCTGCTTCCATGTACCTCTTCCGGGTTACGGTCACTGGCAGTTCTCCCAAGGTAACCTGTGCAGAAGCCTTCCATTGCTATGCACTGAAACTCAGGCCAGGAGGGAGGACAAAGGGCACCCCCAAGCTTCGGAGTACACCAGAGCTCTCCTCGCTGCTGGCTCAACACATGCACCTCTTGAGAGCTGCTCGGAAGGAGGGGCCTGTGGCTGTGCTTTGCAGCCACAGCTCCCTTGAGTGGCAGGATCATCTCTCTCTCCTCAACGCAACTCTTTCCATGGAAAATTCCCAGACAGTTTCCTCCTTGAAGGCCTCGAAAGTAGCCCGAGGAATCCAAAAGGCACAGCCTTAAAAGGGGCTGGTGGGTGGGGGGGGGGGGAACTGCTGGTTGGGGCAGGGACGGGGGAGGTTTCTCTTGCTGACCTTGTTCATGGTTTCCTCCTTTGTCTCTCAGGAAAGCAGCTCTTGGATTCTAGCTCTCCATCCTCTTGCTGTCCTTGTGGGCTTAACAGAACACGAGGTCTTTCTCTGATCTTTTCTGTTGCATGGTTTGGTGGGGTTTAACGTGAGGTCTGAAGGGGAGGACACCCTGTTCCTTCCAGCCCACTCCTTCTCTGCTGCCTTCTGCCAGACGCATTCCATAAACAGTTGTCTGCCTGTGATAAAGCAGGGAGGGTCTGCCTGGAAAGGTGAATACTTTGTGGGGTGAGGTCACCGGCCTTTGCTTACTCTTGCGAATGCTGTGGCTTTGAAGACTTGTCAAAGTTAATCTAGATTCAGGTACACAGCTATGTTGGGATGAAGCAATAGAACAAAGTCTGAGTCCAGGGGCACCTTTGAAATCAAAACAGTTTAATTCTGAGTATAAGCGTGTGTGTGCATGCTTCGTTCTAAAGGTAATGTAGGATCTTTACTGCAATCTTGCTCCCTTTAAGGTAACAGTATCCATCGACACTGTGTCTTTCCTGTGCGGGGGTGGGGTCTACTGCTGATCTGTTAGCCAACTTGGTGACAAGCACCGTTTCCTTTCGCCAGGAGCGCCAAAGGGCTCGTTCATGTGCTGCCAAGGAACTGTCTTTTCCCCAAGCCCCATGAAGGAGAGAGCTGAGTGGTGGGTGGGTGGAGGCTGGGCACACATCCTATCACTCCCACGCCTAACTCCCCCCCCTCATTTTCTTAGTTATGGATCCTGGTCTTGGGAGCAGTTTTTGGATTTTGTTCTTATGGACCAATTGCATTGTTTGGTGTCATAGCCAATGAAAGTGCCCCATCCAACCTCTGTGGAACATCACATGCCATTGTGGCGCTAATGGCCAACGGTGAGTGGCAACCCTCCTTCCCCCTGCCCCGAGAGCTACCCAGCCCCTCTCATACCACCCTCTGCTTTCCAGTGGGAGGCTTCCTGGCCGGCCTGCCCTTCAGCACCATCGCAAAGCACTACAGCTGGGGAACAGCCTTCTGGGTGGCAGAATTGACATGCACAGCAAGTACCGTGGCCTTTTTCTTCCTGCGGAACATCCGTACCAAGATGGGTCGCGTGCCAAAGAAGGTGGACTGAAGACCAGGAGAAATGCAGCCTTGGAGGGTCTTCACGCTGCCTCCACCGGGCAGACCGGGCAGAAGCCTACTTTGGCCATTTTCTGAAATGCTTGGCAGAGCCACTCACAGAAGGTCAACCTGATTAGCCAGTGACAGCCAAGCCAAGGACTCGGTGGCCCAGAACCAGCCCCCCACTGCCTTCTTCGTCTTCACTGCAGTAATGTGCCAGGATACTATACGAAGGCTACACCTGTGGGGTACTTGTTAGAAGCGAAGCTACTATCACCAATCTCTCCTCCTTCCCTGCCCACCTATTGTCCTGGCAGCGAAACAATACGGCATCCAGCACTTTTGCAGCTGCTGTCAGGAGAACATCTTGTACTGAACTGAGATGGTCCAGATCCATTCACGGCAATAAAGTATCCTCTGACAAACTACTCTGCAGCAGAAGCCTCCAGTCCTGTGCAGTGAGTTCCCCTTGAAATGCTGAACCCAGTTCAGTTCAGCCCCGAGTCCATGCAGGCTTTTCTGACCTACTGCTGAGCACACAAGCTTTGCACCAGCTCACAGTTCAACCTTCTGTCTGGAATGCTTTATTTACAGCCAAAAGGAAATATATGCACTGTAACAGCCCCCCCCCCACGCACACACATATATACATGCACACACATGCATATGTATTCGAGACAGCCCTAGGAAATGATTGGGCTAAGCTCACAGCTTCCTCTAGACCTGACCATTCCCAGAATAGTGGTCTCAGCTGCAAATCCGGTGTGGACAAGAGTCTTCCTGGCCCAGTTGCCACTGGAAAGAATCCACTGAGGTTGAAAGGGAAGAAATCCGTCCTATAGGCCTGGTCCAAATGGCCCAGCTTTCTCTGCTACTTCCAGGGCTAGCTTCAGATGTTGATCGAAAAGTTCACATCTGGAACATCAAAACAGTTCAAGGCAGAAATTCTGCACAAGTTGACAATTGAAGTTCCTATTTGGAATACTTTATTGACGAGATTGCCACTATAAGAAATATACCCAGCAATAACCATGTGTATGTGTGTGTATCTAGATATATAGAAGAAGAAGAGTTGGTTCTTATATGCCGCTTTTCCCTACCCGAAGGAGGCTCAAAGTGGCTTACAGTCGCCCTCCCATTCCTTTCCCCACAACAGACACCCTGCGGGGTAGGTGAGGCTGAGAGAGTGCTGATATCACTGCTCGGTCAGAACAGTTTTATCAGTGCCGTGGCAAGCCCAAGGTCAACCAGCTGGTTGCATGTGGGGGAGCGCAGAATCGAACCCAGCACGCCAGATTAGAAGTCTGCACTCCTAACATAGGTGTGTGGTAAGCATGCATGCAAGCAAGCCAGCCCCAGGAAGCAATTCACCTAGCTCAACTGTCCCGAGTTACAGTCAAATTCTCTGCTCCATTCTCTTATCAGGGAATGTTTAATGGAAGCGCCACTTCTGGGGCTTCAACGTTTAATTTAATTTTATTGAATTTCTATACCGCCCTCCCATAAGGCTCAGGGCAGTTTACATAGAACTTAGAATCATATAGAATAATACAGTCAGAAGGGACCTCATGGGTCATCTAGTCCTGCACTATGCAGGACACTCACAACCCTGTCGCTCATCCACTGTAACCTGCCACCCCCTTGAGCCTTCACAGAATCAGCCTCTCCATCAGCTGGCTATCCAGCCTCTGTTTAAAAATCTCCCAAGATGGAGAACCCACCACCTCCTGAGGAAGCCTGCTCCACTGAGTAACCGCTCTAACTCTCAGGAACTTCTTCCGGATGTTGAGACGGAATTTCTTTTTAATTAATTTCATCCCATTGGTTCTGGTCTGTCCCTCTGGGGCAAGAGAGAACAACTCTGCTCCATCCTCTATATGGTACCCTTTTAAATACTTGAAGATGGTTATCAGATCCCTCAGTCGTCTCCTCTCTAGGCTAAACAGACCAATCTCCCCCAACCTTTCCTCCTACATCTTGGTCTCCAAACCCCTCACCATCTTTGTTGCCCTTTGTTGCTCCAGTTTGTCTACATCCCTCTTCAACTGGGGTGCCCAAAACTGAACACAGGACTCCAAGTGAGGCCGAACCAGAGCAAAGCGGTAGCATCACCTCCCATGATCTGGACACGATACTCCGTTTGATATAGCCCCAAATCTCATTTACCTTTTTAGCCACTGAGTCTCACTGTTGACTCATGTTCAATGTGTGGTCTACTAAGACTCCTAGATCCTTCTTACACATGCTACTGCCAAGACAAGTCTCCCCCATCCTAATCAGAATTATAGTAGCAATAATCATAAAAGTGGTTCCAAAATATAACAGATTATAACATTCATATTGCAACAACAACTTTTAACATGAACCCCAGGGAGGTCAGTTTGGTTCTGGTCATGGACGGGGGTATCTGGGGGGACCAGCAGATGTTGGGTCGGCCAGCCTTGACCAAATGCCTGGTGGAGGAACTCCTTTTTACAGGCCTTATAGAACTGTGGGAGTTCAGGAATGGCCCTGATCTGTTCAGGGAGCTCATTCCACCAGGTGGGGCCGGGACAGAGAAGGATTCAATTCCCAGAATTGACAACGAAGGGAGAGCTCTGAAGGAGAGATCTTCATGGACTAGTATAGTCACTTCCCCTCCCTGCCCCACAGTCCGTGACTGATGGTGGACAGAGAACCCCCCCCACAGGGGCTAGTTCTTTAAGGGCGACTGTTTCACCCTCCCTGGTCCAGGTTTCCATCATGCACGCCAGGTCCACCCTCTGCCCTGTGAAATACACTTGCAGAGTGAAGGCTTTGTTGTTAACCGACTCGGCATTGTGCAACATCAGTGTTGGAGGTGGGTTGTTTATCTTTGCCTCCAACCTAGAGGCCCAAGAGATGGGGTGCAGGTTAGAAATGATTCAAGCATAATCATATCTCAAATCCCTTTTTTGACCCAATTCTTCCTACCGCTTTCTCTGCTTCTTTCCATTATTATTGGGATCCCTGACCCCCGTTGTCATTACTTTGCCCTTGATTTGGCCCGATGATTGAGGGCTGTCCGTGTCTGGTGTTTTGTTGCTATAGCTGCCAACATGAGATGGTGCTTAATGCTAGTTTGGTGGGAATGGCTGTTGTAGGGCTAAAAGAAGCCCCTTGTAAAGCTCAAAGAGAGCCTCTCAACACCCTTCGATGTTGGGTTTCCTTCAAAGGACCACTGCTCATGGCACCTTTGTGCTCCTGCCACTGGGAAAGACTCATTTTGCTGCACAAGGAAACAAATGTACATTAAGCTATTCCAGGTGAGAACCTGGCAAATAGAGTCTAGGTGGAGGCGGGAGCTTGTCTGGCTCCCAGCAGGATTAAGAATAAGGAATCCGTACCTGATGGGCATCTCCAAGGAGTAGAAAGGGTTCTTGAGAGCAAAGTCGGAGTAAATCTCGTAGATCTTGCGCAAGAGGGAATCTATCCCTGTCTGCCGGGGGTCAGCCAGAACGACAAACTTGATTCCTAAGAGAGCGAGCAACGTGGTGGGAGGGGGCAGTGAGACGGCTGGCTGCCCCCCCCCCGGCCCCCCTACCTGCCTACCTGTCAGGGTCTGGTAGCAGTGCAGCTTGAAGGTGTCCGTCTCCAGCATCTCGATGCCGGAGCTGCCGGGCTCAGGAGACAGCTGCGACCCGATGGCGAACAACCTGCAGCAGGCGGGGAGCAGAGCCGCCCGTCAGCCGGGCCTCCCCCCGGGCCCTCCCGCCCTCCCCCCGGGCCCCTCCCGCCCTGCCCCCCCCCGGCCGCGCTCACGAGTGGAACATGGAGGCCAGCATGAGCTTCTCGTTGGAGGAGAGCCGCGGGCGGCCGAAGCGGACGGAGACGGGGAAGTTGGCGGCGTCGCCCAGGAAGTCCAGCACGTCGCGCCCGTCGGCCGTGAGGCGCCCGTTGACCTCCAGGCCGTTGATGGCCAGCACGGCGTGGCCCACTGCGGGCGACAGAGAGAGAGAGAGCGGGCCGGCCGTCAGCCCCCCGCCGGGAGGGACCCCCGCCCGCCCGCCTCCCGCCCGCCTCCCGCCCGCCTCCCGCCCGCCCGCCCGCCTGCCTGCCTCACCGCGGACGCCGTCGCGCTGCCCGAAGGCCACCAGGACGCGCTCGTCGTGCGGCCGCAGCACCAGCTCCAGCGGGAAGGAGAAGCTGCGCTCGCTCTCGGCCCGCGGCGCGTAGTGGTCCAGCTGGTAGATGAGCCCGCCGGCCTTGTTCACCACGTACACGCTGAAGATGGCCATCGCGGCTCCCGTAGCCCGCCCCTCCCCTCGCCCGCCCGCCCGCCGGAAGTGCGCCTCCCGCCACGGGGTTTCCCGGCCTGGCGCGCGCGGCCCCTTCCTTTCGGCCCGGAAGACGCCGCACGAGGCAGCCGCAGCCGCACTCGCCGCCCCGCCGCCATGGTAGGGAGGCCGGGAGGCCGGGCGGGAGGCCGGGCGGGCGGGCGGGCAGCAGACCGCGGGTGGCGGGTGGGGGGTGGGTTTCCTCCGGCCTCCCCCTCACCCCCCTCCCCCCTCCCTCTGCAGCCTCCCAAGGACGACAAGAAGAAGAAGGACGCGGGCAAGTCGGCCAAGAAGGACAAGGACCCCGTCAACAAGTCCGGCGGCAAAGCCAAGAAGAAGGTGAGTGGGCGCCCGGGGACCCTCCCCCCTCCCGGCCCGCCGATCCCCCTCCCCTCCCCTGGCCGCATGGCCCGCCCTTTCTCGCTTTCTCTCTCCCCCTCCGCGAGCAGAAGTGGTCCAAAGGGAAAGTCCGAGACAAGCTCAACAACCTCGTGCTCTTCGACAAAGCCACCTACGACAAGCTCTGCAAGGAGGTGCCCAACTACAAGCTCATCACGCCAGCCGTGGTCTCCGAGAGGCTCAAGATCCGAGGCTCTCTGGCCAGAGCTGCGCTCCAGGAGCTGCTCAGTAAAGGTAGGCAGAAATGATCCTGCGTTGAGCAGGGGGTTGGACTAGATGGCCTGTATGATTCTATGACCCTCACCCAGGCCAGCACTCAAAGAGGAGTTTGGCTCACCAGCCGGGCCCACATGGTTGGAGAAAGAGGGATGCTCGTTGGGGGAGGAGGGGGGGATCACAATTGGACTGGGGAGGCTTGGGATTTATTCTTGGCTCAGCCTTGCAACTCAATGATTCTTAAAACAGGATGGAAATGATTTAGGTAAGCACTCCTGAATTTACAGGAGAATGGATGAAACAATAGCCACATTTAATGCGAATCATTAAGAAGTGTGGTTAGAAGTTAATCCCTCACCCAGTCCTGTCTATGAAAACAAAGCTAGAACAAGCATGGTGAAGAAGGGCAGAATTAGAATTGAGATGAAATCATTTCATTGCAGTGAATTATTTTTTGTATAAAAGTGTTAGGGAGTGCAGATGAAGACAAGCAAAAGAAAATTGTGCTGTTTCTTACAAATTGGGCAAGCTTAGAATTGGGAAGAAAAGGAAATTCAAAATAAGTGAGCAAAGTAGTTTGGTTCTGGTAACTGCCACTTTGATACTCTTACTCTTTTCCCAGTGGAATGTATATAAGAATCCAGCAGCAGACATGGCTCTGTAGTTTTAGTATGCAGGGACAGCTCTCCACAGTCAGTGTAGCTCCAAAGTTACCCTTGGTAGAACCCTTGGTCAGCAGCCACTGTCCTACAACCCTGATATTTCCCCTGCACATAGCAATGTGCTCTGTAAAGGGCTGGCCCTTTTCTTGCAAGTGCTGCCATCTGGCAGTTTTTCCAAACTGGTTGCGTATAAAACCCATGAAATGCAATGGCCTTTTTGTCTTCTCTGAAGTGGTACTGTTCTACCGGCAGGTCTGATTAAGCTTGTGTCCAAGCACAGAGCCCAGGTGATCTACACACGCAACACCAAGGGGGGTGATGCACCGGCTGCTGGAGAGGAGGCTTGAGAAGGTAAGCTTTTTTGGTGTGCCTGGCTGCTTGGGTATCCTATTGTTTCAGCCAACCATTTTATTGTTTTGCTAGGTATATTCCCTGCTGCTATCAGCAGATTGTCTCTGGGCAGGTTACATAAAAAAAGATAAAACCCCACAGCAAATTAAAAACCATTCTCAATCCCCCATTACACTACGTAGTGGCAAAATAAAACCTCCTTCCCCTATTTTCAGCAACCTTCTCCTGGTGCCTAGGGGAAAATCCAGGGGTGCCGTCAATCCAGTAGTACTACTAATTGATGTTTAACATGGATGGGGCCTTTCTGATGTTTCGTGCCCTGGCCTCAGCCAAAGGCCTCCTGCAGTCCTCTCGGGTCTTTCAGAGCTTATTCCACCAGGTCAGGACCTCCTGTGAGCCAGCACCACTGACAAATTAGTACCTGCAAGGGGCATAAGGCAACAAGTGGACCCTCAGTTATATGGGTCTCAGACTGCAAGGGGCCTTAAAGTTCAAAAACAAAACCTTGAACCTGACTTGGCTGCAACTGGCAACCAATGCAACTGCCTCAGAACCACCTGGATGTGAGCCCTCCAAGGTGTTCCAGTGAGGACTCTAGCTGCTGCATTCTGCACCAGCTGCAATATCTGGGTCAAGGACAAGGGAAGGCCCACATACGAGTGAGTTATGGAATTCTAGAGGTGATCATGGCATCTGCATAATGATGATATTCCTTCCCAAAATTCTGGGCCATAAAAGATGTTAAATTGTTTGTTGGGATTCTGGCAAAACAGTACAATATGTTTCTCATTAATCTTCTCTTTGGTTTTGCAGGATCAGAAGTGATGCTTAAACTTTTGTCAATATATTCCTAAAAATAAAATCAATGTCTCACTAGTGGTATGAAGATCTGTCATTGAAGTTCTGCTTTGTTGCTTTTCTTTGTCAGGATTGGCGCTGACCGTATGGTTAAGGCTATTGTAGAGAATGTGGTATTACAGAGAGAAGCTCATGCATCTCTCTTAGATAGGGAAGTTTTAGATTGATATTTGCAGCTTCATGTTTTAAAAAAAGTTTGGTGAACACACAAGATATACAGTAACGCTTAGATATAAACACTCTTGCTCTATTATTGTATATAATAATAATATATACACATACACAAAAGCATATAATTCGTGGTTGTTAAAACAGCACAGGATCAATGTTCATCAGCAATCAGGTGCCTCTTCAGTTTCTTTTTTTTCTGTCCTCCTTCAGCTTTGAACTGATGCCTAGAGAAAGCACAACTGAGAAATTAATCAGAAATCTGTAATCTGCATCCCCTAAATTCAATTTTAAAATCCTTCACTCTGGCAACTGGAATACAATGTAGTAGCTACTGAGGTGCCCTAGCCAAATATTAGAGGTCTGTTCTGTCAAAAATGGGGAGTATGGCAACTGCTTGTAATAAAATGTATTTTGACAAACTTTTGTAAGCAAGAACCCAAAACAGCTTGTATAGTGTATTGGTTGAAATGAGTCGAATCATTCTTAGCTGATAATATGTCACAGGGGTACCATGCAGATAAATGTAGGTGAGAAAACTGCATGCAGTTCTGCTCTCTGGAAAAACACTAGATATAGTAAACATGAATGACTACATTCAGGGGGAAGACAGTTATCTCTTTGGGCTGTCTCCAAGAGAGCTTCCTCTAGGCAGCAGTTCCCAGAACCATACCTGGATTGCCACCTCCTTCCGTGGTTCCATACCCGTCCAAAAGAGGGAAGCCAATCTTCTCCTGTCTGAGAAGTGTGATCAAAATTGGCTCCAACCCGATAAGGTGGGAGCTTCTTCAGCTTCTGTTTCTCTTCTTGGGGGAGAAAAAAATAATGTTCAGGTATCAAACACCCAGATTGTCCCCTTTCTACTATCCAGATCGCCACTTACTTTCCTTGAGGAATTCTTCATATGAAGGGCCAATTTGCCCTGCATTTTTGTTGTCTTCCTCTTCCAGCAACCAGGGGGGTTTAGCTCCTATGGGGGAAATAAGGAATTTTAAAAATTTAGATTTTTTTTTGCTCGATTTTTGCTGCATTTCAGTGGGCAACAAGGCAGGCATCAGGATTTGGTTTTAACCAGGCTCTGGAATGAAACATGTAGAGATACCTACTGATTTAAAATATGTTCAGAAATGTTTAAGGCAGTAAGAGAAACAAATGTTTGGACATACCTGTATGCACATTGCCTTCTTGTGTTTCCTGTGTATCCCCCCCCCCCAAAAAAAAGAAAAATCAGAAATGTTGGGAGACAGAATACAAAGGCATCTGTAAAGCAGACATCATGTATGTGCTTCAGTAAGAGCATCATTCTGGTAATCATTTGTGCATTGCTCTTTCTCCAGGATGGGGAATAGAGGGCGGCACTAGGATACAAAAGCTCCCAGCAGCATGGGAGTATGTCCAGATGCAGCCCCTCAACCAGCTAGTCTGACATTTTGGACTGAGATGCCACCAGTACGTTGATGAGGAAAAAAATTGGAACACAGTGTTGCGCTATTAGAATTCCTTCATGCCTTTTAATGTTGGAAAACAGGAAGAAAGCTTGCCAGTGTTCCCTGGTTCTATAAATGATTTTTCTTCAGTGGCAAATATTCCTTTTATAATAGCTCTCAGAAGCAACAACAGTTCTGGTGACAAAAATGACAAAAGTTTTAATAAATGATGAACAAAAATGTGAAAGGTTGTGGATTGTGGCTAGAGCCAAGGAACACTCCAGCATGTCTTACTAACATTAAAAAAGAAAGGTTCACAATGAAATATCAACAGAAGAAAACAGGGAACCTTTCCAAGGCAATATGTTTGTAATAATGTATACAATGAATTTCAATTCAATTTCTTTTACAATTCTTTTAAATACCAGAAGGAACAACAATAACGGCTTCTAGATAAATTCCGTTTTCATTGACTTCATCAGTGGTTGAATCCTCCAAAAACAGTTTGTTGTATCAAAGGTGGCAAAATCCTATCGCCTTTCTTTATATTTATATATATCAGGGAAAAAAATGTCACGGTCAGAGTAGTTCTGCAGTGGAATAGGCTGCCTAAGGAGGTGGTGAGCTCCCCCTCACTGGCAGTCTTCAAGCAAAGGTTGGATACACACTTTTCTTGGATGCTTAGGGCTAATCCAGCGTTGAGCAGGGGCTTGGACTAGATGGCCTGTATGGCCCCTTCCAGCTCTATGATTCTATATTACTATTTTAATATTCTAGTATCAATCAGCCATAGGCTCTCTAGGATACTGTGGGGAATGCTAGTCAACCCCCCAGTACCCTAGAGAGCCTAGGGCTGATTGATACTTACTCTAGATTCCAGGCCCAAAGAGGTCAAACTGACCTCAACCAAAGCCAGGACTTCCAGCCTGGCCCTGGAGGAATGCTCTGCCTAATGAGATCAGTTCCACATGGCATGTAAGACAGCTGTTCCATCAGGCTTATGCTTGAGGCCAAGAAATAACATCAAAAGTCTGGCTTCCCTTATAGAGACAAACACCACCTCTTTAAAGAGAGGCAGCCTGCCTGAAATTGTGAGATTTGATTATATCAATAGTTTTAGGATTGTCATTATTTTATGTAATACATGTGACTGTTACAAGCTGCCCTGAACCCCATAGGGAAGGGCAGCATTCAAATGGAAAAATAAATACAGTGAAAATTCGTTCCTGAAGTCAGATGCTATTCATGCTACAGGGGTTGGAAGCATCACCTCCCCCGAAACTTAACATTTCTGCAGGATTCATGCCACTTACTTGGTGGTCAATAAACATTAAGGGCTGCCTTGCTTCCTGCCAGTCTAGTCCACAAGTGGTAGTACATGGGGATCCAATCTGTTCTCTGGTAGAGATGGCATTCCCGCTTGGGCCTGGTTGTGCACTGTCTTCCACAGCAAAGGAGAAGTCACTGAAATACAAGAGACTCTTAACTTGGGGCCAGGCTGCAGCTACATTTGAGCCAGCTAGCGCTACAAATACCCATCTTATTCAGAAAGGAGCAAAAATCTACTCCTGTGGGTGTCTGATAGCATCAAGGCCTTGAAGTCAATGACACAGCTAATCAGCTGAAAAGCTTCTTACCTTGGGGTCCTTGTACAGGTTGTGACACCAGCAACTCCCTTGCACAGCTCTGTCTCCATCTGTGGCTGAGTTTGATTCAGGAAAAACAAATGCTTGTTCTAAGAGACAAGAGTAAGTTTTGCTCCGCAGGAAGGGATTCCACCACCAAATTGAAGCTAAGAGTATGCCTGGGTATAAGAAGGGCAGGAGGGATCCCCAAAATAACCCAGTTCCTTTAAGAAGCGGCACAAACACTCCATCCATCCATCCTGACAAATTATGGTCCTGGGCGGTATGAGAAGGGAAGCTACTTAGCTGGGCATTTCTGGGGCTTGTCAATAAAGAAAAGGACTTGCACCAAGAGAAGAGACATTTAGTCCATACCCTTACTGGTACCACAAGCCCTTTGAGAGCCACAGAATGCCGCCCAACAGGACCACTTTTGTTGACTTCTGTCCTCTGTGAGCCTGAAGAGCACCCAGATGGGAAGGGGCCAGAAACTCACAGGCAGGAAACCAAGTGTCTTATGAGAGATCCCTTGGGTGGGTAGAGATGGATCTACATTTTATATCTTCTAGCCAAGAGGCAGGCAGGCAGGCAGATGGATAGGGAGACCGCATAAGAGTGTGAATACAATAGTGGATACTGCCCCTTGCCATCCTGGGCACACAAACCTCTAAGATGGCCTGTACCATCTCTTGTCGGCTCTGTTCCATCTTTCGGATATGAGCTGCCACCTGTAATTGGAGAGGGCAGAAGACACAATCAGACTGTGAGACGACAGAGTGTCCCAGAGGCCCTCCTCTCACCCAAGAGGCCCTCCTCTCACCTGCTCAAGGGTTTCATCTTCACTTGCTTCATAAGTATCCAGAGCTTTGGTGAGAGATGCCTTGAAGCTGGAATAAAATCCAAGACATGGGTTTGCGGTGCTACAAAGACACATGACTTCTGCAGCCTCTACCATGGACCATGCAGGGCAACAACACTGCTATTCTCTGAAGAGGGGGGAGGGTTCTTAAGTGCCCCTTACATGGTTGGAAGGGCAGGCATCAGAGGCCCCATCCTACCCTGCCTCTTGCCATCCTGGGTGCATGTAGACCCATCTCAACAGCCTTTTTTGAACTTTAAGGCCCCTTGCAGTCTGAGACCCAACAGCCAGTGGAGCAGCCAAGGCAGACGAGGGGCTACTTTTGAAGCATGCAGAGCACGAGCCCCTTCCGCCCCGGAGCTGCAGTCTGAGCTAGCAAAGGAACCGCTCCCAGCAACATGACACTCCTGAAGGGGGATCTACTCACCGCTCGTAATCCTCAGAAGAAATAAGGAATTGGCACTTCAGGTTAAGGTCCGCTTTGTTCTCCCACCAGAATGTAGAGACGGCTTTTTTGTGTCCAGGGCTTGAAAGAGACAATCAGCCAGAAGGCTGCTTTAGCTGCACTGGCTTTTGGCATAGCTGCCTTTGCGGCGGGAGAGCCCCTGTTGAAGGTGTTGAGACCCCACGCCGAAGGTGCCGGGGTCGCGTCCTGCCTTCCCCCCCCCCGCCTGCCTACCTGGCCAGGTGCTGCACGAGGCCTCCGTGCAGGAGGGCCAGGCGCCCGTGGCTCAGGTGCCGCTCCAGCTCCTGCGCGCAGCAGGCGCACCAGAAGCGCTCCTCGTGCTCCGCGGGGTCGTAGGGCACCACCGCCGCCCGCCGCACCGCCGCCCGCGCGGCCTCCACCTGCGGGAGAGACGGAGGGGCGGAGAGTTGCAGGCCGGGCCCCTGCCGCGGAGTCCCCCCGCCCCGCCCCGCCCCGCCCCCCCTCCCGGCCCGCACCTTCTCGCGCAGGCGGGCGAGCACGGCCCGGAGGCGGCGCTGGTGTCCGGCGCTGTAGAGGTGGCTGCGGCGGCCGGAGAAGGCGCTGCGGCGGCAGAGCGCGCAGCGGAAGAGCGCCGTCGCCATGGGAACGGGCGCAGGCCCCGCCGCACCGCCGTCCGCCATCTTGGGCACCGCAGAGCCCGGGGGCGGGGCTTCCCTCGCCGGCCCGCCCCGTCGTCGCGTGACGTCAGGGAGGGGAGGGGAGGCGGGCGGCCAATGGGCGGGCAGCAGCCCGGAAGAGCCCGCGGCCGGCGCCCTCCCCCCTTGCGGTCCTCGGGGAGGGGGAGGGGGAGGGGGAGGGGGAGGGGTGGCAAATGGAGCCTGGCCCTCCCCCCCCCCCGTCCATGGGGCCCGAAGAGATCCACGCGGGAGGAAAGAAGGGCCACACGCAGCGGTCACGGCACACTTTTACTTCAAAGGGCGTCCCTACAGACCAAGCCCCCCCGCCCCCCTGGGGGCCACAGCAGGCAGGGCCCTCCGCCCTCCTCGGCCTGCCTGCAGAAGGCAGAGCCCCGCGCAGACACCGCGGCCCTCGTTCCCCGCGAAGATCCTCTTTAGAAGCGAAGCTCCCTCCTCTTGGGCTGGCCGGGGCTTCCGGAGGCCCCGCTGGAGACCGCCGCCTCCTCCTCCAGGCAAGGGCCGGTCAAAGCCCAAGCAGAGACCTCATCAGTTCTGGGAGGGGTGACAGAAGAGAGCCCTGAGCAAGGGAGGCCCCCAGCCCCGGAGAGAGACCCGTGCTTCAAGGGAAAAACTTCTGTGGGCTGCAACCGTGGAGTCACTCCTGAAATGCTCTTCAGGCATGGAGCAGCCCCAGAAGAGATGCCAGCCTGCCAGCCCATCTTGCCACGCCCCCACAATTCACACAGTATGTGGCATCATCATCATTTGAAAATAAAATGCTTGCTAAATAAGAAGTTAATTTTTGTGTGTGCAGCACCTTTCCTGAGCAAAATAAGGAGGCATTCATTTCATCTCAGATATTGTAAAGCCCACCATGCAAAGCAGCAATTCTCAGGGGAAATTATCTGTGTGATTTGGAGAGGTTGGCAACCCTAACAAGGCCAGGATCAGAAATGGCTGCCAGGGAAAGGGTAAATCTGGAGGAAAGGAATCTTCATGCAGGCTGCCCACAGTCCTTGCACTGGATCCAGGTGTAGTATCTCTCAACTAGGGATGCCAGTCTCCAGGTGGGACCTGGGGATTCCCTGGAATTACAGCTCCTCTGCAGACTAGAGACCAGTTTCTCTGGAGAAGACGGCTGCTTTGGAGGGAGGACACCTTCCTCCCCGGCTTAAGTCTCTGAATCCCTTTCTTGCAGCAGCCTTCCTCCTGGCATTTGCTGCTAGCTAGTGGGGCTCTGAGAAGAAAGCCTGAGAAGGGGGAAATGGGAAGAGCCAATGAGGGGGGGGGGAGTGCAGCACATTCAGCTCTTCCTTTTCCACTGTATGTCGATTCAACAAGGCCACCGCAACCAAACAGATTAACAGAAATCCACCTGGACTTCCTGACTCCTCCCAGGATTTTTTTTTAATTTAAAATATAAATAGTGCAAAAATTAAATCCAGAACTGGAATTACTCCTCCAGGCCTCTGGAATAACCCTGGTCAAGAATTACTGGGTTACTACAGCCTCTCAACTTTTTTACGGTTGAGAAACCTCTGAAACTCCTCCCCTTCCCGCCCCCTCTCAGCCTATCATTGGCCACTTCGGGAGGGGGCGAGGAACATGACCATATGTGGTCATATCACCCAATCAATGTTTTAAGAAATTTAAAACACACAAACATATATGAAAACATTTATCGGGTGATATGACCATTTGTATGATTAACTCCCACTGGTTGAGAATCACCAGGTGACTTGAAACCACCCCAGGCCTTCAGCCTGGTCTCCTCCGCAGGGTTGTTGTGAGGATCCCTCTCTCCGCCCGCCTACCGGTGCTGTCCATGCTCTGCCGCAGCAACCCCCGCTGGGCTGGAGTCAGGGCCTGCGCCTCCTCGCGGAGCCTGCGCTGCCCCTCCGGGGTCAGCTTCCACAGACGGGATTTGCGGTTCCCCTCCAGGCACACAAACTCGGCGGTCTTCTGGAAGCTGCTGCTGAAGCACAGGTTGTGCCGGATCGTGTTCTTCCAGCCCTCGGGCGCCGTGCGGAAGAAAGGGAAGTGGTGCCTGTCGGGAGACGAGCCAGAGCGCTTGCGGCGGGCGGGCGCCGGCCTCCCCCCTGCCGCCCAAAGCTCCTGTCCCACCCCGGCGGTGGGGAGAGAGAGAGGGAGACTGCTGGGGGGCAGCCCCAGAGCAGAGCCCCACAGCCAGCCGGACCCTCTCCTGCGCGGGGCACCCACCGTGTGAACTGGTAGATCTCCTGGACGGCCAGGCTGCCGCCGGCGCTGCTGCTGAGCGCTAGGCTGATGAGGAGGCAGTAGTTGAGTGGCGGGTGAGGCCAGCCGCCGGCCGCTCTCTTCGGTTTCCTGCCCCGCCAGCGGAGGCCCCTTCCTCGCCGGCCGGCGGCCCGGGGAGCGCCGTCGGGGCCGGCCGTCTCCTCCGCCTGGGGGGCCTGTTGGGACGGGAGAGGAGCCGCGTGGGAGGTACGCTCCGGGGGGGGGGGGAAGAGACCGCTCCCCACCCCACAGCCTGGCGGGGCCTCGCCCTCCTACCTGGGCTGCTGCGCTGGGCACGGAGCGTGCCTCTTCTCGACGGCAGGCTGGGCTCGCAGAGGCAGCCTCTCGGCCAGGCGCCGGCCAAGGACGCCCAGCAATTGGGCAAACCAGGTTGGGATTCGCCCACCTGCACAGGTGCGGCTGCTCGTCGGCCTCTGCGGGGAGAACAGGCACAGGGCGTCGCCGCGGGCCCTCCGGCTCCTCTTCCCCACCCTGCGGACGGCGGAGGAGCCACAAGAGCGCGGCTTTAGGCCAGCACTCTGTGCGGACCCGGTGCCCCTGCCGCCCCACCTGTAGGCGAGCGGTCGCCGCCCAGGCCCGGGGTAGGTACGAGCCGTCCGTGCAGGCTGGCCCAAAAGGCCGTGTTCCGCAGACGCAGCTCCATCGGTCCGCTGCGCGCAAGCTCCGTGGGGCAGGGGCCGCTTCCTGTCGGCCTCGCACCTTTAAGGCCCGGCCGGCAGCCTCGTGCTCTTCCGACGGCCACTTGGGCTTCGAAGGCGAAGGAAAGCGCGCAAGTAGGGCGCATGGGCGGCCCGCGGATCAGGCCCTCACCTGGCGGATGTTCGTAGGCACATACCGGGTTGGCATAAGGTGACCAGATTTTAACATAGGTAAAGCGGGACACCATTGACGGGGGGGGGGGGTGCTTGATTTAAAACCTGATCTATATGGAGCAACAAAAAAATTCACAGAACACAAAAATAGTATTACTTGCAACATAAGTACAATTTGCCAGGTGCCCCCAGATGTCCCTCCAAAAGTGGGACATTATGGTCACCTTAGGTTAGCAGCCCTTCCCTGGTCGATCCTGTACACCCAGCGCCCAGCACCCCTGGGAGTGTAGCAAGGAATGCCTTTGCAGAGCAGTGCTGGGTGGGTGAATTGTCTTGTCTGTTCACAAGGTGAGGCAAGAAATAAGGGTGATGTCTCCTTGCAGCTGGTTCTTGGGTCTGGAGCTCTGCTCAAGAGCCAGGTGGCAAGCCCTGGGGGCGGTTTCAGGTGCCTTCCTATGAGGACTGCAAGAACGTGTGTTTGGACTCCCAGAGTACTGGCCCCCTTATGGCAGAGCCCTCCAATGTGGTTGTTTTAATGGTCCGGGCACAGAAAGAATGCAGATTCCGGAAGATCCCTGGAGACCCCAGGGACCCTTTCCCCCTGGGCTTGATAGCCAGGCAGGGTTTGAATCCCAAAAACACCTGCTTCGTTGTAGCCAGGGTTCTGCCTCTCCTGGCCGCAATCCTTAAGATTGGGGGGTGGGAAGCTCAAGGAAGAGGAGAGAGCTCTCCCCCCCCCCACTCTCCCTCTGCATCAGCGCTGTGGTAAGGATGCCCAGAAAGTCTCTTGCCCCATTGAGGAGCTCCAGTGCTCACCTGGAAGCAAGGTTTGGGCAGCAGTGCGGAGCTGTGCGTGTATGTGTGCGCATGCTTGTGTGGTGAGGAGCGACACAGACACAGCCCTGACAAGAAAAGCATGGTAGCCAGAGGGTCAGCATCCTCTGCAGGAGGCGGGGGTCCATGCCTCTACAGCCTGGTGCCCCTCCCCAAGAGGGTATCCATGGCAGCAGTTTTGGGATGAAGATGGAAGGTTGGTTGGTGCTCAGGAGATGCTGAGATGCAATAGCAACAGCCATTGAAAAAAGTACCAGAGGTTCAAACTGGCTTTCAACAGGGGTGTGGCACTCGCGATCACACTGCAAACCTGTGCTGGATTTCAAAAAGGTCACAGGCATATCAGAAGGATGTTGACATCTGCTTAATTGAGTACAAGAAAGCTTTTGATTGTGTGGATCACAACGAACTGTGGGAAGCCCTGTAAAATTTGGGGATCCTGGTACATCTGATCAAATTGATGCAGTTGCTCTACACAAACCCAGAAGCCATTGTACATACATCATTTGGTGTCACTGACTGGTTCAGAATAGAGAAAGAGTGTGCCACAGTTCTTCTTTCCCCCTTCCTGTTTAACTTGTATGCTGAGATCATTATGAGAGAGATTGAACTCAGAATCAAACACTGGGATTAAGACTGGAGGAAGTAATATAAATAATCTTCGGTATGCTGATGACATGGCCCTCCTGTCAGAAACAACAAGGAAGGCCTAGAGCAGCTCTTTACAACACCCACCAGAACAAACCTTGCGGCTGCACTCTTGAGCCTTGACAACTGCTGGTTATGGGGGTGGGATTGGTCTAGTTCTCCTGCTGTGCGTTTTTAACACCCTCTTGGGGTTCTATTTGGATGTTTTATTGTTTTATGGTTGTTTAGATTCTTGTAAACTGTCACAATAAAAAATAAAATAAATGATCGGTGCACCACAGGACCAGAAGACATTTCTGAGACATTGGGAGGCAGAATTATTTCAGCCTTTGTTGGCTTTTTCATAGCTCCTTACTGTGTAGTTGGTTTTTGCAGCGGCTCCTGTGTTTTTAGGGTGAGGGTTACATCAGTTTTATGTATCTGTATTCTTTTATTAGAGCCTCTTGTGGCGCAGAGTGGTAAGGCAGCTGTCTGAAAGCTTTGCCCATGAGGCTGGGAGTTCAATCCCAGCAGCCGGCTCAAGGTTGACTCAGCCTTCCATCCTTCTGAGGTCGGTAAAATGAGTACCCAGCTTGCTGGGGGGTAAACGGTAATGACTGGGGAAGGCACTGGCAAACCACCCTGTATTGAGTCTGCCATGAAAACGCTAGAGGGCGTCACCCCTAGGGTCAGACATGACTCGGTGCTTGCACAGGGGATACCTTTACCTTTATTCTTTTATCCTGGCAAAGAGATGGGGAAGAAATGGAGGTAGTGACATATTTTATTTTCCTGGGCTCCAAGATCACTATGGATGGGGACTGCAGCAAAGAAATTAAAAGACGCTTGCTCCTGGGGAGGAAAGCTATGGCAAATGTAGTTGTTGTTAGATGCGAAGTTGTGTCTGACCCATCGCGACCCCATGGACAATGATCCTCCAGGCCTTCCTGTCCTCTACCATTCCCCGGAGTCCATTTAAATTTGCACCTACTGTTTCAGTGACTCCATCCAGCCACCTCATTCTCTGTCATCCCCTTCTTCGTTTGCCCTCAATCACTCCCAGCATTAGGCTCTTCTCCAAGGAGTCCTTCCTTCTCATGAGGTGGCCAAAGTATTTGAGTTTCATCTTCAGGATCTGGCCTTCTAAGGAGCAGTCCAGGCTGATCTCCTCTAGGACTCCTCTAAATTTGCCATAGCTTTCCTCCCCAGGAGTAAGCGTCTTTTAATTTCTTTGCTGCAGTCCCCATCTGCAGTGATCTTGGAGCCCAGGAAAATAAAATCTGTCACTACCTCCATTTCTTCCCCATCTAGACAGCATCCTAAAAAGCAGAGACATCACCGTGCCAACAAAAGTGCGTCTAGTCAAGGCTATGGTCTTCCCAGTTGCAATGTATGGCTGTGAAAGTTGGACTATAAGGAAGGCCGAGCATCAAAGAATTTAGGCTTTTGAACTCTGGTGCTGGAGAAGACTCTTGTGAGTCCCTTTGACTACAAGGCGAACAAACTGGTCTGTCCTAGAGGAGATCAGCCCTGACTGCTCCTTGGAAGGCCAGATCCTGAGGATGAAACTCAAATACTTTGGCCACCTCATGAGAAGGAAGGACTCCCTGGAGAAGAGCCTAATGCTGGGAGCGATTGAAGGCAAAAGAAGAAGGGGACGACAGAGAATGAGGTGGCTGGATGGAATCACTGAAGCAGTCGGTGCAAACTTAAATGGACTCCGGGGAATGGTAGAGGACAGGAAGGCCTGGAGGATCATTGTCCATGGGGTCGCGATGGGTTGGACACAATTTCATACCTAACAACAACAAATTCTTTTATACCAATTATTTTATTTGATATCATTCCATATTATTGGATATTTATATTACTTTTGAATTTAATTGATGTAACTGTTCATTTTTTGTAAACCACTTTGAGTTCTAGGACAGAGAGAAGCAGTATAAAAATGTAACCAGTGAGCTGGTGCTTGCCACATTGTTCAGAGGCGGAGGCATGAATGCGTGGGCAGAGCAAGGCAGGCCAAGGGTGGCCAGTGTCTCTTCAGGCTCTGCTCCTGTTCTTTTGGGAAATATTAAGTTTCTCCCTGTGCAAAAACATGTCGGGAAAAGCTGCATTTTCCTGCTTTCTATGTGCCCAGCTGCTGGGAGACACACAGGAGGCAGGGACGTGGGGCAAGGTGAGCACCCTCCACTGCCCCCCCCCACACCTTTGCCAAGGAAGCGCGAGGCTGGGGGAAGGTCAAGACCCTTCACACCATTGCCTGCCAATGCAAGGAGTGCTGTGCCTTTAAGCCCCCCCCCCCCAATACCTCCAGGCCTCTGCACACTTCTGGAGGAGCCAAATAGTGAGTGGGGGACTCAAGGCATCTCCCCCTGCCCTGCTCACTTTCTGCTTGGGAGGCTGTGGTTGGTCATTTCCATGGAAACCATTAGTTGCTAGGCAACTGGAGCATCCCTTGCACGGAGCCCTCGCATCTAATTATCCCAGCGCAGTGGCTGAGAGGGAGGGAGGGAGGGAGGGGGGATGAGGTCTCCTGCCACAGAGGATCTACTGCCAAGACTTCAGACTCGTCTAATGCAGCAGCAGCAGCAGCCGCCGCTGCCATTTGTTCTGGCACACACACAAGCCTGCCCTTGTGAAGCGGGCTCTTGGGCTGTTGCTGCCACACTTTGGCCTCTGCTGGGCCTTGGAGCACAGAGGAGCTCTTTCCTCCCGGGAAGGGTCCATTCGAGAGCCTCGGGCACGGAGCAGGGAAGACGCCCTGTGTGGCTGCATCTCCCGTTCTAGAGCACAGGCACAGCTGCAGAAAACTCATCTCAACAGAGAACTGGCTCGCCACATCTCTGGCCTGGGAGAGGTCCTGAGGGGGCCTCTGATGGAGCCCCCCCCTCAGGGCACAGCATCTGTGGGAACAGGCTGGTGTGCACATGGGTGCCCAAGCATGGCAGCCTGCAGGACTGAACCGATTCATGTGCACTCCAAAACGGTTGCTGTGGCAGACACACAACAGCCAGCTCCACTTGGCTCCCTCTAGTGCCCATCTCAGAAGCAAGCCCCTAACGGGGGGGGGGGGCAGCCTTTGCAGCCAGGCTCTCCTGTTCCCTGCTACGGTTACTTTCTGGCTTTGCTATCACTACTGCAGACCAGCCCCTGCCTCTTTCCTACCCCTGGGCTGGCTGGTGCCTAAGCTCTGAAGACCTGGCAAACGTGGGCACCATGGAGGTCCCCCAGCATGGAGGTCAACCCTGAGCCACCTCCCCCTTCAGATCTCTCTCCCTGAAAACATCAATGGCACCTTCCAGACCCATATCTGCTTCTCAAGGAATTGTAAGGGGGCGGGGGGGGGGAGCACCTGCCTGGCATGCTGAAGGGCCCTGGTCCAACACCCAGAGACTGGGCAGTGGGTGACGGGAAAGAGACCCTGTGGAGCTGCTGCCAGGGCAAGGGGGTCTGTCCCTCGAGGACACATCTCCACATGCTTTTTCAGGAGAGTCAAGAGGGGGAAGGAGGTCTTCTCAGCTGCCTCTTGTTTTCCCAGCCAATTTCCTTGGGGAGCCAGAGAGAGGAGCATGGGACAGAAGGCGGATGGCCCCACTCCCCCCCCCAAAAAAACCCCTTTGGGTCACCATGTCAAACTTTAGGGACTCCCACCCCTTTCAGAGCCTCAGTGAAAGCCCCTCCCATGCACCCACCCCCACCCCACTTTGCTCCACAGGGGCCTGCCATTGTCCCTGGCCCGGGGACTGCAAGTGGTGCAAGATGCAGCAGCTCATGTTCTCACAAGGAGAACACCCCGGAGGGCCCATTTCAAGCCTGTCCTCAGACAGCTGCATTGGCTCCTCACTGAATTCTGGATCTGGTTCAAGGTTTGGTTCTACCCTTTAAGCCCTTCCGCCTGAGGGGCCACCTGGCTGACTCTCAGCCTGAGGCTCCGTGTGTGGAGGGTTTGGCTGGCAGGTGGGCGAGGGTGTGGATGGCTATTGAGAAGGGGTGTGGGGGGGAACCAAATGATGGCGTCCACCAGGAAGGCAGGCAAGGACAATAGGAGCATACATACTGGTATTGACCTTTCAGGCCATTCGTGGCCTGGCCCAGCATGGCTAGCTGACTATATCCCCTGAAGAGCGCTTCGCTCTGCCAGCGCAAATAGCCCGAGAGACAACCAGGGCCAGGGCCTTCCCAGCTCCCAGAAGAGCTGCAAGCCCTTAGGGAGGTTGCTCAGTTCTGAAGAGGGAGCTCTTCTACCCGGCATTAGGTTGGGGCCCATGAATGAAAGGTAGAACATCTTCAGGTTTTGCCCCCTCCTACCAGAGACCTCCCCTGGATTTGGGAGAAGCATCTTAAGGCAAGAGCCCATAAACTTTGGCATCATAATGGCATCTGAATTCTACTGTTTTAATGTTCATATGTTTTAAGCCATATTGCAAACTGCCTGGAGTGAGGAAGTCATACAATACAAACCCAGCTCTAAATACAGACATAAACACCTGTCCAGAGCTGCACTTGCTTGGGCAGAACCACTGGGGGGGGGGAGCCCTTGGCTCAAGGATTTCCTCACAAGCCTGTGCAAAGGGCCAGCAGATACCCTGAAGCAGGGGTAGTCAACCTGTGGTCCTCCAGATGTTCATGGACTACAATTCCCATGAGCCCCTGCTGGCATTCACTGCCAGGGGCTCATGAGAACTGTAGTCCATGAACATCTGGAGGACCACAGGCTGACTACCCTTGCCCTAAAGGGGTTTAAGCAATGGGCTGACAAGGTGGGCAGGCAGAGGCGGTGGCGGGGGGGGGGGGGGGCCCTCTGGTTAAGCAGACCTTCCTCCCCTCCCCCACCGGATAAGTCGATTTCTGTCCCCCTTTTCTTCCACTGAATCCTCTTGTTGCCATGGGGACAGGATTTTCACTAGTATCCTAAAGGCACTCTTTCCTTTTCTTTCCACTGGGAGGGGGGCTGTCACATCCCCTCCCTCCTGGCCGAGCCATCCGTCCTCTGTTCCCCTCCAGCGGAGCCAGCCCTGCGACCGGGACGGCCCAGCCTAACGCCCTTCCGAACGGCCGTCCAAGGCGCCCCCGTAAGCGCCCGACTTCAGCCCCACCTGCCCAGGGGCGGCAGAAAGCACACGCTCGGGCGCCCTTTTATTTGCGTCGCCGAGGTAGCCCTGCAGGAGGCGTCGGAGGCCGGCAGTTCCGCGGGTGGAGGACCGACGCGCCGCTCAAGCGCGCAGCTGCAGGCGCCCGCCGCCTCGCCTGCCTCTGCCGACGTCTCCGGGCCCGGCCCGCCTGCCAGGGAATCGCCCTGTTAGCATAAGAGTCCCGGCGGCGCCTGCCCCGCAAGGAAAGGCGGACCGCCGCGCCGCCCCGGAGACTTCAGCGCCGTCGAGCACCGCGAGGCTTGCTGCGGGCGGCCCCTCAGCAGCGCCGCCCTGCGCGCAGCAGCCGGTCTGCTAACCTCTCCCAAAGGCTCCGTAGCTCCGTAACCTCTCCCAAAGGCTCTTCTCGAGCTTCCCCCGGCGTGCGGTTCCGTGGCGCTGCCCGTGCGCCTTACCTTGCAGCGCTTGCCGTCCGCACCGGCCGGAAAGCGGCAAATCCCCCCTCCCCCCCCGCTTGAAGCGCGTTTGCCTCCCTGAAAGCTTCGTGACGGCGGAGGAGTAACATCCTCCGCAGCTCCGTCCTACCCACGCTCTTCGGCCGGCGGATGCCGTGTCCGGGCTGTGTCCCTTCCCGCCCGGCCGTTGACCACGGAGGGAGCATTTTGCAGCGGCTGGGCTGGGGCTGGGGCAGAAGGACGGCGGCTCGGAGGCCTGGGGACGACGGCTGGGGGAGCCAAAGCCTCTCCCGGGGGCCCACGCATACGGGCGTCCAGAGGCTGCCGACGAGAGTGTCCCCGACTCAGGGCCGCGCATGCCCGGCCGTCCCAGCCCGGGCCAGACTCCCCCCTCCCTGCAAGGCAGCGCTGTGCTCGGGGCCCCTCCGGCCCTCCCCGGCCCGCTCGCGGCGTGACTCGGTTGCTCGCGTCCCCCGCGGCTGGGATCCGGCCGTACAGCGCGCAGCACCCGGCTTCGGCGACGTTCCTCGGCGGGCGGCTGCGATCTGGCTGGCTGCTGGCTGGCTGGGCTGGCTGGCTGGCTGGCCGGGCGGGCGGAGCCTGCTGGTGCCTGCCTGGCCGCCCCCTCCCCACCAGATGCTGGTCCCCGACAGGCCGCTGGGAGGCCGCGGCGAAGCGGAACCCGGAGCCGGCGGGGGCGGGCTTTTATTTTGACACGGCGGCGGCGCCTGCCTGGAGCGGCGGCGGCGGCGAGTCTGGCGCGGAGCGGGGCGAGCGCGGCTCCTCTTCCCCAAATGAGCAGTGCGCGGCGGGCAGAGGCAGGCGGCGGCGGCGGGCGCTGCCCGTGGGCACCGGCTTCAGTGCGGGGCGAGGCCGGGCCGGGCCCAGTGGCAGCGCGAAGGGGCGGCGCCGGAGCCTCCGTCCGCGCGTCGGCCGCCTCCCCGTCCGCGCGGCCCGGCAAGTGAAAGCGAAAGAGCCGCCCGCCATGGGCCAGCCCCGCGGCGGCAGCGGCAGCGGCAGCGGGGGCGGCCTTCCCTGAGCAGGTAAGCGGGCGCAGGCCTCGACGGCCAGCGGGGCATTGTTCGTGGCCGCCTGCCAGGCAGCGCCTCTTGCCCGCGCCCTCCCTCCCGCCCGCCCGCCCGCCGTGGCTGTCAGGGCGGGCTGCCGCGTGGGCCTTGGCCGCGGCCGACGGGGAGCCGGCCGCCAGGTCTTCCTGCGCCGCGCCCGACGGCTGGGAGGCGCGCCGGTGTGCGCGGAGGTCTGTCGCTGCTCGGCCGGTCTGGCGGGCCCGGGGCGGAGGGCGTGCGGCGTCCTGTTGTCTCGCGGGATTGTGCGCATGGTGCCCGGACGAGGGCTCGAGCTCCGCGGAGGCCGAGGTGGCCGGACGGCCTTTGCCTGGGCCGGCTGCCGGCTCCCCTGCGCGGCCGCCTCTCCTTGTCTTGTGCAGCTGAGACCCTCCCAGGAAGGGCGGCCTGTTATTCCCGACTTCCTGCTGGTGTAAGGGGGCCAGATTGTCCCACTTTGGGAGGGACATCTGGGGGCACCTGGCAAATTGTACTTATGTTGAAATTAAAAAATATATATTACAATACTATTTTTGCATTCTATGAAAATTTTTGTTGCTCCATATGGACCAAATTTTTAATCAAGAACACCCCCCCCCCCCGGTCAATAGTGCCCTGCTTGACCAATGCTAAGATCTGGTCACCTTATGCTGGTGTTGCCCGTCGGGACAGAGCCCTGCTTCGCAGCAGAGGCCAGTGGATACCCCCTCGGTCTGGCCGGAGCTTTCTGTAGGGATCGCTGTGAAAAGGAGCGCGGTCCGGCATTTCCCCCAGTCCCCCAGGTGAGGCTGCGCCTCCCGTCAGGCGGCCCAGGTGACCCGCGTGCGAGCAGCGTGCTGGCGGGCTGAGCCGCTCTCGGGCTGGTCCTGTGGGGTAGAAGTGAGCTGAGGGTGAGTGCTTGGGGGCTCCTGGCCTTCCACTCCTCTCTCTGCAAGCTGTGTGTCGCCCAAGAGCAGCCTAAAGGAAAATAACTCTCACTTCCCTTTTCCTAGATTTTCCTTGCTTGGTCACCTAGGGTGCTTCTTCCTAGCTGTGGGTGATCAGGCTGCTGGCAGAGGCTAGCTTCCATTGGATAGTGCTTGCTCTGCCTTTCTGGCCTCTCAAATCCAGACTCAAATCCAGATTCCTTCTTTCATAGAAAATGGCCAGAGCCCAATAGCATCTTAAAGATGGTTTCTAGCTGTCTCTGAAGCAGTGAGCAGTGAGTCCCAGAAGCTCCTCCCCTGCCCCAAATTATGTCCGTCTTGAAGGGTCTCCTGGTCCCGGGCTCTCCTCTGCTGCTCCAGACAGACTCACATAGCCACCCTGTGGATCGACCACCTTCTTGGATGTTTTCTCTCACCTTCCCCATCTCGCTCAAGGCAGCAGGATCCTTGTGCTTATTCTGGAAAAAGGCCATCTTGGACATGTCCACTGGATTGCTACCTGAGCACTCAGCTCCAGGGTGCCTGGTGGGGACAGCTGGGCTTCCTGCATCCCCTTCTCACTGTCCCAGTGCAGCTCTTGGGGGCCGCTGGCTGGCTGTGCCTTTGGGCTTGGCCCACTGATGGGGCGGCCAGGGGCACCAGAAAAGGCTGAAGGACTGCTCCCAGCTGGATCCCCAACGCAGCACAGTCTGCCCCTGACAGTGGCCATCCCAGTCCTGCCTCCCTGATCCTTCTTTGCTTGGTCCTGGCCACCCCCTCTCCCCGCCTGGTCAGTCCCCCTCTTTCCCGCTGCCTGGGTTTTTCTAGCTGGGGCTTGGTGAATTTCCTGCCTCCCACCTCCTGGGGCCCTGTGGGGACTCTGGCATGGGGATCCGCTTGCTCCGGCAGGCAGAAGATCTCGCAGGCAGAACTGCAACCACTTCCAGAGGCTCCCTCAGGACCCTGGCCCAGTGGGCTTCCTGGGGCAGCTGTTCTCCAGCATGTTGGCTGAAGTTGGAGTGCCAGGGGAGCTCCCAGGGGCTGAGGAGGGCCTCGTGTGGGCCCACGGGCTGGGGTCCAGGCCCAGCTTCTCCCCCTTTGGAGCTCCTTGGGGTTCTCTGCCACATTATTGTTGTTGTTGTTGTTGTTGTTATCCTTTTATACCCCAGAGCCTCTTGTGGCGCAGAGTGGTAAGGCAGCAGACATGCAGTCTCAAAGCTCTGCCCATGAGGCTGGGAGTTCAACCCCAGCAGCCGGCTCAAGGTTGACTCCGCCTTCCATCCTTCCGAGGTCGGTAAAATGAGTACCCAGCTTGCTGGGGGGTAAACGGTCATGACTGGGGAAGGCACTGGCAAACCACCCCGTATTGAGTCTGCCATGAAAACGCTGGAGGGCGTCACCCCAAGGGTCAGGCATGACTCGGTGCTTGCACAGGGGATACCTTTACCTTTTATTTATATCCCGCCTCCCCCTGGAGGCTCGAGGTGGGTTACATAAAACAATCCCATTAAAACAATATCATAAAAGCATGAACCCACAACTAATCCTTAACAACATAGTTATAGCAGGCCAAGAGTGGTGGCAAGGTTCAGTAACTAACCCGATCTCTACCCCCACTGAAAGGGAAGTGGAGGGGAGCTGCTGACGTACGCGACCTCTGTTCCTGGCCTGCAAGGGCGGGCTGCGTTGCCTCTCCATCCCTGGCCATTTCTGCTTGCTTGGTCTCCATTTCTTGTCCTGTTTCCATCCTCCTCCTCAGGTTGCTGGGCTCGGGGCTCGCATGTGGGGAGGCGGGCTAGGCCACGTCCTCTGCCCCTTGGTCTTCTGTGGACCTTGACTGAACTGTCAGCTGACCACTTGGCAGTGTGGAGATGTGGGATTGGAGGTTGCTGAAATGGAAGAAGCTGGGGAAGCCCCATAGATCCATGGCAGGGCAGAGTTGGTCTGGTAAGGGGTTTTGCAAGCAGCAGCCCCCCCAGCATGGGCCTGTCTCTGCTGCAAATCCCTGGACACTTCCACCCACCCGAGATGGCCCTCCTGAGCTCTGTGGATCTAGGGTCTAACTTGAAGTTAGGCAGCCACGTGTGTGTGTTCACTGGAGCTGCAAGGGCGTGCAGCCAAGGTTTCAGACAGCTGGGCAGGCTGAGGCTGGCTTTGTCCCTGGAGCTTGTTCTTGCCCCGTCTCGAGTCCCCTGGGCAAGTTGTGTGGGGGAAAGCAGAGGACTAGTGACCTGAAAGTGCAGGGCTGGATTCCTTGAACTCCTTCCTAAGACTCTGGTGCCAGAGGACAGTTCTGTCCAAGGCCTCTGCTTGCTGTCGCCTTGACTCTTCCTTGGAGGTGGGAGGCCATTTCAGCTTGTGTGTGGCTGTGGAGCGGGGTGGCAGAGGCAAAGGCAGCAATGACCCTGCAAGGAGTTCTGAGAGGCAGTGAGGCTGTCCGGGCCGTGGACTGTGGCCATGTTGCCAAACGCAAGGTTTTCCGTGCTGTATGTTGCTTGTTTGCCTCCCAAGAAAGGTTTCTGCTCTCCTGGTCGACCAGACAACTTGAGGGCCCCAAGACTCCATTGGGTTACCAGCCCCGAGTTACAGCTATCAGTTGCCTTGGGAAGGTTGTCTTGGGGCACTATTCCTTGTCAGGGTCCCTCCCCCCAAGCCCCACCCTCCTCCGCCTTGACCACCATGGTTGCATTCCTCTTCTCTGGTCCTTGTGTGTGTGGGGGGGGGGTGGAGGCCTGGCTCTTCCCTCCTGGGACATGGTGGCCTCAGTCGGAACATCTTTCCATGGAGAGACAAGGCCCCTCTCAGGAGGCAGGCCGTGTCCAGCTGGGGCCACCGTAGAGATGGGGGGGGGGGACAACTGTTCCCTGTGGCCTGGGCTGAACTGCTCCCTGGCAAGGGACTTCCCTGGGTGGGCCGGGCTGCTTCTGGCCCAAGCAGGAGCCGCTACCTCGCGGGCTTCCACACTGCAGGGCCTTGTCAGGCTCCCAGCAGATCCAGGGGCGGGGGGGGGGGGGCTGCCTGGAGCGAGTCCTCTGCATGGCAAGAAAACTGCTGAGTAGCTGCTTTCCAGGTGGCTGCAGCCAGGCCAGCACGGCTGCCAGCAGCAACAGAGCTGGAATTTCCTCTGCCTGGTGCCAACCCACCAGGCTGGCCAGCGTCTGTGCGGAGGCCAGGCAGAGAGAGAGGGGGAGGGGACTCCTGGAACAGGGGCTGGAAGCAGAACCCGCCCCCCTTTCATTCGGCCTGGTTCCTATTTTCCGTCCCAGGCCTGAGCTGTTTTGCATTAGGAGAGCGTATCCCTCCCCCTCTGGCCCCCTCCTGCCCTGTTCCAGGGTTCCCCCTGCAGTTGCTAATGAACTGAGCCCCCCCCCCCAGCACTTGGAGAATTTTACAGCCTTTCTGGAGAGAGGAAATGCCAAGAGCGACTGCCTGCCCCCCCTTCACTCTTTTTTTAATAGAGGAGGGGGTCTTGGCTGTGAGACGAGAGGTGGGGTGGATCAGAGCATAGCTTTCCCCTCTGTCAAGAGTGGGCCCAGGGGCAGTTGCTCCTCGGCTGTTCTGTTGTGGAGGGGAGTGGTTGGTGGAGGCTGCTAAACTGCTCTGGCACTGGGGATGAACAGGCAAGGAAGAAGAGTTGGTTCTAGGATGCTGATTTTCTCTACCCGAAGGAGTCTCAAAGTGGCTTCCAACCACCTTCCCTTTCCTCTCCCCACAACAGACACCCTGTGAGGGAGGGGAGGCTGAGAGAGCCCTGAGATTAATGAAGCAGAAGGAGTCTCTACCCGAAGGAGTCTCAAAGCAGCTCACAATCCCCTTTCCTTTCCTCTCCCCACAACAGATACCCTGTGAGGTGGGTGAGGCTGAGAGAGCCCTGATATCACTGCTTGGTCAGAACAGTTTTAATCAGCGCCCTGGCGAGCCCAAGGTCACCCAGCTGGCTGCAGGTGGGGGAGTGCAGACTGGAGCCCAGTTTGCCAGATTACAAGTCCACAGTCCTAGCCACAACACCAAGCTGGCTCCACTACACCAAGGCTTCCTTGCATCCTATTGGGGCCAGTCCCAGCAGCTGCCTGCCCAGCCAGTGTTGCCCAGTTCCTTTTCAGCAAGCCAGGTGTCAGCCGTGGGGAGTGTTGTAGGATGGATCAAATGGCAAAGCTCCAGGCTAGTTGGCTTCCCCACCCTCCTGCATAGGATAATCCTCTGGGAGGGAAGGGTGATTCCCACCCAGGAACTAGGAGCATAGGGTGTCCCTCCAATCAAAGAAGCTGATCTGGTGGGTGCATGAGACGGGGGCCTTTTTGGCAGCTAGCCCATGGTTGACGGATTGCACCCAAAGTGTAAATGGTTCATCATCTTCTTGGAGAGGAGTGACGAGTGAAGTGCCTCAGGGGTCTGTCCTGGGCCTGCGGGTATGAATCTGCTGATGGTCCCGGGCCCCTGGGACATTCGCCTGGCCTTGACCAGGGCCAGGGCTTTTTCAGCCCTGGCCCCAGCCTGGTAGAATGAGCTCCTGGAAGAGCTGAGGGCCCTGCCGGAGTTATCTGTTTTCTGCAGGGCCTGTAAGACGGAGCTCTTCCGCCAGGCATATGGTTGGGGCCACCTTGAGGTCCCGGATCTACCATCAGGAATCCCCTAGAGCTGGTGTGATCAGGATCCTCGCACCTAAGGAAAGAGCTCTGGACTACTACCTGGGCAGGTGGGGGGAGGAGACTGGGAGTTCACTCCAACAAATAGCCGTCTTTTAATGTGTTGGGGAATTTAAGGGTTCTGTGTTTTTACTATTTTATTGTAAATCGCTGTGAATTTTTGAGAGTAATGGTATATAAATCAAAGAATAAATAAACATTTGTTTGTTTGTTTGTTTGTTTATATTTATATACCGCCCTCCCCCGAAGGCTCAGGGCGGTTTACAGGGAACAGGACACAGGTACAGATAACATAAGGAAACACATGTGACAACAGCAATAACAATACAGCAATAATAACTCCAACATGATAACAGCAGTAATAATAAGATAGAAGTGCAAAGGAGCCTCAGCTCAACTCTTACTGGGACCCAGTGCGTTAGGCAGATTAGTGGCGGTCATAATATGAGGGGGGGGGGGCTGAGGGCCAATTGGAAGCGTTGGTCCAGGTCGACCTCAACCAAATGCCTGGGGGAGGAGCTCCCTTTTGCAGGCCCTGCGGAACATATTTATAAATGATTTGGATGAAGGAATAGAGGGGTACTTATTAATTTAACAGATGACACTAAACTGGGAGGGGCAGCAAACACATCAGAAGTCAAAATCAGGATAGAGGATGATCTTGATAGGCTGGAAAACTGGGCTAATATGAATTAAATTAAATTTCAATAGTGATAAATATAAAGTTCTTCATTTAGGTAGGAAGAGACATATGCATCTCTATAGAATGGGTGAGACTTGTCTTGGCAGTAGTACATGTGAAAAGCATCTGGGGGTCTTAGTAGACCAGACACTGAACGTGAGTCAGCAGTAGGACTCGGTGGCTAAAAAGGCAAACGGGATTTTGTCTGCATTAAAAGAAGTATCATGTCCAGATTACGTGAGGTGATGCATTTTACTGTGCTCTGGTTAGACCTAACTTGGAGTAGTGTGTTCAGTTTTGGGCACAACAACTGAAGAAAGACATAGACAAACTGGAGCGTGTCCAGAGAAGGGCAACAAAGATGGTGAGGAGTTTGGAGAACAAGTCGTATGAGGAAAGGTTGAAGGAGCTTAGCCTGGAGAGAAGACGCCTAAGAGGTGATATAATAACCATCTTCAAATACTTGATGGGCCATCATATAGAACAGTGGTCCCCAGCCTTTTTATCACTGGGGACCAGTCAACGCTTGACAATTTTACTGAGGCCCGGGGGGGGGGTAGTCTTTTGCTGAGGGACACCGCCGCTGCCTGAGCCCCTGCTCCATTTGCTTTCCCGCTGGCGTCCCTGACTTTCGGCCGCCCGCTGAGGGACGCTGCCAGCAGCAGCTGTGCAGTGCCACGCCAAGGGGGAGCCCCAGCCATGGCGGCCGCTGGAGAGCACCAAAGGTGAGCCGGTGGCAGAGTGGCAGGGCAGCCCCCGAGGCAGCAGCTGGGGAGGAGGATGAGCAGGAGCCGCGGCCCGGTACCAACTGATCCATGGCATGGTCCCGGTCTCTGGGCCGGGGGTTGGGGACCGCTGATATAGAAGATGTAGCAGAGTTGTTTTCTGTTGCCCCAGAGGGGTGGATTAGAACCAGTGGGTTAAAATTAATTCAAAAGAATTTTCAGCTAAACATCCGGAAGAAGTTCCTGACAGAGCGGTTCCTCAGTGGAGCAGGCTTCCTCGGGAGCTGGTGGGTTCTCCTTCTGTGGAAATTTTTAAGCAGAGGCTAGAGAGTTACTTAACAGAAATGCTGATTTTATGACCTTAGCCAGAATGTAAGTGGCTGGGCAGGAAGGGATGTGCCATTGTTTGTCTCTTGTGGACCTTGTCTCTTGAAACCAAGTTTGGTATAGTGGTTAGGAGTGCGGACTTCTAATCTGGCGAGCCAGGTTCGATTCTGCACTCCCCCCACATGAAACCAGCTGGGTGACCTTGGGCTCACCACGGCACAAAAGTGTTCTGACCAAGTAGTGATATCAAGGCTCTCTCAGCCTCACCAACCTCACAGGGTGTCTGTTGTGGGGAGAGGAAAGGGAAGGCGACTGTAAGCCACTTTGAGACTTTTTCGGGTAGGGAAAAGTGGCATATAAGAACCAACTCTTCTTCTTCAGTGATATCAGGGCTCTCTCTTCTTCCTCTTCCTCTTCCTCTTCCTCCTCCTCCTCCTCTTCCTCTTCCTCCTCCTTGTATAGCCAGGGAATTACTGATTGCTACTGTGAGATGGTAGGTGAATTTTCTCTAGGCCAGGCTGGATTCTGGAGATTTTTGATGGGGGGAGAATTGCTTGGGCTGTCACTGTGGGTAGGGAGGTAGCTGTGAGTTCCTGCATTGTACAGGGGATTGGACTAGAGCAGGGGTAGTCAACCTGTGGTCCTCCAGATGTCCATGGACTACAATTCCCATGAGCCCCATGGACATCTGGAGGACCACAGGTTGACTACCCCTGGACTAGAGGTCCCTAGAGGTCCCTTCCAACTCTGTAATTCTATGGTTCTGTGAATGACACTTCCTCGAGAAAACTCCCTAAAAATCCACTCTGGAGATGCCCTCCCCTCCTTCAACCCAGATGGATGTTTCGTGGCACTAGCAGACCTCTGGTCGGTTGCAGAAGATTTGGTCTTGGGTGCAAAGCGCTCCAGAGGGCTCAAGCAAGTGAGCCAGGCACAGTCCCGCTGTAGGGTGTGGTTCGGAGTGGCTTGAGAGGAGTTCCAGCTACAGCGGCCTCAGGCGAGCAAGCGGGACTCTCCTTTCGCCCTCTTGTCAGTGGGGTGGGTGCCCCCATCTGCCCTTCCCCAGAAATGACACAAGCTCCCTGGGCTTTATTTTGGTGGGTGGCACACCTTTCTTCCCAGCCCAGGGCAGGGTGTGGAGAGGAGGGCGGCTCAGGGAGTTCTGCAGGCATTCCCTGGGGGAGAGGGGAGAAGACCCCTCCCAATTGGCGGCTCCTCCTGGCCAGCTGTGGAGCACTGGGGGCGGGGGGAGCAGTGCCCCAGCCACTTGCAGAGGTCTTCAGAGCACTTCAGAGAGTTGGTGGGGGCTCTCAGCAGTTCTGCGCCCTGTGCTCAGCTCTGCCCTTCTGTCAGGGTGTTGATTTGATTGGTAGCTGAGCCAGCCCTGCAGTGGAGGACAGAGCAGGAGGTGGACATGGCAGGGCTTTTGTTAGGTATGAGGAGCAGTGGGGAGCACCAAAGTTGCCCCCCACCCTGGCCACTGAAAGCCCTCTTTGGTCTCCCCAGGAGTGGCCTGGACACTTTCCGCTTGATGTCTGCAGCATGAAGGCTTAAGAAGAGAGGATGGGCCTGGCCAGCGGGGTGCAAACTTGAAGGGCTTGCAGGGAACAGGCTGCCCATGCTGTGGTGTGCGTGTGTGTGTGTGTGAGCCCCAAGGGCATTGAGGGACCCGAGGGGTGTGGGAGGAACGAGTAGGCCTGGGGCTTTTCTGCTGGCTGAGAGACTCCACAGAAGCTTCGCCCTCCATGGTACCTCTGCCTGCTGGAGGCTCTCTAGATAGAAGACCCTGTGAGAGCAAGGCCTGACCTCCACCCTTATCACCTTGGCTAGGAAGGTGTGTTTCCTTCGTAAGTCATCTGCCCAGGAGCCAAATGGATTTTGGGCTGCCCTCTTCTCCCTGGAACCCGGTGCTCACATGGGCTCCTTTCCTGTGGTAGCCTGAGAAGGAGGCGCCTGGTGGCACTGCAGCATGACCCTCCCTGAGCAGACGGAAGGGACCACATGCAAGAAGCAGCACTTGTGTGTGAGTGTGCATGTGCGCGCACAAGCACGGCAGGAGGGAGATCCTGGGAGGCTGCTGAGGGACTCGCAGGAGCGTCTTCGTTGCCTGCGGCTTTTGCAGGCTGGAGAGGACAGAGGGCAAGAAGGCACATGCAGGCAGCCTGGCTGGGAAACACACCCGTGTGGCAAAAGCCAGAGGAACGTCCTGTGTGTGCAGCTCTTGGGGGCAGAGGGATCGTGGAGGTGAAAGGCCATCTTGGCCCCCTTCAGACATGTGAAAGTCGGTCAAGAGGCGAGCCGGGAGCTGTTCCTGAGGACCGCAGAGTAGAGGGGGGCTTGCAGTGTTGGGTGGGAAGATTGCAGACGATATTAAGGAAAGGTGACCCCCCCCCCCACTGGCAGTCAGCAAGCAGCAGCAGGGATACACTAGGCTGGTCCTACCTTGAGTATGGGGGGGTGGGTGGGCGGCAGCTCTCTAGCTCTAGTTTTCTGTGGGTCTGTCCATTGCTCTGCTTGTGCAGTGGGTGGCCGTGGGGTACCTCGTAGCTGCCCCCTCTCCAAAGTGCTCCTGCTGCCTGGCCTCCAGCCCAGGTCCCCTCTGCCTCTGCTTCCATCTCCTCTGGCAGCCCAGGGCAGGATGGAATTGGGCTGTCCTGGGACGGCCTTGGTGTTTTTGGTGAAGTGAGGGATGCCCCATCTGACTGTCCCTGAGGGACCTGGCTGCGCCCAGCTCAGGAAGAAGGCTGGAGCTGCTGGACCCATGCCGAGGAAGGGGCAGGATGAGATCGCAGGCTGCCTGGCTCTCACCAACTGCTGCTGGGGCTGAAGGCCTCTGCCACAGCCTCTGGCTTTTAGCTCTGCGCTGCCCTCCCTCCCTGCTGCATCTAAGGCCCTCTGGAGCTGGTGGTGGCAGGCATGTTTGCAGTGCACAGCCCACCTCTGCCAGCTGGTCCATGGACCGCCCAGTCTCGGGGGGGGGGGGAGATTCTCTGCCAGGGCAAAGTGGAGATTTCGAGCACTTCCTGCGAGGGGTTAACAGCCACAGCCTACTGTGTGCAGCAGCGGGAGAGGTGGTAGCAGTTTGCTCCAATTGGCATATTTCCCAGAGTGCTTTGGAAAAGCACTGACATTTGACCTCTGGTACAAACTCAGCCCAGCACATGGGAGTCAGAAATTGCTCTTAGACCTCCTGGCTCCAGCTGGAGCGAGACATGCAAAGCAGGCATGTTCTTGCTCCACGGGGATGCTCCCTTCTCCACTGGCAGTTTTGCTGAGCCATGGTCAATGCATGGCCTGGGGAGCAGGGGGGAGACCACCTGCCCTGCCACAGGGAATTAGCCAGCGCTTAGGGGAGGGAGGCGCATGCTTGGCGGGGGGGGGGGGGGCTTCCTGCCAGCTTTCCCACACAGGGCTGGGGGCTGAGCCAAAGGCTGGCCAGCTGGCTTGGACATGGGCTACTGTGCTCCCAGGGCCTGCAGGGGCTGGCACCTCATGAACTGCCTGCGCTGTCCAGGGTGGGGACCGGGCAGGCACTTTGGCAGCAGAGTGGGAAGCCCTTTGTGCCCCCCAGGAGGGTGCTTGGCCCATTCCCCAGCATGGCATGTCCTGCTGTCTGGGATGTGGGCCCATCTCCCAGCATCTGCTGCAGGGAGCCACCTTCTCTCGGCTGGGGAGCGGGATCTGTCCAGCAGGGGACCCTCGGGAGCGCTGCTGCTTCAGCCTGCGGTGCCACTTGGGCCAGGGGGTGCTGCTTCCCTCTGGACCGGGGACCTGTTCTCAGCATCCAGGGCTGGGACACCGGCAACCCCTGTGCCTCAGCCCCTCCCATCAGCTGCCAGTGGGCATCTTGCCGGGTTAGGAGGGAAGATGGAGACAGTCCTTTCCCCGTGTGTGTTGGTGTTATGACTCTTTTCTTGATAGGTTTTGGGAAGGGCATGACTCCTCGTGTGTGGGAGGTTGTAACTAGGGATCCCAAATGTCTTTTGGGACTGGACCCACCTCTATCCTGGCTGCTGTTCCGACTACCTTTGTGGCCTGGGCCTCCCTAGAGAGGGAGATATCCAGAATCACTCCCAGATTCCTGGCTGAAGACAAGATGTTGTACCCCAGCCAGGCTGGGTAGGTGCGCTTCCTGGTCTGCCTTCTTTTTGACCAGCCACAGGTGGCCCCATTGCCTTCTGGGTACAGAGGCTGTGCCCGCTGCAACTGGGGAGGGGCAGGTGGGATTTGGTGTTCCTTTTCCATGGGAGGTAAAACAACGAGCAACAGATTCTGATGCCAATAGAGATGTGGCCCCAAAACATCCTGGGGAAAGTTGGGGTGTGCGGGAGCCCCTGAGGACTATTTTCAGTTTTTCCTCCAGGGAAAAGGGAGATTTAGAGGAGCTCTGTAAACATTGCTTTGAACATGCTCTTGGCATCCACGGCATGTGGTTTAAGACCAGTCTTGCCCCCTCAAAACATAACACCATTCCAGTGGCTCAGGAGCCACAGGGGCTCGCTTGAGGGCTGCTGTCCAATGCGGCACCTGCTCCTTGCATTGGGAGGTGGCTCCCATCTTGAAACAGGTGCTGCCAAAGGGACAGGTGAACCGCCAGACTCCCTGAGGTGCAGGCCTCATCCCAGGGACAGGGGTAAAAATGGCCCTTTTGGTTGATGGCAAGGGTGAAAGAAGGTCTCTGAAAATGCCACAGGCAGGATCTGATGAATGTTTTCATGTAAGATAGTCTGCATCATTAGACAGTGACAAGCAAGTACTCAAGGAGACTGGCGTTGGGGAGGGATCTCATTTTCCTGTCTCCCCCTTTCCTCTTCCCCACCCCTGACAGCTCTCTTTCACTGCTTCCTTTTTTCTTCCTACCACCAACCAGCCTACGTGTTGTCTGTTCACCTCTTGTCAGCTTTCCCTCCTCCCTCCCCCTGGGAAAAGTCAGGCTCAGTGGTACAGTGGTGGCCAGCACCAGGACTGACCCTGGCAAGTCCTCGTGATAAGGCGATGACCCCTTTATAGCACTGTTTTGGGCTTCAAGCCCCCCATGCTCTCTGCCATGGCTTTGCTTTACAGAGAACAAGGCTTGAAGGTCTCAGCAATATTGTTGTAGTTGCTTAGCAACCTTAAAAATGACCATGAGAGTTGGGTGTGTGGGTGGGTCTTAAAGCTACAGGCATTGTTTCTGTTATTTTGGAGAGTATTAACTCCTCATTTTTAAAGATTTCACGTTTTCCTGAAAACTAGGGAATTTGTTCAGGTTTGTAGAGAAATCCAGCCACCTGTCCTTAGCTCCATTTTGTAGGTCTGTTAATCCACAATCTGTGGCCCAGCTCAGAATAAGATGATAATATACTGTAGGCATATGCACTGTATTGTTAAAGATATGTTTATTGTTTACATGTGACTAATTTTGTTGAAAATGCAGAGGTGGAAGAAGAACAGTTGGTTCTTATATGCCGCTTTTTTCTACCCAAAGGAGTCTCAGTGTTGTGGTGGGCCCAAGGTCACCCAGCTGGCTGTATGTGGGGGAGTGCAGAATTGGAAAACATGATGGGGTTGTCACAAGTCAACTGCAGCTTGACAGAACTTTCCACACAGAGCTCACCAATGTGTATGGTAATACTCTATTATTTTCAGTATCATAGAGTTTAGCGCCATAGTCGGATGTCCCGCTAGCTCTGTTATGGCCAGCATGGAGTTAAGGTTCTTTCAAAGTCTCAGCCCCACCTGCCGCACAGGTACCTGTGGTGGGGAGAGGAAGGGAAGGCAATTGGAAGCCGCTTGGAGGCAGGGTATAAAAACCAACTATTTTTTCCAATGGTGTGCAGGCTGCCCAGTTCCCCTTATGCTTGTGCTCTGGAGACTTACTTAAAACACCTGAGAAACAAGTAAATCATGACAGTAGATCTCTACAGTGCTATCCAGGAATTTCCAAGTTTAGGAGGGTGTTTTTTTGTTTTTGTTTTTTTTACAAAAAGCCCTGCAGAGAAGCAAATGGGACTACAGAGTGCTGAGGTGGGGAAGATGCAGGGGAATTACTGCGTGGTTATTACATGGCTGCTGCCAGCTCCTCTGCGTGGCCCATTAATGGCTCACAATTCACAGCTGCAGGGGAGCGGGGCAAGAATGGGTGACATGAGAGCCAGTTTGGTGTAGTGGTTAGGAGTGCGGACTTGTAATCTGGCATGCCAGGTTCGATTCTGCGCTCCCCCACATGCAACCAGCTGGGTGACCTTGGGCTCGCCACAGCACTGATAAAACTGTTCTGACCGGGCAGTGATATCAGTGCTCTCTCAGCCTCACCCACCCCACAGGGTGTCTGTTGTGGGGGGAGGAATGGGAAGGCGACTGTAAGCCGCTTTGAGCCTCCTTCGGGTAGGGAAAAGCGGCATATAAGAACCAACTCTTCTTCTTCTTCTGACATCTCTGTGGCTGAGTGAGGTTTCATTTGGCTCTTCCACACAGATGGCCCGCTAGCGTTTGGGTTCTGTTCCGTTCAGTGAGTCCTCTGGGCCTCAAAGAGCTCCTGTTCTTATGGGAGGAGGGGCTGTGACTTGCTGGTAGAGCCTCTGCTTGGCATGCCAAAGGTCCCCAGTTCAATCCTTGGCATCTCGAGTTAAAAGGATCAGGTAGGAAGTGACGTAAAAGATCCTTTTCTGCCTGAAACCCCGGAGAGCCAAATACGGTTAAATACTGACCTGATGGCTGGGCCGAGAGGGGCAGTCCTACAAGTCAAATTATAAACAAACAATCAAATCAATCAATCAATAAATGGGACTGGGGGGGGGGGTCTGATTCTGTATAAAGTGGCTTCCTATATGATCATGTCCAAGGACAGAGGCCTGGCTGGCGCATCAGTAGCCCATGAATCCTTTGTGGTTTTCTTCCTTTGCCACAAATCTTACGTCCAAAATTGGTTACTAGAGCCTTAGAAGTAAAAGAAATAGAGCTGGTCTGTATACCCCACTTTTCACTACTTGAAGGAGACTCAAAGCGGCTTCCAGTCGCCTTCCCTTCCTCTCCCCACAGCAGTCACTCTGAGAGATGTGGGGCTGAGAGAGCTCTGAGAGAACTGGCCCCAGGTCGCCCATCTGGCTGCATGTGCAGGAGGAGTGGGGAATCAAGCTTTTTTTCTGATGCACATGAGAACCCTGGAAAAAAACCTAATTGATATACAATCATGAACAATGGATCTTCATATATTGGTTAGTTTCGGTTTAATTTCCGTGAAAGAACACTTGCAGAATTTTATGGTTGGGGTCACCACAACATGTGAGGTTTGATGGCTTCAGGCGGCTCTCTCTTCCTGAAGTGGACAAGTTGCTGAGCTCGGTCAGGCGACCACCTGCCCCCTTGATCCCAGCCCTTCCTGGCTCCTCAAGGGAGGTGGCCAGGGGATAGGAGGCCAGCTCAGAGACATCATCTCCTCCCTAAGTTCGGGGGAGTTTCCTGAGCGGCTAAAGGGGGCAGTGGTTCGCCCTCTCCTAAAAAAATCAACGCTGGACCCGCAGGACCCTGCCAGCTACCGCCCAGTATCGCATCTGGCGTTCCTGGGCAAGGTGGTGGAGAGGGCTGCGGCTGACCAGCTCTCGGCATTCTTGGAGGAAACTTCGGCACTCGATTCATATTAGTCGGGCTTCCGTCCTGGCCATGGGGTGGAGACGGTGTTGGTCGCCCTTTTGGATGATCTCCATCGCCAGCTGGACAGAGGTGGGTCGGCCGTGTTGGCCCTTTTGGACCTATCAGCAGCCTTTGACATCATGGATCACGACCTTCTGATCCATCGCCTCACCGGCACGGGGATACGGAGCACAGCCTTGCGCTGGATACGCTCCTTTCTCCAGAACCGGACCCAGAGGGTTGCGGTGGGGGAAGAGTTCTTGCGTCAGGTTAAAGGGGATGAGCGAGAGGGTTGAGAGTGTCCTGCACAGTGCAGGGGGTTGGACTAGATGACCCAGGAGGTCCCTTCCAACTCTAGGATTCCATGAAGCCTCCTCAAGGCTTTAGGCTGGGTTTGAAACTAGGAACCGACCCCATGCCTCTCCGCCTGCAAATCTTTCATGTGCTTCAGTTCTCCCTCTGCAAAGCAAGCACCCAGGGGGAAGGATGCTGCTCGTTAATCTCCCCGAAGGGACGTGCTCACGGGCTGCATCATCCCAGACAAAGGGCCCAGCAGGGAATCTGCAGCAGCCAGCAGAGCAGGGGTGGGGTGGGGAGGGGGGCGTGTCACTGTGGAGAGGTCCCGTGGCTGCTCTTGATGCGTCCTGGGGATGCTAAGAGTGGGGATACCGTAGGACTCCAAAGAGAACACCCATCCCCCATGTCTTGGCCTGCTGTGGCAGCTAATGCCAGAGGCCCTGTCCTGGCATCTGTGAGGGCAGGACAGTTGCAGAACTCCCTGTCCTGCCCCCGGGATACAGTCTGGGCTGTTGGAAGTTTCCCAGAGGAGGGCGGGGCGGGGCGGGGCCGGGGCCGGGTCCGGGTCCGGGTCCGTGGACCGCCCTGTGGCTCCTTGGTGTTCTTCTGGAGATCTGCTTCTTCATAGCCAGGGCTGAGGAAAGGGGGCTCTGGCTATGGGGCATGGCAGGGGTGTGAGTTGCAGGTGCCACGCAGCCTGGGCACATGGGCCTCCCTCCTTGCCCCCTTGATTGTGCAGGAGAGGCAGACTTTGCAGCAGGTAGCCCCTTGTTCCCCTCCCCCCTAGCTTAGGTTAGACAGACGGGAAACAAACCTCTCCTAGTGTGGAACGAGGGGTATAAATATCCCAGGAGTGATGTGATCTTTCCAGCTGCTATTAATAGGCCCCCCGAGACTCTGGCAGGCCGTGTGGTGACTGACACTTAAAGGGGCCATGCCCCCCTTCCCTTCTTCCCTGCCAGGCTGCCGGGCAAGACAGCCCCCTGCTTGGCAATGTGCCATCTTCAAGGAGTGGGCCAGAGCCAGCCCAGCCAGGCGCAGGAGGGGGGGCACGGTGTCGGCAGCCCTGGCACAGCAGCCCCATCTCCCACTCCGCTTGGTTGTGTGTCTCCCAGGCCTCCAAGGGTTGTGGAGCTGGGCCCTCCTGGGCACAGGGACTGGAGTGCTGAGCATGCAGAAGGCTGCTCTGCTAGCCCTTCTCCCCCACCCACCCACCCACTGAACTCTCTCAGTAGGATAGTCCAGTTTTTCCCCAGACCCAGTTCTGGGGCAGCCTCATCTCTTTGCCACGAGGCACTGCTGGATTGAGGGTTCAGGCATCTGTCTGATATGGGGATGGTGGCCCTGCCCCCCCCCCAGCCCATTGGGGGAGAGCAGGAAGCCTCTTGGCTCCCCAGAGTGGCTGTCAGCCGCTGCTGCAGGGATCCCGCAAGGCAGCTGGACAGGCGTTGTGCTCCTTGAGGGGGACACTGCCAGGGAGCCAAGACAGGGGGGGGCTTCCTGTTTGAGGGCCAGTGCAGGCCCGGCTGTCCCCTTTCACTGGTGCAGTGACCCTAGGCCACGGGTAGTCAACCTGTGGTCCTCCTGATGTCCATGGACTACAATTCCCATGAGCCCCTGCCAGCAAACGCCCTAGGCGACCTCAGCCAAGGTGCAGGGCCCTTCCTTCCCCAGCACCCTCTGCCTTGCCGGGAGCAGAGCTGGGCTGCCGCCTCCTCCTCTTCTGTGGGTGGGTGGGTGGGTGGGTGGGTGTGGGCGGGCAGAGTGGTCCTGGGCAAGGCAGTCGGGCTGAGGGAGGCAGAAAAGGGATCTAGGGGTGACTGAAATAAATGCTGTGTTTGGATCATCTGGTGCTCTTGATGTACTTACCTTTTGACCAAAGTAACTCTTATGAAGGAACATGGGCGGTGGGCGTTTTATATCGGTCCCTCCAGTGTAGCATTCGCTGGTTATAACTGGGGGGGGGGAGGGGGGTCTGCCACAGGCTGGCCAGGGTCACCGGGCAATTTTGGCAGTGCTTCTTTGGCTGATGCCATTGGTTTGTTTGAAAGTTTTGTGTTCTGCTTTTCTGCCCAAAAGTTTCTTTTGAATGTCTTGGGGGGGGGTGGTAGCTCAGTCGGAAACCGTTTCCTGTACTTCCCTCTCTCCTCCCTCCCTTCCTGTAGGGCAGCTGCTGGCATTTCATCGCAGTAGGGCAATCCTGCAAGGTGGCACCCTGGCTTCCTATGTGCCCAGCCCTCCCACCCAAGAAGTCCTTCCGACAGGCTTGCTAGGTGCCTGGCCCCCAGCCCCCAAGGAAAGGCCCCCCATGCCTGCTCCTCCAAGGGCCTGTCCTTGGCCTTCCTCTTGGGCATCCAGGCCCTTTCACCACGTCCAGCTACGTGGCATAGACCAAGAGGGAGTGTCTGGGCAGAGGGGGTGGCTGGATAAGCTTGGCTCCCCCATGAGCCCCCCTCTGTGGGGACATGGTCCAGCCAGCCATTTCTCAGGGTGCTGCAGGGGCACCTCTGGTGTGCTTGGGCTCACCCACCCTGCTGCATATCATGCAGGGTTGATCTGTGCCCTAGCTTGGCTGCAGCCTTCTAGGTGACCTCAGAAATACCCACACTCTTCACTCTTTGGAGCGGCGCTCCAGATGTCATGCCCCCACCCCTGAGCATTCCTGGCCTGCGCTGATTTTACTGTTGCAAGAGCCTTGCAGAGCCAGTGGCTTTGGGCTGACGGGAGGGGGGGGGGAGGTGGCTACGCAGCCTGCCCCTGTTGCTTCTGGACAGGCTGACCCCCATTTCTCTTTTCTCCCCCCTGCAACAGAAAGACACCACAGAGATTTGGAGCTTCCTCCAGCCTTAGCCAATCAAATGCACCCGGACAGTAAACTGACCAATCATGGCAAGACAGGTACCAGCAGTGCCCAGCTGCAGTCGCACAATGTGAACCAAGGCCCCACCTGCAACCTGGGCGCGAAGGGCGTGGGGGCAGGGAGCCATGGCGGCAAAGTGGGCCAGCCCCCTCCCAGCAACTCGGGACTGAAGCCCACCCAAGCTCCTCTGCCCGTCTTTGGGGCCTTGAAGGGCAAAGTGAAGCGGGAGAGGAGTGTTTCCGTGGACTCAGGAGAGCGGCGGGAAGCTCGGGCGGCCTCACTGGACAAGGAGCTGAAAGGTGAGGAGGCTCCTTTGGGTGGCCCACTGTGGGGGTGGAGAGAAGAGGGCATCCTGCCTGGCAAGGGGCTTCAGGCTCTTCCTCCCTGTGCAGGGGAAGTGGCTCCCCGGAGCAAGCGGCGCTGCGTGCTGGAGAGGAAGCAGCCCTACAGCGGGGACGAGTGGTGCTCTGGCGCAGACAGTGAGGAGGATGAGAAGACCCTCGGCAACTCCCAGAGTGAGTCCAGCTTGACCCCGGCCTTGCAGGGCCCCTGAGGCTGTGGGGGTATTGCAGAAGCCCTTTGAAGCGGCAAGAAAGAGGTCCTGGGGACTCTCTCACCCGAGGCCCAGAGTCTTCCACCTCTGAGAGCTTTCCTGTGCAGCTGCCAAGTCACCAAACCAATTTGTGGGTTTACACAGCATGAAAAGATAGCAAAGGTCCAGGCAAGGAAGAACTGGATTTCAATCGTGATAAATATAAAGTTCTTCTTTTAGGTAGGAAAAATCATATACATCACTATAGGATGGGTGAGACCTGTCTTGACAGTATTGTGTGTGAAAAGGGTGTGTGTGGGGGGGTGTCTTAGTAGACCAGACACTGAATATGACTCAGCAGTGACTCAGTGGCTAAAAAGGCAAATGGAATTTGGGGCTCTATCAAAAGAAATATAGTGTCCAGATCACGTGAGATGATGGAACCACTTTACTTTGCTCACTTAGAATACTCTATTCAGTTTTGGGCACTACTATTGAATAGGAATGAGAATGAGCCTCTTGTGGCGCAGAGTGGTAAGCAGCAGAAATGCTGTCTGAAGCTGTCTGTCCATGAGTTTGGGAGTTCGATCCCAGCAGCCGGCTCAAGGTCGACTCAGCCTTCCATCCTTCCGAGGTCGGTAAAATGAGTACCCAGCTTGCTGCTGGGGGGTAAACGGTAATGACTGGGGAAGGCACTGGCAAACCACCCCGTATTGAGTCTGCCAGGAAAACGCTGGAGGGCGTCACCCCAAGGGTCAGACATGACTCGGTGCTTGCCGAGAGGATACTTTTACCTTTATTGAATAGGGATGTAGAGAAATTGGAGCAGGTCCAGAGGAGGGCAACAAAGATGGTGAGGGGTGTGAAAAGGTTTTTATTTTATTCTATTTTTATTTATTACATTTGTATACTGCCCTCCCCTAAGGCTCAGGATGGCTCACATAGAACTTAGAGATCCACTGAACTCAATACATTTATGTCACTAAATGTAAAAGCAACAATGGTAATAATCATAACAATGAGAAAGATAACAGCTTTAGGTTCAGTACATGGATTTCTAGGAGGGAAGTTCAGCGGTAAAAAAGGCAAATGCCATTTTGGACTGTATCAACAGGGCCATCACATCAAAATCGCAAGCTGTCATAGTCGTACTCAGACCACACCTGGAGTACTGTGTGCAGTTCTAGAGGTCTCACTTCAAGAAGGATGTAGATAACATTGAAAGGGTACAGAGGAGAGCGATGAGGATGATCTGGGGCCAAGGGACCAATCCCTATGAAGATAGGTTGAGGGACTTGGGAACGTTCAGCCTGGAGAAAAGGAGGTTGAGAGGGGACATGATAGCCCTCTTTAAGTATTTGAAAGGGTGTCACTTGGAGGAGGGCAGGATGCTGTTCCCATTGGCTGCAGAGGAAAGGACACGCAGTAATGGGTTTAAACTACAAGTACAACGATATAGGCTAGATATCAGGAAAAAAAATTTCAGAGTAGTTCAGCAGTGGAATAGGCTGCCTAAGGAGGTGGTGAACTCCCCCCTCACTGGCAGTCTTCAAGCAAAGGTTGGATAAACACATTTCTTGGATGTTTTAGGATGCTTTGGGCTGATCCTGCGTTGAGCAGGGGGTTGGACTAGATGGCCTGTATGGCCCCTTCCAACTCTATGATTTTGTGATTCTGGTCCAGTGGGTGTTATTGTTTCCAGCCAACCTCAACCAAATACCTGGTTGAAGGAGCTTGGTCTGCTTAGCCTGGACATTAAACAACCGAGAGGTGATACGGTGGCCATCTTCAAGTACTTGAAGGGCAGAGATTAGAGTCCAGCAGGGGCACCTTTAAGGCCCACAGAGTTTCATTCATGGCATGAGCTTTCGTGGGCGCACCCACTTCCTCAGATACATAGAGGATGGAGCAGAGTTGTATTGTGGCCCAGAGGGCAGGACCAGAACCAAGGGGATGAAATTAATTCAAAAGAATTTTCTGCCAAAAGCCGTTCCTGGCAGTTAGAGCGGTTCAGGCTTCCTCGGGGGGTGGCGGGTTCTCCTTCCTTGGAAGTTCATAAGCAGAGGCTGGAGAGCCCTCTGACAGAAATGCTGATCCTGTGAACTTAGGCAGATGGGGAGTGGGTGGGCAGGAGGGATTGTAGCTCTTGTGGCCCTTCCTTGCAGGCCCAGGGAAAGGCCAGACTCCACTTTGGGGTCAGGAGGCAAGTTTCCTTCAGGCCAGGGATTCTGATTTTTTCAGCAGGAGGAGTTTGGGCATGGAGTTGGGATCATTGTGGATGAGCAGGTAGTTGTGAGTTTCCTGCATTGTGCGGGGGATTGGACTAGGTGACCCTGGAGGCCCCTTGCAACTTCGTGATTGTAACTGGGAAGGCTTTTGGTCTCTGCTCCTTCGCTTGGAATAGTGAAGTTTAAGGCGCTGATGTTATGCCCCCCGTATAGCCTCAGAGGCACTCGATGTGGATGGGGACCCTCCAAACAGCAAGAACCCAGTTAGAAACAAATGCAGCAACTCAGCCACCAAACCCCAAGTAGACTCCTTGCCTGAGCCCTGATTAATGGTGCGACTAAAAGAGATGTTTTATGTGCCCCCCCCAAGGTGTTTCTGTAGGTGGGGAGGAGGGGCTGTGGGGGGGAGGGGTGGTACTGAGGGTGCCCTCTGCCCTGATGAGGGGGGCTGCTGGGCCCAAAGGAAGTCCTGCAGCACTCTGCCTTTTCTCCCACGTTCGTGTGTCTGCTGCAAACACACAGGAGAGTAGCTTGGGCAGGGAGGGGTCAACCTTCCTCACTCTACGTCTCCTCCCACCCCCACCCCCACCCCCACCCCCACCCCCTAGCCTTGCTGTTCCCCCTCCATGCCTCACGGTCACTGTCTCCTCTCTCCTGGGGGCAGCTGTCTTAACCAGCAACCGCAGTGGAATCCCTTGCTGGGGGGGGGGGCTGCCGCCTCTTGTTCTTGCACAAGTCTGAGCAGGAAATGCCATCTTAGGACACTGGGGCTGCCGACACGATTGGTGGACGGGGCCGCCCTGCTCTGGAAGCAGAAGTGTCCCAGACTGGGGTGGACGGGCTCTGTCTGCCCTCGGAGGGAGGGGGCTCCCATTGTGTGCTGCCCCCTGCAGGACAATTTGCAGAAAGCAAAGCCCAGAAAGGAGGGAAGGCTCTCGCCAAAAGAGTTTGAAAAGGAAAAAACAGCTCTCGGTTTTTTCAGGTTCAGGCTGAATCCCCCCCCCCCCCAACTATTGATTTCGTTCAGTATAAGGATTCAGATATGGTGAGAGCCAGGTTTCCTGGTCAGTCTCTGGCAACAGGCTCTCCGGTGCTCGGGGGGGCTGGCAGTAGAGGCGTCAGATGTGCAGCTAGACTGCATGAGCCTCTCCTCAGAAGCCGCCCCCCTTTCAGGACTATGAGAGCGGGTCCAGTTCCATGGTTCCTGTGGTTTCCAGTGGTGCCAGCCCAGCCGAGTATCCTGAAGACCCCTCAGGGCCCTTGCAGCAGGGGAGGGGCCGGAGCCAGAGAACCCCGGCACAGGCAAAAACCTGCGGGAGGGGGTGCATCAGTGTTGATTTATTTCTGAGCGTGCCCAAATCTAAGGCATGCCCCCGCAGTCACAGTGCAGCCCTCTCCTACACACACTGACGAGGCCCCTCCCCAGGGTGGGGTGGGGGTACGCTGGCCTGCTCCGATTGCTTCTCCAGCCCCAGTGTGGCTCGCCTCACCCCACCCGTCTTGCCTTCCAGATTGTAATGTCGTAGAATCGGCAATGACCGCTGCCTCACAGCTGGGCCCAGGACCCAATCCGCTGCCAGCCCTGAGCGAGAGCAATGCCTCTGCCCCCCCACACAGTGCGGCGCCCAGCCTGCGGTCCGAGGCAGGGGGGGTGGGTGGGAAGCAGCCCTTGCAGTTTGTCTATGTCTTCACAACACACCTGGCCAACACGTAAGTGCAATGGGGCGTGGGGGCTCAGCACCCAGCCACCCCTGCTGTGTCTCAAGTGGGTCTCCTTGGACACGCCGGCTGCAGGGTGGGATGAGGGCTGCCCTGCTCCCCTCCCCCCCCCACTGGCTTGGCTCTGGTCTGTGGGAGGCAGGCTTCTCTCAGCCCTACTCTTTCCGGGGGGGGGGGTTACCCCTTGCGGTCCCTCCAGCTTCCTCCCTCCATCCCCAATGGCTGCTGCTGTCTCTGCAGGGCGGCAGAGGCTGTTCTCCAGGGCCAAGCAGACTCCATTCTGGGCTACCATCAGCAGCATGTGCCCCGGGCCAAGCTGGACCAGGTAGGACATGGGCCGGGGACGGGATTGGCGAGGGGGGCTTCTCAGCTGGATGGCAGCTGACTGTGACCCTCAGGGGTGTCCTCCCTTGCTCCACCTGGGAAAGGCAGCATGGCTCTTCCATTTTATCATCACACCATCCCTCCAAGGTAGGTCAGGCTAAACGGGTGTGGCTGGCCCTAGGACCCCCAGGGGCTTCCAAGGCAGAGAGGGGATGTGAAACAGGGCCAGACACTGCCCCCAGGGGTCGTGGCTGTGAGTGGGCTGCAGACCAGGGGGCTGAGTGGCTGGGGCAGCTGCGATGAGGGCCTCTCTGCCTTTCTTTGTAGGTCCCGGCGTCCAAGGTGCCTGCCGTTCCTGAGCCGCTGCCCATGAGCCCGTCTCCTGCCAGCACCCCCCAGGCTCAGGCCGCCATGCCTCCCAGCAGCCAAGCTCCAGGCCAGCCTCCGCCACACGTGCCGCCTTCCCAGCCTCCGGCTCCCACCCCACTGGGCCTCAGCCAAGGCCCGGTGCCTCCCGAGGGAGCTGCTGACGATGCTCAGAGAGACCTCACCCCCAACGGCAGCAGCACCGCACCCAGCAGCACCCATCCCAGCACCCCCACAGCCCCAGGCTCCCTGCCGGGAAGTGCTGCAGACGGCTTGCTGGGAGAAGGGGCCACCCCCGGGGCCCCCTCTGCAGGAAATGGGCCCCGCCACCCTCTGAACACAGAAGGGCTCTCGAAGGAGCAGCTGGAGCACCGGGAGCGCTCCCTGCAGACGTTGCGGGACATCGAGCGCCTGCTTTTGCGCAGCAGCGAGGCCGAGCCCTTCCTGAAGGGGGCTCCGGGGCCCAGCGACGGGGGCCTTGTCCCCCCCCAGGCCCCTCCGCCCCCGCCGCCAGCCCCCCCCTCTAGCTCCGGCATGAAGAAATATGAGGAGCCACTGCAGTCCATGATCTCGCAGACCCAGAGCCTTGGGGGGCCCAACTTGGAGCCAGAGGGGGCCGGGCCCCCGGGGGTCGACATGGGCCAGCAGATGAGCATGATGATGCAGCGCTTGGGCCAGGACAGCCTGACGCCCGAACAGGTGGCCTGGCGCAAGTTGCAGGAGGAGTACTACGAGGAGAAGCGCCGCAAGGAGGAGCAGGTCGGCATGCATGGGGGGCGGCCCCTGCCGGAGATGCTGCTGCCGCCACAGCCCATGAGCGGCATGATGCTGCGGGGGCCTCCGCCGCCCTACCACAGCAAGCCTGGGGAGCAGTGGGTGCTGCGGGGCGTGCCCGTGGAGCCCATGCAGGACCCCATGCAACTGCGCCCCCCCTTTGCCAGCCCGCGCTTCCCAGGCAGCCAGATACAGAGGGGCTTTGGTGGGGTGCAGACCGTGCCTCCCCTCGAAGCCCTAGGGCCCATGAGCACCATGCAGCGGCCAGCGAGGCCCGGCCTGGCCTGGAGCGAGGAGCTGGCCATGGGTGGCCCCGGGAGCTTTGCGGCTGGGGCCCTGCCTTACTCACCAGGGCAGGGCGAGGCTGAGCGCTTCTTGGCCCCCCGGGTGCGGGAAGAGATGCTGCGGCACCAGCTGCTGGAGAAGCGTCAGGGTGGGATGCAGCGGCCGCTCGGCGTGGAGATGGAGCGCATGATGCAGGCCCATCGGTCGGTGGAGCCTGCCCTCTTTGCTGGAGAAGCACTGGGCCTCGAGTTTGGGGGCGCCCGGGCGGTGCTGAGCCCACCCCTACGGGACATGGAGCCCCCCTTGGGGCCTGGCAACCTCAATATGAACATGAACGTCAACATGAACATGAATCTGAACGTGCAGATGGCCCCGCAGCAGCAGCAGCAGCAGCAGCAGCAACAGCTGCTGATGGCCCAGAAGCTGGTGCCCGCGGAGGACGTGGCCCGGGCGCGGGCCCCCAGTGGCAATGGAGCGATGATGGGGGGCCCCCACAAGATGCTAATGGGGTCGCCGTTCCCCAGCCAGGGGCAGCAGGGCTACTCTTCGGGTGGGCAGGGCCCCTACCCCACCGTGTCGCAGGAGATGGGAGGCACACCGGAGATGTTTGGGACCATGAGCAGCACCACCCGGCTCAGCCACATCCCCCTGCCCCCGACCACCCACGCCCCGTCCACCAACATGCCCCCGGCCCCCGCACGGGGCCTCGGCCGGCGCCCTTCCGACCTGGCCCTCAGCATGGGACCGATGAACTCTCCCTCTGTGGGTCGCCTGAAATCCCCACCCGTCAGCCAGGGGCATTCGCCTCTGGGTACCTCCCCTTCCGCCAACCTGAAGTCCCCCCCAACCCCCTCGGCCATGGCCAGCCTGCCAGCAGCCAGTGCCCCCAGCGGGCCACTCAAGTCCCCCCAGGTGCTTAGCTCCGTGCTCAACGTCCGCTCCCCCACTGGCTCTCCCAGCCACCTCAAGTCACCATCTGTGGCCGCGTCCTCGCCAGGCTGGGCTCCGTCGCCCAAAAATGCCCTCTCCAGCCCCGGCATTGGCCAGAGCAAGCCCACCATCGGGATGAGCAACTCTGCCTCCTTGGGCACCATCGAGCCAGGTAAAGGGTGTCTGCCTGCCCCCCCCCACGCACCTGGGCCAGGGGGCTGGGAGGGAAGTGGGGGGAGTGGAAACCTCAGTGGTGCTTCTGGGTGGAGCCCTGAGAAGGCGGCAGGTTGGCCAAGCTCATGAGCCGAGAGGAAGCTGCGAAGGAAGGCGGAGGTTGCCTTTCCCACCCTTCCTGGGTGTCGTAACGAGCCAATGAGACACACCAGGTGCAAAGGGGTAGGGCCGGCCTGCTCGGCCTTGCTTCTGATGAGTGTCCTTGCCTTGCTGTGGGGGGGGGGTGGGTGGAGGGAGGTCTCCTTAAGCTGCCACGAAGCCCACCGCTCACTGTGTTTGCGGGTGCAGGTCCCCTGCCCCCCAGGACCTGGAGCAGCTCTTCTGCTCCAACCCCTGGCCTCCCCAGCCTGTCTTTTCCTTCCTCTCCAGATCCGCCCCCCTCCCAGAACCCACTGTCGCTGATGATGAGCCAGATGTCCAAGTACGCCATGCCCAGCTCCACCCCCCTCTACCACAACGCCATCAAGACCATCGCCACCTCTGATGACGAGCTGCTGCCCGACCGGCCCATGCTGCCCCCGGGGGGCATGGCAGGTAGGTCAGGCGAGACCCATCTGAGCTGGCGGGACCCTGGCCCTGGAGCTTCCTCTGGCGGAACAGAGCTGCCTCTCCCCCCCCCTGGAGGGTGGCCAAGGACTGGGGCTCTGGACTTGGAGAGGGGATGGCTCTTCTCGTTTCCCACCAGGAGGGGGCATGTCGTGGCACCATGCCCCGAGGCCTGCAGTGCTAGAAGCTTGGGGGGGGGGGGAGGCGTGGTCCCTGGTTCTTCAGGGGCTGCTCGCTTAGGAGGCAGCTGGTGTGGTTTTCCCTCCAGGGAGATGGACTCTGCTCTGAGCTGGGCTGACCATTCTCTCTCTTGCCCCCCAACAGGCGTGGGGAGCAGCCAGCCAGGCCAGCTGCACATGAACTCAATGGGGGCTGCTCCAGCCCAGAGCCCTTTGGCCATCCACCTCCCCGGACAACAGCCGCTCACACACGAGCCCTCCGCCCCCAACATGTCCTCCTCGAGCCCGCTGGGCTCCAGCATTCCCATGCACAGCGGGGGGCCCCCCCAGGCCCCTCTTATGCTGCCCCCTGGCGCCCAGGACTTGCTCAGCCAGCCATGCGGTCCCCCTGGCCAACTGGTGTTCTCCACTCGCCTCCAGCCGCCCCCCAGCAATGGGAGCAGCCTGCCTGGGGCTGGGGCACCACAGCAGCAGCAGCAGCAGCAGCACTATGCACCTGGCATGGGGCTGCCCCCAGAGGAGCTGCCCCCGCCGCAGCCCAGCCCGATGGTCCCGCCACAGCGTATGGGTGGGCGGCTGCCGGAGCCCTACCCCCCGGTGCTGCCGGGTGTGGCCTCGGTGCTAAACGACCCCGAGCTGAGCGACGTCATCCGCCCGACGCCCACCGGCATCCCCGAGTTTGACCTGTCGCGCATCATCCCGTCTGAGAAGCCCAGCAGCACGCTGCAGTACTTCCCGAAGGGCGAGGGGCCGCCACCAAAGGCACCGCCGCCCCCCCCGTCCAACCTCCATCTCATGAACCTGCAGAACATGATGGTGGAGCAGGGCCCGGTCCGGCCCGGCCCGCAGGGCATGCCACGGTCCATGGCCATGTGCCACCCTGGACAGGTGCCCGTGCTGGGCAGGACAGGCCTGGCACCCCAGCAAGCCATGATGGGGAACAGCATGCACCAGGGCATGATGATGCCGCAGCAGAACTTGATGGCCCAGCAGAACTTCCTGCTGATGCAAGCCAAGCAGCGCACCATGTCTGTGTCGGGTGAGATTTACGGCCCACCGGGCCACCTGCTCTCCCCGCAGGGCTCCCTCATGGGTCCGCCCCCCCAGCAGAACCTCTTGGTTTCCCATCCCATGCGCCAGCGCAGCGTCTCCCTGGACGGCCAGATGGGTTACGGGGGCCCGGGAGCTGGCGGCATGGCCAACCTGCCCTTCTGAGGACACCGACAGCCAGGAGAGGACGCCAGCCCCTTTCAGCACAGAGTTTGGTTTGCACCTTTCCTGCGTGTCAATTTTTCCTTCCTTTCTGCTTTTTGTGAAGCGAAGCAACCAAAATGCGCAAGAGGGATTGGGGAAGCTGTAAATAGGTGGAGGAAGAAACATCAAAGGTTTTCTGGTTTGAAATTGTTGTATTTCTGTGTTTTAATAGAAGCTTTAAAAACTTGTTTTGAATGAAAAAACAAATCCCACTGCCCCGGAGCCAGCTCATAGAGCCCCACCCCATCCCTCCCCCATACAACAGCTGTAAGCAACTCCCGCCCCGCCCCGCCCCCGGGGGCTGCTTTGCTGCTCTGCAATGGGGGCAGCCTGCCTGGGCCCTTAGCTTACATCTGGCCAGCACCCTTTGCCCCCCAGACCAGGTGTTGGGGGGCAGGCAGAGAAAGACGTGGTTTGCGCCCCACAGACCCCTCTGACCAGCCATGGCCTGTGGATCAGGGCCTTGGGAGGGGCTATCAGGTGGACTTAGCCTGGCCTTCTTGCCATGTCATTGCAGGTCTCCCGGAGGAGGCTTGGGCAAGATTTTCTGCTCTCCTGTCCCCCCCAGTCATGCTGGTGTTTGGGAGGGGCCAGTGGTGCCCTCTCCGCTTCCTTCTCAGTCAGGAGGATCTCCAAAGTCCCTGCAAGGCTGTTGTGAGGTTGCCTGGCCTTCCCTGGGCTGTGCTGAGAAGCCAAGCCAGCAAGGGGACCTGGACTTCGGTGGCTGGGCTTGAAATTCCCCAGTGTCCAATTTAAATTAATTCCTAAGAGGAGGAGATTCCCATTTCTGACCCATAACCCTCTCCCCCCCCCCTTCCTTTTTCGCACGGCTCTGGCAGGTGGGGCTTTCAGGGGCCCTGAGTCTCAGGCTCCTGGTCTCTGGGCAGAGAGAATCTTCTTGCCCCCCCCCTGAACTGGGGAAGGGTCTTGGAGGTGCCCGGTGCTTCCTTGCTGGCTTACACTGATGACTCCATTGTCTGCAGGCCCCACTGCCACAAAGCCATAACCTGACAACCCGTGCCCACTTCCTGTTGGTCTGTGGCTTGTCCTCCACCCGCCCGCCCTGCAGAGGACCAAGAGGAGGGTGGTGCTGGCTGGGCAGGGGTCTTTGGGGGCAAAACTAGACAGCAGAGAAGCCAACAGCCCTCTGCGACCCCACCCCGCCCCTGGCCTGGCCTGGCCTTGTGCTGTGAGTGTCGTCCCGTCTTGCGTCTTGTGCTTCTCGCTCAGCTGCCGGGCCTGTGCAAGGCCTATTGCTCCTCATCGCCTCCTCTTTTGCCTCTGCTCCTGGCGGCAGCCTCTCCACTTGCCTCGGGGCAACATCTGGGGGCCAGCACCCAACAGGCCCCGGTTCCCAGAGGAGCGGGCACTGGCCAGCTGCCTGTCCTCTGCGGAGGATCCCCCCTCCATGCATTTTGTACCATTCTATAAATATATATAAATATATATATATATATATAAATATATAAATACAATATGTGAAGACATCCTCTTGGTTTTTATTTTGAAATGATTTCTAGGCTTGTTTTTGGGTCTCTGTGCTGCTTGTAACGTATTGATTGACCTGTTTTATAGGGTGCTTTTTTATTAAAAAGAGACATTTCAAACCTCACCCGCAGGCAGTTTTTGCTGGCGTTTTTGGCTAGGGTGGGGGGTGGGGATGGAGGGCAGGTTCCTGGCTCCCCTGCCTGAGATCTCTGTGAGCTGCAGCCTGGAGCCAGAGGAGCCTGCTGGATGGAGCTTCTTTCTGGACAGGAAGGCCACACAGTCTTCCTTGAAGCCCCCTGAACCCCAAGAAGCTGATAAAGGCTGCAGCTTTTCAGTGATGGTGCAGAGATGCTTTGCGTATGCTCAGAGGCATTCAGCATGTCCTGTATTGCAGGATCCCTGGAAGCTCTGCTCTACCTGCAGGCCAGCATCTCAAAGAGGCTGTTCTCAAATGCTCTTTTCTGCTGGGCCTGGATAGGGCATGCTTGAGTGGAGCCTATGGGAGGGGGCAGAAGGGCACGCCTATCCAACGGTGCCCAGCAGCCAGCAAGGCCCACACGCCCCTCCTGCTTGGAGCTGGTCTCTGCTCAAAAGACTTCTGGACAGTAGGCCTCCTCTCCTCGCAGTCATGGTAAGGGGAGTCAAGGGGGGGGTGGAGACACACCTCTCTCCTGTCTGGAGACTTCAGGAATGGCGGGGGGGGCGGGAATCAGCGAGAGCAAAAGGGACCCACAATGCCTGCATGGAAGGGGGGCTCCGTGGTCCAGCCTCGGCTTGGCCGGAGAAGAGTCCCGAGCTCCAGGCGCTGCTGCAGGACAAACCACCTCCACCCAAGGCCTGGAGGGTTGATGACAGCCAGTCAGCAGGAGGAAAGGAGGACCTGAGGCAGCAGCTCTTCCAGGTTTCACTCTTTATTTAATGCAGGAATCGGCTGCATGCAGAAGCAGCCAAGCGAAGCTGGGCCATTCGCCACCCCATGCAAGCCACACAAGAAGAAGAAGAAGAAGAAGAGTTGGTTCTTATATGCCGCTTTTCCCTACCCGAAGGAGTCTCAAAGCAGCTCACAATCCCCTTTCCTTTCCTCTCCCCACAACAGACACCCTGTGGGGTGGGTGAGGCTGAGAGAGCGCTGATATCACTGCTCGGTCAGAACAGTTTTATCAGTGCTGTGACTAGCCCAAGGTCGCCCAGCTGGTTGCATGTGGGGGAGCGCAGAATCGAACCTGGCATGCCAGATTAGAAGTCCGCACTCCTAACCACTACACCAGACTGGCTCTACACCAAACAAGCCCTGGAGGAGGATCGGTGCCGCAGCAAGGCTGCTGGGGGGGGGGGGGGGGCATTCCTGTGCTTCTTCCCCAGGGATTCCCTGCTGGGCTCCAGGGTGGGCGGTGCTTCCACAGCCACAGCCACTGCCCCCCCCAGCTGGGTGGTGAATTCACCGGGGGGGGGGGGAGTATCAGGCCTTGCTGTGCTCTACTGACGGGGGTGGGTGGGGGGCGGCTCCCTTGTCCTTGCCTGTGAGTCTTGCTTGTGCCCCCGAAAGGGAGGCTGTGCTTTATTTCATCGCTTAAGGGGGGGGGGGGGTCAGTCTCCCATTGAGTTCCAGTGAACTAACCAGGCAGATCTCCCTGGGCTGAGCAAGGCAGGGCTGGACCCTGGCTTCACCCCTCTGGCCAGCCTTGGTCAAGATGACACTGGGCCCAAGGAGCCCAGTGGACACGGGGTGCCTGCCTCAAGGGGCCCTGGGCAGGTCATACAGGCTTGCGGGACAGGCTGGGGCCCCCATGCCCCCCCCCCCGCCTGCTTGCCTGCCTGTCTGAGAACCTTCAGCAGGATAATGTGGCCTGTCCCCAGGTCTCAGCAGAAATGCTGGGTGGGCAGTATCTCCCCTACACCTGTCCAGAGCCCTTTGGGGTTGGCAGTGGGCTCCATTTCTAGGAAGTAGCGTGTGGGGGCCTTGCATCCCCCAAGCAAGCGAGGTAGGCAAAGGTGCCCAGGGAATAAAAGGCCTCTGTGGAGTAGGATCTCCGCCCTGATGGTGGCCTAGAATGCGTGGCTTGGGGGGTCAATGGCCACTGGTCAGCCACTCCAGCCATTGGCCAGCAGTTCCCTCCTGGGCTGAGCCATGCCCCCGTCTGCTCTCTGAGCTGTGCTGCTAAGGGTTGGGGGAGAAGACAGGGGGCTCCATGGCCTAGAGGCTCAGGGCGCCTGGAGTGGAGGGCTGCCGAGCTGTGCCAGGGTGTTCTCTGTCTCGGTGGTGCTCTCCGTCCTCCAGGTGCCCAGGAGGTCCTGCAGAACTGCATGTCTCAGGCAGCCCAGGTCGTGCAGGAGGCGGCAAGCATCGTGGCGGAAGCGGACCCCCACAAAAGCATAGAGGAGGGGGTTGAGGCAGCAGTGGCTGTAGCCAACCATCTCTGTCACCATTGTGGCGGTGCCCAGCCAGGGCATGCCACAGCCACTGGCCTCCAGTTTGGTGAGTGTGTCCAGGAAAATGACCACATGGTACGGGCTCCAGCATAGCAGGAAGACGCCTGTGACCAAAATGGCCACTTTGACGGCTTTCTGCCGCTGCAGGCGCTGGGAGCGGCACAGGACCCGCACGATGGCTGTGTAGCAGTAGCACATGACTCCTGAGGGCAGGAAGAAGCCCACAATGTGGTAGAGGAAGCGTGTGGCCAGCCAGGCATTGCTGCCGTGGATCCCGTCCTTCTGGAAGTGGCAGATGCTGGTGTTGGTGCCGTCTTGCCAGACCTCCGTGAAGACCAAGTCCGGCAGCGTCAGCAGGAAGGAGAAGAGCCAGACCCCCAGGCACGTCAAGTGGATGGACAGGTGCCGCCGCTTCCGGAAGGTCCTCACCGCATACACGATGGCCAGGTAGCGATCCACGCTGACGCAGCCCAGCAGCAGACTGCTGCTGTAGAAGTTGATTCTGTGGATGGCACTGAGCACTTTGCACAGGGCGGCCCCAAACACCCAGCCTGCCAGGCACTGTGCCACCCCGAAGGGGAAGGTGAGCACCAGCAGGAGGTTGGCCAAGGCCAGGTGGAGGAGGAACTGCTCCGTGGAGGTGTGGGCGTGGCGGTAGCGCTGCAGAATCACCAGCACCACGATGTTGCCCAGCCCCCCCGTCAGGAAGATCAGCAGGTAGACCGAAGGCATGAAGAGCTGCTTGAGTGGGTGCCAGGCGCCGTCCGGGGTCTCCGAGCACAGGTAGTCCTCGTCGTAGCTGGAGATGTTCTCGGAGGCACTGTAATTCCAGGGCTGGAGAGAGGGGGAGAGGGAGCCCAGGGTGAGGGGTCTGCACAGCAGGCACAGGGGTGGAGCCCACACTGTGCCTTCACTACTGCTGTGGCAGCAGCAGAAAGAGCAGCTTTTATAAAGTGATGCCTGGACAAAGAGGGATTTTTCCTCCTTTCCCCGCATACTTGAACTCGAGGACATTCGTTGAAGCTGGGGGGGGGGGGGGGCGGCAGTAGCTTCAGAACAGACAAAAAGGAATACTACTTTGCACAGAGCGTGATTAAAGGGTGGTCTTCACTGCCAGAGGATGGGGTGGTGGACAGAAGAAACGCCGCTTTCTAAGGGGGGGTGTCATTTCATGGAGGACAAATCCTATTAGTGGCTGCTAGCCCCAGTGACTGAGGGGAACCTCCACATTCAGAGGCACTACACCTCTGAATCCAGAGCCCGGAGGCAACATCTGGGGAAGGCCTCAACCTCCATGCCCTGTTTCTGGTCCTTAGGAGGAACTGGCTGGCTTCTGTGTGAGACAGGAAGCTGGACTAGATGGACCTCACTGGTCTGACCTAGCAGGGCTCTTCTGAGGTTCATAAACTCTTGTGGAGGGAAAGCTGGCCCCAAGTCACACTGGCAGGGTCAACCTCACCTTTCAGCCTACTGAACTATCTGCTTTGATTCATTGACACCTAGAGGTGGAAAGGGTCTTGCAGGTTGTCCAGTCTAACCCTTCCCCCCCTGCCACAACCCCCAGTACAGACAATCCAAAGCCAGATTATTCCCAAAAGAAGCTGTCTAACCTTGGTTTCAAGGCCTTCAGCTCAAGACCTCACAGAACTGGTTCCAGTGTCAAACTGTTCTTGCCATCAGGAAGCCTTGAATGCTTGACCCAAGTCCTCTCTCCCCTTGCTGGTATCGGTATGAGGTGCTGGCAAGACACAGTTGACCGACTCTGGCGACCATGTAGGGCTTGGAAGGGAATCATAGAATCATAGAGTTGGCAGGGGCCATACAGGCCATCTAGTCCAACCCCCTGCTCAACACAGGATCAGCCCAAAGATGTCCAGATTTGGTTTGCCATTCCTTGCCTCTGCATGGCTTCCTTGGCTGGTGGTCTGCCACCCAGATCCTAACCAGGGCTGACTCAGCTCAGTTTCGGAGACCCAGGTCCCTTAAATCAGTGGTCCCCCACAAGGGAACTCACAAGGGCTCGACATATTCTCCCCCACTACAACCCTCTCCGTCCAGTTCTGGAGAAAGGAGACCAGCCATTGAAGGTAAAGGTAAAGGTATCCCCTGTGCAAGCACCGGGTCATGTCTGACCCTTGGGGTGATGCCCTCTAGCGTTTTCATGGCAGACTCAATACGGGGTGGTTTGCCAGTGTCTTCCCCAGTCATTACCCTTTACCCCCCAGCAAGCAAGCTGGGTCCTCATTTTACCGACCTCGGAAGGATGGAAGGCTGAGTCAACCTTGAGCCGGCTGCTGGGATTGAACTCCCAGCCTCATGGGAAAAGCTTTTAGACGGCTGCCTTACCACTCTGCGCCACAAGAGCCATTGAAGCGCAGCCCCTTATTGCAGCACCGGCTGGAATGGTACAAAATCAGCAAGCGGCATTACTGTTACTCCTGGGGACAGCAGGAGAAGGCGTGGGGGAGGGACAGGCCATTTGCCACAGCCAAAAGGAACTGGGAAGTCCCACTGCTGGTGCTCAAGGGCTAAATTCCAGTCCCTCCTAGGATGGTGAGCTGGGAAGGGTGACTCATCGCATAGTCCTGGAAATGGGTGGATTAGGGGTCTCCTCGGGGTGCAGATGAGAAAGTGGTTGCTAAGTGCGGTGGACATTCCTGGATACCAAGCCTGTAGAAAAAGGGACCGGTTTACGTGAACCAGAAGGGAAACAGGCTGCTGACAATATCTGTGGAGAAATGCCCTCCACCCAGGAATGCACCCCAATGGGACTGCACTCTGTCCACGAACAGGAAAAGCCAGCCGGAAACCCTGGCCAGTAGGAAGGAGGGGATCAAAGGAAGGAGACATTGAGCGCAGCATAGAGAACAGGCTCTGCTACTCGTAGAAAGTAAAATGTGATGGGCACTTCTGATGACATGCCAGCCCTCTGATTGGCCCTCGGGGGAGTGCCCTCCTGCTGAGGGCCACTCAGAGTAGCTGGTGTACCATCAGGAGGCACTGCAGAAGCTCTGATTGGCCCTCACTGGGAGGGGCTCTTTGTGGCCTCCACAGGGGCCCCAAGTCCTGGTGGCCTCTTGCCTGACTACCCACCCTTCTTGCTGGCCTCCTCATCTCCGCCTGCCCTTCTCTCCAGCCTCTCTGCCTCCACACGATGCATGCCCTCCTGCCTGGCCTCTCCATGGGCCAGTGGCCACCACCGCCCAGCACCAGAGCTGTTGGGGGGTCCTGCCACCAGTTTCCAGCCTCTTGCAGACAGAGCTGGCATCGTGAGGGGTGTTCCTACTGCTGGCTCCCAGGCTCCCACCGTCTCCTGGCCCACTTTTAAAGTGGGCTTAGCCTCTAGTTTATGTTTATGTTTTTAAGGGGGTAGGTTTTATTGGGGGAGTTATCTGTTTTATGCTACCATGAGTCTACAGAAAGTGGCAGGATAGGAATCGAATGTATAAATAAATATAAATAAATAGTGGTTGAATAAAATACAATGACTTCACTGATTCTCGATTAAACATGGGCAGATTTTGTTGTTGAACAAAATTTAGCTACCTTCTCTGTAACCTGATGGTATTTATCTGCTAAGAGGACAGTTAAATAAGATTTTTCTGTTTTTCCTTGGAATCTTCACAGAATTGGAAGCAGCAGCTCCACTTGATAGCAGGTCTTGGAGTTATACCAGCACCAGAGACACGGAAGCACCCACAAAGCTGTCACCGACTGACCCAGAGCCCCAGTCCATCAAGGGCAGCACCCTCCACTTGGACTGGCCGCTGTTCTCCAAAGGCTGAGGTCTTTTGTGCTGCCCCTACAGGGTCCTCTTAAATGGACTGGCCTTGGGGCCTCCTGCGTGCCACCCAGAGGCTCCACTGCTGTGTCCTCCTTCTGCAGTCAGGCCCCGGCCATGCTCCACAGCAGGGATTGCTTCAGCCTCCGTGAAGTTCTGCTAGAGTCAGCCACTTGAGTTTAATGGAACAGAACTCTAGGGGCCTAAGATGGTGTCCATGGGGACAGCAGCACTATATTCAGAACTACTGCTGGAACTACTGCTCTGGCCAGTGATGGCAGACCGGCCTGCAGCTGTGCCCAGTGGCATCAGGGCTGGCTGGTCCTCCTTTTCCAAGCCCTGAGCTGAGCTGTCCGATAGGAGTGGGGGGAGGAATGGGTTGGGGTCCATGGAAGCTCCTACGGGAATAAAATAATTATTGTCTTTTCGGGGGCCCATCAGGCTCCTGTTTGTTATGGGCGAGGGGTGTCACTGGCAAAGGATGCTGGGTCATGGGGTGCCATCGCAAGGTTAGGCGGAGGGGGAAGAGAAGAGCCCAGCAGAATGTGTGCGGGGGAGGAAGCAGCTCTGTTGCCTCCCAGGGGACTGAGGCAGCTGCGGTCCTGCCTGCAGCGGAAGCATCACAAACTGTGAAGTACCAGCGGAACCACCATGACAGATGGCCCCTTCCTCTTCCAGGGACCCGCCCAAGTCCTGCTTGCAGCTGCTCTGGGTGGCCTCATTCTGCCACAACCTGTTACCCACCCTGTGTGGGCTTCCAGCCACACTCTCATGGTAGCCCAAGCCCATAAGCCTCTGCACCTGAGCACTACGGAGCTTCGTTCTCTGTGTCTGGAGGGTCAGAGGAGCTCCCATTCCAGCCACTTTTGGCCAGCTGCTGCCATCCCTTTAGAAGGAGCCACAATCGGGCTCAGGGGAAAGAGCCATCTCCATTTGGAAAGCGTTTCCAGTCTGAACTTTGCAGGGGGTGGGGAGCAAAGTGTGACCATCAGCCACAGCAGTTCATCTGCCAGGATGTGACCACACTGAAGGGGAGCCAGGGCTGTGAAGTGGAACAGAAACCACAGCCCTAGCAAGAGCCTGAGAGCACTGCCTGCCCAGTCTGCTGAGCCGGGCTTGGCTTGGTACTATAAGGTCTGGTAAGGAAAGCTCTGGGCATTCCTGCAGGCAGTCAAGGCATTTCCAGACTCCAGGAAAGGATGTAAGAAATCCCAGTTGCTGAAGTATCACAAAGAAAGCAAGGGAACTGGGTAGGCCTCCTGAGACTCCTGCATTTCCCCAAGAGCTGAAAGCCAAAAGGGCAACAAAACTGATGTGCCAGAAAGACTAGCAGATGTCCTCCTTTGCATTCTGTTATGGCTGTATTTAAGAAGGTATAGGATCCTCCTGGATGCTGCTATATGAGACTTTTCCTAGGCAGATTTTGGACACCCCTTTAAAGGCAGTAAAGCTCTGGGCCAGCATAACACAATCCATAACACACACCCAGGTCCCCCTTTCTGCCCCACAAGTTCTGCTTTCAGCATCTGACTGGAAACTCAAACATGGCCAGAGTAGTCTGGAGTGGAGGACTCCCCCCTCCCTGCAAGAGCAGCCCTGGCCACATTCCAGCAGCCTCAGTAGGAGACCCCCAACTCACCAAGTCCCCGAGGATGGCCAACTCCTCCATTCTCTGAGGTGCAGCCTCTCCCATGGCCCTGCAGGGCTTTCTCAGAGGAGAAGACCTCTGCAGTGGGAGGTCTGGTCTCCCAGTTTGCAAGGCAAATGGGCTTTCTGAACACCGTTGAGTCTTTAAATCGCTTCTTCCGGTCTAGATGGCTCAGATGAAGCTTGCAAAAGACAAAGAAGACGAATTAAGAACCAAAAGGCTAAGGAAATCAGAACTATAAGGGCTCAATAGTTTTGTCTAAACTTGAAGCATAAATGTTACTAAATATATAGGGAAATATAACTCTATTTTTTACAAATTCAAAAACAAATATAGGTCCAAGTAATAGCCTTCATTCAGAATAAAACCATGTGGTTACTGAATGGCTCCAGACAGCACAATAAATGTAGTTTCTTAAACCTACATCAAGATGAAATTGTATCGAGAACAAAATACAATTATTAATTATTAAAATTAATACATTATGATGAATAATAGGCCAAAAAGATATATTCAAGATATATTTTTAACTACTTATTTATAATCTATAATGAATGCCTGTGCCCTTGGGCAGAGCTACAGAACAGAAGCCTCATTGCAGATCCCTTATGGCCACTGCCAGGCCCTTGAATTATGATTCAGTCATCGTTATCTCGTACCTGGTGATTACGATGTTGCATACTCCCTGAGCTGGCTTGCTGGGAGGGCGGTATATAAATGGAACAAATAAATAATACAATAAAATAAAATAAAAACCTGTGTACCAAAGAAGTATCCAAGGGTATTCTGGTGAACCAAATTAAAATATAATTATATAAAGAAGAGTTCAAATGACATGGAAAAACTGAAATAAAATAATATTACAGTACCACAGAAATTAGCTGTTGGTCAAAAAAGTGTTTTAGATACAGTCTGGGTCAACATTAATGTAATAGTGTATAGAGCAAAGTATCATAAACTTTCTATGTCAAACAAAAGGGATTCTGCAATTAGAATGAAACAAAAATTAATGATTACCCACTTGTGCTCTACTAAGCAGCTGAATTTGCTGTAGCGACAACCTCAGACACTGACAGCCAGGGCTGGATTTTCCTATAGGCTAACTAGGTTTCAGCCTAGGGCCTCAAGATCAAGAGGGGCCTATATGCCACATTTTTTTATAATGGTTAGTACCAATCACAACATATTTAATTTAACATATTGATATATATCACAGTAATGATGTATTTTATTATCTCTCATGTAATTTACAAACTTAAAAATGGGAGGTGAAAGGGCCACATAAGTGGAATAGCCTAAGGCCTCTTTTCATGTAAATCCGACCCTGCTGACAGCTACAAAGGTGTGCTTGGCAGAGAGGTCTCTCAATAGCTGCTAGCCAGGTGAGGAAAAGGGACCTGCACAATCAGAAGGATTGCATCCTCCTGAGGAACTAGCAGGCCACTATGCTAGGCAGGAAGTGGACCCTCCCTGGTCTGATCTGGCAGGGCTCTTCTTACATTCTGGTATTATAATTTGCAGCAAGCCAGCTTTCTCTGCCTACGCAAGGCAACAAAATGGAGCCATTTGAATACATCTGTTTTCACACAGGTGATTTGCTCTGCCTTGACTTCTCTACAGCCTTGCTTTTTCAGGAGCAGGGAAACAATGTTATCCTCCATTGATCCTTCTGGGATCTTTCCCAAATGGTTTGTTGTGCTCTTTTTGTAAAGCTTATAGTCAAAGTGCCTTTGGATGCTGTGTAACCTCAGTTTGTGGGTTCTGTAGGGAAGACATTTTTCAAGCCCAAACAATTATTATTGTTTTGGTTCTTGCGCCATCATGTTGCAGCCAACTTGTGGTGATCCTTATGTTTTAAGGCATTCAGAGGCTGTATGCTGTTGCCTGCCTGTCTGTGTGTCATGACTCAGGGCACTTCCACACCCATTAAATGTAGTGCAATGCTTGCCTTAAGTAGTCGTTATATTCCGGCCCCTCCATATGATGTCACCAACATCCAGCGTCTGGGCAGTAACAGGCCGGCTACATCCTCCATATTAAAGTGCTAGTTTGGGAATTGCATAAAATAGATTCCCCAACCTATTTAGCACGAGCTAAGGGAGAGCAACCAGCAGGCAACCAGCAGATGGAAGGTATGGAGGCTCAAACGCACTAAAGTTGTCAGCCTCATCCTGCCCTCGCACCTGCCTCCCTCTCCCATGTTCCTGGGGATGGGAATTTCTTTTTAAATGTGGCTAACTTCTTAGAGCAACAAATAGGCAGACAAGCATGCAGGCAATGCCAGAAAAACAAAAATTCCCCACCCCCCAAAAGTTGTAACATAAAACATGCCTCTCAAAAGTTTTCTCCCCCCTCCAAAAAAAAAAGGAACAATATTATTAAATGTCTCAAAGGACTTGTGATCCCATAAGGGGTGGCATTCAAAAAGCACTCTGCATCTATGATTCTAGGCACAGGCATTTCGACAGAGAAGGATGCATTGAAAAAAATTCAGGTATTGCAGGACCTTTAAAATATGGAGAAAGGGCATTGCTTGCCCACATTGATTGACAGGCAGAAGTGCAACGCGTATAAAGTGCATTGCTCTCTTCCGCCATTTCCAGCAGCAGTTGTGGAAGGTGAGAGGCGCAAAAAGGCGCGGACAAAGCCGAGACAGCAGAAAAGGTGAGGAGGGATGCTTTTGCCAAGCTTCCTGAAGGGCCAGAGGTCTGGATAGGGTCCTAGCAAGAGGTGGCTGGCCTGGGGTAGAATCCAGCCTTCTCTCTTCATGTGTTGTGTCTGAGCCAAGGCCCCTTTGGTGAGGTGTGCATATGAAGCTGCCTGGCTGGACCCAGCCTGCCTCTGGCTCCTCTGTCTTCTAGCCCCAGAAACAGGAGAAGCAGCCTTGTCCCCATGTAGCCCCACACTTTGTCCACTCCCTGGACACCTCTCTAGGCTTGCGCCTTTTGCTCCCCTGCCCTGGCCCTTTCTGCCCTCCCACCCCCAGAGGCAGGCCAGCTCCAACTGCTGACCCCACTCTGATCTCACCCCAGAACAAACAGAAATAACAAGAGTGGGTTAGGGGGTATTACTCATAGCCCTACAGTGGATTATTACTGGGATCCATTCACTCCATTTTAAAGAAGAATCCAGAACCAAGTCTGAGTTCAGGGGCACCTTTAAGACAAACTGGGAGTTATTTGCAGTATAGGTTTCTGTGTGCATACTCACCTCTTCAGATGTAGAATCACAGAGTTGGAAGGGCCCTCCAGGGTCATCTGGTACAATTCCCTGCAAAATGCAGGAAAGTCACAACTACCCAGAGTGACCCCAATTGCATGCCCAGATGATGCCCCGCCCCCACAAAAAACTCAGAATCCCTGGCCAGTCTGGCCTGGAGGAAATTTGCCTCCTGACCACAAAGTGGCGATTGGCTTTTTCCCTGGGCATGCAAGAAAGGGCCACAAGAGCCAAGCTCAGACACCATCCCTTCCTGCCCACCCACTTATAATCTGCCTACATTAACAGAATCAGCGTTTCTGTGAGGTAGCTATCTAGCCGCTACTTATACATTTCCAAGTGTGTAATGAAAGGGAGGTTACCAGACAATACATATAGCTGGAGAATGAGCAGCAAAAGAGCATTCATACCCATGTCCCTTAGGGGCTATTTTGTTACCAGCTGCAGACCAAGAACTTCCGCAAACCAGGCAGAGGATCTTCAGAAATAATTTTATTTAAACTGCAGTTTAGTAGTACCTAATTTGACACCAATTTATCTCCCAAATTGGTGTGAGACCAGCAGCCCAAGACATAAGACTCTATACAGGTGAGAAAGTAACTCCCCAATTAAGTCACATAGCAACTGTCCACTCTGGCACAATCACTGATAAGATCTTCCAATAAAAATAGTTCAGGTAATATTTAACAAAATTAAAATATTTTATCCTGCCCCTGGGGGTTGAGAGCAAAAATGGGATGTGATTTTTAGTATTATAATGAAGCAAAGGAAATAAGGCTTCGCGTAGTGTCAAGATGCTACTTCCCCCTCCTTTCACAGGCAAGGCACAGCTTCTATAAAAAAGGCTTCTATTGTCTATTTGTAAGAGACCCTGAAAAATCATCACTTATTGTTATCACAAACAAAGTGGATTCGTCATTATCAAGAGTGTTTGGGCTGGGTTGGCATCAATTTGCAGGTGACGCCCAGCTCTTCCTCCTGATGGAAGGCTGCCCTGACTCTCCCCCAGAAGCGTTAGCCAGCTGCCTGGAAGCCATGTTGAGATGGCTCAAGCAGAGTCCTCTGAGGCTCAATCCTGCAAAGACGGAGGTCCTGTGGCTGGGTAAGAAGGGGCCATGCGAGGAAGCACGCCTGCCCACCCTGGCTGGCGTAGAGCTCACTACGGCTCACTCTGCCAGGAACCTGGGTGTGATTCTGGATGCTTCCCTCACAATGGAAGCCCGGTCACAAAGGTAGCACGGCTGGCATTTTACCACCTCCACCAAGCCAAACTACTAGCGCTCTACCTGGAACCAGAGCACCTAGCCACAGTGATCCATGCGATGGTCACCTCTAGACTGGACTTCTGTAACTTGCTCTATGCAGGCCTGCCCTTCGCCTTGATCCAGAGACTATGGCTGGTCTGAAATGCAGCGGCCAGGATCCTCTCTGCAACACCATGGAGGTCCCACATCCGGCCCATTCTCCACCAGTTGCAGTAATTGCCAGTTGAATTCTGGATCAGACTAAAGGTTTTGGTAATTACCTTCAAGGCCATACGCGGTCAGGGCCCAGTGTACCTGAGGGACCGCCTCCCTGCCTATGCCCCTAAAAGAGCTCTGCGCTCCACCGCCACCAACTGGCTAATGGTCCCTGGCCCGAAAGAAGTCCACCTGGCCTCGACCAGGGCCAGAGCATTCTCTGTTGTGGCTCCCACCTGGTGGAATGAGCTCCCGGAGGAGCTCAGGGGCCTGACGGAGCTTAAACAGTTCTGCAGGGCCTGCAAAAGGGAGCTCTTCTGCCAGGCATTTGAGACCAGGCATAACCAACAGCAACTGAAGGGCGTCTGCTCCCCTCCCTCCCAGAACTCCACCAGAGCGCTCTGGACCTGTTTGTACTGTGACTGTATCATTGTTTACACTGTTTATTGTTACAACTACCCGTTATTAATATTACTGTATGGTTATTCATGTGTTATTGATAGTTTTATTTATCATTGATATGTTCCATGTAAACCGCCCTGAGCCTCCGGGGAGGGTGGTATATAAATTAAAATAAATAAATAAATATAAACATATAGTCCTGAAATTCAAGTGGTCACTCGTCCAGCACACAACATGATGAAGATGTTGAGCAGATTCACGGGCGAAACAGCGATAAGCCAACATCCAAGTGGGTGGCCGGGCTGGTCCGAAGCGGCACCGCAAACAGGATCAGAGTCCGGCCAGGCACCATTGAGACCGACAGAGATCTATTCAGGGCGGGGGCTTTAAGCCCAGTTCTGCATAGGCTGGGAGGGGGGGGGCGGACGGGGGTGTGAAGGAAATGAATCCGCGGAGAGCGGAGACCGGCGAGCAGATGCCTCCAACGAGGCCGGGCAGACACGCGGCGGCCGGGGGAGAAGGGACCGCCGAGGCGGCGGCGCCCCACGGCGCACGCGCAGCACAGTCTCCACGCGCAGGCGCCCCGCCGTTCCCCGTGCGCACGCGCGGCGTGCTCAGCGTGATCCGGAAGCGCGCCGGGTAAAGGGGCGGGGCCAGCGCCGCGGAGGAGGAAGGACGCCAGAAAGGAAGGAAGGCAGGAAAGAGGGGAGGGACGGAGGGAGCCGCCATCTTGTCGTCGCGTCGCCGCCGCCGCCGCCATAGTCCGGAGGAGACCGACCGAGGAGGAGGTGGAGGCCGAGGAGGTGGAGAAGGAGGAGGAGGAGGCGGTGGCGCCGAGGAGGCGAGGGAGCGCGCCCGGGCCGGCGAGAGGCGGCTGTGGTGAGGCGCGGCTCTTCCCTCCTTTGGGCGCTGAGGGGTCGCGCGCAGCTGGGATCGGGGCCGCGCCTCACACGGGCCCTGCGGAAGGCCCTCGCGGCCCCGGGCGGGCGGCGCTTGCCGGGCCGGGCCTGGACTGGCCTGTGGCCCTCGGAGAACGCTGCGGCCTTGCCTCGGCCTCGGCCTCGGCCCAGCCCGCGCGGGGGGAGGGGGGAGGGGGGCGGGGGGAGGGGCGCGGGCGCTTCCGGTCCGGGGGCCGCCGCAGGGACTAGCGCCTTGTCGGGTCCCGCCTGGCCCCGAGGGCGGGAAGGAGCCGTTGGGAGGCCGCGGAAGTAAGAGGGCGCGGGGGGGGGGGCGTTGTGCTGCATCGGCCCGCGAGAGCGGAGGCCGTTCGGTGCGCTCTTTAAGAGCGCCCCCCGGGGAAGAACAGGCCCCTCGGGAGGGGAGGGGAGCCGTCCCCGCCAAAGTCTTGCACGATCGCATTCTTGGGGTGCCCTGCAGTGCAGGATAGACAGTTTATGGGGTGCAGCCCTTCCGTCTAGCAGTTGAGGAATGTTAAGAAAACAGCAGGAAGGCCAAAGTCGAATAGTGGTGTTGTTTTGCTGACTTGGGAGCAGCAACCAAAATATTATCGCTTGATGAAGAGACCTTAGATTAAAGAAGGACTCATCACAGTCTCTGGTTGGTTCTTGACCAATGTAAGGATTGGTGGGAGTACCTTTGGTACTATTCCCAGTGTGTGGAGGGGCTGTCTCTGGTTAGTCAAGTAAATGTCCTGACCTCTGTTACTTACTACCATCTTGGACTGCCTTTACCTCTCCTGAACAGGTGTCTACTCCAGGAAACTCCTGCAAATGTTAACTGGATTGCCTGTTTTTTCAGACTGAACTGGGTGACTTTGGATAGAACTCCAGTTTGGCAGAAGACCGTTTTGAAGGATTTGTTCCGCAGTGCATCAGTGCAAGTGACTGCTTTACTTCTGAGTGACTTTACAGGTGCTTGCCTGCATTGCAATAAGACTCATATACTGAGCAGGACATTATTTATCTCTTCATCTTGGAGAGCCTAATAAACTGTTATTACAGTTTCTTTACTCACTTTTCAAAGTTTTGAAGTCAAGAAAGACATCTTTATAAAGCAGAACATGAGTACAGCCAGAACAGAGAACCCTGTTATAATGGGTCTCTCCAGTCAAAATGGACAGTTAAGGGGCCCAGTAAAACCCAGTGGAGGTCCAGGAGGCGGGGGAACACAGGCTCAGCAGCAGATAAACCAGCTGAAACATCCCAACACAATCAACAACGGCACTCAGCAGCAAGCCCAGGGTATGCCCTCCACTCTCAAGTAAGTACTTGTATGAAGTCTTGTTAGACACGGGATCGCTTAAGTAATGCTCGCCAGGGTTCTGATTCCTTGATGAGAATACGTTTCCTTGTGCTCTTGGCTTAGGACTAGAGCAGACATGAATTGGAACCTTAGTTTACCTACATTCTCATTGCTTTTCGGTGGTGAGAGCCTTCTGGATCAGACCAGTGATCTCTCTAACTCAGCATTCTGTTCCAACAGCAGGGGTATCACTAGGGCACAAACTGGGCATAAAGACAAGAGGCCCTCCCCTGCTGCTCTTCCCAAACACTGGAATTTAGGTGTTTGCTGACTAAGTAGATGGAAGATCAATTCAGAAGCCATTGATAGACTCCTCCTGCATGAGTTGGGCTAGCTGCCTTTTAAAATTGTCATAGCCAGCCTGTGCTGAGGCAGCTGCCTTGATTACCAGTTGTAGTCCGGATCAGGTTCAAGGTTTGGGTTTTGACCGTCAAGGCCCTTTGCAGTCTGGGACCCACATATCTGAGGGACTGCCTTTCATATAGCCCCCACAGGGCTTTACACACTGCAGGCTCAAACTTGTTGATTTCTGGCCCCCAGAAAGCCTGCCTGGCCTTGATCAGGGCCTTTTTGGTCCTGGTCCCAACCTGGTGGAATGAGCTCCCAGAATAGCTGAGGGCCCTTTGGGGGTTTTCTGCAGGGACTGGAAGAAGAAGAAGAGTTGGTTCTTATATGCCGCTTTTCCCTAACTGAAGGAGGCTCAAAGCGGCTTACAGTCGCCTTCCCATTCCTCTCCCCACGAGACACCCTGTGGAGTGGGTGAGGCTGAGAGCGCTGATATCACTGCCCGGTCAGAACAGTTTTATCAGTGCCGTAGCGAGCCCAAGGTCACCCAGCTGGTTGCATGTGGGGGAGAGCAGAATCGAACCTGGCATGCCAGATTAGAAGTCCGCACTACACCAAACTTTAAAACAGAACTCTTCTTCCAGGGTTATGGCTGAGGCTATGGCACAGGCTCCAGGCAAGTCTATGTTAGGCCACACCATCACCAGAACGAACCATCATTTCATAGAATCATAGAATAATAGAGTTGGAAGGGACCTCATGGGTCATCTAGTCCAACCCCTGACACTATGCAGGATACTCACATCCCAATCACTCATCTACTGTAACCTGCCACCCCTTTGCCTTCACAGAATCAGCCACTCTGTCAGATGGCTATCCAGCCTCTGTTTAAAAATTTCCAAAGATGAAGAACCCACCACCTCCCAAAGTAGCCTGTTCCCCTGAGAAACCACTCTAACTGTTGGGAACTTCTTCTGGATGTTTGGATGGAATTTCTGTTGAATTAATTTCATCCCATTCGTTCTGGTCTGTCCCTCTGGGGCAAGAGAGAACAATTCTGCTCCATCCTCTATATAGCACCCTTTTAAATACTTGAAGATGGTTATCAGATCCCCTCTCAGTCGTCTCCTCTATAGGCTAAACAGACCAAGCTCCCCCAACCTTTCATCATATGTCTTGGTCTCCAAACCCCTCACCATCTTTGTTGCCCTCCTGTGGACACGTTCCAGTTTGTCAACATCCCTCTTCAACTGGGTTGCCCAAAACTGAACACAGGACTCAAAATGAGGCCAAACCAGAGCAGAATAAAGTGGTACCATCACCTTTCATGATCTGAACACGATACTCCGTTTGATCCAGCCCAAAATCCTCACTGGGTCACACTCCTGACTCATGTTCAATGTACGGTCTACTAAGCCTCCTAGATCCTTTTCGCACATGCTACTGCCAAGACAAGTCTCCCCCATCTTATATCGGTGTATTTGGTTTTATGCTGTATGATGATTGTAACCCACTGTGAGATGGTTCCCCAATGGCAGTGGGAAACAAATTGAAGAAAGAAAGAAAGGTTTGTATGAGAACAATTTTAAGTGCTTGAATGAGCTGATTAACATATCAGATCATGGATGGAAAGGCAATTCTGTAAGTCCGTGACCTATATTCATGAGAGAGCTCTTACAGGTATAAGTGTTTTGCATCTGCACCTTTGGGTGATTTCTCTTTTGGCGAGTTGTCTTAAAACAGGCTGTCTTTTAGCTTAACACCTAGCAATGGCTTACCCAAAGAACTCTGGAAACTACTTTGGTGATCCTGCTGAGATCTTATGTGGTAGATTTCTGGGCCCTTTTGCATAACTATAGTTTGGGAAGGGGGGAATGTCTGAGACAACTGTTTAAATCTAGGGCATAGTTTTGCCTTTCAAGAAGACCGGCAGAGCTTCTATTGTGTTTTCCTCTGGCCTCTTTCTGGCGTCGTGATATTCTTGGCAAAATGGTACATCTGTGCCATATGCAGGACTCCAGGGCAGAGCTTCCAGAGGCAATGCAGCCCAGTAGCTGACATGATATTGTCTGTCTTTAGACCTGGTGATGACTGGAAGAAGACTTTGAAACTCCCTCCAAAAGATCTGCGGATCAAGACTTCGGTAAGAAGCAGTGAAGGGTAAAATGGTTTGTAGTGCTGACATTCCACTGGCTGTGCTTTAGACTTCCTTGAGCAAAAGAGTGCTTTAAGGACCACCCATAGGAACCTACCTGGCCATTCTGGTCACCTTCAGAGGTCCTGCCTTTGTTTCCCCTGCCATCTGAGGCTGCACAGGTGGCAAACTGAGAAAGGTCCTTCTCACTTGTGGCACCAAAACCTTTGGGACTCCTTTCTCCAGGGAGCTGTCTTTTGCAAACTGATGAAGGCTGTTTGGTGTTCCTTCCATAGCTCTTATTAGTCCCCTCCCTATCTGTATATTTTATGTTTGTATTATATTTCATTTATTGTAAAATTTACATTTGTGTGTTTGTAGTTTAAATGCTTTTGACATCTGACATTTTAATGTTTGTGACCTGGGGGACTCTAAATTGGGTAGAAAGGCAGCATAGAAATGTGTTGCACAAGTAAAGTTGAGTGCTTGGCAAAAGGTTTGCTGTTTTCACCAGTGTATCAGCCTATTAAAGTCTTATAGATCCAAGGCGAAGGTTTCCTTGCTCGTATGCTTTATAGACCGTCCCTCTCCACAAGTGGGCTTGGGGCAGTTTACAAAATAGCTAAAACATTCATAATCAAAATTTAAAACATTTTACAATTAAACCACCCAACCCAAACTCCCACCCTGACCCAGCCGTCTCCCTCCCTCCCTCCCTTCCTTCTATTGGCTAGGTAGTTCCAGTGAAGAAGAAAGGGTACAGCTATGTGCCCCAAAAGGTCTGCTTTATTTCTTGCATCCCGCTGCAAGCAGATGGGTGGTCCTGGGGCCGCCCACTTTGCTTATGTGTCAGCTTTATGTTTCTGTCTGTGGATGTGGCTGTACAGTGAGTGAGAAAAAACTTCTTGTGCATGACCTTTTAAGGGAGGTTGTTTTACATTAGGGTTGTCTTCCTAACATATAAATACAGTCCTTTGCATGTAGACTACCACTTTTGGGGAAAGCACTGGCTAACTGTCCTGCTCTGCTGGTTCAGGATGTGACTTCCACTAAAGGAAATGAGTTTGAAGATTACTGTCTGAAACGAGAGCTGCTGATGGGAATTTTCGAAATGGGCTGGGAAAAGCCATCTCCTATTCAGGTTGGTTTGTGGTAGCTTATGCAATATACTTGCTTAGTACTTTGCTGACTTTAAAGAGGCAAGCAGCATGAAGTATGATGTTTGAGTTCCATTATTCAGCCAAGTGATGGAGTATGCCCTGTTGCTTCCACTGGGACTCTGCTGTCACCCAGCTGCTGTTCATGTAACGAAGCTCTTTCCTATAAGTGTTGTTGGCCATTCTGTATGAGGCAGTTGGGTAGAGTTTATTAGGATTGAGCGCACTTCAGCCACTTTGGCAACGACGCCTGAGGTGGCCAGCGCCACGGTGTGGAGGGGAGGAGCGGCATGTGCCTGTGTGCGGACACCAACTGGCACGCTGCTGCCACACCTCCGCGCCATTGGGCACCTTGGGCGTCGGTGCTTGCCAAAGCGGCTAAAGTGCGCTGGAGCACCCAATCCTAGAATTGATCCATAGTCTAGCACATCTATATCGTGTGCAGTCTGCAGATTTTTCAGAGCTGGCAGCAGGAGGAAAACCATTATCAACCATTTTTTCTGCATATGCTGTCAGTCTTAGTGTTTCATGAAAATGTCAAAATAGGATCTCTGTTAAATGCCTAGTTTTCCTCTTCTTTTGCTATCTTTAAAGGGACTGACAGCAGACTCTGCTTAGTTAGCCTCTCAGGTATCTTAGTGAAGTGGGTGGGAGCCCCCTGCAACCTCTGATTATTCTGCTGGTGATTTACCCATCTCTTGGCTTGGGTGACAGTTGTTTCCAAAAACAGATTGAAGGGAGTAGTTTTGGGTGCCAGAAGTTTGCCTAATAGGCAGACGGTTGCATTCGGATTAGCCTTCTGTCCTCCCACCACCCCCACTGATAGGCATAGTAAGGTAAGTGGGTGCTGCAACAGGCACAGTGCTGACACTCGTGGCTTCTTCTCAGGAGGAGAGCATTCCTATTGCTCTGTCTGGGAGGGACATATTGGCAAGAGCAAAGAACGGAACTGGCAAGAGTGGAGCCTACCTCATTCCCTTACTTGAACGACTTGACTTAAAGAAGGACAACATACAAGGTCAGTGGTACTCAAGTGGCTCTCTAGTGAAAATGAAGATATCCTGAATGCCTACCTACTATATGAATTCCCACTTTGTTGCTATCGGAGCACAACAACTTCTGTAAAAGTTGGTCGTGGTGCTTTTGCCTTGCTGGTTTAGCAACACCAGCATCTCTTCACAGCATCTGCTCCTTTAAGGAGGATAATTGTTCAGCTTTAGGAGGATTTTATGCATTGAGGAATAGAATGCTTGAATTGTGAAGCTGCTCATACCCATAAAGGACAGAGGTAAGACACCTGTTGTTGTTGTCAAAAGGATACCTGTTGTTGGCACATGCTGAGCACAAGGGCTGCACCTTGACTGTTCTCCTCTCTTTTCAGCAATGGTGATTGTTCCCACAAGAGAACTGGCCCTGCAGGTCAGTCAGATCTGCATCCAGGTCAGCAAACACATGGGAGGGGCCAAAGTGATGGCAACCACAGGAGGAACCAACCTGCGTGATGACATAATGAGGCTTGATGATACAGGTAGGACATCTGGGTTGGTGGCGAATTAGGCACTCAAAGACTAATGATAATACAGTCCCTCTTGGTGGCTTTATCTAGTGCCAGATCCCCCTAAATTCAAGTTTATGGCATTTCTCTGTGTTTTTCCTTTTGCAGTACATGTGGTGATAGCTACACCAGGGAGGATTCTGGACCTTATAAAGAAAGGAGTAGCAAAAGTGGACCATGTCCAGATGATTGTTCTAGATGAGGTAATGTTGGCATCAGCTGCATCTGCAGGCAAATGCCCAAAGTGCAGTTTGAAATTAGGCCTGTGTTTTTATGTGTTGCACAAAAGGTTCCTTCCTCTGTTGCCTGGCGGGGGGGGGGGGGTGCTGCTTAGCTTGAGGAAGTGACCAGCTTAGTTTCCCTTTTCTTGACTGGAGTAGGTTTAACAGCAACATCTTAAAACTGAAGCTGGAATTGTGGCCTGGTGGTTGTAGTCCCAGGAGGCCTGTTAGGATCCTCACCGAAGCAAGTTTCTAGAAGTCCAAAGAGCATGTTGATATTGAACCTTCTAATTTCTCACTACAGGCAGACAAGTTGTTGTCCCAGGATTTTGTTCAAATCATGGAGGACATTATTCTCACGCTACCTAAGAATAGGCAGATCTTGCTATACTCAGCCACTTTCCCTCTAAGTGTACAAAAATTCATGGTAAGTGCAGTGCTGATCTCTATGATTCCTGGGCTACTGGCATGTACTGCAGCTTCTCTGGGAAAGCCCATATTTTTAAATCAGCCAGTGGGATGTGTAGTCAAATGCAGCTGCATTGTTTCCTAAACATTAGAACATTTCTTTCAGAATTCCCACTTGCAGAAACCCTATGAGATTAACTTAATGGAGGAGCTCACACTGAAGGGAGTTACCCAGTACTATGCCTATGTTACTGAGCGCCAGAAAGTGCACTGCCTCAATACATTGTTCTCCAGGGTAAGTAGTGCTGTCTGCTTTCCACTTGATTCTCCCTTTGCAGGGAACCAGAGTGCCAACTAAATGAGTCAGTTCTGTCTAGAGAGCCAGGGTGTAAACGAAAGAGCAAGAACCTCCCAAAAGATACCTGTCAGTGACACTGTTTGAGGATGTATTAATAATACAAAATAGCACAATACTTCACACCCTTTCAATGTAATTAATACTTTATTGTTTTCTGTCCCCATTTAATACGAGCTGTCTCTCTGAACAGCTCTCAAACTCTGGACAAAAGTTCTGCCATTTAGTTAATGTACATAGAGTCATAGAATCAGAAGGGTGCATACAGGCCATCTAGTCCCAATGCAGGATCTGCCCAAAGTATCTGTCCAGCTGATGTTTGAAGACTGCCTGTGAGGGGAAGCTCACCACCTCCTTAGGCAGCTCATTCCACTGCTGAACTACTCTGACTGTAAATCATTTTTTCTGTTACTTAGCCAGTACCATTCTACACATAGTGTAAAGCCATTACTGCAGGCCCTATCCTCTGCTGCCAACAGGAACTGCTCCCTGTCCTCCTCTAAGTAACAAACTTTCAGATACTTAAAGAGAGCCATCATGTCCCCTCTCAACCTCCTCCAGGCTGAACATTTTCAAGTACTTTAGCCTGGTGGTCCCCAACCACCAGGCCACGAAGGCCCAGGCACTGGGCTGCGGCTCCCTCTCTGCAGGGCCGCCCGCGGTCCACAGCCTGAAGAAGGTTTCGGACCACTACCTTAGTCTTTCCTCACAGGGTTTGGTTCTCAGGTCGCTCTCCTCTGCACCCTCTCACTTTTGTCCATGTCCTTTTTGAAGTGAGGCCTCCAGAACTGCACACAGTATTCCAGGTGCAGTCTGACCAATAGAATATATAGTGGGACTATGACATCTTGCGATTTTGATGTGATGCCTCTGTTGATACAGTTGAAGACTGCATTTGCCGCCTTTACTGCCACATCCAACTGTCTACTCATATTTAGTTTACAGACCACAAGTACCCCAAGATAACGTTCACACACTCTGCCACCCAGAAATGTATCTCCCATTCAGTATGCATGCTTCTTATTTTCGTGACCCAGATGTACAACTCTCTACTTACCCTTATTGGCAGCTTCAAAATTGGGGAAAAAACATGATGATATTTCATATGTCTTCCATTGATAGAGCAAGAAGGGTTGGTGAGGCTCTTTTTGCCTGCATTCCCATCCTGAAAGATAGAGGAGCACTGCTGTAACTGAGAGTAAAAGCTTATAGTTGAGTGTAAAGGCACACAAAAGCTTATACCTAAAATTAAACCGTGTTGGTCTTAAAGGTGCCATTGGACTCAAAACTTCATTCTGCTGCTTTAGACCAGCACTGCTACCAACTGAATATATGAGAGAGTTAATTAATCATAACTTCCTGTGTTGGTACTGAGGAGGAGCGTGTTTTGCAGTTCACATCAGATGGTTGATAACTAACCTAAACCTTTAGCCAGAAGCTGTAGATAAGATACTTGAACAGTATTGTCTTGCATAATCCATATATATCTGAAGATATTAGTTTGAAATTTCAAGTCAGTGAACCAATTGCAGTTGAATGTTTTTTGTTTTTTTTTTACATAGCTCCAGATTAACCAGTCAATCATTTTCTGCAACTCCTCCCAACGGGTTGAACTGCTAGCCAAAAAAATCTCCCAGCTGGGGTATTCATGCTTCTACATTCATGCAAAGATGAGGCAGGTCAGTGCAAGGTTCCTAGTAAAATTACATTGCCTGGACTTTCTTGTTCCATCAGGATTGTGGTGGTGGCCTTCAAGGGGATCAGAGTAGTGGTACTGCTGCTGTGGCTGCTCCTTGTGGTTGATTCTGTAGTTGTCTAACAGGACCTTTGCTTTGTGCTGCTGATTGGCAGGCAGCTGTTTCTAAGTCCTGGAGAAAGAGGGAAAAAACCCAGGAAGTTAAGTTGAGCCAACTGGGAAGGGCAGGTTATAAAAATAAATTGTTGTTTGTTGTTATTGTGACAATCTGCATTGAGTAGTGCTCCATTTCTTATTTATTTATTTGATTTCTGTACCGCCCTTCCATACGGCTCAGGGCAGTTTACATACAACATGGGGGGATACATGGAACAAATTAATATATAACATAAACAAATACAACAACAACAGTAATCTATATCAATGGTCCCCAACCTTTTTATCGCTGGGGACCGGTCAACGCTTGACAATTTTACTGAGGCTCGGGGGAGGATAGTCTACTAGAGTAGGGGTAGTCAACCTGTGGTCCTCCAGATGTCCATGGACTACAATTGCCATGAGCCCCTGCCAGTATTTGCTGGCAGGGGCTCATGGGAATTGTAGTCCATGGACATCTGGAGGACCACAGGTTGACTACCCCTGTACTAGAGGACCTGTCATTGGATGGCGCCGGAGGGGTGGGCTTAGCTGGCAGCTGCTACAACTCCTCTGGGCAAACGGATGAGAAGGACGGGGGAGCAAGCTGGCCTCTGTTTCTTTTTGCCGTGGTTGCTGAAGGCAGCGGGCAGGAACCTTGTTGCCACAGAGTTGTGTGGGCTGCCAAGGGAATAAGGCACTCCTGGACGTGAGATGAGGAAGTCCTAGTCAGAGCAGGAATGGAGAAGGGGAGCTTTGTGACCTGGATTTCTGCAAAGTTGGGTCGACGTTGGTGGGCTGAAACTCCTAACTTCTTAGACAGAGCCATGGCCTGGTCCCGGTCTCCGGACCGGGGGTTGGGGATCACTGATCTAAATATTTAAGTGATTTTATACAATATAATAGGAACGGAACTTAGCTAAGGCCCTTAAAGAAGACAGACTGGTCCAGGCCATGTTGAGTACCTATTGAATAGGCCTGTGTGGCTTGGAGCCCACAGGAGGCTACAGAGGAAAGGCTCCATTTTTCTACACTAGAGGAGTGTTGTGATAAGTAATTGATTGTTGTTCTTTGCCAGGAGCACCGCAACCGCGTGTTCCACGATTTCCGGAATGGCTTATGCCGCAATCTTGTTTGCACTGGTAAGTTTCTGTTGTCCTTTTCTGGATTATATTTCCTTTCTTAAGACTTAGTCTTTAGGGGCCAAAGAGAAGAGGGTGGTGTCACCTACCCTTTAGAATGCTATCATCTGGCACTTAACTTTCTTTTGGAATGTCAGGCCAAAATGTTCCTTTTTACACAGGCTGTTAACTAAGAACATTTTCTTTTAAATATTTTAAGCTTTGGTTTTCCTTCATTGAGGGTGAAGTCATCCATACTGGTCAGGTAGGGATATGCAAATCTGCATGGTTTCCTGTGAAACTGGCCACTGTTTCGATAGGCCTACTGCTCAGATTGGAGGCCAGATTCCTACTTTACTCTAGAGTAGTCCCAGGATCAGGCCTAAAGTTTGTCCAAGTTACTTCGATTAATGTTTTAGCTATCCTCTATTTGGAGATTCTTTACATACTCACAAGGAATTCCATGGTAAAAGAAGGAGGGAAAAGATTTCAGTAGCCAATAAGACAACTTGGTTGTGAGTTCCTGCATTGTGCAGGAGGTTTGATTAGATAACCCTGGAGGTGCCTAGCAACTCTATGATTCTGTAATCCTATGAACTCCCCATCAACTAATGCTCCCCCATCACAGCCTCCAGCTGTGGCAGGGAAAATGGAGGCTCAAAGGAGCAGTTTATCCTCGATTTCCTTGACAAAATAGATTTGGCAGTGACAGAGGAAGTGGTGGTGGAACAACTGGGGGACCTTGGGTGTGGGCAGCTGCAAGGGAACATAAGCAATCCAGAGTTCCAGAATGCTGCTCACTTGATGATCAGGACCTGGGGCACGGAGCTGAGCCACAATGCAGCCAGGTTGCTGGACAGCCACCACACGAGATATACAGGGCTAGCAAACCTGGGTGGTGAGCCCCCATCCCTGGAAAGCAGTTGGGTCTTCCACACACACACCTCCCCAGCATAAATTGAGAGGGAGTGGAATGTACACAAGGAGATCCTGGGAGTGGGAGGCCTACTGCATGCATGTGTGGGAGACGGCAGAAGGGCCCTTCCACACACCCCACTTGCTGCTCAAGATTTGAGTAGTGGCTGCCAGTGGGTGACTCCTGAGATCGTCCTTGGTCTTGGAGCAACTTCACCACTGTATTGCCAGGGCCCCTGGCATAGACTGGCAGATGACAAGATCCTCTTTGGGGAGTTTATGCACTCAACCATGAGATACAAGATGGAAGTGCAGGAAAAACCAAGGTCAGCTGCATCAATGGACCTGAATGCCCAGGCAGTTCAAATAGCCATGCCTTGTCCAGACAGTGCTCCCTTTCCCAGACCACTTCAGTGCTGTGAAGACTGAATGAGCAATACCTTGCAAGGGAAACACACAGAGTTCAGTGGCCAGACAGCTGCACACCATTAGGGAGGATGCCATGGAGGACCTCAGGGTACTATTGATAGATGTGGCAGTCAGTGCCCTCCACTTGGTGGCAGTACTGCCAAAGGATGGAGAGAATGCTCTGAAAGACTTAGTAGACAGGAGGAATGTGACTATCCTCAGAAAGACATATGTGGTAGTCTCCATTATTATTTGGGTGTCAGCAGCTCTGTCAAATTTCAGGGCTAATGACCACCTGCAAAATACTCCATCCAGCGAGCCCATCCTGAAATAAAGAGGGGTATGGAATTTGCCACAGATACTTCCTGTGACGAAATGCAATTTTGTGCTAATGCCCTGGCAGCAGGCCTCATTAATGAAAGAATATGGAGGAATATCTGGCTAAAACATTGAAAGGTAGACTTATAATGCTGTTTGGAGAATCAAATTTGGATAAGGTCTTGGTGGAGATGAAAGGAAAGAAGAAAGCGATGCCAACCACATTGGTGACCAGCAAGGTTAGAGACAGCAGAAACAAGTCTCAGCATTCCTTTCATGCCTCCCATGCATTAGCACGAGGAAGAGGCTCAGCGGATTTCGAGGGTTTCCATGCCACTAAATACAGACCTAGTACCCACCAGGACAAGTGGCTCCCTTCAGACAGGATAAAGGCCAGCCCACAAAGAGACACACCGCCTGACTCCTTCATGGGGGCAAGCTCTGCTTCTTCGCAGAAGCGTGGAAGCAAGTGTGGGTGTTGTCCATCTTGGAAGGATACAAGATAGAACTTACAGCTCGACTGCTGCATCAACCCAGGCTCATGCCCATCCCAAAGTCACCAGGCAGAAGACATCTGCTTGCTCAAGCCTTTCAGCATCTACTACAAGTAGGTGCCATAGAACAGCTAGCCAACATCAGCATTTAATGGGGCTATTCTCAGTACTTTTTGGTGTTCCCAAGAAATCTGGAGAATGAGATCTATTCTACGGTTTTTACACACATCAGACGTGTTAACATCCCTGCACTTCAGGGAGGCCTACCTCCATATCCCCACCCACAAGGACTGCAGACAGTACCTTCACTTCTGCCATCGGGTACAGCACTTCCAGTGCAAAGCCTTGCCTTTCTTCAGCCCCATGTGTATTCACCAAGGTCATGGTGGCTTTGCTAGCCGATTTGCCCCAGAGTGATGTCCACTTATATCCATATTTCAACAACATCCTAATAAGGGCAAAGGACAAAACTCCAGCAAGTGAACAGCAGTTCAGTTTTTCAAGGATCACAGCTTCCTCATCAACGAGATTAAGAAGCACCTGACCCTGTCTACGGACTTCATCCACCTAGGAGCCAGGAACATGTGTAAACCAGATTTTTCTGCCAGAGCATAAACAGGAGAAGATCAGATCCCTGATAGCAGAGATTATAGCCAGCAAGTCAGTGGACCTTATGCACCTTGTGGCAGTATGCTGATCTCCATAGACATTGTACCATGGACATGGTTCCATTTGAGGACGCTTCAGTGGCTCTTGCTGCCTCATTAAAAGGACAAAGAAATTACCATCCCAAATGATCTGAAGAAACTTGAAATGGTGGACAATATACCAACATGGGCAGAAGGGACAGACTTTGTCAAACCTCCAAAGGGAGTAACAGATGTGAACCAGAAAGGTTGGGGTGCACATTGCATGGGAAAGACACACAGGGCAAATAGTGCCCACAAGACCAGACCTGCAGCATCAACAGGTTGGGACTATGTGCAACACATGCTTGGCACTCAAGGCCTTCCTATGGACAGTCCAAGGAAAGCACTTCCTAGTCAGAACAGGTAACTTGACCATGAAAGTCCACATCAGCAGGCAGGTAGGCACAATAGCCTGGGCACTATCTGGAGGTCTGATTCCTTGTATGATGGGCAAAAAGAAACCTCACCAGCCTGAAGGCAGGTCAGGCTGAATCTGCAGACCTGGACCCAGTGCTATGGAGCCTGTACTTGGGAGATTTTTGTTCAAGTCACACACAGATGCGACATTTTGCTGGTGACTGCAGCTTATCCAATATGCAGATAACATCCAGCTTCACCTCCCAGTGGATGGCTGCCCTAATCTGCCCCCAGACAACGTTGCCAGATTCCCAGAAGCAGAGACAGAGTGGCTCAAGCAGAGTTGCCCAAAATTCAACCCCTCAAAGATGGAGATACTGTGGTTTGGTAGGAAGGGACCAGACTGAGGAAGCGTGCTGGCCCAGTCTGGACAGGGTGCAGCAGTCACTTGCACGGTCAGCCAGAAACCTGGGTGTCACCTTTTGACACCTCCCTAACTATGGTGGCACAAGTCATGAAAGTAACGCAGCTGGTGTTCTTCCATCTTCACCAAGCCAGATTACTAGCACCCTACCTGGTCCCAAAACAACTAGCCACAGTTAGCCAAGTAACAGTCATCTATAGACTGAACTTCTGTAACTCATTCTAGACAGGCATGCCATTGCTCTGGAATGTGCAACTAGTCCAGAATGCAGCTGCCAGAGTCCTCACTGGAACATCTTGGAGGACCCACATCCGACCTGTGCTCTAGCAGCTGCTCTGACTCCCGGTTGAATTCCAGAGGAAGTTTAAGGTACTGGTGCTTATCCATAAGGCCATTTGCGGTCCGGGCCCTGTGTATTTGAGAGACCACCTTTGTCTATGCCCCCTAAAGTGCATTCTGCTCTTCAAATACCAACCAGTTGGTGGTCTCTGGCCCCAAGGAAGTATGTCTTCACGAGAGTTTGGGCATTTTCCCAAAGCAGATCCGGGCTCTGACAGAGCTAGCACACTTCTGCAGGGCCTGCAGGACGGTTTTTCTGCCAGGCTTTTGGTTTGGGTCAGTGAAACCCCATCAAAGCCACCTTTATCAAATACCACCCCAAGACTGTTGACTAGATCCAGGAGATCTGAAGTTTTGCATGTTGGCATTGTTTTAACTTGAGTAGTCTTAATTCTCATTTACTTTTAATTTAAATTGAATGGTTTTTAATTGTCTTGTGTTTTTGGGATGTTTTATATCATCCTGAGCCAGCTTGCTATGAGGGCAGTATATAAATCAAATGTTAAATAAATAATAACTAATGATCATTGTGAGACATAGGTTCACCACATGGAACCTGCTGCTGGTCTTGGTGGCCCTTGCAAAACCACTTTTCAGGCCTCCCAGTCGGTGGAGCTCAAGGTTCTTCCCTGGAAGGTGGCTTTCCTAGTGGCCATCATGTCAGCAAGGCTAATGTCTGAATGGCAGCACTGTCCTCTAGAAAGGAGCTTTGCACATTCCAGAGGGAATCAGGCACACTAAAGACGGATCCCAGCTTCATTCCTGCAGTCTATTCAGTATTCCACCAGGAACAGCTGATACTGTTAGCATCCTTCTGTCCCAGACCACAGCACCCAAAAGAGGAGGAGTAGCACAGTCCTGATGTGCACAGGACACTTTGCAGCTATCTAGACAGAACACTGTCATTCAGAGGCTCAGATGCCCTTTGTTTCACGTGGCACCCAGAATTGGGGGAAAGAAACTCAATCTTTGTCTTTGGAGTTAAGCAATGCATCGCCAAGGTGTACGAGTATTGGGGGGAAGACACCGCCAATCACAGCTCACTCTACAAGAGCCGCAGCTGCTTTGACTGCCTTTGCCACCAGAGTGCCAGTGGGTGAAGTATGTAGAGTGACAACGTGATCTTTACACTAACACATTGATCAATTGGAATCTGCCGAAGCAGACATCAGGTTATCGAGGCATGATAAGGACCTAGGCTCCCGCTCAGAAGCACAGCTTGGGTACTGCTGACCAGTTTGGATGACTTTACCCCCACTGAAAGAGGACAAAACATTGGACTTACCAGAAGGTTTTTTTCTAGTCAGTTGTGAGAAATCATCCACTGCCAAGGCAGGGGGGATGGAGAGAGATGCAAGGCATGTGGAAAACGGAATGGCAGCAATGACGGTAGAAGTTTATAAAATGCGGTGCTCAAAGAAAGCCCTACCTGTGTGATCAGGGGCATGACCTGGCCAGCTTATATGTCTTCTCAGTGAAGAGGAGAAACCTTCAGGGAAGACTAGGATTTCATTCTGGTCATTTTATCTACATCATTTTAGGCTACTTTATGCTGTTATCCCCTGGCTCGTTTTAATGGTGTCAGCTTATTATTGTGTTTTAATGGCTGTTCTGAAAAGGGCAAGTAAGTATGAAGTAATGTGGAAACAAAGAGGCTTGGTTGTAAATTGAACAGCTTTTGTGTACAAGCCCTGTGCCTATTTGTTGGCAAGCATGGGCTTGTTTGGAGTCCTGGATTTCTTGGGGGGGATCTGCATGTGCCATGGTCAGCAGTGTGGCTCTGAAGGACTCTCCGGAGCCTGTTCTTAAAAACATGACCACTTTTAACACTGAACGGCTAAGGAAAAGGCTGCTGCCAAAGGAGCCATGATTCAATAGGAACGTTATGTAGCTGCAGTCTGTCTGCTGCACTTGAGTTGAGAACCCCACCTGCTGTTTTTGTCCAATTGCCTAAACAAGTTCTTCATTTTCAGACCTGTTTACCCGAGGTATTGATATCCAAGCTGTGAATGTTGTGATAAACTTTGATTTTCCAAAGCTGGCAGAGACATATCTCCACCGTATTGGCAGGTCAGGTAAGGAAGTTCTGTTGCAAGGGAGAACCAGTTGGGTGGTGAGCCTACAGATGAGAGAGGCTGTTTGATCCAGGGAGCTCAGCATCTTGGAGGCGGGAGACCTGTAAGGCAGCAGTAAGCTTTAAATGCAGGCCTCTGATGCAGGGGGGCATAAAGAGATTCAGCTGCTGAATGAGCTACCCACCCTTGCAGAGCTTATGTGCTGATGATGTGGAGGCCACAGTCATCAGCATGCAACTATGTGAACTGGAAATGGGTCATGCTGGGTGGGGTCAAGACAGACAGGACAGATGGAGAGGGTTCTGTTGGGAGATGGGCAGCAGCTTCAGAAAATGAAATTGCCTGTCCCCTTGAGCAGGATCCCTATTGAGGAGTGCTTCTGGATCCAGCCCTGTTCATAGAAAGAGGCTGCCCTTGCTTTGTGATGCCCCAGAGGAGTTGAATCACACTTCTGTCATTCCTTCCTTAAAAGCCTCTTGATCTTCTGTTCTCCCGCCTGGGGCCCTGAGCAGCCACACAAATGGAAGTATGACTTGGAATTGACTTCGGGAAGTCTGCAGGATTTTGAGCCTCTATAGAATGACAAAGCTTGCCCCTAGTGTCTGTCTGCCCGTATACCACTGTGGTGGCCATACCATCCACTTTGATTAAAAAGAGTTGATTTTTATACCTTGCTTTTCACTACCCAAAGGAGTCTCAGAGCTGCTTCCCCTCCCCACAACAGACACTCTGTGGTGAGGCTGAGAGAGCTCTGAGAACTGTGACTGACCCCAGTCCCCCAGCTGGCTGCATGTGGAGGAGTTCTCCATATCAGAGACCACTGAACTATGCTGGGGGGATGCACCCCCCCCCCAGAAGAACAAAGGCCAAGGCCTTTCCAGGCCTCCTCCCCATAATCCCTGGAACCAGCCGCCCTTTTGCTCTGTCACTAACGGTGCAAAATGACCTTGTCTTTGCAACACCTACTTGCTTTTTTATTGTTCTTTAAATTGTGGCAGTTACCACACGGATGTAGATCTGCCAGCCCCCTTTGGATTGAACACACAGTGTGCAGTCCATATTCCTTCCTATGACATAAATCCAAATGCGGAATTTCCTCATCTTGTGTTGCATCCTTCTCTCTGAGGGAAGAGTAACATGAAACAGAAAATGCCACTGTAATTGAGGATGTGAAACTTGAACCTGCTTCTGTTGCAGGGCAAGTGTGCTTGCTTTTGTTTTTAGTGCTTTCCTAGAGCCACCCATCCATTGCTTGCCAGGAGCAAATACAGCTGCGGGCCTCTCTGAAGCATTCTCATGGCCTCTGATTTCTTTCCTTGAAGGTCGATTTGGCCACCTTGGCCTGGCCATCAACTTGATCACCTATGATGATCGATTCAACCTGAAAAGTATTGAAGAGCAGCTGGGGACAGAAATCAAACCCATCCCCAGCAACATTGACAAGAGTCTGTATGTGGCTGAATACCACAGTGAACCTGGAGAAGAGGAGAAACCTTAACTGTTGCGTATGTATTTTGTCTGGAGTCCGGACTTAGGAGGAGGCTGATTCGGGCCAAGTTAAAGGAGGGAAATCCTGGGAGTTCCTGCAAGAGCTTAGACTTGCTCTCTTGTGCACCAGCTGCCTCACCTGTTTGTGCTACTGGCCAGCTCCTGTTAAGTGCTGCTACTGCCACCACTTTGCACTTTGCACCCATTAGCTGCTGATTCTTATGCCTAATAGGTCAGATAAGAGTTTATTACTTGGTCTTTAGGTGTGGGAAGCTGGGCAGGTGATGGCCACTAGGAGCTCCAGGGAGGGGGAAGTCGTGCATAGAGGTCAGATGAGTGTGAATTAACTGGTGCTTCATGGTCCTGTCCATGCTGTTGTGGGCAGCAGGGCACTCTTAGAGGGGAGAGTAAGTGTTGGCTGCTCATCGCTCTGCAATGCACAGTTGCTGCCTGTATCAGAGTATGACTGCTGCGATTCATATGCACCCTCCAAGGACTGTGCCTTGATGCAGAAGCCCAGCTGGACCAAGCCATGGAGTGGACAGGAGGGTTGAGCAGTTGGCTGACTAGGGGGCCTCTTCCTCTTCTGTGGGCTCTGCTGTGGCCTGAGCCTGTGGTTGTCGCCTGTACTTCCCTCCTATGGCGAGGGTTGTGAAATGGCACACTTGAGGCAGGGCAGTTCCTGCCTTAGCTTTGGCCCACTTGGCCAGCTGCACAAATGTGAGCAGTGTGGTGGATTTACAGCTCATGACGGTCTTCTTTCCTCTTGTAGGCTTTGCTCAAGCACAGAAGCTAAAGCCCGTTGATCTGGACATATGACACGTTTCTTTGGGGATGCCCTTCTCTTTATGGGTTTTTCATCTTTTCATTTTGGATCTATGAAGATCAAAGAGCTTTTTTTCTTTTTCCCTTTTAAAAAGAAACTCTGGCTGTGAGGAAGAAAGCAGAAGATAGGAAGGAAATATCATTTTTGTTTTTCCACTTGTTTGCACTGTGTGCTGACTGAAATTAGTTGCACTAACTGCTGGTTTTAATTTCTTTCTTTGTGGAGAAGAAGAACTCTGAAAAGAGAAGACTCCCAAGCGCAAGCATGACTGCTGTTTCCGGTTCCCCTCCAGCCACCCGACTGAGTGCATTTCAACTTCTCCCTGGCTCCTCATCTGTCTTTACGCTAAAGAGCTCGTTCCTTATTTGTGCAAAGTGCCTTATGCTATGAGACCCTCCAGAATATCACCTTTCAGACACAGCCCAAGGAGTCATTTTGGTTCAGATCAAAGTCTCCCACCTCCATCCCCTTCCCTCAACTCTCTCCTTCCCCCTCCAAACAAGCTGGGCTGGGATGTAACACTTGTCAGTAATACTTTTTGTTTAACCTTTTTTAAAAAAAAATCAAATGGAGGAGTTGAGATGCATTTGCAGTTCACCCACCTTGTAAATATGTGTATTTAAACAAAAAGAAAAACCTGGAACATCTGGGTTGATTCAGTGCAACGTCAGCACTCCAGGAGGAAAGACCCCTTGCTCCCCACATGCAGCAGGAACCTGTGACAAGCGCTTGTACTCTGGCCGAACACGATAGCAAGCTGGTTCCCAGGAGTTGCCGCAGTGGTTCCAGCACTTGCTTGGGAGACTTGGTTCAGAGCCATGACAGTCTTTCCTCTCTGAAGTGTGTTCCACAGAAAATCAGATGTGTATACTTGTATAGACTCTGTAAATATGTGTTCTTTTCTGTTATGGGTTCATATATAACTTTTCTTTTTTTTTCCTTTGAAGTTTGCTGGGGTTGAAGGGATCACAGGTAGATCTTGACAGCAGCGACAGGTGAGAGGGGCTCAGTTTTCAGCAACACAACACATAATGCCGAGTGCTGCCCTTTTGGCCTCTTGGGAGGTAGCGTTTTCTCTAGCACTTGCAAGTCTTGGAAGAGATCCAGGCATGGGGTAGAAGTGTGAGCCATCCTTTTCGGTTCCTTTCTGTCTCTCCCCCCCCCCCCCAAAAAAAAAGAAATAATAAACCCAGCCCTCCACTGGTGGCATGCATTTCAGGAAATAACTTGTTTGCCGTAGTCATGGCATAGCATAACATGCAGGATACAGAAATGGTGCTAAAAGAACCAGAGCCACTGGCCTCAGCTGCCCATTTTAGAGGGTCCTCTGGAGTGCGGCACATCCTGCCCTTTGATTGCTACTCTGTCTCACACCTTTCTGCCTGAGAGACTTGAGCAGGCCAGAGCAAAGTCCCCCAGCTCCTTCCTCTGTCTCCTGCCTGGTTTGTCTTGCCTATACCCAGCAAGTGCTTTAGAGAGCTGCCTGGTGTTGCTGCTTTCAATTGTGCCCCTCCCAACATGCTTGATGTTTGGCCTGATCTCCAGGCAAAAGGACTGAGAAAAACTGACCCGTAAACTTCTTTAGAATCCCCCCCCCCCCCCAGCCAGCAAGAGGCTGCCAGGAGACCCCTGCTTCAGCACAGTGCCTCTGTTTCTGGGTACCATGTAGGCTAGCATTGTACCTACAGTGGTGGTCTTCTTTGCCTTGAGCGTTCCTCAGTTTGTTCTGGATTGACATTAGGAAACCACCACTTTGCATCACCTGTTTGTTGGAGCTCTGTGCTAGAACCATGTGCCTCCTGACAACTCCATTCAAAGTGAAAATGTTTAGTCTAAGTAACTCCATAGTAGTGTAGCAAAAGCTGCACTTAAATTCAACTCGGCTGCGGTGGACCTTCCTGGGGCTGCACTGGACAGGCGAGCGCTCTGTATAGTGGGAGGCAAGGGTTAGATGGGAGCTTCTGGCCCAAAGGAAAACTTTGCTTCTGTTCTGCAGCCAGTTTCTTGTCCCAGCAGCAGGGACGGAGGGTCGTTTTAATGCGCAAGGGTTGGCTCTTGTGAGCCTGCACCCCGACATTGGTGCCCTGTGCCATGAGTTGCCGGGGGGAGGGGGGAATATGGGGTGCTGTGCCCTCTGCCACTCTTGGAGCGCAGCATTTTAAAATCAAAAGTAGTATTACTTTAAACAGGACTTCCTAGAAGGGGGTGGTACTGCCCAGGTCCTTGAGCTTTGCTTCCAGGTGCCCTTTGGGGTCAGGAAGCCACCTGGAGCTCATTAGTAGCCATCTCTTTCTAGGACATAGAAGGACTTGTCAATGGAAAGATGCTCCAAATTATGACTAGGTAGACCCTGGTCTTTTTTTTTCCCCATCTGAAAACCAATCCTATGGATGGCCTTCCTGAGGGCATCTTGGCCACAATATTCATGGACCTGCAGCCTTTGTGTGTGCTCTGGGGCTCCTGAGGGATGACACGTGCAGGAGGGGCCTCGTGGCTGGCTTCACCTCCAGAGGGGTCTGTCCATCATAAAGCCCTCTTGGTGCGGGGTGGACCTGGCCTTGAGCACCATGTCTTGGTGGGCTGCACTTGCCAGGGGGGGGAGGAGGGAGGGGGGCTGGTCTTATTTGGCATTTTAATTTCTTCAGAATGAGATGGGAGCATCTTTCCATTTCCCCTCTGGCCTTTGTGTCAGGAGCTGGGTGAGATCTTGGAAGGTGGACACAAAGGCAGAGGGAAGTGTTAGAATTGGACATCTCATTCTGGTTTTCTTTTAGGGGTGGGTTTGCCTGCACAGGAGCTGTCAATCCAGGCCCGGGGCTGTGACTGCTGCATGGGGCAGGGTTGTGGCTAGCAGAAAGCTGACCTCTGCTGCTGGGGCCAAGGGTACTGTTGTCGAGTGTACAAGGAACACCATTAATGGGGCACAATGAGCACCCCCCTCTGACAATGCTGGGGCATGCTATAGCATTTCTCAGTGACCTGTTGAGGGTTGGGAAGCTGACCAAGCCCCCCCACCACCACAGCAGTCCTCTCCTGTGCAGGCATTTGGGGAGGGTGGGGGTATATTAAGATACGGCCTTGCTGTATTTTAACCAGGCATTGGGTGGGTGGGTGGGTGGGTGGGTGGGAATCTGGAAATAAAGTCACTATTCCCTTTATTAAAACATCTGGAAAATTTGGGGAGGGGGGGCTGGTTTCTGTTCAGTTTTAAGCAACATGGCATTTTCATTGGTCCTCAGCCCAGGCTATATTCACTGTGCCCAGTGGGGACTAGACTTGGAAGGGGGTGGGGGGTGGGGGGAGGGAGAAGGAACTTCCTTTTGGAAACTGGTAATTGGCAAAGGTCCACTTGAGCTCGGTGTTTGGATCGGTGTGCATTTTGTACGGGAGGTGTCTGGTGGGAGGCTTACCAAAGTCTTAGTGCTGAAAAGCAAAAGCACTGAAGGGTAAAAGAAACTGGTTTGTTTTAAAGGAGAGAAGGAGCTCAATAAAAGTTCACTGGGATTGAATTTGTTTAGATTCTCTGTCTGACTTACCTGTGTGGTTGCTTTGAGCACAGAGAGGGCAAGGGAGAGGATTCCTGGGGGACGGGGGGGGGGGGGGCTCTCTGCAGAGGCTGGCCTCTCACTTCTCTCCCTCCTCCCTTAGGTTCGGCTCCAGCAAACAGCTTGCTTGGGGGCCAGACTGCTGTTGAAGTCATACCTTGTTCATTGTGGCTTCTGTGCGAAGACCTTTCTAGGCGGGCTCCCCCTCCTCTCTGTCTGCAAAGACCCCTTTCCCACATGAAGAATCACATGACGGGCGGAACAAGCACTGCTCCCGCAGGCTGCTGCTTGTTGCTGTGGGGGGAGGCCGTGTGGCCAATGCGGTGGCTTGGTGGGGCCTCAAAGATGAGTTCCAGTAAGATTTTTTTGCAAAGGACTTCAAAAATTCTTTGCCTACAAAACTGGCAAGATGACTCAAAGAGTAGAGTGAAAGTGGCCCAGGATGATGATCACAGATCAGTCTTCTATGTCTGGGCGTGGGTCAACATGGCCATTTGACCAGCCACGCCATCAACCTACCCGAGAGGGCAGAGTGGCGAGGCCGAAAGCTGCTGTATGGGAGGAATCCCTCGGGTCCCAGACTGCCAAGGGGGAAAGCAGCACCGTTTGCCAAGAGAGTAGGGGCCCCCTCGGCCTTTAGCACCAACACCCTCCACATTGGGAGCATAAGGCCAAGCTGCTGTTGTCAGATCTATTTTGAAACCAATAAAAAGACAAAATGCTCCCAAACCACACTCCCTTTCTATTGCTTGCATGCCAACATAGTTCTGTTTTGCCTTGAGACCCACAGTCTCCATCTTATTTTGGCACCAACAAGCTGACCCTGTCGAGTCAAATGTCGACATGGATTATTTTTGGGTCAAGGTCCCTTTGACACCAGAGGGTCATAATTGACCCATGTTTGAGTCCAAAGACACCTGCACCCTCAAAATGGGCTGTGCAATCTCTGGACTCCCCAGAAGACAAAGTCTTTGGATTTCTGCATGTCAGTGACTCAGTAAATAGGGCAGCTTGATCAGCAACTGCCAATCCAGCAGCCATCTCAGCAGAATATGTGGCCACCTCCGTGGGGACCCTGGGCACCTTCACAAGGGTCTATACTCCTGCCAACTTCCAAAGGAGACCATTGATCTATACAACACACTGAGGAAGGGACCTCCCTTCATAGCTCATAGTCCAAAGATGGACTCTACCAGATGTAGGAAGCCTGTTCCAAAACCACATCAGTGCCATCTCCCGATGACACAATGGACAAATTGTCAGCTCCATTGCCCACAGAGGAGCTCAGGATGTATTCCAGGCAGTTAGTCCAAATGGCAGGGGCCTTGGGGCTGAGAGTCCCATGCGCCAGAAACTCAACTGTCTGATCCAATAACAAGTGGTGTTGGTTGTTGTAATGTGCAAAGTCGTGTCCGACCCATCGCGACCCCTATGGACAATGATCCTCCAGGCCTTCCTGTCCTCTACCATTCCCCGGAGGTCCATTTAAGTTTGCACCTACTGCTTCAGTGACTCCATCCAGCCACCTCATTCTCTGTTGTCCCCTTCTTCTTTTGCCCTCGATTGCTCCCAGCATTAGGCTCTTCTCCAGGGAGTCCTTCCTTCTCATGAGGTGGCCAAAGTATTTGAGTTTCATCTTCAGGATCTGGCCTTCTAAAGAGCAGTCAGGGTTGATCTCCTCTAGGACTGACCGGTTTGTTCGCCTTGCAGTCCAAGGGACTCGCAAGAGTCTTCTCCAGCACCAGAGTTCAAAAGCCTCAATTCTTTGACGCTCGGCTTCCTTATGGTCCAACTTTCGCAGCCATACATTGCAACTGGGAAGACCATAGCCTTGACTAAACGTACTTTTGTTGGCGGGGTGATGTCTCTGCTTTTTAGGATGCTGTCCAGATTTGCCATAGCTTTCCTCCCCAGGAGCAAGCGTCTTTTAATTTCTTTGCTACAGTCCCCATCTGCAGTGATCTTGGAGCCCAGGAAAATAAAATCTGTCACTGTCTCCATTTCTTCCCCATCTATTTGCCAGGAATTGAGAGGGCCGGATGCCATGATCTTTGTTTTCTTGATGTTGAGTTTCAAGCCAACTTTTGCACTCTCCTCCTTCACCCGCATCAACAGGCTCTTTAGTTCCTCTTCACTTTCTGCCGTTAGCAGAATACATAACATGTAACATAACAAGTGTTACAGAATCCTAATTTGGGACCCACGGCTCCCCCCAGGCTCCAGGAGATGCAGGATCCAGCCATGGCCTTTTGAGCCACGCTAGCCTCCTCAGAAAAGCTAAAGGGACCTACGCAGGAATCAGAGGAGAGGGCTGTGGCTCCTCTTTTTGCTCCCCCCCAAGCCACTCTAGTTTTGGAAGCCCTCCCTGCTGAGGGAAGAGCAGGCAGCCGTTCATCCCCTCTGACAGGGAGGGCTGGAGGCAGGACTTGTTGGGAGACAGACCAACTAATCTGGCGGAATTGAGATGGAGGGGGCTACTTTAACATTTGGTCTGCTACCCAATGTTACTATGGGAAAAGATGACACCGTTTGCTACCCGACAATGAGCAAACCCACCACAAAGACCCCTCAGTTCAGAAGGCCGGAAGTTAGGGAAGCTGCCAAACATGGAGCCAGTTGTCATCCTAGGTTGGTGGCCTCCGGCATTGCCATAAGGAGATGCTCCTGGATCCACTCTTCAGCCCTCCCCACAGGACAGTATTTCGAAAGCAGATGACCTTCCACTTGAGGGTGAGACAATTTCAGCAGCCGCTTTTGGACCAAGCTAGAAAGAGCAGGCTCCACCCTGCGGCCCCAGCCCAGGAAGCAGGGTAGATAGCAGGGAAGAGCCCCCTCTGAGCCCCCCGAGGGACCAGCACTCTACCAGGGCCCATCAGCCTGAGTTCAGTCAAGTTCTTTTCAGAAAGATGGTGACAGTTCTTTTGTAGTTGATGCCAAGTGACTAATGATGCCGGGTTTGTCATCTACTACCTGAAGTAAATAGAGGTTACTTTTGGGAGTTCACTTCACTGCCTCCTTTCCAGTGTTATCTGGTCCCCTCTCCCTTAACACAAGAGGTTGCTTCCTTCTTAGCTATAGAGCTGCAGAACCACTTTGCCTTAAATGGGCAATGAGGGAGAAGCACCCCAACACTGGAAGCTTCACCGACAAAAGGCTTGGGGACTTCTTTTCATGGTTAGCCTGCAGCCTAACAGGGGGGAGGGCCAATAATGCTAAAGGAAAGTGTCTTCACTAAGTGGGAGAGGAAGTGGGAGAGGAAGACAGATGAATCTCATGGGGGGGTGGGGAGAGTTTAAAACCTTTGGTGCCACAATAGAGGAGGTTCTTTCCTGGCCTTCCTCAGAGGAGGGCAAGCAACTGAGACAGGGACTCCAAAAATTAATGGGGAAGAAGGCAGCTGATCAGGTATAGTAGATCTAGGCCATGGGTGTGGGTGGGAGAGAGAGAAACATCCTGTGGCAACTTAAGGTGTCCCCCGAAACACCTAGCCACAGTGATCCATGCAACGGTCACCTCCAGAATAGAATTTCTGTAACTCGCTCTACGCGGGCCTTCCCTTGTCCTTGGTCCGGAAACTCCAGCTAGTGCAAAACGCAGCTGCCAGGGTCCTCACTGGTACACCTTGGAGGGCCCACATTCAGCCAGTGCTGAGGCAGCTGCACTGGTTGCCAATTGCTGCCCGGATCCGGTTCAAGGTTTTGGTTTTAACCTTCAAGGCTTTACGCGAGTTGGGACCCACATACCTGAGGGACTGCCTATCGCCCTATGCCCCCCCGCAGAGCCTTACGTTCTGCGGGAGAAAATCTGCTGGTCGTTCCCGGCCCCAGGGAAGCACGCCTTGCCTCGACCAGGGCCAGGGCCTTTTCGGTCCTGGCCCCTACCTGGTGGAATGAGCTCCCGGGAGAGCTGCGGGCCCTGCGAGATCTTCCATCATTCCGCAGGGCCTGCAAGACGGAGCTCTTCCGCCAGGTTTACGGTTGAGGACGAGGCTAATATCTATGCCCCCCCCCAGGGACCCGGGACCCGGGACCTGGGATTGAGATTGGGGATTAGTACCATCAGTATCCCCTCTCCACCTGCTTGTAGTAGGAGGGGGAGGTTGATTAGCCTATCTTGCCAGGTTAGCTTGCTAACCGATAATGTTATATTGTAATTGTTGCTGAGGGTTTTTAATGGATTTTATTGGGGGTTTTAAAATGTTGTAACCCGCCACGAGCCGTAAGGGACTGGCGGGCAATAAATCAAAAGATAATAATAATAATAATAATAATAATAAAAGGGTCTGGACAGCCTTCAAAGGCAGTGCAATTAAAAACACGTAGCAATCTAGAGGTTACCGGGGCATTTACTGTAGGGGCAAGAAAGCTGAAACAAGATTCTGTGGTGGAGGGGGTTGTCAAAATGCTGAACTTTCATGTCTCTGGAATTGTGTCCTCTTCCTTTTGGCTCAGCTATCCAGACTAGAGGTCACTTTGAATTTTACTTGTGTCTTTTATGATGTTATCTGTTCTCCCAGTGTTTGTGTCTGACCCCCCCCCAATATAATAGAGCTGGAAGGGAGATCCAGGGTCATCTAGTCCACCCCCCTGCATAATGCAGGAACTCACAACTACCTGCCCACCCACGGTGACCCCAATTTCATGCCCAAGTGATCCTTCCACCAAAAATTTCCTACTATCGCACAGTGACGATCAGCAATTCCCTGAGTATGCAAGGAAGGGCTACAAGAGACAATGGCACAGGCCTTCCTGCCCACCCACCCACCCACCATCTGCCTAAATTCATAAAATCAGCATTTATGTGAAATGACTATCTAGCCTCTGCTTAAAAACTTCCAAAGAATAAGAACTCACCACCCCCTGAGGAGGTATAAGGAATGGGGTATAGCTTTGAAGTCTATGCCTGTTCTCTCCATGGATCTTGTGACTTATTCAGCAACAACAAAGCAAACCATCCAAAATGTTCATGATGCCCTGGGCACAGCAACAACTGAATGGAGTGTTTGGGGGGGGGGGGGTGTTAGGTTCTTCTATCCTGAAAGAGCAGGCCATGGCTGAGCTCACAGCTGCGTTTCAAAGGCACGGTCGTGGTGCCTGGGAAGTGCATACTTTCAGTGGCCTCCCCTTGTGCAGTAGATATTCTCTTCCTGGGCAGGCCCCCCAAGAGTTGCCTTTGGCCCACCAGGAGGGGAAGGTGGCAAAGAAATGCATCTCTCTTGGCAGAGCCACTGCAGGCCCCAACTGTGCTGCGTTGAGAGTCTGGGATGGGCTTCCTGGGGGCAGTTGTGCTTCCCCAGCTGTTCTTGACAAGAGACTAGAAGCTGCCAGCCAGCCAGCCAGCCAGCCAGAAGGCATGCCATTCCCAACCCAATAGAAATGCCGGGTGTTAAATCTGGGTGCGGGGGGGGGGGGAAGAGATCCTCTGCTCTGCTATGAAGTGTTTGCCAGCGGAGCCACACTTTTTTGCTGCTGCAGAGATCACCTGCAGGGGGGTGAGTGCTTAGCTGAGGCAGTCCCAGCTGGTGGGCAGGTTGCAGGAAGGGAATTGGGCAGACAGCAAGGATGGAGAGGCCTCCTGTGGCCAGCAGCAGGATGCTGAAGGGCAGGTAAGCAAGGAAAGTGGGGGATCCATCCTAGATCCACAACAATCCCCCAGCAGAGGATGTTCCAGCAGAGGCCTCCTCACTTTCCACCCCCCTGTGACAAGTGAGGGGGAGGAGCTAGCACCATGCAAGCACCAGGAGATATGGGCTGGGGGCTGGGGGCTGGGGGCTGGTGGTGGGACCTCTTGGCCATGGGGAAGAAAAGGAAGGAAAACGCTAGTTGAGCCAGGCCCAGTCCCTCCCCCCCTCCTGGCTGCAGACTTTGCCCTCTGGTCTGGACCTTGCCCCTGGGCCATCTGCATTGTGCTTTCTGGGCAGGCTGCAAGCCAGGACGACATCTTGTAGCAGACAGACAGGATGCCTTTCCCCACTTGGGGGGTGCTCCTGGCCATCTATGTGGGGTTACAAGCTGCGGCAGCCAATTTCCGCCCCCCTTGTGCCAGGTGAGTCAGAGGTCCTGGGCTCTGGTGAGGGGAAGAGGGGCCTTGGAGACCCACCAGCACCACTCCCAGACAGGCTTTGTGCTGCTTGTGAGGGTGGAGCGGGGCCTTGCTGGCCCAGGATGGAGAGGTTCACTCAGGGGAGCTGGAGGCCAGACAGGAAGGGCAATAGCTGCAGCCACCAGCACAGCCCAGCCCAGCCCAGGGGAAAGGAAGGGCAGCAGACACTGCCCAGGCCTGCATGAGGGAGCAGTCCCCTTCCCTCCCTGATCCCTGACCCCAAGCCCTTGCCTTTCCTCAGCCCCATCTACTGCACGGGGGAGTTGCTGAAGCAGGTCCAGATGAGCAAGCTTTTCTCTGACGATAAGCACTTTGTGGACATGCCCCTCCAAGAGAGTCCGGGTGAGTGGCCAGCCCTGCTCTGCAATGCCCTGGGGATGGGGCACGCCTGAGGGCACGCCTGTGGAACCCTCCAGGCCTGTCTCTGGGGAGTGGAACCACCCTCCTGCACTTGCCCTTTCCTGGGGGTGGGCAGGTCGCTGTTTGCTTGGCTCCTTCTTGAGCCACAGAGGACCAGCCTTCCCTGCTGCCCCTTTGGCTTTCACGGTGGCAGTCCGGCTTGGCCTCTGCCCTGACAGCCGTCTCTTCCTCTGCAGAGATGGTTCTGCATGTCTTCCAGCAGCTGGTGAACACAACGCCCGGTGGGGCTGTGCCCAAGCAGCAGCTGCGGGACTTTGTAGAGAAGTACTTCTCTCCCCCTGGACAGGAGCTGGAGCCCTGGCAGCCTCCTGACTGGACCCCCAGGTATCACTTGCACTGCAGGCCCAGGCCCCAGGGCTTGCAGAAGGGGTGACAGGGCAAGGCCACCTGTGGCTGCACCTGCAGTGGTGGCTGCGCAAGGAGGAGTATGTGCATGACGGTTCCAGAGCAGCCAGCCGCTTCCCGCAGACCTCCTATGCCCAGCGCTTGTTTTGTCCAAAAGACAGCGCAGCCTCACTGCAGAGGGCAACATTCATGTGTGGCAGTTACTGCCTCCGGCAGCACAAAAGGCACCAAGCATAGGTGGCAGCAGGGGGGGGAGCTCAGCCCTAGCGGCTCCGTGGTCAGGAGAAAGGCCAGGACAGGCATGCGTGAGAGGGGGGCGTGAGGCTCACCAGCCTGGCCTCTGCTTCTCCCCCGGCTCCTCACCCCACCGCTGCCCATTTCTAGGCCAGAGCTGCTTGGACAGATTGCTGACCTGCGGCTGCGGAACTGGGCCCAGCAGCTGAATGCCCAGTGGAAGCTGCTGGGCAGGAAGGTGAGTGGCAAGCAGCTCCTGCACTCGCTCGCTCGCTCTCTCATGGGGGGGGGGCTGTGTCCCGGCTCTCCATAGACATGGCACCTGGCTTGCTCTACAGATTAAGGCGGAGGTCCAGAGCAGTCCGGAGCGCCACTCCCTCCTCTACGTGGCCAACCCACTGGTGGTGCCAGGGGGACGATTCAGGGAGTACTACTACTGGTGAGGAGCTGGGCAGGAAGGGGCTGGGTCAGGCTGGGGGAGGGGGGCTGCTGGCCCAGGGCTGGCTCCCCCCCCTTAGTGCGGCTGTGCTGGGGGGCAGGGGCTGTGCTCTCTGGCTGAGGCTCGGTGTGTCCGCAGGGACTCTTTCTGGGTCCTCGAAGGGCTGCTGCTCTCCAACATGACAGCCACCGCCAAGGGGATGATCCAGAACTTCCTCCACCTGGTGGAGAGGTGAGTGGAGGGGGGTCCCTGCTCGGGGGGGGGGGTGTCCTGCCTGCCTGCCTGCCTCCCCCTGTCCTCCCGGTGAGGCGTGTGCCACTGTGGCTTCCTGCCGGCAGGTTTGGTCACGTCCCCAACGGAGGCCGCGTCTACTATGAGCACCGGAGTCAGCCACCTTTCCTGACTCTCATGATGGACGCCTACCTGAAGCGCACCCAAGACCTCCCCTTCCTCAAGTAAGGCAGCACCGTGGGGGTGGGGGGGTGGGGGGGACACCACCTTGAGCTTGGGCCAGTTGGCGTAGTGGTTAGGTGTGCGGACTTCTAATCTGGCATGCCGGGTTTGTTTCTGCGCTCCCCCTCATGCAGCCAGCTGGGGGACCTTGGGCTCGCCACGGCACTGATAAAAGTGTTCTGACCGGGCAGTGATATCAGGGCTCCCTCAGCCCCACCCACCCCACAGGGTGTCTGTTGTGGGGAGAGGAATGAAAAGGCGATTGGAAGCCGCTTTGAGACTCCTTCGGGTAGGGAAAAGCGGCATCTAAGAACCAACCTTCTTCTTCTTCAGTAATCTTGGGACTCTCTCAGCCCCACCCACCCCACAGGGTGTCTGTTGTGGGGAGAGGAAAGGAAAAGTAATTGTAAGCTGCTTTGAGACTTCTTCGGGTAGAGAAAAGTGGCAAATAAGGACCAACTTTTGTTCTGCTGCTGCTTGATTTGCGATCCTCCACGCAGCGCCAGCATCCGCCTCCTCGAGGATGAGTACCGCTTCTGGCAGGAGCAGCGGGCCGTCAACGTCAGCCTCGGGGGGCGGCAGTACGCCTTGAACCGCTACCGCGTGCAAGTGGGGGAGCCCAGGTGAGGCCGGGGGCCGGGACCCTCTCCCGCTTTTCTCTTCACCCGCCCCCCTCCGCCGCCCGGCTGACGCTCCTCTCCTCTCCTCCTCTCCTCTCCTGCCTGGCAGACCGGAGGCCTACAGCCGGGACGCGGAGATCGCCCAGGGCCTGCAGGAAGGTCGGTCAGCGCCCGCGCCCCCGCCCCCGCCCCCGCGCCCGCCGGTCCGGCGCGGACGGGTCTCTGAGCCGCCTTCCTTCTCTCCTCTCCCGGTCCCGTCCCGTCCGCAGAGGCGCAGCAGGCGTTGTGGGCCGAGCTGAAGGGCGCAGCGGAGTCGGGTTGGGACTTCTCGTCGCGCTGGTTCCTGCCGGGGCCGCCGCCCGTCGCGGCCACCCTGCGAGACACGCGGCCCAGCGCCGTCGTGCCCGTCGACCTCAACGCCATCCTGTGCCGCGTGGAAGGGCTCCTGGCCGCCTTCTACGGCGCGCTGGGTGGGTGGCGGGCGGGCGGGCGGGCGGGCGGGCTGGGGGGGCCTGGGGGTGGGGGGCGGCCCCGCGGCTGGCTGACTGGGCCCGTCTCTCTGCAGGGGACGCCGGACGGGCCGAAGGCTTCCGGGCGGCTCAGGCGCGGCGGGCGGCGGCGATGCGGGCCGTGCTGTGGGACGAGGAGGCTGGGGTGTGGCTGGACTACAACCTGGCGCGCGGCAGCGCCAACCGGGCCTTCTACCCGTCCAACTTAACCCCGCTGTGGGCCGAGTGCGGCCTGGAGGGCGCCGCCGCCGAGAAGGCCCTGCGCTACCTGGAGGTGAGGGCAGCCAAACGGCCTAATTTGGGCGCCCCTTGCAAACCAAACCCGGGAGTAGCTCGGTTGCTGCTGCCAGGGCCCAGGGCTACAATGGTGCCCTTCCTACCAGGGCGGGTGTGTGTGTGTGTGTGTGTGTGTGTGTGTGTGTTGCCGGGGGGGGGGGGCAAAGAAAAGCTTCTACTCCTTTTTCTTGCAGAGGGAACATCTCTGCAGCCTGCTCTTTCCCACTTATAACTAGAAGAGAAAAGGGGAAGAGTTTAAAAAGCAGCCGCAGTTTGGGTCTTGTTGCAGTGGATTTTTAAAAGGCCGGTGTGGTGTGGCCTGATCTGGTATTTTTTAAAAGCCCTCCTGCAGTGGGTGGGGGGGGGGGGGGGCAGGCAGGCCCAAAGGCCTGGAAGTCTGTGTTTTTCACACCTGCAAAAATGCAAACCTTCCAGAGGCATCTTGGCTGTGCTCTTCCCTAAAAGTCGCTACCAAACCAGCATCGCCTTCCCACAGGGCCAATTCTTTGTGTCGCTCAGCTCCCCTTGGCCACATGATGTCCCGCCCCAGCCTCAGCTCCTCATCTGCCAGCTTCACTGAAGGGAGGGCTTTTTAAAGACGATAACTGACAGATCACTACAATGTTGCACCAACCTTTACTGCAATTATATTAAGTCCCAGTGTTCATTTAAAAAAAAATCTAGCCCTTTTCATTGCCAAGTTATAGGAGATAAATGTAAAGCCCAAACATTTTACATTGCAACGAAGGGCTACTTATTTTGAAAAATGAAACAGCAAATCAACATGTTGCTTTGATTATTGTAACTTTATTGCACAATAGTGATCTAACAGCTAATGCTTTTTAAGGCCTGAAAAAAGTGATAACATCGCAGTTCTGCAAAGGCCTGCGTTGACCGCAACTGTTCCCCAACAAGAATGCACCAAACCAGTGTGGCAACGCAGGACAAATCAGGGGAGCTGCCCTATGGATGCTGCTGGAAGGGAAGTCGAGGAGCGTCTGGGTGGAGACAGCTCTGGATTTTGCCATTTAGCTTGGCCAGCCCTGGATGCAGGAGCCCTTCAGACCCCAGGGGTGCCTCTCTGGTCACCTGTCACTCCCTCCTGTCTTGTTGCTTCCCCTGCCCCCTTTTGCTGAATTCCCTGAAAGCCCCAATTTTTCCAGTCTCAGTAGCTCACATTTCCAGCATGGAAGGGAACAGTCTGATGTCTATCGCTTCTGAAGCAGGACAGGGAGAACCAGTGTGGCAAGTGGGGAAGAGCGGCAGCCTCTGATCCAGCCACCCAGCCTAACCCTTCCTTCCTGGGCATTATTTTTCTGGTGCCCACAGAGCAGCACTGCGCTGTCCTATGCCCATGGGCTGCCCACCTCCCTGGCTCGCACGGGGCAACAGTGGGACCTCCCAAACGCATGGGCCCCACTTCAGCACATGGTGATTGTAGGTAAGGGCTCCACAGCCAGCCAGCCAGCCCCACCATCCCTGCATGCTCGCTGGTGGGGGTGTGGGGAGATGGGAGCGGCAGGGTTTGTGCAGCCTCCCTTCTTGTCTACAAGAGCCCTGCTGCTTTGGCTGGACTGGGGTGGTGTGGGGGGGGGGCACGCTCAGCTCTGCCCTCCGTTCTCACCACCTCTGGTTCCTGCCTGACAGGTCTGGCCAAATCCTCGTCCTCCCGGGCCCAAGAGCTGGCCTTCACTTTGGCACAGAACTGGGTGAGAATGAACTGGGCCGTCTATGAGAAGTACAATTCCATGTTTGAGAAGGTAACAGCCCTTGCAGCCTCTCTCTGCCCACAGGAGCATGGCAGTAGGGGGCAGGTGGTCTGAGGGTTGTCTGGAAGCCAGGCAAGGGGTGTTTGGTGCCTGCCTCCGTGTCATGAGTCCTTCTGGTCCCTGGCAGCACTGCCACCCCAGAGCCAGTTTCTGAAATCTGATGGGTGCAGGGCATTCCACAAGAAGACGCTCAGGCAGAGCCCAGGCTGGTCTTTCTCCCTGGCCCTGGGACTTCTGCTCCAGCAGCTCTCCCCATAAGGCTGGCTCAGCCCGGGGGGGTGGGGGTGGGGGTGGGGGTGGGGGTGGGAGGAGCGGGGAGCTCTCCCCATCTTCCTTGCAAGGATGTTGTGACACTTTGTGTCCTGGCCACTGCCCCCTTCCAGCATAGCAATTGTCCCCCACCCCTTTTGTCCTGCAGTACGATGTTGAAGGTGATGGGAACCCAGGTGCAGGAGGGGAATATGTTGTTCAGGTGAGGCAAAACGTCCCGCCCACCCCACCGGGATGCCTCCCCTCAGGTGGGGTGGGAGAGCCAGCCCCAGCCTACCTGCCTGCCTGCCTGCCTGCCTGTGGGCAGGGCCAGCCTAGTGCCATCTTCTCTCTCCACTGGCAGGAGGGCTTTGGTTGGACCAACGGCGTGGCCCTACAACTCCTGGATCTCTTTGGTGACCGTCTCACCCGCTGCAGCTTCCTCCCTGCCTCACTCCTGGGCCTGGATTGGGGTCTTCCTTGTCCTGTGGCTTGCCCAGGAGCCTTCGTGATTGGGGAAGGAGCAGGCCTGTGTTGCAGGACTGGCAGTCCTCAGCCGTATTAAAAACAAACTCTCCCCCCCCACCCCCCGCGTTAGCCTCCTTCTGTGTGTGGGTAAATACACTTGCCCAAAGTCAGAGCCAGCTTACCGGCCAGGCAGAGCGGCTCTTGGGCTGCAAAAGCCTTAGCCCCCCAGCAGACCCCTTGCTGCTCCCCTGCACCATGGTGGGAGGGGCTTGACATACCTCCATGGGCTTTTGGGGGAAGGGCGAGATGCCTGCGCACGCCGCAGGATCCCTCGGCGCCAGGGAAGGAGACTCACTGGAAGGGTCGTGAAACTTACAAAGCTTTATTCCCCCCCCGCAAGGCAGGGAAAGAAAGCACCCGGCCGTCACCTGGCCAGGAGCTTTGGCCGCTGAGCGGAGGGGGAGTGGAGGGCTGGCAGGAGGAGGGCCAGCACAGAGAATGCCGTCTGGACTGTAGTTCTGGAGGGGAGCACCAAGCCCTCGCCCCCCCTCCCAAGGCACGTGGTGGACGGCAGGGCCTTGCCTGGGTGTGTGTGTGTGTGTGTCAAATGGCCCCTGAGCCCCCTGCAGGCAGCAGCTGGGGGTGGGGAGGCAGGAAGAAGGGCTCCTTCCATCCTGCAGGGTCTATGGCCCCTCCCTGGAGAAAGCAGCGTCCTGCTGGAGCACTTGGGCTCTCTTAGCTCAGGAACTGGGTGTATCCTTCAGCCCCCGTCACAATGACGTCCATCCAGATGCGCATGGCCTCTGCGGAAGGAGCCACCACGTAGTACAGGCGGTCGTGGGTCTTGACGCAGAAGGTGAGCGCTGGGTTGGGGCTCTGCCGGGAGAGGAAAGAGGAGGGGGGTAGGGGAGGGTTCTGACCTCCTCCCCTCCCAAAAGGGGGGGGGGCTGAGCAGAGCTGTGAAGAATCTGTCTTCTTTATGGCCTCCCTGAAAGATGCCAGAATGGAGAGCCCAAACCCCACAAGAGACCCACCTCTCTGATGAAGAGAGCACAGCAGGCTGCAGAACAGCAGAAACTAGCTAGCATTAAATAAACTGGCCCCTGGCAGCCCTCCCCCCCCCAACAGTGAGGCAAGGACTGGGGGTTAGCAGCAGTGGAGGGGAGGGCCCTGCTTGATGCCCCCTCCCAATAACTCTTTTTTATGCTGGGCTCGCCCCCCTCCAGGCCCTGCACAGTTGCAGGAGAGCTGCCCCCCCCCATCCAGTGCAGCTGGGGGCACAGAATCTCTGCCTGTGCCACTGAAGAAGGGGCCACCACTCCCCCACACCCCTGCCTCCTGCAGTTTCACACAGCACCTCCCCATCTCCCTTGAACTGGGAAAGGAATCTGCCACTCCAACCCCTGTGCTGAGCCACTGTGCAAGTGCAGGTTGGCCAAAGCTGTTAATGCCGGACTCTGCAGGAGCTTCAAGGTTAGAGGGGCCAAAAGCCATGCCAAGAACCAGGAAGGGACCTACACTGACCTGTTTCAGAGAGAAGAATCCCTTCTGGAGGAGGAGGAGGAGAGAGAGGCAGAGACGAAGGGTGAAACGGAGGCCAAGGGGGGGCGGGCCTTAGGGCTTGTGGGCAGCCTGCCCCCCCCCCACTGTGGCACTCACCTTGGCCGCGCTGCGCAGGTGGTCATAGTACACCTCCTCGATCGCCTGGAAGTAGATCAGGCCTTTGAGCTTCGTCTCGTGCTTGTCTGCGGGCGACACACAGAGGCCATGTGGGTCCCAGACCCACGCAGGGCTGGAAGGAGCCTCGGGAGGCAGCCAGGGCCTTACCAGCGTAGTAGGTGAGGGTGCGCCGCAGCCGATCGAACACAAACCAGCGCTTCTTCCAGGACTTGATCTTGCCCCCCATCTTGACCAGGTAGCCCTTGCACATTTTCTCTGAAAGGATGACGTGGCTGCAGGTGTCCACACTGTGGCCAGATGATTCGACGTGGGCACGCAGGTCAAAGTCTTCTTTACGGATGGGCAAATAGCGGGTCAGGGGCCGTGCCTGGAGTGGCAGGGGGCAGGGTCACCATTGGGGGGTTCAGAGGCCGGCCTGCAGCATGTCAGGGGGGGGGGGCAGGAATAGGCTTCTCCTGCTGTGGAAGCTGGAGCAAGAGAGGGGGAGGCATGCAGGACCAGCACTTGGATGACCCATCCCTGCCTCCCCCTACCCCGTTGCATTGGTGTAAAAGCACCAAGGTGTTGAGAATCCAACCCACCCCATCAGCCTGGCAGCACCCCCCCCCCCCCGCCCCACAACTCAGCTGCTACAGAAGCAGCCCTTAAAGAGGTTTAAAAGCAGGGCTGTGCTCCAACACACACTCCCCAGTGGCCTTTCGCTCCTCCGCCATTTCCTCTTCGAGGTTTCGTTCCAGATCTGGTTCAATGTGGAAAGCCCTGTGGGCATGGCATATGGAAGCTCAGGGCTGAACTGTCCCATCCCATTGGGGGCCCCTTCCTGTCTACACAGCCGGTCAGCCATTAACAGTGCATGGCCTAGCGTGGTGTGGGAGGGGAGGCATGGCCACTGTGAGGGCTGGAAGCCTCATGCTTGCCCCCAGGAGGGTGACAGCAGACAAGGACTGCATGCCCTGGGCAGGCAAGCCAGTGTCCCTGCTGCTCTCCAGGCAGAACTTGCCCCCTGTCCCTCCAGCGCTGAGCCCTGCTCACCCCATACCTGTGCAAACTGCTTTTCCCGCATTTTGACCTCCTCCTCCTCCTCCTCCTCAATGAGCCTCTGCCGCCGCATGGCCTCATCCTGCAGCTGGCGCTCCAGCTGCTCCCGCCGTCGCCGCTCTTCCTCCAGCGCCTGGTGCTGCCACTGCATCTCCTGCTCCTGCCAGCAAGCGCCAGGTGAGCAGCCTGCCCATTGGCACCACCTGCAGGCCCCTCCCCGTGGGCATCCTAAAGGCTAACAGGCAGGGAGCAGGAAGCGGTGGGTGACCCACACTTCCTTCTAAGCAGAGAAAGGGAGTTCTGCTGGGGTGTGGGAGGGCCCTGTTCCCAGGGGGGGGGTCTGCCAGGCCATGCCCAGGGCAAGAAGACTGGCTTGCCCTAGGGCACGTCAAGATGCCTCCTGGGAAGGGGCTTCTTCCCTGCTTCTCCCACGCACCTGCGATTCCACCAGGCAGGACTTTTCAGCGCGGGCCTCCTTCAGCAGGGTCTCCATCTCCTCCACCTTCCCAACCTCGGCTCCGCTGGCACTGCAAGGCACAGAATAGTCAGGGCTCACCCCCCCTCTGCCCGGGGGGGGCACAAGTGGCCCTCACCCCAAGATCTCCCAAGGCCTGGCCAAGGCTCAGTGCTGGGCCCAGCCTGAGTGGAGCTGGAGGGGTGGAGGGGAGAGGGACTCACTGCCCTCGGGAGGCCCCTCTTGCAGAGGGGCCCTCTTGCAGGGACAGAGGGCAGTCCCTCCCCCCCCCTGCACCTCTGCTCTCGAAGTCCCCTGAAGCAAGGCCTAGCCATGCTCTGCTCTGCTCTCCCTGGGGGTCACCCTGCGGGGCTGATACCTGGAGACGTTGTCGGGGGAGCAGGCCGAGGCGCCACTGGTGGAGAGGTTGGTGTCCAGGCTGTCGGAGCTTTCCAGGCTGAGGGTGTCGTAGGCAGGCTCCAGGTCCTCCCCACACCGTCCCAGCCCCCCTGGGGGGTGATGATGGAGGATGGAGTGGGCCAGGAGAAGGGGGGAGGAGCAGGGGGGGCGGGGGGGCTGCCCGTGAAGGGCTTCCCACTGGGAGTGCGCCTCGGAAGCTGCCTTCTGTTTCAGGTCCGCCAGGCGCCTCCGCTGCTCCGCGATCACTTGCTGCCCTGCAGAGGGGGCCGGGACAAGAGCTGCCTGAGCCGCTGCTGGCTGGGGAGCTGCTGATGGGGGCCGCCCTCCCACCCGCAGAGGTCAGGGGTAGGGGGAGCAAGTACAGCAGAGTCCTGGACTGCTGGGGGCAGAGGGAAGGAGCCCGGCCTGGCCCCAGCGGCAGAGAACTCCCCAGCACCTACCCTTCTGCCGCAGAGCCAGCTGGCGCTTGTTTTCGATATCCTGAAGGGTGCTGGCCAGGTTCCGGGGCAGGGTGCCTGGGCCCTCCTGGGGTGGCAGCAGGGGGCACTGTGGGGCAGGAGCAACAGGCTTGCCTCAGACAGCAGACAGCATGGGAGAAGGGGGGCTCATTCATGGGGGGGCGGTTAATAGTAAAGTCAGGTAACATGCTAACATTTTTTACTGCCCCCCCTTATGAGTTATGGGTTTTCAAAAAATGCCCAGAGACCTCCTGGCATTGCCCACCTGACTCCCTTGGGCTGGGTGAATGCAAGGCTGCCACAGCAATTGCCCCAAGGGAAAGAAATTAGCTGAGAGGCAGTTCCGGCCATGGAAGCCAAAAGAAAACAATGCTGGGCAGTTGCTCTGGCTGCAAAGAAGAAGCCGGCCCGACTGGCGGGAGGGGGAGGGGGAGGGGGAGGGGGGAACCAGGTGCCCAGGACCTTCCCAAGCTGACCGACAGCGGGACTTGGCCCACGGGGCTGGACTTCCCGGCGGCTACAGGGGGCCCCACACCAGAGGAGGCCCCGGCATCAGAGGGGCATGGCGGGAGGAGTCTGGCTGCACACAGTGGGGCCCAGTCTGCCACCCACCAGGCAGCCTTCAGGTGCCAGCGGCAGAGGGGTGGGGAGGGAAGCTAAGAGAACAAGAGTGAAGAAAAAGCCAGCTGGAAATGGTGGGCAGACTCCCAGGGCCGCCCCAACTTGCCCAAGTGAGAACCCACCTTCCATTCTGCAAACAGAAGCCCAGGCCCAGGCAGGCAGCTGCACCCTTCTGCGGTGGCTGCCTGGCCATTGCTCAGGGGCAGGGCTGTCCCTCCAGCACTGACCTGCGAGGAGGAGGAGGAGGACGAGCTGCCGCTTCTTCGCCACGTCACACCACTGGAGCTGGAATCTGTCTTGGGGCGAAAGACCTGCAGGTGTGTGTGGGGGGAATGTAGAGCTGAGTGGGGGAGGAGCATCCAGTGACCAGGGGCACCTTGGCAGGTGAAGAGTTACCTCACTTGGCTTTAGAGCACAGTGGACTTTAGGAAGGGGAAGGGGGTCTGCTTCTAAGCCAGCCAAGCACCCTTGGCCCAAAGACACCAGCCACAAAATGCTCCCTGCCCCCTTTCCAGGCCTGGGTGACAAAGCAGGCAGCGCAACAGACCCAGCACCCTCTTGAGGCTGAAGCCCGGGGCCCCACAGCCCCAGCCCAACATGGACTATGGGGCCTTCCTAAGGAAGAGGGCACAGGCATTGGAGGGGGCAGAGAGGAGGCTGCAGGCAGGAGACACACAACCTGGGGGCAGCAGAGTAACAGAGCCAGAAGGGAAGGAACACAAGGAAGGCAGAGTTCGGGAATGAGGAACCCCCCACACCAGCATCCTGCAGCTCTGCTATGGGGCCTGAAATCTGCAAAGGGAGCATGTGCCATGGGTTACCTCGGGCAGGGCAGGGCTGGGTGGAGGTGGGGGCTTTGCAGGAGAGACTTGCCAGGGGCACCCCTCTGCCAGCTCAGAGAGAAGGGCTCCTGTTTGGAGGGGAAGCTGCGAGGGGGAGGCAGGCATGGGGGAGACCTCCTTTCAGATATGGTAATGGGGGGGGGGGTACAGAAGGCGCCTCAGTTGGATATAAGGTCCAAAGAAAACTGCAACTTAAGTGGGAGGCTGGGTGGCGGGGTGGGGTGGGGTGGGGATGGAACAGACGTAGCCCCAGCAATTTCCTCGAGAACAAAGAGGCCTGAGCTTGCTTTGGCCCTTCCAGCACATGGAGGTTCCCCTCAGTCAGCATGGCTGCTAGCCACTGATAAGCTTGCCCTCCACGAATCTTTCCAGTCCCTTTTGGAAGCTGTTTATTCCTGTGGCCATCATGACCTGCTCTGGCAGGGAATTCCACCTGTCAATCACTCTCTATGTAAAGTGGAGTTTGAGTTTCAGGTGAGGTGGGAAATCCTTCTGGGTCCCCTTGTCTCTGCCTTCTGCCTCATTGTTTAACCTGTGCCATGCCAAGTTTCTCCTTAGTCATCCAAGACTTTCAGCCTGGGGAAGATGTCTGAGGAAATGTTGTTCTTTCTTCCAATTTATAGCCACCTCCTCCACCAAAGGCTCTGAGTGAGGGGGGCTGGGGGTCTTACCCACAGGCAGATGCCCCTAGGGTGGCAGGCTAAGAACACGTGGACCCGGCTGATCCTACATGGGGGGGAATAAGCTCCTCACAGCCAAGTTCCTAATCGGGGCTCTGTGGAGAGTGCCGCCAGGAGGCCCCGGCTTCATTCCTGACACCCAGAGAGGGAGCCTCCATTCAGAACAGACCACCGTGGCCGGGGCTGGCTGGGTGGGTGGAAACATGCTGCAGAGGCTGTGTTCTCCAGACTGTCATTTGCAGGTGGCACCCTGCACCTCCTGCCTGCCCCTGAACTTGTTTTATACCTGCCTGCAAAACCTTTATGGCCTCACAAGTGGGAACCCGCCATAGTCACTAACTTTCCCTCTGTGTCCCCTTTCCCACCCCATTTCCTGTCCCATTGCCCTGCTTCCTGTCATTTCCCCACCCACCCACCCCTTTCCACCTGCCCCCCCTTCTTCCCAAAGCAGCTGCCCTCCTTCCCTCTCCTCCTTCTCCGCAGCCCTGACGGGTAGAGGAGGCTGAGGCGGTGACTGCCCCTCGGCTGTCTGGCAAGCTTCTAGGGCAGAGGGAGGATTGGGACCCTGCGTGGGCTCCGAGGCCCAAATCTGGCACTCCAGTCGCATGGGCTCTCGGCTTTCCCCTCCTTCCCTCCCCATGGAAAAATCTGGCTAAACTACCAATCTCATGCTTCAGCCAGTCAATCAGGTGAGCTGGGTGGTGTGCACTGCTGGGCCCAGGCAGGTGGAGTGGCACTGTGCCCTCTGGCAGCTGCCGTTGAAGCTTGGTGTGTGGCACGGACTGCGTGGAGGCAGGCGGTCCAGGGATCGCTGCTGGCCCTGAGGAATCCCCCCTCCTCCAGGGCCAGTAGAAAAGCCCGGAACCCACCGGAACCTTAGGCAGCCCCCTCCCCCGCCCCTTCCGCTTTGCTTTTCCTGGTGTAAACTCAGTGTGGTAATGGCAAAGCGGTTGTGGTTGCCAAGCCAGCTACACAATGACCACAGAGTGTGTAGGCACTGCTTTGCCTTTGGGAGGAGGGTTAACCCCAAGTGTTTCGCTCTGTTTTTAGAGTGCAGATTCTGCTGCGAGCCTGGGGCTCTTCTAGAGGTTGTAGAAAGATCTGCCTGGCCTGTTCAAGGCCCCGATCTCTGCTCTGAGTATTTGGAGGTGGTCAGGGTAAACACGGGACAAGTGTCTGCCCTTTTGGGAGGATCGCAGCGGAGCCTCTGGGGAGACACTCCAGGTGTTGCAGGCGTGCTGCCTCACAGGGGGGGAGGGAGGCGTTACCTCTCGAAGGGCAGCAGAGGCCTTGGGGAAGCCAGAGCCCCCTGTGATTTCCCGGTAGCGTCTCTCGAGCGAAAGAAGTGCATCCTTTTCCTGGCATGAGGAGAAACGGGAAGGTGGTGAGCGCGGGCTGGCTCTTGGATCCCTCTCTGCAATCGCAAAGCCCCTGAAATCCCCCGCTGCCCTGCCCTCGCCCTCGGGAGGGGCCTCACCTGCTGCAGCAACTGCAGAGTTGCCGCCTTCTCCTTGCCCACCCGCTCCGCCTCCTGAGCCGCCTGCAGCCGGATCTGATTGGCTTGGCTCTCCAGGGCTGCCATGCGCTCCTGCAGGGGAAGGCAGAAAGGGGAGGGGAGGTAAGCTGGGGGGAGACTTGGGGGGCGGGCTTTCTGGGTATCCCCAGTGGGTGGGCTAGCAGCCCACCTTCCTCCGGGCCATGGTGCAGTGGCTCTCTGCTTGGCTGTGGATCAGCTGCTGGGAGAGGCCCTCCCGCTCCTCCTCCAGGCGGCTCTCCTTCTCCAGCTGTTGGAACTCCAGGTCCTCAAACACCTTGGCCTCCGTCTCCAGCGCCTCAGCCTCCTGCAGCAGAGACAGGGGAGGGGGGTGACCCTCTTCAGAACAAAGCAGGACCTGTGCTTCCAGGGGTCTTTCTGAGCAGCCAAGTGGCCCTTCCTGACCACTAGCAGGTTCCAGAACCAGCCTGCCTGAGGTCCGGAGCCCTTCTAGCTGCTCTTCTGCGGTTGCATGAAGTCCGTAGAATCCCAGAGCCGGAAGGGGACCCAGAGGCCATCTAGTCAGGATCAGCCTAAAGCATCCATGAGAAAAATGTGTCCAGCCACTGCTTGAAGACCGTCAGCATAACTCTGGCAGCCAGAGGCCTTTGGCCAAAGGCTGGGGAAACAACAACCGAGGTGGTGCCGGGAGACGCCTGTATCAAGGCAGAAATGGCTGGAGCAAGAGAGGGGGAGGCATGCAGGACCAGCACTGGAATGGCTCCAGGCTCAGCCCTTTGCAGGCTCCCAAGTGCGGACCAGAGCAGAGCCCGGTGCCTCCTGATACCTGCCCCCCACCCCTCCTGCCTAGCCACGAGAGTGTAGCCAAGGGGGCAGAGGGCAGGCAGGCAGGAGCGAGAGCACCCTGGCACACTGGCCGAGCTGCCAGGCTTACCACCCCAGCTTCTGGGCACCATGACTGGGCCCGGATGCTGGCAGACAGGTGGTGAGGGGGGAAGGGAGGGAGCACTGACCCGGTGCAGCTGGTCCTGCAACTGCTCCCGCATTGACTCAGGGCAGCTGTGGAGCTGCTGCTGGAGCTCGGAGCAGAGGGCCTGCAGTCTCTCCAGTGCCTTCCTTTCCGCATCAACCTTTGCCCTCTCCTGAATCCGGGAGAAAACAACACACACGGGAGAGAGAAAGGGGGGAGAGGGAGGGGGGGGGGGAGAGAGAAAACACTCTTCTCAAGAGTGCGGCATGCAAAGCCAGGGGTGAGCGAGGGGCTCTGCGTGCCCAGAAGTTACGTGGCAGGGCGGGGTCCTGGGTCCTGCGTCTCAAAGCCTGTGGTCACCCCTGCCCAGCCCTTCTGCTGCCTTGCAGACGTCCCACTGCTGTGGCTCCACTACGAGTCCAGCTCCTCGGTGAGGCCTGCACAGAGGGCCTCCTTGCCTGCCCCTGCCCCTGCCCCAGCCCCAGCCCCAGCCCCAGCCCCGCTTGCATCCCTCCCAGCACAGCCCCCCCTCCCCCGAGCCCGTGCAGCAGTGCTGGAGACGCAGAACTAGGATCTGGCCCTGTGGGTTAGTGCTCCGTGGCACCCCCAAGGGCTCCCAAGGGCTGTGCGCTCAGGGGCCGGGTGAGAGAGCAAGTTAGTAGCAGCGGAGAGCCCCAGGCACAAGGAGGGCCTGAGCTACAAGCCTGCCCTCGCCCAGCCAGGGTGGGCCCCCTCCAAATGAAGATGCCGAAGCAAAGACAGACAGAGAGGGGGGGAGAGACCCAAGGTGGTGAGCGCTCCCTGGTTAGTGCGGCTCGGGCGTTAATGTCAGTGCGGGGGTGGGGGGGGTGGAGGGGGCGTGTGCTTCCTTCAGGCTCCTGCGTGAGCAAAGGTTGAGAGAGGCGGGGAAGGCTGGCCCCTCCGAGTCTTCCAGAGAGCAAATGCAGGTGAGAAACACGGCTGGATCCTGCACAGGTCCTTCTCTGGCAAGGGTGGCCCAGGGTCTGGGGAAGGAAGAGCAGGCCGGGCCTCCGGTAGCGGCAGCCAGACCCAGCACCTGCACCTCTGCCTCAGTCCAGCTGGCAGAAGGCCTCGGGCCCCACAGCTGAAAGGAGAGAGCCGCTCCCCCAACTGAGCTACGGCCTGTCACCAGAAGCACCCTGGCCCCAAGGAGACTCCCCGCTGGCCAGCATTCCCGGCTCAGGGCCTCCACGCACAAGCCCAGCAGGAAGGCTGCGTGAGACACCTGCCACCAGGGCCCAGCCTGATGAGACTTCTCTAGCACATGGGTGCCCCTTTCTGGGGGGGGGCAAGTACCCCACCAGGAGAGGGTGAGACCCACCGAGGGGAAGGGCCCTGCCTCCCATTACCTCATCCCGGTCCCGAAGGATGGAGTGGTCCAGTCCCAACAGCCGTTCCTGCAGCTGCTGCATCATCTTCTGCTCTTGCTGCAGCTGGATCCTCTCCGCCTCGCGCTCCCCCTGCAAAAGGGCCCGTTCCATCTCCACCTGGAGGGAGCCACAGGAGTGTCACTCTGCAGCCTTCAGACCCCCGCCTCCCAGCACCTTCAGGAGGGAGGCAAGAGGAGGGAGGGCGAGGAGGGCGACCAGCCATCTTGGGAATTTGGTACCCGGCAGGAGCTGCAAGAGTGGGAGAATCCTGCCTCACCTCCCGAGCTGTCTCTCGAAGCTGCTGCTCCAGGTCCTGGGCGCGGCTCTTGAGGTGGCTGATGTTGGTGAGCAGCCGGGCGCGTGCCTCCTCCAGGAGCGTGGCCTCCCGGCCAGCAGGGCTATTCAGCACCTCCTCGTGCTGTTGAGACCCAAGCAACTCAGCAAAGTGTCCTCCCTGAAGTGAGAGCCCCCCCCCCCCCGCCAAGATGGATTCCCCTCACCTCCTGGCCAGCGCTCTCCGTGCTGCTGCTTTCCTCCTTCAGGGGGTCCTCCTCTGAGTGCCGGGGGTCCAGCGGATGCTCCGCAGAACCACCACGGCCAGTGGAGTCCTTGGAGGGCCTCCTGTCCCCCAGAGGGCCCCCGCCGGCAGCTCCAGGAAAGGCCTGCTGCTCAGGGCCCGGACAGCCATCGCTGCGGGTGTACTCTGCGCACAGGCTCAGGATGGTCTCCAGCCGCTGACGCTCCTGCAGGGAAGGGCCTGGCATCATGCTCTGCAGGCCAGAGAGTCCACGCCCATGGGCCCCCAGCGCCCAACTGGCTTGTTCCTTGTTGTTTCCCCTGGCCAAACGGCCCCCTCACCACTCTCCTGGCTCCCCAAACGCAGATCTCGGGCCCTTTCCTAGCAGAGGGGGGAAACAAATTTAAAGCTCAGCACAAGAGAGGCTCCAGAATTTGCCCTGCAGAAACCTGGCCCAGAGGCACCGTCAATGGAATCCAGAGTCCAGCCCACCAGGCATCTCACAGAAGGGCCCTCATCCACCGTGGGACGTCACCCGCTGCCATGGCTACCCCAAGGGGGGGGGTTATCCTGCCTTCCTCCGTAGCCCTTTGCCCCATTCCGCCCCCTGCCAGTGGGCCTTCCGTCAGGTCCTTGCACCTCCTTTCTTTTCTCAAAGCCAGCATAGGACCTGCGGGGTGCGGGTGGTGAAGTCAGCTAAGGGAAGATGAGGGGAGCAGGCACTGGGGGTGGGCATGACCTTTGGAAGCCCACTCCTCCCTCTCTGCCAGCTGTGAAGGTGAGAGCATGGCAGCTGGGCCTCAGGAAGCAAGCACCAGGCAGTCCACGTTGAAGTGGCCGACTGAGGTCAAAAGCAGGCATTCTGTGGCCTTTGGCAGCTGGCAGGGAAGGGGACCAGAAGCCCTAGGAGAGCACAGTCCCACTCCCACCACCCAAAACCAGCCAAGTTTTCTGTAAGGCTTTCCTGCAGCCCCCCATCAAAATCTACAGAACAGAGACCCCTTGGGGCTAGTGGGGAGGCTATGGAGGTGGCCAGCCCCTCCAAAACTCATCTGCTTCCCCCCAAAAAAAAACAGAACATCCACCTCCAGCCCACGAGATCAGGCGTGCCCTTGAGGTTTTGGGGGATGAAGCAGCCCAGCTGCCTGGATCCAGGTGTCCTTCCCCCACTAGCACGCAGCAGCAGCAGTCTCGAGCCCAGGCCCCTCAAGCGCATGCACATGGGGCTGCTTCAGTGCCAGAGGGACAAGCAGGAGGCTCCCCTCCCAACAATACTTACAGCCCAAGCCAGACTGACTCTCAAGGTCGCCCCTCCCCTCCCCTCCAGGCTGCAGCTTGAAGTGAGGAATGGAACACCTCTGCTTCTTTGCTGGAACAACACAGTCCCACCCCACCCCCCAACTCCGCATGTGACTCAGGGGGAGCTAGAAGCTAATTGCAGGGTATGGCCCAAACCTCAACCCGCCCCCTTGCAGCCCAGCCCAGCCCAGCCCCCCAGCTGCTGCATAAGTAAGTGGAGAACCTGAGCCAGGGCCCAGCTGCTGGAGAGACAGGCGGGGGGGGGGGAGGCCTGCACAGTGGTGCATGGTGGCCCACAGCCAGATGTGAGGCAAATGCTAACTGGGAGGCATGCTGGGGCCTGGGGCCCTGAGAAAGAAGGGAACTGGGTCCTCAGATAGGAGGGGGGCCCACACTCAAAATGGCCAAAGGTCTTCCAAGAGCGAACAGTTCCAAGGGAAGCAAGAACAGGATGTCTGGTGGAATCCTGCAGCCCATAGGCTCATGTGGAGGAGACGAGAGCACAAGGGTCAGCGGCCCTGGAGGAAGAATCAAGGCCCGTGAGTGCAGGGCAGGGGGCCACCACCCACCAGCTCACCCCACTGAGGTCTTCCTCTTTTCTTCCATGGGGTCAGACAAGGGCAGTATTTCCTAACCAGGGTTACGCTAATTGGGGGGGAAGTTTAAAAATATATATTTAATTTTTTTCCCCAAATTAACCTGGGGTGGTTTTTTCCTTATTTGGGCAGATCGACCCACCCACTCCCAAAGTGGCCAAACCAGGCTTTGCTGGCCAGGACTGCTTGGGGGTGCCCTCTTGACTTGGCTATTATTCTTGGCTTATAGACCGCCTTCCCTAGCAGCTCAGGGCCATGAACAACAGGAGTTCATTAAACACAATCTAACATTAATAAAGCGTATCATAAAATTGGGACTACAAGAATCTCGGTGCAGCCATGCAATTTCATTCACTGGGGGTGGCCCAGGAATGCTACAGGACCACCGGTCCCAACCAAACGCTTGGTGGAAGAGCTCCATCTGTGTTCCGGCAGGGCCCAGATCCCCTCCAGGAGCTCATTCCACTAAGTGGGGGCCAGGACAGAAAAGATCCTGGCCCTGGTGGAGGCCAGACGTGCTTCCTTTGGCCCAGGGACCTCCAGGGGACGCAGTGCCCTTTGGGGAGGGTGGGAGGTGGGCTAAGGCTTTCGTAGCTTTGGGTCTGGTGGGTACAGCAGCATGGCCAGTTGACATCACTGCAGGGTTGCTTCAAAGCCTGGACCATTTTTCAGGGGTTACTTGCCAGAGGAAAAAAGAGGATCTGGGTAAATACCAACCCACCAGCTTGACGTCTATAGCTGGCAACTTTTTAGAACAAACCATCAGTCGGCCCTTGAGCAGTGAAAGCAGATGGCTGTAATTACTAAGAGTCAGCATGGCTTTTGCAAAAATCATGTCAGACTAACCTTATCTCTTTTTTTGAGAAACTTACTCCCTTGCTAGATCAGGGGAATGCTCTGGACACACAGGGTACCTTGTTTCAGTCAGGCTTTTATAAGGTTCTGCATTATATTCTTATTGACAAGTTGGTAAAATGCGGAATGGATCCTATTAGGTGGATCAAGAACTGGTTGACAGATCACACCCAAAGAGTGCTTATAAATGGTTTGTCATCTTCTTGGAGAGGAATGATGAGTGGATTGCCTCAAGGATCTGTCCTGGGACCTGTGTTGTCCCACATATTCATAAATTATTTGGAAGACGGAATAGAGGGGGTGCTTATTAAATTATTAGACTACTAAACTGGGAAGGGCAGCAAGAAGAAGAAGAAGAGTTGGTTCTTATATGCCGCTTTTCTCTACCCGAAGGAGTATCAAAGCGGCTTACAGTCGCCTTCCCTTTCTTCTTCCCACAACACACACCCTGTGAGGTGGGTGAGGCTGAGAGAGCCCTAATATCGCTGCTCAGTCAGGACAGCTTTATCAGTGGCATGGCGTGGCAAACCCAAGGTCCCCCAGCTGGCTGCCTGTGGGGGAGTGCAGAATCGAACCCAGCACGCCAGATTAGAAGTCCGCACTCCTAACCACTACACCAAACTGGCAAACACACCAGAAGACAGAATCAGGATACATGATGATCTTGACAGGCTGGAAAACTGGGCTAAAATTAATAAAATGAATTTCAGTGGTAATAAATGTAAAGTTCATTTAGGCAGGAAAAATCATATGCATTCAAAATAGGATGGGTGAGACTCATCTTGGCAGTAGTAAATGTGAAAAGGATCTGGGGGTCTTAATAGATTAGACACTGAACATGAATCAGCAGTGGGGCTCAGTAGCTAAAAAGGCAAACAGGATTTTGGGGTGTATTAAAAGAAGTTGTCAGAATCACATGATTGCTGCCATTATTGATGTTCACAGGTTGTCAAAAGTGAATCCATCTTGTGTCTGTGTAACCATAGTTCACATTGTCTGTAACCCTGAAACCGTGCTCTGTAGCTTTCTGTCTTTTTTGTAACGCTTCTGCTGGACTGTTTTATCTTGGTGATGAAGTAGTTACTCTCAGTAGCCAAGGTCGGAGATGGGCTCGTTATCACTCTTGGCCCAACGCCTAGAACGGACATCTGCTGGTGGGGGCTATTTGCTCTGAGAATGTAATTGCATTTGGGCGGGAGAATGAATTTGTAGAACTGGAATCTGGACACCTAGTGTTCAGAATCGACTTCAAACGTCATGGTGTGAGCAGCTTGGAATTAAACACTTGCTTTTATTCAGAAGTGTGTCTCCAAGTCTGTCAATCCTGACAGAGGTACAGTGTCCAGATCACATGAGATGTTGTTACTGCTTTACTCCATTCTGGTTAGACCTCACTTGGAGTCCTGTGTTCAGTTTTGGGCACTGCAACTGAAGAGTGATGTAGAGAGACTGGAGCGTGTCCAGAGGAGGGCTATGAGGATTGCGCGGGGTTTGGAGACCAAGTTGTATGAAGAAAGTTTGGGGGAGCTTGGTCTGTTTAGCCTGGAGATAAAACAACTAAGAGGTGATATGATAACCATCTTCAAATACTTGAGTGGCTGTCATATAGAAGATGGAGCAGAGTTGTTTTCTGTTGCCCCAGAGGGTCATAGAATCATAGAATAAAAGAGTTGGAAGGGACCTCAGGAGTCATCTAGTCCAACCCCCTGCACTATGCAGGACACTCACATCCCTATCACTCATCTACTGTAACCTGCCACCCCTTTGCCTTCACAGAATCAGCCTCTCCGTCAGATGGCTATCTAGCCTCTGTTTAAAAATTTCCAAAGATGGAGATCCCACCACCTCCCGAGGAAGCCTGTTCCACTGAGAAACTGCTGTAACTGTCAGGAACTTCTTCCGGATGTTTAGGTGGAATTTCTGTTGAATTAATTTCATCCCATTTGTTCTGGTCTGTCCCTCTGGGGCAAGAGAGAACAATTCTGCTCCATCCTCTATAAGGCATCCTTTTAAATACTTGAAGATGGTTATCAGATCCCCTCTCAGTCGTCTCCTCTCCAGGCTAAACAGACCAAGCTCCCCCAACCTTTCATCATATGTCTTGGTCTCCAAACCCCTCACCATCTTTGTTGCCCTCCTCTGGACATGTTCTAGTTTGTCAACATCCCTCTTCAATTGGGATGATCAAAACGGAACACAGGACTCCAAGTGAGGCCGAACCAGAGCAGAGTAAAGCGGTACCATCACCTCCCGTGATCTGTACATGATACTCAGTTTGATACAGCCCAAAATCCCATTTGCCTTTTTAGCCACTGAGTCACACTGTTGACTCATGTTCAATGTACTAAGATGTACTAAGACTCCTAGATCCTTTTTGCACATGCTACTGCCAAGGCAAGTCTCCCCCATCTTATATTGGTGTATTTGGTTTTTCCTACCTTTATATTTGAACTTTAAGCAGAACTTTATATTTGTCCCTATTGAACTTCTTTTTATTCAGTTTAGCTCACTTCTCGAGCCTTGGGTCGGACCAGAACCAATGGGTTGAAATTAATTCAAAAGAATTCTTGGCTAAAGTTCCTGACAGAGCATTTTTTCAGTGGAACAGGCTTCCTCGGGAGGTGGTGGGTTCTCCTTCTGTTGAAGGTTTTAAGCAGAGGCTAGATAGTCATTTGACAGAAATGCTGATTTTATGAACTTAGGCAGATGGTGAGTGGGTGGGCAGGAAGGGATGTGCCAGTGTTTGTCTCTTGAGTATAAGAAGATAAAAAGTCTCTTATTTATTTAGACTTTGACTCTGCCAAAACGGTCTCAAGATTCATTTGTTTTCCGTTTTCAGTCTGGCTTTCATCAGTGGCAATGAGTCCGTCCTTGTTAATGTTTGAATATAATGAGGCTAATGCTCCTGTATAATGGAGAGTCAAGGCTATGACCTCCTTTGTTAGTGTTTGTCTCTTGTACATACCCACACAGATCTCCTCGTGAGAAATCTGTGACAGGCTTTCAAGATACATTTTTAAACCATAAAAAGCAGCAACCAGGGTGGGGTGAGGCGACCTCAACCATTTCATCCAAGGGTCCCAGGTAATGAAGGGGCCATTGCCCCACCTTGCCCTCAAGCTATTTTCCAGGGAAAAAAATGCCCCCACAGACAAGTAGCTCAAACAAAGGACCCAGACAAGCACCTTGAGTCCTACCAGTATAGACAGCAGGGGGAGTGGGATTTCTATTGGGAAAATTATGCTGGGAGGAGGCCCCAATAAAACCTTCCTCTGGCACTTTAGTCCTGCTCAGGAAGCCCCTCCCCCACCCCCTGCTCACTTTTCAAGTTTCAGCGCAGCCTTCAGGCACCTCTCCCCCCCTCCCCAGGTCGTTCTGGCCAAGGCACCGTACCCCTGCCCCCAAGGAAACGGGCACCCATGCTGCCCCACTGCCCCACTCACAAGGCGCTCCGTCTCTTGCTCACGCAGCCGCTCCTGCCGTTGTCGCCAGTGGTACTGCAGTAGGTCGCCCTCTTTGCCGCTCAGCTCTGAGATGCTCTGCTTGCGCTCCCGCATGGGGGCTGGTAGCAGCAAGTCCCCTGACATCTTGCGACGGGCCCGGGGGCTCTGATACGGGGAGGAAGTGGGCAGTGTCAGACACCCCAGACTGTAGGCAGGGCTCAGCCCCCCTCTGCAGCTGGGCTGGCGCTCCCCAGCAAGCAGAGTGGGCGAAGGGCTGCGGCTGCGCAGGCAGGAGAAAGACGTCGCCAAGAGGCTGTCCGAATGGTCCTTCCTCCAGGTGCAGGAGCTTTCGGGCCCCCTGGCCTGTGGCGAGGGGCTTGAGGGAGCAACTGATGATGCTCCTCGACGGGACAGGGCTGGGCTGAGGGGGGGGAGGTCCCGCATACTCTCCAGGGACCGCCGGCTCAACCTCGGACTGTCAAGAGGCTGCTGCATCCGGCCCGCCTGGTAGCTCTGCATGCCTCCTGCTGTTTCCGTGGGCTGGGACCGCTTCCCAGGACCTTGATGGGAGGGGCTGGCAGGGGTGTCTTGGAACTCCCGGAAGGGGCTGGGGGGCCTTTCCTGCAGGATTCCAGCTTTGGACAGTGGCACACATGCAGACTGGAGGTTTGAGGCCAAGCGTGCATTGTTGGGCAGCAGGGTCCGAGGGCCACCTGGCGCACTCTCGCTCCGGGGGACGGGCAGCCCAGGTGGAGGAGAAATGTGTTGGCCATGGCAGGTATTCTCCCCCAAAGGCTGAGTCCTCTGACAGGGCGTGGGACTCAGGGGAGCTTCGTGCATGATTCTGCGCACCACTCTTGGACTCCCTCTCCCTCGTGTTGGACTCCACGAATTGATGCTGCTGGGAGATTCTGGGCCAGGCCCACTGTGGGACGTGAACATTGTGTGGTTGTAACTGGAAGAGCGGACAGGCACCACAGGTGGGGTTGCAGGGCTTGGATCCTGGCCAAGGGGGGACTGACTTGTCCCACTGCTGTTGCTTGCAGGAGAAGAGAGGGGCGAAAACGGCGGGGAGGTATTTTCATAACTGGAACCCACAGACATGGCGCTGGGACTCTGGGGCGGGGAGAGCAGGGACCGTGCCCCCCGGCCGTTCAGGAAGGATGCATCTGGGGAAAGAGTCCTGCCGGCCAGTGGCCTTGTAGAGATGCCCTCTTCATCTAGCACCAGGGAGTCCATGATGTCCTGAAGGTCTCGTTCGATGGAGCTGACCAGCGCACTGGGGTTGTGACGGGGAGCCTTGGCTTTCTCCTTGGCCTCTGTGGAGAGGAGAGACAGGCAGGCAGGATGGAGGTAGCGTGTGCATGTTTGGGGGACTTATGCCTCCCTCCCTCATTCTAGCCACAGCTCTCTTGCTCCTTGGAAACACCCTTGGCCTGGCACAAGTCAAGAGGCCTCTCTGAGCACTTGGTGCTGTTGCAGGACTCCTTCCAGGAGGGCCAAAAGGAAGCTGAACTCAAACCGAGGCACCAGATGCATCAATAAAGGCAGGCCGAGGGGATTAAAGAAAACCTGGTCCACCAGCTCAGTCCCCTGACCTGGACCAGAGAGCATCCCCTCTCTGCACAGCGCATGTTGCGAGTCTGAAGGGCACGGTCGCAGCACTGGGCCCAGCTGCAGCACAGTCTGCCCGCCCCTGCCAACCCCGCTCAGCCTGAAGTCTCCGGCAAGTGTTTTACCTGGCACACGTCCTTGCTGGGCTGCAGGGCTTGGCCCTGGCCGGGGCCCCAGGCTCTTCATCCACTTGGCCTCAGCAGGATGGTTGAAGCGAAGGAAGGTCGACTGGCCCAGGCAGATCATGCACCCTGAGGGAAGATGGGCAGGGCTCATAGGAGACTCGCAAAACCCTGTCATTGTTGGGGGGTGCCCCCAAATGTGGTGCCCCAATGTGGTGCCCCGATGACAGCAGCTGTCACGTGTGTGAGCTTTGCATCCCCCCCAAGTTCACCTCCACACACCCCAAGAGCATCATCGCCTCAGCCTGATGCAGCTGCGCACAGCGACAGCACCGACCTGTCCGTGGCCTGAGGCTGGGCTCGGACAGACTTCCGTGCTTGAGGGGGCCACGCTCTGAGACCTCTGCCTGGCAGACAAGCCAGCTCCTGCCGCAGCTCTTCAGCAGGGCGCACCCCTCCTCTGCTCTGCACCTGACCCCATCTGTGCCTGAGGCAGATCAGACCTCAAAGTTGCCTGCCCCCCCTCCCCATCTGAGGTCTCCCGCTTGCTAGAGCAGGGACCTGGGAGGGCATGTCTGGGCTGGCACCAGAGCTGTACAGCTGGGCTGCAGCGCCATCCCATGATCTTTACACGGGAGTGGTATAAATAAAAGTGGAAGGGATTGGGGGGGGGGGCTCAGTCCGGCATGGGAACAGCAGCCATTGGCCCCTTGGCCCCGGACGGATGAATTGGGAGCTGCAAAGCGCCTCCTGGGCTGCCCCCCCAACCCTGCCCCCCTTCGGCCCACTGCCGCCATTACGAGCCTGCCCACCGATACGCCGGGTAGGTAGCTGGCTGGGCCAGCCCTCCAAGTAGGGCGGCAGGGGGCCGGGGGGGGGAGGCTTTGCGCTGACGAAAGGGGCAGGCCCGCTGCAGCCCTGCTCCTTTGCCCGCCCCAAAGATGCAGGGTTGGCAGGGCGGGGGGTGGAGGGGAAAGGCCCAGTGGACCCTTCACCTGCCCCCTCCTCACCCGCCTAGTGGACCCTTCTCCTGCCCCCTCCTTCCCCATCCTCTTTCCTTTCGGCTTCCTATCTTCCTTTCTCTCTCTTTCTCCCTTCTGTCTCTCTCTGCCCCACACCCGCGCTCTGCCACCACTTCCCCCCAAACACCGAGCCGTCCACCCCAAACTCTATCCCAAACTCTTCCCCCACAGCCCCCCCTCACAACTCTCCTACCCAGCGGACCCTTCACCTTCCCCCCTCCTTTCCCCCCTGCCCCGTCCTCTTTCCTTGCGGCTTCCTACCTTCCCACCTTTCTCTCTCTCTCTCGCCCTTCTGTGTCTCTCTCTGCCCAGCGCTGCTCCCGCACTCCGCCGTCGCTCCCCCCAAACACCCATCCACCCATCTCTACCCCAAACTCTTCCCCCGCAGCCCCCCCTCACAACTCGCCCCCACTCACCCACCGAGCAGACCCTTCACCCCCCTCGCTCCCCCCTGCCCCATCCCCTTTCATTGCACCTACCTTCCCTTTCCCTTTCCCTTTCCCTTTCCCTTTCCCTTTCCCTTTCCCTTTCCCTTTCCCTTTCCCTTTCCCTTTCCCTTTCCCTTTCCCTTTCCCTTTCCCTTTCCCTTCCTTCCCTCCCTCCCAACCCAGGACTTCTATGCAATACACTCCACGATCACACCATGCTAACGCCCGTTGTATTTCCTGCTACAACAGGCTTAAGCTGCTAGTTGCATAATAAAGCATGGGGGTTAAAGGGTGTGGGGAGAACAGGCCCCCCTATTCTCCAGCCATGAGCAGCCTAATGCACAGCTCACACTGGCTGTGTGGTTCCCACGGGAGTGATCCATGGCCCCTTCCCACCCCAGACAGGTGTAAAGCGAGTTGCCCAGCAGAAGTGAGTTGCAATGTCTGAACCGTAAGCCACCTCCTGACCATCTTGGAGACAAGAAAAAAGCCACGGCGCACCCCTCAAGCTGCTGCCTGGCCATACACAGCCCTACTCAAGCAGATCCTACTCCCTGTCCCACCCGGCTCTTCCTGGTGGCTGGAAGGAGCAGGGCTCTGGCCCACCATGCCCATGCCTTGGCTGCGGGTCCCTTTTCACACTTCTGCCATTGCAAATCCAGCCACCTCGCTCTGCGTCTCTCAAGGCCTTCAGGGCCTGGCCTCACTCCAGGGGCAGAGGACCTTCAGCAGCACTGAAGAGGCAAGCTCCAGGCTGAGGCATGAGAGGGAAAGAAAAACAATTGCCAACAGCAGAATGCCCCTGGCAAAACCTATGGTTGAGCCATGTCTGGAATACAGCTGGTAGTCGGCACAGCTGCAGAGTTGTGAGCGTCCTGCATAGTGCAGGGGGTTGGACTAGATGACCCAGGAGGTCCCTTCCAACTCTAGGATTCTATGAATCAAAGCATGGGAGCTGAAGGACGAGCAGTGAAGTAGAGGGGCAGCACATTCAGGTAAAGTGTTGCCCTTGCAGCAGCTCTAGCGGGGGGGGGGGGGGACCACACACACCTGCCCGTCCACAGAAGTAGCCGTGGAGGGAAGAGGAAGAGGGCTGGCCACAGAAGATACCAGCAGCAGAGCAAGTGGGGGGTGCAGTCCCTGGGCTGCCCTGGCAGAAGAGAGTTCCCCCCCACCCCCCACTACCCAGTGGACTGACTTGTTTCGTTCCTGGTCTGTCCCATTCAGTGACAACGTGCAAAGCCAGCAGGATGGCATCCACACCCACAATAAGCGATGCAGTCAGAGGGGACCCCAACAACGCTGCCCCGCCAGCCAGTGCCCAAGCAGTGATGCCCTCCTGAGTGCTTCCCTTTGACACACGGGCTGCGTGAGGAGAAGCGAGAACTGGGCTCGATGGGCCTCCCTCTGTCTCCGGCCTTGACCAGGCTGTGACCTGAAGGGGCCAGCGGGGCTGAGGATGGCAGGATGGACACTGATGCCAGCAATCAGTACATAGATATCAGCTGCCCACATCCACTCTGGTGGGGAGGGGGGTCTTCCCCTAGGGAACAGCTGGTCTGGGGAGACTGATAAGAAGGCTGCCAAGCTCCCCTCCTTTCACCCAAGGCACTAAATAGGACCCTCCCCGGCCTCTTACTCCACCCCGTCTTCGCCCCCCCCCAGTCGGAAACTGACACGGCTATGGGATCAGCCCCGTATGTCGCCCCCTTGCTGTCCCTGCTCCGGCGCGATCTTTCCCCAACCTCTTTGCTCCCGACTTGGGGGCTCGGGCGGGAGGGGCCATCAATGCAGGGCCGGCCTACCGGGGCTGTTTTCCTGACCTCCCACCCACCCTTGCAACTGGAAAGTCCTTTTGCCAGATGGACATGACCGCACTGCTCCAACGCCATGATTTCCATGACGCCGGGGCGCGCGGGGGTGGGGATGAGGCGCGGTCCCTGGGAACACGAGCGGAAACTCTGCCCGGCTCGCAAAAGGGCTTTCCCTCGAAAGAGCATGCGTGACCGGGGTGACAACAGCCCTGCAAGGCAGGCCTTTGTGGTGGGAGTGTCAAGGTTCCAGCAGGGCCACTGGCGTGGGGTCGGCGAGCCAGACGCCCTCGCCTCCGACCGCGCTCACCTGCCGCGGGGAGGCGAGGCCAGCCCAGCCCAGCCCAGGCGTCCGTCCGTCCGTCGGGAAGGGCGCGCCCGGAGGAATCGGAGCGCGGAGCCCTCAGCAGTCGCCCTTTTCCCCGCCCGGCCTGGTCCCGGCACCACCGCCGGGCCAAGGAAGCTGCCCGCACCGCCACGACGCCCTGCGCCGGCCCCGCCCCCGCCCCGGATGGCCCCCGCGGAGGGACAGAGGGGCGGCCTCCCTTCCTGCCGCCTCCCTGCCGGCCGGGCGAAGGGGGAGCCCGCGCGGCCCGCTGGACGCTGCCTAAGAATAGCGGCGGCAGCAGCAGCGGCAGCGGGGGGAATGCTCTCGCCGCCCGCCCCCCCCCCGAAGGCCACGTCGGGGCTCAGGGGCGCGGCGGCGGCCGAGAGAAAAACGCCCCCCGCCCGCGAAAGGTCGCCCAACCCAAGAGCCCTCGCAGCCGAGCCGGGGTGGGCTCTGCTGCTTGCTCCGTGACGCGGCGCTCCCCCCCCCCCCCCGCCGCCCGATTTGGGGCCAACCTTCCGGGGCGAAGTCCTAAGCGCCGCCGCCCTATCCCGTCCCGTCCCGTCCCGTCGAGGGGGCAGGCTGTGCCCGTGACCCGGGGAGTCGGCGCGCAGCACTTTCCCGCGTGGGTGCTCCCACCCCAGTGGCTGTGCCAGGAGCAGGCGAAGCTGTGTAGGCGATGTGGGGCCGGACCTCCTGGCCCGAGGGCAGCCCCTTTCCTTCCTTGACGGCCAGCGGGCGAGGCTTTGCTTCTTGCAAGAAAGAGGGAGAGGCCTGTGGTCTCGGGGTCATACCGCAGCGCGGCCGACAACGCGGCCCGGCCTGGCCCGGCCCGGCCATAAGCAGGGCCAGGGACAGACCCCCACCCTCCCCACGCTGGCCAGGAACCGAGCAAGCGGGTGGGGGGATCGCGAGGGTGCTGCACTCCTATTGGTTTGGCTCCGCATGGTCCCACCCTGAAGGCTGGCTGGGTGTTTTAGGGCGGCCCTGGCCAGAGGAGTTCTTTGAAAAGCTCAATGAAACTAGATGGCCGAAAGGAAAGGCCAGCCTGAGGGGGAAAGAAACAAAACAATGAAACAATAACGTTTCATCTACGAAAAGACAATTTCACTCTACTTTTATGTATTTATTTGGAGGATTTGTTTATAATGAGTCTCTGATGTCTTTTTTCCTGACTGTTTGACTAGCTGAAAATATTTAGCTGCCACTTTAGGGCAATTATTAGAATATTAAAAATACAGCATGCTGTATAAATACTGTTTCTCAATCAATCTCAAATGGAGTGCTTATTTTGTAATCACATTGCATCTCTTCTGTTATGTATAGTGATATTTGTTACTATTTGGTTTCTAGGAGTACAAATATTTTCCCTTTCTTTATTCGATTTCTAGCCATCTCCAGGCAGCTTACAACATATAAAATGTGCGGTAATCATAAAGCTGTTTAAGAGCATTTAAAACCATTCATGTTATCCCACTAACAGCAGCTGTTTGCTCCCTTCTCAGCTCAACGGGGGGGGGGGGGAGTCACAGAGCTGTGGATGGTATTCCACTCACAGACCTGTGGATGGTATTCCACTCACTCATGGGCCCCAACCTAAGCTCCCTCTTCAGAACTGCAGCTCTTCTGGGAGCTGGCAAGGCCCTGGCCCTGGTTGTCTCTCGGGCTATTTGCGCTGGCAGAGCGAAGCGCTCTTCAGGGGATATAGTCAGTTAGCCATGCTGGGCCAGGCCACGAATGTATGCTCCTATGTCCTTGCCTGCCTTCCTGGTGGACGCCATCATTTGGTCCCCACCCGCACCCCTTCTCAATAGCCATCCACACCCTCGCCCACCTGCCAGCCAAACCCTCCACACACGGAGCCTCAGGCTGAGAGTTGGGAAACAGAAACGCCATCCTTTCTTCCGCCCCAGGAGCCCTCTGCCAGCCCCAGAAACACCAGCTACATCCGTGCTCTCTGGCTGATGGCCTTCCCCGAGCTCCAGCCCCAGAAGCTGCAAAGATCCCCCTGGGGTACAAAAGCTGGCGGTCTCACTCCTGCCCTGAGATTTCCAGAGTCCTGAGACTGCTTCAGCAAACCCTTGGGTCCCCGAGCAAGGCTAAGCCCAGCTAAGGTCACCCCCGCTCTGTCTGCGGCCCCCACGAGGAATGAAGCCTGCCAAGACTGACTCATGCTTGCCATCACAGACCTGGCCGCCCACAAGAGTGCCTGCTGGCAGGAACCTCCACTTCCCTTCGGGCCAGAGCTGCCTCTTTGGGGGACGCGCTTTGCAAGACCTCAGGCTCAGCACTCTCTGTACATGAGCACCAGCACGCATTGAGGCACAGCCACCAGGGAGGAGGGCATGGGGCTACCTGCCTTTGGCACACAAGCCAAGCCGGTCAGGGCAATCAAGAAAGGCAGCACAGGTCCCAGCTGGCCACTTTCAGAGGCCAGCAGCTTCCGCCTGTGACCACCACTGGGATCAGGGTCCTGCTGGCAGGTGAGGAATCCAGGAGAAAGACAGCAGCTGTGCCACAGGGCTGTCTCCAGACACAGAATAAGGGTAGCCAGGGACCCTGGCCTGCTGGGCCTGGGAGATGCCTGCTGGGCCTGGCAGATGCTGAGGCTAGCCAAGCGGGGTGAGGGAGGGGAAGCCCTTTGCTTTGTCCAGCACAAGGCCCAAGGTCAGATGGTGGGAGGGGCTCCTTCCCTCCCCTACAGCTTGGTTCTTCCATTCTGCCATTGGAGCCTCCCTCCTTTAGAAGGCCAAAGCAAGCCACACATATGCCAGGTGTTTCCACAGTGGCATGGCTGCCTCTGAGAGCACCCAGCCCCTGTCCTTTCTTAGGCTGCTCTTCTGCAGGCTGAGCTGGGATGCTGGGGGGGGGTCTGGAAAGGAGGTTGAGCTCCCCCAGGAAGCCTCAGCCCACATCAGGGGGCCAGGTCCCACCAGCCAGCTGCTTCTACCGACTTCCTCTCTCTATAGGCGGTGGGGAGGCATAGGCACCTGGCTGCTGCTCTCAGGAAGCACCGCTGACGTCTGCTGAGGAGGCCCATGATACCTGCAGCCCCCCCCCCAGGTGTCCCTGTGGTGGCTAAGCCAGCCCATGATAGCCTCCCTCACCTCCATGGAGGCACAAAGTTGAACTGGGGTGCAGTTTGGAGGAAGGGGTCCACCTCCGGCTCAGAATTGGCCTGTTTGCCTGGCCAGGATGGAATGGGCAAGGTCGGAACAGTCTGCTCCTTTGCCCTCCTGGCACTGCCAAACTGGAGGGATGCTCAGCCCAGCCTGGGCCTTTGTGTGAGACCTAGGAGGAGGCAAAGGAGAACCAGGCACCACCCAGCTGGCCTGGCCTTTCCCGGCAGAGGCACTAGGCCATGGCCTGCCTGTGATCCCAGGACCCAGGGTGAGTGAGCTGGACAACCAGCCAGCCAGCCAGAGTGTGCGAGTGGTCAAGAGCTGGCCTGGGGTCCATGACCCTCAGCAGCAAGGCACAGACACACTGCACTGGACACGCTGAGGCCCCAGCATGCTTGGGGCCAAGGGAGGATGGGAAGGTGGGCGTGCCCTGTCCATGCCATGGGCCCCCATGTGGGCATCTCCTTACCTTGGGAGAGGCGTGTGGGGCCAGTCACTGCCAGGCCATCGATGGCACAAGGGTTGCCACAGGGGTGCAGCATGAGAGTCCCGTGCATGTTCTCAATGAAGCAGTGCTGGGGGGCCACGCCAGCCCCGTGTAGGACAATGTCCCCAGCAGCTGAGCCCAATACCGTCCTGCCTGCAACAAGACATGGCAGGTGATTCCAGAGGTGGTGGTTGCCTCCTGCTGCTTTGCCAATATGGGGTGGGCAGAGCTTGCCCCCTCCCAACACACCAATGAGGATGGAGCCTAGGGGCACTGGAGCACCGAGTGGTGTAGCTGGGAGGGCTCCGGCAGACTGTCTCTGCCCAGGGCAGGCTGTCCCTCAGTGTCCCTTGGTGTCTCCCCACATACCTTCTTCCAGAGGTAGCAAGGTGATGGCTGTGCTGAGGCGTCCACTGCCCAGACTGACCAGGTGGGGCTTCTCGGTCTGCACTTTCAAGCCCTTCCCAGCCTCAGTGAGGTCCACAATCTTGCCCTGGAGGAAAGTCAGAGAGGAAAAGTCATCGCAGGCAGGCAAGGACCAGGCAGGCTCTGGGGCCACTGAGGTAGGAGGGGCCAGGGCCTGTCCCTGGCCTAATAGGATCACACAGTAAGCCACTTAACCCCTTACGATTTCTGGTCATTCCCTCAGATGGGGCAATTGGCGGAACTGGGGAGGGAAGGCCTCCGAGGCCTAGGGTGTGGCCCCAAAACCTGAGTTCAAGTCTGCTCATCTTCAGTTGCAGCAAAGGCCTGTCCCCTTCCTAGGCTCTGACCAGCTTTCCCCTGGTCCCACTCACTTGGATTGGCATCTGTGCTCGGCAGGCTGGAGTGACCCGACTGCGACTACAGGTCTCCATGGCCACAGATCTCCTCCAAGGCAAATAAAATCCCTCTTTCTTGCTTGTTTTCTGCGGTCTGCCGCCGCTTTAGGCAGAATCCTGGAGAAGTGGCAATAAAGAAGAAGAAATCCAGCAGAGGCCAGCGGAGCACCTTCTCAGAGCAGCACCGGGGTCTGCCCTCGGCAGCTGTGGCTGGCTCAGGTTCCCACTGCTGAGCCAAGCCACAGGGAAACTCTTCAGAGCAGAGGCCCACTTCTCCCTTGCCCCATCGCCAGCTGCAGCCCCAGCAGAAGACTCTATCAGGAACTGGGGACTGGAAACCGCTCTGCTGCTCGAGGCTCCAGGAATCCCATCCCCGTCTTTGACAGCAGCAGCAGCATACCTCCGGTCTGAAGGACACCCGGACACATTTCAGCCTGCCCCTCCCACTCTCCCCAGGGCATGCAAAGCTTATAACCCTAGCACCCCTTCAGAAGCAGGACACCTGTAGGCTGGACCCCAAGGCGGCTGGCAGAGCAGGGAGATGCCCCCCCTCATGGACGCTGAAACCCTTCAACCCCAGCCCCTTGCAGCATGCTGCAACAGGCCTGTTTGTCCAGCAACTGGCTCTCTGGGAATGCAGGCAAAAGAGCTTGTGGGGGCGGGCCTGTTGCTGCCCCCCCCCCAAGGCCCATCACTTCTGGAGCAGGCTGTAAGCCCAGACAAGCAGCTTCTGTTTGGGTAGCTGGACAAAGAGCTTTTCTTCTCTCTTCTTGGGGCTGACAGAGAATGCGGCCCTTGTGTGACTACTGGGTGAGGCCGGGCAGCTCAGGCCACAGGGTCCGGCCCTGCTCCAAGGATGCAGGGCCAGGCCACCCCCCCCCCCAAGCCTTTGCTTGGCTGAATTTACTTCTTTGGGCACTTTTAACTGGCTTTTCTCAGCTTTGCAGAGTCAAAGAGGCTTATGATGCGCCAAAAGACCCCAAGAGAAAATCACCCACTGTCAAAACACTCCCACACAAACCGACCTGCCCTCTGCCTACCTAATGCAAAAGGAGCAGGGGGCTACAGCTCTGCTCTCCCTGGAACTCTCCGTTTCCTTTCCTGCCCACGTGGCACAAACCAAAGCAGAAGATGCCGAAGAGGGGTGGGGTGTTGAAGCATCTCAGGCCTGGCTGTGATCCTCTGCCCTTTACCCTTCTGGGCCTGGCCCTCCCCACACAGCCTGGGAAAGGTGGAGGTGGGAGGCAGCCCACCAAGCCTGCCAAGAGCCCTCCTGGGGAGAATGAGGAGAAGGGACAAAGTGAGCCGAGCGGAGCAATGCCACTCAGAGCTGGGCTCTTGCGACTCCGGAGGGATCCGTCTCCTCCTCCTCAGCCCCCTTCCAAGAAGCCAGAGGCTGCTGAGCCCAAGGGGGTCCAGAACAGGATCCAGGAACTGGCAGGAGCATAGGAAGCCAGGGGGAGGAGGGACCCCCTCCTGCTCCCTTGCAGGCCCCTCTGAAGCAACCCAGCCCAGCCGCTCCAGCAGGGCTCCCCTGGCATGGAGCAAAATGGTGAGTTGGGGGGAAGCCCAGCCTGCCCCAGGCGCGCTGAGAGCAAGCAGGCTGTCCAGGCCCCAGGAGGAGGCAATGCCCAGGCTGACCCAGAGGACTGCACGCCAACATGGCCCTCCCTTTGCAGACAAAAGAGCCAATCTCTCCCCCCCCCCATCCCTCTCATGCTTCTCCCTCAGCTGTCCTCACGCCCAAAGGCAGCGGCTGAAGTGCTAGGCAGGAGCCTTTGCCACGTGGGAAGTCAGTCGGCCACTGCCCAGAGCATCTCCCCGCGTCTGCCTCTGGCCAGGAGGGGAACTCCTGAGAACTCCCCCAGGGCCGCAGATGGGGGGACGGAGCGGGGCCCCAGCAGAGCTCGACGTTGAGCGGCTGCAGGCCGAGCGGGGGCCGCCCTTCCTCCGTCCTGGCCGAACCACAAGGGGGGAAGGGCCGAAGGTGCCCCCCAGCCTCCGCGCCAGACAGCCTCCCATCCCATCCCATCCCGCCCCGTCCCTCCCCGCCGCCCGCCGGGCTGCCCGAGAGCGCGCGCGCTCCGTCCACCCCCCCTCCCGCCGCCCGACGAGCGAGCCGGGCCTCCTGGTCCAGCAGCCGCGGCGCCCCTCCGCCCCGGGCCCTCCCGTTACCTGGCAGGCGCCGGGCCCAGGAGCCGCCCTCCGAGCGGCCGGAGCAATCCGGGGCGCGGCCCCTCCGTGAGCCCCGCTGCCGAGGCCGGTCCGCTCGCCGGCGCCACCGGAATGCCAAGGATGCCTGGAATGTGCCACGTCCGAGCGCCCGCCGGCCAGCCGGGGCGCCCTGGCTCCGGTGCCGCCCCCTCGGGCGGGGGGGGGGAAAGGGGGGAGGAGGAGGAGGAGGGGGGACGGGGAGCGCGGCGCGTGACCTGCTCGGGCTGGAAGCCCCCCTGGCCCGACCACCGCCCCCTGCCGGCCGCTGGAAGCAGGGCGGGGACCGGCAAGAGCTTCGCGCCCCTCAACCGCGTTGCCGTCCTCCCCCCTCCCCCCGCGAGCAGCTTCCCAGGCGAGCATCCCCCCCCCCCCCCGCAGCCTCTGCCTCTTTGGTCCAAACGGCCGATCGCTTTCATGTCCTACACCGCTCAGTCCGCAGGAGGGAGACTAGTAGAGTCCCTTGGAGAAACCTCTGCAGGTTGGGCCCCCAATCCAGCCTGAACTCCCCAGGAGCCCAAATCCTTAAGGGGGCGGTGGGGGGAGGGGTTCTCCTGCTTTGCTCCCATCATTAAGGGACAAGAGGCCATGGGCCACACCACCAGCGTGGGAAAGATACAGGGGCCCCTCAGTGGCTCTCCTTGCAAGACTTGAGCCTGGCCAGTAAGCCCAAGGTATTTGGGGATACATCTGGGTCACAGAATCACAGAGCTGGTATAAGCTATCAAGTCCCACCCCCTGCTCAGTGCAGAATCTGCCTCCAAGCATCCAGAAGGATCTGTCCATCCGCTGCTTGAAGACCACCAGTGAGGGGGAGCTCCCCACCTCCTTAGGCAGCCCCTTCCCCTCCTGTACTCTGACTGAACCCTCCCCGTCTAGCTGGTACACCATTCCAAAGGGATACGTACTGCTGCATTCACGAGATTTGGAGAGACAGCTGACCCCAACAGCTTCCTAAGCCGTATGCTTGGGGAGCCCTCCCCAAAGTGCTCGCAAGAATCCTCTTCAAAAGGTGTTTTAGAGGGGCTATGCTACACCCTTTTGCTACTCAGAGCAGCTCTGCAAGGCAGGCCGCTATCATCTCCTTGGAACAATGCCACAGGCCCTCCAGAGCCACTGCCTCATAGAGTAAGCCCAGAACAGGCCCAGCTCCAACCCAAGAACTCAAGAGGCCTGCCTGACAGGGAAGACCACTGTGTAAGCTTGACCCAGCTGTGCACTCTCAACCTAATGTAGGGCTGATGAGAGGATAAAATTGTAGGCAGGAGACACACCAGGGAGGAGTACAAGTAGACTCAACAAAAACAGAGGTTGAGTGATAGCTTATTTACTTCCCCGTGGGTATGGGCTATTCTTCCCTGTTCTCCCTCCCACCCCTGGCTGTCTGGCCTGCCAGGCCTGGCTCTCCCAAAGAATCATCGCGCCCCTCTAGCAGCCTGGCTGACAGCACTGACCCACAAGTCCCTCTATGGTTGGGGCAGGCCAGCAGCTGCAGTCACCAGGGTCCTCTGACCTGGACTATGGCAGGCCAGCCGCAGGGAAGGCAACTGCTGTCTGAAGCATCTTGGGTGACGGGGTGGGAAGCAGCCTGCAGCGTTATGTTTGGTGGAGCAACGGGAAAGGGTGAGGCAGGAACCCCCCCCCACACCTGAATGGGGAAAGGCACCCAGTGCTGCCAGCTATCCCCCCACTCCTTCCTCTCACCCTCAAGGACCTGGGTGCCACTCCAAGCTTCCACAGCAAAGCCGAATCCACTGTCCCCAGCAGATCAACACAAGTAGCAACAGCCACGTCTCCATCCACAGAGCACAGCCGAATGAACAGACGCCCCTCTGCCTCCCCCTCCCCCCCACTCTGGGGGAGTAGGAGATGCCAATCCAAACTCTGCCCTGCTTTGTAAATGATCTTTGTGGAAAGAAGTTTCAAGCAGCTTGAATTGGTCAGGATGCCAAGTTCTTCTGCATGGGTCACCGAGGGGGGGAGAAGTCATGCTCCCCCTCCAGTGTTCAGTAACGTCCTGGGCTCATGTTCTATTACAAAAGACCCCTCGCCAAACCCCCTCTGTCCACCCAGCCCTTTTACAGCCCCTGGCCAACCCCCAACACCGCCTTTTAGAATAGTCTTTATTTGATCAAGGGGCCGGGAGCCTTCGTGTACATCGGAATGTCTTATTTCTTAAGCCATTGTTTTACAGGGTTACAAAACCTCCTTTAAATATTGCCCCCACCCCGCCCTTTTCTTAAGGAAAGAACGCAAGCCTCATGGGATGGTGGAACCTGGTTCCCTTTAAAATCAGACTGACGGTAGGGAAACCAAATGTATTGAGAGTAGTCATGGCGACAAGAGAGGGCATCCCTTCCCCCAGGACACTCTGAAAAGGGTCTTGTCTGCAGTGTGGCCACTGGGGAGAGGCTGGTGGCTTCTTTGGCATGCAGGCAGGGCCTCTGTAAAAGCTGTGGTGGTTCTCAAAGGTCTCAATGACTGCTGCCTTAGCACCCTGTGGGGTTTTTGAGCCCCTCCCTACTTCAAGGGTTCCAATTACAGGAGTCAGGGAAGAGTCATCAAGCCAAAGCCCACAGCTGGACAAAGCAGCCTGTGTCCTGGGAAGGGCTCACCTGCTCAAGGGAAGACGGGGCAGCTCATGCCCCTCTGGCCATCCCACGGCTTGGCTGCAGGTTTGTGGGTGTTTTCCCTGACGGGGTGGGAGAGATGTGTCCACTCTTCTCCCCGTGCAGCAGAAGTGGCTACCAATACAAGAGATGCCAAGGAGTGGATAGGGAAGAGGCCTGCCAAAAGGAGAATAGGGCCAAGATCCCGGGCAAAGGGGGCCTGCATGCCTGGATGTGCCAGAGAAACAAGGAGCCTCTCCCTGCCTGGCTGTGACTCTGGAAACGTAAGTGGGTAAACTAGCATGTCACGAGTCCTCTTGCACGGAAAGAGCTGCAGCCCCTTCCCGGAGCCCCAGCTTCCAAGTCTTCCATGCTGCTTCTTTGTAGAGGAGGCTACAGGATCTCGTACTTGTCCACAAGGAAGGTGGTCTCTGTGGAGAACCTCACAGGGCTGTTCCCGTCAACCTGGGTCACTTTGGTCACCTGCAAGGAGAAGGGCATGCAGTCAGCTGGGATGAAGCACCACGCAGAGCAGTTCACGTGGGGGCAATGCAGGGTGAGACCATCAGGCATCATCAACAGAAGCAGAAATGGCTCCAGCAAACATCAGAGCAAGAAATGGTGCCACAAGGTGTGACCAAAGGCCAGGTGCAAATTTTGCATCCCAAAATGCATCCAGACGACCCAAAGCAAGCCGAGATGGCACCATTTGCTCAGGACCATTTGCTCAGCAAGCTTTCGAAGTTCCGCGGGGCCTGTATGACGGAACTCTTCCATCAGGTCTTTGGTTGAGGCCAGGCTGGTTAAGATCTGGGCTTCCCCCTCCTGAGCAAATTAGATTGGTGTGGCTCCGTTCACTCCCCATGTGGTGCCGTCTGTCTGTTGAGCCGGAGGAGGTCTGGCCACCACTGTCTGGACCTGGGTTACATTTTAGATGTAAGGTGTTTTATGGTAGGTTTCAATGCAGGGTTTATACGCTGATAGCCACCACACACTGGTTTTACAGTTATGGTGGGATACAAGTTGAATGAGTCCGTTCAACGCCTGCCCCTTCCAAGTGGAGGAATCTCCAGGCATCAGAAGTAGCACCCAGGACCTTGAGGCCAATGCCCTGGAGCGGCATAGAGAGATGGTCTGGCTGCAGCCAAGACTGTTCCTAGCATCTCCCCAAATACGGTAAGCTGCTGCCTGGAGGCTATGGGCCAACCGATGGACAGGGTGGGTTCCCTCCACTCTCACCTGGATGCTGCAGTAGCTCTTCTTGGAGACGAAGGAGACGTGCACAGGGAAGAAGTCGCTGGGTTGCCCAGTGATGCTGAACTCCAGGCTGCCACTTTTGTTTTTGGCATCAATTACAGGCAGGCACCACTCAAGGATGTTCCTTCGGCTATCATGACGGTAGTCGCCATCGATTTCTCCAATCACCGGCATGCCCACACCAGACCTGGACCAGAGACCTCAGGTTACCCTCAGACCACACCCATCTGAGCTGGAGCAGACTGGGACCCAAGAAATGCACACAACTCACGGCAAGGGGATGGCGATCACCACATCGTTCAGCTCCAGGCTGTCCTCCTGCAGCTCATACTCAATGTTGACATCGCAACCACTACCGCTCTCAGAGGGCCAGCAGTTAACTAAAGCAGCAAGACACACATGTGTACACAGGTGACACCACTGTGACAAACTCTAAAAGGAACACTGTGCACATCTCCCCCTTTGCCATTTGTTCCCTGAAACCACCAGGACAACCCCAGCTACACTCACTCGTCAATGGAATGAGAGACTCTTCGGTGGTCTGCAGCCGCCATTTTAACACCCCCACATCACTGTTGATGGGGAAAGACTTTTCAGGATTCTTCAAGCCAATCAAGGACTCTGTAGTAAAAAGCTTCTTATCAACGTTGGGATGAGTCTGAGAGAAAGAAAGGCAAGCCGTGAATCCCAGAGTAAGGAGTCAAAACATCACTTCTGGGCTTCCCCTAAGCAGGCCATCAAGCAAGTTCCAGGAGACACAGAACCTCCTGTAAGCGACTGGCCTGGTTTTCTAGCCATGTTTGAAGGCTAAAAGGGGCATGTTCTTCCTTTCTCCCTCCAGAAAAATGGGCTCCCTGGTGCACACAAACACTAACAGATTCACCCACAAGCCAAAGAAGAAGAGTTGCTTCTTACGCGCCACTTTACCAGAAGTAGTCTCAAAGCGGCTTACAATCGCCTTCCCTTTCCTCTTCCCACAACAAACAGGGCTGAGAGCCCTGATATTTCTGCTCGGTCAGAACAGCTTTATCAGTGCTGTGGTGAGCCCAAGGTCATCCAGCGCGGAATCAAACCCCGCATGCCAGATTAGAAGTCCATGCTCCTAACCACCACACTAAACTGGCTCTCATGGGCCTCACTCTGATGCAGCGATCAGCAGCTGGGGAGCATGGGTGTCAAGAGAGTTCCTGCAGCAGAAACAGTCACCGCTCTCATTGCCTCCACACGGGCAACAGCCAGGCCAGCCCCACCTGCAGCTGCACTCCCTTCTTGTCCTCGTTTTCCACATGGATCCGAATCCGGGCAAACTTTTCATCCTGGATCCGCAGCATAATCATGCCATGAAGCTCCATATTCTGCAGCCCCCCATCACGGCCACAGGTCAACGAGATCTTCTCCTCTATTTTCATGTGCACACTAGAGAGAAAAGAGCAATGCAAGGGCTTTATGATTTCCTATGAAAGCAAGCTATTCCACCTAGGAGGGCACCAGTATGCCCAAGTAGCCTCTTGCTACTTTCTGAGGGCATCATCAACTAATACCTGTACTTACAATCCTCCTATCTTGGGATGAATTTATCTACAATCCAGCCTTCCTACAATACAAATCATGTCATTCTAAAAGCAAGATCTGCATTCCTAGATATTGTTCTGCATAGAATGAGCAAAAATAAAAACACAACGCTTGCCCAAAGACAGATGTGCTTGACAAACATAAGCAGAGTGCCCTACATCAGAGGTAGTCAACCTGTGGTCCTCCAGATGTCCATGAGCCCCTGCCAGCGTTTGCTGGCAGGGGCTCATGGGAATTGTAGTCCATGAACATCTAGAGGACCACAGGTTGACCACCCCTGCCCTACTGAAAAACCCCAAAGCACATGGCAGACTGCCCAGAGACATGACCATCTCCTGCTTACCTCTCCATATTGACAGGTGGGGCAAACACTGTGGCTGCTTCAGAGGACCGCTTGCCAACTGAAGAGGTTATGATGTTTTCTCCTTCCGATTTTAACTTGTCCACAAAGTTATCGACTTCCTTCCCTTTGGCGCCCAGCTTGAGTGCCTTGTTTGATCCAGATGGCCTAACAAAGAAGCAGTTGCATCCATCCTCAACATGGTTCACCTGAGCCGCTAAGGCCTTCCTGGCAGCAGCAGAACCATTTGCGTTTGCATCTGAAGAGACTGGCTAACACAAACAGCAGCTCAGGAAAACATGTTCCCTTCACCGCACACAGAACGCACTCGGTTTGACACCTTTCAGGGCTCCCCCACCTTGGATAAAAAGAACCTCCCCGAAGACACATAGCAATAAAGCTGCCTTCAGACCTGGTTGGTGCAGGAGCCACTTTTGGCTTCTCTGTTTCAATGATAGTTTCTGTGATCATGGCAGCTGTGGTGCTTCCGGATACAGCTGAGCTTCCAAATCCACCAAATCCAGGAGCTTTTGTGCCCCGCCGTTCAGCATCCCTCCGTGCCTGTTGCAGCTCCTTGGCTTTTCGACGCATTTCAGCCTTAGCCTCACGTTCTTGTGTCTAGGAAAGAATCACATACTATCAGTTGTGAGAAAGAAATGCAGTGCAACAAATTAAGATGACCCTGATCCTCTAATGTCATTCCTGAGGGACCAGGCCATCCATCCATGCAGTCTAGTCTCCTGTTTATTACTATTATATATTATTATTAATATATTTTTCCATCATGCCCTTCCAGTATAGTATAGATGGCACCAGAGACCCTAGATGAAAGGATCGGCATAAATGGAACAAGGCAAATTGGGAAGTTATTGGATTCACCTCACGAACAGCTCTGAAGACTTTCTCCTCGTGTGAGTCCATCTCTGTGAAGGTGCGGATCTGGGCCAGGTTGACATTCTCCCGGTACCCAAGGGCAACAATCTCATCAAAGGCAAAGATTAGATCAAAGCAGTGATCAGAAATCTCATTCTCTTCCAAAGCTCTGCAGTATTCAGGGATCTGAGTGGAATCAAGAAATAAAGTGCTTCTAGAAAAACGGCATTAGGCTCAAAGGCTTATTTCCTTTCCACTGAAATTTTCCCTTAAAGAAATGAGAATAATCCCTGGATCAGACTCAGCTGCGACGCTGCCTCGAGAGCATCAGAGCTGTGACCTGGGCTGAGGGTGCCCCCTTCCCCCGCCTCCCCCCCCGCCGGTCACCCACCACCCGCGAGAAGAGCCGGAGCGTCTCGAGGTCCTCGAGGATGTTGCTGTTCTTGGTGGTGAGGAGCACCATGTAGAGCTTCTCCAGGGGCTGGTACACGTAGCGGACGCTCTCCGTCTCCACGAAGGTGTGCTGCTTGCCCGTGTTCATCAGCTTCGGGAAGGCGGCCAGCAGCCCCTCCACGCGCGTCCGGCTCATCTCCACGAACTGCCGCGACACGATGGCCTTGCCCGCCTTGGTGCACACGGCGGCCGCCAGCAGCACCTACAGCAGCAGCAGCCCGACACACGGCAGGCAGGCAGGGAGGCGGGGAGGGGGGAAGCAAGGACGGTCGGTCGGTCGGAGGGAGGGACGGGCCGAACTCGGACCCCCTCGGACCCCCCCCTCCTCCTCCTCCCCCCCCCCTCCTCCTCCCCCCCCCCCGGACGGAGCCCCGGCCTCACCATGGCGGCGGCGGCGGCGGCGGCGGCGTCTTCGCTGAGTGCGAGCGGCTCCCTTCCTCCCTCCCTCCGAGCGCCACACAAGATGGCGGCGCAGCCACGTCTGCCAGGCGGAAGTCACGTCACCACGCCCGCGAGGCCCCCGGCGCGCCGATCTCGCGAGACCCAGCCCCCCCCGTCTCCTAGGAGACCGGCCGCCGCCTCCCGAGCCAGGCCCCCCCCCCCCCCGCCATGGCCGAAGCGCCGCCGCCGCCTCCCGCGGCCGGCCTGCAGGTGAGGAGGGGCAGGTGAGGCGGGGCGGGGCGGCCGGGACCCCCCCGCCCCCCGCCCCCCCCCGCCTGAGCGCTCCGTTGTGCCGTTGCAGACGCGGCTGCTGGAGAACCAGCCCTACGACGAGAGCCTGGAGGTCACCGAGCCCGACGACGTGGCCAGCCTGGGCGCGCCCAGCCCCGCGCCGCCAGGTGGGCTCCCGGGCCCGGCGGGAGGCAGGGCGGGAGGCGGCCCCTCCCCCCTCCCCGGCTGACGGCCCCCTCCCCCCTCCCCCTCCGCGCAGGCCCCCGCCGCCTCCCGCGCAAGGCCGCCGCCCGCAGCAGCGACGACGACGACGACGACGACGACGAGAACGAGGAGGACGGCGGCGAGGAGGACGACGAGGAGCCGCAGCAGGAGGGAGCGCAGCCGCCGCCGCCACCGCCGCCGCAGCCGGCGCAGGGCGGCCCCCGCGGGGAGCGCCTGAAGCCCCCCGGCCCGGCCCTGCCCCCGCCCGCCCCCCTGGGCGCCTCGGCCGGCCCCGCGCGCGAGAAGGCGGCGGCCCGGGGGGCCTCCCAGCGCCGCTTCAGCGAGGACGACGATGACGACGACGACGAGGACTCTTCGGAGACCGACTCGGAGGACGAGGACGAGGAGCACGGAGCCCCCCTGGAGGGGTCGGTCCGCCTCCCCCACCCACCCTGGCTCCCAGGCGGGTGGGGTGGGGCGCAGGAGCCTGAATGTCTCACGGGTGGGCTGGTTCCTTCCCCAGGGCTTACAACCCAGCAGAGTACGACTGCCTGCCCGTCTCCCTGGAGATCAAGGACCTCTTCCAGTACATCCGCCGGTGAGTGAGGGGCTTCACCCACCCCACGGGCAGACCCCTCTCTCCATGGGCCTCTGCTGACCACCTCTACTTTTCAGGTATTCTCCACAAATGATCGACCTTGAGCACAAGCTGAGGCCTTTCATCCCAGACTTCATTCCGGCAGTCGGAGACATTGATGCTTTCTTGAAGGTGCAGAGTTGGCTTCCCCCCCTCCCGCCACGGCTGTGGGACAAGACAGTTTCCAACAATGGCGGAAGCTGCTGCCAGTCTGTAGAAGGGCACTGGGGGTTTCTGCCTAGGGCTGGCAGAGGAGCTTGTCTGTCTCTCAGCCCACTGACGGCTTAGTTGCTCTGCAGAACCTTTCCAGAAGATCTCTGCCCCCTGGTCTGCTTCGTGAACCATTTGCTTGGTGAAAAACGGCTTCTTCCAGAGAGAATCAAAGCTGCCATGTTGGTTGGTGGGTTATTTGTTGCAGGTTCCCCGCCCAGATGGAAAGCCAGATAATCTGGGCTTGTTGGTGCTAGATGAGCCATCAACTAAGCAGTCAGACCCTACAGTACTTTCTCTCTGGCTGACAGAAAACTCCAAACAACACAACGTGGCTGTAAGTGAGGCAGAAGTCAGGCAGCGGAACCAACTGGATGGCAGGGCTCCCTGGGCCAAGGAACGAGAACCACGGGGTGAGAAACGTTTTGTGTTTTAGCAGCAGGTAAAAGTGAAGAGTCTGGAGAATGCTGAGAAGAACCCCAAAGCCATTGACAGCTGGATTGAGAGCATTGGCGAGCTCCATCGCTGCAAGCCCCCAGCCTCTGTGCACTATGCTAGGTGGGTGACACCCTTCCCCCGCCCCGCTGTGCAACATGCCCTTCCCAGGAAGCCATCTCAGGCTGCCCTTCCTTTTAACCCCTGCAGGCCCATGCCTGACATCGACTCACTGATGCAAGAATGGTCCCCTGAGTTTGAAGAACTGCTTGGAAAGGTAGGAGGCCTGCTGGTGAGAGAAAGTAAACTTTCCAGCCTTTAGTGCTTGAGCCTCTGGGAGGCAGGAGGAGTGGTGGGCTTCTACAGGGCTTCCTTGGAAGGTCCCCTGCCAGTTGCCGCTTCACTTTGTCCTGCTCAGGTGGGCCTTCCGACAGCAGACCTCAGCTGCAGCCTTGCTGAATACGCAGACATGATCTGTGGTGAGTCACATCTGGCCCTCAGAGAGCAGAGGTGCTCCAGAGCAGCAGGGACATGTCTACACGTGCCGAGCTTTTTGGAGTGGGGGTCTGCTTGAAACCAGATGAGGCCTTGCCTTGATGGTGCCTGGCTAGATAACTCCCCATGGTGGCTTTGCTTTTCACAGCTATTATGGACATTCCAGTCTACAAGAACCACGTCCAGTCCCTACACACCCTGTTCTCGCTCTACTCTGAATTCAAGAACTCCCAGGTATGAAACCTGCCCCAAGGGAGGAGGCGCTCTGGTTGCACAGAAGAGAGGGGCTTTCTCCAGGGGCCTGAACTTTGGCAGAAACGCAGCATCAGAGGAAAGCTTTCTGAGGGGCCTTTTTTCTTCCACAGCACTTCAAGACCCCGGCTGAGGGCAGGAAGGCCACAAGCCCTCCCACCAACTCTGCTATGCAAGCTGGAGAGACTGACCTTCAGAGTTTCACCTAAGCCTGCCCAGTCAGCACAAGCCAAGGGAGCCACAAAGGACCAGGACTGCCAGAAGGAGGTGCCCCCAACCAGCTACAGCTGGAACCATCCAAAAGGCCCCAAGCCCTGCTTCTTTTAGCAGCTCCCCCCTCCCCCAGCTCCTGGGAGAGTTTCCTGTGATTGATCCTGCAGTGGCTGTGGCCCTGTGGAGGCCTTCGTGGAGCTCTTGATTGCCAGCCCCCATGTTGTGTGTGGAGGGGAGTGAATGTGGGCCTTAAACCCTCAGCTGTTGCTTTGTCCTGTGATGTTCTAATGTCTATAAATTCTATACAACCCTGAGATCCTGTGAGCAGGCCCCCCTTGGTCTTAGACGAAGGCAAAAGCAGCCCATTCTGAGGGTGCCCCCAGAATGCCTCTAGCCAGCCAAGAGGAGGGAGATGAAACCAGGAGGGAACATGTCTGCCATAATCCTCTTGGGTATGAGGAAACGGGCTATACAGGAACTACAGTTTGTTTGGAACACACAAAGTCATCCTTCACACTTAAAAAAAATGTATTTATTTGTAGTCCGCCTTTCTGTCAGACAGATGACAGAATGAATCAGTACAATCCACAAAACGGGACATTCAGTGACCAATCAATGCACTGGGATTACAGAATTCTGGAACCAGCCAGAGATCTGGAAAGAGAGGACTGAAGCCTAGTGTAAGTATTAAGGCTATACATCAAGGAGTGCAAAAATGACCTCATGAGATCTACATAGCAGCATTGATCGCAGTTCCAAACCATGGACTCAAGTAAGCGTGTGAACCTAGTTTGCAGAAAGCCAGGAACAGGGAATGCCTCTGTCCTCCGGTTAGATGCTCCATCAGGGACGAGCCACGCCAGAGAAAATGCACATGGGTTGGAGTGCAGTTCCTCCCCCTCCTTTCCCTTTCTGACACAAGTAAAACTGACGGCCACTTTCCCAGCCACAAACACATGCAGCTTAACAAAATGGAATCCATGCACAAAAGAAAAGGAGCTGCCATGCTGAAAGGGAAAAAAGATTTGAGGGAAACTTGTGCTAGTGCCTTGGCCCAGAATACACTGGCTGGTGTGCATGCGGGGGTGTGTGTATTGCTTAGAGAACTTGGGAGGGACCAGCCTTGAAGCTGGTATATCTGGACTTCCTCTTGGGTGCCAGGCAGAGCGAACTTCCTCCAAGTGCCAGTTTGGGTCCTCCTTTGCCCGGTCTGTGCTGCTCACCTTGCCTGCAGCCATTGTCTCACAGCCAGATCTCCTCGCTGGTGCCACTCGAGGAGGCCCTGTAGATGTACCCAACCATGGGGAAGTGGCTGAGACCTGTAAGCGCAGAGAAGCTTCCTTATATCACTTGCTCCCAACTGGATGGGAACTGCTGCTTCGGCCTTCAAGGTAGAGAGTGCTAGTTTAAAGTTCAGCGTCTCCTGGAGAAAAGGCCATGGAGCACCTGCCCATGGCTCTGAATCCAGCCTGGCCTGGAGGAAATTCACCTACCATACCACAGTAACGATCAGCAAGTCCCTGGATATGCAAGGAAAGGCCACCCACTCACCATCAGCCCCAAATCCCATCTGCCATTTTAGCTATTCACACTTGACTCATGTTCAGTGTATAGTCTGCTAAAAACCCCAGATCCTTTTCACATGTATTACTGCCAAGACAAGTCTCACCCATCCTATAGTGATGCATTTGATTTTTCCTACCTAGATGCACCCTGTCTATTCCTTCATACAAATCATTTATGAATATGTTGAACAACATAGAGCCCAGGACAGATCTCTGAGACACTCTACTCCCAAGAAGATGCTTTAGGATGCTTTGGGTTGATCCTACGTTGAGCAGGGGGTTGGACTAGATGGCCGATATGCCATTCCCTTTAAATCTGCAGTGTTCCCATCTACAGTTGTCTTCATCAAACTAGTCCCCATCAGCACAGCCCCAGAGTCAAATCAGCACTTCAAAAAACTAATTTTCCGTACCCAGTAACCTTTTGGGATCAAAACGGCTCATGCTTCCACCTCCTCTTCCTGAGACTAGCAAGGGCAAAAATGAAGCTTGCTCACGAAGTATGCTTAACGAACAGGGAATGAATCTCGCACGAGCTGAGAGTTGCACCAGCTGCCCCCCTGTCCTGTGGCCAATGAAGATGATCTAGCAGCCACACCTCCAGGGCTGGCCCTAAATAAGGAAGTGTCTTTGGGCTCTCACTGCTTTTGGCACCTCTTTGGCCATGCACCCTGAAAGATGGCCTTGAATCTGCTGCCTGTCCTTTTCTTTAGTGGACTTTGTATTCCATTGTTGGAGACAAAGTTCTCTATCCGCTTATGAGACACTAGAATCATAGAATCATCTGTATCAATTGTTCCTCTATATATTTATGAAACAGCCTAGGGGGCGGGACGTGTCCAGGTGTCCAAGTTGGAATAGGGCCAATGATGGTGCATCCAGCTTTGCTGTGATTGGCCTTGCCCCTGCAGCTCCCGCCCTCCGTCCCTGGATTCTAGCCTTTTTACTCTCAGACGTCTCAGTGCCAGGAGCCTGCAGCAGGTATGGGGAGAGGACCTGGGCAAAGGATCGTGGTGGAGGGCTTGCTAACGAGGGCCTCTTGGCCTGCTAGGCTGGGCCTGCTGACTGCCTGCTAAGGAGCTCTGTCCCGGCCCTGCTAATGAGCTGCCCAGTCCCCACCCGCCCCACTTGATCTGGCTGCGAGCTGCTGGGCTACCTTAAGCTGCCTGGCTGCGGGCCAGGGGAGGGGACCCTTTCAAGGCCCGTTCTTCGGAACGGCCTTTGAAGCTAGTGAAATAATAGAGTTCAAAGGGACCTCATGAGTCATCTAGTCCAACCCCCTGCACTATGCAGGGCACTCACATCCCAATCACTCATCTACTGTAACCTGCCACCCCTTTGCCTTCAAAGAATCAGCTTCTCCGTCAAATGGCTCTCCAGCCTCTGCTTAAAAATTTCCAAAGATGGAGAACCCACCCCCTAACCTTTTTCTGGCATCTCCACGCAGCCTTCCTCAGAATAGTGGATAAAGACTCTAAAGGCTCTTTTCCATGTGACTGCAGTCTTGATGTGCCTATTCAGGAGAGGCCAGCGGGACTGCCCCTGGGCCCCAATGCAGCTGTCTCACAGATTTCTCCCAGCGTATATGATGCTGTGGACACCTGCCACATTCAGGTCTGGTTCACACATGCAGAACAGGCTATGCTGCTTCAGACTGGGATTCTAACCTGGAAAGTTTTGCACATTAAACTAAAAGCATGCTGCAGCAAGGAAACGATGATATCCCCCTTTCTTGCAGGGGAACCATTCCCCAATGAGAGCCTCCCCAGAGCCTGACATGCTACATCTGTGATAGCTGTGCACTAGGGCAGCGCACAGCTGACATTGAGGTAAGACTGGTGGTAACGAGGAGAGCATTGCTGGAGTGTCTTCCCAGTCATGCCAGCAAGCTTTGGAGAAAGCTCTCTTACCTCTGTTTGCCAAGACCAGGCTATTCTCTGGCTCCGAAAGGGGTCCCTCCTCATCCTGTACTCCTTCAGCTGTAAAGAGGGAAACAGTAGGTGGTGTTCTGGGAGTTCTTGTTCTTTCTAGGTGGTATCCTCTTGCATCCTCTGAAGTAAGGTGCCCAGGAAGGCTGACTGTGGGATGGAGGAGGGCAAGAATGATAAGACAGGACCTACCCCCTATAACTCGAGGCTCCAGTGAGAAGTCATTGAGCTGAAGGTTGGAAGGGAGGGACATGTTTGCTCGCAGCAGCCGTGGCCCAGGCAGCTTCAGGATGTCCAAATCACTAGGGTATAAGCAGAAAACTAATGAGCAGGGCCCAGCCCCCTCCCTTGAGCCAGGGCTGAGGCTTCCTTGGGGGGGGGGGGAGGCCCCTCTGGGTGAGTCATGACCCCTGCAGTCCCAATTGGAGGGGATCTGGCACTCCGGGATCCAGGCAGGCAGGAGCCACAGACCAGGGGTAGTCAACCTGTAGTCCTCCAGATGTCCCATGATAAACTATGGGAATTGTAGTCCATGAACATCTGGAGGACCACAGGATGACTACCCTCGCCACAGACGATCTCCCTGGAAAGGGTGGGGGCTGACCCAAAGGCCATGCTGCTGCTAGAAGAGGAGACTGTGGCTGAGAAGGTTACCTCGGAGACAGCTGGATTGGCAGGGTGAGTCCTACAAAGAGAAGGCAGAGAAGGGGGTCAGCCAGGGGATGTGCTACCCTGGTCCCTCTGTTAGCCTACTACCTCTTACCTGCTGCCTTCTTTCCTTTCTGGTATCCTACATAGCTGCTCAGTGCAGCCAGGCCTGTGAGGAGCCCCAGGCTCACAGCGGCACTTACAACGAGGGCCAGGAGGGGAAGTTCAACATGGGTGTCCAGGAAACCTCGGGAAACAGAGAGGCCAGTCAGGTCAGACTCTGTGCTGACTGTGGTTGAGACCAGGCCATCTACGCTGCCCCAGGACCCTGATGGAGCCATGCCGTGGCCATTCCTCTGGGTCCCTTGGGAGGTAGAGGAGCCCCCCAAATTGTTTTTCAGGCCCCACGGTCTCCCGGGGCCATGCCCCCAAATGACATCACTGCTCACATTAACAGGCAGGCTTGAAGACGATGGAGGAGGGGGAGGGAGGCCGTGTAAAGTAGGAGTAGGCATGCAGGCTCCAACCCTCCCGGGGCAAAAACCAGGAGAGAACTCGCCCACGCCTGGGATTGGGAAGGGGGGAGCAGTGAAAGTGGCTGATTCCCTAGCTTGAGGCAGAGTCCCTTAAGGCAGGGAGGGAAAGTTCATGGACCCCTCCAGAGCACCCCAGATCCCTGGCTGTATGGCTTGTGGCTAGGCAGGGACTCCAAGGACAGGTTCCAGGAGTGAAGCTGCCCCACGGGCCTCAGTGCTCTGGTGGGTTCTGTGGGGAGGTCCCGGACCCAGCCCTCCTGGAGATCCCAGACCCCTTACCGGGCAGCAGAATGGAGGTGTTGAGGATGCCAGCTTGGTTGTGGGTCCAGCTGCGCAGTTGCACTTCCAGGGTGTGGTTGGCCATCCAGGGGTAAGTCTTGGTGTCCACGATGAGGAAGTGGGATGTGTTGATCATCAGGCGGCCATCCAGGTCCACCCAGGTGATGCTGGCCGGGGGCTGGGCTTGGACCAGAACAAAGAGGACCAGCAGAAGGCTGGGTGGCTGGCTGTGGTCAGAGTGGGCCTCCACCTGCACCAGCTCAGGCTGAACTGTAAGGCAAAGACAGGAGGCGGTGGGCCAGGGTGAGCCAGGGCCGGCAGCCCACCTGCCCACCAACCGCCCGGTCCACTCACACTGCACGTGGAGGGCCACGGAGGTCCTGGACACATGGCCGCTGGCTGGATCGACGGTGGAACAGTTGAGGAGGCGGTCCAGGTGGCGCGGCCGCACCACGAAGGTGACGCCGCTGCTTCCGGCCTCCTGGAAGGCGCCCTCGGTGGCAGGCTCAGGCGTGCCGGAACCGTCGGTGTCTCCGTCGAGGTACCAAGCCAGGCTGGGCGCGGCGGCCAGGCACGAGGAAGCGCCGCTCTCGGCCTCTGGCTCTGGCGCGCCTGTGCGGAACGGGAGCGGAGCGGAGCCCGCTGAGCGGCTGCCGGCCGGGCGGAACTGCGCCAGTCGCCCGCGCCCGCCGCCCGGCCTACCTAGCGGGGAGAGCAGCAGCAGCAGCAGCAGCGGCGTCATGCCGGGGGGGGGGGGGTGTGTGAGGAAGGGCGGCGAGAGGCAGGGCAGCGGCAACCGCCGGGGAGACGAGCGCGGCTTCCAATCCCAGGCCCGGCCGGGCGTCACGGCGGCCCGGGCACCTGCGGCGCAGTGCGGAGACGTCGCATCTCCGGCGGGGGGCTTTCTGCGGGGCGCCCTGTCGGGCTTGCAGCCTCGCGGGGCCGAAGCCCCTGGCACAGCCCCGCCCCCTCCCGTCCGCCGCCGCCGCCGCCGGGAGGGCACAAGCCGCGCGATGCTCTCCTCTAGGCAGGGCCAGCCGCCACCTCCTTCCCCCCCGTCCCGGCGAGAGGCTCGGACGGCAGCCCCGGGGCCAGCGCGGGTTCTGGCGGGGGGATGCCGGTCGCTTTGGCCCAGGGGAGGCGACAGCAGCAAGGACGGTGCCCCGTTCAGCCTCTCCTAAGCGGGGGCTCGCCCCTAGCCTGGCCGCCCTCCGACCAAGGACCAAACGCAGCCTCCGCAAGAGCGCCCCCGCCGGCCGAACAGAGGGAAGGTCGATCCCCCTCCCCCGACGGAGCTGGACCCCGCGGGGTTGTGTGGGAAGGAGGCCGATCGACTGCAGTTCGCCTGGGGGTCGGCGAGGGTACCGGAGGGGCGGGGAAGCAGCACGGAGCTGCGGCGGAGGCCCCGCGGAAGAAGGCACAACACACACACCGGGCTACCCCGAAGACGGCTTTAATGATGACCCCGTTCCCCCCGCCCGCTTGGCCGAGGGGCCACGGCCGCTCCGCTGGGATCAGCCCGGGACGGTTCCTGCGCGGGCGCCTGGGCGGTGGCTCCCCCCGGGCAGGTCTCGTCGCGGCGCCCTCCGGCGCCCTGCAGCTTCTTCATGGCGGCCGCCAGCATCTGGTTGCAGAGGGCTGCGTAGGGGTTCATTCGCACCAGCTGCTGGCGCGCAAAGGGGCTCCCCAACTGCGCCGCCCGCAGGAAGTCCTCCCGGGCGGCCTCCTCTTGCCCCTGGAGCCGGCGGATGAGCCCCCGCTGCACAAAGGCCTGTCGCGCCACCCGGCCAGCCCCCTTGCTGAGCTCCAAAGCCGTGGCCAGGTCTTCCAGGGCTCCTGCGGGAAGGAAGGAGAGGCGGGCACAGGGCGGGGCCGGCCTTGAGGGGGAGAATGGGCTCCCATTCGGGTGGGGGGTGGGGGGTGTCGACCATTCCTGTGCATCTGAAGAGCTGAGCCCCGCCCTCCGGAAGCTCCTCCCCCGCCCCAAACGTTGCGCGTCTGGGAGGTGCCGCGGGCGCAGGGAGAGCCAGGCGGCCGTCCAGCTGGCTCGAAGGTCTGGGATCTTGAGGGTTGCCACGCAGGCTGGCTCACTCACCAGCGACGTCCCCCCGGAGGCGAAGGGCCTGGCCTCGGTTGTTGTAGGCGGAGGCTCGCGCTGGGAGCAGCTCAATGGCTCGGCCCAAGCTCTCCAGCGCCTTGGCGAGGTCTCCGGCCTCCGCCGCCGCGATCCCCTGCATCTCCAGCTCGGTGGCCGCCTCCAGCAGCTCAGGCGCAAAGGCTTCTGCCGGCACGAGAAGAGAGCCCAGTGGTGGCGGAGGGAGCTGGAGCAGGAGCGCCAGGAAAGGGCGCCAACCCTGGAGGGGTCGCTGCAGCCGCAGGCGAGGCTCACGACGCGCCCCCCGACCGTGCACGGCAGCCTCCCTCGGGGCAAGCCCTTGGGCCCGGCCGGCGGCTGCCTCCGGAGCACGGCGGCCGCAATTTGCGCCGCCGAGCCCGCACGACTCACCTTCCTCGGGCGGCGGCGGCGGCGGCAGCCCTCCACCGGCCTCTTCGTCGTCCTCCGCGGCGGAGTCCCCGAACGGGGCTTGCGGGTGGAAGAGGCGGTGCAGGAGGGCGCGCGCGTCAGCGGTCCCCATGGCCGAGTGGCGTCCAGGCCGGAGCAGGAGCAGCGAGAGCGGGAGGGGGCGGCCCCCCGGCCAGCCAGTCGCGGCGCGAGGGAGAGAGGTGGGCCCGCCGGGAGCCTCTGGAGGGGCCGCGGGGGCGGGGGCGGGGGCGGGGGCGGGGGCGGGAGGGGGGTCCCGCCGTAGCGCTCAGCCTGCTCCTCCCCGCGCTCTTCTAGGGACAAAGTCCAGTAAACAAGGGAGGAGGAGGAGGAGAAGAGTTGGTTCTTATGTGCCACTTTTCTCTCCCAGAAGGAGTCTCAAAGCAGCTTCCAGTCACCTTCTTTCCCCTCCCCACAACAGACACCCTGTGAGGGAGGGGAGGCTGAGAGTGAAGAAAAAGAGTTGGTCCTTATATGCTGCTTTTCTCTACCCAAAAGAGTCTCAAAGCGGCTTCCTATCGCCTTCCCTTTCCGCTCCCCAAAACAGACACCCTGTGAGAGAACTCTGGGAGAAACTGCTCTAATAGGACTGTGACTAATCCATGGTCACCCAGCTGGGTGTGTGTGGAGAAGGAAACCTGGCTCTCCAAATCGGAAGCTGCCACTCTTAACCACTACGCCAAGCTGGCTCTGGGACACTGGAGGGCAGGCCAGAGGGAAAGTCAGGCAATTTCTACCAAATTAAATGGCGGAGGTCACCCCCAGAGGATGCAGGGAGGGCATGGAAGGGGGATTCCACCAATGGGGGGTGGTGGTTCAACCAGGGCTCCTCACCAATAGTGACAAAAAGGAACCTCCATGTTCAGAGGCAGCCAGCTTCACTGGGTACAGGTGGGCCAGTTGAACACTCCCCGCCTCACCTACGTCACAGGCCACTGTGGGGAGGAGAAGGAGAGAAGAATGCCCCATTGGGGAGGAAGGTGGGATACAGATTAATTAAATGTCACATTGATTATGTTTATGGTGGGAGGGTCTGAACTATAAAACGGAAGGTAACTTAGTTGGGAAGAACGAGAGCAGCCTCAGTTTTCTGCAAAGATGACTAAGCACCAAAAACATCACGGTAAATGAAAGCGTTCAGGCAAATGTGTGACCCATGGAAAGGAAGCCTGGGGATGAAGGCAGAAGCAGAGAAAAGCAAGGGCAAGGGCCCTCTGGACTGGGACCCTGTCTGTGCGGACCAACCCCTGGCTCAGCTGGAGCTCACACAGGTCCCAACAAGACACGATGGCCTCCTTTGGGGGACCAACAACCGCAGACGCCATGATTGGGGGGGGGGGGTCAGACCAAGGGGCTTAGGGCATTCGTTTGGGTGGAGGGACAGGCTTGGGTGACATATCCTCTCTTGGGACCCCTGGAAGTAGAAGAACTGGTATTTTATATGCTGCTTTTTTCTACCCAAAGGAGTCTCAAAGCGCTTTCCTTTCCCCTTAAAACGACAGACTCCTCATGAGGTGGGTGGGGCTGAAAGAGCCCTGATATTACTGCTTGGTCAGAACACTTTCACCAGGACTGGTTGTATGTGGAGGAGGAGCAGGGAATCAAACCTGGCTCACCAGATTAGAAGCTGCCGCTCTTAACCATGCAGATAGGAAACAGGTTGTTATTTCTGCCCCTCCCCCTTCAATTCAGAAGCTTATCCATAACTGTCTACTGACAACACGTCGGGGCTCATAACTTTGAAATTTGCTGGGGGGGAAAAGCTTGGGAAAAGAAACAATAACTCCCAGACGATATTGCTGGGTAGTGTGTAGGCAGAATAGAGCACAATATAATGCATACAAGAACAGGCGGAAAATGGCATTCCAGATACATAAGAGAATGGCAGAACACCTGGAAGGTGAGCACAGCTGGGGAGGCCAGGTGAGCCCAAGAGGGCCTCCTTTCCTGCAGACCGACCACCTCAGGCTCACAAGTTCCTTTTCAGTGTGGCAAGGGAAGGACATCCAAGCAAGCTGATGTCAAAAGTCCTTCATTTTGTCTGTGGCAATCATAAAAACAAATCAAATCACCTGCTGATGGTCCCTTAGAGCAGTGGTCCCCAACCCCCGGTGTGGAGACCGTGACCGGTCCGTAGATCAGTCGGTATTGTGCTGCGGCTCCTCCTCCCTCGCTGCTGCCTCAGGGGCTGCGCTGCCACTCTGCTGCTGGCTCACCTTTGGTGCTCTCTGGCGGCCACTGTGGCTGGGGCTCCTCCTTGGCGTGGCACTGTACAGCTGCTGCTGGCAGCGCCCCCCAGTGGGCAGCGGGAAGTCAGGGGCGCAGGTGGGAAAGCAAGCAGAGCAGGGGCTCAGGTGGCGGCGACGTCCCTCGGCAAAAGATTACTCCCCCCCCCCTCAGTAAAATTGTCAAGCGTTGACCGGTCCCCGGTGATAAAGGTTTGGGACCACTGCCTTAGAGGCAGACAGTCCATTTGCTCTCTCGAATTTGCAAAACATGTACACGTTTTACTTTCTCAGCTGCGTATTTGATGCCTTAGCCTTGGAGGAAACTGAGGAGATGGAGTGATGCCCACAAAAATGTCTGCATGAGGTGATGTTACAGTTCAGAGTTTTGATCCATCTCTTTCTATGGACAGTGTCTTCTACACTAACAGCCGTGCTCACCTGCTACGCTCAGAAGGGGAGGGGAGAGTCATGTGAGTTTTGTGTCATTAAAGGTAAAGGTATCCTCTGTGCAAGCACTGAGTCATGTCTGACCCTTGGGGTGACGCCCTCTAGCGTTTCATGTCATTAGGCCTACATAAAAGATACCCCCCCAAAAACCACCCTTGGATCTTTCAGATGGGGGTTGAATCTTTCAGAAAGTGTTTTAGGGAAAATTTCAGACATTATAGTTAACCTTTAGATAGGATAAGGAATTATATGTACTTTTGTTTCTGCTTCAATTTACATATACATTTGGATTGAAGCCAGGAAATTAATGCCAACAATATGTCAGCCCCTCTACCTGAAATGGAGGACCATCTTAAAGAAATCTGCCAAATACTGACCTGCCCACCCCAAGGCTTTTAACTAAAATGAAGAGATGGCTTTTAAACATTAATTTAATTTTAAAACTTAAACTACATTTATTGGATTGTATTGCGATAATTTGAATGTACTATAGAATTTTGATGTTGCCTGCCCTGAGCCTACAGGGAAGGATGGGTTATAACAGGGGTAGACAACCTGTGGTCCTCCAGATGTCCATGGACTACAAGTCCCATGAGCCCATGCCAGAAAATGCTGGCAGGGGCTCATGGGAATCGTAGTCCATGGACATCTGAAGGACCACAGGTTGAATACCACTGGGTTATAAGATTAAAGTTGTTATAGTTACTCACTTTGAGAATAATAAGATTGCATGGAATACTGATCTTAGAAGATAAATGTTAGTGATCTTTGGCTGGGACATAAGGTTTACACATGGGAAGAAATCATTCCAGAGGGTAGCCGTAGAGTAGAACAACAAGATTTAAGTCTAGTAGTGCTGCAGAGAACTTTACAGTTCTAGCTAGGTTTTAAAGTTTATGATTTATTTTTACAGTGTTTTACTTTGGATGAGGAGCACCAAAATAGTCTACAGCAAAACAATCTCTTCCCTCTCACCAGGCCCAGAGAGTGGAGGAAGCACCCCCCAAAGAAGCTGGGGGAAAAAGGCTGCCTCATGGTGGTGGTAGTGGGGGGACACCACTCTGGAAATGAGAGAGGGGGGTAGCTCTTTCTTTAGCTCCCTTCCACCCTTCTCCTACGGAGAGCAGGCAGGCAGGCACCCATGACCACACCCACCCCAGTCCAGGGAGGACAAGGGAGAGGCATGCTGAAGTCGTGCCTCCTGGAGGGGCCCTTTCCAGCAGCGCTGGGCACACGAGCATGGGGGAGGGGGGGACCTTCAGCACCCCAATCAATAATGGAAACGCTGTCATCCTCTGAAGCAATAAACTTGACATGTTTATTAATTAAACTATCACTTAAATAAAAAAGTGCATAGAAAATAAACATGTTTAAAAACTCCTTTTTTTTACAACTATATACACTTATTTTTTACATTCAGTCATTTCTTGAACCATTGAAAGAACTTCCTTCATCCCTGGAATGGCAGGGAATTAACACTGATGCACTAGAGACACATTTCCTCTTTTGAAAGAAAAAAAAGGCCAAACAGTTTGGAAGAACACAAGAAGAAAAGGAAAACAGAACTGAAGATTGTTTTGACTTAAGTTGCATTTTGTTTGGAACAGAATCCAGAGTTTGCAGACGGTATCTGCACGGCCCAAAACACTGATGCGCTACTGACACGGACTCAAAGGAACACCACCACGAGGACGGTTCTCGGCCAAGAGGCAAAGCAGCAGGATCTGGTTCGGATACCAGGAAAGCGTGGGGTACGGCAGCAGCAGCGGCACCCCAACGAGGAAGGAGTCCACGGAGGAAGAGAGAAACAAGTTGTACACGCATTGACTGCTCACACGGAAAAGCCAGGAGAATGCCTAGCCAAGGACCCTCCCCTGCAGCAGGTGCAGCCATGGAAGCTGCCCCCCCACCCCCCAGACCCTTGGTTTACTTGACTTCTGCCCTTTTGAGCAACTGCAACACAACCTTGCTCTATAGTGTTAAAGAGAATTCAAAGCCAGGCTGCAAGACACGGTGCATTACAATAGTAGTTCCTATATATACCCTATTTATATAGTTATAAAACCTTGCAGGGGTTTGGGTGGGGGATGGACCAGCAGTCAGGGGCACAGGACATGATTCTGCACAAAGGACATCTGTCAGAAGACCCCAGTATTGCTTTGTGGCTGAGGAGGGAGGGGAAGGGAAGATTCGACCCAGCCCTTTGCTATGACCCGCTTTTCCTTTAAAAAAATAAACACCTTAAAAGTTTGAGTCTTCGTATTCTCAGGTATCATGATCTCCATCAGTCCTTAGAAATATACATTCATCTTGCCGGACAGCTGTGTGGAGGGGACCCCCTGCCCCCGGCTCTCCCCTGGCGCAAAGAAACCAAGCCAGCCGGAGGGCCTGAGACCTACCCCCAAGCACACGGCTTCCTCAGCTAGCAGTTGACTGGCCATGGTGGCTGCCACTCATGGCAACCGGGACATATGCAGCAGCAGCAGTAAGGGCCAGCAAGCTGGCTCTCCCTTTCCACAGGTCCGCAGGCACCTTTCTCAGTGCATCATCAAGGCCATAGGAAGGGGGGCAGCCTCCCTCCCCTCCCCTCCCCTCCCCTCCCCTCCTGCCTGGGCAATCAAGAGGAAGGGCAGAGGATCCCCTCGCTGGCATTGTCCTCCAATGAGGAGCAGACAGACAGCAAGTGTGAAACTCCAGAGTAGGCTGGAGTGGCACTGAGCAGCCCCCTCTAGGTCAACGGCCTGAGGGATAAAACAGGGGCAGAGGGCAGGGAGTGTGCTTGTTGGCCTGGCAAAAGAATAGTGCGAGAGGCCCTTCAGCCCTGCTCGATGTCTGAGCCTTGCCCTGGTGGGAGTAGACCAAGGCTGGATACTTCCAGAGAGGGCAGAGGGAATCTCAGCCCTGGCAGGCAGCAGCTCGGAGCTCTCTGTCTTGAAGGTGGGGTGGCAGGAATCTTCTCCCTCCCCATGTGTCACCAGACAGAATCCTTCAAGGTCCAGCCAAAGATTCTAGGAGAGAATGAACCACTGGAAAATTCCTCCACTCCCCTGCAGAAAGGTTTCCACAGAGCCCTTGGCCAGCTGCGTCCTGAGACCCTCTAGCTCCAGCCAAAAACAGATTTCCTGTAAATGAGGACGCCACAGTTGAAAAAATAGTCTCATAAGTGCTCTTCCAGATGAAGTGCTTCTCATAGAAAAATATACAAAATTATTTACATTTACAAAACCTTAAATACTAAAACTGTAAACAGAACCAAGTAAAATCCAATGACACAATCCAAGAGGTGGTAACTGAAAGTGGAGACAGGAGCAGAAAGGAAGATGCTGCTACTTAGCTCTCAAAGGGGGCAGAGCCCTTCCTCGCCCCATCCAAGGGATCTTCACCACCTGCCTTCCTGATCCGTTTGGAGCCCATGGGAAGACCTGCCCAGAACTAGCTCAAAAACATCCTGGGCTGCTGAAGGCTGCAGCTGAAGCCAGGTCCTCTGCTGTGGAAGGCAGAGAGACACTGCCCTGATCCCTGCAGCAACACTTGCCAGCAGCAGCATCTTCTACCACTGCTCAACAGCAGATGCCACTTCAGGGCAAAGCCCCAAACAGGCCCACCAAAACAGAGCAACAGCTGACCCCTCCCCCCAAACACAGCCGGGGCGTGGTCCAGGAGAGACTCCCAGCAGGCACTCAGCATATCCACAAGGGCCCTGGCTCTGCCTCTCAGGAGGGCCAAGTCCATGCCCTGCCCAAGACCTAGCCCCAGCACTCTCTCTTCTTGGGAGGAACCCTGGAGGGGGACCCCTGCCAGGCAGCCAGGCTCAGTGAGCCCCAGGCAAGGGCCCCAGCAGCCTGGCAGGTTCAGTTGAGGAACCTGCGGCATTTCTTGGCGCCACAGTTGCAGGGAAGCTTGTTGCTGGCGTCCTCGATGGGGAACTTGTAGTCGTAGGTGAGCTCCTCGCCACGGTAGATCTTGCGCACGGCAAAGATGACAATGTGCTTCTGCCCATCGATGTTGATGACACGGGAGTAACAGTTGGGCTCACATGAGTGGTTGATGAAGCGGGCAGCATTTCCGTGCATGGTGGCGTCTACCACCTCACAGTCGTCTATGCGGAACATGTAGCAGCCAATGCCCTGAGCCAGAAGCAGAGAGACAAGGCCGGTTACACCACTGCCGGGCACAGCCAGCCTGCCAACACGTAAGAGCTGCTGCAATGAAAGGCCATCTCCTCTCCCCAAATGCGCCTTCCCAAGGGATCCCAAAGCACTGGGTGCCCAAGGTGCCAGAGCACCCTTCCTGCATTATGGCTGTTTTGATGCAAGTGAACCATCTGAGCCCCAAAGCGATGCCATGTTATATGCAGGATGACCAAAGAATCAGCAAGCTGCCATGTTTGACCCCCAGAAGAGCCCCCCCCCCCCACACACACACCAGGGCACCTTCAACAGGCACAGCTTGTTCATCCAGGGAGGCACCATGGCTGTCCAGAGGCGTGCCCTGAGAGTCGGGTTGACCGCCTGCAAAGTCCAGCCCAACTCCGTGCCACAGCCCACCTGACCCCTCAGCCTCCCATCCCCTGCCAGAGAAGCTCCTTTTCCCAAGCTCACCTTGCCGTCATAGTATTTCTCACGCTTGTCGGTCAGAATGGAGCGGATCACGTTGCCAGCGTACTCAATGACCATCTCTCCCGCGTCAATGTTTCTTTTGCAGAACAAGCCTCTACCGTGGATGGGAGACCTGGCAAGAGAGCGCAAGGGACCCCCGGCAGCATCAAGGGTCACAACCGTCCTCAGCCCAAGCCCTGGAGAGATTTCATCCCACTGCCTCCCACGCAGGCTCTTGGAAATGGCAGTGCTTCTTCTGGACCCCCCCCCCCCCCCCCCCCCGCCATGAGCACCCAACCGGGCAGCTGCAGTCTAGACTCTTTCTGGCCCACCCCCATCCCCCTCATCTGCCAGCCTTTCCTCCAGAAAACCTCCTACCTACCTGTAGACACCCACAGCCTCCTTGGAGGTCTTCTTCAAGTGCCGGAACCGCATAGGCATCGGAAGGTCCATGCTGGTGGCCCTCCTGGGGAGCAAGAGGCGGCCTCAGAGGCTTCTCCAGCAGGGCAATGAGGGCTCCACCCGCTGTGGCTGGGCAAGCCCTGGGCCACTTGAGCCCTGTCAGCCTATGTCCGCCCCACACCTGCATGCTCGGCAAACCATCCCACAGCACAAAAGTCCTCGGGAGGAGTTCTGTTCTCCAAGCCTGTTGGCAAGCCCTAAGGGAAGTCCCTCTAACTCCTGCCACCCCCTCGCCTCTCGTGTACCGGGCAGACTTCAGCTGCACTTCCTCTTCCTCCTCATCATTGGGGTTGTATTCCGGTGGCTGGCGGTGTTTGGAAGCCAGGAAATTAAACATGTCAAAGGCAGACTTCCTGAAGTTCAGAAGAGAGAAGCATTAGGGCAGTGGTCCCCAACCTTTTTATCACCAAGAACCGGTCAACGCTTGACAATTTTACTGAGGCCTGGGAGGGGGGTAGTCTTTTGCTGAGGGACGCCGCCGCCTGAGCCCCTGCTCTGCTTGCTTTCCCGCCGGTACCCGACTTCCCGCTGCCCACTGGGGGGCGCTGCCAACAACCGCTGCGCAGTGCCATGCCGAGGGGGAGCCCCAGCCATGGCAACCGCTGGAGAGCACCAAAGGTGAGCTGGTGGCAGAGTGGCAGGGCAGCCCCTGAGGCAGCAGCTGGGGAGGAGAGCGAGGAGGAGCCGCGGCCAGGTACCGACTGACCCATGGACCGACTGACCCACTGCATTAGGGCACCCAGATCCCCCGGGAGCCACCCCCCCCTACACCCTCTAAGTGGTTGTCACCTCAGAGCTCCTGACCTCCTGTATCAACTTTCAGGGCTCTGACTGAACCTAAAGCCAATGCCACTTCTTTCAGGCCTTCCTCCCCTGGGGCTGCCTGGGATGGGTGATCTCCATGCTCACAAGTTTGGGCACATATCCTCTTGAAGGACCATAGCAGTGGCGGCAATGTGTTTTGTCTCAGGGCCACTCTAGAGGAAGCTGTCACTTGCCTTCGGTGCACCTCTGCCCTGGCACAGCCATGAGGGTTCAAGGGGGGCTCCTTGGCTTCCTCTGGTTTATGGAACCGGAACTTGTAGTTGTGGCAATGCTTTGCTCCAGCGAGCTGCTCGATCAGGAAGACGACGGCATCGTGGAGGATGCCCAGCATTCTGAGCCCACTCACACCTACAAGGAACACACCTGGTGCCAACACAGGGCGACTGCAGCTGCCCAGACTGAGCCAAAGCAGATCTGTGGCTTGAGCAGCATGGGGCCAGGCCCAGGTGCCTAAGGCAGACTTGTGCAGGGCGGGGGCAGTGCCTGGCCTTAGGGTCAGTGGAGCTCTGGCACAACACAGCCCCGTCAGTGGAGGTGTTCAAAACTGATCAGCCCCCACAAGACAAAAGTCCCTCCCCTGAGCATGCACAGGATGTGCCAAGAGGAAAGGATGACCTCGGTCTCTACTTGGATGTGCCACCTCCTGGAACACCACAAGTTCTGTGACAAAATGAGAGGAGGAAGCAAGAGCACTGGTGCAAGAAATGCATCTGAGCCTTTGCGAAGGGGAGCACCCTCAGCCCCCCCTCCCCAACCGCTATGGCTGCTACCTGTGAAGGAAAGCTGCTTCAGCCGGGCATTGGAGCGGGCCTCTTGGACTTTGTCTGTTAAAGACTTCCAGGCATCTGAAATGGAAGAGAAAGACAACTAGGAGTGACGTGCTACACAACAGCTCCCCTTTCCCTCCTTTCGTACGCCCAGAGGCACACTTGCATGCTAGGGCCTCCTAAAACTGGAGGGCCCTTAAGGCCCTGGCCCCATTCCCACCTTCAATACTTTCAGAGCAGATCTGAAAGCCATCGTCACTCGAGATCTCAAAGATCAGCCCTTTCTTTGGCTTCCTCTCAGCAAGGATCTCCTTCCTCTTCCGCTCTTGCTGCAGCCAGAAGATGAGAGGAGAGCTGAAGGTGCCCTCCTCTTCCTCCTCCTCGTCTTCCTCCTCAGCAGCTTTGGCATCTGGAAGACACACAAGCCCCTCTGCCATGACTCTTCAGCCATGCCAAAGGGCTCCACCAGCACTGTGGGGATAGATCTGACGTCCACCCGCCACTCAGTCAAGAAGCCCACGGGGGTCTCGGGCAATTCTCTCAGCCCAGCCTAGCATACTGTGCAGGTCTGTTCTGTTGTGAGAAAAAAGTACAGCAGAGGGGATCCAGGAATACCATCCTGGTCTCCTTGGAAACTACGGAAAGAATGTGACCGAGCTGACAATGGCAAGCCCATCAATTGTTTATTATACTTCAAGACAGAGCCCAGGGCCTCAATGGTTCATCCAACTCCTAATTAATAGGGATCCAGTGGTCACAGCCTACATAATCATCCCAACCCATTAAGCAACCTAATTCTGTACAAAGCAAGCCACATGAATGTTGTTAACGGTTGTTTGCATTTAAAGTGATAAAGTAATCTAGTTGCTGATTGAATCCCCTGCGTGTCCTGTGCTCATTGTAAGATCAAAAAGGTTTGTTCCTGCAGGGATTCGAGACCCCAGCAAATGATCTGGTTTATGATGACATTCCTCAAAGCGACTTGTAAGAGGAGCCTCACAAACTCCTGTCCTGATTTTATGGTCCAGGTGATAATTGCAAGGTATGATTCTGAGGAGTGATATAATTTTGTTTTAAGATGGTTAATGCGGATTATTCTAAAGGTTTAAATAAATAAAGATGTATAGCATTAATTGCAGAAATATTTTTGAGTCCTATGACATTGAATTACATAAATGAAAGGCAGGCGGCAATAACAATACTCTTTCTCTAAGGTTTACAATATATTTATTCTGTAAAATAGACAAGGTACATTTCTTATTTCTATTCATGGTCACTGAGGAAAACAGTACAGTTGAAAATGAGCTGTAAGTTCCCGGGGCTCACTTGGCTTTATCTTGAAGTATAATGAACATTTGTGAGATTTGCCATCATCAGCTTGGTCACATTCTTTCCTGGGTTATTCGGCTGATGGGTCCTTCTTGCTGTTCTTTGGAAACTTTGGCAGATGCGGTAAGTACCTCCCTCACCCCTCAGGATTCTTGGGACTTTGATGCAGCTTTACAGCAGAGCCAAGTGGTACGAGCCTTTCCTGAGAGCAACAGCCCTTGCCTGCAAACTAGCCTGTTTATTCCCTTTTATTTATGGAAAACATTCCTATGCTCCCCTTCCATCCAATCAGCACCCACAAAGTGGCTAACAATTATAAACACAGTTAAATTATAACATTCAACTAAAAACACAAACACACTGCATTAGAAAGAGGGACAACACCATTCTTAGGTGTCTGTCAGATGAAACAAAAAGGTCGGTGAAAAACACCAGGAGAGGGAGATAGAGGACTAGGGAGAGAGTTCCCAGGTTCTGCTGCCACAACAGAGAAGTCCTTCCCTTGGCTTGCCACCCATCTAGCCTCCAAGGGCAAGGGCATCTGAGGTCGGCCACGCAAGCGAGTGTGGAGCATTGTCTGCCTATCGGTGGCAGCACAGCCCAAATCGCTGGATGACCTCTCCCAGCAGCTGAAAAGCATGGGGGAGCAGATGGAAGCTTGGGGAACCCCATCAGCCAAAGGCCAAGGGATAGAGCAGCAGTCAGAAACCTACCCACATGTTAGGATCGGAACTGATGCAGAGCAGTGCCTCCCAGCCCCAGCCTTTTGGGGACACCCAAGGGAAGGGAAGGGGAGGGGAGGGGAGGGGAGGGAAGAGAAGCACACCTGTGTTTTCCAGCTCACGGGCAGCATTCTGTGCTGGCTGAGATTCCAGGAGAGATGATGTCATTTGCCTGTGGAAGGAAGGCCGGGGGGGGGGGGGAGGAGAAAGACTATTAGAATCCAGCCTTGTTTTGGTCTCTGAATCCTCTGTGGGGGCTGAAGCTACAAAGGGAGGCCAGGCGGTGGAGTCAAGTATGTTGAGGAAAAGCCTGCAGTGGTTACTCCTGGGGATCAGCAGACTTTCTGGAGAGGGACCATGGGTGCCTGCTTGCCATAAAGTCCCCGTCTCCCCTGGCAAGGGGAGGGCTGAAAAACAGGACTGTTCATGAAAAAAGACAGGCAAGGAGTTGGCACATTCCTAAGGGAGTCTTCTGACACCTGCAAGAATGCAGTGCCCCATTCCTGCAGCTTTGGATTATTACCACAGCTTCCAACCTGGCTTTGCTCCAAGGATGCAAAAAAGTAGAGACCTTTTCCTCCAGGTATTGAGGCTCCCACCTGGTGCCTGATTTTCCTTTAGAGACTGTTTCCAAGGGGTGCCCCAACTTTCTTTTGCTTCTAGCCTGAGGGTGGTTTTTATGCCTATCATATATGGGTTCTTTGCTGTCTTCATGGCCCTGGTTTTGTCCTATCACTTTAGCTGTGAGCTACCTTGAACAGCTTGCTCTCTGGCAAGGGGGGATGCACCTTTTCTAAAGAGAGGGGGAAAAATACACATCAGGGGCTAAGTGCAGTCTGATGAGTTGACTTACCCTGACACTCTGGGTGAGGATTGCTCTCTGTTTTTTTCCTCTTCTGTTTGAGTTTTCAGGACAGGAATCCTAGGACAGAAGGGCAGACTCAGACTCACAAACCAGGCAGAGCCCCCCCCCCCCCCCCCCCGGCCTATGCAGGGCAAGGCTGATTACAGGCAAAAGACCAGGCTCTGTCTCTCATCCTGAAGTGTAATCCTGCAGGGGCCAGACTTTGTTCCCAAGGAACAGCCCACTGTTTTAGCCGCCAGGCCCCTTGGCAAGCGTGCAGCTCCTTTAGCACCTCTGTTGAAATGCTCTGGAGTCACAAAGGAGACTCAATCAAACACGGCTAACCCTTCCGCCCCCTCCGGCCTCTTTTCCAGTTGGGATCGCCCTGGAACAGTGCCTCTTGCTGGTGCGGTCACAAGCCCCAGGAAGAACCACTGTTCCACTTAGGCCACCCTCCCTGTCTGAGGACTGGGTTGGAGGCTGGCTGGCTGCCTGGCCTCCAGTGCAGTCTATTCTCCTGGCTGGCTGCAGAAATGCCCCAGGAAGACCAGCTTCAAATGCTCTCTCTCCTCTTACCCAGCACAAGGGGAGTCCTGGGCAGGTGCCGTGGCCCCTTGGTGGGGAACGTGATTCTCTGGAGAAGTGATCCATGGGTGAGACATTTTGTGCTTCTTCCCCAACACTCTGCTGTCTGACGAGGGCTGTGGCCTCTTCCCTTTAAAGAGTTTGGTTTTCAGGGAGCCTGGCACAGAGCAGCTGGGGGCTAGCTGGTCAGCAGCTGGGGAGCTCCCTGGAGAAGCGGACCGGGAGTTGGCAACACGAGAGGAAGGTTTGCTTTGCTCTGGAGCTGTCATGGTAGAAACATCCACCGGCAGGGGAAAACCGGAGTGTGGAGCGGTTTGGGCATGAACCAGGTCCCCCTTGGATGGGGCAGTCCCAGCTTTGCTGCCCCGTCCTGGGGTCATGGGTTGGTAAGAGCCTTCTGGGTCAGTGGTCACACCCAAAGCATGTGCAGAAGGCAAGACACAGACACCCGAAGCAGCAGTCATCGCAGGTGCAGCGCCAAGCTGTGAAAACATCTCTGAGCTGGAGAGGGGCACCCCTGCGTGTTGCTCTGGGAGGCCGAGGCTGTGCTGAGAGGCTTTGATCAAGAGGTTGCTGAGGGAGCCGAGGTCAGAGACTCCCTGCAGTCCGGGGCTACTCAGAGCCACTGATCCTCGCCCTATTACATGCCCAGGGACAGATGTGCCAGTGGAAGGGACGGCTGATGTCTGCATAGACACCACATTCAACCCAGATGGAGGGGAGCTGAGGCCAGACTCAGGCCCAGGGGCCAGGTGGCCTGCCTCTGATCCAGCAAGGTGAGGGGACGTTCCAGCCACAGCTGCTGCAGGAGTTCCTACAGATGGGGGCAAGAGAGATGCCTGCTCAAAGTACATCACCCCAGACTTTGAACGCTTGATGATATTGGGGAGGCTTCTATGAGATGCAGTATTTTCAGCTGTTCCCAGATCTAGCAGGCCAGAGTGGCTGGGGAGCTGGGAGGGAGTGAAGTTGATTAATGTCATGTTGGAGACCATGTCGGCAGGGGCAGCGGTGGAAGGGGCCAATTTCTTATTCTTCCGTGATTGCAAGCGAGCGATTGGCCTTTTCTTGACCAGGCCGGAAGCAGGCGTGGTAGCTGCAGGCCCAACGTCCACTCTTGGAGTTGTCTCTGGCTCAGGCGGTTGCTGGACACCAATCAGAAGGCTTGGGGTGGAGCTGCCAAGGGCAGGAGGGAAGCCACTCTGAGGTGCTGCGGGAAAGGAATGCAAGTGTTGGTGGTGTGGCAGAGGCAGCAGCCCCTTGCGGGTGGATGGGAAGAGAGGCTGGGAGGAGGGCAGGCTGGGACTCAAGCCTGCAGCCAAGGCCCGCCCAGGGCCTATAGGCCCAAGCACAGGAGGGCTGGCCTCCATCACGCCCTGCGCAGAGCTGACCGAGGAGGTCAGCTGGATCTTCTGGGTGACACCATTGGGAAGAGTCTGCAACACGTAGAGGGGCTGCATGTTCTGGTTGACCACAAGAAGCTTTTCAGCAGCTGCCTTGAGGTGGTGAGAAGCTGTTTGTACAGCAGCATTAGATATCTGGGACGGACTGGGGCTCTCTGCTGAGCTTGGACCATATTTGGGGTTCTGGAGAGGGAGGGCAGGAGACGCTGGCACTTGGAGAGCAGGGGTCCCGCTGCTCCTGGCCAAGTCCTGGCTGGCTCCATGGCTTTGCTCTACTTGCCCACACGAGGGACTGGCGATGTGATCAGCTTCTATGTGACCTTGAATAAAGGGGTCAGGGGTCATGTGTCCTTCTGGGCTCGGGTCCACTTGTGGGCTTAAGAGAGCTGGCTCTCCCTCACTGGAAGCAGGTTTCTCGGAGACTGCCACTCTCTTTTCTGCAGATTCAGCGGCAGACAAAGTGAGCATAGACCTCTCCCCAGACGAGGAGAGCGACGGTTCTGAAACGACCGCCAGGCGGCCGTGATTCTGGCTGGGCACTGCAGGGCTTCGCGTCGTCAGGACAGAGAGATCGGAAGGCAGCTCCAAAGGCAGCTCAAACTGCTCCTCTGCAGAGATGGAGGAAGAGACACTGCTGTCCACGGGCTCGGCTGTTGGCAGCTGTTGGGAGAACACTTCAAAGAGGCCCATATCCTTGCCCCGGTTGCTGTCCAGGCCAAGCCCTTCGCCTAGAGTCAGGAGCTCAGAGGACGAAGACTCGGGGCTCTCCCCCAGGGCCTGCATTGAGGGAGTGTTTTTCAGGACAAAGTCCATGATGTCTGAAGGGAGAATGTTCCCACAGTCATCACTGTTGTTGTTGTCAGAGTCCGATTTCAGGAGCTCTGTGCTGAAGGTGTCCAGCAGGTTCTTCTCTGAAGGTGTGCTGGCGCGAGGTCGGCGGCCAGCTTCCAAGGAGCTCAGCTGAGCTTCCAGAGAATCTGGGCCCTGAGTCTTGACCCGGCAGTTCTCTATCTTTGGGTCGGCACTTTTGTGGGCAGCCAAGATCTTTGTTGCATGAGCCTTTTCTCCACCTTCTTCACCCCTATCAAGCTTTAAGCTTTCTGTCCCATTCTCTTTGCCACCCCTTTTGGTCGCTGGATTTGCTTTCCTGGTGGCCACTGTTATGCTCGTGTCACTCTCTGATCCATCATCCACCCCATCGAGCTGGGAGATTTTGGGAAGACCACACTGTTCCTCTTCCCTGAATAAGTTGTGGGACGCCAAGCGCTCTTCTGTGCTGGACACCACAGTCCTGGCAAAGTTGTAATAGTACAGGTCTTCCTCATCGGATGTACTGACGTCGTCTGCACCATCTACTTGTCCTTCAGCAGACCTCTTGCCCCGTTTTTTCCCAGTGGAATTACTGAAAAAGGGAATATCTTCTTCACCGTAAGACCTGACGCCATACAGAGGGGTCAGCCCAAAGAACATGTTGGACCTGGCCCGGGCACTGCGCCTGGGATACCGCCGCTTGTAGGCTCCATCTTCTTGTGCTTTAGCCCCATCCGGGAGTATCAAGCTGCTGCCCTGGCCAGGAAGACTCTGGTAGGCATCGCTCTGGGACTCTGGAGTTGAAGAGTGACTTGGCCCATCCTGGGCCACTGGCCCCGGATCAGAAAAAGGCTGAGCCGCAGGAGCTGTCTTGCTGTCCCGGGACGCCACCTCTGTGTCAATCTCTCTCACCATGCTTCTGGGATGGTTCTCCCCTTCCATCTTGAGGGGAGTCAGAGTGACTTTCACTGTGCGCTTCTGGGGGGCTTGCAGGTCTTTTGAGGGGACCAGTTCACTGCAGAAGGGAAGGCCCTTGGAGGTCCTCTGAGGAAGTGCATTGCTCTCTGCAACCTTCTCAGCAGCACTGCAAGGCTCAGGGGCCTGAGTGACACATTCTGGCTCTGCACTTTCACTGCCCCCCAAGAGGAGACCTGACCCTGCCAGAGGCTTATTGGGATGCCTCTCTTTAGTGCCTTTTTTTCCTTTCTGCCGCCTCTCTCTGCTCACAGAGGGAAAAGGCTCACTGGCGGGCAGAGGCAGGTTACTCCCACCAGGTGTCTTGGAGGCCTTGGCTTCAGCTTCCTCAAAGACTAAGGTCATTTCTGGCTGCAGGAGATCCACCTGCTGGTCCTGCTCCTTCTTTGGGGCCCTTTGATGTGGAGGCAGAGAAGCTACCAGGTCTTTGGAAGGAAACGATCCAGATGGGGGTTCCGGAAGCTTCACCACGTGGCTCGTGTTTGGCTCTGCGCCAGCTGTGCCTGCCACCTGAGTGCTTGCTTTTGAATTCCTGGAGGACGGGGTGGAGTCTTTGGAGCTCAGCTTGGCTTTCTCAGTATTTGCAGGAACGGGCCCTCGAGGAGGCACTACATCCAAGGACACAGATCCTTCTAATGGAGCAGCTTTACTTCCACTTTTCATGGCTGATCTTTGGGAACTGGGAGGGGCAGAGCTGCACTGGGGAGCACCACGGGAGGCTGCTGGGCCCAGACCCTGTTCTGTGGGTGGCATGCTCCAGTCCTGCTCCTGGGAGTGGGAGCCCCGGCTGGGACCTGGGGATACACGGTGTTTGCAGGGAGAGGCAGCCCTGGATCTGCTGGCAGACAACATCCAGGGCCGGGGCTGCAGAGAGAACAGAGGAGATGCACTGTGCCTCCTTGAGCCGATGCTCCGGAGTCCAGACGACAGCAGCGGGTCTCCCACAGTCACAATCTCATGGGTCACAGGGGTGGGACTCCCTGGAGAAAAGAGAAGAAGGAGAGTTACAGAGGAGAGAAATCCATCCTTCTCTGAACACCGATATGCACAGCTCCCTAGGACCTTCCCAGGGGAGGGGCCCTGTCGCTTTCCAGCTCCCACCGCCAAACTGTCCTTATGTCCTCTCTCCGAGGTGCAGTAGCTCTCCAGGGTCTTTAGCAGAGAATGTTTTCCTACCTATACCCACTCCTTTCAGATGGGGAGCCCACTGGAGAATGAAGCAGGGCCCTTCTGCACGTGAGCATGTGTTTTACTGTGAAGCCATAGCTCGTGTCTAAAGGAAAAATTTCCACAGAGTATTTATTTATTTTATTGTATTTATATCTTATTATAATATAATTATAAATTCAGTTAAGAAATGGAATGGGCTGCTTAAGGTGGTGCGCTCGCCCCTCACTGGTGGCCTTTAAGCAGCGGCTGAACAGATCCTTATTTTGGATGCTTTAGACTATGCTTTCTCAACCAGGGTTTCTTGACAGCCCTAGAAGGGTTTCCCAAATGGGTGGGAGTAAAATAATTTTTAATATTTTTAGAAGAGTGGTTTTTTATATGCCGCTTTTCTCTTCAATCGCCTTCTCTTTCTTCTCCCTGCAACAGGAACCCTGTGGGGTGGGTGAGGCTGAGAGAGCTCTGAAATTACTGCTCAATCAGAACATTTTTATCAGTGCTATGGTGAGCCCAAGGTCACCCAGCTGGCTGCATGTGTGGGAGCGGGGAATTAAACCTGGCTCCCCTGATTAGAAGTTAGCACTCCTTATTTATTTATTATTTAAATTTATATACCTCCGTTCCCGATTGGGCTCACGGCGGTTCACACAATAAAAGAATAAAAACACAATAAAACCCATAAAAACCATGAATTATAATTACTAAAGGTGACCAGACAGCAAGCGAAAAAACTAACTAAACTCACCCTTTCGACCAGCCAAAGCCAGCCTTCTGTCTTACTGGTGAGAGTGGGGAGACAGATCTATTTATTGACAGATGGACAAAAGGACATGGGGGATCTCAGATTGAATAGTGGGCCCCGCCCTGGCCTCAACCTGACAGAAGAGCTCAATCTTGCAGGCTCTGTGGAAAGTTGACAACTCCAGCAGGGCTGTTAGCTCTTCCGGAAGCTCATTCCACCAGGTTGGGGCCAGGACCAAAAAAGCCCTGGCCTGGGTCGAGGCCAAGTGAGCATCCCGAGGTCCCAGGACTACCATTAAGTTCATACCCGCAGAGCGAAGAGCCCTGCAGGGGGCATAAGCAACCAAGTGGCCCCGCAGGTAAACAGGACCCAGACCGTGTATAGCCTTAAAGGTTAAAACCTTGAACTTGATCCGGAAACAAACTGGTAACCAGTGCAAGATGTCAAAGCACTGACTGAATATGGGCCCCCCGTGATGTCCCAGTGAGGACCTTGGCAGCCGCATTTTGTACCAGCTGTAACTTCTGGATCAAAGACAAGGGCAGGCCTGCGTAGAGCGAGTTACAGTAGTCTAGTCTGGAAGTGACCGTTGAATGGATCACTGTGGCCAAGTGGTTCGAGGACAGGCAGGGCGCTACTAGCCTGGCTTGGTGAAGATGGAAAAATGCCGTCCGGGCTACTTTTGTGACCTGAGCCTCCATGGAAAGGGAGGCATCAAAGGTCACTCCCAGATTCCTGGCGACCAGTGCAGGTGTTAATTGCACCCCGTCCAGGCATGGGAGACGCGCTTCCTGGTCCTACCCTCTTCTGCCCAGCCACAGGACCTCCGTCTTGGAGGGGTTGAGTTTCAGGCGACTCTGCCTGAGCCATCCAGCCACTGCTTCCAAACAACCGGCAAATGTATCTGGGGTGGAGTCCGGCTGGCTGTCCATTAGGAAGTAGAGCTGGGTGTCATCCGCATATTGGTGACATCCCAGCCCATAGCCCCAGACCAGCTGGCCTAGGGGTCGCATATAGATGTTAAAAAGTGCAGGGGAGAGTATTGCCCCCTGTGGAACCCCACATGGGAGCCTACAAGGGTCAGATAGCTGATCCCCCACTGCAACCCTCTGCGTCCGGTTCTGGAGAAACGAGACCAGCCATTGCAGTGCAGTCCCCATTATCCTGGTTCTGGCCAATATCTCATGGTCGACCATATCAAATGAGGCCGACAGATCTAACAACACAAGTATGGCGGAACCACCCTGGTCCAGCTGGCGCCGGATATCATCTGTCAGGATGACCATCGCGGTCTCCACCCCGTGGCCCGGACTGAAGCCAGGGGAAGGGGAGAGGCTCTGGGTGGGTGGGTACACAGCTATGCCTCTCAAACAAATTCCATATGATTGCACTACTTCTGAGGTTTGAAGAATGTTTCAGGGATTTTTTAACAGTAAAAAAAACTGAGGCTGTTTTAGAGTGACACTTGAGCCGGGGATTGGACTAGATGGCCTGTATGGCCCCTTCCAACTCTATGATTCTATAAACGAAGCTCCCTGCTAGTTCAGTCCTTCAAAGTTAGCATTGTCTATTCTTACTGGCAATGGTTCTCCAACATCTCGGGCAGAAAAGGGTCTCTCTCATCACCTACAACCTGATCCTTAAAAAAAAACCAAACAGTTGGGGGATATTTATGGATAGCAGCTATAATAGAACATTATACAGAACATGAATAAAATGATTAAGTATGAAGAAAGAACCAATGAGCACAATAACAACAAAAACTAGGCATATTATGATCAATGAGAGTTTATGTACTAAATTCATAAAGAATTTAGCTGCTCAATGAAATATATTTAAAATATTCTTTGATCAATTAATAAGCCACAATGAAATTATATTTCAAAGACCTGTGAATTTTCTGATTAGGTTTTCTATGAATTAAGAAGAAGAAGAGTTGGTTCATATATGCCGCTTTTCTCTACCCGAAGGAGTCTCAAAGCGGCTTACATTCACCTTCCCTTTCCTCTCCCCACAACAGACACCCTGTGAGGGGGGGGGGGGGAGGCTGAGAGAGTCCTGATATTACTGAAGAAGAAGAGTTGGCTCTTATATGCCGCTTTTCTCTACCCGAAGGAGTCTCAAAGCGGCTTACAGTCACCTTCCCTTTCCAAGAGGCCAATGTAATTCAGGGAGCTATTACCCCCCCCCCCTCTGGCTTGTCCTGGAGGGTCAAATCAAGAGAAGACTCAAACACTCCTGATATGTGGGAACTGATGTTGCCTGCTCTCCAACTGTACATAACCATATCATGCCCATCAGAGGGAACCTCCTGACTGTTTGCCGGGGAGCAGGGGACTTTTCTTGGCCCCAGCTGGGAGATCCTCTCTGAAAGGCCTAGAATGTGGCTCCGATTGTTGACCAAGCACAAAGTTACAAAGACTTGAGAACTTAAGCTGTGAACTTAGGCAGATAGTAAGTGGGTGGGCAGAAGGGACTGTGTCGGTGCTTGGCTGTTGTGGCCTTTTCTGGCATGTCCAGGGAAATGCTGATTGCCACTTTGGGATCAGAGGCAAATTTCTTCCAGATTGGCCAGTGATTCTGGTTGGGTGGGGGGCATCATCTGGGTATGGAATTGGGGTCACTGTGGGTGGGCAGGTAGTTGTTAATTTCCTGCATTCTGCAGGGGGTTGGATTAGATGACCCTGGAGTTCCCTTCCAACTCTATGATTCTATGTTTCTATGAGAAACATACTTGTAAATCTTCCCAATCACATGGCCAATAATGGAAAATGGATCTCTTGTCTCCTTGGGTGTCAAAGTAGAATTACATGCCCACTTATTTTTTTTCCTACTCTATGGGAATCATCCTGGTAATACCCCTGACCTGAGGGAAGGTATAAAGAGGTGACAGCAGGCAGCTGGAAACTAGGGAGTCCAGCTTGCAGGCCTTTAGATTTGGACTCAGGGGCTTCACGCTTCCATCAGCTTGAGCTATTTTAACTTTTAAAACATTTAGATTTTTGGTCCTTGTTTGTGTGATCTTTAGTTCTTCCTCTCATTCACAAATTCAGGACACTGGACACGCATAGAATCCTAGAGTTGGAAGATACATCCTGGGTCATCCAGTCCAACCCCCTGCACTATGCAGGACCCCCACAACCCTCTCGCTCATCCACACACACATCCCCGGCCAACTAGGGTCTCTGTATAGATGCTGATTTCCTGCTTCTAAGCATTTATCTACTGTTCAAATCAAGCTGCTTCCAATGAGCATGGTGACCCTGGATCCCATGTTCCTTCTTGGCAACATTCCTCCCACTTTCTGACTGGGATACAAGGACTCTGAAATCGCTACGCCCACTCAAGCCTGACAAAAGGAGTTTCAGCTTATACCCTGAATAAAGAAGAAGAAGAAGAAGAAGAAGAAGAGCTGGTTCTTATATGCTGCTTTTCTCTACCTGAAGGAGGCTGAAAGCGGCTTCCAGTCGCCTTCCCTTCTTCTCCCCACAACTGACACCCTGTGGGGTGGGTGAGGCTGAGAGAGCGCTGATATCACTGCCTGGTCAGAACAGTTTTATCAGTGCCGTGGCAAGCCCAAGGTCACCCAGCTGACTGCATGTGGGGGAGTGCAGAATCGAACCCGGCACTCCAGACTAGAAGTCTTCACTCCTAACCACTACACCAAACTGGCTCTCTGGACTCAAAACAAGCTCCTCTTTCCACAAGCAACGCCCACCGTAATCCAGAAACTAAGGGAGGGTTACAAACTGCCACCAAAACATATACTTGCATCAAATCTAGCACAGGCTCAGAGCTAAGAACACGGATTCTGAAGGAGGGATGACTTCAGCCAACATCTGCTGGCATTATGCCCACATCTTGCCATCAGTCCCCCCAGACCACCCAGAGGTTGCTGTATGAGCTCCTGGAGGCTCACAGCAAAGAGCAGCATGGGAAAACGGCAGCAAAAAGCATAGAGGCCAGACCTGCAGAGGGCAACGGTCTCGAACCGGGGGATCGCTGGATAGGGGTGAAACTTGGCCTTCTGATCCGCAGAGCCTTGTATTTCTGCAAATGCACAGGAAGGTCTGAAGACAGAGGACTCATGGCTGCAGAGACGTCATGGACTTCTTTAGCGAGGATATCTATTGCAGAATAAAAATGAGAAATCAGGAATCTCATGCAAGAATGCAGCTGCCACCATATTTGACTTGTCCATCTAGTTCAGCATCCTGTTTTGCAGTGGCCAGCCATATGGCAAAGCTTTCACTAATGAAACAAGTCAATCAAGTTCCAAATGAAGAGGAACTGCCTCTACCCACCCTCTTCCTTAGATGCCTCCAAGATCTAATATTTGGGGAGAAGTCTGTCCCTCTGGCCACCTCCTCCATGGGTAATTCTTATTGCAGGTCTCCCCATAGTCATTTCCCCCCTAAATTAACAGCACAATTCTAAGAACATTAACTCCACTCTAAGCCAACTGATTCCCGTCCTCTCAGACTAGGATAACTCTGTTTGCGACTGCACCGTAAAAGGTTCAATGGAAGGGAAGGTGCTCCAGCCCTAGGATTGTTTTGGTGGCTCGTGTCTGGATCTTGCTGAAACTGGGCAATTACCCTGAATTCTACATGGGACTGCACCAGAGATCTCTACAAGGGTGTTGGAATATTGCTCATTTTGTGTTCAGTCCCTTTCCCACTAACTCCTGACACAGAATCTGCCTCATCACCATCGCCTCTCTAAAGTAACATTTCTCTTTGGACAGCTCTGCTGTAGCTGTGGCACAATCTGGATTTTCCACAAGACTGGACACAGCTCTGCACGTAGGGAGACCGACACAGACAATCAGAGACAGAAAGACAGACTGACTTCCTTCCTTCCTCTCCCTTTACTTACCCTAAAGGGCTTTTCTGTAAATATTCTGGGTTTACTGGGAGGTGGAAGAACAATGGCCAGTTCCTGTACTGGACAAGGCTAGCCCCTGGTATCTGACAGGTATTGCCATGATAACTTATTCCTGAGTGATTCCTGGGCACAAAGAGTGAAGTGATTAAATCTGCAGGTGAAACTAAACTATTCAGGATGGTGAAAGCCAAAGTGGTGGCTCTTCCAACTGAGCGAGTGAGTGACAGTGCAGGAAACAAGATCCATGTCTATTTTCAACCAGTCTCTGCTGTCCTTCTGCAGACTCGGCAAGTGATTATATTTTCAGGGGACCTTTGGAGACTAGGATGGATCCCCTGATCCTGTTACCCTTTGCCTTTGGCTGTTTGTATGCTCCAGTTCTTACTTTCTTGTTGTTAAAAGGATTTTTATAAGGTTTAAACTATTTTGGAAATTCTACCTTTAAAAAAAAAGTAATTTCACTTTGTATCTGACTTGGACGTTTTCTGACAAGAATCAGGTTATTTCCTTCTGCCATTGAAGCCTATTTATACTGCCAAGGGAAGAAGCCTCTGCTGCCTTCCTCTTGGGCGGACAGCCTTCTCCAGCAGGCCAGCATCTGGTATTAATCCTTGCCAGAAAGCCATCAGCAGATGATGCTGTGGCACATCCCACAGAAGGTTGCTTATGGAAGAGGAAAGGGGCAGAGACCATCTCTAGAGCTGCAGACCTGGCACAGAGTTCAGCTCACCGGGAGTCCTCACTGGGCTGTGTGCGATTGTCCTGTTGTCATCGTGGTCCACAGTGCTATTGATATCTGGCTCTGAGGTGGGAGGGCGGCACTCCACAATCTTGCATGTATATACACAGCGCTTCCTAGCATCTGTTGTGCTCCAGTACACCCGAGAACACCTGGAAAATATTTCGTAGAGATCATCAATGAAGGTTCAGGAACACAGCTGCACATGTGGTGCTCACAAGCCTGACATTAGGCTGCAATCCCTCCAAACCTGGAGAGAGGGGGAGAAGACTTCCCATACAACAGACTGGTCCCCCAGAGCACCTTCCAGGGTGAAATGCCGCCGATTTAGCATTCAGCTGGTACGTACTGGTAGCCAATGGGGAAAAGTTTGTCTTCACAATCAGAGAGATCATTCAGAATCCCAAGGCAGTCAATCGTCATGGACCCTGCATGGAAATGGAACAGGGAGGGTTCTGTGATGAAAAGCAACAGGAGCGAATAAAGGTCATCCATCATTGCCAGACCAAAGCCAGCGGCCAGGGCCTTACCAATCATCATATGGATGTTTTCTGGTTCCAAACCGCTGAGAAACTTCCGCCTCAAGCTAATCCCTTCAAAATCCACAAAGACCCTCCTCAGGACCTCAAACCCCTTCTCAGGCACCACCTGCAGCTAGAACAAAGAGACAGAGCCGCTGTAGTCAGAGCCAAAGGCATGCAGGAGGAAGGAGTGCAAACAGGAAAGGGCCTCACCTCTCCCTGGATCAGGTCTCGATGGCGCTGGCAGTACACTTTCTTGTCCTCCAGGAAGACGCAGTTTTTGGCTCGGGAGCACATGAAGTGGTAGTTGCTGGTGCAGGAGGCCAAGCAGCAGCCCACTGTGGCCCCGGACTTCAGGCACAACTCACACCTCTGCAAGATCAGGATTTGGGGGTTTGTACAAAAGCACTGTAGGACCTGGCATTCAGGATGACCATCCCATGCAGCATCACTTTCCCTCTGGTAGGCCACATCATCATCAGGTAAGCATAAAACCATTACTGGACTACCCCTCAAGCTCAGCAGACCATCCTGTCCAGGAGCTGCTACTAAATGGGATTCATAAGATGGACCTGCATGGAATCGATGGACAGGATCAGCTCGGGACATTGTCTAGATGGTGCACGCCATCCATTCAGAGGGATCGCAGGGAAATGAGTGTCCCGGGCTGCCTGGGAAGGCCAGTGCTCAGAGCTGACTGCAGCCACTCACTCGTCGTCTCAAGGCCAACACATGACTGCTGACCCTAGTCACCTCACTGTGATGGAGACAAAATTTAGTGTCGCTGGCCAGAGCCCTCTTCCTGGACTGCAAGGGGGGTGGGCTTGTTGATATGCAGGCAATATCAGGCCTTGCAAATGTTTTGGGGGATGACCCCTGGAGCAGGGGCTGCCACTGACTTTTGCTCCTAGAGGGCAGAATTGGCAACTCCATTCCCCAGAGAGCAGAGGGAGGCCTCTGCTGGCCACGACCTGAAAGGCTTTCCAAAGGACTCCTTTGCTCTTGCAGATAACTCTTGTACCCACCAGCTGTTTCCCGCGGATCACTGCCATGTGCACATTCTTCAAGGAGCCATCCTCGTCCTCAAACACCTCTGCAGACCACAGGGCACAGTTCACATGCGTCCACTCGTTCTGGCCAATGTAGAGAAGGCGGCCAGCATCCTACAGGGAGAATCATAGAGTTGGGACCTCTAGGGCCATCTAGGCCAACCCCCTGAACAATGCAGGAAACTCATAATTACCTGCCCACCCACAGTAACCCCAATTTCATGCCCAGATGATATCTCCCCCTCCCCAAAAAAAGACCCCAGAATCCCTGGCCACTCTGGCCTGGAAGAAATTCGCCTCTGATTCCAAAGTGGTGAACTTAATAGCCCCCGCCTCAGTCAAACACCTGGAGAAAGAGCTCCATCTTGCAGAACCTGTGGAACTGAGGAAATTCCTGCAGGCTCTCAGCTCTTCCAGGAGCTCATTCTACCAGGTCGGACCGAAAAGACACTGGCCCTGGTCGAGGCCAGACACACTTCCTGTGGGCCAGGAACCGCCAACAGATTTGCACCCACAAAGAGAAGAACCCTGCCCGGATGGGGGGGGGGAATGGGGGATAAGGTAATAGGCATTCGCTCAGATATGGGATGCCCGGATCGCAGATGGCCTTGAAGGTCAATACCAAAACCATGATCCGGACCGCAACCAGTGCGGCTACCTCAGTGCTGGCTGGATATGGGCCCTCCTGTGAGGACCCTAGCAGCCTCATTCTGTACCAGTTGCAATTTCCAGGTCAGGGATAAAGGAAGGCCTGTGTAGAGTGAGTAACAGAACTTAAGCCGAGGTGACCATCGTGTAGATCACCGTGGGTAGGTGCTCCAAGGACAGAAAGAGCGCTAGTAGCCTTGCCTGGTATAGGTGGAAAAACATTGTGTGAGCTACTCTGGTGACCTCAAGGATTACCCCCAGATCCCTGGCCATGGGTGAGATCTTAAACTGCACCCCGGCCAAGCTGGGAAGGCGCGCTTCCTGATCTGGCCCCTTCCTACGCAGCCACAGGACCTCTGTCTCGGAGGGACTGCGTTTCAGGTGACTCTGTTCAAGCCATTCACCTACGGCTTCCAAACATCTGGCAGGTGTTTCCGAGGGGGGGAGGAGAATCCTGGCGGCCATCTATCAGGAGATAGAGCTGGGGGTCATCTGCATATTGGTGACAACCCTGCCCAAAACCAGAGGGCTGATGTAGATGTTGAAAAGCGTGGGGGAGAGAATCACTCCTGTGGGATCCCACAAGGGAGCAGAAAAGGGTGCAACACATCCTCCAGCATGGCAACCCTGTGTCCGGTTCTGGAGAAACGTCTAACGCAGCTAACAGATCTAACAGCACAGGGATAGCTGAAGTGCCTCGATCCAGCTGGTGCCGGAGATAATTCATCAGGGTGACCAACACCATCTCAGTTCCGGGGCCAGGACATGAGCCAGACTGGTATGGGTTGAGCGCCAAAGTTTCCTCCAAGAACGCCAGAAGCTGATCTGCAACAGCCCTTTCAGCCACCTGACCCAGAAACGCAAGATGCGAGACTGGGCGGTAGTTAGCCGGGCCCTGTGGATCAAGCATTGGTTTCTTCAGCAAAGGGCAAAGCATTGCCCCGTTCAGGGAGAGGTTAACAATTTCCCCAAGGGATGTGGCCTCCTATCTTCTGGTCAGCCAATTAGAGTACCTAAATGCAGAACTTGGCATTTATCACTATTGAAATTCATTTTATTTTAGCCTAGTTTTTCACTTTGTCAGGATCATCCTGTATCTCAATTCTATCTTCTGATGAGTTTGCTACCCCTCCCAGTTCAATGTGATCTGAAAATTTAATAAGTATCCTCTCTATTCCTCCATCCCATCCGAATAATTTATAAATATATTGAACAACACAGGGCCCAAGACAGATCCCTGAGGCATTCCACTCATCAGTCCTCTCCAAGGAGATGACGAACCATTTGCAAGCACCCTTTGGGTGCCATCTGTCACCCAGTTCTCAATCCACCTAACAGTAATAGGATCCATACCGCATTTTACCATCTTGCCAATAGGAATATCATGTGGAACCTTTTCAAAAGCCTTACTGAAATTGAGATAATCTCCACGGCATTCACCTGATCCAGCAAGGTATTAACTTTCTCAAAAAAAGAGATAAGGTTAGTTTGACATGACTTGTTCTTGAGAAAGCCATCCAGCCAACAAACGCAATCAGAGTACTGGCCTGAGCATAGCCCAAGGTGAGCACTTTTATAGGGAGGAAACTGCCAGCTCAGCTGCTTTTGAGCACTAACCAGAACCCAAAGGTGGCAAAAGGTCCTCTCCATTGCCTGCAAGAGTCTATGTCCCACCAAAGTCACTTACATTTGTCCCATCATCACCATATTTCAAGCAAAGGGCACACTGTCGGTTGTCTTCCACATCTGGAGGAGGGGCGAGGTCTGGGCTGTCCTCTCTGCCTCTGTCAGAGCCTCCAAGCAAAAAGAGCGGGAGATGTTCACTTCTGACAAGCAACACTTGGAATATAATGCAGACGGGGAACAGCGAGTCACACACACAAAGGAATCTGCTGGAGAAACTAGTGGGGGTGCCCAGTCTCAGTGCATCCAGCCTGCTTGAGTAGAAGTGCTGCCCAGCTGAGGAGGCGATGACAAGGTCTCCGGAGATCCTCTTGCAAACTTCACCTCAGACTTCAGGCAGATACCCTGACTCCCTCCGCCCCCCCCTCCAATGTCTGGCTTAGCTGGCCATGGACATGACTTATCCCAAGGCCTGGCACCCCCCCCCATCTGTAGAGTTGCCCCCCAGGAAAAGACAAGGCTCCATTGCTCACTGGACACAGGTGCTGTGGGGGGAGGCTGTAGCGTTGGGAAGTCTGGTTCTCCAGGCCCTTTGGGTTTGGGAGCAGGAATTATTTTCTTCATCAGAGGGGGCTGCTGAGAAGAACTGTTTTCTTCACGTTCCTGCCACTGAGCATAATTATGATCGAGAGACGGGGGCAAGACTGCGTTTGGCAGCATCCCACTACTGCAAAAGCAACAAAAGACAGGGCCTAGCATCAGGCAGAGCTGCAACAGGTAGCCCCAGAACCCCCCCCCCAAGCCTACAGTCAGCATATGGAGACAACCCCCTCCCCCCCCAATGCCACACACAGCATGCAGAGACAGCAGGCCCTATCTTTGCAGGTGATTGCTCTGCAAAGCAAGACATTCAGTCTAGGAACTGAATCAATTGCACAGCACTTACTTACTTGGTTGTGACCTTATTAGGTTCCCAAAATCTTGATTTCTTTACACTGAACCATGGAAAAACTCGTTCCATTTGCTAAGGGGGTGGGGGAAGAGAAAGCATTTTGTTATAAACTAGTAGTAACGTTCATTGAGTGCTAAAAGGCAGGCCTGGTGTGGGTCTTGTGAGGGGAACTTCCCACCAACAGACATGCCAGTCATCACAAACTGCGCTTTGCAGGGGACTATGGCTGCTTTGGGGAATGGACTGTGAGGCATCGCATCTTTTGACGTTCCACCTCCAAACCACAAGGAATATTCCAACCCAGGGGTAGCCACCCTCCAGGTGGGGCCTGGAGATCTCCTGGAATGCAAGTTCATTTGCAGACTAGAGCTCAGCTCCCCAGGGAAAAATGGCTATTTTGAAAGGTGCACTCTGGGGCATTGCAACAAAACTCCCCAGATTAAAACAGCACTCTCCCTCTGGCAGCACAGCATCCTCAGCTCCGTGGCTCGTCCCAGTGCACAGGTAACTTCCCAGGAGTCACCTCTCTGCTGTCATCAAAGGGCTGGCCAGAAGGGAGCAATGTCTGAGAGTCCAGTCATTGTATGCCCTGGCTTGCCAGCCAACCACCCTGGGTTTGGGGGGAGGTCACTTCTACCCAGCCCCTTCGCCCCTCAACAGGTGCCCCTGGGTACTCACCTGCAGCCTACCTGCCAAGACTGGCCTTTGACTCATGGCCACTCAAACACCACAGCAAGCCAGCAGCCCTCGTGGTCAGGGTCTCTGGGCTCCTCTCTTTTCCCCGGGAAGCTGAGCGACATGGTGGCAGCGGTTCCAAGGGAAGCAGGCAGATGTGGGTGCCAGCTGCTGCAACCAGCCTCCCTTAGTGCTACTTGCGTGGCCGGCCTTGGGCCGGGACGCAGCCCTGCAAAGACTGGTTGCCTGGGGAGCGTGGCACAGCCACACAAGCTCTCCCTTGGCACAGCCACACAAGCTCTCCCCCCAGCAACAGGAAAAAGACTGTCCAGGTTCATCAGTGGTGGCTAGGCAGATTCCTTCAACTGCCTTTTTCCCATTGGTAGAACACACCCCAACTCAAGGCCGCTAGGCTCCAGTTTTAAGGAATGTGACAATGGGGCCACAAAACAGCTTTTATTACATGGAAATATACTGTCCAAGACAGCAGTAAACATTTCAAGAAATGTCTTCCAAATTCACAACTAGGAAGTATCTATGCCAAGGCCAGATGCCAATTTGTGGCAGGGATCCATGCAGAAACATGAGCCCTGTTGGGAGCCTTTAAGAGGCAGCATCGCCCTTCGAAAAGCACCCTTGTGCCCTCAGAATGGGCAAACTTGGCTTACCCGGATAAAGAAGGACTTCACCATGCTATTGGCCTTCTTGAGTTCTGGCTGCCCTCCATCGGCGTTCATGGCGGCTTGAATGATCTTCACAATATCATCACTCAATTCCAGCTAGAAGGGGCATACACACACAGCACTCCTTGTGCTACTCTCTTCTGCAAGGTCTCAGCACTTCACGAGACAACCCCTGCCCGTTCCCTCCCACAGAACAGGCAGAAGAAAGAGGGGCCCCGTTCCATAAGCCCTGCTTTATCCTCCATGGCAGCTGACTGGCTCGCAAACCCAAGCACATCCAAGGGAACGGGAGGAAGTCAGTGCATGTCAAGGACCAGGTCTCTGCTGTTCAGGCAGTGCAGTTCTGTTCAACCTTTCCAAGGAACCCTCTCCCCACCATGCTCACATACCACAGAAGAGTAGCCGCCCTGGTCCAGTTTCCTTTTCACTCCCTCCAAGTCCAGAGGCTGCTGCTCCTCCTGCTTGCTGACCTCCGTTAGCACAGGAGGGTCTGGGCCTTCTGGAGAGGTTCGTGATGGAATGCTGTCCTCGGTCTCAGGGTTTAAATCGGGTGGCTTGGCTGCCTGGAGACAGGCAGCAAGAGAACAGAATGTGTTCTGACTCTGGCACCGAGCAAGACATGGCAGAAAATGATGATGAATCAACCGTAAAGATACTGATGCATAATGCAGGAGAACAAGAGGAGATGCGAGGACAGAACAGAAAGAATGACAATCTTCTTGAAGACCACCCCCCTCCCAAGCAAGCCTGCAAAGTCGGGTCATAGACTTCCACCTGTGGATACAGGGCCAGGAAGTCAATGCCAGCACAGCTCTCTCCACCTCCCTCACTGAACCCAAGAGAAACACCACTGAACCTCTGTGGGCAAAAGGCACCTCCATCTGCTCTTTGGCTTGAATTCTCAGCAAGCACGTAAAAGGGTCAAGAGCAGGAGGCCCACCTGTCTGCAGCGCAGCAAGTGGCTGGTTGTCCGGGAATTGAGCAAGGCCATCACCATCTGTTTCAAAGACTGCTGCAGCTCCTTCTCCAGGGCCAGGCGCCACTCAGAGGGATGCTGCTCGGTGCAGTTAATGCATGTGTAAGCCACACTCTCTGGTAGGCTGGAAAGGATCTCATACATCTCATCTGAAAGGAGAGCAGACAAGTGTTATGGGTGCTGGGGGTCAGAAAACCTACACAGATCTGAGCTGGAGTGTGCACAAAGTCCAGGGGGGCACATCCTGGGACCTAACAATGTACATCGGTGGGTTCAGTGCTACGATTGCCTACTGTGGGGGCCAATGCACACAGCATGACTCCTACAAAGTCTCTGTGTGTCCGTCCCTCCATCCCACTGAGGCTCTGCTGCCACTCAGAGTCTGCCAGGCACCAAGGTGGTGTGTGTGGGTGGTCCACTTTTGAGGATCCAGAGCAGCTCCTCACATCTCTACGGACCCATGGATGAGACAAGTGGAGAGAAGTCATGACCCACCCCTCAAGCCCCAGTCAAGAGTGCAGAGCCAGTGGGAAAGGCTGCTGTGGATAGAAGTCCTTTCTGAGCCAGAAAGCTCCTGGAGTGATCTGGACCAGACATCCCTGCCTGGCCTACCTCACACAGCTGGGGTGAGGACAGACACTGTACAATTCCAAGCTGAGCCTCACCGGAAAGGTTTTCACACTTGGCATGGACCCAATGGTCACATTTCCCGCACTGCATCATCTTGCTCTCATAGTCATCGTCGTCATAGCACTTGTCACAGAGGGGGCAGAAGTTCCCTGCAAGCAGGCGCACTTGTCAGCTCGCCAGCAGGGGCATGGCCACAGGCCTCACTGCTCACCCACCCACTGCTCCGAGAAGACAAGCCTGGCGAAGAGATTTCAGCACAGAAAGCTGTGCTCCCTGCCCCTCCTGCCAGCACCAAGGGTCACGTCCACTCACAGCTGGAACGGCCCTGTGTTTACAGGGTGAGTTACATCGACCCGGCTCCTGAGAAAGCTCCCATTACCTTTTGCAAAGAGCTTGGCACAATCATGGCACAGCGAGAAGTCATGAGACCACTGGGCATCCCACCCTTTTCCCGGCGTTGTCGCACCACAGCTCTTGCATCGGACACATTTGGTGCAGATCTGGAAAGACAAGAAGGCCTTTGGCTTGAGGCTTCTGGTTCTCATCCACAGCAGCTTCCCCCAGATGCCCCTCTTCATTCCTGCAGCTACAGTGGACCATCAAGGCAACATTCTCTGTTGATCCTGGTCTCTGCTTGCCCAACAGTGTCTCACAGCCAATGCAGGGTATACTGGGGGCCTCTGGCCAGAGGAAGGCTTCCCAAGGCAGGTAGCAGGCTAGGGGGATGCCTCGTTCTCTGGGGACAGCCCTGCCAACATGCTCCTTCCCTCCCACATGAACTCCAGCCATCCAACTCCAAGAGCCTCAGCAAGGGCTGCCCTGTATGCTGCTGCCAGGAGTTGAGGGAGGGATTCACACACAGAGCAAAGTTACGCTCCCTGCTTATAAATGTACTAATTAAATAAACAAACAATTTGAAAGAACGAGGGCACAAGTGACAGCAATTAAATTGCTAACTGGCAGAATTCTGTTGGCTGCTAGGAGGCTGCTTTCCTACGCATATCCCTGCAGCCTGCCATGCCTGTCCTCCTTTGCCTTGGCTGCAGTGGGGAACAGGCAGTTCTGTGTGGAGTGTCCAGACAGGGCAAGAGGCCCAGAAGATGGTTCCCGTAGAGCTGAAGATGTGCCCCCACTGGGTGGCTAGTCGGTGGGAACGGACTGTCACTTTCTGACAATCCAGACAGGCAAAGAGGGATAACCTTAAAGTTCTGGGTGCTCTGCAAAGCTCTTTGGCAGTTCCCCACATCCCTCCCAGGACTTACCCAAACTTTCTTTTTCTTGGTAGGCTTGGTTGGGTAGTTTGGTCCCAGGCACTCTGGGTGGAAGCTGTTTCGGCACTTGTTGCACTCCAGCAGCTGCTACAGAAAAACGGAGCACAGAAAGCCATGTTGACAGAAATCCAGATTTCCCTGCTATCTCACAGGGAGCTTTTGTTCAGCAGAGCCACGCTGCTGTGAATCCTGAGCAGCACTCAACTCTCAGGGCCATCCAGGACCACGGCCTAGCCGAGGGATGCCCTCCAACCCCACTCCCCCTTTCCCCAGGGACCAGACGAGAGCTACCTTGGTGGCTTGATGCTGCCTCCCACACACGTGGCAGAACTTGCACCGGCGGCAGCACCAGTTCTCCAGCTGGTCCTCCAGGGGGCGCTCACTCTCCTCTAAGCAGAATTTGTGGAAGGGCTCACAGCACACTTGGCAATACACAAGCTGCAAAGGGAACAGACAAAGGCCGGCTGCACCCCACCATGCACTCCTGTGACACCTAGCTGCCCTCCAGCTGGCCCCGGAAACAGGCATGGGATTCTGAGGGTCTGTGATTGTTTTATGGGGTGTTTAAATTGTTGCATTGGTAGATAAAGAGCTTCTTGATGCGGGTGAAGGAGGAGAGTGCAAAAGTTGGCTTGAAACTCAACATCAAGATAACTAAGATCATGGCATCCGGCCCTCTCAATTCCTGGCAAAGAGATGGGGAAGAAATGGAGGTAGTGACAGATTTTATTTTCCTGGGCTCCAAGATCACTACAGATGGGGATTGCAGCAAAGAAATTAAAAGACGCTTGCTCCTGGGGAGGAAAGCTATGGCAAATCTAGACAGTATCCTAAAAAGCAGAGACATTATCCTGCCAACAAAAGTGCGTCTAGTGAAGGCTATGGTCTTCCCAGTTGCAATGTATGGCTGTGAAAGTTGGACCATAAGAAAGGCCGAGCGTCAAAGAATTGAGGCTTTTGAACTCTGGTGCTGGAATAGACTCCTGCAAGTCTCTTGAACTACAAGGCAAACAAACCGGTCAGTCATAAAGGAGATCAGCCCTGACTGCTCCTTAGAAGGCCGGATCCTGAAGATGAAACTCAAATACTTTGGCTACCTCATGAGAAGGAAGGACTCCCTGGAGAAGAGCCTAATGCTGGGAGTGATTGAGGGCAAAAGAAGAAGGGGATGACAGAGAATCAGGTGGCTGGATGGAGTCACTGAAGCAGTTGGTGTGAACTTAAGTGGACTCTGGGGAATGGTAGAGGATAGAAAGGCCTGGAGGATCATTGTCCATGGGGTCACAATGGGTCGCACCTAACAACAACAACAACAACAACAACAACTACAACAACAACATTGGTAGATTTGTACCTGAGGGACTGCCTACCGCCCTATATCCCCCGCAGGGCTTTACGCTCAGCGGGGGAGAATCTCCTGATCGTTCCTGGCCCTAGAGAAGCACGCCTGGCCTCAACCAAGGCCAGGGCCTTTTCGGTCCTGGCCCCTACCTGGTGGAATGAGCTCCCGGGTGAGCTGCGAGCCCTGCAGGATTTACCAGCTTTCCGCAGGGCCTGCACGACGGAGCTCTTCCGCCAGGTTTTTGGTTGAGGCCGGGGTCAGCGAATGAGTGCCAGCATCCCCCCCCCCCCCGGACCTAGTAAATTAGATCTCCTCACCACCCTCCCTGCCGCTCTGATAGCAGGGGTGGGAATAATGAGAGCTCCCGCCATGTTGGGATTGTTTTTAAAGTGTTTTAATGGGTATTTTAATGTGGATAGGACTATTGTAACCCGCCACGAGCCTACGGGGAGTGGCGGGAAATAAATCTAATAAATAATAATAAATAATAAATAAATAATAAATAAATAATAAATAAATAATAAATAAATAATAAATAAATAAATAAATAATAATAATAATAATAATAAGCAGCCCGTCTCCCTCCCACTGCCAAAAACTCAGGGCTCCTGTCAGGCAAGTCCGGTGGGGGGGACGACGACACATGGGCCTTTGCGTCACCAAGTCCCGGTTGTAAATATGGGGGCCTTAAAAGCCCAAGCCAGCATGCTGGATTGTGCCCAGAAAAGCAGGAATCCTCTGAAGAAGCCCTCCCAATACCCAATCCCTGCTGGGGCAGTTGCAAGCAGTTCAGTGGAAATTTCCAAGTGGGCTTCCAAGGCAGCCCCACCACCAAGGCACTCCGAGGAATGCACCATTATGGATCATGTCTGCTGTTGTACAGGCCACCACCCGCTGAAAGCAACCCCCATCCATGAACCAGCTTCCCCCTATAGAATAGGCCTCCCAGGTCAGTCAGATCCATAGCTGCGAGGACCTGTCTTGGTTAGACCAAGCTCACTTACCAGCTTGATACACACTGCTGCCTTCCAAGTCCTTACCTCCACATGCCCGCTGCTGGCACAGAGAAAGCAGACCACTCTAGGAGTTATCGGTATTGAGGTCAGAATACCCAAACCGCCCATCTCCCAAATGTTCTCGGATTCACAGTCCTCCTAAAAATCATTAAAGAGGGAGCATGTGAGAAGAGAAGAGTCCTGACTTTGGATCGAGAGGAGGCAGGAATCTGGGCAACAAGCAGCACTATATGGATCCTAGAAACTAGCCATTAAGCGGCTTCTTCTGATGACACTCCCATCCCATGTACTGCACTAAAGGAAGGAGCCTCTGCTGCAACCCCACAGACTCCTGAGAGTTCCCAACAAGACTCCAGCAAGTCTCAGCAGAACAGGCCTTGAGGGGAAGGTGGGACATCTGTGCCTCTTGAAAGCACCAAGAGGAGAGAAAAGGACATGCAGCTCTTTTACCTTGAAATCTACTCGGATCCTGTGGACTCCATCCATCTGAGGCCTTTGTTTGGAGCAGCTGCCATTGGACAGAGTACTTAACAGGTTGAGTGTGCTGTTTTCAGGCTTGTTGACTGGAGGGGGTTTTTCCTAGAGAATTAAGGCATTTTGTAAACTCCAAATTCTATACAAAGGCTCCCAAAAGAAGCTGGATTACACACATCTTTGATTATTTGTTCTGAACCAGAAAAGAACTTTAAATCATTTTCAAAATGTGAAAGAAACCTAATAAGGAGCAACCAGCAAGAGTCTGAGAGCATCCATAGTAGAGTTTTCAAAGGCGGACTAATATCAGCAGTTACATTTCTTTTTTAGTAATATATACTGCTCCTTAGTGCTAAAAACCCACACATCTTATATATCCTGGAGACAAAAGTCTGAGGAGGAGGCAAAGGCTCAGTGGTAGAACATGTGCTTGCTGCACGGAAGGCCCCAGGTTCAACCCCTGGCATTTCCCGTTAAAAGGACCAGGTGGCAGGTGATGAGGAAGACTGCTCTGCCTGAGAGATCAGAGAGCTGCTGACAGTTTGAATAGGCAATGGTGACCTCAACAGACCAATGGCATGATTCAGTTTAAGGCAGCTTTCTGTGCTCCAGTGATCAAGCCACACTGAAACACAGAGTGAGATGGCGAAGCACCAACTTGCCCCTTGGGAAGAAAAGTGCTGGGAGTCACACTAAAAGCAGCCCATTAATGATGGCAATATCAGACAGAGAGGCGGAACTGGGTGGAGTTCTGTACCAGTGATATATGCACAGGCTCTTTAAATGCCAGAGCCCAACCATGGAAAAAATGAGAAAAAAAATAAAAACCAGATTACCTTTTCTTTTGGCTTCTGTTTCACTGGTAAACTTGGACGAGGAGTGATTTTCTTTTGCTTGTTTTGCTCTACACCTAGAAGAAGAAGAGTTAGTTCTTATATGCTGCTTTACTCTACCCGAAGGAGTCTCAAAGTGGCTTACAGTCGCCCCTTTCCTCTCCCCACAACAGACATCCTCTGAGGTGGGTGAGGCTGAGAGAGCCCTGATATTGCTGCTTGGTCAGAACAGTTTTATCAGTGCTGTGGCAAACCCCAAGGTCACTCAGCTTGGGTTTGTTGGATGCATGTGGCGGAGTGCAGAATCAAACCCAGTGTGCCAGATTAGCAGTCTGCACTCCTAACCACTACACCAAACTGGCTCTCCTAGGAAAAGTACAAGCACACCCTGCCACTGGAAACCAAGTGGAATTTGGGACTTGAGGAAAGATTAAGCTCTAAGGTCATTGCCCAGACTCAGGCAGTAGATCAAGTCTTGCGGATGAATGCAGATCTCCTCTGCAACATGTTGCACTTTTTCAGCTTTGAACAATGTGCCAGCTGTAAAACACAGCGTAAAACATCCTTCGGAGACATTATTTGCCCAGTTATGCCTGCACAGATTATATATAAATTGGAGGACGACTACAATGTAGTCTACTTGGGGCTGCCCTGAACACTACTGGGAAGCGTCTGTGGTACAGATGCCTCTTTGGGATTAGAATCATAGGAGATGGGGGCCATAGAGGCCATGTAGTCCAACCCCCTGCTCAATACAGGATCAGCCTAACACATCCAGGATAAGTATCTGTCTAGCCGTTGCTTAAGGGGGAGCTCACCACCTACTTAGGCAGTCAATTTCATTGCTGAACTAGCTAATATTGTTCTACATGTAGCTTAAACCCATTACTGTGAGTCCTATACTCTGCTGCCAACAGGAGCCACCCCTGCTCTCCTCTAAGCCAGTGGTTCCCAACCTTTTTGAGGCTGGGGAGCGAGGGTGATTGCCCGGCTACACATGCCATGCATGCGCAGCTGCACCATGCGCGCCCGAAATTGTGCATGCAATGCGCTTTTGCGCATGCACGATTTCGGTCGCGCATGGCACAGCCGCGGTTCTGCTTCCTTCTCCCCCCCTCCCACAGTAAGAAGCTTCCCGGGCTGCAAGCTTGCGGCCTGGGAAGTTATTTACTGCGGGGGGGGGGGGGGGGCGGGAGCTGCGGCCCGGTGGTTGGGGACCACTACTCTAAATGACAACCTTTCAAAGACAGGATTCTTCTCTCCTCCAATTCTCTCCACCTCCTCTTCTCCAGGCTGAAAAGTCCCTCAACCTTTCCTCACAGGGCTTGGTCCCCAGGCCCTGGATCATCCTCCTCACTCTCCTCTGCTCCCTCTCTATTTTGTCCACATTATTTTCGAAGTGAGGACTCCAAAACTGCACACAGTGCTCCAGGTGGGGAATGACTAATGTGGTATACGGCAGGAGCATGACATCTTGTGATTTTGATGTGATGCCTCTGTTGATACAGCCCAAAACTACACTTGCCTTCTTTACTGCTGCATCACAATGACTGCTCATTATTAGCTTACAGTCCACTAGTACCCCAAGATCACGTTCACATTCACTGCTACCCAGAAGCATATCTTCCACCCAGTATGCGTCCTTCTCATTTTTATGGCCCAGATGTAGAACTGCACTTCTCCTTATTCAATTGCATCTTGTTGTCATTTGCCCATTTCTGTGGGTGTTTGCTACTCTTCCCGATTTTGCTTACTGCAAATTTAATGAGGAGTCCGTCCACTTCCTCATCCAGATAATTGATAAAAATGTCGAAATGTAGCCTCCTCCGTTTTATGAGATTCCTGCTACAATTTTTTTAATTCAGCCCCCCCCCGCCGACACTTGTTTTCATTCCCATTTGTTATTCTAGATTCATTAATGTTGGTTTGATGATGCTCTTAGTACAAAGGAGAGCTGCTTATATCCCCTATTGTCATGGCTTGTTTTATGCCACCTCTGCTCCTTTCTATGTTTCATTGTTGCTGACTAGAGCCTCTGAGTGGCCTTGATGTTGCTGCTGCTGTTGAGAGGGGGGATATGCAGGCTTTACAATAGCAAGCAGAGTATCTGGGGCAAGAGGTAGCTCCCACTTGCAAAACATCCTGGTTTCCCTGCCCTGCTCTTCCTCCAGGGACTGCCAACTGGTGCCCAAGGAAAGCCCCAGGCTCCGCCCCACTAACCAGCTGTAAGCATGGCCACTTCTCTCTCCCCAGCATCACCCCAGCAGTGGATGCCTGGCCTTGAGAGGCTGCCGACAGTGTCTGATGCATATGAGCACCTACCTGCCTCTGGTGGTGGAGCAGGCTTCTTCTTGTGCTCAGGAGGGATGCCTTTGGGGGCTTCCTTTCTTGGTGGGCCTGAACTGGGTGGTGGCAGGGGGGAGGGCGCTGGCAGGGGTGCCTGCTTGCCAGCTTTCCTGACAGTAGGCAGAGGGGCCTGTTTGTTGTCTGGGGGGGCTGGTGGTGGCCCCTCCTCACTCTTATCCTCACTGGGCTTCTGGGCATGTTCACTGCCTTTCTTTGTGGCATGATCCTCTCTTGCTGGGACAGGCTGCAGAGCACCTTTCTGCCCAGAGTCCAACTGGCTCTTTCCGGCATGACTCTCTTTCTTGTCACTGGACTTGGACTTCTTCTCTTTCTTCTTCACAGCTGTAAAGCAAAAGGAGCCCTTCAGACATGACAGCTCCAAGTGGTGCAGCTGGTGGTGCTTCCCCTATTGTAGCAAACCCGGTTGAAGCCTGTGTGTGGCCTTGCTCCCAGGCATAAGGACCATCTCTTCCCAACAGGAATCCCTACCTTTGGCCTGCTTCTGTAGATAAGCTTTTGATGGCATCCATTGCAAATTCTGACACTTCCTCATCCTAGGATGAAATGAAAGAGCAACGAGAGTAAACAAGAGACAGCAGAAAGGCTCACCTGCCTTTCATCACAAACCTCTGGCATTCCTGTTCTAGCACTACAGGATTCTTTAGTCTAACAGGAGGCCCCTGTAAAATGGACTTGAACGCATGGGTACCAGAGACTTCAAGCCACGAGAAGGTCCCCTTGGACATCTATTCCAGACCAGTCTGGGCAGTGACAGAACAGGAAGGGCCACCTGCAGCAGGAATGGGCTGTGGTACCTGCACTGCCATGAGAGTGTGCTGTGGAGTTCAGCATCTCGCTTTCAGCCTGAGGGGCCCCTGCCTGCCTCTTGCTCTGAGGGCCAAAATTGTGGCCTGAAAAAGTCCCAGAACAGGGCCCCTGTGGCACAAGGGCACTTGCAGTAAAGGCAGCAGCATTCTAGAAAGCACATTCAAAGCAAGATGACTCCCTAAAGCCAGAGGGGGGCACAGCAAAGATGAAGCCTTCTGCTCTCTTTCCTTCCAAATGGGCTCACAGTCTCAGAGTCCTCAGTTTTTCTTTGATTGACAGCCAGACCTAATGGCAGAGCCCCCCTCCATGGTTCCATCCCACCCCTGTATTCCAAGTCGTCAGCCGCAGACACTTACTTGCAGCACTGTTTTTTTATGTTACGCCCCCCAAACTTTGGTTTGTCCAAGCAATTGGTACAGACACCGCAGTCCTCTGGCACCTGGCAGCCCGGACACTGCCCACAGCGCCTAGAGCGTCGGCCCTTCTTCACAGGAGGTTCAGGGGGGGGTTTGTGTCTGGTCACAGGCTTGATGGGCTTGATGGGCGGCACCTGGGTCTCAGCCTCTTCTGAACCAGCAATGGAGGACTTGTCTGTCAAATGAAACATCAACTGTAAATTCAGCCGCTAATAAAAGAGAAGAATCCCACCCCACCCTCCGCACCTCACAGTGGGGGGCCCTAAGGGGGCTCACTAGCATAATTTGCAGTCTGCCTTCCTCAGGCAGGGCTCCAGGCAGATTACCACATTTTTAAAAAGCAGTCCGCCCATCCAGATTTGGGAAGAGCACAGTTATGTGGTCCCCGTGTCTTCTGCCTTCTCCTGCCCTGCTGCTGCCAGGCATTTACCATCGTTCCCCATGGAAGACAGAATCTTCTCCCGCTCTTCCCATGGTAAGGCACTCAGTGTGGGCATGTCATCTGGGAAGACTGCTCGCTTGCGCCCAAGTGCAACAGCGGCTCTCCTGCAGACGTGTTTGATGCGCGGCCCTCGCACCGAGGCCTCTGATGAATCACTCTCTTGACCCTAAGTTTCAAGGAGGTAGAAGCACGGGAGTCAGTCAGAGAAGCCTCCCTCAGGTATGCTCAAGGGGACAAGCATCCTATGTGGAGAAATGACAGCTTCTCGAAACATGAGTTTCAAAGTGCAACTATCCTTTCACTGGCGGCACAGCAGAAACAGGCTATTTTTAAAAGCAAACTCAATGCTGGAAAAGATTCCAAAAACTCTGCCCATTACTTGCAAAGTACAAAGTATTTATTGTATTTATATACCACCCTCCCCTGAGGCTCAGGGAGTTTACATAAAAAAGCAGAAAATAGTACATGGAACTCAGCTTATCTATGACCAGCACAACTGATGGGCACTAGAAAAATATCAGAGAGAACCACTGTACTGACTCCCAAAGAAGGTGAACTTTTAAAAGATTTTAAGTTAAAAGAGGAAGGGGTGCACAGGCACCACTGGGGATGCTGCTGCCACATTCAGGTCCCATCCGCCCCCTCTCTCCCCAGCTGGGCATGTGACCCAGCTGACCTCTGGAGCAACCCTCACCCAATAGCAGGCAACCGAGTGGGTCTGGCTGGCTCCACAGCCCAGCAGCCCAAGAGCACGCAGGCAGTGAGAGGGGATGGCCCTGGGGACCCAGCAGGCAGAACATCTGAAATTCATGGACATCCAGTTTGGTGTCTAGCCTTTTACTATTTGAGGGGGCTAGTCATATACTGAAGTTCATCATCTTTGCAGGCAAACAGAGTAGTTGTTCTACACAACAGGCAACTGGAAGCATGAAGAGAAAGAAAACTCTCACCAGCAATTCAAAAGGGAGAGGCCATTTCTTTGCTCTGCTACCAGAGCTATCTCCTTTTTAAAACTCTCTCTCTCTGCAGAAGTACCTGTCCCTTTGGTTGATCCACCTGCTTGAGAGACTTGATCTTCTCGATCTTGCACAGCTGGGCTTTTGCTTTCTTGAGAAGGCTGGCCACTCTCTTGTCTGTCATTGGCAGCTTGTCTGCATGAGCCAGCATAGAGCTGATGGAGGAAGCTGCAGGCATCCTGAGCACATCATCTTCCTTTCCCTCCACTGAAGGGGCCGAAAGGCCAAGGTCCAGGCTGGCTTTCTCCAACCCTCCCCGGCCTCTCTTGGCCATCTTGGTTTGGATGGCTGTTGCTGAGTCTACCGGAACCACAGCAGGCACATCAGCCACTGGGTCAGCAGCTGTCAGTTTCTTCCGCCCCACAACTTTTTTGGCAGGTGAGGAAATGGTGGGGTCTTCACTGACCACCACTCTCCCTTTGGAAACACGAGCCCCTGGGAACAAAGCAGAGATGCTCTGGATTTCAGGAGCCTTCTTCCTTTTGTCTTTCCGTGACTCGCGCTTGTTTTCCTTCTCCCTCTCTCTGCCTCTCTCTCTGCTCTTCTCCTTCTCAACACTTCGGTCACTTTCCTTGTCTTTGGATGACTCCTCAGAGGCCTTGTCTTTGTTCTTGCCCCTCTCGGTGTGGGAGCTGGGTGTAAACCAGGGGAAGAGGGGAGTAGGGCTGCTGGATGAGAAGGGGTCAGCCGGAGCACCTGGCTGCTTCCTTGGTCTCTGGCTCTTCTCGGCCGATTCCCCAGGCTGGGAAAGGGAATGGGTAGGGAAAGTAAAACTGGTGTTTAAGGCACTGGTGGTCAAGGAACTTACAGAAATGCTTGTGAGTGATGATGACGGGGGTGGGTGAGCAGACAGCTCCGAGGTGCTCAGCCGTCCACTTCTTGTCCTCATGGAGTGCGATGGAGATCTGGGCTCAGATCGAATTGGGCTGAATACCCTCCTCTTTCGCTTCCGCAAAGAAACAGACATTGTAGCAGCTCCTCCAGTTGCTCGACTAGAAGATGAAGGTAAGGTTACAGACTCAAAGATTCGTGAGTGGGCCTCGCTTGGAGTGAATCTTGGAGCTCGCAATAAAGGGCTTCTCTTGTGTAGATCAAACCTTGTCCCAGAGTGCAGAGGAGAAAATAAGCGTGTTGGAGCTGGGGCACCAGGAGCTGAGAAGCCAGAGGCAAAGCCAACATCCTCAGGGGTCAGTGGGGGAGGCCGGAAGTTATCAAATATGGGTTTGCGGATGAGACCCTCTTTGGCATATTTTGCTGAGGAAAAGTACTGAGGTTCAGACCTAGAATGCTTTAGAGAGGTCCACCGGAATGTCGGCTCACGAAGAATGGACTTGCGCTTCTCTTGCATGGGTGTAGCAGAGGAGGGCAAAAAGGGTGAAGCCAAAGGGATTGTGGGAGGCATAAGCCAAGGGGCGTGCTCAGAGACGCTGGCAGCCGACTGAAGGGGAGGGGGTGGGGTAAGAAGCGGAGGGGGTGGAGAGGCCGATGATGACTGCTGCTGGGAGATGCTTTGGAGGCTAGGCAGCTTTTTAGCTATTTTGGGCCCAAAATTTCTCTCTGCCACTGAAAACCTCCTCCTCCTCCTTTCACCACTGTCATTCTCAGGAGACTGAGAGACAGGCAATGAAGAAGAAACAACCTCTGGAGTATTGCTGCATTCTTCAGAAAGTGCTTGCATCTCTTCCGAGGCCTGAGAATCAGTGGATGTATCAACACTGGGGCTGCTGGACCGGGAGGAATCTGAAGACATCTGTGAGGAGTGATGAGAGGCACCACTGGACTTCTCACTGGACCCACAAGAGGTAGCGCTGAATCGACTGTTTGGTGTAGACTCCAAGCGGGCTATTTTGATGGGTGGGTCATAGTCTTCGTCTTCGATGAAGCGTTTGGGAGTTTTAATGATTCGGGAAGAGATTGCACTCACCACAGGCATAATGAACTGGCGGATATTTTTGAGCTGAGTTCTTGCCTTTCGGCCCTGCAGCTTTGCAGCTTCTTTCTCAATCTTCTTCTGGGCTCCCTTTTTCGCCCTCTGCAGAAGCTGCTTGGCAATGGTGGCATCTGTTCGCTTTGAAGAAGGAATGATCCGCACGGGCTTGATCCTGCGAGGGCTCTGCCTGACTGCAGGCTTCTCTTCTTTGGGGAGCAGTGATATGCCATCTTTCTCCTTCCTGATCCTCTGGGTCTTTTCCAACTGAGAACTTTCTGCTGCGGCCAGAGCAGGGTTTAAGCGTTCAGAAGATGGTGGCCGTCCTCTCCGACGCACCAGCTGCACACCTTTTCTTCCAATTTGGAGTTTACCAGATTTGAATTTAGACTTCAGTGGGGAGAGTTTGCCTCTTAGCTTCTTGATTTTTGTTGCATGCTGAAAAGCTGTGGAGGGTGCCCGCTTTACTTTTTTGAGATTCTCTTTTTCCTCTTTGCCCTCCTTCTGAGCATCTGGGGTGCCCTTCATGTGGCTGATCTTGAATTTCATGCTAGCAAGGGCAGGGGGTCTCCCTCGTCTCTTTTCTCCACTTTTCAGTTCTTTCTTATTCACTTTTTCTGCTGCTGTGAGTTCTGGTTTGCTCAAAGGGGAATACGTTGAGGAGCGCTCGGAAAGCATGGTTGAACTTCGGTCCAAGGTGTTTCTTGGTCTCCCACGTGGTTTACGTGCACTAGACTTGACTGAAATTTAAGAGGAAAGAGGAGGAAAGGAGGAGAGCACATTAAGCATTTCTGCATCCTGCCATGCCCTGCATGAGTGTACTGCATTGATAAGTCACACTATGTACAGGTATAAGAGTGAACTTGCTGCCACTGGAGTATTTTGAGACATAAGGTACCCTGAGCACCACAATCCACAGGCTCTGCCTTTGGAAAAATTCGTCTTTCTAGCTGACTGTAATGGACTAGTTTTTTCCAAGACTTCTAAAGTTACAATAAAATGGGGAAAAAAACTTTGGAGATAATCATAACTTTTTCTTACATCATTGTAAAACCGAACAAAATACTACACCTGAAAGACCAAGAATAGTTCCCAGGATGACCCCGACCAAAGGCGGAAGGAAGGCTCTGTGGGTCTGAAAAAATCTGAGTAGTCAGACTGAAATGCCACTGTCCCAAGGTGGGAGAATATGTTCTGCCACCAATTATCCACAAGAAACAGTAAAAACTTCACCATCACCACCACAAAGGTGGGGGCCCTCCCCAACTGGCTTCAGCAACTGCAGAGCCAGCCTGAAACCCCATTTATTTCAGGATTTGTACCCCAATTCTCCAAAGAGCCCAAAGCAGAATCCAAATTATAGGATCTAGTCATATTCCTCAATGTTTCCCACTGGCAAACTGGTGTCATGATCTGCACTCAACATTAAAGAAATAATTTTCCAGCCAGGCACTTTTAGATCCCACTAGAACCAGGACAGCCTGATATCATCACCATATCTAAGTAGAGTCAGCCCTGATTGGTATTTATATAGGAAACCTCCAAGGAATACCCGGCAGGAACTGGTGAACCATCTCTGAACTCTTGCCTTGAAAACCTACAGGTTCACCTTAAGTCAACTGTGACTGGACAGCAAAAGGAAAGGGGAGGGAGGAGCCAATTCTGCAATCTAGGCATACCTGTGGAAGATTTGGTGGGACTTTGTCCTTTGGCCTCATCATCTGAGCCAAAACCTAGGAACTGCTCATCCTGCAAAAGAGAAGGAAGAGGTGTGTGTGTGTTATGAAGTTAAAGCAAACTGTTCCCACACAAATGAAGCATGAAAAGCAGTCAGTGATAACACATGTATGGTGTACATTAGACAAAACTGTAGCATTAGCTGCTTGTCACTGAAGAATTGCTGCTCACAAACCACAAGAGAGGTGCAAGGCCAGACCTTGGACCACAAGACATCCACACGAAATGCACGTGAACATCCCACCAAGAGGCTCTTTTACCAGCAACTGCCTGGAATCCATGGCTGGGAAAGATTTGGTGTAACCCAAAGTTTATTTTGTGTGCAGAAATTTTATAGTATTGTCACTATCTATGGTTGATTATGGTTGACTGGCAAATGAGGAACTGGGAACCAATTGTAGCCTTGTTGAGAAGTAACCATGTAAGACCAAAAATAGCTGATCCTAGAATTCAAGATGTATTTTTGAAAGCAAGGAAGTTGGGAGAAGAGTTCTATGCAGCTTCACAGATGAAGACCTTACAAACCTTTTTCACACAACTTATTTGCCTTGGTTTTAATGCTGTCCAGAAGTAAGTTCTTCCCCAGCTTCACCTCAGGACTGTGATGCGTTTGAGCACCTCTTGGGTTTTTCCAAGCTTACTGCTTATCTTTCCCAAGCCTGCTTTGCTGCAAAGTTTTATTTTATTTCTTTATACTTATAATTGGATTTATTGAGAAACCTATATGCAGGTCAAGAAGCAACAGTGAGAGCCGGGCATGGAATCACTGATTGGTTCAAAATTGAGAAAAGAGTTTGGCAAGGCTGTATACTGTCGCCTTGTCTATTTATCTGTATCTGAGAGACTGCCTCCCTACCTATACCCCAGAAGAACGCTGCGCTCTGCCACTTCCAACTGGCTGCGGATCCCTGGCCCTAAAGAGGCACGTCGGACCTCAACAAGGGCCAAGGGCTTTTCAGTCCTGGTCCCCACCTGGTGGAATGAGCTCCCCGAAGAGATCAGGGCCCTGCTGGAACTTCCACAGGGCCTGCAAAAGGGAGCTCTTCCACCAGGCATTTGGTAAAGCCGACTGACCCACAACATCTACAGGTCCCCCCCCATACTGAGGGACCAAACCTACTGAGGGAGTGTCAAAGTTATTGTTAAAATACTGTTCTTGTTGGTATATTATTGTTATTGTTATATTGATTTTGAGAGTTTTCTATGTAAATGTTTCAAAATGTTTTATATAAACCGCCTAGAGCCGTAGGGAAGGGCGGTATAAAAATCTAAATAAATAAATACAAATAAATAAATAACTTATATGTGGAGCACATCATGAGAAAAGCGGGGTTAGATCAGTCACAAATTGGGATTAAGACTGCAGGGGGAAATATCAACAATTTCAGATATGAAGATGATGCCACTCTAATAGCAGAAAGCGAAGAGGAACTAAAGAGCCTCTTGATGCGGGTGAAGGAGGAGAGTGCAAAGGTTGGCTTGAAACTCAACATCAAGAAAACTAAGATCATGGAATCAAGCCCTCTCAATTCCAGGCAAATAGATTTATTTATTTATTTATTTATTTATTATATTTCTGGGATGGGGAAGAAATTGAGGTAGTGGCAGATTTTATTTTCCTGGGCTCCAAGATCACTCCAGATGGGGACTGCAGCAAAAAAATTAAAAGATGCTTATTCCTAGACAGCAACCTAAAAAGCAGAAACATCACCCTGCCAACAAAAGTGCATCTAGTCAAGGCTTCAAAGAATTGAGGCTTTTGAACTCTGTCGCTGAAGAAGACTCTTGCGAGTCCCTTGGACTGCCAGGCAAACTAACTGGTCAGTCCTAGAGGAGATCAGCCCTGACTGCTCTTTAGAAGGCCAGAAGATGAAACTCCAATACTTTGGCCACCTCATGAGAAGGAAGGACTCCCTGGAGAAGAGCCTAATGCTGGGAGCGATTGAGGGCAGAAAAAGAAGAGGACGACAGAGAATGAAGTGGCTGGATGGAGTCACTGAAGCAGTCAGTGCGAGTTTAAATGGACTCCAGGGAATGGTAGAGGACAGGAAGGCTTGGAGGATGATGGGGTCGCGATGTTTCGGACAAGACTTCACAACTAACAGCAACAAATTGGATTTATTAACTGCCCCATCTCACAAGACTCATGGCAGGTTACAATGGAGATAAAACATTAATACAAAAATATAGATTTAAATACATTAGAATATTAAAACAAATCATTAAACAATTCCCTGCTCTCCTATAATGGGAGAGAAAGAGGGGGCTCATAAGATGGTCCATTAAGTTGGTTGGTGGGTCTGACAAGGAAACCAATAGAGCAGATGGTTTTTGGCCTCAACCATAGGCCCAGCAGAATAGCTCTGCCTTACAAGCCCTGCGGAATTTTCTGAGCTCCCGCAGATCTGATCGGAGTGGGCAGAGCATTCCACTAGGCAGGAGCCAGGGCTGAAAAGACCCTAGCTCTGGTTGAGGCCAATCTCTTTGGGGCCAGGGATCCCAAGCAGATTCTGCTGACTAGATCATAATGCTCTCTGGGGTACACAGTTGAAAGGTGGTCCCATAGGGACAAGGGTCCCATACTGTTTAGGGCTTTAAAAGTGAGAACTAAGAACTTGAACCTGATCCAGTCTCCGATCTGGAGCCAGTGTAACTGAACTGAACAAGTAATATATGTCCTCCAATGGATCTCAGTGAAGACTGATGCAGCCACATCCTGGTCCAGTTGAAGTTTCCAAAACAGTCTCAAGGGCAGCCCTGCATAAAGAGAGTAACAGTGATCCAGCCTGGTGGTGACTGCTGCATGGATCACAGTTGCCAGGTCAGATTTTGACAGATAGGACACTAATTGTCAGGCCTGGTTGAGATGATACAACACTTGCCAGGTGATATTTGTGACTCTGGCATCCACAGAATCACAGCCAGAAGCATGCTCTAATATGTGGGGTTCTACAGGGAAGGTGTCAGGAATCAGGCTGAGCCAAGCCTGCAGAGTCCGTGATAAAGACACATCCGAGATCCAACGGTCAGTTGAAAATCCAAAGAGAGCTTTATTAAACAGAGTCCACAGAATGCTAAAGCAAGCCAAGATCTTCCTAAGCAAAGATCTTGATAATAACAAAGAGCAATAGGCAATACAAAGCAGATATAGAGTCCTCCCCATAAGGGAGGGGTACCAAGGCATTTTGGCGGGAGAGCAAGAGGGCACCATAGCTGCCGGGGTTCACAGGATGCCAGATGGCCAGGAATCTAATCTAGGCTGTTGAGACTAGGCGGTCTCTACAAGGACACTTATAGTGAGATTGATACATCAACAGCGGAAAACTCCCGCTGGGAAAGAAGGGGAGGCTTGGAGCCAGAGGACAGATTTACAGGTTAACAACCCCCAAGCTTTGCCAGGCCTTTGAGAAACAAACTAGCGGGCATGAATTGAGGTTCATGACAGAAGGGACCACCAGGATCATCTAGTCCAACTCCTTGCAGAATGCAGGAAACTCACAACTGCCTGCCCACCCTCAGTGAACATAATTTTGTACGAAGATGATACCCCCTCAAAAACAAACAAAAACCCAAAACAGAATCCCTGGCCAGTCTGGTCTGGAAGAAATTCACCTCCTGACCCCAATGTGGTGATTGGCATTTCCCTGGGCATGCAATAAAGGGTCACAAGAGCCAAGTACTGGCACAATCCCTTCTGCCCACCCACTCACCATCTGCCTAAGTTCATAAAATCAGCATTACTGTCAGATGACTATCTAGCCTCTGCTTAAAACCTTCCACAGAAGGAGAACCCACCACCTCCCAAGGAAGCTTGTTTCATTGCAGAACCGCTCTGTCAGGAACTTCTTCTGGGTGTTTAGCTGAAAATTCATTAATTTCAATGCACTGGTTCTGGTCCGATCCTCTGGGGCAACAGTAAACAACCAGCTGCCTCAAACTTTCCTCATATAATTTGGTCTCCAAACTCCTCACAATCTTCATTGCCCTCCTCTGGACATACTCCAGTTTGTTTACATCCTTCTTCACTTGTGTTGCCCAAAACTGAACACAGGACTCCAAGTGAGGTCTAACCAGAGCACAGTACAGCGGTACCATCACCTTACATGATCTGGACACTATATTTCTTTTGAAACAGCCCAAAATCCTATTTGCCTTTTGAGCCACCAAGTCACACTGCTGTCTAATAGTGACAGTGATGGAGATGGTGGTGGGAGGGATGGGAGGTGGGGACGGTACCTTTCTCTGTCCTGACTTTTAAAAAATTGAAAGCTTGAATTCAGTGATCCAGATGAATATCAAGGTAACTATGTGTATCACAGCCCCAGGGCTCAGAAGCTATGGGGAAATCCACCGTACAAAGGCATTGTGGCCTCTGCATTATATCAACAGCTGAAACAGCCAAGGGTATGAATTTACTGCTGGTTCTGGACCCCCAGGACATTTGCATGGCCTCAACCTGGGGGAACGAACTCCCGGAGGAGTTGAGGGCCCTGCTGAAAATGTCAACTATTCGCAGGGCCTGCAAGACGGAGCTCTTCCACCAGGCGTATGGTTGAAGCCAGGGTAGAGTCCCAGTGTTTCCATCAGAGGATCCCCCCTCGATGCCTTTTAGATCTGGCCCCTCGCTCCCAGTGGAAGAAGGCTTGGCCCTCCGGCTGAATGGGGAGGGGGAGGGGGGAGACACTAGTAAGGATGAGTACAGATCACCACCTATCTATTTATTGTTGTAAGGGGTGTTTTATGGAGTTTTATTGTATTATTACTGTTTTATCTTGTGTAAACAGCTGCAAGACCACTGGAAGAGTGACGGTATAAAAAGAAAAAAAGAAAAAAACAGGAAAAGAAAACTAATGTAGCTCCATTTCCAGAGTGTAAGATTTGTTGGCTGTGGTTCTTGTTAAAACACAAGGAAGCAAGAAGGCACATTTTTGTGGCTATAATATTTGACAGCATGCACAACTGTTCATGATGAATTATGACCCAGTTACTTGCACACAAATTTTAGCAGTAGTAGTTATCTGTGTAGCATCACAAAGCAAATGATGATCTCAGAGGAGAGCTGTGGCTGGACCCAATTACGGCATTTGGATTAGAACTCTGGATGATGGAGAAAGCTGACATGAAGAATATTGGTTCATTTGAAACAGTGTTGGAGAAGAGTTTTATGGACTAAGCACTATGGAGGACAGACTTGGGAAGAAGAGAGAGTGGAGTAGAGAAGGTTGAAAAGGGACATGATTGGTCTCTTTTAAGTATTCAAAAGGTTGTCATTTGGAAGAGGGTAACAGAAGATAGGACTTGCAGTAATGGCTTTAGACTATATCTAGAAGGGTGCCAGCTAGATATCAGGGGGAACATTTTCCACAGAGTAGTTCAGCAATAGAATCAGCTGTCTCAGGAGGTGATGTACTCCCCCCTCACTGCAAGTCTTTAAGCATCAGCTGGACAGAGACTTATCCTGGATGCTTTAGGCAGATCCTGCATTGAGCAGAGGGTTGGACTGGATAGCCTGTATGGAACCTTCCAACTCTAGGGATCTATGATGTATATGATTCTATGATTTTGTAAAGGAAGCCATGGCCTTCAGTTACTAGACTCAAGAAAGGTTGTTAATAAGGGTGTGCATTCAATAGGTAAAGTCTGAAAACACTCCTAATCAATGCTGATTCAGGGCTTCCCCCCAAGTTTTAACTCAAACTAGGAAACACGGGACTGAAATCACAAAAAGCCTCCCGCCACAGATCACCTGTTTTCCAGGCTGTGCATTGGGGGGGGGAGGCAGTTCAAACTCCCCCTCCCACCCCTGTCCAGTTGAGAGATTTCCCCCCCCCAAATCTGCTGCTTATTAGATATCCAAATCCAAAATTTATTCTTCAGATTTTAACCAAATTTTCTGTACATGCCTAGTTGTTAATAATAGGATGTTTTTGTGATTCTGTGAAGACTCAAGGGGGTGGCAGGTGACAGTGGATGAGCGATAGGGTTGTGAATGTCCTGCATATTGCAGGGGGTTGGACTAGATGACCCAGGAGGTCCCTTCCAACTCTAGGATTCTATGATTCTATGAACCTGACAGCTTGTAGCACACACACAAGCCTTATGCTCTGTCAACTCATTGTTAAAATACCATACCTAAAGTAACTTACGCAGTTCTCCTCTCCTCCATTTTATCTTCACAACAACCCTGTGAGGTAGGTGTGTGATTGGCCCAAGGCCAGTTCAGGATGCTTCCACAGCAGTCTGAGGATTTGAATCTGGGTCTCCCTTATTATCCTAGTCTGACAATCTAACCTACCCACCATGCTAACTCTCTCCAGTGTAAGAACATGAGAAGAGCACTGCTGGATCAGGCTAGTGACCCATCTAATCTCACCACTTAATTCAATGGTCACCAACTTAGATGCCTTGAAGGGCCAATGAACCCAGCATACAGGCCAACACTTTACCTTAATCACTTACATTTTTAATTTATTTACTAGTAGTAAAGCCTATTGCGTTCTGTAATGCAACAGGCGCTAGCTCATGGCTTGGTATGGATTTAGTGTCTCACTTGGAAGCTGGCAACCCTAAGAGGAGGTGTCTCTGTGCACAGCAGTCTTGACCCAAGTCAGGTTTATGCATACCTAGATAGTGTGGAATTCCCGAACATGAACCTACACCAATCTGGCAACCTTACCTCCTCTCTGCAATGGTTTTTTTTTTTTTAACTAGAAATAGGTCAGGGGGCACTAGGTGGCTACAGATGTATTATGCCCTTTTGAGGCCCCACTTCTAAACCTCAAGGAATATTTCCAGACCAGGAACAGCCAACCCCCACGTAAGGCCTGGAGAGCTCCTGGAATTACAGCTCATCTCCAGACTATAAAGATCAGCTCCCCAAGCAAAAATGGCTGCTTTGAAGGGGCGACTCTGTAGCATTGTACCCCACTGAGGTTTAGGAATACCAGCCTCAAGGTGGGGTCTGAGGATCCCCTGCGAGTACAGCTCATCTCCAGGCAGTTAGGCTGAAGGGAAAGCTCTCCTCTGCCCCTCACATGCACCCCATCAAAAGGAATGCACGTGACCACAGACACCTCTCAGCTAGCACAGTCTGTTGTTTGGCTGGTGATGTTTGCCTTTCTGAAGCCTGAGGCCTACTGCTGGCAACTGCAGTTCCTGTTGTTGTCTACAAGGCCAAGTCGTTGCCTAATAAAAGTGAATCACCTAGTTCCCCCCAAAGTCTCCCTATCTACTTTTCTGTAAAGCTAACTCCACTTGAAATTCTGGGCTACTTATGCCTTTGATTTCATAGGACCTTCCTGGCAAATAATTATTTTTATTTACCAGGCAAAGCTTGAGCAAAGTCACTTCAGTTCCTATGTCCCTCCAGCCATTTACTTGTTCACCATTTACAGTTTCAGACTGTAAATATTCTTTTAGATCTTCCTACACTTTCCAGACTCGCAGGACCCATGTTGGTCTGTCTCTCTGCGCCCCAAAATACAAACAGTTGTTGGTAAGGGCTAGCCAAAGCCCATAGCCCAGGGTGGACACATCTGAACCACTCCACTCCAACCTCAGCCTGCAAGCCTCTACCATCATCTCTACTGTCACTGCTCATCTCTAGAATATAATGATCAGCTCTGCATGCGAACATGGCTACTTTGGAAGGTGGACTCTGAGGCATTGTACCATTTTAAGGCCCTCTTCCAAACTTCCAGAAATATTTCCAACCCAGGGGTAGTCAACCTCCAGGTGGAGCCTGGAGAGCTCCTGGAATTACAGCCCATCTCCAGATTATAAAGATCAGCTTCACAGGCGAAAATGGCTGCTTTGGAAAGCAGACAGGGTTGTTGTGCAGAAGAAACATTTAAGGCCTCCCACGCAGGGTATTGTGGAGATGAAGCACTTGAGGCCTACTGCACAGGGTTTCTGTGCAGATGAAACAGGAGGCAAAAGAACCTCTGCAACAGCATCCAGTCTGCACAACAACCTTGCACGGTAGGCTTCCAATGTTCAAAGAGTTAGGGGGAAGAGACATGCATGGTTTGGCTGCCTCTGCCCTCCAGCCGCCAGTCCAGCCACAGCTGTATTTTAAATGAGAAGGGGCTTTTCTGTGGCCTCCCTGTCAGCCAACCATTAGGCAGAAGGGGAAAGCTTTCCCCCCTCAAAAGGAAAGCACGCCCATGCCCTCAGAATCCCCTGCATTGCTCTAGGAAACACGTCCCTCCCCTCAGTCAGGGGCTGTTAGAGGCTCCCTTCACAGCAGGCCTGAAGGGAAGAGATGTGTGTGTGGAATCCTGAGCAAGAGCAGCTCATCAGTTGCCCTGGAGAGTCAACGAACAGGGCGCAGAAGCCAAGGTCTTTCCTAATGCTGCCTCCAGACACTGAGTCTCAAAAGTATATTGCCTCTGAATATGGTTCGCTTTACTATGGTTAATACCCACTGATGGACCTCTGCTCAATTACTCTGTCTAACTCCCTTAAGTCCCAGACTCTAGCATTTATTTTTTTGCCTACCCTGAATGTTTTGTCCATCATCTTCACTGAGTGCTGCCCAATGCTAGCAGTGAAGTGAGAGAGACAATTTTCCAAAGCTGTGTTGTTTGTTTGTTTGTGTGCGTATGAGTGTGTGTGAGTGAGAAATTCTACCATATGTATCTAATCTAGTCTGTGTAGGCTGCAGATCAGCATTAGATAGGCTCAATGTGTGACATGACGGATGGCCAAATGCCAGTGCTTGTACATCATCCAGGCCTGTGTGCGGTACATTTGCCTTCTTTTCCTAATGTTATTTAAATTTTGCTAGCATTAATAAACAGTTAATTTATTTCAATGACTCAGAACATTTCCCAATTCAGGTTTTCCTCAAAAACCCAAACAATGCTGAGGGCTAGCTAGCATTATGGGAGAGGGAGAAAAGGTTGTCTACCCTTGGCACATCATCATGAATCATGAATAAGTTTATAAACTGTCACATTTATTTATTTTATTTATCTTCCTTTTCTCACTTTTGTTCTAAACTAAACTAAAAAGTCAAAGAAAAGGTGCTCCAAACGCATCTTGGTTACTTTCCTGTACAATTTTTGCTGGGGGGTAAACGGTAATGACTGGGGAAGGCACTGGCAAACCACCCCGTATTGAGTCTGCCATGAAAACGCTGGATGGCGTCACCCCAAGGGTCACACATGACTTGGTGCTTGCACAGGGGATACCTTGACCTTTTTAAACATAATGTTGGAACTATTTCTCCAAGGTAGTTATGAGTAACTGAAATACTAGTCCTACAGTTACACTTACAATTATATTCTATTACTGCTGTGTAGGAATAGCCTCCAAAGCTTTTTGGAGACATTAAAAAAGTAAGACATTAAAAAAAATCTACAACTAAATAATATATTCTAAAATCAGTAACATTAAGAGATATCCAGGCTAATTAGTCAAGTCACAATTTCAGCTGTGAGACTAGAGACTGTAAAATTAACACTGAAGATAGAGTGACCCTTAAAAGAGTTAAACATACACACTAATATTACTGTACATACTTGTAACCTGTAGGCAAATTTTGGAAAAACCTAGTATTTTTTCAAGTAAACAGGGCATGTTTTTCACTTGTCTCCTAAAGAAGGCAAACACTGAAATCTCTGGGGGAGATGTTCCCCCAGGTGCAGTTGCTAACAAGGCCCTGCTCCATACTTACTATTGATGGCATCACGGACCGATCTTAATGTGTGGGAGGATTCAGATGCAGAAAGATGCACCTTAACAATAATTTGGATCAAAACTTTTTGACTTCTGAGGTCAAAAACAGCCACTGGGCTGGGAAACAAATCCAGTCAGTGTTGTAACAGGTGAAACTTGCTCCCTTCTGCTTGTTCTTATCAGTAGCTGAACAGCAGCATTTAAGAACAATCAACAGTTTTCAAGGGCAGCCCCACATGCAGAAGACACCTGAACATGTGAGTGACAGGAGTAGAGTCTAAAGGAAAGGTATGCTTGCAAAAGGGGCTGTGGGCTCCCATGGGGGAGTCCAAGGGAAACCTCCTCCCCCCACTAAACACTGGATCCTCCCAGGAGAGGGCAGACTCACCCTGCACAGATGCTTCTGCAGCTGCATTCTGTGCCCCCACCTTTCTCTTTTTGGCCTCCGCTTCAGTTTTTTCACCATCAACCAGTCAGTGACTGATTCCAGGTAGGCATTCAGGGCCTCCAGCGCTTCATCCAAATCCACAAAACCAAGAAACAGCTGCCTGCCATCAGCATACGGCTGGCATTGCAGTCCACAGACAAGCTCTCCCAGCAATCACTCTGTAGCAGAAGTGGCAGGGAGAGGCTCTGGAGGCCAGTAAGAAGGAGAACCACCACGGCGGTGACACTCCCCCTGCCCCACCACAATGCAGAAAAGGAGCCCAGGAGGTGTGGGAGAGGTCCAGGAGAAGCGGCGGGTGCACAGAAGATCATCCACACGGGCCAGGGGAGCAGCCTGCGGTCAGGCCGCGAGGAAGAGCGAAAGGGGCGCGGAGAAGCATCTTGACGGCCCTCCCAGGGAGACCGCAGACTGGCCGCCCAGGTCCGCGGCCGCCCCCTCCCTCAAGGAGCCGCCGCCGCCGCGAAGGTGTCTGAAGGAGGCGGGTTTCGGCCTCCTCTCCGCCACCAGCCTGGACCCGCGGGCTGCGCGGCAGGCGTCTCTCCCCGCCGCCCGCCCGCCCCGGCAAGGTCAAGCGAGGGAAGCCCCTCCCGGAAGGGCCCGGCCGAAGAAGGCTCGCAGCCCGCCGGGGCGGGCGGGGGGGGGGGGGACGCGGCAGCCCCGGGGCCTTCGGGCCGCGCGAGGGGCCTGCCCGGCGGAGGCAGCGGGAGGGGGCTGCGGGGGCTGCCCTTCCCTTCCCTCCCTCTCTCTCTCTCTCTCTCTTCCCGGGCGGGCGGGCGGGCAGGCGCGGCCGGGTGGGCGTGTCCGCGGGCGCTCTCGCTGGCTCGTCCTCGGCGGCGGCCCAGGCACGAGGGCGGCCCCCGCCCCGCCCCGCCCCGCCCCGCCCCGCCCGGCTCACCTCTCCGCTGCCCGCCTCGGCGCCGCAGGCCGCCCGGAACCGGCGCAGGTTGATGCCGATGGCGGCCGAAACCTGGAGCGCCGCGTCGAAGCCCGGCGCCACCCCCGCGGCGGCGGCGGCGCTGGCAGTGGGGGCGGCGGTGGCGGTGGCGCTGGCAGTGGGGGGCCCGGCCGAAGGGGCGGCGGCCCCCGCCAAGCAGGAGGGCCCGCCCGCCCCGCCCCCTCCGGTTCCCGCCACCGCCGCCCCTCCTGCGCCGGGCCTCTCCCGCGGGCGGTCGTCGGGCGGCTCCCCGCGCAGGCTGCGCAGGGCCGGCACCCGCACGCGGCAGCCCCCGAGCCCGCGGCGGCCCCAGGCGCCCGTGCCCGGCCGGGCCGGGAAGCGCCACCGACCGCTGTGCGCCATCTTTCCTGTGAGGCGACGAGCCAGAAAGCGGGGCCGGGCCGGGCCCGGGAAGCTGCCTGCCGCACGCACCGCCCCTCGGGCGCTGCACGCGTGCGGCTTCAATGCAGGTTGCGGGGCCCCGGTACGGCGCCGCCCCGCGCCACGCATGGTCCGCAAGGTGCCGCTGTGCGCCCGGCACAAGAGAGGCGCCTATGCAGGGTCCCGGGCCCTGCTCGGTGTCTCTGCGCATGCGCCGCCCGGAGGGAGAGGCCAGCCGCCCGCTGCCTCCCTGCCTGGCGCGGGGCTCCTCGGGGCGGGGCCGTCGGCAGTGGGGCGGGGCAGGCACCGCCCCCCCACCCCCACCCCCGGCACATGCGGCGCCCCCGGGGAAGCCTGGCGGAGGCTGCGGGGAGCGCCCGGGGGCCCCCGAGTGGCCGCTCCGTTGGTGCACGTGGCTGGGGAGGATCGGGTCCCGGCGCCCTCCCCTCCCCTCCCCCGGCAAGGGCCGGGTCTCGGGCGGCTGAGGTGGAGCTCCCTGCCAAGCATCACTCCGCCCTGCGCTGGAGAGCGGGGTGGCGAAACCTGCTCCTCCTGCAGATTGCCCACAATGCAAGCGCATGACCGTATGTTCCTTGTGTTGGCCTCCAAGGACACATTGGGAATGCCGCAGGTATAGCGTCCGTACGCAGAACGCCAGGACCACAAAGGATCTTCTACTGTTGACCAGCCTTTCTCAACTTTCTTACCGTTGGCAAACCCCTGAAACATTCTTCAGGCTTCAAGAAACCCCAGAAGTGGTGCGATCGTGCACAGTATGGCTGGGAAGCATAGCATAGCTGTGTGCATGCCCACTCAGGGCCCCTTCCCACCCGAAGGACGTCTAACTGAACTCTGCAAATCTCAATAGGTTGGTGATCTCTGGCCCAGGGGAAGTACACTTGGCCTCGACCCGGGCCTTTTCAGTTCTAGCCCCTACCTGGTGGAATGAGTTCCCAGAGGAGCTAAGGGCCCTCTGCAGGGCCTGCAAGACGGAGCTCGTGCACTGGGCTTTTGGCTGAGGTCGAGATGAACGCCTGTTGGGTCCTTCCTCTGAGCACCTCCAAAGCATGGGGTTGGTGTGGTCCATAGAGTCTGACAGCGGAGAAGGATTGGGGGGGGGGGGGATTAGGGTTTGTGGGCATTGTGGGTTTATATTTTGAATCTGTACTGTGTTCTAAAAGAAATCCCTTCCCAGGGCTGAATTCTAGGGTCGAGACTCACACTCCATATTATACACCAGTAAGCTTCACCTCTTTAAAACAAGTTGAAAAAGTAAGTTCAACAATCTGCTGGGGACAGGTGTTTGGGGTAGGTACAGCTCCTCAGTTTCTGAACAGTTTCAATAATGCCTCTTATAATTCCCAGATTATATCACTAGGGCTTCCTCAGATCTACAACCTTATTTTAACCTTTATTTGTTCCATTTATATCCTGTTTTTTTGGCTCAATAGGAACGAACATGATATCAAAACAACAATGAAAGTTTGCTTGCTGATTGATTTATTGGTCAATTAAAATAAGCTTGTATGTACTGTAATATCACTGTAGGCATGTTCCAGATAAAATGCAATTTAATAAGTAGTAGTTTCCATTCAGTGCTAACCAGAAGCCCCATAATCTGCACTAATAGAAAAGTGGACCACAGTGCAGACAGACCAAACTGTTGTTTGTTATTGATTACTGTTGTTATAGAGCCTCTTGTGGCGCAGAGTGGTAAGGCAGCCGTCTGAAAGCTTTGCCCATAAGGCTGGGAGTTCAATCCCAGCAGCCGGCTCAAGGTCGACTCAGCCTTCCATCCTTCCGAGGTCGGTAAAATGAGTACCCAGCTTGCTGGGGGGTAAACGGTCATGACTGGGGAAGGCACTGGCAAACCACCCCGTATTGAGTCTGCCATGAAAACGCTAGAGGGCGTCACCCCAAGGGTCAGACATGACTCGGTGCTTGCACAGGGGATACCTTTACCTTTACCTTACTGTTGTTATATCACACTGTTTGATACAAGTTTCACTGTTAAATAAGTTTTATATTGAATGTTCATTGTACAGCACTGCATATGAGACTTATAATGTAAACTGCCCCAAGCTGAAAGGGAGGGCGGTATATAATAAATAAATTGTGATGTAAGCTGCCGCAAGCCCCAGGTTTCCTCAAACCCTGGTTGAGAAAGCCTGCACTAAACTGCGTGGTGAAAGCAGTTGTCTGGTATGGAATGGGTTAAAAAGGCAGCCTATACTGCCCATGATCCATATTTTTTTTATGGCTTTGGTTGGCTTTTTAGTGATATGCTACATTGAGTAGGTTATTGGAAAGGTGGCAAAAAATTTCTAAATACTTTTTAACATGTTTTATTTCGGAAGACACATATATGACTGGTTGATGTCACGTTCCTGGGATTGCCTCTCAGCATTTCCTTCCAGCCCTCTGGGAGAAATCTGGCACCATGTATTAGTAAGGGGGCTGGGCTAGAATGGGCTGGAAGCCTAGAGTGGTGGTTCTTAAAACCTCACAATAAACCATAAAAACTCCTGTCATCAGTGATGTGGCATTTCTGGAAAAAAATATATGAATTGATGTCTTTTTGAAAGTCCTAGAGTGCAATCTGATTGAGCATTTTTATATTGACTTAGTAACTAAGCTTTTAAGTACAGAATAATAATGTCCCAATAGTAGTAAAGAACTATTTAAGGGGGTAATCAAATGTGCTTTCAATGTGATTCAAACAAATTCATTTTATGTGGAAAATATTGGAAAAATATTTGTACAGATTTCAGGAGAACAGACCCCTCAGCAATCCCTGTATTGTCGTCTCAAGGTCAAGGGAAGTGGGACAGATGGGAGGCAGTCTTGCCACTTGGCTGCCTTCCTACCTGAGCCCCGTCAGTGCAGCTCCAGCATCCCTTCTTTTCAGAAAGGAGGGTAAACAGTTAAAGTTGCGGAGGTTAGCTCAGCAAGGGAGCAGAGCCTTTGGAGTGGAGCTCTGCCTGGTAATATGGCAGAGTGGCAAAGATCACTTCTGGATATGAGGAGATGTGGTCACGTTAAAGAGAATTCACCACATAACCTTTCCATTGATGATGTTAGCCATTCAGTCGAGCCCAACTCTGTCACCACGATTTTTGATCATGCACTGCTTCCTTTAGTTGTGTAATGTTCTACCACAGCATTCTTTGACAGTCTGGTTTCCTTTTACCACTAAACAATCCTGGCATAATAGCTTTCTCCATTGAGTTGAATTGCATGGTATGGCTAAAGTAAGCGAGCCAGTTTTGTGATTTTGCCTTCCAGCGATAGATCAGGCTTTACGTGCTGTATAATTTCCTCGTTTGTGACTTTTGCTGTCTGTGGAACCCACAGAAGCCTTCTCCATCATCAGAGTTCAAATGAATAATAAATCTTATTTCAGAGTCTAAGCTTCCAAGAAAGTAGTTTCAGCATGCTGGTTATCCATTCTTTTCTGCTGACCAGACTGAATTCATGTCTGCAGATTGCTGGGGGCACCTCTTTCATGGTCACTCCCTGTTGCAGCTTCTTTTGCACTGCTTGTTATAGTTGCTGATCAGATTGGTGGTGACAATGGGCCAGGAGGATTTCCTCGCAGTAGCTGATCCAGAAGCTAGTAGGTGGTATTTCTAAGGTCACATTCAATGTAAAAAAAAGCTGAGGACTGTGACACACCTGCTGCTTCCAAAAATGGGCAACCTCCCAGCATGCTCCTGGATTCTGAAGTCTTTACGTAAGCAGTGACTAATAATGGGTGAAAGAAGGTCCTGGGCACCTGGGGGGAGATGTATGAATTTAAGACCTGGCCTTAAGACCAGTTGGCTGGAAGCTGCAGGAGAAAGGCTATGGATTGCCCGTGAGTGTCTGAACAGTAATCGCTACTTTCTATTGCCCCTTTGCCGAGTACAGGGGTGAATTTAAGGGCATCCCCAGCCCAAGGTTGCCTGGAGTTTGTTAAATTCTGCTGTGAAGTCTGATGAAAGCTGTAAGAATAAAGAGCTGTGGCTGCTGAGAAGCTTTTGGCTGTTTTCTCATTTTACAGAGTTCTCATAGGCTTCTGTATGAATGCTGTGAGATTACAGTAGCCTTTACTACCATTTAACACTAGTAAACATGTTAAGAACCTCTTGTGGCACAGAGTGGTAAGGCAGCAGATATGCAGTCTCTGCCCATGAGGCTGGGAGTTCGATCCCAGCAGCCGGCTCAAGGTTGACTCAGCCTTCCATCCTTCCGAGGTCAGTAAATGAGTACCCAGCTTGCTTGCTGGGAGGGTAAACAGTAATGACTGGGGAAGGCACTGGCAAACCACCCCATATTGAGTCTGCCATGAAAACGCTAGAGGATGTCACCCCAAGGGTCAGACATGACTCGGTGCTTGCACCTTTACCTTTACTACCATTTGAGAGACCTATATGAATTTTAGCTCTGACTTTCATGGCTAAGCCAGTACACTCTTAACTTGTTAGAATATATGTTTTTATCCCTTGCACCTTTTAAAATCAATAAAACACGTATAGTCTCCTTTAGGATTCCTAGGGATAAATTACCTGAGTTTTAGTATTTTATTCAGATTTCTGTATTTGTATTTTATTTACTAGGGGCATCATTTTGCATGGAGATCAAGTGAGAAATGTACCATATTTGCCGGCGTATAAGACGGCTTTTTCCCTCTCAAAAACATGCCTCCAATTGGGGGGGTCGTCTTATACGCCGGGTGCACTTCAGTCTGGATGCGGCGGCGGGCGGCTCCCCCCCCCCCGACACTGAGCTCACGGCGGTGGCGGGCGGCGGCAGCTCTCCCCCACTGGGCTCACAGCGGCGGCGAGCGGCTCCCCCCCACTGGGCTCACAGTGGCGAGCAGCTCCCCCCCACTGGGCTCATGGCAGGCGGCGGGCGGCGGGCAGCGCTAGCTCCAGCTCTCCCTCACTGGGCTCACGGCGGCGGCAAACTCCACATTTTGAGTGAAAATGTTGGGGGGTCGTCTTATACGCCCAGTCGCCTTATACGCCGGCAAATACGGTATTTGTTCCTGGCCAGAGCCAAAACCAGTCTTTGGGCTGCTCATTCTAGGGAAGTAGTTCAGTTCATAAGTATTCAAATTCTTTAGTACCTCTATCTTCCTTCTAGGGACACTGTCAGCTCATTCTATCTGATCTTACCCTAGTTGCCCTATTTTTAGGGAGCAATACACAGAACTGGAGGTGACTGTGCAAGGCCTTCTCCAGGATGGCCTTGTTGGTGAATATATTATTATTGCATGAAGACCAGCTGTTAAAACTTTCCTATTCTGAAGAATAAATGAAGTTTCCACAATTTCAGAGGGCAATAGTGTCACTCTGCAGAAGTGCCACCTTTTGAGAGTCAGTGTTCTCTGACAAAGGAGTTCTCTCAAAACTACTGCCCCCTCCCCAAGAATGGGCAGTATAAAAATCCAAATAAATAAAATAAATAAATAAGGTGCTGTTGGACTCAAATCTCATGAGCACAAATCTCTTGGACTCAATGCTTGAGCACAGGTGTCTTTTTCTAGCATTGATGAGAATCAGAATTTATGTTTACTTATCTTAATCACAGCTGTGTTAGCAAGCTCTATAGGAATGAATATGGACAACCGATTAATCCATTTTTATTAGGAAGCCAGAAAAATCCAGTGTGGGTGAAGGTCTATTTGTTATCTCTTCTGATTTAAAAGCTGCTTTGAGTTATGGAAGAAATTAAGAGATAAATATTTTCATAATCTCCAGAGAAAACCATTCCATCTAGTTTCCGTAAAATGGCACCCCAGAAAGATTAAGGTTCCTCTTTGGTTATTAGATCTTTGACAGACCCTTATCCAGTGCCAGTAGTGAGTGAGAATGGCTGTCCTTCTGGTACCATACAAAGGAACTTAGTGTATCCAACTGTACATCCACGGGGGGGGGGGGGGGTTAGAGAAAAAAGAAAGGCATGTTCCAGGGCTGTTCTTAGCCTTCCAATCACACATCTAATCCTGCCACATTCTTCAACAATACTGTCGAACCAAAACTTACTCAACTTGGCATCATAATTTATTATGATTACAGCACAGACATAACAGCAAGGGATTTTCAAACATCATATCCAACCAAGCTCCGCTTGCCTATGATCTCGCCAATGTAAAACCACATCAGCACTTCGGTAGCCACTAAGCCGTTTCTCAGAGCTTCCTGGAAAAAAAAGGAATATTTTTATCACTGTTGTTCTTACGTGAAGCCATTGCTATAAACGGGACGGAGCACCGCAGAAGTGTTCTCCTGAACTGTGAGACTCCAAATTATGATGCCACCACCACATTGACTAGGCGTTGTGGATTCCACAGTCCCTTTAGTTCTTCCACAGAAGAGCTGTTTTTTAAAACATTTCCTGCTTCTCACTACCGGAAGGAGTGCCAAAGTGGCTTACAAGCCCCTTTCCCTTCCTCTCACCTCCCCTGTGAAGCAGGTGGGGCGGAGAGAGCTCTGTGAGAACTGCAATTGGCCCGCGGTTGCCCAGCTGGCTGCCCGTGGAGGCTGAGGACTCCAACCCGGTTCTCCAGGTTCTCCCCCGCCGCTCTTGGGCCTGAGGCAAGAGCCGGGCCACTAAAGGCCGCAGCCTTCCTGGCCCCTCCTCGCTGCGTCCCTACCTTGACGGTGAGCTGCTGGAGGCGGCCGGCCCGGAAGGCGCGGGCCAGGGCGCGCATGCTCTCCACGGCCTTGGGCACCTCGGCGGGCGTCGGCGGGGCCAGCTCCACGCGCGCGTAGTGCCAGAAGGTGGCCAGGCGCGGCCGCGAGAAGGCGACGGCGGCTGCGAAGGGAAGGGAAGGGAAGGGCAGACGGAGCGGCGTGAGGTGAGGTGAGGTGGGGCGGGGCCTCCCCCCCACCAGCGGGGCCTCCCCTCCCCCCGCCCTCACCGCTGACGAGCTGCGGGGCCCGCGTGACCACCGCCTTGGCGATCCTCTGCGCGGCCTGCGCCATCCTCGAGGTCTTCAAGCCGGGATCCCCACCGACCAAGCGACGGACGACCTCTGCCGCCGGCGGGGGATGCTGCGCACGCGCGGCCTTCCCTCCCAGCCGCCCTCGCGCGGCCGCGTTTGCGCAAAAGACGCCCCGGGCGACAAAGCCCCGCCCCCAAGGGCAGCGGGCCGGGCTCCTCGCGGACGCCGCCCGCCCTCCCGCCAGGTGGCAACAGCACGGCGCGTGCCTCCTGCCCCAAGAGGCACCATCTACTGCTGTCCATCCTGGCCCTCTCTTGCAGAAAGGAGAGTAGCAACACTGTTTGGGTTCCTTCTTGTTCTTATCCTCCACAAGGACGGCCATTCTAGGTGCTTTGCTAGCAAGCAAACGCAGGCACCCATACCACTCAATTTTTTTAATTCCCCCTCTCCATGAATTACCATGTTGAAGCTATATGTTGAAGGAAGGTAAAACTACTGAGTGAACGGGTTCAGATGTCAGGTCTTTTGGGAAAAAAAAAAACAGCAGAAAAAGGACAATAAAAGGCCTGGTATTTTTGTAAAAAAAAAAAAGATACAAAATGTTTTGCATACTGAACATTTCTACAGGATCTACCCATCAAAGTAAGTGGCTTCCAAAGTTTCTGGTGAGGTTGCTGCAGCACGCAAAAACATCATTTCTTCTACAAGAGCTCTGATTTCTGGCCTTGCTTGCTTCTGCTTCTCCTCCCTTCCTCACTCGTTAGGAGTGGTTTTTCCACAGGCCTTGGCACTTAGAACTGACCAACTTCTAATTGGAAATGGTAAGATGGAAACTAAATCCTCTCCCAACAGGGAAGGAGCAGTTCTCTTAATGCCTCCAGCTCAAGAGCCAGCTTGGCGTAGTGGTTTAGAACCACGGCTTCTAATCTGGGAAGCAGAGTTTGATCCCCACTCCTCCACATGCAGCCAGCTGGGCAACCTTGAACTTGTCTCAGAGCTGATCTGACCAGTCATGTCAGAGTTCTCTCAACCTCACCTGCCTCTCACAGGGTGTCTGTTGTGGGTAGAGGAACGGAAGGTGATTGCAAGCTGCTTTGAGACCTCCCTTGGGCAGTGAAAATGGGGGTATAAAAACTCTTCAATACATGGCAGCCCCCCAAAAATCAAAGCCCTCCACACAGACATGAACCTCTGTCATTTTTATTGTTCAAAGATAAATGTCACACTATATACACACTGAATACATATTGACATAAACCAGGCACAGTACAAATGCAGGCAGAATTTATAGGGCACCTGTATGAACATGTACTTCCTCCTCAGCAGGTCTTCCATGGCAAGGAAGTGCTGTCTCTTATGGTGAACTGAAACAGCCCGGCCAACCCATCGTATACATTGCCACCCCTGGAAGCTGCCCTGAACTCATTCTTCCCATCCCACTACCTTCACCCCTAAGATGGAGGATGCTGCAGTACTTGGGGGGGGGGGGGAGCCTTGGTCAGGTAACATCTTTATGGGCTCAGTGAGGGCCGGCCTGCACAGCAGAGGCCTGTCCAGGGTGGGCGTAAAGAGAGAAGAGAGCTTTTTTGCCTTCACAGTGACACCAGAACTTAAGAGGGTGTTTTCTGGCCTGAGACCTGCAGCTGCAGCAGAAAGGGGCAGCGGGACAGAGGGGTATTGGTGACAGCCACTGCCACTGAGACTTGATACTGGGCAAATCAGCCAGAGATCAACTGGGGATTTCTGCCAAAGGGCAAGGGGACAGAGCCCATCCAGAGAACTCTGTGGCCCAGTGGTCCCACAATTGTGGGCTGGGTGGGCTTGAGTGTCCAGTCATCTGCAGGTGAAGTGTTGGAGACGGTCACAGAATGTCCCCCATGTGCTCCTTTGGTGACTTCCTCTCTGCAAGCCACCGCTGGATCCGCTCCTTCAGTTCCATGTTTGGTCTGACCTGGTCCATGGTGAGGGGGCTCCGGTTGAAAGGATCCGTCTGGTCACTGTAGAAAGGAAACAGGAGAAGGTCAAGGAGGCCAAATCCTATTGGCCTATGGTGCCTCCATAGAGGCCCAGTAACTGGATACCCAAAAACCAGTATCTGGGCATGGTGCATCATACCCTGTTAGCATCCATGCTGCACATGGGATTGGCCTTTAAAAGCTGTCCAGAAACTTCAGATGTTCCAAAATGCAGCAGCCAGGCTACTGTCAGGGCGCGTGCAGCACCCATATTGCCCCTGTGCTGAGCCACTTTTGGGAACTCCCAGTTTGCTTCTTGGACCTGCAAGAACTGTGGCCAAGGTCTGCCTGCCTCCAAGCCTTGCTCTCTGTGCCTCCCCACGGGCCAACTAAGTTGCACTTTGGAATGCTCTCATGGAGGTTCACCTGGCACTTGTCCTTTAGGGACCATGCCAAAGCATTCCTCTTTCCCCAAACTTGGAACTGTTCCATCTTGTTTAATTGTTGTGTCTTCCACTAATAGCATGAGGGTTGCATTATAATTATAGGTTGCTCAATGCTATTGTTATGGCTTCTATCAATGCAATGCTGGTAACTTAATGGCCTTTATTTTCATGATTTTATTGTACATTTTTACTTTGCAAACGGCATCAAGCAGTTCTCTGGAAACATAGCATACTAGATTTAAAGCCCATTTTATTCTGCAATAAAATGGGCGCTAGCCCCACCTCCCTGGGGAAGCCTTCACAGGGTTTCCCCCCCCACACACAGAAGGGTTTTTCCTCCCCCCCCCCCATGGGAAAAGCCTCCCCAGGCGGGCCAGGCGACAGGGGGCTGCAGGCCTACCTTCCCTCTTGGCGGCCAGCAGAGGAATGGCTGCTGTGGGGTGAAGGTTTGCCCTTGTGGGAGGTGAGGCTGATTGGGAGGCGCTTTGCGCCTCCCAATTGGTGCTTGCCGGGCCTAACAGCCGATTGGTGGTTTAGGGCTGGACTGACAAGCGGAAGGCCCAATCGGGAGGCACTTCACACCTCCACATTGGGCCTTCCGCTTGTCAGTCCAGGGGAAGGGGCCAATGGGCACCCTTCCTCATCCTGGTCAGGGCCCGCCCTCAGGGCCCTTACTCTTTTATTTAATCTGCTCCACAAGAGCAGTTAATGATAAGTTTTCTAAATCAGCAATAAACTGGCTGACTCCCTGAAACTATGGACAACTTGTACACCGACCACAGAAGATGTTTGTAAAGAAGATATGAATTGAATCTTGCTCTTTTTCTCACTCCCATGCTAGATCACAGCTCTGGACAGGTTTCTCCTTACTTAGAAAACATTATCTGCAGCTCTCATTTGTTGGTCTCTCAGGTAATTCTGATTCTGGTGGAATATGGGCAGCCAATGAGAACCTGCTTTTGCGGGAGGAAAGCTTAAAGCACTTAGGAAGAAAAAGCCAAAGTACAATGCCATGAGAGAAATCAGGATTGGAAAGGGGGGGGGGGCAGTGCCAGAATTTAATGCAAGCACACTCTTCCTGAAAGGGAAGGAATCAAATGTCCCCCCCTCCCCATATATGGGAATACCTCAGGAGGTGCCTTGCAATGGTCGATCTGTCTACTGTGACCCGGGAGGAGGGCAGCAGCACTGGGTCAGTCATTAACGTGCTCATGATGGGATCCAGGAACTCATCGCAGGCATCAGAGTAGGTCTCCTCCTCTCGCTGCTGGCGATCTGCAAGGGACTGTAAGACAATACACAAAGCTGCCTTCCCCTGAGCCCGGCCATGCCAAGTATTACCAACCCTGACTGGCAATGGGTTTCTGAGGTCTCAGGTAGACAGTTTTCTGCATCACCTGCAACTGGCATGTATACCAGTTGCTCCACTGAGCCGCAGCCCCACCCTTAAAAGAAGAAACATGTCCTACAGATGCAGGCAAGCCTGGACTTCCCATTGTGGAGCACTCTCAAATCCTGGCTTTGCATTTGCACCAGTTCTTTGCTTCCACAAAAATGCATAAATTCACCCACACATGCCACACCACCAAAAAGGCTGGGCTACTTGCAAGAGAAACCCAGACCCATGTCAAGCATGCCGAGAAATAGTTCAGGAAGAGTATAACGCCTGGTCAGGGGCAAGACGATGGCCATCTCAAGGCTCCCTCTGTTGCAGAGTTTGGGGCAAAGTCAGCAGGGGGATACCCACCCCCACCTCTCCCTGAGCCTTCGGGGAGGGCGGTATATAAATATGAATGAATTAATTAATTAATATGACATATGGACTGCAGAGGGGAGGACTGTCAAACCCCACCCCCTTCACCTTGATTCGTTCTGCCAAGTTACTAAATGCTACAATCATGTCACCAGGCTTGTTAATCTTCTTCAGGACTCGGACAGTCTGAGCAAAGAGAGTTGGGGAATACGACCACCCATCTTTGGGCACTGTTGCACAAAAGTTCTCCTCATCCCTGTAACAGAAAAAGAAGTTGAAAGGAGACTGCTGAGGAGGGATGCCTGTTACCCACTGTGTGCAAGCAAATACAGTCAGAAGCCACAGGCAAGCCTGAGGTCAGCCAGGCATTTCTGTCCTTTACTGTGGTTCTAAGGCTAACTCTTGGGTTTCCTGCACAGCAATCCTCAGACGCCAGGCATTCTGGAAGAGTGGCCCTCTGAGAAACCCTCCACCATTTCTGAGTAGGGAGGTCAATAGAAGTAGAGAAGTTTAGAATCATAGAATAACAGAGTTGGAAGGGTCCTCATGGATCATCTAGTCCAACCCCCTGCACCACGCAGGACACTCACATCCCTATCGCTCATCCACTGTCACCTGCCACCCTCTTGAACCTTCACAGAATCAGCCTCTCTGTCAGGTGGCTATCTAGCCTCTGTTTAAAAATGTCCAAAGATGGAGAACCCACCACCTCCCGAAGAAGCATGTTCCACTGAGAAAAGACTCTGTCAGGAACTTCTTCCTGATGTTTAGACAGAATTTTTTGAATTAATTTCATCCCATTTGTTCTGGTCTGTTCCTCCAGGGCAAGAGAGAACAACTCTGCTCCATCCTCTATATGGCACCCTTTTAAATACTCAAAGATGGTTATCAAATCCTCTCTCAGCCGTCTCTTCTCCAGGCTAAACAGACCAAGCCTTTCCTCATACATCTTGGCCTCCAAACCCCACACCATCTTTGTTGCCCTCCTCTGCACTTAGGTAGGAAAAAACAATTACACCAATATAGGATGGGGGAGACTTGTCTTGGCAGTAGCATGTGTGAAAAGGATCTAGGAGTCTTAGTAAGCCATACATTGAACATGAGTCAGCAGTGTGACTCGGTGGCTAAAAAGGCAAATGGGATTTTGGCCTGTATTGTGTCCAGATCACTGGAGGTGACGGTACCGCTGCACTCTGCTCCTGGTTCAGCCTCACTTGGAGTACTGTGTTCAGTTTTGGGCACCCCATTTGAAGAGGGATGTAGACAAACTGGAGTGTGTCCAGAGGAGGGCAACACGGATGGTGAGGGGTTTGGAGACCAATTAATTCAAAATAAATAACCGCCCAGAGCTCCAAAGAAATGGGCGGTATAGAAATCTAAATAAACAAATTAATTAATTAAAAAGAAATTCCGTCTAAACATCAGAAAGAAGTTCTTGACAGTTACAGCAGTTTCTCAGTGGAACAGGCTTCCTCGGGAGGTGGTGGGTTTTCCATCTTTGGAAATTTTTAAACAGAGGCTAAATAGCCATCTGTCGGAGAGGCTGATTCTGTGAAGGCTCAAGGGTTACAGTGGATGAGCGATAGGGATGTGAGTGTCCTGCATAGTGCAGGGGGTTGGACTAGATAACACATGAGGTCCCTTCCAACTCTGTTATTCTATTATTCTAACCTTCTCTACTTCAAGAGAAGGGGACCTCCCTATTCCTAGCACATGGCCTCCTAGCACAGGAATCTGGAGGTGTGCTGCCTCTGCATCGGAAGCTTCCCTTCAGCCACTGGCTGACCTGTCCTCCATGACCTGCCATCCATGCCTGGGGTCATCACTTTGCCCACTGGCAGTGAGTTCCACAGCACAATTCCATTTCCTTCTGTCTGTCCTGAACCTGCCACCCATCAACTTCAATGGGTGTCCCCACATCCTAGTGTTATGGGAGAGAAGGAAAATATTCCTATCTACTTTCTCCACCCCATGCATGACTTTATAAACTTCTCCCAGTCTTCCACTTAGCCATCTTTTTTCCAGGCTGAAAGTTGAAGACTCCTCTCTTCACAGAAAAGGTGTTTCAACACCATCATCATCTTTGTTGCACACTCTTGCACTTTTCCCAGCCCTGCAGTGACCAGAATTGTGCCCAGGATTCCAAATGAGGCAGCACTGTCTCTCTTGTAAGGACAGCCTTCCCCAATGCTTTATGAACTATTGTCTCTTTGTTCCCTGCAACCTAGGCCAGACAATTCTGCAAGTGCCAGCATCAGTTGACCACACATGACCCTCCCCAACATACAACATACCCAAGATTCAAGTAGATGGTGCAGATGTCTGAGACCAGTTGCTGGGGCTTGAAATCAAACTCACTGAAGTCCTTGACTTTTAAGGCTCCCATTTTGGGGCCAACCAGATGCTGCAAGAAGTCATTGAGCATGGAGATCATGCGCTCTGCGAGGAAGGGGTGCACGAAGAGGGACTTGATCTCTGCAACAGAGAGCAGCTTGTTGATGCCAAGCAAGCCCCATTTCTACCTCCCTCCCAGGTGAAGAGTGCTGCCTTTACCTGAGGTCAGAAAAGCCAGGGTCCCAATGGTTTCATTGGACATGATGTTATGGAAGCGAGCAAGCTGGCCAAACATCTGCAGACTAGCTTCCTTCTCACGCCGTGCCTCTGGGGAGAGGCTGTCCCACTCACCCCTGTCCTTCTCAATCTGCTGGATCTTGATCTTGCTCAGGTACTGCAGAGGTAGAGGGCCAGGGGGGGAGGAGGAGAGATTGGATAGTGGTCAGTGATAATCTGAGCCCAAACCAGGCTCAAAGCACTATTTGGACAGGAAAATGGCTGCACATAACTGTCCAGCTGTGCTATTTTACAATACAGGGAGCACCTCACCAATACCCGATTGACTAGTTAATTCCAGTTTTCGGACTACTCAGGAGAACTTATAAGAATCATCTACAAACACTGGCATCTTGTTTCACAAATTCCTGGATGCAGTGAAAAATGACTTTTGGCATGGTGCAGTACAAATTAATGATTTAATAAACTGTGACACCAAATATGTGTTATATTTAACTAGCTTCAAAGCCCTTTCCTAAGAACGGGCTCTGAAAGGGTTCCCCTCCCCTAGCCAGGCAGCTTAAGGTGGCTTTGGGCCGCAGCTCACAGCCAAATCAAGTGGGGCGGGCGGGTGCTGGGCAGCTCCTTAGCAGGCAGTCAGCAGGCCGGGAGGCGCTCGTCAGCAGGCCCAGCCTAGCAGGCCAGGAGGTCCTTGTTAGCAAGCCCTCCACCACGACCCTTTGCCCAGGGCCCTCTCACCTGCTGCTGGCTCCAGGCACTAAGGAGTCTGAGAGCAAAGAGGCTAGAGTCCAGGGCTGGAGGGCGGGAGCCACAGGGGCAGGACCAATCAGGACAAGGCTGGCTGCATCCTGATTGGCCAGTTTGGTGTAGTGGTTAGGAGTGCGGACTTCTAATCTGGCATGCCGGGTTCGATTCTGCACTCCCCCACATGCAGCCAGCTGGGTGACCTTGGGCTCGCCACGGCACTGATAAAGCTGTTCTGACCGGGCAGTGATATCAGGGCTCTCTCAGCCTCACCCAACCCACAGGGTGTCTGTTGTGGGGAGAGGAATGGGAAGGCGACTGTAAGCCGCTTTGAGCCTCCTTCGGGTAGGGAAAAGCGGCATATAAGAACCAACTCTTCTTCTTCTTCTATTCCAACTTGGACAACCAGACACGTCCCACCCCCTAAGCTGTTTTAGAAATATATAGAGGAACAACAATGGATAAGGATTTTGTGCAAATGCAATTTGGGATATGTGGGGATGTCAACGCAAGCACTTAAAAGCACTTAAACCAGAATCCAGGAGCATAGATGTCGGCTCAGAAATAGGGTGTTTGATGCCCCCTTAGTTCAACACTGGATGGATCAGAAACATGGACTGGAGGACTTAACGTTTTTTGGACTGCAAACCTTAAAACCTAGTCTGGCGGGTTTGGTGTCTCAAACCAGCAGAGAGAGAGCTTTTTTATGTTCCATTTGGATACGATTTCCCCCAAGGGACTCAGTTCTACAATGGATTTTACTTGCTTCTTGTAGACCCTTTTTGCTCTCTTTGCCCCTTTAAATCAGTGCATTGCCAACACCTGGGTTGTCAGGGTGTGCTTTAAATGTGAAACGGGTGACAAACTGGTTGGGCACAACTGAAGAAGTGACCCCTTTACTGAAGAGCTATTGCCTATGTGATATCCTATACTTATAATACTGGTGATGTTATACGATGTTATATTAAGGCTGGTGGATCTGGATAGATTTTTGTGTATAATTTATTTAAAAGTGTTAGGGTGTGCTTTACTGGCTACAGATGAAAATATGATTTTGTTACTTTACATAATGTGTTGCTTTCATTATAGACTACAATTGCAACCACTGAAGAAGCAATAGAAAGCGGGATTAAATACTTGGGACCCCGTTCTGGTTGCAAAATTATTTAGGATTTAATAAATCTCAAGAAGACACAACCTTTTTCCTATTGGTTTTGTTTGCTTTGGGCGTATTTCTACAAGAAACCAATGGTGTTTCTTCATTTGATTCCTATGGAGACCATTCGGGTTGTGGAGTCCAAGATGACACCCACCCACCGTCCTCAACAGTGATGGGCTCAGGGAAGGCAAAAAGTAAAAAATCAATGCTGAATAGCCCATCCCTGCACTTTCAATGGGCAGAATCAGCAAATCTCAACGGGCCACAATTTGGCCAGTTTAAATGCCTCACCCTCTGCTTTCTCATGCAGTGCCTCAGATGGTGGGGGGGGGGGGGCAGGCAGGCAGAGAGCCCACCAAGCAGCTGATCTCTACTACCAGAGAAGGCAAAAGGGAGGCATTTACAGGGCCTGCAAAGCAATTGATACTAACACATCAGCTGCTTTGCATGTTTTTAAATGCCTCACCTTGCCTGGCAACACTTGAGAAAGCAAGGGTGGAGAAAGAGCCCATCAAACAGCTGAAGTGTGAGTTTCCTGGAGTGCAAAAGATGTGCCACCCATGCTCAGGAAGACAGTGGTCAGAGACCGTGTTGGAGGACTTTCTGTTAGTCCCCAGTTGTCTATTCTTCAGCAGGTGGTTACTCCACTGCTCCAGGGGCTCTTGGGAGAGACTGATTTCCACCCTGCAGGTTCTGTTGGATCTGTTAGTGGCCTTGAATATGAGCAACCTGGGGGACCCTACTGAGCCACCTCTCACCACCTAGGAGGTGGCCAATAGCTTGAGTCATGTGACAGAGATGGTTTTAACCAGATCACGTGAGGTAATGTTACTGATTTACTCCATTCTGTTAAGGCTTCACTTGGAGTACTGTGTTAAGTTTTGGGCACCACAACTGAACAAACAAGTAGATAAATTGGAGCATGTCCAGAGGAGGAATATGAAGATGGTGAGAGGTCTGGAGACCAAGTCATACGAGGAAAGGTTGAGGAAGCTTGGTCTGAGAGAAGATGACTAAGAGGTGATAAGATAACCATCTTCAAATACTTGAAGGGCTGTCAAATAGAAAATGGGGCAGTGATCCTAGAAGCCCACACAGAGCACCAGCAGCGGCCAGCAAGTTCTCCAGGTAAAGGGAAGCTGTGTGTGTGTTCTTCTAACACGCACCAATGAGAGCAACTGGTACTCCACTGTTCTGGGTTTTTCCCCCTCAGCAGCCCTGGCTTAGTGGAAACACTTTACCTGTATTGCTTCATCCAGTAGGAAAATGGCATCATTCATGAGCAGGTTAATGAAGCGCAGAAAGAGAGGAGGAGTCATTGCTTCCAGGTTCTCCAGGGCATAGTCTGCCAATGCCTGCAAAGAAGTGAGAGGCAACTGTTTCTACCAGCATCCGCCAGTGTAGACACTTAACCAGTGATGGGTGGGGTCTTGTCTTACCTTGATGCTATCCCGGTAAGAATCAGTGCCCCACATATACCGGAGAATGGGGTACATGGGCCTGCGATAGTTGAATTTTTGTTCAAACTGATGTGGATCTCCTAAGTAGGGGAAGAAAGAGAGAGAAAAAGAGATGTCCTGTATGTTGTCCTGGGCTCATTGCAAGAAGGGCTAGGAAAGTGTTAAACACAAAAATTCCTGGTGTGGAGTAAGGGGCTCAAAATTCCCCCTCTGTGTTGCTACAAAGGTCACCCCAAGCACAGTGCCCGGTCTGATGGGCAGGATGTCAGGCTGCCTCACCGGTGAACTCAATGTCCACAAAGACCTTGATGAGTGCTTCAGCCAAGTGAGCAGCATGCTGGTAGGAGCAGAAGATCCTCTTACGATGGAAGACACTGGAGACAAGTGAGTTCTGCACAGGATCCAAGTGGGGCATGACAGCCTCCAGCACCTCTGCTAGCTTGGCCCGCAGATGTGGGTTCTTCATCCTACAAGGGACAAAAGAATGTAGGCTGTCCAAGACACCTGCCAGTAAGGCCTTCATATAATCTGAAAGTTTCATCTGCCACAGAAACAGAACATGAAAACCACAGGAAACCACCTGACAGATGTTTGTATGGAGAGGCAGGGCATAAATATTTCAAACCAATTTAAACAATGGAGTCCCAGCAATTGCACAGGTGTACCCTGGTCTTCTAGAAGAGGAGAGAAGAGCTGGTTTCTTATATCTGCTTTTCACTACCCAAAGGAGCCTCCAAGCCTTCCTTTCCTCTCCCCAAAACAGACACCCTATGAGGTAGGTGGGACTGAGACATCTCTGAGAGAATGGCTAAGAGAAGCAGGACTGGCCAAGATCACCTGGCTGGCTTCATGTGAAGGAGGAGTGGGGAATCAAATTTAGTTCTCTAGATTAGAGTCCACTGCTCCTAAGCACTCTGGCTTCTAAGCTAACGCTGCTTGTTTGGGATTTGTAGCACCCAAGAAGTTTGGACTCCACATCAATTTTCCCAACAGTAGTGGCCATCACCTTTCCAAGCGGCTGTTCTAGGCCTGGTGTGCCAGGTCCCCAGCTTCTGGGCACAAAGCAAAGACACAGGAGCCAACAGACAGATAGGCCTGGGCAATGCTCTTGTGAACATGTTCCCACCAGCTGTCTGAAGAGAGGCTTGGCCAAAGGCTTTCATCTGGCCCACACTTCCCCTTCACCCCCCACCCACCAACTATTCCCTAGAAGCAAAGGCCTTAGAGGGAAAGCAGCCAACAATGCCTTTACCTGCCCACATCCCCAGTAAAAACTGTCACAAAGTCCAGGATGTGTTTCAAGGAGTCACCCGATGTCTCCAGGAGGTCATCATTAAAGCGGCGCAGAAAAATGAAGAAGTCCCCCAAGTTATCAGCGAAGAACTCTGTGAACAGAAGCCCCAAATACGCTGCTTGCTGGGAATGTGTCTTGCTCGCCACTTTCCCATGGTCCATGGGGGGGCTGGCTGTTCAATGCTATGGCTCACATCAGCAACCCTCCCCCTGGTCTGACAACTCACACCATTTTACAAAGCCTCCACTTTAGTGTGCCATGCTTTTGATCCACCAGTGGCAGGTGACCACACAGGCAGGATAAGCACCTACAAGACAGTAGCTGCTGAAAATCCATTATCCAACAGGTATTTCCCAATCATGTAGTGCTTTAGGTGCAACCAACCCCTCGCGATCACAGAAGGAAAGATGCTACTTGACAGCCCCCACAGGCAGCAAGGGATGTCAGTCACCTGGGACATAGGCCAGGGCACTCTCCTTCACTTCTGGCAGAGGGAATGTCAGGTCCACAAATTCTGTGCCTTGATTTTCAATGGCCAGCTGAACCAGGAGAACAGACATGGACACCTGCAGGTTGAGGCAGTTCTGCAGCATCTGTGGCTCTGTCATAGCAGTTTTGGTGGAGAGATAGATGGTCATGAGGCGCTCAAACTGCTCTCGAAGGCTGTCTGCCGTGGGGCTGGAGCTTTGCTGAGCCTCTCGCCATGCCACCTGCAGCCGGTGGAGGCTTTGGTTGATTTTGATCAGTTGGTCATGCAATCTGTACAATCCACACCAGTACAAATATAAACCAGAAGGAAAGGAAGGCTCAAAGACAGAGCGTAAGATAACTCACTAAGAGAAAAGCAAGCTGCCCACTCAAAGGAGTCCATGACAGAGGCAAAAGCCTGCACCCTGCTTGCCCAGGGCTCTGCTGGATTGGACAATCAACAGTGCCCTGAAAAGGTCAGCCTCTTTGAAGGGTGGCCTGGCCTGGCCTAGACAGGAGATGCTTGTCAGCCCAGCAGCCTAGGATTTCACCCACAGCCCTGAGGCAGCCTCTATCAGAACCAACATCTGCCTAAGCAAGTTTGTGCTCACACATATTTCCACCCCAGATGTCAGCAAGCCCACAAATAAAGCCCTTCCCACCCACTAGAGTCAGTAGGGAGACTTTGCCATTCCTGGAGACAATACCTGTGAAATCCCAGATGGAGCGTATACTGTGTCAACACCAAGTTCTCTGTCACCAGGTTGTAGCTGGGGGCAAACTTGGGATCCTGGTCCATTACAGCTGGGATCAAGCAGGTCTCCTTTTCCAGACCTTTAAAAAAAGGTAAAGGGAGTGATTCCCCATCAGCTCTGATAAGCATCCCCCCCAAAAAAGGGGATGGCAGAGGATTCTGTTTTTCACTGTTCATCTTTTATTGGGGGGTGTTATCTGCTGCCTGTCTAGAGACCTGTTTGGGGCAGTTCAACAAGTAAAAACACAACCTGCAAAATTAGCTGTTATTATCTATTCCTAGCTAGTATTTTGAGAATGGAATCTGACAAGTCCAGCAGCACCTCAGAGACATGAGGTTTTGTGAGTCAGAGAGTACTTCAGATGCAATGGAAAGACAGAAAATAATGTCATTTTTAACCACCAAATTAGAACATGGGAGGGAGAGTTGATCTGACAGGGTGGGCATCATACATTAGTTGTGATTCTCGATGTCAAGGACTTGGATAGTTGTTATGTGTAACTAATGATGAGAGAGATCAGAAGTTCTGTTCTCTCTCTTCCATGTGCTGAAGATAAGCAAAGGAGCAATAAGAATACACCAATTAAGGAAGAAGTCGGAAGTATAAGAGACTTCACTAACATCAATAAAGCATAATGGCATCATGTAACACATTAAGAACAGTTGTCATGAACCCCATTTCATGACCTGAGCTTAGTGTGGTGTGCTCCTGGGGACTCCTGGGCTGCTGGTCTGTGCCTAACTCAGGTCATGAAATGGGGTTCTATCTGAAGGAGTCTCAATGCAGTTTACAATCGCCATCTCTTTCCCCTCCCCACAACAGAAACTCAGTGAGGTGGGTGAGGCTGAGAGAGCCCTGAGATTCCTGCTCAGTCAGAACAGCTCTATCAGTGCTGTGGTGAGCCCAAGGTCACCCAAGCTGGCTGCATGTGAATCAAACCTGGCTCAGATTAGAAGCTGGTGCCCCTAACCACTATACCAAGCTGGCTCAGGCATTTGAATGAGGAGCTTGTCCTTCAGAAGAAGCCTGGAACATCACCCAGCCAGCTTCATGGCCATCCTGTGGCAGGCTTTCCCAGAAGCAAAGTTTAAAGAAACTGCGGCACATGCATGGGCACAGCCTCACAACTTTTAGCTCACCTTTCATGTGCACGTTCTTGCTCCTCTGCTCTTCCTCATTCAGCTCTTTCAGAGCACAGTAGGTGGGGTCAAAAGTGAGGAGCCGGGGAGACCTGGGCTTACAGAAGGGCTGGCACAGCCTCAGGAGGGCAGCCCCCAAGTTCAGGGAAAAGGCATCTGAGGCATACATCTGGAAGAAAAGCTCTGGCATCTGGTTGGCCCAGATCTTGGTGCGGCCTGCATTGGCATGGAGGCAATTCCCAAGCCATGACAGGATCCGGTGCTTCGTCTGTGGGGAGAGCTGCAGCAGGTTCTTCAGCATCTGATAGATCTTCTCGTGGAACTGGGACATAAACTGTTGCCAAAGACAGAACTGTTAGGATGCATGTGAGCATATGTATACACACAATTTTAGAACTCCAGCCTTCCCAATCTGGATGGTGTGCAGCTAACAGTGGCCCACTCCACCAGGAACCTGGGATTGATACTTGATGCCTCCCTCTCAATGGAGGTTCAGATCACGATGGTAGCACGGCTGGCATTTTACCACCTCCGCCAAGCCAAACTACTAGCGTCCTACTTGGCCCTGGAACACCTAGCCACAGTGACCCATGCAATGGTAATCTCTAGGATGGACTTCTGTAACTCACTCTACGCTGGCCTGCCCTTATCCTTGATCCAGAAACAGCAATTAGTCCAGAATGCAGCCGCCAGGGTCCTCACAGCAACACCTCGGAGGTTCCACATCCAGCCCATCCTCCAGCAGCTGCGTTGGCTCCCAATTGAATTCCGGATCAGGCTTAAGGTTTTGGTTATCTCCTTCAAGGCCATACACGGTCCGGGCCCAGCATACCTGAGGGATTGCCTCTCTGCCTACGCTGCTCAAAGAGCCTTGTGCTCTACCTCCTCCAACCTCCTGGTGGTCCCTGGCCCCAAGGAAGCCCCCTTGACCTTGACCAGGGCCAGAGCCTTTTTCATTCTGGCCCCCACCTGGGGGAATGAGCTCCCAGAGGAGATCAGGGCCCTGAAAAAACTAAAGCAGTTAGTTCCACAGGTCCTGCAAAAGGGAGCTCCTCCACCAGGCATTTGGTTGAGGTCGACCTGTCCATCACTTCCAATTGGCCCCCAAGCCCTCCCGTCCTACCATGACTATGAACAAATCCACCCTACCCTGGGTCTCAGTACGAGTTGAGCTAAGGCTCTAGCAGTTTCACCTTCCTTTAATGTTATTGTTATTATTATTATGTAAAAGTTATTGTTACCACCTTACTGTTACTTGAATGGTGTTACCTGCACTATTTTGTTGTTTTCTGTAAACCGCCCTGAGCCTTCGGGGAGGGCAGCATAGAAATACAACAAACAAACAACAAACCAACAAGCATCATACCTACCCTGAGCCACCAGAGAGAGGGTGGGTAATAAATCTAATATGATTATAATTAACAGCTACAAGAGTTTCCTAACACAATGCTTGTAGAGTGAACACTGATCTGGAAAATCCAGGACAGAAGACAGCTAGAGATCTAGCTAATTTTCACCCTTCCAAGTATCTCTTTCATTTTGAGGACCACTTTCTCCCCCATGATGTGATTCTAAAGGTAAAGGTATCCCCTGTGCAAGCACCGAGTCATGTCTGACCCTTGGGGTGACGCCCTCTAGCGTTTTCATGGCAGACTCAATACGGAGTGGTTTGCCAGTGCCTTCCCCAGTCATTACCGTTTGCCCTCCAGCAAGCTGGGTACTCATTTTACCGTCCTCGGAAGGATGGAAGGCTGAGTCAACCTTGAGCCGGCTGCTGGGATCGAACTCCCAGCCTCATGGGCAAAGCTTTCAGACGGCTGCTTTACCACTCTGCGCCACAAGAGGCTCTCTTGTGATTCTACTTGGACCCTATTCAAAGGCCTCATCTTTTGACACACAGGGTGAGCAGGACACACTAGAGGTCATTACTCTGGAGAAGTCCTTGCCAAGGAGGGCTGCCTTCCACTTCCTGCTGACATTTTTGCGAAAGGAGACTGAGGGATGTCTGTCTGCTTAACATATTTTTCTAGTTCTTTTTCTGTGGACTGGCTGTGGTTAGTTGATCAGCGTGCACGGTTGCACTGTACTTGATGTTTGGTCCTTGTTGTGAGCTACCTTGGGGATCGATTCTGGAAGTGAAATACTGAAGGCTCAATCACAAACAATTCCCTTGAGAAGATGGAAGGAGCCTCAGGAAGCCAAGGTAGCTCCATAAACAGCTGTCAAATGATTTGAGGAATGAAAAAAAGTCATTTAGGAAATGGAAGGAAGGCCTTATTACCTATAGAGTGTTAGAAAAGCTAAAGCTCAGTATGAGCTTAGGTTAACAAGGTGCTAAACATAGCAAAAAAAGGGTTCTTCAGTTATATTTCAAGTAGGAAAAAAGTGTAGGGACAATGTAGGACCACTGTGAGGACAAGGAGTGGTTTGGAGACCAAGATGTATGAAGAAAGGTTGGGAGAGCTTGGTCTGTTTAGCCTGGAGAGAAGACGACTAAGAGGAGATCTGGTAGCCATCTTTAAGTATTTAAAAGGCAGCCATGTAGAGGATGGAGCAGAGTTGTTCTCTTTTGCCCCAGAGGGACAGACCAATGGGATGAAATTAATTCAAAAGAAATGCCGTCTAAACATCCAGAAGAAGTTCCCGACAGCTCAGTGGAACAGGCTTCCTCGGGAGGTGGTGAGTTTTTAAACAGAGGCAGAATAGCCATCTGACAGAGAGGCTGATTATGTGAAGGTTCAAGGGCATGGCAGGTTACAGTGGTTGAGTGATATGGTTGTGAGTGTCCTGCATAGTGCAGGGGGTTGGACTTGATGACCCAGGAGGTCCCTTCCAACTCTGTAATTCTATGACCAGCAGCATGAAAGTGTTCATATGCTCAAGGAAGAGAAAGGTGGTCATCATCTAGTATCCTCCCCTATTCTGACCACTGCTAGCCCAGGTGCATGAATAGCACTGGCTGTGAGGAGTCACTTCCACCCACCTGGTGAATGTTGGATTCCTGCACTTTGATCTCTTGAGGGCTGGACCGAGACGGGGACAGAAAATAGCCATGGTTCTCAATAATACCCGGAGTCTTCAACAAGCAGGAAATGCTCAAGATGGTTCCCAATAAAGTCTTCTGGTACAATTGCCCATTGGTAAGGTCTTTGGGCTGGATGTATTCTACGAAGATCTGAACAAAGGGAAGCCAAAAGTTTTGATAAACAAGTACAACAAGAACAGCCAAGGAATAAAAAACAACCAAGAAGCCCTTTTCAATTCCCTTAGGAAAATTAAAGGTAAAGGTAAAGGTATCCCCCTGTGCAAGCACCGGGTCATGTCTGACCCTTGGGGTGACGCCTCTAGCATTTTCATGGCAGACTCAATACAGGGTGGTTTGCCAGTGCCTTCCCCAGTCATTACCGTTTACCCCCAGCAAGTTGGGTACTCATTTTACCGACCTCAGAAGGATGGAAGGCTGAGTCAACCTTGAGCTGGCTGCAGGGATTGAACTCCCAGCCTCATGGGCAGAGCTTTCAGGCTGCATGTGTGCTGCCTTACCACTCTGTGCCACAAGAGGCTCTGTTAGGAAAATTAAGATTCCCTAAAGGCAGCCAGTCCTTGTGTAACAAGCATCCTAGCCATGTCTGGACTCATTGCCCACACACAGCCCCAGTAGGTCAGGAAGAGCCTTGCAGGAAAGCTTTGCAGAGAATGCGCAGCCATCTCCTCAAAAGGGTGGCTCTGAGCGGGTAGTAGCTGGAGGTTCATGAGGCAATATGCCTTGCAGCTTCCTGGGGAGAAGACATCCAAGCGCTCACCTTGGCTATATCTTTCTGTCTGGTGAAGTAAAGGAGCATGTCCAAGTAGGAATACAGTAGGATCTGGCACAGTTGCAGTTCTCTGATCCGTCCCAGAAGGATATCAAAGACAGGCACCATGACTTCCCCAAATGTCCGCACTTCCTCATCCATGGTAATGACTTCTATAACCTCTTCCAGGAACTCAGTTACTTCTTCAAAGTCTACAGAGGAGAGTGAGAGGAAGGAAAAACAAACCTAAGAGTGCCTTGTAAAAACTTTTAGGAGCTGCAGCTCACTCATTTTCTATAAGGCTCTGCAAAAGCTTAGAGAAGGGGCCATGCACAGGGGCAAAGCACTGGCTTTACATACAGAGGGTCCCAGCTCAATCCCTGGTGCCATCTCCAGTTAAAAGGATCAGGTAGCAGGGGATGTGAAGGACCTCTGAGACACAAGAGAGGTGTGGCAAGTTAGAGTAGACTTTATTGGTCCAGCAGTCTCATTCAGTACAGGACAGTTTCATGCATTCAACTTACGAGCCCCTCTCAATGCCTCCAGCATTAAGTCCACCAGCTGCTCGTAGACATTCTGGTTGATGTAAATCTCTGGTGTGAGAAGGACTGTACGGGTATTGGACACAGTCAGATTCCGACAACGCACTGCGAAGGGCAAAAGATTCTCTGGCACCTTGGTGATCTAGGACAACAAAAGAGAGCCCTTTGCCTGTGGCCTGCTCTGCTCAGGGCCAGCAGGCTAATGAGGAACGTGCCACATGTTTACCAACCTCCTCTTTTGCCCTTTGGAAGCAGGCAAAGAGATAATGCAGAATGCGCTTCTCCCCTGCATCTCTGTCAGCAGAGAGATTCTGTGTAGTGGTGGTGGTCATGTAAATCAAGTGATTCCCTGGTTCTGGCAGCAGCAATCGGGTGAAGAGTGCCTGCAGACATAAATCCCAAGATGGGTCCAAGGGTCTCTGGGGAAAATACTTTAGTATCTCTCACTCACAACCACTAACTTAGACAACAAGACCTTGGTCGGATATGCAAGCTAACCCTTGCACTGAATGCCAGGTCCTTCACTCTTAATAGCAATAATTAAGATTATATTGATTACTGGACTTTTTTTGGAGCTGTGGAGTTTTAAATAAATGAAAGCTAAATATTATGGGTGAGATGAGATGTGCCTTTACCGTTCAAGGAAAAAGTTGAACCAAGCCACACAAACATTTTTAGAGAAGACCAAAATCTTCCATCCAGACCACATGGTCCAAAGGGCAAAGCCAGCCTCCCCAGCCACCCCCTCCCACCCCAATTCTCAGCCAGGGGAAGCCACTGGGTACCTGCTCCACATTCTCCATGTCCAGCCAGTCCTGGTCCTCCAGGTCCTCTGCCAGATCCTCCAGGTAGACACAACGCAAGGGAATCCCATTGCCACTTTTCAGACCAGGATCACCTGTGTTGTTTGGGGGGGGGGGGAGGCAAGCTGAAGCTCAGAACTGAGTCCCAGGATGGCTGCAATCCAAATAGCCAGCAAGCACTTAGAGCCATAGAATCATAGAGTTGGAAGGGGCCATACAGGCCATCTAGTTCAACCCCCTGCTCAACACAGGATCAGCCCAAAGCATCCTAAAGCATCCAAGAAAAGTGCGTATCCAGCCTTTGCTTGAAGACTGCCAGTGAGGGGGAGCTCACCACCTCCTTAGGGAGCCTATTCCACTGCTGAACTACTCTGACTGTGAAATTTTTTCCTCCTGATATCTAGCCTATATCGTTGTACTTGAAGTTTAAACCCATTACTGCGTGTCCTCTCCTCTGCAGCCAATGGGAACAGCATCCTGCCCGCCTCCAAATGACAACCTTTCAAATACTTAAAGAGGGCTATCATGTCTCAACCACGCACTTACAAATCTTTACTAATGAATATTTTAACTTTGTTTTTTTGCCTGCCTCAAAGCAACTTGAAATGTTATTAAGTAATAAAGGTACAATATAGACATATTAAAACTACACAGCCACAAACCTAACCCACAACACCTTCTAATAAGCATTATCCAGAACAAGCGCCTTTAAGGAACTTTAAAACAGATATTTGATACTCCATATCTCAACACTACACCATATTCCCCCTTCCCCCAAGTTCATTTGCCTCACAGACATTAGGGATCAAGGAACAGAGTCACGACTCACATGAAGTTGCCTTCTATGGAGTCACACCATTTGTCTATCAAAGTTAATATTATCCACTCAGACTGGCACCAGCTTTCGAGGGTCTCAGGCTGAGGTCATTCACATGACCTACTTCCTGGCTCTTAACTGGAGATACCGGGGATTGAACCTGGGACCTTCAATATGCAAACCAGGGACTCTTTTACTGAGCCACTGTCCGTTCCCAAAGATTATATTTTCTTGGGGGTATTTTGGACCATCTCCTGCTTCAGAAAATTGCTAGAAAGCCAGGATTACATCTCATTGCAGTATTTGGGTTGGATCATGTCAATGGCATGAGAATTTGAAAAATTAATTTGAAATAGAGGACGGGAAATTAATTACTGAAATATACAAGATATTATTAAGGAAGGGACAAACTCCAGTGCAGGTCATGAAAAAGAACTGAGAAACAGAAATGAATCCTAAATGTAATGACAAGAACTGGAAACAAATATTTCAACTATTCCTTTTAAATCAATTTCAAGAGGTTTACAAGAACATGCATTAAAGATCTAGGGATGGTAATGAAATGGAAAATTCCCTGAACCAACCCTGTGAACCCAGAAACAAACTGGTTTGGGCTGGTCCATTTTGTTTACAAACAGGGACTTTCCTTGGTTACATGGTGCATAAAAGTAAGGTATAGAGCCACTCTTGAGGAATTAACAAATAAAATTAGATTTTTGGGGTGTTGAGAGATAATTGTAAGATAATTTGGAATACTTTTATAATTTATTTAATGCAATTTTCAAAAAACAGTTTGTTTAAAAACATTAATTGATTGGATGGAAAGCCTTATCTGAAAGTATTGACTAAGGTGTTGAATAGTTAGGATGTTTTTAGAAATGAATGTAATGAAATTGTGTGGAATAGTAGTCAATTTTGATGGGAGTTTCTCTCTCTCCCCCCCCCCATGTTTTTCTTCTCTTTTCCTGCTTTTTGGTTCACGTACATTCATGGCTTTCTTGTATGTTCTATTTACTGCCTGGAGCAATAAGGTGGCATTGCCTCTATATTGGATGTGAGCTATTGGATTGCTTTGTTTTGTTGTGCTTTCTGTGGTGATATTTGTCTTTGTGTGTAAAATAAATAAAATTATTTTCAAAAATATCAGTGTCATAGGTCACATTTCAAGAGAAACAGGCAGTGCACATCGGATCAAGAGGCCGAAATATGCCTTGGAACTGGAGGATGTTTTGAAGTCCTTAACCACAGAGATCTAGAATAGGAAGGGGGGGGGGAGGCAGCCACTTAGGAGTGACCAGTCCCTCACCATCATTCAAAACCACTCACCACCTCCCCTGCTGCTGCCAGCCCTTTAAATCAACTTCTCTTCTCTTTCCCTTTCCTGTAAAAGTGTGGGCACATGCATGCATACACAAATGTTTACTCTGGATAGAAAAGAAGTGTGCTAGTGACTCTTGCCCCTTGCATCAAAGCTGTTATTTGCCTCACTGGAGGAAAACAGAGGTTATGGGTGAAGTTTCACCTAAAGTGCAGTTACCAATTTATTTTATTTATATTTATCCCTGCCATTCTCAAAACCAGTCCGGCTCATGGTGGTTTACAATAAAAGAATAAAATACAATATGACATAATAAAAATACAATATAACCCCCTCAACAATAATCCCTCAACAATAACAACAACCAAGATGGCAGGAAAACAATCTAAAAACCCATCCCCAATAGCCACTGTCATCTTTGGGAGAGAGACTGCCCAGATATCAAAGGCAGTCACTGCAGGTCCTATATAGGGAGGGACCTGATTTTCCTGGCCTGGCCTCAACCAAATGCCTGGTGGAAGAGCTCTGTCTTACAGCCCCTGTGGAATTATGACAGATCCATCAGGGCCCTCAGCTCTTCCAGGAGCTCATTCCACCAGGACAGGGCCAAAAAGGCCTTGGCCAAGGCTAGTCAGGGACCACCAGCAGATTCACACCTACAAAGTTAAGAGCCCTACGGGGGGTATAAGGAGACAAGCAGTCCTCTAGATAAGCAGGGCCCAGGCTGAAGATGGCCTTAAAGGTAAGAACCAAAGCATTGACCCTTATCCAGAAGCCAACTGGCAACCAATGCAGCTGTCTCAGCATAGGCTGGACATGGGTCCTCCAAGATGATCTTGTGAGGATGGTGGGGGGGGGGGCAGGGCACTGACAATGAATTAAGGAGAAAAGGTTTCTCCACCGCAGCCACACAGATTTGCTCTGAAACGCTGTCATTTTTGTACAGCCATGCATTCTGTGACTCGCACCTTCCATTTTCTGCCCACAGCGGCCAAGGCTCTTGGAAAAATTTAAGTAGCTCTGAGAAACATGACACCCACCCCCTCCTTATATTTATTTATTCATTCATATCCAGCCTTTCTCCTCAATGGAGACCAAGAACAGCTTACATTGTTCTCCTCTCTTCCATTTTATCCTCCAGACAACCCTCTGTGTGAGGTTAGGCTATTTGTGACTGGCTCAAGGACACCCAAAAAGCATCAGTGGCAAAGTAGAGACTTGTACCTGGGTTTTACTAGTCTGACACTATAAACACTATACTATTCTGGCTCTAGAGCAGAGCTCTGCGGCAGAGGATGGAATAGACTTCTAAAGCCATTCGCAGAGATGTTTCTCCACTCCAATCTAGCACCCATTGTATTCCTGAATGCAATGGGTCTTGCCCCTAGTTTAATAATTTCACACTAGACGAAGAAAAAGTAGAATTGGTTCTTATATACTACTTTTCTCTACCCAAAAGAGTCTCAAAGTGGCTTCCAGTCGCCTTCCCTTTCCTCTCCCCACAACAGACACCCTGTGAGGTGGGTGAGCCTGATATTACTGCTCGGTCAGAATAGCTTTATCAGTGGTGTGGTGAGCCCAAGGCCACCCAGCTGGCTGCATGTGGGGAGAGCAGAGTCGAACCCAGCTCATCAGATAATAAGTCCGCATTCCTAACCACTACACCACAATGGTTCTCTAATGAAAGTATTGAGCTGGGATTAACGGGAGCAGGATATGATCCAAAAGTACTGAGTTAAAATGAATTAATTGGGATTAATTCCCACAGATCCTCTCCTCTGGAATACAACAAGCAAGTGGTTTGGAGGGGCAGATAGACACTGACTCTCAATTGTCCTGTGAGTTGAGAGTAGACATTCTACAGTTAAATCACTGCTCAGCATCCCAGAGAGCAGCACCCCTGTACTTACTGTTGTCAAGAGTGATCAGGAAAATTCTCTGGATCATGTGGTTGATGTTGAGCTGCTCACAGAGCTCCTGCTGCGATCGGAAGGAACGGCTGATCTCAGCCACAGAGTAATCACACTCATCCAGACTTTCAGACACGCTGTTGTCAGAGTCATCCTGGCTGGCTGAGGTTTCTTCCACTGGAAGAGGACAGCTGGTTAATGAGAAGTCATGGATGCTTGCGGCTGCCCCTGCCCTGAGCCGGGGGCTGGACTAGATGGCCTGGGCGGCCCCTTCCCCCTCTAGGCTTCTCTGCCGCCCGCCCAGGCACGGGGGGGGGGGGGGCGCGGCGGAGGCGTTTCTCGCTCCCTTCTCCCCTCAGCGTGCCCAGCCAGGCGCCCTCCCCCGCCCGAGAGTGGCCTCTGCCTCCGAGGCCGCCGGATTGCGCTCCCCGAGGGGAGGCCGCGGCCGTTGGGCGGGCGGGCGGGCGGGCGGGAGGCAGACAGACAGACAGACCCCCGCCCCCCGCCGGGCCTCGGACTGCGCGCGAGCGGCCGGGGGGCTCCCTGGATCTCACCCGCGGGCGGCCTCGGCGGCTTCTGCGCGGCGGCGAACTGCTTGGCGTCGGCCACGGAGCTGAAGAGGGCGGCGAAGGGGTTCCGGGAGAGGCCGCCGCGGTTGTTGTTCTCCCGGTCCGTCATCTCCGCGCCGGGCCCGGCCCGCCAGCCAGCCAGCCAGCCAGCCGGGCAACACGCACGTCACTCGAGCGCGCCCCCACGTCACTAGCCGGAGACGGAAGCCCCGCCTCCCCCGGAAGCAGGAGGGGCGGATGGTTCGTCGCGTCTGGGCTGCGCCGCTGCGGGGCCCCTCCTTGGAGCCTGCGCAGAGGCGCCCCTGCCCTGCGGCTGACTCCTGGCCCCAGTCCGCGCCCTACGTGGCCTCTCAAGGCATCCCTGCCCAAGGCTAATGTGACCAGGTTGTCCCACTTTGGGAGGGACATCTGGGAGTACCTGGCAAATTGTACTTATGCTGAAATTAAAATATATATATATTACAATACTATTTTTGCCTTCTATGAAACTTTTTGTTGCTCCATATAGACCAAATTTTTAATCAAGAACCCCCCCCCCCCCGGGGTTGGGGAATTGTATTTGCTGTTTTTATTGTGTTTAAAGTTTAAACAGTTTGCTGTTTGTTTTTCTTTAAAAGTATTTTGGGGGTGGGGGTTGGGGCTTGTATTTTGAAGTTCTGTTTCTGGTTGTTTCTTGGGGGGCTGTTTGATTGTTTTGGTTTTTTCCCCCCAGGTTTCCTCAGTTGCCACCTTTGGGCTTCGTGCCCTGGGTGGCAGCTGGTTATTTGATAGTTGCAGGTGTTTTTGGGTGGGGGCCTAGTTTCAGTTTAGGGGGGGGTTGTGTTTGTTCTTAGGTTGGTTTAGCTGTTAGGGCCTTGCAGGGCCAGTTTATCTTGATTGCCAGCCACCTTTGGGGGAGTACCCTGGGTGGCTGCTGGTAAGGTTGTTTGCTTGTTGAAGCTGTTTCTTTGGTTAGCTAGGTAGAGTTAGCTTGTTTGGTTAGTTGTTAGGGCCTTGCAGGGCAAGTTTTTCTTGCTAGCCACCTTTGGGGGAGTGCCCTGGGTGGCTGCTGGTTGTTTGTTTGTAGAAGCTGTTTGGTTGGCCTAGGCTTGCTTTGTTTGGCAGTTTGGGCCTTGCAGGGCCACTTTTCCTCGGTTGCCACCTTTGGGGGAGTGCCCTGGGTGGCTGGCAGCTGGTTGGTGTTTCAGAGATTGTTTCCTGGGGGGAATTTCTTCTTGGGGTGCCCAATTAGTGACCCTTTAAATAGGCAGTAAAATCCATAGTTTCAGGAAAATTTTTAAAGTGCTACTAATTTTTAGAATAGATAGTTTCTTTCCTAAGTAGCTAGATAGGATTGCATTTTTATAAGAAAAAATGATTTGAGATCTAGGCTAAAAAGAACTTTCTTAGTAGTTTAAAAAACTTTAAACTAGCAGGGGCTGTGCCTTATTGAAGGCCAGCTTTCCTGGTAGATACAGGAATTGATTTAGAGGCCGGCAGGTTTAGGGGTTCTTCTTAGCAGATCAGGTGGGGGCTTGGTGCAGAAATCTGCTCCAGCCTTCCTTCTAGCTAGTAACACTCAGGTAGCATAAAACACTTTAAAAGTGTAAAAAGGTTTTTTTCTTCTAATTTTCCCCTGCTGTAGGTTAGGTAGGGCCAGTTAAACTTAGCTAGGCCCAGACAGGTTCCTTAAGTTAAAAAAACAAACAGAGAGAACAGGAAAACTCCATAGAAGTTAGGTCAGCTTAGAGTCTAAAAAAACTAAACAGATAGCTGGTGGGAAGTTTTATAAGTTGCAAGGTTTCCTTATAAACAGGTGTTAGGGCAGTTAGTGGTAGTGCCTCAAATTTCCCTGTCTCTTAGATTAGAGCTAGAAACAGTTTGTCCAAGGGAACATGAGTGGGAAGAAGGAAGGTCAGGCTAGGGGCCCTGGGGGAAAGGTCCTACAGAAAACTAGAGGGGTGGAGGGGAGTGAGAGGGGGAAGGACTCTTCCCCCCACCTGAGAAGAGGCCTGTCTTGGGTCGACCTTCCACCACTCCGACCTCTGGCCGGAGTGGTGCAATAAAGAGTGTCCGCAAGGGTCTCTTTATTTAGGCGGCTGCCGGGGCGCCCCCTTCTAAGGTGCGTCATGCAGGGGTCTTTGCTGGCACTTCTGCGGGGCCTGCTGATCAGGCAACCCCTCATGTCACTCCTTTTGCTAGTGAGGCATGGGGGCGTCAGGAGGAGCTGCCTGATCTCTCCATAGGGTGAGCCTTGGGGACATGAGTGGCTTGTCCTTCATGTCCCCAGGCATCGCCTTGGGGGTGCAGAGAGCCCTGGAGGAGATGGGTGAGGGACTGGCCCGCCAGTCTACTCCCCTTTCTACTCCAGGATCCAGCAGGCTTCAGTTGAGGGGGGGGACAGGAGCAGATGGTAGAGGTGGTGCAAGAGGGAGAGATGGAGGTGGCACCCCCTGCCCCGCTATCTCGACCCCTTCCCCCTCTCTCACCTCCTTCTGTCCCCACCTCAGGACACAGTGTGTCCGGTCCAAGCTCCTTACAGGAGGCAGCTCAGAGGACTTCACAGGCTGCTTCCAGACATTGGAGGGAACCCACCTAGCAGAGTGCCAGCTCTGTAGGCAGAGGGTTAGTTGTGGAAGACAAGAGCGTCACTACACAACTAGCGGCCTCATGAACCACCTGAAGAGGCACCACCAGGCTGTCCTGCTTCAGGGGGAGAGACAGGCTGGCAGTGGGGTGCCTGCACAGGCACAACCTACCAGCACGGGGCTGGAGAGTCTACCTGGGACCTCCACCTCCAGAGCTCTCCCTAAGAGTTCTGCTCAGGGGGCAGGTGGAGTTAGAGGGAGGCAAGCGACCATGGTGGAGATGCTTGCCCGGGCTGGCAGTGGCATGCCAAAAGGGGGGGTTGAGGCAGGGTGTAGGGCCGCAAACCATGACCTAGCTGCGCTCATGGCCGTGGGTGGGTACCCCTTTTGTCTGGCTGACGACGTGTACTTCCGCCGACTATGCCGTCGCATATCCATCTGGTACATGCCTCCTAGTCGTACCACGATTAGTAGGTCAGTGTTGCCCTCTCTTTATAGGGCAGCCAGATGCCGCTTGGAGGTAGAGATGTCCCGAGCTTCAGGGACCGTACACTTCACGTCGGACATATGGACGTCATGTCATGCGCAGGATGCGCACATCTCGCTGACTGCGCATTGGTGGGACGGACGGGAGGTGCTGGGTGGGTTGAGCCTGTTAGGCAGGGTGAGGGCTATTGCCATGCCTTGCAGCACATCGAGCCCTTCGATGTGCGGCACATGGCAGACAACATCGAGGGCACCATTCGTAGAATGGTAGATGGGTGGGTAGGCAGTGGGGCGGGGGTCAGCAAGGTCTTCTTGGTGACAGATGGTGCCCTTAACATGACCAAGGCAGTCAAGGGCATGGGCCTGAAGCACATCTCCTGTGCGGCCCACCTTCTCCACCTCGTGGTTAAAGATGCACTTGGGGTCGGCTCCAAGGAAACCGGTTCATCCGCTGAAGCCAACTTCCGGCATCTCATCGAGAAGTGCCGGAAGATCATGGCGTATTTCTCTCACAGCTTGTACGACGTCTCGAGGCTGGAGAGAAAGCAGGTCCTGATGGGCATGCCGCAGCTCTGCCTTATCAGAGACGTCAGAAGAAGGAAATTGCCAATTTACCTGCTGAAATCATTTTTTACTCACGCTTTTGGGAGCCCCTAGGATGGGGACCCCTTGGTCCAATCTTCTTGAAACCTGCAGGGGAGCTCTGGGGGGGGGGTTCCCTCAGTCCCCAGCAAGTTTCAGGATGATTGCACCAGGGGGGCCCATCCTGGGGGCTCTCAAGGAACATTCCCCATAGAAGTCTATGGGGAAACATGTTCAGACTAAAGAATCTGACTGTCCATTGTAACCAATGGAGCGGATAGGGGCACCCTCTTTGGGAGCCCCTAGGATTGGACCCCTTGGTCCAATCTTCTTGAAACTTTCAGGGGACTCAGGGAAGACCCTCCCTGAGCTCCCCAAGAGGTTTCAGGGGTGCAATGTACACCCCTCCCCCCCCAGCCCCCGGGGAAGGCGGGGGAAGGATTTCCAATGCTAGTCAATGGAGCCATTGACTTGCATTGGCCCCAAATAGTCCGAAACGATTCGGGAGGATTTCCAATGCTAGTCAATGGAGCCATTGACTTGCATTGGCCCTGAATCAATTCGGACCGGTCTGAATCAGCCAATTCGGATACGAAATGGTCCGAATCAGGCCGATTCGGATCCGAAACGGTCCGAATCGGGGCCTCCCTGCACAACCCTATTTCTATACTGCCCATTTCTCTGCGGCTCTGGGCAGTTTACATTGAACGTTACTTGCATGGAATGCATAGATAACTTGCATGGAACGTTATACAGACTGTAACATCAAAGCAACTTTCAATAAAACATCAAAAGATTACAATATTACATTTATAATATAAATAACAATTAACAGTAACATTGGGAGGTTAATTATTTCAGCCATAGTGGGCGTCTGGGGAGACCAGCAGGTGTTCTGTGTCAGTCGGCCTCAAGCGAATGCCTGGTGGAAGAGCTCCCTCTTGCAGGCCCTGCAGAACTGTGGAAGTTCGGGCCCGGCTCTGATCTTCTCAGGGAGCTCATTCCACCAGGTGGGGGCCAGGACCAAGAAGGCTCTGGCCCTTGTTGAGATCCAACGCGCTTCTCTGGAGCCAGGGATCCGCAGCCAGTTGGAGGTGGCAGAGCATAAGACTTTTGGGGGGGTATACACCGGGCCCAAACCGCATATGGCCTTAAAGGCAATTACCAGAACTTTAAGCTTAATCCAGAATTCAACTGGGAGCCATCCAAGTTGTTGGAGTACCGGCTGGATGTGGGATCGCCATGATGTTTTAGTGAGAATCCTGGCCACAGCATTCTGCACCAGTTGTAGTTTCCGGATCAAGGACAAGGGTTGGCCTGCTTAGAGAAGTCCAGCCTAGAGGTGACCATTGCATGGGTCACTGTGGCTAGGTGCTCTGGGTCCAGGTAGGGCACTAGTAGCTTGGCTAGGCCAAGGTGGTAGAATGCCAGCCGCATTACCATTGTGACCTGAGCTTCCATTGGAAGGGAAGCATCCAGGATCACGCCCAGGTTCCTGTCGGAGTGCGTTGGTGAGAGCTGCACACCGTCCAGGTTCGACAGACGCGCTTCCTCCCATGCTCCCTTCCTACCCAACCACAGGACCTTCGTCTTTCCAGGGTTGAGCTTCAGGCAACTCTGCTTGATCCATTTTTTCACTGCTTCCAGACATCTGGCTAAGGATTCCGGGGAAGAGTCAGGGCGGTCATCCATAAGGAGGAAGAGCTGGGTGTCATCCGCATATTGGCAGCAGCCCAGCCCAAACCTCTGCGCCAGCTGAGCCAGAGGGCGCATAAAGATGTTAAATAAGGTAGGAGAGAGGACTGCTCCTTGTGTGACTCTACATGTGAGCCCCTTATTCTGGAAGGGGGTTTCCTCATGGGCCTTCAGCATAGACTTCTCTGTTGATAAATGTTGATCTTGCAGTAAATTAGAACTTGGGGTTTTTTTTACTTGGGGTAGGATGTCATGATGATTCAGATCCATTTTCTGAGGTGAAAGGTCTTTTGAATTGTTGATATATTTTTTCTCTTTCTCCAGCCTACATGACGGTGTTCCTTCATGGAGGGTGGGGGGAGCGAAAGAGAGAGAGAGACACCACAGCTTCCTGTTGCTGTCTTCAGACCCAGTTTTTGGCTGCTTGCTTCTCAGTGCGAGTTGGCTACTGGTGGACCCTGCTGCTTTGGGCTTCTTACAGTCACTGCCCTCTGAACACGTGAGGAAATCCCCGGTGCTTTGAAGAAAGAGCATGGGCAGCTGTCAGCGTCTCGGCATGATGGTCCTCGCACTGATCACCAGAGGTAGGGCCTGATTGCCAGACAAGCTGCAGACAAGATGGGCAGAGGCAGTGGGTTGATGCAGCAACACGAGGAGGGGGGCAGGCTACCAGCCTCCAGGTGGGGCCTTGGGTTCTCCGGGGATCCCAATTCCTCCCCAGACTTCAGAGGTCACCTTCCCTGGCCGAAAGGGCTGCTCTGGAGGGTGGGTGATTGTTGCTGCCAAACAGCCCCCACCAGTCCTGCCCCCAGGGCTCCAAGCATTTCCCAAGCAGGAGTTGCCAGCCCTCATCTGAGGGGTCCCACAGTGGAAGGCCTAATTGGGGAGAAAGCATGCTGCTTTTTTTTGGGGGGGGGTCATCTCCTTTTCAAACATTCTTTCACCTGTTAGCTCTATCAAAAGAGCTCCCAAAAATGTGTATGTCTCCAAAGTTGTCAGCACACTTTGACAGTAGGTTTTCTACTGCACTGGCATTCCATAGGTCATTCTGAAAAGAGTCAGTCCTATAGATGCTACCCCACCCCCAGGAAACCCTTATTAAAGAGCAGGACCTGGCCCAGAAGGACCTGGCCTGTGGCAGTGGTTCCATGAGAACAAGGGCCAAAGGGCACAATCATGCAAAGAGGCCACAGCCAGACCAGCACCCTGTTTTCTACAATGTCCAGCCAGATATTTCTAGGAAGCCCATCTGCATGGCTTCTTGAGGGCAAAAGCCCTCTCTGGCCTCTAAGCGACAGTTCTACACTGCCTTTGATTAGAGAGGCTCTGTTTTGTGTTTGTGGTTAACAAGGGCTGCTTTCCACTGAGCGCAGCCAGGGAGGATGCTGGGTGTTCCAGGATCACAGCTCCCATTCAGGCAGCCGCTCTTCTAAAAGGACAAAGCTTTCTTGGGCAGCTAGGGCCTTTTTCGTGGCCTGACGTGCCCCTGCAGGCAACCTGCAAGCATTCGGCATGTTGCTTGTATGCCTGCCCTGGTGGGCAAAGAGCTGTCACCATGGAGCTCCCAGCCTCAGGCCTTGCTTAGGCCTAATCCACTGCCAGTACCACCACAACTGGTGGCAATGAATTCCATAAGTGCATGACACATTGCAAGAAGAGCACATTTTCTGTGCCTTTTCTCGGTTTATTTGGGCCATTACAAGAGAAGGCCGCAACTCTTCACCAGCTTTTGCCATCCCTGGCACAAACGGTGTATGCCTCTGTCAGACCCCCTCCCCCCCTGATTTGTTGCTTAGATAAAAGCCCCATGTGCTTCTGCTTTTCTTTTGTCCTGTTGCTCTACAGGACGCAGGTAGAAAACTGTCCATATTCCTGGTGGTCTTCTTCCTGGTAACCCCCAGCAGAGAGTTTGCTTGTTTCATCTGGGCTACATGCTGAGTCGACATTTGGGCACCTGTCCTGCTCAGCCAGTTCAGGCACCATTGGCAGGTGTTTGAAGAAGGAGGCTGCCCAAGTGCCTAGGGGCATCACTTCATGCTGAATGCATCCCTGCATATTGCCCCCCTCACTCAACTGAGAAAGGTCATAGAATCATAGAGATGGAAGGGACCTCCTGGGTCATTTAGTCCAACCCCCTGCACTATGCAGGACACTAACAGCCCTCTCGCTCCTCCACTGTCACCTGCCACCACCTTAAGCCTTCACAGAATCAGCTTCTTCATCAGATGGCTATCCAGCCTCTGTTTAAAAATGTCTTTGAGGACCTCATCACAGCTTGTTCTGGTTCTTGCCATCCTGAGTGATTTGCAGGGAGGTTCCAGCACTTTACCTTTCCTGCTTTAACAGCTCACCTAAGCGTCCTGGGGAGCTCTGAGCTACCATCCTCCACTTCCTTCCAGCCATTGCCCACATTCTTTACTTCAAAGACATTTGGTATTTTCCATTCCGGTGTGAAGAATGTGCTGGGCAGCCTGCCTCTTCTCCAGTAGATGCAGGCGCTGACTTGATGCTTTTGGGCAACCTGCCAGCCGGGCATGCCAGCAGGAGTCCCTGTCCCCAGCCTCTGGACCTTGGTGGTGCACCTTACCTGGCCGGGGCTGTTCCACTTAGCCATCCTGGCCTGGAGCCTTGGAGAGGGGCCCACCTTGAACAACCACCTAAGTCAGTGGCTGTGAGCTCCATAGGTTCCCAATGCTTTCCAGGGCTGGAAGAGATCCTTCCTGGTGGGCGCCTGGTCCAGGCTTGTGCACTGAGCCCAGGGCATATTCAGTATGCCAAGTCATGGCTTGGCCCCTGTATTTTACCAGGGTTGCCCTGGTAGCTGGAGAGCAGCTGCTATTAGTCTCTCTCTCTCTCTCTCTCTCTTTTTCTTAGGCATAGTCGTCGCTGGAAACTCTGGCCAAGGTACGGGCTGGCTTGACCTCCACCCCACCCCCGGAAGGCATCCCTGGTCATTGGGTGTGGGCTGCAGACACCTTTGTCCTCAGAGAGTGGGAGTCACTAGCTCTGGGCAGACCCTCCTTTTCACACTCCTCCCTTGGACATCTGCCTCTTCTCTAGTAGATGCAGGGGCTGACCTGCATCTGACCTGCACCATCATTTCCCCCTGAGAACTGTAAGCCCTGTCATGGGAGCCTCTTGCCCGGGCTCTGCACCTGGGACGAAAGGCATCACCAGTTAGCCAATGCATTTGCCATGGAGGAAAGTCCCTCTGACTTCAGCGTGGCAGAGCTGCTCATATGCAGAATCGTGAGTTTGCAGTCTGGACATGCTTGGGTGGGCCCAGAGAGAGGTGAAGAAGCAGAGCAAACATGCCCCAGCAGGTAAAGCAGAACTCAGAAGCGAGTGTCATGCCCAACCCACAAGGAAGAGCCAGATCCAGGCCGGGCTGGAGGACATAACAGTCGCTTGCAAAGTGTTGCCCCTTCCTGAGACCCTGCAGGCGCTTGTGAGGTCTGTGGGCTGGGGGCAGGGATTGTTCCCTCCCTCATTGCCTCCCGCCTGTTTGCTTTGCAGGTCTTTCCATCCAGGTGAAGCATGAAAAAAGTGGTATCTTCTTGCACTGCACAGTGGGCAAGACCAGCTCTGTGCTGGGCTGGAGCAAAGATGGCCGTGGCATCGATGATGTCAGTGAAAGCAAACTGTGGGTGGGCTTGGCAGTGGATGACCCCCGAGGCCTCTTCCAGTGCAACTCGACGGAGGGAACTGCCTCTCTGCAGCTGTACTTTCGAAGTGGGTGAGCCCTCCCTCCCTCGTTCCCTTGCCCTCGCGGCAGAAGAAGGTGGTCCCAGGCAGGCTCAGTTGTGGTGGCCAGAGGTCCAAGCCAGGAAATGCCTTTCCTTAAGCCCAACCGAAAGGCATCCTATGAGCCTCTTCTGAATTCTTCATCCACTTGGATGCTCAAGAACAGAAAGGCTCTCTCAGACCATGATCCACAGGCCTTTGGCTTCAAAGCCTGCCCAGTAGGGCCAGGCAGGGCTGGAATAATTTTGCTCCCTCAGCATGCTGGGAATAGAAAGACACCTTTGTCCCCTCGAGGAAGCGTAGGTTGCCAGGTTTTCCTTTCCTGGGTGGTTTTGCTTTGGGGCTTCTTGTTCTCAGCCCCAAAGCACCAGGTGACATGAGGCAGGCCCACAGAAATCAGCAAAGCTCTCTACACAGCTGTTGGATGAAAAGCACAGCCTCTGAGATCTCCCCTCCATTTTATTTACTTATCTATTTTTGAGCAAATAGCCTGATTAATATGCACATTGTGGCAGCTTTCCCCACCTAGAAACCCAGAAGGGCTCTTCTCCAATGCAGTCAAGTAGAGCATCCAAATGATATTGTGTCAGTCCCGTCCTATTTCTGATTTTGACAAGGTCACCTATCTGTTATCAGATGTCAACCCCTATATCTCATAGGTTGGCACTTTTCGCTCTGGCTGCCAGGAAGATCCAAGCCAAAGCATTTTTACAGGCGCCTCCACCTTGATACGCCGTTTCCCCCCTGTTATTGTAACTCAGTTGCCCATGTTTACAATTTTATGTACGCAATATTGGAGAAATATTGTTTTATTCGTATTTGTACTATATTGTTTTAATTGTGCTTTGTAATGGCCTTTGGCTATATATAATAAATGTTATCGTCTCATGTCAGTCCCAAGCATGGTACATGCTGCTTGGGGGTTGGGTGGGGGGTTCTTTGGCTGTGGGGAGGCAGGGGGAGAGGAGAGGTGGCCACTGGAATGGGGAGGTAGTGAGGCCATTATTCTGATTGGCCTTTGCAAAATGGCTGTTTTTAGATTCTGGGCAGCTCCCAGCTGGTGCTTCCATGAAGAGAGGGCCCAGAAATTGTCCTGTGGGCGTGCCTGGCTCCTGAGCCATGTGGCTGTGCAAGGGCCTTTGGGGAGAGCTGTGTTCCCCAGTCCTGGCAACCTCCCAACCCCAGTCTCTGCTTGGAAAGGAACGTCTGCTCCAGAGGCCTCCTTCAAACTGCTGGGGAGGCAGTTCGACAGGCAAGAGACTGGCTGGAGGGCTTCCTGGGGGTTTCCTCATCTTGGTTTGCTTGGCTGCCCTCTCCTCTTTCAGGGATGTTTCTTGGATGGTTCACTGTATAAATGAAATCCTTACAAAAGGAAGCCTCGGTCTTCATGCTGTGTCAGTGTCTGAGTGAGCTGCTGCTGCCAAGCTCTCCGGTGTATTGGATTCAGATGGGATGTCATGGCAAAGCCTGAAATTATTTATCACGCTGGTATCAAACTATACAGAGGAGAATCTTGAGGGAGAAACTTATGCCTCATTCCTTCTGTATTTTTTCAGTGAAAGACCATTTTTATTTATATTTCTTTATAATGAAAACAAATTTTAAAGTAAATGAGTTTCGTGACTGTCTGGTAATATTTGGACCTATCTACTAGCCTGGCTCCTGGCTGAGGTTTAGGGCTCATAGAAACAAACAGAATTTGTCCACGGGCATCTTGAAGACCGACAAAGGTTTATTCAAGGCAAAAGCTTTCTTGTGCAGGCGCACTTCTTGAATCAGAAGTGCCACTGGACTAGGGTTAGTTCAAGTACCACTGGACTTGAACTTCAAACCAACACAGCAACCCCCCCCCCTGCAACCAAGGGGAGAAGAGACAATGGAGCCAACAGGGAGGGCTTCCTCGCCCTCCCCAGCAGAGCTGGCGGCTAAGCAGGGAGCTCAGTAGGCAGGGGATCACCCTTCCCCATGCCTGAGATACCCTCTCCCCTGCAGCCTCTGGGCTGGCCACCTGAGATTACGTTTCCCAGGGTGTGGCACCACCAAGGTTTCCCAGAGAGAAAGCATGTGTGTGTGTGTGTGGGGGGGGGGGATTCTGCTCTGCTCCTGTGCCTGGGGGATGCCATGTGGGCCGTGCTGGCAGAAATGGGCTATGGCAAAGGGCCCAGCTTACAGAAGCTTCAGAGTAAGCAAGAGGAGTGGAGGAGACCATCTAGGCCAGTGGCAGAGAAATGTGATTCATGGTGAGAAAGTTTGGGAACAAAGTTAGATGGGGGGACATTGCACACCCCTGCCCAACAGTGAGGAACAGGCAGTGTGCACATGCTCTGGGATATTCTCTGGACTCAATGGTATGTGCTCAGCTTATGCTTAGTGCTGTCTCTCACCACAGTGTGCCAGTACTGCGTCCAGCTCAGCCCGGCCCTGGTCCTGGGGATAGTAGTGGCCGATGTCATTGCAACGGTGTTCCTGGCAGGAGTAGTGTGGTGTCTTGCTGCACAGGAGCCTGTCCAACTGTCTCAAGGTGAGAGGAGTTGCTGAGGGTGGCAGGAAGGGGGGCTGCCCCCCCCCCCGAGACTGTCTTTGAAATAGGATCCCCAGGAAAGTCATGTGCCAAGCACCACACTGAGATTTTTTCAAGTTTAAATAACAGAAATCAACATGTTGCTTTGGCATGCTAAAGTTGTAATGATCCATCCACCCCAGCCTCTGAACTCACAACAATTAAAAATATATCCTTGGTCCCTTTCATTGTGGAGAACTCAGGGGAAAGGCAAGTTTGGCAACCCAAAAGGGCTAGACCTGGGCCCCCTCTCTATGCAGGATTTGCTCCCATTTAGCTTTCAAATGGGAGAGGGGATTGGGGCACTGTCCACAATATGTCATCCGCTGCTTTTTCTGAGAAACGGCCATCCAAGTGCCTTTGCAAGGCATATTCAACAAGAGTGGCACAGAGAATTGTTGCTGGGGAAGAAGTTGCAGTGGCTATGTGGCTTCAGGCCTGCAGCGTTGAATCACAGAATCACAGAGCTGGAAGGGGCCATACAGGCCATCTAATCCAACCCCCTGCTTAACACAGGATCAGCCCAAAGCTAATGCACTGAAGCCACAGTTCACACCCGTGGAGCCAAATGTGGCTGTGTGTCCCTTGGAGCCTCTTTGGTTGATGCCTGGTGATTGGCAAGGTGGCCGGAGTGCGGTGTGTCCTGATTGCCCCCCCCCAGGTGGTATTTGTGGATTCTCCCGCCTGATACCTGTCCTCTGTAGGGCGAAGTGGGGCCTATGGACCATGGGAGAAGACAGCGGTGATGGAGCCTTCTTCAGAGAGCAGGCCTTGTTTGCTTTTTGAGGGGCTCATGGGAACTGTAGTCCATGGACATCTGGAGGACCACAGGTTGACTACCCCTGCTCTAGTATCCGGCAAGGGAGCCTGCTGCATGGAGTAGTGCAGGGCCAGGAATGCATGGGGAGGCAGTTGTTGAAGTCCTAATGAAATGGCTCCACACAGAGGACAAGCCTGCTGATCCCGAGACCTCCCAAGAAAACCCTCCTCCTGGCTGCTGACTGACATGCTCACATCCGCTAACCAGGGCTCTTCTGTCTTTCTTCCTTTGGTCTCTGCAGCTTCTGACAGGCAGACCCTGCTGGCCCATGATCTGCTCTACCAGGTGAGTGAGGCCTTGGGTGCCCCTATGGTCTCCCCCTTCTGAGGTTCCTAGTGACTGGCTTGAACTGAGCTTGGTTGACCCCCCCCCCCCCCAGGTCTTCCTGCCCAGCCCACACTAGGAGCCTACTGGGGCATCCGGGTGGAGGCTAGTTCTCTGGGTTCTGGCAGAGGGTGCTGTGGGGTTATAACGCCATCCTGAGAGCCGTAGAGTTCGCTGTCATAGCCTTATTAGTAAGAACAAGGGGAGTTTTTTCTTTGGTCTCCATAGTGCAAACTTTTGAAAGGGGGGGGGGGAAGTAGACTGGTGACATCACAGCAGGCCAGCCAGTCAGTGCCAGGTGGCTTTCACTGGGAACCCACAGGACCCTTTTCCTTCCTGGAGAGGAGAAGTGCATGTGGGCTGGACACCGGGAGACTGCTTCCAGAGCAAGCCCCCTAGTTCAGAATGTGCCATTTGGCTGCCAAAACTGCTGCAAGGCTGGTCTGTGGCAGACATGATCACAGAAACAGGAAGCAGACCAGGTCTAATGTTAAATGTGGGCCTCTCCTCTCTTTCCCCTCTGCCTGCCACAGCCTCTTGGAGAACGCAACAGCAGACAGTACAGCCACATTGGAATGGCCAAGGCCCGCCGTCGGTGAGCAAGGGAATGGGTCACTTGGCCCATTGAGCACCTGGCTCAGGGCAGCCGCAGTTCACATCTGCTCAGTTGGACGGCTGACCCTCAGTACCAGGATCCCTGGTTTAGTGGTGGTGGACTCCACTGCAGAAGATGGCAGAGAAAGCTTCACATACATTGGTGGAGGACAGATTTGAAAGAACTGGAGCTGCTCCCATCCCCACCCCGGTGTCTTTGCAACCCGTTTCAGGTTCCTCAATAAACGCTTTGCTGGCTTAACTCCAAGGGTGGCCTCTGAAGGGCTGTGGGAGCTTGAGCTGAGATGCAAGGGCTTGCTCAGAGTGCGGCCGGATGAGCTGCTCTTCCTTCCCACGCAGCTGCACGTGCTCCAACCACATCCTGTGATAAATGCTGAGCCTGACTGGGGCCCCAGTTCTTAGGTGTGTATGTGGGGAGCACAATCCTCCCCCCTGCCCCTCCCCAACACCATTGCCAATTCCTGTGCTAGTCAGCCCCCTACAAGGGAGGTCTTTGTCAAGGCAGCTGCAGGGCAGGGAGACCCTTCAGCCGTGGCTTGTTCTGGTTGCTCTCCCCAAGGTGGCCTGCATTGCGTAGGCTATGCTCCTGCCACCTCCCCCTTTGCCAAAGCTTTGCGCTTGTGCGCTTGTGCCACATGTCTGCTCCAGCACCAACAAGATGTTGCCTAGCTGCGAGGATGGGGAGTGGGTGTCATGTTCAAAGTGCAACAGCTGGGAGGGGGGCTCTTCCTGAAGACTGGCATTGTTGCCTCTGGCCATCGGCTACAGCTGCAGGTATAGAATCTGAGAGTAGGAAGGGGTCATACAGTGCAGGATCAGCCTCAGGCATCCTGGAAAAGGATCTGTCCAGCTGCTTCTTGAAGGCCAGTGAGGGGGAGCTCCCCACCTCCTTAGGCAGCCCATCCCACTGCTGAACTAGAGTCCTTACAATCCTGGAGTGGGAAGGGCCCATTAAGGCCATCCAGTCCCACCCTTTGCTCAATGCAGGATCATCCTCAAGCATCCAGGCTAACTACATGTCCAGCTGCTGCTTGAAGACCACCAGTGAGGGGGAGCTCCCCACCTCCTGAGGCAGTCCATTCCATTGCTGAACTAGAGTCCTTACAATCCTGGAGTGGGAAGGGCCCATTAAGGCCATCCAGTCCCACCCTTTGCTCAATGCAGGATCATCCTCAAGCATCCAGGCTAACTACATGTCCAGCTGCTGCTTGAAGACCACCAGTGAGGGGGAGCTCCCCACCTCCTGAGGCAGTCCATTCCATTGCTGAATTGGACTCATAGAATCCTAGAGTGGGAAGGGGCTACACAGGCTATCCAGACCACCCCCTGCTCAATGCAGGATCAGCCTCAGGCATCCAGGAGAAGGATCTGTCCAGCTGCTGTTTGAAGACCACCAGTGAGGCAGAGCTCCCCCATGTCCTTAAGGCAGCCCATTCCACTGCTGAACTATGAAATTCCCTCCCCCCCAAAAAAACATCTAGCCGGTACTGTAGCTTAAACCCAATATTGTGGGTCATAGAATCATAGAGTTGGAAGGGACCTCCTGGGTCATCTAGTCCAACTCCCTGCACTATGCAGGACACTCACAACCCTATCACTCATCCCCTGTAACCTGCCACCCACTCTCTGTTGTGTCCTAGCCTCTGCTGTCCTCCTTTAAGTGGCAACTCTAAAACCCTACAAGACAGCCATCAAGTCGTCTCTCAACCTCCTCCAAGCTGAACATTCCCAAATCCCTCAGCCTTTCCTCATGGGGTTTGGTCCCCAGGCCTTGGATCATTCTCGTCACTCTCCTCTGCACCCTCCAAATTTTGTTCACACCCCTTTGGAAATGTGTCAAATGGGATACCAGGGAAATGGGATACCCCCCCAAAAAAAATACAGGGCTGAAGAAAGTGCATCAAGCTCTTTCAGATTGCAGAAGGATATCAGCGAGCTGAGTGGTCCTCAGCTGAAAACCCCAGAGGACTGACCTGGGGGGGGTGGGCTGAGCCAGGCAGGAGGCAAGTGGCAGCAAGGGGGTGGGATAGCTTTTCCAGGCATCTCAGCTCCAGGATGGATGCTCCTTTCAGGGGGGGGGTGCTGTTTTCAGGGAGCTCTTTCAAGCCAGGGGGGTACATGGCCCCTGTCCTTTCATCCCAGTGTTAACCAAACGTTTTGTAGTTCTTACTGAGTCATTTTAGTCCTCTCTACAAAGTAGCAAAATGGATCTGTTCTACCCTGCAGACCTTGATCAACCCTGCCCACTCCAAGATGCTCCCAACATCTGGAGAGGCTTGCTTCTCTCTCTCTCTCTCTCTCTCTCTCTGGGGTAACTTGCTGCCACCACCTGACCTTTGTACAGAAGTGCCAGCTGAGGGGGTCAGGACTCCCAGCTTCTCTTCCCGGATCTGTGTGTCTCCTACTGCCCAGTGCCTAGCCACCTCGGGGAGAATTTGCTGCCTTGTGTGCACCTAGAGGAATAGCCACTTGCAAACTGCTGGCCTTCCCCTTGGTGCTCCTTTTACAATAGAGTGTTTGAGATGGTGGATGCTTTAGGATGCTTAGGGCTGATCCTGTGTAGAGCAGGGGGTTGGACTAGATGGCCTGTATGGCCCCTTCCAACACTATGATTCTATAATTCTTGTGTGGTACAGAAAACCACTACCAGCATCAAAAGTTATAAGGTTTTTTTCCCCCCCAAAAGAAAACATTCATAAGCATACTTTTAGGACAACACTGGACTGGGCAAGGAATTCAAATAAATGGGTAAACTGCAATCCCTGTATCCCTCTTGCTATAGATGCCTTATCAGAAGTTAAAATATAGGATAGGCTCCTTTAGCTTAGGAGGTTTCCTGGAAATCATTCCTGGAGTCTTTGTAGTTTAAGTCCTCCAGATCTCTGCCCCTGCTTGGAGGAGAGAGCATCTGCCTACTGCCTCTCCTGCTAGCATTTGTATGAAGGTGGGCTGGCGTGCACCTGGAAAACTATTTAACTGACTTTGCCCCCCCACACACACACAAACACACACACAGACCTGTTCTTTGCCCAGTGGGGAAAAAACTTTTAAAACTCAGAGTGAAGGTTTCGCTTAATTCAAACTTCCACAGAAAAAACACTTCACAAAAGGTAAATTCCATTTGAAAGGAACCAAACTACCCAAATACTATTTAACTACGTTATGGCAGCTATTATTTATGTATTTATTTGGTTTATTTATTTGATTTGACTCTAACACCTAAAGATCTCCTCATTCTATTACCGGGGGATCACTGACAAATGTCAACTTGATACAAAAGAAGCATCTGGGGCAATTATATAAGTTTGGTCTTGGAAGTCCTTGTTAAACATCAAACACCACTTTGCAGACAGGTTACCTTTGAGGACCATTGGATCTTTGGTTCTGGTGGTAAACATTGGCTTGCTTAAGCCAAAACAGGCGGGCAACACAAATAGTTGGCCACTAACCAGTGTTCAGACCATAGGGTCACTGAGACCATCTAGGAATCACACAGGTCACCTCCAGGAGATCTCCTGTGCCCTTAATGTCTGGAGACCATCCAGTTTTGCTCATCTGATCTTGTGCTGAAGCAAAGAGTGACTGTAGCCATTCAGAAGAAGACAGGAAACTGCTGCATCGAGCTTCCTTGGAGTCAACATGAAACTTGTCTTGTTTGAAGACTTGCACCTACTTTGAGTGCTGGTGGAGCAGACCAGTGGCCCTGCACACCAGGGTTGGTTGCTAGTGTGGCCATGTTAGAGGAAGTGTGTTTATGGTTTTCTATCTATACACTGCCCCTCAGTGAGAGGAGGGGTCTCACTGCGAACAAAACAGTGCAATAGGACTAGGGTTAGAAAAAGCAGGCAGTGCAGAAAGGCCTCAGATAATACCTCATGTAATGCAGAAGGAGAGATTACAGAAGTAGAAAACAATGCAGGGCAGTACATACGGCTAGTGGATAACACAGTGGCAGTGGCTGCAGTTCTCTTCCCTTTATAAACGTGTTTGTTCCATTATGCTGTTATCCTGTTATTATAAAAACTAGAAATTAAGACGGCTGTGCTGTAAATACAGCGTGTGCTAGCTCTCTTAGTCTGGGAGTTTGTGTGGCTGTCCGTGAGTCGGGGCTGGGAAGAAAGCGTGGTGGGCCCCCAAGGGGCGGCCGGGGAGGCACAGCGGGGATAGCAGCTAGGTCCCAGGGCAGGCAAGGGCTGTCGCTGGTCCGAGGGAAAGCAGCTTTCCCAGAGTCCAGTGGCGTGGGGCGACCCTCCTCCCCGGCAGCCTTTCCAGCCCTCGGCCGAAGTCCTGGGGTGACTTACAGTCTGGAGGGCGCAGCGGCGAGGATGGTGGCTCAGGAGGACTGGAGAGTCTGTGGCATGGTGTTCGGGAGACGGGCCAAATTGGCCACTTGGCCCTGGAGTGCCACTTTGCAGCTCCTGATTCGCTCCTCCGAGTTTTTATCCCGGACAGCGCCCGCCCACTCTCCCCCCACTTAGTCCTTAGCCTTTTATTTAATACCGTGGAGCGGTTTACAGATGCTCTCATAAGCAGCCTTTGTGTATTTCAGGAAATTCCAGGAGTATGGGAGGGGTGCCACCCTTCAAGTGGATCCCCTGGAATTACAATTACAGCTCACCCCCAGGTGGCAAAGATCAGTTCTCCTGGAGAACATTGCTGCTTTGAAAGGTGGCATTGTAACCCACTCTGCGGCATTGTGCCCCACTGAGGTCTGTCCTCCCCAGGTTCCACCTCTGAATCCGCAGGGATTCCCCAACCTGGATCTGGCAGCCCCACCCCTCTCTGATGGCCAGCAGGACCTGGGACCCCTAAGTAGGGGCCATTTCTGATCTCAACAAGCAGATCGTTCCACAAAGTGGAGGCTACAACAGAGAAGGCCCAGACACGTGTGCAGTTGTTGTTTCCCACTTGCAGGTCGGCCCCAGCAGAAGGTCCTGCTTACATGAGCAGAGCTGCTGTGGTGAAGCACGGGAAGCGGCAGACAGGAAGGCCCAAAGCCATGAAGGGCTTTCGAGGTAGTCACGACCAGAACCTCGAACTGAACTTGGAAACTGTAGCCAGGCCTATCAGGAATATTGTCTATGTCCTGGTCCATTGCTCTCTAAAAAGGCTGCTTGTCTGTACCAGATGTTTTTGGAATCAAACCTAAAAGGCACACAGCAGACAGCCAAAACTATTGAAGAATAACCAAAATGTTTAGTTCACACGAGGTCTTTTTATACAATCCCAAACCTATATAGAAAGATTCATTACAGATTCCAGTGGATATCCATGTTGGTCTGGAGCAGCGACTGAGTCCAGAGGAACCATTAAAGGTTCCATTAAAGGTACTAGATTTAGAGCCTATTGTATAAGAAAATGCAATGGGTGCTATCATGCCCTCTCCTGCCCCCGGCACCCTTGCAGCCCTCCTGCCCTCCCCCCCAATAGGGATTCCATTGTTCTTTGTAATAACTTGCAACTCAGCAATTTCCCTTTGCTCCTGACGTTTCTTTACAATCAAACAACTACTTTGGAGTCACCCACTGAATGTCCTGGAAAGCTGAAGTGTTCTTCTACAGGTGTCAGGCTCATGATGTCAGATTTCTGTCCAATTATTCTTTGACAGAGGGCTTGACCTGCTTACTCTCAGCATTCCACAATTGAGGGGTCCATCTGCCCATCTTCTCCAATTTTGACATACATATTTCCTTCACTTTGTTTCCCCCTAGAATTAAACCCAAGCAAATGGTAACTCAACATCAAGAAAACAAAGATCATGGCATCCGGCCCTCTCAATTCCTGGCAAATAGATGGGGAAGAAATGGAGATAGTGACAGATTTTATTTTCCTGGGCTCCAAGATCACTGCAGATGGGGACTGCAGCAAAGAAATTAAAAGACGCTTGTTCCTGGGGAGGAAAGCTATGGCAAATCTAGACAGCATCCTAAAAAGCAGAGACATCACCCTGCCAACAAAAGTGCGTTTAGTCAAGGCTATGGTATTCCCAGTTGCAATGTATGGCTGCGAAAGTTGGACCATAAGGAAGGCCGAGCGTCAAAGAATTGAGGCTTTTGAACTCTGGTGCTGGAGAAGACTCTTGCGAGTCCCTTGGACTGCAAGGCGAACAAACCGGTCAGTCCCAGAGGAGATCAGCCCTGACTGCTCTTTAGAAGGCCAGATCCTGAAGATGAAACTCAAATACTTTGGCCACCTCATGAGAAGGAAGGACTCCCTGGAGAGGAGCCTAATGCTGGGAGCGATCAAGGGCAAAAGAAGAAGTGGACGACAGAGAATGAGGTGGCTGGATGGAGTCACTGAAGCAGTAGGTGCAAACTTAAATGGACTCCGGGGAATGGTAGAGGACAGGAAGGCCTGGAGGATCATTGTCCATGGGGTCGCGATGGGTCAGACACGACTTCGCACATAACAACAAAATGGTAACTATGTAATTTAAGCTTGTCATTCCAGTTTAGACCTTGCATCTGTCAAACCTGATTAAGCTATATGCTACAATGCTGCTCACCCTCTGTCTCTATGAACGGATTAGAAACTTCCAGTTAAACATATCTGAAGAAGTGTGTGGGAAGCTGATCCATTGAATAAAATCTTTTGGGTTTTGAAGGTGCCACAGAATGTTGAACTCTCCCGTTTTGTGCCAGGTCTACAGCAGTGAGGAACCCGTTTGCTTCTCCAGCGGCCATCACGCTCAGAAGGGCCGAGGCTCCAGTCCAGCATACACCTCCCGCTGGCCTTTCCGGATGGGCTGCAGAAACAAAGGTTGGGTGTGACTCCCTGGAGGGCCCTTGGAGACCCCCATCTGTCCCCCTCAGGTGGGCTTGCAAGACAACCCCTGGTGTTTACCCCTCTAAATAAACTCTGCCTCCCATCCTGCCCACACTGGAGACACAGCATTCTGTCTATGTGACCCCATGGGGGATGGAGATGGCACCCGCTCCAGCTTCTCCCATCCCTGCCCTTACCTCATAGTCTGGATTTGGGACAGGTGGGGGATGGTCTTCCCTCTGGCCTGCAACGCAAGACACAAGTTGTCTGTTCAGAAGAGATCGTCCAATAGTTGTGGCTATGAGACTGCCGCTCCCTTTGGTCACCAGTAAGACCTACGGGGATCCCTCACAGAGCCCCACAGGGAACTCCCTCTACCCTGCAACCCTGCCCCCCTCCACTGGTACTGCCACAGTCAGTTGCTCTGGGCACAGGCCACTTGTCCTGCCAGGGGCAGTGGATGTCCTGTAGAGATTCCACCCCCAGGTGGGACCTTGGGATCCCCCAGTTTTACAGCTCATCTCCAGGTCTCTTGTTGAAAATGGCTGCTTTGGAGGGTGGATTCCACTGAGGTCCCTCCCTGCCCCAGTGGCACCCACTCCTGATTCTATCCCCAAAGTCTCCAGGTGTTTCCCAACCAAGAGCTGGCCACCCTACTATCTCACCTGGCTCTGCTAATTCTCCAAGAAGTTCTCCAGCACAAGGCAGAGCCCCCAGGCCAGCCTGAGGAGGAGGTGACTTCCCAGTGTCTCCACTGGAGTTCCCTATTCCCCGGTCCCTGCCAATGCTTGCACCCCACAATAAGCCTTGGAGCACAGCAAAGGCTATGCCCCTGCCTCTGAGGACCAAGGCTGTTCCCTGGTCCAAAGGCGAGCGTTGGCACTCAGTGCTCCTTATCCTGCTGAAGGTCTCGGGGCCCCGGGAGGTGCGCCTGGCCTTGACCAAGGCCAGGGCCTTTTCAGTCCTGGCCCCTACCTGATGGAATGAGCTCTCGGATGAGCTATGGGCCCTGATGGGACTCTCAGTTCTGCAAAGCCTGCAAAACGGAGCTCTTCTGTGAGGCGTTTGGTTAGGGCCGGGCGGTGATCCCTGCATGTGAGATCTGGACCCTCCCTTTCCCCTCTCTGTGTTTGGTCCCTGTGCACAGTGTTAGATGGCATTAGGGCCCCTTTGTCATCTTACTATAAACTGCCAGTCAATATTATCATTGGTACCGGCCCCGATGGGGGCAATGTATGAGTTGAGGTCTTATAGTAAACTAGTAATAAAGACCGTTGTAACTGACACAATGGGTGCTAGAAGGGGGGAGGGGTGGCTTCCCTTCCCCCTTGGGCCAGGAAGGGCTCCAGCTGCCTCGCAGATTCCCCCATCCCTCGGGCTCCCCCCACCGTCAAAGACCTGCCACTGCCCGGAAAAGTCTCAGGGGCTGCTTGCACAGCCCTCTGATGCTTTGCCGGGCCACAGCAGGCAAGCCCTCTTGCTCTCCCTGTCCCCTGGTCTGCCCCCCCGGAAGGCCCACTTACCTCTAGCTCCATCACCAGCCAGGAGCAAACTGGCGGTGATGTCGTCAGATTGCCCTGGCCAGGCTGGGAGTGGCAGGCCCTGTGTGGACTGTGGGCTAGTCGGACAGGCCCTGCCCACTCTCTGCCCACCAACCTCTTACCCTTTTTTTCATGCAAAAAAAGCTGTACAAAGATAGTGTATACTGCCATTTTATGATGTTGAGGACTGTTTTTAAGATTATTGGGGATTTCTTACAATATGTTTTAGATGCGACTTCTTGTAGAATGTTTTCTTTTTTGTGTACCGCCGCGAACCAGCCTGCTGGGAACAGCAGTATACAAGTCCAATAAATAAGTAAATAATAAAGTTAATTTTGGTGTAGTGGTTAGGAGCGTGGACTTCGAATCTGGCATGCCGGGTTCGATTCTGCACTCCCCCACATGCAGCCAGCTGGGTGACCTTGGGCTCACCACAGCACTGATAAAACTGTTCTGACCGAGCAGTGATATCAAGGCTCTCTCAGCCTCACCCACCCCACAGGCTGTCTGTTGTGGGGAGAGGAAAGGGAAAAGGCGACTGTAAGCCGCTTTGAGCCTCCTTCGGGTAGGGAAAAGCGGCATATAAGAACCAACTCTTCTTCTTCTTCTTCTTCTAATTGTGGGGTGGGGGCTGGACAAGTATTGTCAGGCCTCCTCCCACCAAAGTTCCCCGTTGTGGAGCGTACTCTGTGGTACTTCCTCCCCCCATGCAAAGACACACACTCACCCCGTGGCTGCATTCGGGAGCCTCCTGCTGCAGGCCCCCCCCCAAAGCGGGCTGCCCATTTCCGGCTGCAATGGTAGGTCAGGGCCAGGAGTGCAAAGGTGACCAGGAGATCGGTGAGGATGATGCCTGTCGCAACCCAGATGTCCACTTCCACGCACCCAGGACACTCTGCTCAGGAGAGGAAAATGTAGCAGCAACCTAGATCAGGCTGCAGTAGTCTCAGCGGGCTACTCCTCCCCTGGCCACCCCACCCCCACGGGGGCCCTGGGCATCTGCTGGCGCCGGCCAAGCAAAGATCACCTTCTCTTGGGATATGGAGGGAGACTCCTGCCCCCCTGATCCTGGGCTGCTGCAGGCATGTGCTTGAGCCACTAACCTTTGACATGAAGGTAAAGGTTGGTCCCATACTGCTCACAGCCATACAGGCCATTATGCAGCATCCCTTGATAGTCTGCAATCATACATGATGGGGTGGAGCAGCTGATCTTTTCCTTCCGGTTCTCCTTTTCCTTCCACCACCAACCATTCTCGACGGGGCAGGTGAGGGTCACATTGTTCCCAGCGAAGCTCACCTGGATCACTGGAGCAAAGGTCAACAATAGGACATGGCCCGAAGAGTTCTGATTTGCCCAGAATCAGAATGAGTCCATTCTGTGGGCTGATGTGGTAGTTCATCAGCAATGCCCCGGGGCATGCCAGCTGAGCACGGCTGGGGAGAGGCAGCAGAGGTCGGGGGCCCCTGATTGAAGCATGCCTTGCCTCCCTGACAGCCCCCCTGACAACAAGCAGAGCTTTGGAAATGAAAGGAAAACTTTTTTGGCCCGCTGCTAGCTCCCCAACCCAGTTCCCCCATCAAGAAGAGAATCCCTCAGTATCAGGATCTCAGGCAACCAATGGGACTGGCCCGGAGCACTTGAAAGCCCCCCCCCTCCCCGAAGTGGTAGAAGGATATCACTTACTTGCATTCCCCTGTCCCCAAACAGGTCTGGCTGTGAAGGAAACATGACAGTGGTTAGCAGAGAGGAGAACACCGGGACCACTGCTTGAGCCCCTTCAAAATGTCTTTGGAGCCCATTCTGAGCACAGATGCAACTGCAAGTCCCGACGCCAACCTGCCTCAGTTGGCCTTCCCATCCCCATAGTCATTGTCTGTGGGTTCCCGGCCCCAAGAGGCTACCCCACACAGCTCATGCTCTGCCTCCCCCTGCCCAGCTCAAGCCACTGGAGGAATCAGGCAGACCCCCCTCCTTCCACAAAAGGACAGCAAGACTAGCAACCAAAAACAGACAAGCCCCACTCCCAAAGTAGGGATGCCAACCACCAGGTGGAGCCTGGAGATCTCCAGACTTTGGGCATCCATTGCCCTGGGGAGAGTGGCTGCTATGGAGGGTGGAAGCAACAGCCTTGCTCCCTACTCAGCTCCTTCCCCTCCCAAATCCCCACCCTCCCCAGTGTTTCCCAAACCAGGGGGAGCCTCCTCTCTGTTTGGGCCTCTGCAGGACACTTGAGTGGTAGACTGGAGGACAATTGGCCTGATCCAACGTGGCATCTCTTCCGTTCTTATTTCTGGAGCTGGGATGCTCTGGCTTCTTGGTGTTGTGGGGGGCAACAGTGAGAGGCCTTCTGTTGTACTGGCCCCACTGGCGGACCTCTGTACTTCTGTTGTACTGGCCCCACTGGCGGGCCCCGGGGTTTTGGCCACTGTAGGACAGAGTGGTGAACTGGAGGGCTGTTGGTCTGACCTAACATGGCTTCTCCTCTGTTCTTATATTCCAATCCCATTCCCAGGTTTGTGGGCTGGTTTCTCCTCCCCCCCCCCCCCACCTCTTCCATGGGACATCCTGGAGGACACTTCTCACGGTCAGGATCACCTGTCTTTTTATTAGGAAATTACGATCTGGGAAGGCCAAGGAGCCTGAAAAGAGCAGCCTGGCAGCTGCCAAATCAAACCAGCCCCCACCCTGATCCCTTCCGGCTACTGGCCTGCCAAGGAAGGCCATCCTGACTCACTGGCAGGCTGTGGGGCAGTTCAGGGGTCCAGCTACTGCTCTGGTGGGAACCTGTCAGCGTCTGTCTCTTCTCTGCTCTCCAGACCCTGTGTGGCCCAGTCAGAGCAACCACCCACCACCCCCCTTGGCATTTCTTGGGCTGGGAGAACTCACACTTGGTTTGGGAAGGGCAGCTTGGGGCACACTCTGGATTTCCATGTGTGTCCCCCCCCCACAAGGCCCACTTTATTCCAACAGAAGTATGGGCAGAGGGATCAGGCTGGTCCCTCTCTGAGGCTGTCCCCTGCAGCGCCAGGCAAGGGGTGAGAAAGAAGCGGGTTAAGGGGGTTGCCTCTAGTCCCCACCCCAAGGCCAGGAAGCACTTTGCTGTCAGTCAAAAGGAGGTATTTCCAGTGGCACCGAAGCCGACAGGCTAGCTGCCCCCCCCCCAGCTTTTGGCACACAGCGAGGGCAGGTGCTCTTCCCATCTAAAAAGGAGAGCTATCAAGTTTGGGGGCAAAGCACCCTGCCCCACAGGCCTCCTGGAATCACACCCGGCTTGTGGGCAACCACTGCACCAGGCAAGCCTTTCCAACTGTCTCTGCTACTCTTTCAGGCCCCCAGTCCTGCCCTGAGCCCCACTGGTGGTACTCACGAAAACAAAGGAAGAGACCAATAGCCCCAAAGGTGGTCCCAAAGCACACCATCATGTTAGGTCTTGAGTCTCCCCACTCAATCCGTGCCACTGTGCACCAGAGAAGATGAAAGATTTTCAGACAACTGCTCTGGCCGATCTCCACAAGCAAAGAAAGAGCAGTCACTGTTTCCAGGGCAGCATCGAAGGCGCTCTGAGCTGGCCCTGCCAGGAAGTGGAGGTGTGCGCAGCGTCTTCCGATCAGCCTGTCTAACGGTGCAGGCCTGCCATCTGCAGCCTCCAGGGGCCTTTTTTTGGGGGGGTGGGGGTCTGGTTGCCAGCTCCAGGCTGAGGAACTGCCTGGGTGGAGCCTGAGGGGCAGGGACCTCTGTGAAGTCCAACCTGCGAAGCAGCCATTTTCTCCAGGGTAACCTGGTGGAATGAGCTCCTGGGAGAGCTGAGGGCCCTGCTGAAACTTCCTCAGTTCCGCAGGGCCTGTAGGACAGAGCTCTTCTGCCAGGCATTCAGTCGAGGAAGATCTGGCCCCTCCTCCCCTTATAAGCTGCCTTGGGCTAGCTGTGCTATGAGCAGCAGCATATTCAAAAAGCACTATCTTGGCATCCGTTGTTCCCCTGGGTGCAATGGGCTTTGCCTCTAGGAAATAAATAATAATAAACAAACTGATCGTTCTAGTCTAGAAATGAGCTGTAATTCCAGGGGATCCCCAAGCCCCATCTGGAGGCTGGTATCCCTAGGGGAAGGACTGACCTTCCCTCTGCAAAACTAGGGGAGTTGACAGCAGTTAACATGGATCACCCCATGGACAGCTCTAGGTCTGGCTTATGCACAGCCAGGAAAATATGATTCGGTTCCTGGCAGCCTCACAAACTGAACCATGGACCATCGTGAACTGAGAAGGCTCCATATCAACCAGATTGTGATAGGGTAAAACTCTTCCCCTTCAGTGTGCTAGAGACTCCAAATTCAGCAGGGGATCTCTGGCCAATTCTCTTCTACATGGTCTCCAAATTTGGTGAGGATTGGATTTATGGAGTTTGAGCTCCACTCATCTGAGAGGCCACCAGGCAAACGACTCCTGCCTCTACAGACTCCTGCTTCTGTGTTCCGGCCTCCAGCTGGTGGAGTGGGATAGAGGTGCTCAGGCTTCTGGCCTTCCATAAAGGGGATGTCTTCAGGAGAGCATTGGTATAAAGGTAAGAGGGCTATATTGTTGCAAAACAATTCAGGATGGAAGACACTTGCATACAGGGAATCCAGGTGGGCAGCCAGGTTGCATGATGCAGAAGAACAAAGTTTTGTGACTGGTGGCACCATAAGGCCAACAAAGATTGAGTCTGGGTATAAGCTGATGCGCGCACACACATTTCTTCAGATACAGTGAAAAAAGAATTCCCTCAGCATGGAGGGACGTTATTGCTCTTTAAGGAATTCAAAGGCTGTTCCTTGGAGGAAGGCAGGAAGCAGTTCTTGTTGGTAGCAGAAGAGGGGACCCACAGTAATGACTTTAAACTGCATCTAGAATGGTACCAGCTGGATACAGGGGTGGGGGATGTCTGTCTGTCAGAATAGTTCAGGCGTGGAACGGGCTGCCTAAGGAGGTGGGGAGCTCCCCCTCACTGGCCGTCTTCAAGCAGTGGCCAGACAGATCCTTACCCCCGGATGCTTTAGGCTGATTCTGCCATAAGCAGAGGGTGGGACTAGATGGCCTGGATGGCCCCTTCCCAATCCAGGATTCTAGGAGTCTAGTTCAGCCGTGGAATAGGCTGCCTAAGGAGGTGGGGAGCTCCCCCTCACTGGCGATCTTCAAGCAGCGGCTGGCCAGATCCTTCTCCAGGATGTGTGAGGCTGATCCTGCACTGAGCAGGGGGTGGGACTGGATGGACCTAGATGGTTCCTTCCTACTCTAGGATTCTAGGAGTCTAGTTCAGCAGTGGAATGGGCTGCCTAAGGAGGTGGGGAGCTCCCCCTCACTGGCCTTCTTCAAGCAGCAGCTGGACAGATCCTTCTCCTGGATGCTGGAGGCTGATCCTGCCTTGAGCAGGGGGTGGGACTAGATGGCCTTCACAGACCCTTCCCACTCTAGGATTCTAGGAGTCTTGTTCAGCAGTGGAATGGGCTGCCTAAGGAGGTGGGGAGCTCCCCCTCACTGGCCTTCTTCAAGCAGCAGCTGGACAGATCCTTCTCCTGGATGCTGATCCCGAATTGAGCAGGGGATGGGACTAGATGGCCTGTTTGGCCCTTTCCAACAATTCTATGATTCTACGATTCTAATGCAGGGTTCCTCAGCCTAGATTTCATGAAACCCTGGGGTTTCTTGACAGCCCTGGAAGGGTTTCCAGAATGGCTAGGAGTTAATTACTTTTAATATATTTTTAAACTAGAGGCAAAGCCCATTGCGTTCAGAGAAGTCAGTTGGATGCACACCTGTACTGTTGCCTTCCTGGGGGCTGGCTACATGGCAAAAAAGCGCCTGACCACCTGGACTCTTGCCCCACCTCTAAACCTCAAGGAATATTCCTGACCCAGGGGTCACCGACCTCCAAGTGTGGCCTGGAAATCTCCTGGAATTGGAGGACATTTGCAGACTATAGAGATCAGTTCTCCAGGGGGAAATGGCTGTTTTCGAGGGGAGACTCTGCAATAACTCATCTCCAGGCCCCTGGAGATGAAAGGGCTTGCTTGGGAGGGGGGAACTCTGTGGCCCTGTGTCCCAGAGAGGTTGCAGGATGCCAATCTCCAGTTGGGATCTGGGGATTTGCTGGAATTATGGGTCATTTCAAGGCAACAGAGATCAGGCCCCCTGAAGGAAGGGCTTTTTGGGAGGGGGGACTCTCTGGCTTTGGATCCCATGGAGGTGCAGGTACCAGGCTCCAGATAGAAATCCCCAAAGTATTCTTAAGGCTTCAAAAAACTCCAGAAATGGGATCTCTAGGTCCCAGCTGGAGGCTAGCATCCCTGTGACTGTTCAGGGATTCCAGCCTCCAGCTGGGACCTGGAGAACCCCCAGAATGAAAGCTCCACTCCAGACTGCAGAGATCATTTCCCCTGAAGCGAAGGGCTACCTTGGAGGGGGGGGGGGTCTCTTTGGCTCTGTGCCAGTGTTCATGAATGCCAGCCTCCAGGTGGGATCTGAAGAACCCTCAAAATGAAATATCTTCTCCAGACTGCAGAGATCAGTTCCTCTGGAGGCCTGCTTGAGTGAGGAGTTTCTGTGGCACTGTGCCCCAGGGAGGATCATAGAATCGAGTTGGAAGGGGCCATACAGGCCATCTAGTCCAACGCAGGATCAGCCCAAAGCATCCTAAAGCATCCTAAAGGATCAGGGATTCCAGCCTCCAGGTGAGACCTGGGGATCCCCTAGAATGACAGATCCTCTCCAGAGTTTTTATCCCGGACAGGGCCCGCCCTTTCCCCTCCCCCTTATGGCTTACTGTTTTATTTATTCCGCTCCATGATCGCTTGTGCATTAGCGCCCTTCTTGTGTGCGCTGTTCTCCCGATGGTGATCACTCTTTCTCTGTATGTCAAAGCCTGAGCCATCATCCTCAAAACTGTGGCATGAACACGTCCACCAGGCGGCCAGGTGTGCATGTGGGTGCCTATGAGCAGTTAATCTGTGGCCGTGTCTTGTGGACGTTACTGCCTTGTGCACATTTAGTCCAAAGCAAGAAATTTTTCAGAAAAGACAACGAAAAAAGGTTCTCTATGAAACAATGAATGAACAAATATTCGTTGCTACTAGTGTTTTCAGGTTTTTAAAAAACAAATTTAAAAGGGAAAAGGGCTTTTCAGAGGCACAAATATAACTCTGCACTTCATTGGCCCTTCTGTTTGATTGATGGCCAGTCTCCTTTATTGCGGTTACGGAAACCTGTGGGGAATTTTAAAAGTGCTATTTGGACTTCAATTTTCTGCTACAATTGGCGGTGTGTGGAATGACAAATTTCCGCTATTAATTGTAGCCATTTGGCATACAGCAAACATGTGGCCACATTGGCCGATGTGTGGAATGGGCCTCAGGATCTCCCATTCTCCTGTGAGAATGTTTCAACTCCCCATGGGCCAAATGTGTCACCTTGGACCTTTAAGGCAGTGTTCCCCAACGATGAGGCTGTGTCCCGGTACCGGACTGTGGAGGCCTCGGTACTGGGCTGTGGAGGGGGGGGGGAGGCGTCAGCACACCAGCAGGCACACCTCCCTCCTCCCCTGCAGAATGCGCTCACTTCACCGGGAGCGATTACTACCTCCTGGCGCAGCGAGCACCATGCTGCGGGGGGGAGTCATGGGAACTGGCGCACCAGCGGGCGTTTGCGGGTGCCAGCACGCTGGCACCTCTGCCGCACCTGTGTGTTTGCGCCTACCGGCACCCACGCCTCCTCCCCGCAATGCAGTGCTCGCTGCGTCGGGAGGCAGCCGATTGCTCCCAGTGCAGCAAGCGCTGTGCTGCGCCGTGGGGGGGAGGGAGGCGCGCCTGCTGGTTTCCCGTTCCTCCCTTCCCCTCCCTTGGTCCCCAGCCCGAAAAAGGTTGGGGACCTCTGCTTTAAGGCCTTATATAGGGAGTCAACCAAAACGGGATCCTAGGTTAAGTGACCCGCTTTCTGTCTTTATCTACGTCAGTGGTTGCTCTTCCAATATACTGTCATAGTAGTAGTTTGTAGTATCACATTGGCAAAATGCTCATAATCGTCTGGGGATTTCACTTTATGAAGGTCACTTAACCTAGGATCCCGTTTTGGTTGACTCTTTATGTTTGATCATATGTTTGACCATTTAGATTTTATGTTATAACCTTTCCCCTTATAAACACAGAGAAGACTACTTTATCATTGTGCCTCGGGATTTCCTTTCTTCTTCTGAGTCCACAGTGAGGAATCCACGGTTCTATACTTGATTAAGGCCTTATATGGCTACTCTGTCCCCACCTGGGAATTCCGGTCAAGAGGAAGGCCCTTCTGACCTATCAATCAAAGACAGTGGTCTAGGGGGCACCAGAGATAGGGTCTTTTTGGTTATGGAACAACCTCCCCAGGGAGGGAGGCCTTGGCCCTTTGCTCTGGATTTTTAGGAGGAAATGGCGGACACGTTTATTCAGGGTGCCATATTATTACTTTTTTTTTTGCCTACTAGCAGTTTTTTCTTGATCTAAACTATGGGTTGTGATTTGTTTTCTGTTTTTTATTATTATTATTATTATTATTATTTACATTGTAAGCCACCTTGAGCTCCCCTAAGTTCAAAAGGCAGCTATGAAATATTTTAAACTATTAGTTCAAAATAACTAAAACCCCAGACCTGTCTGGCACGAGGGAGTAGTGATCTGGTGAGGCTTTTGGCCTAGCCGCCTGCCCCCCTCCCTCCCTCCCGCACAGGGCAGAAGTCCTGTTAACAGAGGCGACCAAGGGGCATTCTCCCCACAACCCCCTCGCAGAGGAGACCAGGAGGGAGCAGCACAAAGGGTCTCTGAGCGCGCAGCGTGCCTGGGGAGGCTCCCGGCTGCATGGCCGGGTGGCCGGCGCTCTCCCTCCAACTTTCTTCCTTCCTTCTTCCCTCCCTCCCGAGAGAGAGGCGGAGGCTGCCGCTGCCGCTGCCCTGGCTCCACCTTCGCTGTCCCGGAGCGGAGGTGCAGGCCAGGCCCGTCGGGTGGAGGATGGCCCGAGCGGCGAGCGTCCGCCGGCTGCTGCTGCTGCTCTTGGGTAAGGAAAAGCGGGGCCCGCTCGACTCGCCGGGCCGTCGGGGGTGGGGTGGGGGGCTCCGGAGGGGTCGGCCGCTTCGGGCCTGCCGGGCCTCCCAGCTACGCTCTAAGGGGCAGCGGGGACGGGGAGGCCGAGCGCGGGCGGCCAGCCAGTCAGACGCCCCGACGGCGCCCCCCCGTCCGGGCCCAGGAGGTGGTCCCCGACCTGCGACGTCAGCAGGCCGCCCCAGATGGGGAGGCGAGGCGAGGCGGAGAAGGCGGCCAGCCGGCCCGCGAAGGCGGGAGGCGCGCCCTGCAGACGGCGCCCTTTTAGTGAGCGCCCCGGCCCGGGGCAAACGCAGGCCAAGTCGACCCCTCTCTGTGAGCCCCTTCGGCTAGGCCGAGGGCTAGTTTCGCAACCCGGATGCGCGAAGCCGGTCGTGCCCCGACGAGCCAGCTGGCCTTGAGTCACTACCCTGCCGGCGGCCGCCCGGAGGCTCCCCGTCGAGCGCCCAGCGCAGGGGACGGACCAACCCCGCTCCCTGCCAGCTGGTGACGCCCCTCCAGGCTGGCGCTGCTGGGGGAGAGACTGAGGCCGGGAGAGAGGACGTCAAGGACCTCCCCCCGCCTGTCTTTCTCCAGGGTCCTCCGCTTTATCAGGGGGATTGGTGAATGTCCGGGAGCCGGGGAGGGGGAGAGGGCGAGGTTGTCTCTGGAAGGCCCTTCCCTGCGCTGTGAGGAGGGATCTTTGCTCTGCCACCCCACCCCACCCCACCCCATTGTGTCCACTGCCTTGAAACGCTGTAAGGAAAGTGGCCAGCCCCTCCAGGATCACCAGCGCTCACCTTGTGGGTGAATTCCAGGTCCCATTCAAAGGACCTCTTCCCCTGCCCCCCTGCTTATGGTCTGAAATAAGATGGGGGGGGGGCAGAGCCGGGATTTTCCAGTACCCCCAAGCCAAGCCTCGTCTTGCCCAACTGCCTCAGGAACAGCTGGTGGGAAGGCAGGCTCAGTCCTTCCCCAGGCTTGGAGGAGTCTGAGCCAGGAAGGAAGTTTTCTTTCTTTCTTTCTTTCTTTCTTTCTTTCTTTCTTTCTTTCTTTCTTTCTTTCTTTCTTTCTTTCTTTCTTTCTTTCTTTCTTTCTTTCTTTCTTTCTTTCTTTCTTTCTTTCTTTCTTTCTTTCTCCTTGCCTTTCCTGGCACATTTTTGTCCCTCCCTCACTGCAGGGATTTGGGGGGGGGGTGCTCTCTGTCTTCACAACAGTCCTGTGAGTTTGGTGAGGCTGAAAGAGAGAAAGAGGCCTAGAATCCTCCAGTGAAAAGGAACCTGGGTCTGATCCTAGGTGTCGATCCATGACATTCCTTCTCTGACGGCTTCCTGCAGTGCTCTGGCCTGTGGCGGCGATTGACATCTTCACCCCAAAGACCCTGGACGCCCTGAATGGGACCGATGTCCGCTTAAAGTGCACCTTCTACAGCCATGCCCCTCCTGGGAAACGGCTGACGGTGACCTGGAACTTCCGTCCCCACTCCGGTGGCCCTGACCAGAACGTGAGTCCAGTTGGAGCTTTTAGGGAGGGGGCATCGGGGGGGGGGGCTGGGCCCAGGGAGGAGGCCAAGGCAGCAGACTGGCCTTTGGGGCAGGGGGTGGCTCTGGGCCAGCCCCCCCCCCCCGGCATAGGTCACAAGAAGGAGCTAGCAGGCAGCTCAGCCACTGCCCAGCAGAACGCCCACCTAAAACTTCCAGAGGGCCTTTTTACCGTTCACCTTCTTCTACCTCCTGTGCAAGGGCCTCTTCAAGGGAGCCCAAAGGACCTGCCTACCCTACCTCCCTCCTCCCCCACATTTGCTGAATGTGGACCCTTGTTAGAGAAAGGGCAATGGAGGCCCCTTGTTCTTGTGGGGAGATCCGTTTGATGGTGGCTCTCAGGTGGCTCTCAAAAACCAAAGTGGACACATGGCTGGGATCAGTGGGGGTGACCCACTGCCAGGCTTAGAGGGCTCTGTTGAGCCTGAGAGAAAACCCTTTGAGGGGGGGGGGGTCTGAGCTTCTTGGACATTCCAGTTCTCTGCAGATCTTAAGCTGCTCCAGCCATCCCTTTGGGCAGCTGCTCAGTGCAAGATCACCCTGAGGAATGGGCCATCTCTATGGAGAGAGGACCAAGGGCACCCCCTTCCCCTCCTCCTCTTCCGGGGCTGCTCTGTGCCCTCTCCCAGGTGTTCTACTACCATGAGCAGCCTTTTCCCGTGACGATGGGCCGCTTCTTTGGCCGAGTGACATGGGACGGCAACATCCAGAAGAGCGATGCCTCCCTCCTGCTGTGGAACGTGAGCCCAGCTGACAACGGCACCTTCCAGTGCCAGGTGAAGAACCCCCCAGATGTGGATGGGAACATTGGGGAGATCCAGCTGGTGGTGGGGCTGAAAGGTGCGTAGATCCCGAAGCAGGGAGGGGCTGGGATGATGGGCTCCTGGGGGCCGCTCGATGGCCCCCGCCCTCATCGTGCTTCTCCTCTGTGCACAGTGGTTCTCTCAGAGATGCACATCCTGTCCCTCGCCATTGGCTCTACTTGCGTGCTCATGATCCTCCTGGTGGTGGTGGTGGTGGTGTGCCGTCAGCAACGGCAGAAGCGGCTGGAGAAGAGCATGGAGATGGTGGAGCCAGAGCGGTAAGGGAGGGGGTGTCTGGGAAACCACCTGGGGGGGGCCACTTACTTGGCCTGGTGCGGTGGAGGGCAACTCTTGGCCCCCCGGTGTATGTTATCCTTTCCCAAAGTTGCCCGCCTTTGGGGGCGGAACAGGGAATTGGGTGGCTAAGGGAGAGAACCAGAGCTCCCTCCCTTCCCCCGGCTTTCAGGGAAGAAACTAGGCCGGGCCACAAAGGGGGCCAGAGGGCAGCGCCGTTGTGATCCGGTTGTGGCAAAGGCCTTCCTGGCTGCAAGCGAGCCTGGTGGTGTGGCGTCTGTGAGCCCAGAGCTCAGCTTCCTGCAGGCCTCTGGAGGGCCACCGGAGCTCCCCTTGTCCCATGCAGCACTGACACAGGTGCCCTCCCTGAGGCTGTGTCTGTGGTAATCAGTGACAGGTCACAAAAGGAGAAGCTGAAGCCAGCTCAGCCAGAAGAGGAGGTGATGGCCAGGCAGGGAGAGCGAGCCTGAAGAGCCCTGCTCAGCCCTTTCTCCGGGGGCCCTTCTTCTTATGGGGTAAGTCAGCAGAAGCCAGCCAGCCACTTCTGGCGTGGCAGGAGGACACGTGGCGTGTGCCCTTCCCCCCCACTTGGGACCTTGCTGCTCCTTGGAGGACCCACACTGCATCTGCAGCCCCATGCCTCCTCCATGCAGCCGCGGATGCCTCAGGAGAGAGGGCCTTCCTGCCACTGTCTCCCCCTCACAGCTATCTCTGCTCTCCATGCCCTCCCCAGGGGCCCAGGAGGCTGTTGCATCAGAATTGTCTGCTGCCGCTAGGCCATTGTGCCCATGCTTGTGAGCAGGGGGTGGCATGACTCTCCAAAAAACTGCTTTCCAGAAGACCCGGGAGCAAAAGGACCCTCCCCCCACCCCCGGACTGCAGAGGACCGTGTCCAGCTGCCGGTTGAGCTGGCCAAGTGCAAGGAGGCCTGCTTCATCCCCACGGCACTCTGCTTCATTATCAGCTCCTTCAGGCCCAGGCCCTGCCAGAGGGTTAGAAGTGGGCAAATGTTGTCCCCATCTTCAAGAAAGGGGAAAAGGAGGATCCGGGTAACCATCAACCCATCAGCTTGACATCTGTAGCTGGCAAAATTTCCTTGACAGCTGGAACAGTGATTTCTAAGACTCAGCATAGGTTTCTCAAGAACAAATCATGTCAGACCAACCTTATGTCTCTTTTTGAGAAAGTGACTGCCTTACTGGATCAGGGGAATGTTGCAGACATAGTTTATCTGGATTTCAGTAAAGCTTTTGATGGTTTCACATGATATTCTTGTGGACAAGCTGGTAAAATGAAGTATGGATCCTAATTCTGTCAGGGGGATCAATAACTGGTTGAATGATCATGTCCAGAGGGTACTTGTTAATGGGTCAGCATCTTTTTGGAAAAGAGTGACAAGTGGAGTTCCCCAGGGATCTGTCCTGGGGCCTGTGTTGTTCAACATATTTATAAATGATTTTGATGAGGGATTAGAGGGAATACTTATTAAATATGCAGATGATACTAAACCGGGAGGGGTAGCAAACACAACAAAAGACAGAATCAGAACACAGGATTATCTTGATAGGCTCGAGAAGTGGGCTAAACTGAATAAAATGAAATTCAATAGGGACAAATGTAAAGTTCTGCATTTAGGTAGGAAAAACCATAGATACCAATATAGGATGGGGGAGACTTGTCTTGGCAGTAGCATGTGCGAAAAGGATCTAGGAGTCTTAGTAGACCATACAATGAACATGAGTCAGCAGTGTGACTCGGTGGCTAAAAAGGCAAATGGGATTTGGGGCTATATCAAATGGAATATTGTATCCTGATTATCGGAGATGATGGTACCACTTTACTCCGCTCTGGTTCAGCCTCACTTGGAGGGATGTAGACAACCTTTTGAGGAAATGTTGGGGGAGCTTGGTCTGTTTAACCTGGAGAGAAGACGACTAAGAGGTGATATGATAGCCATCTTCAAATACTTGAAGGGCTGTCATAGAGAAGATGGTCATAGAGAAAAAGTTATTTTCAGTTGCACTAGAGGTGCAGATCAGAACCAATGGGTTGAAATTAATTAAAAATCTTTTCAGCTAAGCATCCAGAAGAAGTTCCTGACAGAGCAATTCCTCAGTGGAACAGGCTTCCTCTTGAGGTAGTGAGTTCTCCATCTTTGCAAGTTTTTAAGCAGAGGCTTGATAGGTATCTGAGAGAAATTTTATTAATTTAGGTACATGGTGAGTGGATGGACATGAAGGGATGTGCCAGTGTTTCTCTCTTCCGGCCCTTCCTTGCATAGCCAGGGAATTGCTGATCACTACTGTGGGGTGGTAGGTGAATTTTCTCCAGGTCAGGTTGGATTCTGAAGATTTTTGGTGGGGGCTATCATCTTTTACTGTGTTCAGTTTTGGTCACCATAGCTGAAGAGGGATTTAGACAAACTGGAGCATGTCCAGAGGAGGGCAACAAAGATGGTGAGGGGTTTGGAGACCAAGATGTAGGAGGAAAGGTTGGGGGAGCTTGGTCTGTTTAGCCTAGAGAGGAGACGACTGAGTGGGGATCTGATAACCATCTTCAAGTATTTAAAAGGGTGCCATGTAGAGGATGGAGCAGAGTTGTTCTCTCTTGCCCCAGATCCAATGGGATGAAATTAATTCAAAAGACGTTCCTGACAGTTAGACCGTTTTCTCCATGGAACAGGCTTCCTCAGGAGGTGGTGGGTGGGAAATTTTTAACAGAGGCTGGATAGACATCTGACGGAGAGGAGGCTGATTCTGTGAAGGTTTAAGGGGGTGGCAGGTGACAGTGGAGGAGCGATTGGGATGTGAGTATCCTGCATAATGCAGGGCGTTGGACTAGATCAGTGGTCCCCAACCTTTTTATCACCAGGGACAGGTCAACACTTGACAATTTTACTGAGGCCCGGGGGGAGGGGTAGTCTTTTGCTGAGGGATGTCACTGCCTCCTGAGCCCCTGCTCCACTCGCTTTCCCGACAGCTGTGCAGTGCCATGCCAAGGGGGAGCCCCAGCCATGGTGGCCACCATAGAGCACCAAAAGTGAGCCGGCATCAGAGTGGCAGGGCAGCCCCCGAGGCAGCAGCTGGGGAGGAGGACGAGGAGGAGCCGTGGCCCGGTACCGATTGATCCACGGATCGGTCCCGGTCCCTGGACCGGGGGTTGGGGACCACTGGACTAGATGACCCAGAAGGTCTCTTCCAACTCTGTGATTCTATGAGAAGCCCTGCACGGCCAGACTCAAGGCAACCAGTAACCCTCTCCTGCTTCAGGACTGCTCCACCAGCACGAACAGGGGTTAAGGCTTAAGGGAGTGGCAGGTTACAGTGAATGACAAGAGGGTTGTGAGTGTCCTGCATAGTGTCCTGCAACCCCCCTGCATAGGGTTGGACTAGATGGCTCATGAGGTCCCTTCCAACTCTATTCTATTATTCTATGATTCTAGGGGTAGACTCACTCCTTTTTTGGGAGAGCCCCCCCCCCTCAACAGAAGACCCCACTCTGGGCTGGCAGTGAATGCCTGGACTGTGGGTGGTTCTTTTTTACAATGACATTTGTGGAACTGCACTACCCAAGAGGCTGTGCACAACAAGGCCTTTGTGAGAAAGTCTGCTTATGCAGCTTCCTTTCCCTGCTCCTGCTAGGAGGGAACCAGGTTTGCTTCTTGAAAATCAGAGTCCTGAGCCCTGGTGGCTTTTTCCAAAGCAGCCCAACCCTCCTCTTCCTGACTGTGTCCACAAAGCAGGTTTTGCTCGGCCACATTGTCTGGGGACAGGCCTCGGGGGTGCCCTCCTCCCAGTTCCCCCCCTGGGCTCCCCCCCCCGTCTGATTTCCCCTAAAAAGCACAGTTCCGTCCCGGGCTGGATAATCTGGGCCAACCCAATTCCATCAGATCTCAGAATCCAAGCAGAGTTGGCCCAGGCTAATATTTGGGCGGGATACCTCCGAGGTTGCAGTTCCTTTAGGTTGCAGTTCCTCCAAGGAAGACAAGTGGTCATGACGGGGCAGAGGCAGGCACTGGCCAACCACCTCGAAATGGCCCTTGCCTGGCTGCCTGGATCTGCCAGCCCCACAACAGAGTGCTTTACTCCCCTCCCCAAGAAAAGAACCATACACACGGGGTCGAGGCAGGGCGCCCGGAGAGCTGAGCCGGGTAAGAAGCCGCGAGGCGGCGGCTTCCCTTTTGTACCCGCGGCGGTGCGAAAGAAGGCGGTTGCCCGGAGCGGCTGGAGGTTGCGCGGCCCCTGTGTCTCGGCCGCAAGGAGGGTTCCGCAAGGGGTTCCCGCAAGGAGCGCGCGGGCGGGCCCCGGAAGGCCTGGCTGCCTGCGCGGGGGAGCGGCCTGCTGGCTTCCCTGGGCCGTGCGGCGCCTGGCGGGGAGTGGCCCACCTGCCCGCCCGCCCGCCCGCCCCTTCCGCCTCGGCCGGCGCAGGTGACGGAGGGCGGCTGCGGCCAGGCCAGGGCCGAGCGATGGGCCTCTCCGGGGCGGCCTTCCCGCTCACGGCGCTCCTGCTGGGTGAGTGCGGGGGGACGGGGGGGACCGGAGGGCCGGCTCGACCGAATGGCCGCAAGGCGCAGGTCCGCCTCCCGAGACATCCCGAGACATCCGCGGGTGTTGGTTCCGACGTGGCGTGGGGCTGCTGTCCTGCGAGAGGCGCTGCTCGACAGAGCGGTCCGTCCTCTGAGGCTGCCGCTCCGTCTGCTCTTGCGCTCAGCCCGGCGGGCGGGTGGGGGGGGGGGGCTCGGTCGTGGCCCTCGCGACTCATCCGCCTCTGGCCTGTCGCCTCCGCAGCCACCGCCGCCGCCCAAGCCGGCTCGCTGGAAGTGCAGGCGGCGCCCCAAGTCAGGGCCTTCGTGGGCGAGGCCGTGGTGCTGCGCTGCTGGTTCCGGTCCTCCGCTCCGGTGTCGGAGAGGCTGACCGTCGACTGGACCTATCGGCCAATGGCAGGAGGGCGGCTGGAGCCGGTGAGCTGGTCCCCTCCCTGGCGCGCGTAGGGGCCCCGAGGGCCAGCCAGGGGCGGGGTCGCGGGGGCTGCCTCAAACGGACGGACGGGCTCCGAGTCGGGCAGGTGCGAGGCTCCTCGCTGCCTCTCTCCGCGCAGATCTTCCACTACCAGTCGGGGGCCTACCCGGCCAGGGAGGGCACCTTCCGCAACAGAGTCTCCTGGGCGGGGGACGTGGCCAACCAGGACGCCTCCATCGCTATCAGCAGCCCCACCATGGAGGACAACGGGACCTTTTCCTGCTCGGTGAAGAACCCGCCGGACGTGCAGCACAGCCTCCCGCAGACGGTGCTGACCGTCACCCCTAGAGGTGACCGCCGGCAGTGTGGCCTTTCGCGCTCAGGCCATCCCCCCCCCCCCTGCCCCACTCCAGACAGCCTGTTTTGTGCAGGTGGGGGGAGGCAGTAGAGGCAGGAGGATCTGGGCAAGAGCTGGATCCTGCCTTGCTGCGGGAGGGTCAGCCCTCTAGGCTGGGCCTGTGTCTGTCAGGCACTGGGTATCTGATCCATAGTGCTCCGGCTGTGCCAGTTCCTGGGGCCGTTTGTTCTGATCTTGGCCTGGGCTTCCTGTGAGCCTTCCGCTCTCTGCCTCTCCCCCTCTGCACAGGTGCCTCCTTCCAGCTCTCTGCAGCTGGGCTGCTCTCCATGCTGGTCTTCCTCCCATCTGCCGTGGTGGCAGTTCTGCTGTTGGTGCGGATGGGCCGGAAATCTGGGGCGCTCAGCAGTGGAAAGAAATTTGCCTGCAAGAAGTCCTCCATCGAAGTGGTTGATGAGTGAGAGCCCAGGATGGGGGCGGGTGGGCTGGTGTTACGGCATCTGCTGCTGAGGGGCTCCAAATGGCAGGGAGGTTGTGGCAGACAAACAGGAGTCTTGTGGAGCTTGGGACACAAGCAAATCTGCTGGCTTCCCTGGGCCCTGAAACATAAGCTGCCATCGGCTAATGCACGCTGTGCCCATGGATCAGGGGTGTTGGTTGTCCTGTCCAACCACACTCTGGCTGTCCTGCCAGGAGCCCAGACATGGGGCAGTGTGGAGGACAGTTGGCAGCTGGCAGGGCAACCCTTATTGAGCCAGGAGAAGGTTGAGTGTGGCTTTGGATGCAGAATCAAGCGGGACAGACTCCATTCCTACCTGTCTGTTGCTCCCCAAATGTGGCCTCCCTGCCCTCTGATGCCTCTTGCCAAAAAACTCTCAAAACGTGTTCTCTTCTTTGGAGTCCAGCTAGAATGACCTCTAGATAAATTTTGTTTTTGAGGCTTTTTGAGCTTAGATGACATAATATATACAAAAAATTTAAAGCAGTAGAATATTTTACACATCGTAACCTTTCATCTGATGACATTCATTTTTTTGTACTTTACAAGATTACTACAGATTGGTACAACCTTACAGGTACTATTCAGAGTTTAAATTAAAGTCCATTTCCCCGTTAGCAGTGGGTGGAAGGCACAGGAGGTTGGTGCTGCTGAGCTGACCTGCTCTGCCTTTTCCCTGCAGACTGGAGCACCCGGGCTGTGTGGCGAGGATGGCCAGAGGATGTCTGCAGTGCATGGTAAGTGCCAGCACAGTTGTGCTCAGTGTGTGATGAATGCAGCCAGATTTCCCTTCACCCAGTGGCCCAGTCCTGGCCCTGTGTCCCTTTAGGACGGGGGGGGGGGGGCACCAGAGTCTGGCCGGGCACTTTTGCAAGTGGTGTGGCTGACAGGGCCGGATCTGTGCATGTCTGTTTTGTGCATGTGCGTATCTGATGTGGCTCCTCCCTGCTGGGAAAGTCTGCTTGGCCCACTGGCCTCTGCCTCATCCTGCTGCTGCTGCTGCTGCTGCTGCCGCCTCTGAGAACCCAGCTGACCAGGTGGTCTGACTGCGATGTGTTTCCCACTCAGGACACAGATGAAGAAGACCCTGTTTGAGTGGACTGACCGACAGGAGGACCAAGGCAGCTTTTGAAGTTGGCCATGCTCTTTCCCTGCAAGTGGAAGTTTGGTCCTGCGCTTATTTATGTTGACCAAGGGCAAAGCCACTGCAGGACCATGTTAGGGATTTGATATTGGGTAATAATTGCAGTTCTTGCTTTCACTTTCACTTGGAGTCCTGTGTTCAGTTTTGGGCACACCAGTTGAAGAGGGGTGTAGACAAACTGGAGCATGTCCAGAGGAGGGCAACAAAGAGGGTGAGGGGTTTGGAAACCAAGACATATGAGGAAAGGTTGAGGGAGTTTGTCTGTTTAGCCTGGAGAGGAGATGACGGAGAGGGGATCTGATAACCATCTTCAAGTATTTAAAAGGCTGCCATACAGAGGATGGAGCAGAGTTGTTCTCTCTTGCCCCAGAGGGACGGACCAGAACGAATGGGATGAAATTAATTCAAAAGAAATTCCATCTAAACATTCGGAACAAGTTCCTGACAGTTAAGAGTGGTTTCTCAGTGGAACAGGCTTGGTGGGATCTCCATCTTTGGAGATTTTTAAACAGAGGCTGGATAGACCATCTGACGGAGCGGCTGATTCTGTGAAGCTTTAAGGGGGTGGCAGGGTACAGTGGATGAGTGCGAGGGTTGTGAGTGTCCTGCATAGTGCAGGGAGTCGGACTTAATGACCCAGGAGATCCCTTCCAACTCTGTTATTCTATGACTAATAATTAAGCCTGTTGTTAAAAAAATACAGCGGGCGCTAGCCGTTCCCAACCACCCTGGCAGCACAGGCCGGGTGGCTGGGAAGGGCTGCCCCCCCGAACTCCCCCCCCCCAAGCTGAAGGAGTTCCCAGGTGGCCGGGAGCTCCCGGATGCCTGGGAAGGGCTGCCTCCCAACCTCCCCAGGCTAAAGCCTTCCCAGGTGTGGAGGAGCATGGTAGCCTGGGAAGGCTTTTTCCTGCCCCCCCCCCCCAGGTGAAAGGCCTTTCCAGACACTGGGGAGCATGATCGCCGCCTCGGAGAGCCGCTGATCATGCTCCCCAGCGCCTGGGAAGGCTTCCCCCCCTCATCCCGGACAGGGCCCGCCCTCAGGGCCCTTACTGCTTTATTTTATCCGCTCAGCAGGAGCGGTTAAAGATTCTACAGCCTGTGTGTGCCGACAGAGCCCAGGCCCTGCAGGAAAGGCCCCTCAGCTTCTATCCAGTGGGGCTGGAAAGTTTTAGCAGCCTTTGGAGGTGTGTGGGGGTTGGGCAGATGCCAGGTTTCCTCTAGTTCTGTGCTGTGCTGTGTCTGCAAAGGCGAAGCAGGCAGCTCCTCCAGATAGGTGCGGTAGCCAGATAGGAGAGGTCACTGCGTGGCCTCTCCATGCCTCGCTGCTGTTTTGTAGGGAAGTGGACCAGTTGTCCCCATGGGCCCCACACACCCACGGCTCACACATTCTGGCAGATGCAGCTTGGCTCCGCTGCTGAGCTGCAACTCGGTGCCAGAACTCAGAGCCTTGGCCCACTCAGGCTCTATTCCCAGGGGGTGAGTGCTGGTGAGCGGATGCAGGTCTTCAGTGCCCATTGTCTGGATGGCCGGGAGCCACTCAGGGCTGCCGGGGAGGGGGCTTTATGGGGTGCTGTGTTTTGTAATCAGTCTGAGAGCCCAGCTTTTTTTTTTTTTTTTTGAGCTGGTGTCACAGGAAAACAGAGCAAAGAAAGCTCCAGCGACCTGCTGTCCACTCTGATTCTGGCAAGCCGCATCACGCCATAGCCCTTTTCATCTGGCAAGCCAGATGCCCGTGCTCACCTGGATTCTCCTGCCTCGGCCTAGAGAGAGGCTCCATAGCTGTTGTGCTAACAGCCCTCTTGTCTCCTGGCCTGACTGGCCCAGCTTCTGGAGCCAGCATAGGCAAAAGAAGGGAAGTGGCATTAGGCCCGCCAGAACTAAACCCACCTGGCCCGGGGACACCCCCAAGGCATTTGTTGGTGCTGCCCTGGCCTGGGGGCTGCTTCTGGTTACAAGCAGACCCCCAGGCTGCTTCAGACCTCCTCTTCTCTGGTTCCTCCTCTCTGTACTGAAGCCCCCAAGCCTGTGACATCAGGGGTAAGTCAAGATATAGTGGAACAGTGTTTAGAAATGCTGTACAAACAAGCATCGTGAAACACCAAAAAAGAGCAATAATATCTCAATTTTCATATGCACTTACTACCTCACAGTTTTTGTACTGGGCTCTCTAATTAAATCTTCAAGTCCCAAATGATTATTAAAGTCCACACTACATCAAACAACTTTGAAAGTTTGTAGACAGTAATTTTACTAAAAACTAGAGCTGCCTTGTTGCTTGATGGAGATTGTTTGTTTTATGAGTGTGGCATTGGGGTGGGAGAAGGGAAACGGACCAGCATGGGGTGATCTTTCACACCTACATTTGGGAACCCCGTAGTGGTGAGCTAAGTGAGTTGCTTTGGAGAGAGGGCGGGGGGACAGAAGAACTGTATCTTTGGGCTCAGACCAAGGGGATCCCTGGTGGGAGCAGAGAGGTGGGTTTTGTTAGCCTCCTTTTTGGGGGGGTTTGTTGGCCTCTGTCTCTTTCCTGTGGGCTTTTGTGGCTAAAGGAAAGTCTTGCAATCCTCACTGCAGACTCAGAAGTGGAATTCCCAGTCCATGAACTATGAGGGGCACACCCAGTTGCTCAATAGCCAGTCCACTACCCAAAGATACTTGGCTGCTCCATGGAAGTTCAGGGAGAAATCTTCCTCAACCACAATCTGCCTCAGGTACTCCTCCTCCCTGCCCTCACCTCTTCTTCCTTTCTCTGAAAATTTCCTCCCCTCAAGAATGGTCCAGTCAATACACAATGCTTTCAAAAAAAGAGAAAACAAAGATGTTTAGGCACATAAAGAAAATATTTTGAACCAGAATTGCTGTCATAAAATTAAATATAAATATTAAAAAGAGGCAGAATTAAAATCATCTTTATTCTTTTGCATGTAAGCCATTGTTTTTTCTTTTCTTTTAGTCTTCCAGGACCTTTTACTTTCCCCCAAATGATAGTATTAACCCTTCAAAGGAAAGGAAATTCCACTTATCTGAGAGAGCACTGGTTGCTACCATGTGTGTGTGTGTTGCTTCCTTGAAAAAATCGGTGCCAGGTGTCTCAGCCATTCATCGCCAGCACTGGTGATTGCCTGCTCAAGCCACTGCCCCCGGTCATTACTGCAATGTAGAACAAGAGATCTGCTCTCAATGACTGATGATTCTCATGGCTCCATGCCAAAAACGATGAAACTTTTGAATGTTGACTGCTTCATACTGTTGGTCGTCAAAATGCAACTGTGTTGAGATGCTTGTAGACTTTAATACTGTCCTGGAGTTTTTGAAGACACAAATGCTTTACTTCGTGATGAACTCACCGAGATCAGGCAGGGGCTTGCATATGTCAGAGGCAGACAAAACTCACAACAAGGCTTCTATAGAAAGAAAGCTTTAATTGGAAGTAGATCTGAATACTCAAACATCTGAAGTCAAGACTGTTCGATATCGGGAAATCAGGCAGTTATCAATACAATTCTCCCGCCTAAACCAGACCTGTTCCCAGGGGAGGGGTGCCATCCCCCACCCAGGTGCCATCCCGGGCTTCCTGCCAAAGTGTCTCTGTTGGCGCGGCCTTGGTCAGCTCAGCACCTCCAGTTGCAGATAAGATGTTTACAGGGGTACTTGCAACAAAGTATCACAGCAGGGAGAACATGCAGTGTGAAAAACTCAGGGGCATCAAAGGGAGGATAGAGGATCAAAAGGAATGCTACAGAGTCATAAGCATAATGGTTACATGGTTAAAGCAATAGAAGTTACACACACACAAAGATAGACTCTCTGTGGCTCGCTTGGTTCAGACATGGCAGAGAGCAGGGGACTGATCCTGACAGCATATTTATGAGAACTTCCTCCCAGATCTGGATCCGGTTCAAGGTTCTGGTTCTAACCTTTAAGGCTTTACGCGGGCTGGGACCCACATACCTGAGGGACCGCCTACCGCTCTATGCCCCCCGCAGGGCTCTGCGCTCTGCGAGTGAGAATCTTCTGGTCGTTCCCGGCCCTAGGGAAGCACGCCTAGCCTCGACCAGGGCCAGGGCTTTTCGGTCCTGGCCCCCACCTGGTGGAATGAGCTCCCGGGATAGCAGTGGGCCCTGCGGGACTTTTCGACGTTCCGCAGGGCCTGCAAGACGGAGCTCTTCCGCCAGGTCTATGGTTGAGGCTGGGGCTGCTGTGGTAAATCGACTGCTCTCCCCCGGGCTTCTTCTTGAACATTGTTGGCCTCCTTCTCCTCCACCCCCCCTTTTTTTTAGGAAGGGGGGGTAGGAAGGGGATATTATTGTGCCGCCATGCTGTGACATTTTAAAGTCTTTTAATGGGAGTTTTAATGGGGTTTTAAGACACTGTAACCCGCCACAAGCCGTTTGGGAGTGGCGGGAAATAAATTGAAGTAATAATAATAATAATAATAATAACAACTACTTGTAAAGGTCAATGAAATAGATTTGCAGGTACAGGGAAACAAGGCCAGTCTTCTTACGGCCAAATCCATCATCTCTGCATTCATTCCAAAGTTAACTTTATTCCAATGCAATGTAGGCTGTTGGGAGCTATAGCAATTTCTAATCCGGCCTGAACTAGAAGCAAAAGGTAGGATAAAAGATAGTGACTGCAAATTTTTGTGACCATTTGGAGATGCTGCATGAAGATGAGTGTGAATGATTGGAGGATCCTGTTTCAATGGAATTTCCAAATGGTGATAAATCCATTTTCAGATACTGAAGAAGTTGGGTTTAGTGGAGGAAGAACTAATTAAGCTACAAAAAACACTGAACTGAGACCAACGTTTTAGAAATCCTACCATTATTTTTGGTTAGAGAAGGAAATTTCTGGCTGCTATGATGTACTGTGGACAGTGACTAGCCCTTCCCGTATCATAATTTGCAGAGCCTGGTTTCAGTGTCCCTCCCCCCTTCTCTCCAAGCACCCGACTGGGATAGTTCAGGCCGAACCAATTCTCTCAGATCTGGGTTCTGCCATGATTTGAGGTTGCTTGTTTGACCTTTGTGTACCCATCTTGGAATGCTTCTTTTCTCACTGTGCACTGTCTCCTTTTGGTTTCCCTGTTTAGCTTGTAGAAGTAGCTACTGGACTCCAACATCAGCATCACCACCTGTTATCTAGTCTGGATAGTCTCCCACCTTGGCACCTACATGGGGGGGTATTTGTTTGAGGGGGCTGGGAAAGACGGGAGAATTTGGTGGATAAGAACTGTTGCTTTGCTATACTGTTCAGATTTGGCTATGTGAGTCCTGGGAGATCTGCTCTGAATAAACCATTCAACTTTTCCAAGCATGGTTTTTATTTCAAGCCTGTCATCCTGACAAAGCTAAGCCAGGTGGGTTCTGTCTAGAGCTTGGCAGGACAACCTACAAAGAATACCAGGGCTGTGGTGTGGAGCAGGCAACAGCAAGCCACATCATAATGCCTCTTGCTGGTAGCCAAACAATCTTTGGGTCTCATGGCCAAATTGTGCCCCTGTCATGTGATTCAATAAAGAATGATTATTATTTATTACATTTCTATATTGACCTCCCTGGAGGCTCCTTCTGAGCTAAGACTCATTCTAGAATCATAGAGTTGGAAGGGGCCATACAGGCCATCTAGTCCAACCACCTGCTCAATGCAGGATCAGCCCTAAGCATCCTAAAGCAGTTACTTTAAACTAGATGTTGGGAAACCCATCCATTGTGTTAAGAGTGCAGGGAACAGTGAAGTCCCATCTTTGTTGTTGTCCTTGTCAGCCATTCAGTCAAGTCCAACTCTTAGTGATCCCATGGGACAGTTCTCACCATGATCCCCAATCCCGTACCTCCTCCCTCGGCCATGCTATGTTCTGGCTGGAGTCCATTCTGATCGCCGCACCCTTTGTCAGCCTGGTTTTCTCTTTCCACTGACCAATCCTAGTATAATGGCTTTCTCCACTGAGTTGGATTGTGTGATATGGCCAAAGTAAGTGAGCCAGAGTTTCATGATTTTGCTCACCAAGATAGATCAGACTGCAGTATTTCTTTCTTTGTGACTTTTGCTGTCCATGGGACCCACAAAAGCCTTCTCCAACAACAGAGTTCAAATTAATCAATTCTTCTCTTGTTTGATTTTTCCATTGTCCAACTTTCACAGCCGTAACTGGCTATTGGAAATATCTAACTAATTTACATTTGGTAGTCAGGCTTATGTCCTTGCTTTTCCGTGTTCAGTTCAAGCTCATCATTGCTAAGTGACCCAGAGCCACTCAACATTTTAATTCATAGAATCAGAGTTGGAAGAGATATCCAGGGTCATCTAATCCAACCACCTTTAGAATGCAGAAATTTACAAATACCTGCTCACCCACAGTGACCACAATTTCATGCCCACGTGATCCACACAAACCAGAATCCAGCCTGGCCTGGAGGAAATTCACCTACCATCCCACAGTAGCAATCAACAATTCCCTAGCTATGCAAGGAAGGGCCACAAGAGACAAACACTGACACATCCCTTCCAGCCCACCCACTCACAATCTGCCTAAGCTCATAAAATCCGTATTTCTATCAGGTGACTATCTAGCTTCTGCATACAAACTTCCAAAGAAGGAGAACTCACCACCTTCCAAGGAAACCTGTTCCACTGAGGAACCTCTCTGACTGTCAGGAACTTCTTCTGGATGTTTAGCTGAAAATTCTTTTGAATTAATTTCAAACCATTGGTTTTGGTCCGACCCTCTGGGCAACAGAAAGCTCTGCTCCATCTTATGACAGCTCTTCAAGTATTTGAAGTTGTCTTATTTCCAAGCTAAACAGACCAAGCTCCCTCAACTGCATACTGCAATAGACACATCAATTTGTGATCCAAGAAAAATGCTTTAAAGAATGCATTTCATTCTATTTCTTCACTATCACTTGTTATTGTAACATTTTTTTTGCCGTGCTCATTGTTTTAATCTTTTTAGTGTTTAAGAAATGGCCAATTTTCTTGCTTACTTCATTGATCTTTGTAATGAGCTGTTTTAGGCCTTCCTTAGTTTCTGACAGGAGGGTCGTGTCATCAGCATACTGAAGATTATTTATATTCCTTCCTCCAGTCTTAATTCCAGCATTTGATTCTGAGTTCAATCTCTCTCATAATGATCTCAGCATACAAGTTAAATAGGAAGGGGAAAGAATACAACCTTGTCACACTCCTTTCCCTGTTCTGAACCAGTCAGTGTCACCAAATGGTGTACATACAATGGCTTCCCACAATTTTGTTGCGATCCACACAATCAAAAGCCTTCTTGTAGTCAATAAAGCAGATGTGGACATCCTTCTGATATTCCTATGACTTTTCCAAAATCCAGTGCAGGTTTGCAGTGTGAACACGAGTGCCACACCCCTGTTGAAAGCCAGCTTGAATATCTGATAATTCTCTTTCAATGGTTGTTGCTATGAGTTGTTATATGATTTTAAGCTGGATCTTACTAGCATGAGAAATGAGGGGTGTTGTACAGTAATTGGAACAGTTTTTGAGTCACCGTTTTTTGGTATTGGGATGAACCCAGATGGTTTCCCCAAAAGCTGTAATGGTTTTGATTGGTACCCATCTCAGCAGTTCTACAGGTTTGATGTCAATGCCTGAGGCCTTGTTGTTTGGCAATTCTCAAGACTTGTTCAACTACCTCCTCAAGAATGGCCAGTTTAAGTTCAGTTTATATTTCTTTTTCATTTTGAAGACTGTGAACTTCCGTCCTGCCTTTGTACAGTTTTTTTGTGTATTCCTACCACTTGTTCTTGATGCTCTGTTGGTCAGTTCCTTCCCATGTTTATATTTGATAATAGTTATGCAAGTAGCAAATGGCATTCAGAACCTCTATATTTGTGTGAAAGCATTTCTCGTGTGTCCCTTTTTGTAATCTTCTAACTGCTTGCATTTCTGATTCTTGCTGCCCTTTGAAAATCCGCATTTTCGCTTTTGCCTGCAGCTTTTGCTGCTTTTCTACATTCAGCTATTCTTATAGTTTCACCTGAGAGCCATTTTGATCTTTTCTCTGCCTTATTGTGTGGTATGTGTTTAACTGCCATTTCAACAACTGTTGATTGAATTTTCTGCCACAGTTCATCAGGCATCTTCTCTGTTGCGTCCAATAGTTGAAATTGATTTTTCACTTCCCCTGCATATGTGAGCGGAATTTTACTTACATCAAGCTTCCTTAACCCTGATGTTCCCTTAATGCTGCGGAGTTTTGTTTTGATTTTAGCCAGCAACAGTTCATGATCCAAACCACAGTCAGCACCTGGATATGTGTTGACAGCAAAGATTGAACTGGACCATTGTCAGCTGCATGAGATATAGTCGATTTGGTTCCTGTGTAGTCCATTTGGTGTAGACCAAGTGTGTAGGTGACGTTTATGGTGTTTGAACCAAGTGTTCATAATGCAAAACTGATGTTCATGACAGAATTGTGCCAGATGATCACCTGAATCATTCCTTTCTTCAAGTCACAAGTTGTCTCTCTCTGCTTGTGCGCTAAATTTTGCATTAAAGCAACCCAGTATGTAAATGACATCCTTCTTGGGTACTTGTTTTAAAGTGCCTTGAATGACGGTATAGAAGTCTTCAGCTTCTGCCTCTGTTGCATCAGTTGTCGGAGCATATAGTTGGACAGCTGTGATATTTATTTGCTTGGCACAAATTCAAATTGCCATGATTCAATCATTGATTGTTGAAAAATTTTCCACTGCTTGAGAATTTTATTATTATTTTTGCTTTCAGTGAAAGCCACATTGTTCCTTCTTATGGAGTTGTATCCTGAATAGTAGATAGTAAAATCCTCTGATTGAAAGAAAACATCCTCTGCCCAATGTAATTCCCTCACCCTAAGGAGGTCAACCTGACCATTACTCTTTTGACAGTTTCCAATTTGTCTTGACTCAGTCCTCTGACATTCCAAATTGCTATTCCCTTCATTTTCATAAAGTGCTGCAGGCCCTTGCTTTTACCACTGGAGGTCCTACTGAATTTGCCCCAGGCATAGATCCAGGGCTCCTTGCTGCAGGTCCTTGCTCCTCCCCCGTCACTTGTTGGGTACCTTCTGGCCTGAGGGGCTCACCAGTGGGCTTCTTCCGCTTCCTTTAGCTGGCAATTGGTGGAGCAGGTTAGCCAATAAATATGCTGGTGTAGGTGCTGCCTATTGGCTCGGAGGACAACCTGCTCCACCAGTTGGGCACCATACCGAAATCGTTTGAGAGCTGTAGGTAGGATTTTCTTGGCAATTCCTTTATAAAGTAGGTCTTTATCCAGCCCTGAGACCTGCATGCTCAGGTGTGCTTGGCTGGGTTGAAGCCCCACCTGAATGTCGCTGCCCTCGAGCCCGAAGCGCTTCAGTCTGGCTAAATGACGCTAAAAAGGTTTTATGGTGTTTTGCATAAACCTACAGCGGCTGGTTGCTGTTTTAAAGTGTTGACCTTCCTTCGTGGGCGGGGAACGTCCCGGTGAGCTCCCCTGGCAGGGCCAGGCAGGGGCCGGGGCGCCTCCCTCGCTCGAGGCCCGATCCTGCCGTCTGGGTCGCCTGCCGCCCGGCCTCCGGGCCGACACCCGCGCACAAGCGGGGAGGAAGGCGAGCCCAGTTCGCAGCCGGCCCGCCTGCAGCCTGCCTTCCCGGCCAGGTCAAGCGGCGCGGGGGCGGCTCGGAGGGCTGCCGGCAGAAGGGCGGCGGCGGGGGCGGGGGGTACGCTCTTGTTTCACGTTGCCTCCCTCGGCAAATTTCCCAGTTCAGGCGGCGGGCTGGCGGGCTTCTTTCGAGATGGCGGCGAGGGCTAGCCTCCTGCGATCGACGGGGGCACGAAGGGCGGGCAGCCCGGACGTCTGTCTGTCTGTCAGGCCAAGGGCGCTGGGACTGTCGGCGGCCGAAGGGCTCTCCCCAGGAAAGGTCCCCTGCCGCCCGATTCCCCGAGCCTGCCCCTGAGGCCTCTGGGCCACCTCCCAGGACCCTCTGCTGGTTGCCTTCGGGCCGCCCTGCCCGGCAGCAGTCTACCTCTGGGGCCTCAGGGGAGCACCGCCCGTTCCTCCGTGCTTGGTTGGCTGCCGCGGGCGTCCGCCCTCTGTGGCCCGGGGCCCCGCTGAGTTGTGGAGCCGCGAGGCCGGATAGCGCCCCAGACGGTGCGGGTGACGCCGGCCCGGCCCTCTGGGGCTGGCGGGAGGGGGGGGGAGGAAGGTTTCTCGCCCTCCCACGTCCCCTGCCCGATCCGCCAACCGCAGAGTTTATTCGCCGCCCCTCGCCCCCCCCCCCCGTTTTGCCAGCTGCTTGCTCGGGCCGGCCATCTTGCCGCCTTGAAATCCAGCCGCCTGCCGAGCGCGATGCTTGGCCGGGCGAGGAAGCCCTTCGCCTGACCGTTCCCCGCAGCAGGGCCAGGAGGATGAGCCCCCGCGACCCCCGCCTCTGGCTGCCTGCCCTGGCGCTCGGCGTCCTCTTGGCTCCGGGTAAGGCGGGGGGGGGAGGGGGAGGGGGAGGGGGAGGGGGCCCCGCTTCCTTGGGGGAGGGGGCTTTCCAGACGTGCAAGCCTTCGCGTGTCTGGCCTGTGAGGCGTCTGGACAAGTCCTCTCTCTCGGGCTGCCCGAGACAAAAATGATTACAACCCTCTCACTGGTTGAGCATCCACTGGAAAAGTTGGTCCCGCCAGATTAGGGCTGGAGGCCGTGCTCTGCCCTCTCCTCCTGGCCAAGGAGAGTCAGCCCGACACCGCTGCCCCCGGACCTGGCACAACAGCCCGCCACAGCTTGGCTGCACTGTCCCCTTGGCCCTGGGTTGATGCAGCCCCCCCCAGCGAACCCCCCAAGCAGACGCTGCCCCCTGCAGACAGCTTCACTCAGCTGGGGGGGGGGAGTGCTTTGCCGGGGGCTGGCTAGAGCAGCCCCCTCCCCATCCCATCAGGGCTTGCTGGGGCCAAGGCACTCCCCCTTCGGCTGCTGCTGAAAGACAGCAGCCCCCAAGACTGCTTGGGTACAGTGACCAGGTGGGCACCGGGTGGAGGAGCACAGCCAGGGCCTTGGCGCCTGCCCAGTGAAAAAGGGCTGAGGATCAGCCTCATTAGTTGGGCAGAAAGAATGCAGTGGGGGGAGGGAGAAGCATCATTTCCTGCAATGCGGCTTTTATAAGGAGGGGGGTGCCCCAGTTGCAAGAAAATCTGCAGCAGCGGGAAGCCACCTCTGCAGCTGCTGCAGCCAGGTTCTGCAGCGCATTGCAGATCCTGCAGCAAGACACCCCCCCCTTAGCAATGGCAAGGGTGGGGGTTGCACTCAAGTGGGAGGGAGAGAGGGAGGTGAAAAGAGATTGCTGATGTGCCTTGGCCTGCAGTTTGCCCTCCCTCCCTCCCTCCCCACCACCCACCCACCCACCCGCTTGCTCTACTCCTTGGCAGCTCAGCAGCACCTGTATTGCCCCCCCCCCCATTCCTGCAGCATGACCCCTGGGGCAAAGAGACTGCTGAGGGTTTTAGGTCCCCCCCCCCCGGAAGATAAGGTTGTGGGCTAGTCTGGACCTGCACAGCCAGAGGGCCGGGCCATCTAGGCTGACCTCAGCACAGGCATGTGGGCAGGGATCTGCCCTCCATAAGGGCCTGGGGGAAGGCCATGTGGAGGCCTTGGTGGCTCTTGCTGCTGCCTCCACAGCAGGGAGGATCACATGCCTTGCCCTGTAAGAGGGGGCTAAGGATGGCTCCTTTGATATCCTCTTGACAGTGCCCAGCTGTCTGGCCATGGAAGTCACAGCCCCGGCCACCATCCATGCGCTGAACGGCTCCTCTGTCCGCCTGGCTTGCACCTTTAATTCCTGCTACCGAGTGGCTGAGAAGCAGTTCTCCCTCAACTGGACCTACCAGGAATGCGAAAACTGCAGTGAACTGATGGTGAGTCCCACATGCCCCTTAGGGCAACGAGGAAGCCTTCCTTTGGGGGTATGTTCTGGAACACGTGGGGAGGAGGGGATGGGGCAGGAGAGGTCCAGGGGGCATCAAGTCTGGGAAGAAAAGCTCCTCCTCCGAAAGTGCTTCCAGCTGCCTCCAGTGGGTTGTGGGCAGCATAGCCGGCCGGGCCTCATGCATAGGGATGACTCAGGTTCCAGGGAGATAGTCTGGCCTTAATACCTGGTTCAGCCTGTCCTGGAGCAGTGGTGGATCCGGAGGTCTGCAAGCTTGTCATTCACGGGCCTCTTGCCCGGTCTTGGGAGGCCCAGCTTTCTCTGCAGACGATGCTGCAAGGTTCCTTCAACCAGGTTCCTCAGTGATTCTGCTGACCCTTGAGAGGCATTCCAGGTTTGGCTACCTGAGAGCTGACTGGAGGAGCCCAGGCATGGCCTGACGCCTCTTTCCATGTTTGCCTGCTTCCCCCCACCCCTTGCCAGCTCTTGCAGTTTAAATCCAAGGTGGTCCCGGTGGAACAGAACCGCTTTGGGAATCGTGTGAAGTTCACAGGAAACTTGGCCAAGTATGATGTCTCCTTTACCCTCCATGATGTGCAGCTGGCAGATGAGGGCTTCTACAACTGCTATGTGCTGAACCCCCCTGACCGACACAAGGGCCATGCCCAAATCGATCTGCGAGTCATCACGGAAGGTGAGTGTGCGTAGCAGTCTGAAGGAATCCCCTCCCATCTCCAGCCAGCCTCTGGAACCCTCTCCTGGGAGGGTTCAGCAGGGGAGAGGAGCAATGGGGCTGTCCTGTGCCAAGGCCCTTGGGCCCACCTTCCTGGCCTGTCTTTCCAGAACCGCCAGAACGAGACTCCACCGTGGCCGTGATCGTGGGTGCTTCAGTGGGTGGCTTCCTGGCCATGGTGATCCTGGCGCTGGTGGTGGTCAAGTGTCTCCGGCGGAGGAAGCAGCAGAAGCTGAACACCGAGGACCAGAAGACGGAGGAAGAGGGCAAGACGGATGGGGAGGGCAACCCAGACGAGGGGCCCAAATAGAACAAGCGCCCTTCCTGCTGCATGTGCCTCCCCTGCCCCGGGAGGTCTGTGGCATGGCACAGCGCTGGCCACTCCCACCCCCCTATTTGGGTGAAGTGGATGGAGCCAGATGGGAAAGGTCTGGGGGTTTGGGGGCTTGCTGAGCTGGACTGACCAGAAAACCGGTAAGCCTCCTACTGCAGTGCCCGCTCGCCCTCCCCCCCCAGGTTCAAAGCTGAGCCTGCCTTTGCCTTGCAAAGAAAGGCCTTCCTCCCCCCCTCCCGCATGCCTCCCCCATCTCTGGAAGAGCAGTGTTTCCCCCTCCCATCTTTTCTCCTCTGGCCCTCTGCATCCCTGGGGTTGGAGCTGAAACCCTCCCAAAGGACAGTGGGCAGGGGGGGGGCTGAGGGTTTCCTGGGTTAGGAGATCTTCCTGCCACAGGGAGAAGGGACAGGAAGGGCTGAGAAGAAGTAGAGCTGGTCTTTAGACCTCACTACCTGAAGGAGTCCGAAAGCGGCTTCCAACCGCCTTCCCTTTCTCTCTCCACCACAGACACCCTGTGAGACAAGTGGGGCTGGAAGAGTTCTGAGGGAACTGGGACTTGTCCAAGGTCACCCAGCTGGCTGCATGTAGAGGAGGAGGGGGAATTGAACCCAGTTCTCCTGGTTCGAGGCCACTGCTCTTGACCTCCATCCTATACTGGCTCTAAAGGATAGACCTCTGCCAATGTGAAACTGCCACCGCCAACAGCCCACAACTGCCAAGACAATTCACTGCCTCATCCTGACTCTCTAGGGAAGGGAAAGGGTCCCAATCCAGCCTGCCTTGGGCACTTCCACAGGCGCCACTTCCCTTCCCTAAGCCCCCTCTTCTTTGGTTGCTTCTTAAGAGCCTGCTGCCCATATGGGGATCCCAGGAATTGTGATGGGACATTTTGTCCTCAAGTGGGGAGACCCTGGTCTCTCACCTCTTGCTCCACTCTCTGCCCCAACTACTTTCTTGCCTCCAGCTCCCCCCACAACTCTCTCACCCCACCTGGTCTTAGGGAAAGTCTGGACAGGGGCATGGGGGGGGGTCCTCCCTCCCTGTGGGGATTAAGGCCTGGCAAAGGTTCTGCCCCATACCAGTTTAAGCACCAGCTGCAGAGCCTCATCTCTGGCTGTCAGACCAGTTGTCAGGCACAATGGTGAAGAATGGGGCAAGGCGAGGATGAGGCTGTCCCAGGAGCCAGGAGGGGGGATGCCCTAATGCCGAAGGGTGTGAGGTCAAGGGCAGACAGAAGGAAATCTTTTGCACATTGGGAATCTGTGGGATGTTGCCACAGTGTGTGGGAGGCTTGGGAAGGGGAGCAGGCAAGTAGAGGGGCCTTTCTGGCTCCTGGACACATGACTCCCTCCAGCCCCAACGTTGGGATGCTGGAGAGAGAAGAGTTGCAGCCCTGCTTGTGGGCTTCCTGGAGTGGCCGTCTGGCTCTTGAGGTTCTTCCCTGCCCATCTGTGTCCTCGCCCCCCTTGAGTAACTGAGCCAAGCTGCTAGCTCTCTCAGCAGGAGAGGTAGAGGGGCACCAGCCTGCCAAAGGCCAGGGACTCAGCTTTGCAAAAAACAAACAAGCAAACCTCGCCTTGGCATTCTGCTCCCTCTGCTTGGCTGCGCTGCTTCTACTCTGCGGGAAGGCCCTCAGCTGCTGGAGGGTGCTGTGAAGGCATCACTTCCCCCTTTCTTTTGCCAAATCTGCCATTTGTTTCTCACCAAAGCCTCCTAATGGAATGTTTCTCTTGCTTTTTGCACTTCGAGGACAAATAAGTTCATCAACATTTGCACTGATGTTTGTGTGTGTGTGTGTGTGTGTGTGTGTACGCGTGCCCTATTAATTTGTGTTGAGAATAAGCATTTATCAGCCTGGTTCTGCCCAGGGAAACCCAAGTATTAAGCACAATAAAATGGAATGTGTATCTTGGAAAATCTTCCCGCTCCTCTCCTTGCTTGGGGTCACTGGGCAGTGTGAGGGCATCGGGTGGAACCCCCCCCCCCCACACCCCCCCCACTCAGAGGCAGCGGCAGGCCTCCGAGAGCGGATGGCCGTGTGGGCCCTGCGTGTGCCTTTGAACATGCCCAGAGGCCTTGTGGCTTGCTTGCCTGGGCGCTGGCATCATGCTGTGCAGAGCCTGCCTACCTTTGGGAATGTGTTGGGGGCCAGGCAGGAAGGGGCTCCAGGCCAAGGGGATGGCTCTCAAGGGGCTCCCTCCTGCAAAGGGGAATAGGCTAGGGGAGGGGCGTTGGGGGTGTCCCCAGCCAGATGATCCACCCCACCCAGGAGTTCTCAGGAAGGAAGGTGTGACTTAATAAAGGGGTACCTGCTCTGCCTAGAGAGAGAAACCAACGTGGGGAGAGCACAGTAACCTGACAGGTGGGGGAGTTGGCTAGAGGCCCCCACTGCCCAGCAGGGCTGGTGACCAGCCAAGAGGGATGTGAAGCCCCGCCAGCCAGCCGCTCTCCATATCTGGGTATGGCCACTCACCAAGCCTGGGGGAGGGGGATCAAGGCCAGGGAACTGAGGAAGCTGAAGGGTCCCTGCCAACCCGCCCCTGCCACTCCGGGACAGCTCTTGACCAGTGCCGGGGGGGGGGCAGGACGGGGGGGGGACCGGAGAGGGCCTCCCGGGCGGCAGTGAGCGGAGCGGACCACCATGCGGACAATAGGCCCGGGCGGCGGCTCCTGGGGGTCCGCCAGGGTGTGTTCTGTCGATAGCCCGTTCCCCCCTTCGGGGCATTCCCCGGCTCCCCTCGCCTGTTACCGACCCCAGCGCTTTGCCCTCGCGCCGAGCCGGCCTGCGGAGCGGCGAGCCAGGAGTGGCCGGCTAGACCCTGACGAAGGATCCCCTTCCCGCCCCCCGGGAATTCGTGGCCCGTCCCGCGGAGCCAGCACTAAGCCCCCATGCTCGCCCCCGGGGGCCAGAAGCTGCCCCGCGCGCCGCCAGCCGGGGGCGGAGGGAGCGATCCGCTACGGCCTCACCTGCGATGGGTCAGTGCAGAAGGGCGGGCCGGCGGCAAGGCTCTCGTGTCCGGCCGGAAGCCGAGTCGGGGTGCTAGGCTTGCCTGCCCTACCTCGCAGGGTTGTCCTGCTGTGAGGACGAAAGGGGCTCGATGGGGGCTGCTGCGGGTACAAAGGAGGAGGGAAGCGATTGGGTGGGGCATCCGAGCCCGGGACAGTCTGCTGCGGTCCGGCAGTCTGCTGGCACCGCCCTGGCAAGCGGCCTCTCCCGCGCCAACCGAAAGCCGTTGGCTCCCTCGGGCTCCGCCGCCCGACTGGGAAGGTGACCCCGGTGGGCAGCTCGGCTTGCCCTGACGCCAGAGCGGGCCCTGGGCGCGGGCGCGGCCGGAAGCTCCCTGTCCCGGGCTGGCGCGCTGCCCCCTCGGCTTGTCCTCTGCTAGGACGCGGCGCAGTCAGCGCTTCTGAGCGCACCTGCTGCCGGCTGACGCCTTCTGCCGCGTCTATTTTTGCCCCTGGCCTCCCTTCTTCCATCCGGCGGAGAGCCCGCGGGGGGTGGGGGGGGGAGGGTGGCCACCAGACTTGGCACCTGGCCATGGGAGGCTGCTGGTCAACAACCTGGAACAGCCCCGCCAGGCTGAATCCGAACCAATGATGCAGGAGGGCGGGCGGGAAATCTCCCAGCGCCCTCTTCTCTCCTCCTGCGCTGCCCTCCCGCTTCCCGGAGCTTCGGGTCGCGTGCCTAGGGCCCACCTCGAGGCTCCGAGTCCTCTGTCTGGGCAATCCACACTCACAAAGGGCAGCTAATGCCAGCCCGCCGGGTGGGACGGAGGGAGGCTCTCCCCCGAGGAAGGGGGGAGGGGCTGTCACCGGAGAGCTGGGCTGTCCAAATCCATACCGGGTCGCTCCAGGCGAACTGCCCCTGCCTCCCTCACTGCTTGATCCTGGGAACAGGCAGACTCTCTTAACCGCACCAGTAGCTCCAGGACGCCTCTCCGGATTGATAGCCAAGCGGCCTAATCTTTTGCCCCGAATTGACTACACTGAGAGGATAGCCCGCTTTAAGTATTTGAAAGGTTGTCACGTGGAGGAGGGCAGGATGCTGTTCCCATTGGCTGCAGAGGAGAGGACACGCAGTAATGGGTTTAAACTTCAAGTACAACGATATAGGCTAGATATCAGGAAAAAAATTTTCACAGTCAGAGTAGTTCAGCAGTGGAATAGGCTGCCTAAGGAGGTGGTGAGCTCCCCCTCACTGGCAGTCTTCAAGCAAAGGTTGGAGACACACTTTTCTTGGATGCTTTAGGATGCCTAGGGCCCGGATCCGCAGCCAGCTTGTAGGATTTTGAGCATAACTTTGCTAGCATGAGAAATGAGTGCAATGGTGCGGTAGTTTGAACATTCTTTGGCATCGTCCTTCTTTGGGATTGGAATGTAAACTGACCTTTTCCAATCCTATGGCCATTGTTGAGTTTTCCAAATTTGCTGGCATATTGAGTGTACAATAGGATTACATAGTGTTAAATACCCTTTTCTTGGAGGCTGGGAGAAACGATGCCCTTAAGTGTTGGGTCAATAACCCGGGGTCTGCTCCCCATTATGTCATTTCCCCGGACCACCCTGCAGCTCCCCTGCACCCTTCAGCTGCTAACAGGTCCAAAAATCTGCTTCCGTGACTGCACCTCCCCCCCCCAAACCTCCAATTGTTCGCATAATAAATAGAAAGGCAAGCCCTTCTTCAGTTCTTAGAATCACAGATTCATAGAATAATAGAGTTGGAAGGGACCTCATGGGTCATCTAGTCCAACCCTCTGCACTATGCAGGACACTCACATCCCAATCGCTCATCTACTGTAACCTGCCACCCCTTTGCCCTCACAGAATCAGCCGCTCCCCAGCCTCTGTTTAAAAATCTCCAAAGATGGAGAACCCACCACCACCCGAGGAAGCCTGTTCTATTGAGAAACTGCTCTGTCAGGAACTTCTTCCGGATGTTTAGATGGAATTTCTTTTGAATTAATTTCATCCCATTGGTTCTGGTCCATCCCTCTGGGGCAAGAAAGAACAACTCTGCTCCATCCTCTATATAGCATTCTTTTAAAAACTTGAAGATGGTTATCGGATCCCCTCTCAGTCATCTCCTCTCCAGGCTAAACAGACCAAGCTCCCCCAACTTTTCTTCATAGCTCTTGGTCTCCAAACCCCTCACTACTTTGTTGCCCTCCTCTGGATATGCTCCATTTTGTCAACATTCCTCTTCAATTGGGGTGCCCAGAACTGAACACAGTACTCCAAGTGAGGCCGAAACAGAGCAGAGCAAAGCGGTACCATCACCTCCCATGATCTGGACACAATACTCCGTTTGATACAGCCCAAAATCCCATTTGCCTTTTTCCCCGCAGCAGCCCGCTATGTTCCCGGCACGCGGGGAAGGACTGCGCCGGGGGGGGGGGGGGGGCTGGTCGGAGGGGGGGGGGCAGGGCGAGGCCGCTGTTGCCTGCGCACTGTCAGAGAGACGCGGGGGGGGGGGCTGGGGGCGGCCGACCCCGACCTCCTTCTGCCGCCGCGGGCAGAGAGAGAGGCCGGCAGGCGCGCCGCCAGCTCCTGGCGAAGAGGAAGGGGCTGACTCAGTCCCGCTCTGAAGGGCTCTGGAAACCTGTCCCGGCTGCCGCCGTCTCCTGCGCCGGCTGCGGTGGACTCCCGGTGGGGGGGGGGGGCTGGAAGGGACATGCTCTACGCCGCAGGGCGGTCGGGCTCAGCCCCCGACGGGGAGAGTGCGCGTGAGTGGGGGCGGGGGCGCCGTCGCGGGCAGCTATGCGGCACGGCTCTCGGCCGGCCGGCCGGCCAGGCAGGGCAGGGGCGACCCGCGATGCCGCGCGCAGACTCCGGGCGCTGGTCGGCCGGTCGGTGGCAGGCAGGTGCTGGCGCGGGCAGTCCGGCGGCGGCTCTCCTGCTGGAGACTTTGCGGCGGCCGCACGCCCCGCCCCCGCGCTTGTCTCCGCCCCTGGCCCAGCTGGGGCTCCCCGAGGGGGCGGGCCAGGCGGCGAGGCAACTTTGGCGGATCGCACTCGGAGCCGGCAGACGGCACTGCGGGCGGACGGGCCAGGATCCGGCGCTGCGGTCATGGTGGGAGGCCGGCTCGGGGCGGCCTTGCTAGGTAAATGAGGGAGCCGGCGAGGGGAAGGGAGAGGCTGCCCAGGGAGCGAGGCAGGCAGGCAGGCAGGCCGTCCCGCGAGGGTCTCAGCCAGTTTCCCTGAGGGGCCTTGCTCGCCAAGGACCGGCCGGCCGAGGGAGAGAGGTTCTGGGTCCCTTTGTGGGGCGAGGAACTTAGCTCATGCTCTCGGGCGGGGTTCCTCGGCAGGGAGGACAGGGGCCTTGGTCTGCCCCGACGGGGGTGGGTGGGCTGCCGTCAGCATCGGGGGCCGAGTGCAGGCCGCCCTGTTGACTGAGCCTCTCTCTCTCTCTCACAGCAAGAGCAGCCCTTCCCCCGGGAGCGTCCCGGGATCCCTGGGGGCCCCCGACCCTCACCCAAGGCTCCCTCCCTCCAGGGAGGGCCCTGCTGTCCCGTCGTCCTCTGCTCTGCCCGCGCAGATTAGGCGGCACTGGCGGGCTCTGCTCCCCGAGCTGTCAACGCCGCTCGTCCCTAAGAGGGAGCGGTGGGTCTTCTCACGAGGCCGAGGCTTACTCCAGGCCTGGCCGGCAAAATGTCCCAGATCCAGCCTCCTGCGCCTCTAGCTTGAAGGCTCTTACCCTGAGCCCCAGAAGAGCCGCTGCCGGTCAGAGCGGGCGAAACCGGCCCGGAGGGACAGGCGCGAGGAGGGGGGCGGCGGGGGGGGGGCGGGGCGACTCCTCCCTCGCCCTCTCCTGCTGAGAGGGGAGCTAAGAAGGGGGCGGGGCGGGGGACCCGGAGGCCGGTCCAGGTCTTTCTAGCCGCGGGTTTCCTTCAGGAGGCGGCCTGGTGGCCCATTCTCTCGACCTCTCCTCAAGACTGTCTGGCCGATGAAACGAAGACGAGACGCCCTTCCCGGGACTTCTCCCTTAGGGCTGTGGACCACCGCGGCAACTGATGCTGCGCAGGGGAGCCGGCTGTCTGAGCTGGCGCGGCGGGGCGGGGCGGGGTGGGGGTGGGAGTGGCCGGCACCCAGGCTGCCGAAAAACCAGGCGAGCAAAATGTGAGTCCAATCAGGCACCTTCAGACCAACCCGCTTTTATTCAAGGGGTGAGCTTTCGTGTCTTGCAGAGGAGCCCTCCGATCGCTCCGAGCCGGCCCTGCTCTCTGGCCCAGGCTGCCTGGTTTGGAGCTCCCACCACGGCCTTTCTGGGAGGGTGGGCGCCAAGAGGCGAGAGCTTTCCCGTCCTTCCGAGGGGAGCCACGGCTGGCTTGTTTGGCGGCGGAGGGGTGCCTCCTGGGCAGCTCTGGCGTGGAAGCGAGCAGGGGCCGACAAGTGGTGTGCGGCTCGGGGGAGGGCAGGGCCAGGGCCAGGGCCAGGCAGCTGTTCTGTGGGGGAGGAGGGGGAGCCCCGGCCGGGCGCCAGGGGTCAAGAGGCCTCTCTTCCCTCCTCCTGCTCCACCTCCTCCTCCTCCTCCACAGGCCTCCTTTGGTGCTCGGCCACGCTGGCCCTGGAGGTTTCCGTGGGCAAGGCGGCCACTATCTTCACGCAGAATGGCTCCGACGTGCTCCTGCCCTGCACCTTCACGGCCTGTATCGGCTTCGAGAACGCTGAATTCTCCTGGTGGTTCAACGCGACCCAAGTGTGTGACGCCGGCCCGCGCTGGCTCGGGGGGCAGAGCACGGGGCGCCGCCGAGGCCGAGGAGCAGCCCGGCGGCTTGGGCCCCTCGGGTTGGGGGGCGTGCGGTGCTGGGGGCCCTCCGGAGCCAAGCCCGTGGTGGCGGCCGAAGAAACTGTCCTGTCCCCTCCCGACCATTCGGGAGGGACGGGTCGGACGCGTCCGGTGGTCAGGCCCCAGAGGAACCGGGGCTGTTCTCGGTCGCCCCCCGCGTACTGCTCCGGGTCGGGGCGCGCCTGCGTGCGGGTGGCGGGGAGAGGAGAGGCTGGTCGGAGGCGCCCGGCCCTCCCTGGCACAAGCGGCTCTCTCGTTCGGGCCCGGCCGGCCTTTCCGGTCCGTGGCTCAGGGGTGTTTCTCTTCCTCCTTCCCTCCCTCCCTCCCCGCCCCCCTGCAGTTCTACACCGGGCTAGTGCGGAACAAGAACGTGCGGCCCGTGTGCCGGCTGTGCAACCCGCGGGTGCAGCTTCCCGAAGTGACGCTGCAAAAGGACAGCCGCGAGTACAACCTGTCCGTCGTCCTCCTGGCGGTGGACTTCAGCGACTCGGGGAAATACACCTGCCACGTGAAGAACCCCAAGGAGCGGGACGCCGAGCACAACGCCACCATCGCCCTGGCTGTGGTGGTGGAACGTGAGTCGGGCCGGCCGGGGGAGGGGGAGGGGAGGCAGGCAGGCAGGCAGGGGCGCTCCCTTCCCCCCGCCCCACCCCGCGCCTGACCGTCCCGCCCCCCCTCCCCGCAGTGGAGAAGGTGGACAAGACGCTGACCAAGATCATCGCGGCCGTGGTGGGCGGTGTCATCGGGCTCCTGGTCATCCTCCTGCTGGCCAAAAAACTCCTCCTGTTTGTACTCAAGAAGAGGAAGGAGAAGAAGTGAGTTAGGGTCTCGGGCAGGAGGGAGAGGGGGTCGGCCGCCTGCGCCTGCGCCTGGCCTCACACTCCCCCCCCCCCACTGCGGGTCTCCTCCTCTGTCCCCAGCAACGAGTGCCTGGTGAGCTCTTCAGGGAACGACAACACCGAGAACGGTCTGGCAGGGTCCAAAGCAGACCAGAAGATGGCCCCCAAGGCCTGAGGCTGCGGCAGGGGCGGCCACATGACCCTGGACTTAGCACAGCTGCCTGCCTGCTGCAACCACTGCTGCTTCACAGATAGGTGACTGCCACTTTGAGCAGTCAGAGAGCCAGCGGGCGTGGAACTGCCCACTGCCTAGGCTAGGGAAAGGCACCTGCAGACCTCTTGTGGGGGCCATGTGCTCAGGCTGGTCCTGAGACTCTGTAGTGCCAGGGGTGGGGGTGGGGACACAGGATTGTGGGCAGCAGGGTCTGTGCCAGGTAGGGCCAGCCAGTGGTAGGGAACAGGGTGGGCAATGTTTGCCTTCCCCTATATACGCAGCCTGCACAGTGGGGAGGTGCCCCTCCCTGCACAGCTGACAGCAGGCCTGGGAGCCTGGCCCTCCATGTCTGGGTCAGGGTTGGAGGGCTTTGCTCCTTGGGGAGGGTGCTGTGTGTTGTCCCACCTGTGGATGAAAGGAGTGGCCCTTCTCAGGATTTGGCCCCCTCCGCCTAGTTCCACACCGGCTTGGCTCTGGTGCCTTGAGGCCATGCCAAGCCTCCCTGGACAACAAAGCAGCAACAGTCACTTGGCACTTCTCTGCCCAGCTGCCCCCCCCCCATGCCTGCTCCCGCATGCTTTCTTCCCAGCTTCCCACTTGCCCTGGCTCCTCATGGGCTTGCCTGACTGTGCTTTTGCCTGGGCTTGGCCAGCAAGAAAGGTGTTGCCCAGAGCAAGGATGAGGCAATGGTAGTGCCAGGTGGGCATGGGGCCACCCATCCTCAAGGACCTGGGCAGGCTGGCCACAGGGGCCACCCCTGGGCATGGCATGAGGCCTCCTCACACTCCCTCCTCAAGCTGCCAGCCCTGAAGGAGAATATGCCCGGGTGAAGCTCTCTGGCACAGAGGCACCGTTGGCCACGCTTGCAAGGTGAGTCCACTGTGGCATACTTCAGGGGCAACTTCAGAATTAGGAGAATTTGTGTTCCATTCCTAACTGTCAGGAGTGGGGAAAGAAGAGCTGCAGGGCTGAAAATTCAGGGACTAATTGGTCACTACAAAGAAGGGCTGATTCGGACCCTCCTGTACTTTAGCTCTTGACAACAATGGCTAATGCCATTCCAGATTTTTGCCATGAGGGCAAGACACTTAAAAGAAAGAAAGAAAGAAAATGTATCTTTTACTAATTCCCCTGAAGAAGCCAAAGTCCACAAGATATTGTGCGTCTCAGACTTTTGCAGCTGAGCGCATTTCCCGAACCCTGGAGCCCTGCAGCTCTGGGAGGCTAGAGCGGGAGCAGCATTTGGGTCCCTAAGAACCTTCTGCCCCCCTACCCTGCCGCTTGCCCCACAGTGCACTGGGAGATGCTGGCAGCAGGGAAAGCAATCTGTTCCCTGCCTCTGTCTTTTGGGTTATGCTCCTCCCCTGCGCATGCCAATTAATCCAGACCTACCTCGTGGGGGAGGGGGAGAAGACCCCACTAGTGACTAGCACCAAGGGCTGGGGGTGGGAGGGGAAACAGGCGCAGCACTTGGGCTGCAAGAGACAGTTCCCCCGCTCATCCGGGCTGGTTGGTCTTTGTCATCCCCGGCCTATTGCTTGGTTTACCAGAGACATCCTTGTCTCATGCTACTGGACTGCGTAGTTTCACACCGTGTACTCTGTCTCAATGAGGCTGGAAATAAAAGAAGTCGAGAAGACAGCATGGTTTTTGGGCTGAGTCTGTTGGGGGATCCGTCTCTTGTTGGACCTGCTATCTGTTCTTCTCAGCCTCGGACACAGAGCAGGCTTTTGTGAGAAGTCACCCCTGGGCCTGGGGGCCTCATGTCAGAGGGCGTCTGCAAAGGAATCCCCCTGAAGTGGAGGGGGAGAGGCAGGGGGTGGCCCATTGGGATCCCATGCACCCCTGTTGGAAAAGGCCAGGGGTGTGTCTTCATCAGCACTCAAGACCTTCTCCATGGGGACTGGGCAGGGGCTGGAGAAGGCCGCCGAGCCCCACCTGCCTACCATCGCTCAACTGAGCATGGAAGGAAAATCACCAGATTACTCTTCCACCACCCGAGCAAGAGAAACTCTGGCCAAAGACAGACCTTGGCCTTCTTGAGAAAGGGCAGAAAGATGTCCTGAATAAATTCATCCAGAAACTGATGCTGCTTGGGGGGGGGGGCACTTCAGGAGTCTGCTCCTCAAAGCAACTTGGGAACTCTAGCTCCCATACCATGGTTTGCCTGCTGTGGGGGGTCAGGCAGAATATGGAGACCGCCCACCCTCTGCTGTCACTGCATTGGTTCCCGATTAGCTTCCAGGTTCATTCCAAGGTACTGTTTATGACCTCTAAAGCTCTTTAGGCCTGGTCTCAGACAATTGTAAGTCACCTTGGGCAGGTTCCTGGAGAGGAGGCATACAGATGTCATACAAGAAAGAAAGAAAGAAAGAAAGAAAGAAAGAAAGAAAGAAAGAAAGAAAGAAAGAAAGAAAGAAAGAAAGAAAGAAAGAAAGAAAGAAAGAAAGAAAGAAAGAAAGAAAGAAAGAAAGATCCCCTGCCATTTAATAATATTACCTGCAGGCTGTTTTTACCCAATATACGCCCTGGATCTGAACAGGCAGTGTGTGTGGCTCCTCACTTTTGAACATGTGCAGAGAGATAAATGACAACAAAGCCCCCATTTCTTACAGCCATGGAGGGAACAGGAGGGCAGGGTCATAAAAGCACAGTGGTCGCTGGGGAGTCTGGGCTGGGAAACTGGGCCTGGGGCTGCAGCTCGGATGGCGTGTGCATGGGAGCCCCTGCCACAAGACTTGCACCACTGCCTTGCAAGGGAGAGGGTAGCTGTGAATGGAGGCAGTGGCGTGGCTTCGAGGAAACAGCTGGGCAGGATCTGCATATCACTGGCTGCCCCAACATCACCATCACCTCCCTCCGCTCACAGGGCTCCTGTGCCGGTCCGTCCCTCCGTTCTCAAGAGCCAATTATTTATTTCACCTAATAGCATGCCTTAACATCCAAACATTCTGCCTCTCCCTTTTCTCAGAGGGGTGCCACAGAACTCTTTACATGCTTGGTCCCAGCCACCTGCCCACATTCACTGGAAACTGTGTGCTGGGTCAGGGCTAAGTCCACGAGGCTTCTCCCACAGGGGTGCTGCCCCTGTGCTGTGGGCTAACCTTTCCTGGGCAGATCTCAATGGACACCATGACCTGTACACTTTTGCAGGCTAGAAATGAGCCTGGCTGGTTCTCAGCCTTGAGACCGAGCCTGGAAGAGACTAGGAGCGGGTCATCTGTGTCCGGGCCCAGGTGCACAATGTTTCTGAGGATGGCCAGGAAGCCCAACTGAATACAGAAGGAAAGAGGCGGTTCTGTTCTGGATTGTCTAGGCCGGGGCCCAGTAGACAGTACAGGATCAGCCTCAAGCATCCAGAATGAGTCTCTGTACAGCTGCTGCTAGAAGACCACCAGTGAGGAGGAGCTCCCCACCTGCTTAGGCAGCCCATCCCACTACTGAGCTAGACTCCTAGAGGTGGAAGGCCATCTAGTCCCACCCCCCGTCCAGTGCAGGATCATCATGCTCTGCTTTACTCTGCTCTGCTTTACTTTGCTCTGGTTCAGCCTCACTTGGAGTACTGTGTTCAGTTTTGGGCACCCCAATTGAAGAGGGATGTTGGCAAATTGGAGCATGTCCAGAGGAGGGCAACAAAGATGGTGAGGGGTTTGGAGACCAAGACATATGATGAAAGGTTGGGAGAGCTTGGTCTGTTTAGCCTGGAGAGGAGACGACTGAGAAGGGATCTGGTAGCCATCTTCAAGTATTTAAAAGGGTGCCATGTGGAGGATGGAGCAAAATTGTTCTCTCTAGCCCCAGAGGGACAGACCAGAACTAATGGGATGAAATTAATTCAAAAGAAATTCCATCTAAACATCCAGAAGAACTTCCTGACAGAGCGGTTTCTCAGTGGAACAGGCTTCCTCGGGAGGTGGTGGGTTCTCCATCTTTGGAAATTTTTAAACATAGGTTGGATAGCCATCTGACAGAGTGGCTGATTCTGCGAAGGCTTAAGGGGGTGGCAGGTTACAGTGGATGAGCGATAGGGTTGTGAGTATCCTGCATAGTGCAGGGGGTTGGACTTGATGACCCATGAGGTCCCTTCCAACTCTATTATTCTATGACTGGAAAGAAAGCCCATTTTATTGCAGAATAAATGGGCGCTAGGGGTGAGGGCCAGTGGGCAGGAATGAATAGGAGGGCTTCAGGCTTCTGGGTGAAGGTGGCACAGGCATCTTTGACGTGGCGTCCCTGCTCCTTTCTGAAGATGGAGTGGTGTGGCCGGAGGACTTACCCTGCGGGCTGCCTGCGCAATCTGTGAGGTGAGTCCCCGGCCGGCCAGGTGAAGCCGGTCCAAGCTGCGGCTTCGCGTGGCTCCCCATTGGCAGCTTGGCCCTGGATGGGGGTTTTTATGCTAGACAGGGCCCGCCCTAACTCCTCCCCAACAGCCCTTACCCTTTTATTTAATATGCTCCGCAGGAGCGGTTTAAAGATTCTATGATCTTCAAGTATCCTGGAGAAGGATCTGTCCAGCACCTGCTTGATGATGTCCAGTGATATGACCACCTCCTTAGGCAGTCCATTCAGCTGCTGAACTAGACTCCTAGAGCCAGAAGGGGCCATGCAGGCCATCTGGTCCCATCCCCTGCTAAGTGCAAGATCAGCCTCAAGTGTCCCAAAGAAGGATCTTGTTGGAAAAGAACTCTCTGTTGAATGTCTCCTGACTTGTTGAGACTGTAAACAGGAACTCTCTTTACCATAGGGTTAGTGAGATAGACAGGGACACTGACCGCTCACCTTTGATCTCACTGACCTGTTCCTAGAGGGCAATTTCCTGTTTCCTCAGTCTTCATTCACTTTCTCCTCCATCTCTCCAGCAAGCAACATGATGGCAGGGAGATGCCTCAAGCATCTTTCTCCATCCAGCTATTTAGACAAAAATAGGAATCTTATCTTTACCTCTAAGTATGTAGAATTACGTTTTCTAATTAATAGTTCTTATAATAGTTAAGTACCACATTTGTGAACGTGTCTTTCTTTGTTTGTTGTGTTCATTCCACATGTACTCTGCCTCCTGCTGCGTTACTTGCCATACTAAGGTAACTCTGCTAACTGTCAGGATATTAATGCTTTACCAATTCTTAATATCCAGGTTTTGGGCCCCAGCGATCATGACCTTCAGATCAAGCCACTGCTTGAAGATGGCCAGTGAGGGGGAGCTCCCCATCTCCTTAGGCAGCCCATCCCATGGCTGATCTAGACTCCTAGAATCCTAGAGTGGGAAGGGGCCATGTAGGCCATCTAGTCCCACCCCCTGCTCAATGCAGGATCAGCCTCAAGCACCCAGGAGAAGGATCTGTCCAGCCGCTGCCTGAAGACGGCCAGTGAGGGGGAGCTCCCCATCTCCTTAGGCAGCCCATCCCATGGCTGATCTAGACTCCTAGAATCCTAGAGTGGGAAGGGGCCATGCAGGCCATCTAGTCCCACCCCCTGCTCAATGCAGGATCAGCCTCCAGCAACCAGGAGAAGGATCTGTCCAGCCGCTGCTTGAAGACGGCCAGTGATGGGGAGCTCCCCACCTCTTCAGGCAGCCCATTCCCCTGCTGAACTAGACTCCTAGAATCCTAGAGTGGGAAGGGGCCATGCAGGCCATCTAGTCCCACCCCCTGCTCAATGCAGGATCAGCCTCAAGCACCGAGGAGAAGGATCTGTCCAGCCGCTGCCTGAAGACGGCCAGTGAGGGGGAGCTCCCCATCTCCTTAGGCAGCCCATCCCATGGCTGATCTAGACTCCTAGAATCCTAGAGTGGGAAGGGGCCATGCAGGCCATCTAGTCCCACCCCCTGCTCAATGCAGGATCAGCCTCAAGCACCCAGGAGAAGGATCTGTCCAGCCGCTGCCTGAAGACGGCCAGTGAGGGGGAGCTCCCCACCTTCTTAGGCAGCTCATTCCACTGCTCTGTGAAATCCCCCCCCCCCCAGATTCTAGCTGATACTGTTCTACATGAAGTTTAAACCCATTGCTGTGAGTCCCATATTTTTCTACCAGCTCCCTCTCCATTTTGTCTACATCCTTTTTGAAGGGTGGTCTCCAGAACTGTGCACAGGACTCTAGGTGGGGCCTGACCAATGTGTCACTCAGCAGGACTATGACAACTTGTGATTTTGATGTGATTCCTGTCTTGATACAGCCCAAGGCTTCTGACAGGCAGAATCAAAGAGAAACTACCTGTGCTCCTATTTGTATTAAACAGAGGCTGGAGAGCCATCTGACAGAGAGGCTGATTCTGTGAAGGCTCAAGGGGGTGGCAGGTGACAGTGGAGTGAGCAATAGGGTTGTGAGTGTCTTGCATGGTGCAGGGGGTTGGACTACATGACCCAGGAGGTCCTTTCCAACTCTAGGATTCTATGATTATTTTGTAGCTGACTCCTGAGATCTTTGTATTCAGCCTTAATATGTGCAACTGTGTTCATGGCATTATGTTCATGTTGTTCGTTCCCACGAAGACCATCACAAATGGGTAATGACCCACAGATTTTTAACCAGTTTTGGCATCTGGTCTGTAATATCTTTAATCTTTGCCCCTGGCAAGCAACACACCCCTCAGTCAAGGGCGGGGCTCCTCAACCAGGATTTTGTGAAACCCAGATGTTTCTTGATGGCCTTGGAAGGGTTTCCTGAATTGTTGGGAGTTAGTTAATTTATGAGTTAACTAGAAGTTAAGACCGCTGTATCCAAAATACAGTGGGCACTAGCGGGCACTGGGTGGGTATGATAGCCCCCCCGGCCTCCCCCACCTGCCCCCCATACCCCCGAGGTCCCGGTGTCAGCACAGGGCTTGGAGCAGGGCTGCCGCATCTGGAATACGTTGGGCCTGCTCTGAGCCCCGCACTGAAGCTGGCCCCGCCTGCCCCCCCCCAAGCTCCCGGCTTCAGCGCGGGGCTCGGAGCAGGCCTGCCCCTTTCTCTGCCCACAATGCCCTTATGGCTTTACAGATGGTTGGAAGTTAATTAATTTTGAGATATATTTTTAAAATTTGTTAAATATTTATCAGGTGATATGACCATATGTGGTCATATTGACTTGCTCCCCCCCATGGCCATTGAAGGGGTGAGAAGGGGAGGGGCCCCATGTAGGTGTGTACCCTGCTATGCTTCATTTCGTATGATTGCACCACTTCTGGGGTTTCTCAAAGCCTGAAAAATATTTCGGAGGTTTCTCAATGGTAAAAAAGCCGATAAAGGCTGGTCTGGCGGTCAGGTGAGCCACATCACCTTCCACGCCCCTCAGCACAGTGTCACCCATCCTTTTTCCTGAAATGTGAGCCTAATTCGGTAGGTCAGCTGGATATTGTTGGAAAATGATTCTGAAAGCCTCTGAATACAAGTGTCCCTCCTCTCAGTCTCTCTTTCTCCCACTCCTTCTTGCTTATGTCTCCCTCTTTTCTATAGAATCATCGAATCATAGAGTTGGAAGGTACCTCCAGGGTCATCTAGTCCAACCTCCTGCCCAATGCAGGAACTCATAATTACCTGTCCACCCTCAGTGACTCCAATTCCATGTCCAGATGATAGCCCCCCCCCCCACTAAAAATCTCCAGAATCCAGCCTGGCCTGGAGGAAATTCACCTACCATCCCATAGTAGTGATCAGCAATTCCCTGGCTATGCAAGGAAAGGCTACAAGAGACAAGCACTGGCACATCCCTTCCTGCCCAACCACTCACCATCTGCCTAAATTCATAAAATACACATTTCTGTCAGTTGACTATCAAGCCTCTGCTTAAACATTTCCAAAGACCGAGAACTCACTACCTCTAGAGTAGCGATCCCCAACCTGTGGGCCACAGACCACATGTGGTCCTTCGACTAACTGGAGGTGGGCCGCGAAGGACGCCTTCTCCCCCCCCAGCCCTTTACTTCATCCACGATCCGGCAGGCGCACGTGGGACTCTCTCGTTAAAGAGAAACAAGCTCAGGGTTCCCATTGATTTGTCATGAGTTAAAATTTCCACGAAAATAAAATGTTCCTTATGTTCAGTGTTGTGGCGTGTCTGTGTCTTATTTTGAAGGGATGTTTAAACATTACCCTAGCGATCAGAGTCAGAGCGCGTTAGGGCAGTGGGCCTCAGTAAAACTGTCAAGCGTTGAGTGGTCCCCAGTGATAAAAACGTTGGGGACCACTGCTCTAGAGGAAGCCTGTTCCACTGAGGAATTGCCTTAACTGTCAGGAACTTCTTCTGGATGCTTAGCTGGAAACTTTGTTGAATTAATTTCAACCCATTGGTTCTGGTCCGAATCTCTGGGGCAACTGAAAACAACTTTCCTCCATCTTCTCTAGGACAGCCCTATGACAGTATTTGGCTATCATATTTCTCCAGGCTAAACAGACCAAGCTCCCCCAACCTATCCCCCAAACTCCTCACCATCTTTGTAGCCCTCCTCTGGGCACAATCCTGTTTCTCTGTATCTTTCTTCAGTCGTGGTGCCCAAAACCGAACACAGTATTCCAAATGAGGTCTGAGCGGAATAAAGTGGTAACATCACCTTGTGCAATCTGGACACGATACTTCTTTTAATGCAGGCCAAAATCCTGTTTGCCTTTTTAGCCACCGAGACAAACTGCTGACTGGTCAGTGTCTGGTCTACTAAGACCCCCAGATCCTTTTTTTACATGTATCACTTGCCAAGACAAGTCTCACCCATCCTATAGTGATGCATTTAATTTTTTCTACCTAAAAGAAGACGTTACATTACATTCCCTTCACCACCTCTGTCCTCTCCCCCCATCTCTCTTTCTGGCCATCTTGGGGGAAACTGCAGCCAGCTGGCTAGCCCGCAGCAGAGAGGACAACCATGGGCAGGCCTGTGATGCAGATGGAGAGATTTCCCCCGCTTCTTGCAGGCCTCTGTCCAGCATGACTCCCAGACCTACAGCTCTACCACCAGCGGTCCAGGCAGAAGTCTTAGTTTGCCCACCAGTGACAGCAGGGCCAGCATGGTACCTAGGCTGCTGCACTGCTCCTGGCCTGGCCTGCTGTCTGCTGGGCTGAGAGGGCTCTTTGGCTGCTGTGGATGCCAGGCCTGACATGGCTCCCATGCTGCTAGGAGGGGAATGCGGTCTATCTGGGGGTAATTTAACACCATCACCCTGGTGCATTTTATTTTATTTTCAGATGTTTTTTGCCTACCCAGGGAGTCTTCCAAATGTACAGAAAAATCTCTTTCTCCTCCATGCACATCCAGAAGTGCCTAGCAGCACGCACGGTGTGTGTGTGTGTGGATAATAATTCCTCTCCTCATTTTAATTCCAGCATTGTGGAACTAATAATCCCACATCAGTTGTAGCATTGGGGGGGATTCTATTGCATTCACTGGTATTCTTTCTAGGAATATTCTCAACAACATCTAATCCGAAGACAAAGGAAATTTACCATTCAACATTTAACAACATGCACATTAATCCAGAACTTCTTAATTTTTCCACATCTCTACCACGTAAGATTAGAAAAAGGGGGGGAAAAGCACTGGCTGGTTCGAGTATCTGCAAGTAACATCCAAGCTTCAGTTGGAACTGAGTGGTCAGCCAGTGCCAAAGGGCACAATGACTGACTCGGAGATGATAGTCCAGCAAGATAAACCTCACATGCAAGGACCAATCTATAAACTATTTTTGAAATATGATACTGAGACAGAACAGGTTAAAAGCTGTATGGTTAAATGGATGTGAAATTTAAATTGAATGGGAACAACTATGGGCTAAAAATATTAAACTTACCAAGTGTCAAATTTTGAGAGAAAATTGGTATAAAATGTTTTATACAACCATGAGCCAATATGATGACAACAGTTGGAGATGTGCCACTGCAATTCTTGAGGCCACCACAACCCTCACTCCCCTCCCCCTCCTACAATCAGTAGTGGCAAGCCACATGCAGCCCCACCCCCCATGACCAAGCCGTCCAAGGCTTCCCTTGTGGACAACTATGGAAGCAGCTGAAAAGGCCTGTGCAGCTCCCAGGCCCCCCAAGGCAGTGGTCATGGTGGGGAGCCTCAAGAGACTGCTGAACCCATTAAGGCAGCCAAAGGGCCCTGTGCAGCCCCCAATTCCCTCGCAGCTCCCACCACCAGCTCCATCGCAGTTCCGTCCAGATAGTACACAGAGAACACTCGTTTACTTTGGGGGAGGGATTTAAACCTCTCTGTGGATTAAGCTAACTACAGATAGGGCACACATGGGAAAAACAGTGTATAGACAGGGAAATGAGGTAAGGATATACAAAGATCCCTGCTGGATGAGAACCAGTGAGGGTCCCTCGTCCAGCCTCCCATCTCACCCAGGGGCCAGCCAGTTCCTCTGCAGGGCCAGCCACAGGGCAGAGAGGCCGAGGCCTTCCCCTGAGAAGACCCTCAGAAGAGCCCTGCTGGGTCAGACCAGGGAGGGTCCCTCCAGTCCAGCCTCCCGTCTCATCCAGGGGCCAGCCAGTTCCTCTGCAGGGCCACCCACAGGGCAGAGAGGCCGAGGCCTTCCCCTGAGAAGACACTCAGAAGAGCCCTGCTGGGTCAGGCCAGGGAGGATCCTTCCAGTCCAGCCTCCCATCTCACCCAGGGGCCAGCCAGTTCCTCTGCAGGGCCAGCCACAGGGCAGGGAGCCCAAGGCCTTCCCCTGAGAAGACCCTCAGAAGAGCCCTGCTGGATGAGAACCAGTGAGGGTCCCTCCAGTCCAGCCTCCCTTCTCTGGGTCTGTGCCCCTGCTTTCTCCCCTACCGTCATTCCCTGCTCTACTCCCCCCTCACTGTACTCTTGGGACAATCCAAAATTTTGTTCTCAAGTGTGAGGTCTGCACATGAGCACATGCTTAGAGGCACTCTTCTCTGGCTTACAAGTTCTGGGGCTGAAGCAAGCTCAGGGCCCAAGTGCCATCTCAGTTGAAGCTGGGGGTATGAGGGCTCCTGGGGCCAAAGAGCTCAGTGATCAAGGAGATGCAGAGGTTGCACCTGCTGCCCTGGGAGCTACAGCTCTTGCTGCAGAGGTAGCAGTCAGCAGGAAGAGGAGAGGTGCCTGATCCCTCCCAGTATGAGAAGTGATTTGCTGCAGGTCAGTGTGTGGAGAGGTGCAGTTGCAGCAGTTGCTGTCAAGCTGCGGGTCTTGGGCTGCAATGCAGAGAAGAAGGGGGGGGGGAGAGGAGAAGGGCTAGTGTCGTCGTCCCCCCCCCCCCCCCAAGGAGAAGAGGCAGGGAGAGAGGAGGAGGGAGGAAGATCCTTTCCTGCCCTGCGAGCACTGGTGGAGGATTGCTCCTCACTCCACCCTGGCCTGCCTGAGTCAGAGACAGGAGTCTGCTGGAGCAAGCCGCCCGCAGCTTCTGTCCACTAGGCTGGGCAGGGCGGGGCACCTGCTTGCCTTGTGGGAAAGCTGGCTGCGGATCCGGGCAAGCAGCCCTTGAGCGAGGGAGCTGGAGCGCTGGTGGATCGATGCCTCGGACACATCTCTAGCAGGGCCCTGGCGCTGGGGAAGGACTGTTGTCCCGGAGAGGTGAGAAGCGTGGCGCCTGCTCGAGCTCCCGGCTCTCAACGACCGCCCGGAACAGCAGCGTCTGCAACGGAGCTGCGGCATCCTGGCGGCAGCAGCGCCTCCTGGTGCCTCGGGGGCATTTCACGGCGGGCGACCCGTCTGCTGGCATGCTTGCCTGGCCAGGGCCGGAGCGAAGACGTCCGGGCAGCCGCAGGGGCCTGCGCACCTGCAGGCCGGACTGGCCCGGGGAGAGAGACGCCCGGGCTCCGGGGGTCCTGCGGGAAACGACAGTCGACCCGAGGACCCCTCTTTGTAGGGGGAGGGCGAGCCGGGGCTGTGAGCGAAGGGGCACCCAGCAGTGCCCTGAGGGAGGGGAGGGCCCTGAACCTAGGCATGGTCCCTGCTCACCTTGTGGAGCGTGGGGACATCCCAAGCACTCAGCCCCCGCTCCTCCACAGCCTACATCCCGAAGCCCGCTTCGTCACTCTCCCCCAGGCACCCTCCATGGGAGGGCCCGGGAGGTCTGGCTGCAGAAGTAAGTGTGTGTGGGGGGGGGGGGCTGCCTTGGGTGGGGGCGCTGGGAGATGGCCGGGCTCTGGGGAAAGAAGCCGGCTGGACCCCATTTCCCGGGGGTAGGAGGGGCGGAGGAGCTTGGGAGTGAGAGGCCGGCAGCCGGGCGGTCCTTTGCTTAACGAGGAAGGCAGTTGTGCTCAGCTGGGCAGCCACGAGGAGGGGGCTGCGCTTGCGCCTTCCCGGGACACCAGGAGGGTTCTCAGTAGGCCGCGGCGGTCAATCACTACGAAGAAAGAGGGCTCAGTCGGCCGCCCCGTCGGGCTGCCCGGCTGGCAACGCGTGCTGCTCTGCGTCGGGAGACTCCGGAGACCGGCCCTCCCGGGGGCGGAGGGCAGCGACGCTGCTAGGAGACGGCGCCGAGCCAGCCCTGCGGGGCGGCTGTCGCTACGCAGAACTGGAGGCGCCTCTCCGTCGCCGCTGCTCGCCAAGCAAGCGCTGGGGCCCGCGATGCCAGGTACGCCCGCCCGGGGCTTCTGCCGAAAGCCAGCCGGAGCGATCCGTATTGAGTTGCACCGAAGCGGTCAGCTGGGGTGGGGAGCGGTCTGAGTGCCCGCGGGCTGGCCCCAACCCCCAGCTCGAGCCTCCTTCCCCCCGGGGTCTTTGTCGTCAGCCAGGCGGCTGAAGCCGGGGCTCTGGCCGGGGGGGGGGGGGGGGGTGGCGGCGGCAGGATCCTTGCTTGCCGCCTATCTTTCTCGTGGAGACTCGAGGAGGTGCGGAAAGCGCAAGGAAAGCTCGCGGGGGACAGAGGAGGCCTTTCCCAGGAAGCCGCGGGGCTCAGCCTAAAATGCGGCACAGCCTCGGAGTAGCCAGAGCGGACTGGGATTGTGGCGGCCACAGTGGACCCAGACGCTCCCTTGTCATGGCCTTTTGCAGAGGCAGACCCCCCCCCCCTCCCCATCTCCCTTCCCAGGCTATGGGCCATGTCCCTTCCTCTTGCCGCCCCTGCAAGGCTGTGCACCGCAAAGTGGGAGCAATGGAGCAAAAGACAGCCCTCCAAGGTGAGCCGGGGACGAAAGGGCTCTGGCAGTAGCTTCAGTAAGGCCTGCTGTGGAGTGGCCAGGCTCAGCCTGAGGAGCTTCTGTTGAGCTAAGGATGGACTGTGCCCTGGAACATGTGAACATGCCCTGGACTCATGCCAGTCTGATTTCCATCCTGCCCATGGGGTGGAGACCATGCTGGTCGCTCTGATGGATGATCCCCAGGGCAAGCTGGACAGGGGCAGTTCAGCCATTCTCGTTTTGCTAGATCTATCTGCCACATTTGATGTGGTTAGTCACAAGCTATTGGTCCACCACCTCGGTGATGCTGGGATTGGAGGAACAGTGTTACAATGGCTGGCCTCCTTTCTTAAGAACCAGTCACAGAGGATTGTGGTGGGTGAGGAATTGTCTGGCCCTTTGTGCTCCCGGGGCAATACTCTCCCCTATACTTTTTAACATCTATATGTGCCCTCTGGCCCAACTGGCCTGGGGCTTTGGGCTGGGGTGTCACCAATATGCAGATAACACCCAGCTCTATCTCCTGGTGAATGGCTGGCCAGATTTCCCCCAGAATCATTTGTCAGCTGTTTGGAAGCAGTGGCTGGATGGCTCAGGCAGAATCGTCTGAAACTAAACCCCTCCAAGATGGAGGTCCTGTGGCTGGGTAGAAGGGAACAGGATCAGGGAGCATGTCTCCCATGCCTGGATGAAGTGCAATTTACACCTGCACCATCAGCCAGGAATTTGGGGGTGACCTTGGATGCCTCCTTGCCTATAGAGGCCCAGATCACGAAGGTAGCCCAGACAGCATTTTTCCATTTGTACCAAGTATGGCTACTCGCGCTCTACCTGTCCCCGGACCACTTGGCCATAGTGATCCATGCAACAGTCACCTCCAGATTATACTTCTGTAACTTGCTGTACCTGGGCCTACTTTTGTCCCTGAGCAGGAAATTACAACTGGTACAGAATGCGGCTGTGAGGGTCCTCACTAGGTCATCATGGAGGGCCCACATCCAGCCCATGCTGCAGAAGCTGCACTGGTTGCCAGTTAGCTTCCGGATCAAGGTCAAGTCTTGGGGGCTTTTCGCACAAGGACCAATTTTGCTGAATGTTTTCAGTATGCAGAAACACTATATCAAATAGTGGAATTTTGTCATTCCGCATACCTTTAATTTTAGTGGAATATTGAAGTCCCAGTAGCGTTGTATTCATTCCCCACAGGTTTCCAGTCTCACTGGAATTGCAACAAAGGAAGTGATATTTTTCCATGCTTCTTCCTGCCCCTGGCCGTCAATCCAACAGAACAGCCAATGAACTGTTGTGTTCGTGCTCCCCAAAAAAACCCTTCCCTTTAAAAACTGTTTTTTAAAAAGCTGAAAACACCAGTAGCAACAAATATGTGTTCGTAGAAACGAATGTGTATTCATTGTCTCAGAACATTTTTGCCGGCATAGGAGCTGGTGCTTAATTGTTTACATGCTCTTCAAGTAAACCCCCCCCCCCCATGGGTGCGATTTGTGGCCGAAATTACGGCCAGTGTCGAACAGGGGGCTGTCTTGTGCTTGGGAACTTTAAAGACACTTGCAGTAGGGAGCTCTTTGTTTTACTGTTAATCACTTATGTGGAGGGACTTTAGTCGGGGAAGCCTTGCTCGTTTGTTGCTTTTACCGGTCTAAGGGGGAAAAAATGGTGATTGTGTCACCGGAAGCTCAGGGGCGAGAGCGAAGGAGGGACATTCTTTCTACTGCTACATTGAGAATGCACATGTCTTTTTCAGATGTGTTGTAGGTTGTTCTCAAGAGTCTAGCGTTTTTTTTTAGGGGGAATCCACTTTTCTGGATTTCCCGAAAAGCACTACAACGAAGCGATTTTTGTGGGAGTGTTGTGTACAACGTCATGTGGAACGTTGAATTAGCGTTTACCAAAGGTAAGACTTCTGCTACATTTAAATTGTGCGGAATGGCCCTTAGTGTTAACCTTTAAGGCTATACGTGGCCTGGGTCCTGCCCAGGTGGGCAGGCAGGAGCACCACATGGCATGTTTGGTCCCTCCTGTTAGAAGTCCGTATCAGGGCACTGTCTTCTCCAACCAAGGCTGGGCTCCAACCAACAGCCTGTTTCTCGTTTCAGGAAGGGAGCCCCTCAGCCTCCTCGGCCTGGGCCTGGGCCTCAGCCTCTCCCTCTTGCTCCTGGGTGTCCTGGGCTACGCCTTGGCCAGGTGGTATCAGGAAGGGCAGTTCTGGCACCGGGTAGGCGGGTGGCAGGTGGTGGTTTTGGGGTTTTTGGCTCCAGATGGAAGAGAAGCTCAGAACGGTGAGGGACAAGCAGGGTCCTGTTGCCCATCACCATGCCAGTGTCCCCCTGGGGAGTTGCTTCTTTGCAAGCAAAGGAAGGCCCAAACATGCTTCGAATGGCACCCAGGGGGCACACTTCCCCCCCCCCAGCAGTCTTCTCATACAACAACTGCACTGGGGGAAGGTACTCATTTCACCATTTTTGGGCTCCATGTGTTCAGCTGCTTCACACACAGTAGCAAAGCTGGTACAATAATTCTCCCTACCATGTGGGTTTTTTTTGTGTGTGACAAGGCTGCTTGGGGAGACCTGGGATGCACTCCCCCTCCCCTTGTGGCACTATTCTGTCAATTTTGTCTCTCCTTTTCTAAATAAAGGTGCATTGCCATGTACCTGCAAGGTGGCTGCAGAGAAGTCAGGCCAGGTAGTGCAGACAAGTGAGGAAAGGGATTGGGTCCTTTGTCCCTTGGAGAGGCCCTTTTCAGGCCTGGAGCAGCCTGTCACTCAGGAGAACTGGACACCTGAGAACAGGGGATGTCCTGCCAGGGCGAGCAGGGTGGAGGTGGGGAGGCTGGTTAGTTAGTCTTCCCAACCTGCATAGTCCTGAAAAGGCAAAGGCTCCACGTCATTTTCTGCAGCTGGAGAAATAGCACTGGCTAGGGAGGTCTTAGCCAAAAAATACAAAATGGAAAACACAAACAAAGCATAGTAATACTACAAAGTAAGAAGCTGTAGGAATGCCACTGGGAATTCCGAATCCGAAGGAAGAATGGGTCAGTCCTGCATTTCACTCCTGGATGCTTCCTCGGGGACCCCCACAAAACCTTTGCTGCACAAGTGCCTGTAGGCTTCCAGATAATCGTCACGTCCTAATGAGCGACTTCATAGTTTAATTGCAGAGTAGCAACTCCTAGATATATAGAAGACTGTACCTTCCTTAAAATCAGAGTCCAGTCAGGCACCTTTAAGACCAACAAAGATTTATTCAAGGTATGAGCTTTCGAGTGCAAGCACTCTTCCTCAGACTAAGAACTACCTTCCTTAGTCTTTTATATGTTCAGGAGTTGTCCTTCTGACTGGACCTCTGACTGCAATTCCTTGCAGTGGCCACAGCTGTCCTTATGGCCAGGCAGTGTCCTCTCCTCATCTGTCTGAGGAAGATTAATTTCTTGGGGTGGGGGGAGGGAGAGATGAAGGAGAAGAGGAGGCTGAAGCAGGTTCCCAGTTTGCTGTTCCCACATTCTTGTTCATAAAAAGCTCCGTGACTGAAAATGAACTTTGGCCGACCCTGCCCTTCAGGGCCTCCGGGCTACAAGGGGATTTTTGCTGTCCCTTGGTCCAGAGCCTGCCCCAAAGAGGGGTGACCCTGGAGAACTGAAGGAGAAGAAGCTGGGGGCAGCTGGAGACCAAAATCCCATCCTCTACAACCCCAACCTCGGGAGACTGTCCTGCAAGGGGGCATGGGGGATGCTTGGCCCACTCACTAGAAGAAGAGTTGGTTCTTATATGCCACTTTTCCCTACCCGAAGGAGGCTCAAAGCAGCTTACAGTCACCTTCCCTTTCCTCTCCCCACAACAGACGCCCTGTGAGGGAGGGGAGGCTGAGAGAGCCCTGAGATTACTGAAGAGGAAGAAGAGTTGTTTCTTATCTGCTGATTTTCTCTACCTGAAGGAGTCTCTGAGAAGCTTACAGTCACCTTCCCTTTCCTCTCCCCACAACAGACGCCCTGTGAGGGAGGGGAGGCTGAGAGAGCCCTGAGATTACTGAAGAGGAAGAAGAGTTGGTTCTTATATGCTGATTTTCTCTACCTGAAGGAGTCTCTGAGAGGCTTACAGTCACCTTCCCTTTCCTCTCCCCACAACAGACACCCTGTGGGGTGGGTGAGGCTGAGAGAGCGCTTATATCACTGCTCGGTCAGAACAGTTTTATCAGTGCCGTGGCGAGCCCAAGGTCCCCCAGCTGGCTGCATGTGGGGGGAGTGCAGAATCGAACCCAGCATGCCAGATTAGAAGTCCGCATTCCTAACCACTACACCAAACTGGCTCTCCCCATCCCTGCCAAAAACCCCATGAGCAGGGATAGGCCCTCTGCACCCCAGTGCCTGGGCTATGGGACTGAACACATACTTTGGTATCTAATCTAAATTAGTATATCCAGAAATCCCTCCAGTGTCCACTGCCAAGAAGGGAACGATAAGCAATGGGAAGTAGGGGACCCATGAGAACCCGCAGGGTGCCTCTCATTTCCCCCTTCCACTGTTTCGCCGGAAGACCTCACAGCTCCTCCCCTTTCCCTGTTTCTGGCCAGAGCCCCTTGAGTGTGGAGTGCGTGACTTGCAGTGCTCTAACACTTCCTTAGAGTGCAGACCCCATGACCCCATCACTCTGGAACAAGGAGCAAGGAAGTGCAACTAAGGAACTGAAACCACTTTCAGCCTCCTGAGGGCTCCCCCCCAAAGTCATCTGACCAGACAGAAAGATCCCCCCACCCCCCCGTCTGGCAGGGAGAGAGCAGGGAGGGGGAGGAGATCCCTTGAGCAGTGGAAAGGAACAAACTATGTTGAATCTGGGGCTGGGAGGACCATCTCAAGAAAGGAGAACAGTGGCCACCTCCCCTGATGCCCCTGCAATTCAAGCCCTGGGCCGGCCTGACTGAGATGGTGTTTGCAGAGGCAAGGATGAGGCGAGCTGTGTCCAAGAGGGGAGATTTCCCTGGGCTCTTCAGGCCAGGGGGCTTTGACAGAGCCACACCTCTTCCCTTTAGCCAAAGCATCCAGGATGCCCAGGCAGTGCCAGAGCCACCCACCCCTCTGGGCTCCCGAGGGGGCTGCATCTCCAGCTCTCACCCTTCCCTCTCCGTTTTCCTTTCCAGGGCCCCGTTTTGTCTTCAGCCTCTACCGTATACGGTGAGTGCCTCCCTCTCCCTTTCCCCCCAGCTCCTCCTGGTGTGGAGCTTGTTGGGGAGGGGCTCCTAGCCAGAGGGAGGGCTGGGGGCAGCATTAAGGAGCTGCCTTCACACCGCCACCCACCCGCTCTGCCTGAGCATTGCCGGGCCAGACCACAGTGTGGGTGGTTGTGAGCACTCTTTCCATTTTGTCCCCTTCAGCAGCCTGAAGTCCAAGGAGCTGGAGCCGGCTTCCCCCTTCACCATCAGTGGCTCCATGCCAGTCACAGGCAGCAGCCTCAGGCATCTCCGTGAAGGGGGCATGTCAGAATGAGCCACCTTTTCTGTCCCAGCAGCTTTGGAGTACAAGTGGTGAGGGGCTTCCTTGCTGCCTGGCCCCAAGAAGAAGAAGCCAAGACCAGCTTCCGGGTGGGCCCTGGGGATGTCCCGGAATTTCAGCTCCACTCCAGCCTACAGAGACCCGGTGTCCTAGGGGAAATGGCTGCTTGGGGGAGTAGTCTCTCTGGTCTGGTGCCCACTGTCCTCTCCAGGCAACCCCTAGGTGGGAGCCTATTCTGCAGGGTGGCCTGGGCCTCTGCCTCTCCCATGTGGGCAGGCCTCTTGCTTGCCACATCACAACTCCCCCTGAGCTGTGCACAAGGGGAGGGGCTTCCAGGAGAGGCAGGCAGCATCCCACCAGAAGGGTCTCATACACAGTCTCTGATTGTGTAGGGAGAAAGGTGTGGCTGGCGGTCATGGAGCTGAACCTCTGACTGGGCTCTGAACACTCATGTGGTGAGAGAAGTGTAGGGTGGAATCCAGGATCCCCCCAGCCTCCTTTCCTCGAGGGAGGTGGGAGCCAAGTGGCTAAGTTTTGTGCCACTTGAAAGAGCCACGCGTCTTGCAGCTCCTTTCCTTAGAAGCCTGAACTGCTGCGTCCAGCTGGCCATTGTGGATGGGCAACCCCGGGAACCCACAGAAGGGAGGGGGGCAGCAGAGCACAAATTCCCACTTTGTTGGGCTCTGATTGGAATGACCTGGCCAAGCCCTGTCCGCTGCTGGGGCAAGCATAGAATCATAGAATCATAGAGTTGGAAGGGGCCATACAGGCCATCTAGTCCAACCCCCTGCTCAATGCAGGATCAGCCCTAAGCATCCTAAAGCATCCAAGAAAAGTGTGCATCCAACCTTTGCTTGAAGACTTCCAGTGAGGGGGAGCTCACCACCTCCTTAGGCAGCCTATTCCACTGCTGAACTACTCCGACTGTGAAAATTTTTTTCCTGATATCTAGCCTATATCGTTGCACTTGAAGCTTAAACCCATTACTGCGTGTCCTCTCCTCTGCAGCCAACAGAAACAGCATCCTGCCCTCCTCCAAGTGACAACCTTTCAAATACTTAAAGAGGGCTATCATGTCCCCTCTCAACCTCCTTTACCCCTTTTCCTTTGTGTTTGCTTGAATTAATATATTTAAGAAAAACGAACACACATGCTTTTCTCGGTCAATGTTCTAGAAATCTGTCTTGCATGTTTAGAAGGCCAGCTATTTCGAGTATGGTTAGTTCACACTTCGCTTAGGCCTCTGGTAGCCGGGCTCATTGCGCAAGAACCAGCCTACTGCAGGGAGCTTGGGCAGATTCCACAAGAGAGGAAGCACAGAAAGGCTCTCAGTAGATAAGTGCAATGGTTAAAATCTGTGGTGGACAGATCCTCCTGCAGCATGTTGGCAGGACAGACCAGGCTCCTGGTCTAATCTTCCTGGAAGGCCAGCCCTCGATTAGGGAAGTCTTTGGTGCATTTGGCACTCAGAGTCTGCACAATCTGAAGCTTAAATTATCCCTCAAGTTCCCGCTATGATCCTTGAAATGAGAGCTACTCCCCTGGCATCAGATTCCATTCTGTCCTGACTCCATAGTATGGTCAAGTGAGAAAAGCCACCTGCTACCCCACAGCTGGCCTCCTGGAGGGTCTCTTCTTTCAAAGCCAAGGCCAGTTTGCTCTGGCAGTCCTTGGAGGGGCTCTACAGAGCTTTTGGTGAGGTGCAGGGCTGGGGAAGGTTTACAGCCAGACCTTCAGAGCTTAAAGGATGTTTTCTACCCCCCAGATTGGTGTCCCCCCAATATGCCAAAATTTCCTTTTCAATAGAATAAGATTTTCCCCCTGAGTCTGTTAGACTCAGGAAGCAAAGACAACAGTAACTTATTAACCATTTTTAGCTAAGGTGATGATAATTAGCTTGCCTATCTCAAGGCAGATGACAGGATACCATCATACAGTACCTCCTCAGCTGATGAGAAATGCAACATAACAAGAATTACATAACAAAATTTGAGCCCAGGGGCACCTTTAACACCCACAGAGTTTTGTTCACACTATTAGCTTCTGTGTATGTGCTCACTTCTTCAGATACAATGAAATGGAAGTTACCAGTTCTTATATAGAGGCAGAGGGTGAGCAGAACAGCAGCATATACTGTTGGATATATTCCATTCCATATACTATGGAATGACCATAGTAGCTTATAAGGTTACCATGTGCTTGGATTTCATTCACTGGACGATTGCAGGCAGTGGCAGCAGATGCAGGGGGAGTCCTCTCCCTAGTGGATTGATGTACAGTCTGTCCATCTGCCCGTGCCCCCCCCTGCCCCTCCTGGGGCTGGTATGCGCAGCTAGAACTCACAACCGGGGATTTCCCTGGCTCCTGTTCCTTCTCTGCAGGTGGCCATGGGCTGTTCCCATCCTGCTTGTCCCACTTCTGGGGGGGGGGTCCTTCCACCGCCTGGGCAGTCCCATCTTCACTGGTAGCGTATGTCATGGGCAGTGTATGCCCAGCGGATGCCACCGACCAACAGCCTCTCCCCTGGGGCTGCTGAGGGCCTGCCCCCAGGAATCCGGCCAACAGGCAGTGTTATTAGTAATTATAAATTATTATTATTATTATTTTAAAAAGTATAGGCCAGGCTTGGTGGCTTACATGTCAGAAGATAAAACAGCACCAAAACATAATCAAACCATTCCAGTTAAAAACTGTCACTTAACTCTTCCCCGTTTCAATAGTTCAGCTGCCTTTTCTATACTTTGTGGTTCTGGCCTTGTGGTGGGAGGCCTTCCAGTGCAGGGGAGTCTGGGGGAGGCAGCAGGAGGCCCGTCTCTCGTTTGCTCCTGGCCTCAGCCGTCAGCCTGGTGGCTGAGCATGGTTTTCCAGGCCCTGCGGATCTTTGCTCAGTGCCCAGGTGTCAGTTGGTCGTTCATTCCCCCACGCAGGAGCCAGGGCCAAGAAAGCCCTGCCTCCAGCTGAGGCTGGCCATGCTTCTCTGAGGCTAGGACACACCAAGAGTGCGGATGGACATACTGGGAAAGGTGGGTCCATAGGCATGCAGGTCCAGACTACCTAAGGCCTTGAAGGTCAATGACAACACCTGGAACTTGATCCAGGACTCACCTGCAACCAGTGCAGCTGGTGGAGGGAAGGCTGAATATAGGCCCTCCACAGGGTCCCTGTTGTGCAGCTGCAGTTTGCACCAGCAGCAGTTCCCTGATCATAGCCAATGGCAGGCCCTTACAGAGCAAATTACAGCGGCCCAGTGACTACCACATGTGTCTTCCAGGGCCAGATAGGGCACTAGTTGCTTTGCCTGGCAAGCTACACTTTTAATCTAAGCCTTCATGGTAAGGGGCATCAAAGATCACCGCCAGATTCCTGGTGAGTGTGAGGATGTTAGTTGCATTCTGTCCAGGCAGGGGAGACCCACTTCCTCTCCTGGCCCCTTCTTCCTCAACCACAGGACCTCCATCTTGGAGGGATTCAGCCTCAAATGGCTCTGCTGGGGCCATCCCGATACAGCCTCCAGGCACTTGACCAGAGAAGGGGGCGTGAGTGTATCTCATTCATCAGCAGATGGAGCCGGGTGTCATCTGCATGCTGGTGACAACCAGGCCCGGCCTCCCTCTGGATCAGTTGTGCGGGAAGGCGCTTGTGGCACTCCACAAGGGAGCAGGTGACAGCACGACTCCTCCTCCCCAATTGCTACCCTCTGTCCCCGACCGTGGCTGCTTTGGGCTAACCCCCGTATCCTCACATGGGGGGGGGGGGGCAATGAGCAAACAGCTCATGGTCTGCTATGACAAATCTTGCTGTGAGATGTAATACCAGCAGTGCTGTCTTGGTCCAGCTGTCTCCAAAGGAGAGCAACCAAGGCTCTTTCTACCCTGTGGTCCAGCTGGAAACCAGACTGGAAGGGATCCAGGATGGATACTTCCTCTAGGAATGCGTGGAGTTGTTCTGTGGTCACTTAATCAACTACCTTCCCCAGAAACAGCAGGAGTGAAACCGGGCAGTAGCTGACAGGGACACTCAAATCCAAGAATGGCCTTTTCAGTAAGAGCTGCACCACTGCCTCCTTCAGACTCCCCGTGAATGTCCCTGAGGTTAGGAGCAGGATTATTACTTCCCATGCAGCTCCCACTGTCTGGAGAAGCCAGTTCCCTCCCTAGGGGGCAGCCCTCTGCAACCAAAAGGAGACCTTTGTCACAGGCCCCCCAGCTCTCTGCCTTGTTGTCCCAGGGTGGGTGTCCTGGAGGCTGAGCCACCCCCTGGCCTTGCAGAGGGTCTGCCCACTCCTCTCCCCCCATTCCCCCATGGCATCTCCTCCAGGCTGACTCAGCTGAGAGTCCTTACAGGTTGCACCCCAGAAGGCTCAAGTGGAGGTGGACACTGGAGCACCAGAGGGAGGGAGAGCTGGAGGCCAGGCAGGACATCTGAAGCCAGCACGGCCTTGGGGAACTCTGACAGGCATGGCCAGGGCTCCAAGCCCCCTGGTGCCACACTGGACAGTGAATGCCGCCACCCATGGCAGGTGCTGCCTGCCTTGGGAGCCACAGCCAGGGACCCAGGGCCTGCAAGGACAGCCACAGGAGCCTGCTTCAGGTAGCCAGAAGCAAGAATTGGCTTGGATGGGGTCATGACCCTCAAGCTTGGCAGCCAGCTAGAGGAGCCCAGAACCTCCCCTGGGCCCTGGGCCTGCCTTTGGTGCCCAGAGACCTGGGCACAGGGTTGGCCTGCTTGCTTCAGCACCTCTGCAGAGTCCAGCCTCACAAGCTCAGCCTTCCTGGCTGGGGGTGCTCCCTGCGGCTCAGGGCCACAGTCCTTTTGGGTGCCCCCCTCGCCGTTGCTTCCTGGCCATAGTCCCCCACATTCCAGAGGCCCTGCGGGCAGAAGGTGGCTGTGGCTGTGGCTGCTCACGGGATCTTGCAGGCAGATGCCACTGTCAGTGCTGCAGCCGCTGGTGTCCATCAGGTGTCTGAGCTGGGGGCTTCCTGTCCTGCAGGTGGCCAAGACTTCGGGCATGCTGCGCATCCCCTGTCCTGGGCCTTGCCTGGCTGCTCTGTTGTCCTGGCTCCACCTGGCAGGGTGGGGGTGAGGGTGAGTCTTCAGGCCCAGGGAAATCTGGTGGACAGACTCCTCTGCCAGGCACAGGCCAAGAGCCCAGGGCTCCTTCTGCAGCCAGGGAGACTTCTCCTTCCGGAAAGATTTCTGGTAGGAACAGGAGGGAAATGTTAGTCTTGCCAGGTTCTGCCTCAGAGTAGATGAGCCGTCAACCTCTCCATTTTCCACCCAGTCTCCTCCTCTGAGGGGCTTGGGGCAGCTTGTGTGGCCCCTGCCCAAGTTTTGTCCTTGTAACAACCACCCTGTGAGGTAAGTAGCACTAAGACAGAAGAACTGACCCAGTGAACCACCCCTGAATGCGGGGATTTGAACCTGGACCACCCATGGCTGACATGAGCCAGTACACCGCAGCTCTCCGTTGGAGGAATGGTTATCCAGAGGTGATTCTGCAGCCCCCCCCCCCATGCTTCTGCCACCCCAGAAGTAACAGAAGGCTCCTGGAGGGCGTGATGTGATTGCCAAAGCGGTCTCAGAGATGCCTTCCACCAAGGGCAGGGGGCTCTGGACTGTGTAGCTACCCACAACAGATGTTGTTGTTGTCTGTTGTGGGTGCTTGTGCAGCATTTTTTGCTCTTTGCACTGTTTTATGCTCATGCCTACCATTTTCTGTCATTTAATCACTTAAAAAAGCAATTTTAGAAACACTTCAAGGGAAAAAAACTCTGAGCCACAGAAGCAGAAATCAAGCAATTATATCTGGACCCTTCCAGTTCCTTCCAAATATGGGGCTTGTGGGGCACAGTCCACATGTAGGAGAGGCCAACCGACAAGCTGTCTTGCATAGAGCATGTGTGCATGTGTGTACATGAGACTGATTCTCTCCACCCTCCAGTCTGCACAGCTGTGCTGGCTTAGGTACAAAAAAAGCCCAACTTTGGCCCTTTTTATCAGGTTCAGCCCTAATTAATGGAATAAATCCCACAAACATAGGATCTGGGCTTAAATATGCTTAGATAGCGCTCTCAAAGCTACTGAGATGGCAGAATGCTTAGTGGAAACCCTGTGCAGAGATGTGCCAAGAGAGGCCATCCTGTCCTGCTGGGACAGCTGCCACTTAGGCAGCCCTGTCTCTCATTTATCAAGATTGATTGATTTACAGCATCTGCTAGTCACCTTTCTCTCTTGTGGAATTCAATGCTGTTTAGGACAGAAGGGAAAACATTATTTTAAAACACCATGGCTTTCCCCTCTTTCTGCCTCTTCAGCTGTTTAATTGGTCAGACAGCGAGGGGCCACAGCAGTGGTCAGAGGGACATCCTCAACAAGTATGCAGTGCTGGAAAGGGCAGCTGCCAGACCGTCTCTCTGTTAACTGCTTTCATGCTCCTGGCTGGTTTGCCTATTGCCAACTTAATGACGATTATTCGTATGCCTGTATGTGTTCTCTTTACTTTGCAAGCTAGTCTCTGGGCGGGGAGCACCAAAATGTTCCAAGTAACAAATACAGGACCTGCCAAACAGTAACAGGTGGGCTGACGGCTCTGCCTCAGAAGCTGAAGCCAGTGGGGAGGGGAGGGGAGGGGAGGGGGCAGGCCCCTAGGGGAGCACTCACCAGCACCAAGGGCGTCTTCATGGGCTTCATCACATAGGCACGGGCCCAGACTGCTGCTTGGATGCCAAGAGCCACCAGACTGAGGAGGGCCAAGCTGGCAATTGCTGTGGCCCTTGCGCTGTCTGCCAACAGAGTGACCCCAGGGGTGATGTGGCTGCACAAGCCTGTCACATGCAGCACAGTACTGCTAGAGAGGCTACCCACCCCTTGCCTGGGAAAGATGGCCCTGGGTTCCACTGCAGAGGCTGGGAGAGGGAGCCATGAGGGCCTCACTGCTCCTGGACAGTAGTGGTGGTCAGTGTCCAAAGAGAGCCCCCTGAGGGGTTTGGGGGGCTCACGACACTAGCTCTTCTGACTGGAGCAGCATCAGGGGACTGCCAGTCAAGTCTTGGATGTCCCCTCCCCTCCCAAACTCTAACAACAAAAGCAACACTTCCTTTTTGTGACCCACCCTTCCTGGCTAGTAGCACAAACGTCTTGATTGCCAGCAGATATTTGCAGCATGCAGAGCACTCCAAGGGGAGGGGACCCACCCGGAAAAGGGGGCTGTGGGGTGGGGTGGATAGCTGCTTAGTGGGGCTTGGTCCTCCTGGCCTTTGGCTCCTTTGGAGCAGACAGGGAAGCATCACTCTCATGGGGGGCGGGGAGCACTCCAGTCTCACCTGTCAGGGGAGGGGTCGAGATGCACTCCTCTTTTGTCCAGCTGGCAGGAGTGGGTTGGGATGGCAGGTGGGGCTCCACGCTGACACAGTACCGCTCGCCCCACAGCAGTGCAGGGAGCTCAAAAGTCTGGTTGTTTTCCACACGCATGTACTGCAGGGGCAGAAGGAGGGCAGAAAGGTCCAAACTGTGCCAGGCGACAGGGGCCTCGGGTAAGGCCAGCTGCAGTGCAAGCAGCTGTCCTGCGGCCAGTCCCTTAACTCCTTGGAGACCAGCCCTGCATCCCGTAGCAGGGAACAGCTCCCCCAGTGGCCACTGAAGGGACCTCATCAGGGAGCATGGGTATGTGGGGTGTGGGTGTGGGTGTGAAGGGGGCCCTGGGCTCAAAGTCCCCTTTCCTTGGAGGAGCGCCGCCACAGCCTCACCTCCGTGTCCGTGGATGCCCTCCGGACATGGACTCGATACCAGCCCCATCCACCAGGGCGCAGGCCTTCAGGGGCCAGGGAGGAATTCTCCCCCCCCACAAGGAGGGAAAGTTCCAGAGTCACTCGCAGGATGTTGCCAGAGAGCGCCAGGTTCAAGTTCCACAACTGGGGAGTTGCTGGGGAAATAAAATGGCCTCAAGTCAGTCATGAGAACTTCCCAGGCCAAATTCTGTCCAGGCCTGCCTGAGCAGGAGGGTGCCTCCTGATTCACACAGAGACACCCTCAGCTTCCAGCTGCTTTTCAGACCTGCCTGCTCTTGGCTGACCCCACACCATTCCAGTGCCCGGGTATGGGAGGGGGCATCAGGCCCCAACTAACAGCAGGGTCTCCCACAGTGCCCAGCACAACAGCCAGGTGGCATGAGGGGGGGGGGAGGGACTGTGGCCTTGTTTACTGCAAGCACCCCCTCACCCCAACAAGTACTCCAGGTCAGTCCCAGGCGAGTTCCTGTAGAGTTCAGCCGGCAGCCAAGGCCCCTTGGCTTCCCTGAGGGCCCCAGCTGGCCTGGCCAAGGAGACTCCCGGGGCCCAGGCAGAGCTGAGCCTCCCAGGGGAAAAAGCCTCCCATGCGGACTGACTGCTGCCCCAGGATGACTCGAGGCCTCTCTGGGACCCAACATAGCCGCTATAATACGACAGGGGGCGCTAGCTGTGGCTCCGCACCTCCTTCCCTGTTGGGGAGTCCCACGGGCTTCCCCGCTGGAAGAACTGAGGAACTGACAGCTCCCCAGCACCGCCCGCAACTCCACCTCGGAAAGTCCGGCCTGATTTCTGGGAAAGGCTTCGTGGATGGGGAAGCGAGCCACCAAGCCCCCCTGCCGCTCAGCCCCCTTCGAACTCGGCAAGCGCCTTTTCCTGCCCGCCCGCGGCGGGGGTTGGTGGTTGGCCAGGCTGCCTTCCTGGGGGGCCCATGCTCGCCCTCCACCGTATTTGGACACAGGCTAACCAGGGGGCCCGGAGGAGGAGCTACCTTCCTTAGGCGAGAAGGGGCCCGTGGGCGTCCAGCGGGAAACGCCGTCGGGGGCCACGGCGCGCACTCTGGCGAAGTACCGTCGCGAGGGCTCTAGAGTCTCGGCGCTGAGGTCGCAGGATTGGCGGACGATGGAGCTGCAGCGGGCCACCCGCGTCCAGCTGTAGTTGCCATACCTGAGGAGAAAGCAGGGTTGGTGGGCGCCCGTCGCGGCCGAGGGGGGGGGGGAGAGGGCGGCGAGGCGGCGGCAATACCGGGACTTACCGCTTGTACTGCACGTCGTAGAGGAGGCCGGACGAGGAGGCGCCACCGCCGGGCGCCCAGAGCAGGAGGCTCTGGAAGGGGTCCGCCCGGAAACGCAGGCGCTCGGGGGGAGCCAGGCGGCGCGGGGAGGGCCCGGGACAGGCTCCAGAGGCGCGGCCGCCCTCCAAGCAGCGCAAGAGGGTCAGCAGTAGCGGCGCGGCCAGGAGCATCTCGGCAGCCACGCATCCAAGGTGTGGCGTAGCCCTTCGCTCGCATCGACACCAGGGGCGGGACCCACCGGCAGGCCGAGCTCGGGCATTCCCCACCGGGCCCCCTGGGCGGGCGCACTTCCTTCCCTCGGGAGTCCCCCGAGGGCGGGGCTCACCTTCCGGGCTGGCACCCACGCAGGGCCGGGGAAGTCCGGACCCCCGCTGCGGAGGGAGCACCTTCGTCGAAGGAGTGGACCTCCTTGGCGCCAGAGCCGGGCATGCCGGCGGCGGCGGCGGCGGCAGGGGCGTCCTCCAGGCAGGGGGCTTCCTCGCCAGCCCTTCCCGCGGGAGGATTCTTTGGCCGGCAGCCCAGCGAAACCTCGTCTCTCTTCCAGGCTGCGGGGGCGGCCGAGAGGAGGAAGGGAAGCGGAACAGCGCGGGGTGGAGGGAGGGTCGGCCAGAGGCGGCTGCAAGCAGAAGCGGAACCGGCCCTCGCGGCTTGCAGGCGGCCGCTGACTTCGGGGCCTCGAGGTGTCGCTTCCCGGATCGGGCCCTGCTGGCCTTTGGGGATGACCTCACACTCGCGCTGGCGGCCTTGCGGCTGCCCGACCTACCGTAACCCCTCCCGCCTGGCTTCCCTCCGATGCTCCTAGGAGTAGGCACAAGGGGAAGCAATGGGCAGGCATGGGGCCAGGATCAGCCTCGCTCTCTGGGAAACGGCAGCTTCGCCGGTTTCGGAGTCCCTGGACCCTCTCCCTGAACGCCAGGTTGTGTCAGGAATGCCAGCCTCCAGGTGGGACCTGGGGATACCCTGGATGTACAGTTCATCTCCAGCCCGCAGAGATCAGTTCCCCCCTGAAGACAGTGGGAGGTTTGGGCGGGGGGGGGGGGGCTCTGTGGCACTGAGTGGTGACTCAGGTGGCCCCCAGCCTCTCCAGGCTCCCTGTCCAAATCTCCAGGAGCTGGCCATCCTACCCCTCCATCCCCTGCCGGTGGCCAGGTAGGCACTCCTCAGTTTGAGGCGTTTGTCCCACGCTAACAAACGGCTGGTTCCTGGCTGGGCCTCGCCAGGGCCTGCTGCTGGCTGCGTGCCCTGCCCAGGAGTGGCTTAAGGATTCACGGGGCCATAGCACCAGAGGCAAGGCATGGATTTGCAGGGCCGTAGCAGAGTCCATTTTCTGTGGGAGCAGCCAAACTGGAGGCAGAGCCCCCTCCCCCCCGTAGTGGAAAAAGGTGCCACTCCAAGTTTCTTCAAAGAGGGAAAGGCCCTCATCCACTGGGGTGAAGGGACCAGGTGGGTCCTCTGGAAGCACAGCATGTGCTACATGGATAAACTGGCCCTGCCTCCAGCAGTGGTACTCCTCCTGGGCTCCTGGGGAAACATCAGAACAAAGCCAGACCTGCCAGCAAGCCTGTGGTACCCAGCCGCCCACGGCCCCTTCTCCATGGGTGCCCTCGGATAAAGCCTCCTGCTGCCTCCTGGGGGTGGCCCTGGGAGCTCATGCTGGCACTGCCAGGGGGGGCGCTTGGCATGGTTGGGGGGCCCTCCCTGGCAGGGGTAGCAAAGGCCTTGGTGGCAGCCAGCTGATGGGCTTCCAGGAGTTCATCTCCATTCACTGCCTCATTTCATTCCCCTCTCTGCCCCGCCCTCAGTCTGCAATGTCTCCCCACTGCCCAGTGGAGATGGGCAGAACCCCCCCCCCCTGGAATTCAGCTTCTGAGTACGTGCAGAGGGCTCACTGGGGTTGCTAGGGGGGGCAGGGGAAGGATGCCTGAGCAGGTCGGTGGGTGGGTGGGTGGGGGGCACAGCACCCCTGCCTTGGAGCCAGACTGGACCACTGCAGGAGCTGAGGCCACTGGGAGAGAAGGCACTTGCTTCCATCAGAGCTCTGTGGCCAGACACTGGAGCTGGTTCCCTCCCAGGTTTCCCTTGGTTACAGAAGGCAGGGCCAGTTCCGCCCTGCACGTCCAGGGTCCCAGCCATGCCCAAGAGTCTGCAGAGGCTGAAGCCACTTTCTCCCCCCCCCCTGCCCAGCCCTTTCTCCCACTTGTGCAGCCCCCTTTGGGATGTGGCTGGGTGGGCTCCTGGCAGCCACTGACCACTGAGCAGCAGGGCTGACTGGCAGCTGCCCTCCTCCCCCTTCCCCTCACGTTTTCTGTCCTGATCCTTTGACCGGCTGGTAAGAGCTGTGCCTTCCATGGGGTTGCTGTTCAACAGCTGCTCCTCCTGGCCATTTGGCCCCAACCTTTCCCTGGGCACCAAGGGCCACTGGTGTGTGGAGTTCCAGCTGGGCCTCCCACAGCCAGGGATGACCCTTCTGAGAATACTTTGTTAGATGCTTTCTTGCGAATTCTCTCTCTTCCCTTCTCATCTCCCCAAGGCTCAGTGGGTCCCTACCTCCAAGTCTCAGCATCAAAGGTCTTGGGAATTCCCAGGGAGGCAAGACTGGCAAGGCTCAGAGTGTCTCTCGCCCTGCCCTGCCACACACACAGAGAAGCAACTTGCTCACGGAGCCTGTTTGCCAACATTGCAGCGCTTTGGGTCCTGGCGTGGCCAGTTGCATGGACAGGATTGCAATGAAAGGACACCCTGAGCCCAGCATGCCAGGGAACCTGCCGTCTACAGAGATGGACAGGCAGGCAGTCGGGTGGGCGTGAGCAGGGCAGCCACCTGCCAGACTCTGGGCACCATGTTTGATTCAGGGAGTTGATTTCAACATAGTATTCAGTTTTAAAAGTTCTTGCCTTTTGCAGAAATGGAGGAAGCTTTTTAAAACAAATTATCCATAATAAATAAACTTGGGGAGGGAAGAGAGAAGGCATTATGCATAATTACAGCTGCATTGGTGGCATTTTCTCCCCTTGCTTGAGCAGGCAAAGGACTTTGGCTGAATTCATTCTTTTTATGTCCATCTTCCCAGAATGATGCTAGATATGAGGAAATGGTTAACGAGACAGACAGCCTTATTGAGTTATTTATTTATTTCAGGCCTTTTATGTTGAGACCCAAAGTAGGTTATACAGCTGAAAAACTGCAATAATAAGATCAGTATAAAGCTACAATGCAACAAAACTGGATCACAACATTAGATAACAAGATAAGGCCTCAGCATAGTCTGAGTCCAGGGGCACCTCGAAGACCAACAAAGTTTTATTCGAGATACAAGCTTTTTTGTACCAGCACACTTCTTCAGAAATAATAAAGCAGCATTTCCTGAACCATACATATAGAAAAAGTGTGTGTGTGTGTGTGTGAGAGAGAGAGAGAGAGAGAGAAGAGGGGGGTGTTAATTGCCAGGAAGGTTTAGCTGGTGTTCAGATGCAGCATTAACTGGGCAACTGTAGCTGAGAGAGGACTGATGCAGTTATCAGAATCTTGATAATTGCTGTCAGTCCAATTGCTGTCAGTTACATACAAATACAAGAGATAATAGGCAGTGGTAGTCCCAAGGTCAACATGTTCAAATCTGGGTGCAAACGGACAGAGAGACTAGCTTGTGCCATGGTGCACTCCTTCTGTTACCTTTGAAACAGGTTTTCATTAAATGCTGTATATAGGCAGGGTTAATAAGAATAAATAATAAATAAATAATAAGAATAAATAAATAAGAATAAATATGATCTAGGAGTCTTAGTAGACCATATATTGAATACTAGAAAATAAGCCCACTGTGGAAGAAACACAGTGGAAGGGGAGGCAGACTGTGGGGAAGGGAGAAGAGGAAAGGAGGAAGGGGAGGGAGAAAAAAGGGCAAGGGGTGGTTGAAGGGATGGGTAGAAGGGAGAAAGAAAGGAAGTAAAGGAGAGAGACAGGAAGCAAGTGAGAGGGAAAGACAGAGAGACAGGAAGAAGATGGAGAAAGAGAGGAAGTCAGGAAGTAAGAAGGAAGAAAGGAAGGCAGGCAGAGAGGTAGGTGAAAGAGGAGGGGACAGGGTGTGTGTGAAGGTTGGGGGGGAATCGGGAGGGGGAGGTGGCGAGGGAAGAGGGGGGTAGAGAGGAGTGTGTGCGTGGATGTGTGGGGTGGGGGAAGGGGTGGCAGAGCTCAGTGGGTGGGTGGCTGTGTGCATGTCTGTGTGTCTGTGGTGGCTGGGAAGCGGCGGTGGGGTGATGGGGGGACGGCCAGGGGGGTTTGGCTGGTGAGGCTGTGTGTGTGTGTCTGGGTGACTTGAATGGCCATTGGGAAGGGACCCCAGGCAGGAAATGAGCAGGGATGCCACGCCTGCAACGCAGCATCCCTGCTCCTTTCGCGAGGGCGAGGAGAAGCCAGCGGGAGGATTCACCATCGGGGTAGACTGTTTCTCCTTGTGTGCGGTGAGTCCCCGGCTGGGCAAGTGACACTTGGAGGGCCCAATCAGGAGCCACTTCGCAGCTCTTGTTTGGGCCCTCCGAGTTTTTATCCCGGACAGAGCCCACCCTTTCTCCTCCCCCTTAGGGCTTACTCTTTTATTTATTCTGCTCTGCAGGAATTGATGGTACCGCTTTACTCTGCTCTGGTTCGGCCTAACTTGGAGTCCTGAGTTCAGTTTTTGGCACCACAGTTGAAGAGGGATGTAGACAAACTGGAGCATGTCCAGAGGAGGGCGACAAAGATGGTGAGGGGTTTGGAGACCAAGACGTATGAAGAAAGGTTGGGGGGGAACGGTCTGTTTAGCCCAGAGAAGAGATGACTGAGAGGGGATTTGATAATCATCTACAAGTATTTAAAAGGCTGCCATATAGATTATAGAAGATGGAGCAGAGTTGTTCTCTCTTGCCCCGAGGGACGGACCAGATCCAATGGTATGAAATTAATTCAAAAGAAATTCTGTCTAAACATCAGGAAGAAGTTCCTGACAGTTAAGAGTGGTTTCTCAGTGGAACAGGCTTCCTCAGGAGGTGGTGGGTTCTCCATCTTTGGAAAGGTTTAAACATAGGCTGGAAAGCCATCTGACGGAGAGGCTGATTCTGGGAAGGCTCAAGGGGGTGGCAGGTTACAGTGAATGAGCGATAGGGTTGTGAGTGTCCTGCACAGTGCAGGGGGTTGGACTAGATGACCCCTGAGGTCCCTTCCAACTCTATTATTCTATGATTCTATGATAAGTAATCAGGTGATAAATACAGCTAAGACTGGAACAGTATATTTGGTAAGACATTAAAATTGGCATAAAGGAATAAGTAATAGATTTGGGATGTGAGTGTGAATCCATTGCTCCCCTCCTAAAAAAATCCAAGTTCAATTTCTGGGTATAAGTGAGTCCCGAGTGACTTAGCATGTATAAGGAGCCAACGTCCCCGTTAAGCCCTGGGGGCTCCAATGTCTTGAGTGTTATAGCAACTTGCTATTTAGAAATCTCTCAGGCCTGCCTGTTTCTAAAATAAAACAGCTACTTTGAGTTTCCCGATTTAATGTCCTGGGAGGTTGAAATGGGAGGGCCTGTGAGACTCATGGGGAGAATCCCATATCCCCCCCCCCCCATTTATGAGCAGTTGAGGCTTCAGGCCCAACAACCTACACTGAGTCTGGATGCCGTGTCTGCTGCCGTCAGGCCCTGAGCAGCAGATGTCATTCACCTCCGTTACAGTGGCCAGCTGGAGCAGTTTCCAAAATTGTATGGGGGGAATTTAAATCCTCACATTTTTTAATGTTAAGATTTTTTCATGTTTATGTAAAGATATTTCTTTCAAAAGCTTGCTAAAATATTGGCTAAAAAAAATCTCTAGCCCCCACATGGCCCTGATCTGCAGATTTAGCAATCCACAGATTGGGGGGTGGGGCGGCTTGAAGGACTATTGGGGTATTTATTTAATGTATTTTTCATGTATATATATATATTCTGCCCTCCCATTCAGCTCAGGGTGATTTACATTGTAACTCTCATATGCAATACAGTACAAAGAACATTTTAAAAAACGTATTTAATACTGAAAACATATATCAAACAGTGTAACATAGCATCAGTATTCAAAGACAATAAACTGCAATTTCGTCTGTTTGCACTGTGGTTACGTTTTCTATCAGTGCAGTATAAGATTATTAAAGATGTATTGAAAGCCTCAGGAGATGACTTTAGCCTTCTTTCCCTTGGAAGATTCTTCTCCCCATCAGGACCTTACTCAGTTACCTTTTCTCACAACAAGCACTTATAGTCAATATTTGTGAAATATGAACAACTACCATTTTTCAGTAAAAGAAATAAAAAAATTCCTACACCAAACAGAAAATAGCAAAGGCTGAACACAGGATGAGAACGGTCAATGTTCCTGAATCATTCACTGGGGTGGGATGGAGGAGATCCGTGACGGTGGTTGAGTGCCTGACCTGCAGGCAGAAGTCCCACGGTTTGGACACAGGCTGCATCCTCCGTGAGCAGATGAAGTGAAAGACCTCAGCCAGGGGCCCTGCTGGTCCAAGTCGGCCGGCCGTCGTGGCCATAATGGATCGCTGGAAGGCAGTTTTGGGTGTTAATTGCCAGTACTTCAAAACATTTGGCTCCGGGGAAATCTGAAAGCCTGGGAGAAAAACACGGGAGGCCTACCGCTCTGCCCAGGGTGCCTCTAACCACAACATGGGAATCCTTCCCCACTTGACCTCACTGGCCACCACAAGCGAGATGGCCTGCCATCCGTCCAGCCATGTGGAGAGGGGGGAGACGTCCAGGGAAGAGCTGGCAGGCAGCCGGCAGTGTGGTGGAAGAGATGTGCCCCAGGCGCTTTGTCACCCCCATGGCTGCCAGCCTGCAGCCAGTCATCGATTCCCTGCCTCCCTGCAGGCAGCCTCCACTTCTGTGGCCAGTGTGCCGCCCACAGAGCCACAGCTGTCTTCACCCTCTCTGCAGAAGAGGAGCACATGACCTCTGAGATGTCGGCAGGCCTCTGGTGGCAGGGGGTGGTGGGGAGCTGGTGGCTCAACTTCTGGCCCCTCCCCTGACCTCCAAATTCCATTCCCCCACCATAATTCCTGTCTTCTCTGGCCCCAAGGTCAAGAAGATAACCTGTTCCCAAACACAAGGGATTCATGGCCCTTCCAGCCCACCTGCTCCCCCTGTTAACTCTGATTTACACAAACCAAGCCTAAAAACCATGCAAGGATACAGTGGCTGCTTTAACTAAGAATATAATAATACACAATAATACAAATATGAGAGACATGGCAAAATGCATGTCGGTAGGTGGCTGGAGACAATGGTTCTGCCAGGGTCCTGGTCTGGGTTGTTCTTCTAGCAGGGAGGGCCACACGGCCTCCCGGGAGTCCAGGCACACCCTGGCCCTCTGCACAGGATGGGGATGACCTTCCCTGGGCAGGTGCCCCAGAAACTGTCTGGCTGCCCTCAAGGGCCATGGCAGGGATGGCTTGTGGCTCACCAGGGAGCAAGAGCTGGGCTTGTCCTCAGAAGCCAAGAGGAGCTGGGTGACCGAGGAACAGCCGTTTGTTTCCCTGAAGGTTCCAGAGGACACGGGAAGGACAGCACTAGGCCTCTGTGGAGGGAGGCTCCCCTGACAGGGAAGCACCAAGCAGAGTGGAGTTTCTGGTCAGGCCAGTTTCTGTTGTGATTGCACCTGCCTTTGCCCTACATCCGGGAGTGCACTGACCTAACTGCCTGCCTGCCTGCCTGCCTGGCACGGCAGATAATCCTCCACAGCCAGGAAGCCGGGCTGGCAGCCTTTGGAGGGGGGAAGAAGCTCCCTGACATTCATCATGAACTCTGGGGGGCAGCAGTGACCCCTCCAGCACTGGACCGGAGGACAGGTCATGGAAGGGCGGCTCTGCCCGGTAAGTCCCTGAAGTGATGCTGAAGTATTACTGTGTGGATGCGTGGATGTGGGTGGTTTTTTTTGAAAAAGACATTCTGAAGTGGTCCCTGGCCCTGGGAGCTACAGGCAGGCAAGGGCAGGGAATCAGAACTCCCCTGGGTTGGGTGAAAGGAATCCTTTAATAGCCGCATAGTCTGCCTGGGGCCATCCTTGACCTGTGGAGGCCACAGCTGAGGAACCCCCACCCAGAGTGGAACCACCAGTGTCCTCCCTTCCTTCCTTCCAGTTCTGGGCCCCACTGCCTCTCCTCTTGTGGCGTCGGGCACAGCAGGAGGGGTCTGACCCCTTAGGAGCTGGATTTATTCCTGACCTGCCTGGCTGCCATGCATTTCCTCCTGTCATGAACAGGAGAGCCCTGGCCTTGCCTGGCCCCAGGGACTCGGATCTGATCTGGAAAAATCTGGCCATGGGCTCACCCAAGGAAGCCCAGTGGCAGCAGGGCCTAGAGTGGCTCCTTGCATCTGAGGGTGTGGCGGGGTGCATGACACCTGCACTCAAGGAGGCCATCCGGGAGGGGCTACCTACCCCCAGGCAGGAAAGGGCCAGGGCCAAATACCTCCTCTATCTGCTACTCATGTTGTGATCCACGGTGCCGTGCACGCCCTGCTTCTGGGTTGCTCTTTCTCTCGTGGGTCTCCCTTAGCTTAGCAGGGCGGGCGGTCTCTTTAGTTCCCCCTTTTTGGGGGAATGTGTGTGTAAGCTTTGAAAGTGTGTCAGCTGTGCTGTAAAATGAAACGTAGTACCGGGCTCAGTTCAGACTGTATTGGCTACTGTATCCAAAGGCCTGTGTGGCCTTCGGTCTCTCTGATGGCCTCAGCCCCCTTGGTCAGGGTTTCTGCAGGAGCCAGACTGCACCTGGGCCAAGCCACCCACTGCTTGTGTGATGCCTTATCCATTGAGCCTCCCACCCCCGTGTAGAATGGCTTGCTTGGGAGGGTCGGGAGGTCCCCCCTCTCCCGCTCTCTCTCCAGGACTGCTTTTCTAGGCAAGGAAAGGTTGGGCCTGCAGTGAAATCTGCTTTTGCAAATAAAAGCTCATGGACCCATCCAAAAGCACTGACTTAAACAGACATGTCAGTTGGGCATGATGGGGGGAGGGGGGGCGGAGCTGCTGAATTCAGCTTGCACCCCACTGCCTGTTTGCAGAAGCCGGCTTACTTTGATGTCATACCTTTTCATGCCCTCCGTTAGTGGCACGGAGTATGACTAGCACCTCTTGAGAGCCAGTTTGGTGTAGTGGTTAGGAATGCGGACTTCTAATCTGGCATGCCGGGTTCGATTCTGCTCTCCCCCACATGCAGCCAGCTGGGTGACCTTGGGCTCGCCACAGCACTGATAAAACTGTTCTGACCGAGCAGTGATATCAGGGCTCTCTCAGCCTCACCCACCTCACAGGGTGTCTGTTGGGGGAGAGGAAGGGAAGGCGACTGTAAGCCGCTTTGAGACTCCTTCGGGTAGGGAAAAGCGGCATATAAGAACCAGCTCTTCTTCTTCTTCTTCTTCTTCTTGTGCCATGGCCAGAACTGGATAGTGACCTTCAGAGGAGACTGCTCTAGCTTGCTGGGTGGACCTCTCACATATAAGGAGTAGAAGCCTCTTATATGCTGAACAAATAGCTTTGTTAACCCCTCTATGACAGTAGAAAAGAGCAACAATTGTGTCAGGGGAGGACCTTCAATGATCACTTCTGAAGAAGTGGGAAGCGACTCATAAAAGCTCCTCCCCTGACACAAGTGTTAGTCCTCAAAGTGCTCCTGGACCCTGTTTTTTTTCTGTTACATTCTTTAGTACAGCTGAAAACCATAATGCCTTTTTAGGCAGCTGCATCAACTCATGACTGACTGCAATCCTGAGCACCTTCTCACATGTTCTGCTTCTCCAGCCAGGTGTCCCCTGCCCTACACCTGTGCATTTTATTCTTGTTGCCTAAATGCAGAATTTACATTTATCTCTGTTGAATTTCTGCTGGATCTGACCAGTGGCCCATCCATTCAAGCATCCTGTTTCACACAACAGCTAATCAATTGCCCTGGAGGTCCAGCAACAGGGTGTAAAGACCAAGACCTTTCCTTCATGTTATTTCCCAGTACTGGGATTCAGAGGCTGACTGCCTTTGACTGTGGAGGTTTCTTTTACTCCACCTAGCTAGTAATTAACTGACTGGTGAACTTGTCTTCCATGAACTTGTCTAACTTCCTTTTACAATAATCTATGCTGATAGTCAACAATGACAGAGACTTCTACCATTTAATGGCTCGTTGCATCAAAAGGTATTTCCTTTTGTCTGGCCAAAATCTATTTCCTAGGATGCCCTTGAGATCCTAGAGAAGATGAAAATATTATTTCAACTGACTTTCTCTAATCCGTTGCTCCCCATGTCTTTTTTTCTAAACTGAAAAGTCCCATGGTCTGCATCCTTTTCTTGTAGGGAAGGGGCTTCAACCCCCTTAATCATCTTGGTTATTTTCCTCGGCACCTTTCCGCAGTTCTGTGATGCCCTCCTTATATTATGGCCACCAGGAATTGGCACCATGCCCCCAGTGGGGCCGCACCATAATTCTCTAGTAGGGCCCTATATTATTGGCCGTTTTGCTTTTTTAGCGTGGCTTTTCATGGAGTGTGGCTTTTCAACAGCTGCTCCACACACTCAGCCAACATTCTCAAGATCTCTTTTCCCACTTCTGCCCCTTCAGGCACCACCAGGCTCTATTTATAATCTATTTATAAGCAATTGGGCCTTTATTGATTTCAGTCCAGCTTCCTTCCTTATCGGAGTCATCTTGGATGAAGGGTCTGGGATGTGTGGGTCTGTGACTCAGTGGCAGAGCATCTGCTTGGCCTTCAGGTTCAGTGCCAGGTAGCATTCCCCGCTAACAGCGCCTGGTAGTCAGAGAAGTAAAAGGCCTTGCCTCCAAACCCCAGAGAAAATATTGACCTGATGGTTGCTGCCTGTGTTCAAGCACAGATGGCTCCCATGTGCTCTATTTAGTCCACTTCCTAATTCTCACAGTAGCCAACTGCAGAAGAAGAAGAGTTGGTTCTTATATGCCGCTTTCCCCTACCCAAAGGAGGCTCGAAGTGGCATACAGTCACCTTCCCATTCCTCTCCCCACAACAGACACCCTGTGGGGTGGGTGAGGCTGAGAGAGCCCTGATATCACTGCCCGGTCAGAACAGTTTTATCAGTGCCGTGGCGAGCCCAAGGTCACCCAGCTGGTTGCCTGTGGGGGAGCGCAGAATCGAACCCGGCATGCCAGATTAGAAGTCCACACTCCTAACCACTACACCAAACTGGCTCTCAGGCCTCTGAGCATGACAAAATTCCATCTCCCTCTTTGTGGGCCCACCACCACCAAATGGTATTCTAAGAATGATCACCTCTGAACAGAGAGGTTCCATTTACCAGTCAGAATTAACAGCAGCTCAATCTGCAAAGATCTATTATCTACAAAGGTATCACATCCTCTTTTAAAGATCTGCTAGATTCAAATCCAGGCATACCGCTCAGAGGCTACTATGATCTAGGGGGCAAACGGTCCCCAAGACAGATATTTCCTTCTTTCTTTCATGTTTAATTTGCGTGTTGCTCTTCCCCTGCAGTCCAGAGCAGCTGGGGCCTTTTAAAGGACTCAGTTCTTGCCACAGGTTGTGGTTGTGAATGCCCCAAAGGAGGGATGCTTTGTGGAAAGAAATGCTTCCTGTTGTCAGTGCTGGCAAATGCTTGCCCTTTAGGGCTTGCCCCACTTTTGACACAGGGCCTACTATCATATTAACCTCCTTCCTGCTGGCGTCTCTTTCTGTGTAAACTGCAAGGCCCCAAACTCTTTCGCTTTCCCTCTTAGTTGCTTTCCTATCGAAGCAGGCACCTTTCCTTCCTGGAGCCCTTGCAATAGGATTCCAAGAACATCTCCAGCCCCACTGCTCCGTTCCTGCGTGGCATTCTGATGCCATCACATTGTTGGGACATCACTAAGCCCTTCAAAGATTGCTCTCTTCCCCCTCCCTCCCTCCCCCTCTAGTTACTTGCCACACCTTATCAAAGCATTTGAAACTGCTTCCAGAGGCATACCTGCATTCAGGTGAGCTCTGGCACTGGTGGGTGTGAGCAGGATGCCTGCAGACAGCAGAGAAGTGAATCAGCAAGAAGGAATGGCCACCCAGTGATGACAGACATCTCCTTGTGGCTAAGAGGCATGGCCCATGCAAGATCACATCTGGCTCCCATGGCCTCCTGGGGGTTCTAATGGGCACTGAGGACTGCACCAGCAAGAGCCCAGAGGGCGCCACTGGTGAATGTGCCACTCCTTGCCCGCCATCTGGAGGCCCCTCCCTGGTCTCTCCTCTGGAACAGGCCTCTTGTGTGTCATCTCCTCTGGTATTTCTGACAAAAGGGCCTTCTGCCCAGCTGGGATCAGCTGCAGTGGGGCACCCATGCCACGCAGTGGTTCAAGCAGGCGGTGGTCATGGCAGAGGGGCCACTGGTGGAGGGAGATCAGGTGGCCCCCCGAAAGGGAGCTGTCTGGAAGCACTTCAGCAACACTGGGCCCTGTCAACTCGCGCTGGGCACTCTACTTTCCCTCTTGCGCAGATACAGCCTGCTCTGTGGAGGCCTCACTGCAGTGGCCAAGAACTCTGTGCATGTTTCTGTGCTGGGTCATCAAGGTTTTATTTTATTTATTAATTAAATTTGTATACTGCCCCTCCCGGACCAGATGGCTCAAGGCAGTTCACAACAACATTGCAATAAAAATATTTGGGTTCTTGATGAGGCAATTCAGGCTGGTCAGTGGGGTCTCCACAGACTGCCAGCCAGCATGCGTATTGGTCTCCTCTACCCCCAGGAAAGCCCAACCTCCTGGCCCTGTGACTTGCATCCCTGCCCCCGCATTCTACAGACCTTCCAGCCAAGGCCCTCCATAGAGGCTGTCCAAGGAGTTGCCTTCAGACCGTGCGCTCCAGATTTTGGGCGGGAACCTGTGTCTCTGGCGGCTCGTGGAACCTCAAGTAAGAACTGGGGGAGGAGAACGGTTTTGGGGGGGGGGTGTAGAATGGCTCCTCTCAGCCAGTAGCTTCCCATTCTCCCAAAGAACTGTAAAGATCAGGCTGGAGAGAGGAAAGCATTCAAGCCCTCCCTCCGCTGTAAGGCTCTGTTAAAAGGGCTATGGGGCACAGATTTGCTGCTGCTGACTGGTTTCTCTCAGGGCAAAGAGGGCAGCTGCTGTGCTCCACATAGCCTGGCCCTCTGTTCTGCTCCCTCCCCCAGCAGCATCCTCAGCCACCACCTTCAAGGCATCTTGGGGCATGGGCCAGAAGAGAGTCGCCCTGATCCTCTGCCTCCTGGTCCTCATTGTCCTGATCTTGGGCCTCATTCTGCTGTGTAAGTGCTCCCTTTTCTTCCTTGCCCACAACCAAAGCATTGTAGCTGAGGGAGGAGAATGTGGTTCCTGGTTACAGTTCTCCCCACCCTTGGATCTGCTGTCTGTGCTCCTGTGACTTTACATGGACACTCCTGCCAGGCACCCCCCCCCTCCCCAAGCCAGGGATGCTACTTTGTGTTCCCTCAAGTGGGGCAAGGAGCAGCGCCTCTCTCCTCAGGGGTCTGGTCAAGTCTGGACAGCCCAGAAGGGCCCTGAAAGCCAGCCGACTCAAGGGAGCACAGGACTTCTCCCTATGGCTCTCCAGGGGCAGAAAAAAAGGAAGGAAGCTCCTGGTAGTAGTAGTGGTGGGGGGGGGGCTGCACAGGATGATGTCCAGTGCTGGAAGGCTAGCTTCTTCTCCTGAGGGTGCCTCCTCCTCCCTTGGCCCAGCACAGCAGCCAAGAGGTGTCCTGCCTCTCCGCCCTACCAGATTCTCCAGCCTTCCAGGTCGAGAGTGCTGCTTCGGCCCCAGCATCCCTGCCTGCAGACTTACTGCTCCTTGGAGGTCACTCCTCGGGAAGGGCTGGGTCTTTGAAGTCTGGGAGGCTCTACTTGGAGGTCTGGGGGGGGGGGGAGGACCTGCCCGCAAGCTCCCTGCTGTGAGGAGCGTCAGGGAGCTTTTGAAAGAGGCCTCAGGAGTTCTGAGCCCCAGGGCCGCCCTGCACAACCCTACCTGCGCAGGTACCAGTGGCGCCTCGGGGCTTCCAGAGCTCCCAGGAACAAAGCACCGGCAAGAGGCATCTTGGACGCGAGAGACCCCCTCCCCCGCTTCTCACGGCGCCGTCTCTCCCCCCCCCCCCCCCCCCAGTCCTGTTCTGGAGGTCCAGCACTGGCATTGTGTACAAGGAACCGGAGGAGAACTGCAGGGCTCAGCCGGTGCGCTGCGACGGCATCGACGATTGTTCCCAGAGGAGCGACGAGCTGGACTGCGGTAGCGGATGCGGGGTTTGCTCGGGCGGGGCGGCCAAGAGTGTCTGGGGGTGGGGGGGGGGGGGGGTTGCTAGATCCCCTGGCCCCGTCTGGGGCGCGGCTACCGCCGCCGCCCTCGACCATCCCTTTGCTCTCCCGTCTGCCGCAGTGCACTTCGGCTGGAACCAGTCCTTGCTTCGCGTCTACTCCAGCGCGGCGGGCCGGTGGTTGCCGGTGTGCAGCCGCGCCTGGGACGAGGCCGCCTCGCGGAGGACCTGCCAGCAGCTGGGATTCCAGAAGTCAGTCCCCGGGAAGAGGAGGAGGAGGCGGGCGGGGAGGGGGGCAGGCCGCCGTCCAGCCGGACCCTTCTCTCGGGCTTGCTCCTGGCCCGCACCTCGCAGGGCCTTGGGCAGCCTGGTCGCGTCGCCAACGGGCGGGGCGGGCGGCCCTAGGTCGGAAAGCTTGCGAGGCAGGGAGGCGCCTTGGCCCGGCCTGGTGTCCGAGGAGCGGGGGGGGGGGGCTGCTGTGTGGAGCAGGGGCGGGCCTAAGGGCAGGCCGGAGTCTCCGGGCGGCGGGCGCCGGGGCGGAGGTGCCCCTGCCTTTTGCTCTTCTTCCCGGGGGGGGGGGGCTTTTCAGCGCCGGTATGGGCGTACCTCCGCCACGTCGGTCGTGCAGCTCCGAACGCAGCGAGCCCCCGACAAGCCTTCCTTTGGGCGGACAGAGAGGAGGGGAGGGGCTGGCCTCCTTGGCCCCCGCCTCGCCCAAGTGGTGACCCGCCCCCCCCGTTTCCCCAGCGCCTCCCACACCGAGTACGTGCCTCTGTCCTTCTCTGGGGAAAGCCTGGCGGTGGCCGACGGGCCGCACAAGACCATCCAGCAGAGCCTCAACAGGTACCCGGACTCCGTCAGGGGGGGAAGAAACTACCACTGGGGGTGAGGGTGGTGCGGGATCGGGATCCAGGGGCGAAGAGCCTCCCCACAGTAGCTCCAGTTTTTAAGAGCCAGCTCTAGGGCCAACCGGGCCGGAGTGGTGCATCTGCTAGGGGGACTTTCCTGGAGGCCTCTGGCGTTCTTCACCAGCCACTGCACAGAACTTGCTCGGCTGGGCCAGTTTTCCTTGTGGTCCTCCTGCCAGAAGTGACTTGCCTGTTTGCTTGGCCTTCCATGGGGCCTGCAGGGCCGCACTCTGCTTCTGGCAGCCTCCCTCCACCCCCCCCCCCCCGCGGGCTCTGGACTTGGGTCTCTCCCCGATGAGTGTCTCATGCCTGCTCCGATCTCTTCTAAAGCTCCCAGTGCCCCACTGGAAAGTACGTTGCACTCCGATGCACCCGTAAGTAAACTTGGGGTGATGGGGGGGTGGCGGCAAAGTTTAAGGGGGGGGCAACAATCATGTTTTGATTGCTGAAGTGGAAGAACAAGGACTTTTGCAAAGGGGAGCACTCCGTGTTGTCTCCAGGCCCCCACTGGGAGGGTGCTGAGCTGAAGCTGGTGCAGGGAAGGGGCTGAATCTGACAAGGGAAGGAGGAGGGGGCTGCCTTGCTTGGGCAGGAGTGGCCCAGCAGTGCCAGGCTAGCTGGTGAAGAAAGGGGGGCTTGGGCAGTCCTCTCCCTCAGCTGGCACTCCCAGGCAGGCTCTGGAAAGCCCTGTGCCTGCCTCTTGCCCCCTTCTCTCCCACAGGCTGCGGGCAAAGGATGACTGGGCGCATTGTTGGCGGCACGGAAACATCAGCCAGCAAGTGGCCTTGGCAAGTAAGCCTCCAGTATGGATCGACTCATATCTGTGGAGGCACCATTATTGATCCTCTGTGGGTCCTCACAGCCGCCCACTGTTTCTTCATGTAAGTGGGGCCTCTGCCTGCAGTGGGGAGGGGACCTGGCTTGGAGGAGAGCAAGTGAGGCAGAGAGACACCCCCCCTTCTTTTGGGGCAGCAAGCTGTGCTGGGGGGGGGGCGGAGCTCCTGTAGGCCATGTGACTGGCCCTGAGGCAGGAACAGCTATGTTGTGCCAACTGCCCTCCCCCGCTGTCTGGCTGGTCCAGCCCGCGGCTGCCCCTCTTGGCTCCACCACCCACCGACTTTGCTTCTGGTCTATGCATAGGTGGAGCAAAGAAAGAGAGGGTGTTTCTTTATCTCTTTACATCATTACTCTTCTGCCTCCCCCTGAGGCTTAAGGGGGCTTTGCACAATGCTGATCAATACAAGTGACAGGATCATGGGACCTCCAGTTATCAGTGCTCCAGAATGTGGATTGCAGAAATACAAAGCAGACCTGAACCAAGACAGAAACGGCAGCATGACCTCTTTCAGTGCTGCAGAATCTACAAAGTAGGATCACAGAACAACAGACACTGTGTTTGGTGTTTGAACAGGCCCCTCTTAGCTGCTAGACCAAAACAGCTGACTGGGACCCCTAGACGGGGCTAGAGGAAGGCAGCTAGAGGGTTTCCAGCTCCCCCAGCCACAGGATTCCCTTGGTGATGGCGCCCAGGGCTCAGCCAAAGTAGAGGAGGCTGGTGTGAACTGTGATGCTTTCGCCCATTCCCCTTTTGGGGCTTCAAAGGAACAGTGAGAAGATCCTGGACGAATGGAAGGTGTTTGCTGGGACCTCCGACCTGAGCCACCCCACAGAGGGCATCCCCGTCTCACATGTCATCATCAATGCCAACTACAGTGATGACCATGATGACTACGACATCGCCTTGATGAAGCTGGCTAAGCCCCTCCCCCTTTCAGGTGGTGCTCCTGGTGCCCCTCCCCCCCAATGGCCATGCCTGTGCCCTTGCTGCCACTGAGGTCCTTGGGCTTCCTCTCCGCAAGGGGCTAATTTCCTTCTCTCTGCTCTAGCTCAGATCCGCCCTGCCTGCCTCCCCATGTCTGGCCAGAAATTCCTCCCCGGGAGGACGTGCTCCATTACTGGCTTTGGCAAGACCAACGAGAGTGATGGTAATTTGGCAGAAGGGCCAAGGGATCCTGGGCCAAGCACCCCTGCACCAGAAGCAGGGCCCTTGCAGAAGACCCTGGGGGGGGGGTGTCCTCCTACCCAGCCGTGATGGTTGGTCTGTTTCAGAGAACACCTCCCCAAAGCTGCGGGAAGCAGAGGTTAAAATCATTGACTACAAGCTCTGCAACAGCCAGAATGTCTACGAGGGCTACCTGACCCCCCGGATGATGTGCGCAGGGTACTTGCAAGGCGGGCGAGACTCCTGCCAGGTAAGGGGGTGGAAGCAAGCACAGGTGCCCTGAGAGCTCATAAGCTCACTGAGATGAGTGAGCCAATGCAGGCACCATAGGCACAGGGCTGTGGGGCTCGTAGAACAGTGGCCAGAGGATTTGGGCCAGTTCCATCCCTGAAAGGCTGTCCTCTCTGGAGGAATTAGGACCTGACCAGTGGCAAGTATAGCCCACTACTCTCAAAATTTGGTTGCCTTGCTGAGCTGCCTTATCAGGGTGCACTTTCTGGAACAGGTGCCCTGCCGCCTGTTAGCAAGGTAAATAAGTCATAGGTATGCACATGGGTATTTTAGGATAAGGAGATAAAAAGGATTTATCCAAGGAACGACATACTGTGATATTGCAGAGGAGGGAGAGGGACAGGGGTCTGCCTACCTGGCTACCTAAGAGAGGGGGAGAGAGAGAAGCTTCCAAGAAGAAGGAGGATGTTGCCCTAGGAGTAGCAACCTAGGGACAGACAAGAAAGCACACTTAATAGGAGAGAAAGGTCCTGGACTCTCTGACCTATCTAACAGTCTTCTTGCTGCCCCCTTCTGGGTCTTCTTCTCTTTGTACACCAGACACTGTCTATTCCAACACCACCTAACCGTAGCCTGCATCCCCAAGGCTCCAGCTGAATCCATAGCAGAGAGCCAAAGCGATGTTTGCAGGGAGGATTCGAGGCCAGGTGCCCCCCCCCCCGCAGCCTCTGGGTCCAGTCCCAGTCTTTCCACTGCCTTGTTGATCTCATCTCTGCTTTAGGGTGACAGTGGTGGTCCTCTGGTCTGCCAGGACAGCAACCGGTGGTATGTGGCTGGAGTGACCAGCTGGGGGACTGGCTGTGGCCAGAGGAACAAGCCAGGAGTCTACACTCAGATCACTAAGCTGCTTGGTTGGATTCACAGCAAGATGGAGGTGAGCTACTGCCTGTGACTTTCCACCTTTAGGAGGGCTGGTCTAGTGCGACAGCCAAGCAGGTATTTCCATGCTGGGCAAAAGTCAGAAGGGGTGAACACCACCTTGAGAGGACAGTGTTATCCCAGCCATGGGGGAAGCATTGCTATCACAGCAAATATAAACAAAGAATCTGATTGTTCCAAAAGCCATGTATTAACCACTAAACCACAGGGTCATGTGAACTATGATACTTTCTATGGACCCATCTGCAGATACTTAAATCCATATATTGGAGCCATTTTTACAGAAGGAAGATTTTCTCACAAATTTTAGGGGGACGCAGGTTTGCAAAATCTGAAACTTGAAAAAAGGGGAGTGGGCACTATAGAACTCAAAGTGGAGGAGGTCAGTTTGTACTCATGCAAAGGTGCTACTTGTGAGACTCTGTGTACTGGAGAGCCAGAAGAGGTGCTGCAGGCAGGGAAGGTGGAGGAAGTGGTGTTGTTGCTATCAAAGATGCTACAATCCCTACTACTTGGTCCTCCCCAGAGGAAGTAAGAATGTGTGTGTGTGTGTGTGTGTGTGAGAGAGAGAGAGAGAGAGAGAATGTATTTGGGAAAAGGAGAGTGAGAGAAGAGGTGGGAAAGATTGGGGGGAGGGGAATGGGATGCTACTTCCCTGCAAGTTCCTTATGGGTTCTGGCTTGTTCTTTTTAATACTCAATTTCTAATAGGTAAAAAGCTCTCTGAAGAGAGGTCAAAAGTTTATTTATTCCAGGTGTCACGTGAAAACCTTGAATCCTGGCCAAGATTGCTCAGAACTTGAAATGAGTAAATGCTAGACCATCACAATGACACAAAAAATACAAACGTGCCAATGACACTAAAAATCAAAATCATACATATTTCGTACTTTAGAAGATAAAACATGGTTTCTAAGATTCTCACCAAAGTGCTTTCAGAACAGGTTTTATGGTGTGACTGCCTTTTCTATGCATGTTTGCACAAATCTCTAATGACTGTTAAAACCACCTGATTTGTTTTCCTTGCTTTCCTTCCTTGCTTACCTAGGGAATTGCTAATTGCCACTGTTGGATGGTTGGTTAATCTCCCCCAGGCTGGGCTGGATTCTGGAGATTTTTGGTGGAGGAATCAGTTGGGCATAAAATTGGGGTCACCGTGGGTGGGCAGGTAGTTGTGAGTTCCTGAATTGTGCAGGGGGTTGGACTAGATGACCCTGAAGATCCCTTCCAGCTCTATGATTCTGATTCTATTATTCTATCTCCTGCTCCTTCCCCTCTTTCTACACTTTCGCCTGGGAGTGAGGCCCTGTATTCCCCAACTGTCCCTTTCTCAGGGACATGAGAGCAATGCATGCTCCTTTGCAAAGAGGGAGACAAACAACAGCATCTCAGGCCACATGTAAAGTTCTGCATTTAGGTAGGAAAAACCATCTACACCAATACAAGATGACCCTAGGTGACCCAGGAGGTCCTTTTCAACCCTATGATGCTATGAATTGGAGGGTTGGAGGGGGGAAAAACCTTTATTTTTAAATACTCTCCCTCTCCATCAGCCTGTAGGTTGTGGTAGCTCGAGAAACCGCACACAAGGACCAAATTGCGTGGTAGGGTTGGGGGAGCTGGCAAGATAGGTGGACATCAGAGAGCTAGCATGGTGATGTGGACAGAGTAAGAACCCCAGCTGGCCTGTTTTCCCTGTTTCTCCCATGGAAGCCTGTTGGGTGATCTTGGCCCCATCGTACTCTAAGCCTAGCCAACCTCTCAGGACTGTGTGGAGAAGGAGAGAACATTGTTCTGAATACCACTTTGAATCCCAGCTGGGAAGGAAAGCAGAATATATACTTGTAGTGGAGGAAGAGAACTCAAAGCAGAGGGCAAGGAAGGGAGAGTGGTTATAGGTCCTCCACAGGCTTAATAGAAATTTCAAAACTGCTCACCACAAACTCATGGAGTTGAGAAATGCTCCTTTCCACTTAGTTGCTCCTAAGGGCGTTGTTTTTCCATTTGCACCCCTTCTCCCCAGGAACAAGCTGCAAGGGGGCTGCTCCCCATCTCTTGCTCACACTGCCTTCCTTGCATTTCAGAGCCAGAGCAACTGACCAGAGGAACCTGCCCGCCTCTGCTTGCCTTGTGGCTCTGCTCCTGGAAGAGAGTTCTTGAGCTGCTATGAGGGGGCTGCCGTGGCAGAGACCAAGCTATGTGGCCCAGAATGCACCATGACAGATGCCACGGGCTTTCCGTGGCTGGATTGTGCCAACAAAGGGATGAGGGGAGCACTCAGCGCTCAGGATGGATGTTCCAGCAGGTGGAGGGGAGCACCTCCTCCTTGGCAGCAAAGCAGCCTCCCTGGGAGGGAGCTGGCCGGCCTCTAAAAGGAAGAGGAGGGCCTCTTGGCTTCCAGGCCACCTCAGTCAGACTGCAGCAGAAATGGACTGCACAACAGGGGTCTTCTGGTACCCCCCCCCTTGCCATTTCCCAGGGTCTCCCTCAAGCAGGAGGACATGGCTGCTGGTGCCTTTCTGTGCCCCACCAAGGAAATGAGGGCCGTTTGCATCCGTAGCCGGGCGAGGCCCAAGGACGGGCTTTGGAAGGCACTGAGGGTGAGAGCTGCCTGCCTGATTTCAGCACCTTTTCTCCTGCCAGCCCTTTTGGCTTGGTCTCCGAAGAATTGCTATTCTGACCAGCGCAAGGGGGGGGTGATCTGGTGCAGGAGCATCTTGCATTGTCCTCCGCAGGGTGGGGTGCCTCCCTCAATTGCTCTTCTGCATGTGGCGAAGGGTTTTCCCTCCTTCTGTGTGCATCTCACCTGCACGCTCTCCCACAGCTACAGAGGGCTGACTCGGCAGTGACTCAGCTTCAGGGACCTCTTGCACGAAACATGGGCAGCAAGCGGCATGGCTGCCATAGACCTGTGTGGCTGGGGCCTGAATGCTGGTGGGGAAGTGCTTTGTCACCAGAAGGCCAGCAACCATGGGGCAGAGACCTCAATTTTCAGGGGGGTGGGCTGGGAAATGGGGATGAACCCGGTCCAGGCCCATACTTAGGAATCTATAATAAATTATTTCAATATGAAATTATTTATATTTCAAACAACAATTAATTGTGTGGTTTAATTTTCCCCCCTCAAAGAGGACTGCGAGAGGAGATGAAAGATGTCATGAACACCAAGACAATGATAGTAAATCAAAATCACAAGATGTCAGAGTCAGCCTAGAGAAAGGAGGTTGAGAGGGGACATGATAGCCCTCTTTAAGTATTTGAAAGGTTGTCACTTGGAGGAGGGCAGGATGCTGTTTCTGTTGGCTGCAGAGGAGAGGACACGCAGTAATGGGTTTAAACTTCAAGTACAACGATATAGGCTAGATATCAGGAAAAAAATTTTCACAGTCGGAGTAGTTCAGCAGTGGAATATGCTGCCTAAGGAGGTGGTGAGCTCCCCCTCACTGGCAGTCTTCAAGCAAAGGTTGGATACACACTTTTCTTGGATGCTTTAGGACAGTGGTCCCCAACCTTTTTATCACCGGGGACCAATCAATGCCGGGGACCACTCAATGCCTTTTACTGAGGCCTGGTGTGTGTGTGGGGGGGTAGTTTACTCCTCTACTCTCAACCACTGCCCTAACGCTCTCTGATTGCTATGGTAATATTTAAACATCCCTTCAAAATAAGATACAGACACGCCACAATAATGAACATAAGGAATTTTAACTCATGACAATGACAAATCAATGGGAACCCTGAGCTTGTTTCTCTGCAACGAGATAGTCCCATCTGGGAGTGATGGGAGACAATGACACCCGAAGTGTGTTGTAAAGGGCCGGGTGGGGGGAGAAGGCGTCCTTCGGGGCCCACCTCCAATTAGTCGAAGGACCTCATGTGGTCCGCGGCCCACAGGTTGGGGATCGCTACTTTAGGATGCTTAGGGCTGATCCTGCGTTGAGTAGGGGGTTGGACTAGAAGGCCTGTATGGCCCCTTCCAACTCTATAATTCTATGATTCTAGGATTCGAAATATCTCCTCTCCTTCTCTTTCCCCTCGCAACTTAGGCAGAGTGTGAGACTGGCCTAAGGTCACAGAGAGTGACTGGGGCTACGTGGGGATTTGAACTGTCCTCTCCCCAACCTCAGACAAACACTCTTAACTACTAGAGATGCAGTTGGGCAGCCATGTTGGTCTGAAGCAAAAGAACATTTGAATCCAAGCGCATATTTAAGACCAATAAAGTTTTATTCAAGAAATAAGCTTTTATAAGCTTTTGTGTGCATGCATACATCTTCACATAAATGAAAGGTTATATCTTGAGTGCAACTTTGTTGGTTTAAAAAGTGCCCCTGTACTCAAATTTTACTTTTAACAAATACACCCATAGTGGACACTCTGTGCAAATCTTCAATTACAACTCCGAACGCAGAATAAATATTGAGTTACTCTGGCCTGGAAAGAGGACAGCATTTGTTTGGCTGCAGAAGGGGCCAGGTCCACAGAATCATCTCATCTCACTTTCTATATTTAGGGAGCCAGGGTCATCTCCTCCCCCATGTACAGATCCACAGAGGCAAACAATCAGAAAGAAATGTTCCCCATCTCCACAATTTCTTTTTCTCTAAGGCAAGTCCCAGGAGACCAAAAGCAACTTAAAATCTACACTGGGACCACATGCCTTTGCTCACTACCCCCCCCCCACCAATGACTAAAGGCAGAACTATTTTGATCTCCATTTCTTTCCCTCTAGAGCTGGAAGTCCCAGGCGACCAACATCCAATTAACTTCCACCAATTGGGCCACAAGTGTCTGCTTGCTCCCCCCTCCTCCCCACTGCCAATACATGGCTAATAGTTTAGATTTTTATTTGGGGAAATATGGGGGTACAGGAATTGAAAAGGAAATCAAGCACATGAACAAAACCATTGTGTTCTGCAACGGGGAGAACCACAAGGAGGAGTGGGGGGAAGGGGGGATTGACAGCCAGGGAGCAGTGTTTTTAAAGTAATAAAAGGAACTAACAGAGAGATGGACTTCACCAGAGCTCAGTCTGAATTATTAATTAGATTTCTTACCCACTGCTCCTGGCAGTGCTGGCTCATGGTGGGTTACAATAAAAACAATCAAGAATAAAACAATAAAAACAGTAACAACAATACCCATCTTCAAAACGGAACCTTCCCTGATGGCATAATGCTAACCTCATCGTCCCCCCTCCCTCCCCTGTGCCTCAGGGGACTTAGAAGGGGCTGGCCTGCTATACAGGCTAAGCTGATGCTAGTTACCCCAGTCTCAACTAAACGCTTGGCGGAAGAGCCCTGTGGAACTGTGAAAGCTCCGTCAGGCCCTTCGCTCTTCCGGGAGCTCATTCCACCAGGACAGCCCTGGCTCTGGTTGAGGCCAGGCATCCTTCTCAGGGGCCAGAGACCACCAACAGATTTGTACCCACAGAGTGTAAGGCACTCTAGGGGGCATAAGGTGATATCCAGTCTCTCAGGTATGTGGGGCCCAGACCACAGATGGCTTTGAAGATTAATACTAAAACCTTGAACTTGATCCAGTATACAACTGGAAACCATGCCAAACAATTCAATCCTTGACATTCTTAATGATGGGATTGTGTAAAACTACACAATTGGACATTCTCCATGAGGTTTTTGTGAGCTTTTTATGGAGAAAATCTTGTTGCTCTTCCAGGATTTAACTGATTTGTATACAAATTCGAAGAGGAACTAAAGAGCCTTTTGATGCAGGTGAAGGAGAGTGCAAAAGTTGGCTTGCTCCTGGGGAAGAAAGCTATGGCAAATCTAGACAGCATCCTAAAAAGCAGAGACATCAACCTGCCAACAAAAGTGTGAGTAGTCAAGGCTATGGTCTTCCCAGTTGCAATGTATGGCTGTGAAACTTGGACCATAAGGAAGGCCGAGCGTCAAAGAATTGAGGCTTTTGAATTCTGGTGCTGGAGAAGAGTTGGTTCTTATATGTCACTTTTTCCCTACCAGGCGTCTCAAAGCGGCTTATAATCGCCTTCCCTTTCTTCTACCAACAGACACCCTGTGAGGGAGGTGAGGCTGAGAGAGCACCGAGATTACTGAAGAAGAGTTGGTTCTTATATGCCGCTTTTCTCTACCCGGAGGCTGAAAGCGGCTTACAATCACCTTTCCTCTCCCCACAACAGACACCTTGCGAGGGAGGTGAGGCTGAGACAGCCCCGAGATTACTGAAGAAGAGTTGGTTCTTATATGCCACTTTTTCTCTACTCGAAAGAGTCTTGAAGGCACCGCACAGGAGAGGCACCGCACAGAGGAGGCACCGCACAGAGAGCTTGCCTTGGGAGCCCCAGCTGTGGTATGAGCACAGGCCAAGCAACAGGTCCAACCTGGGGCCACCGCTGCTCTGTGGCTTTTGGCATCCTGGGTTCCTCCCACAAGGGGGCGGGAACCCTGGCGGCCCTCCCTGAGGAGGGCTCTTTCTCCTCCCTACAACTCAGGTGTCCCTCAGGGGACAGACTGCGCTGGTCCAGCTGGATCTGGACCGAGAAAGCAGCCGAGAAAAGGCCCAAGTCCGCAGCAGGGGCCACACCCAGCGCTAGTCCTGTGGGGCCTCAGCTGGGGACCGGCTTCGCCCACAGCGCCCCCCCCCCCCCGGCTCAGCCTCTCCCACCCTGTGGGATCTGACCCCGATTGATCTGTAGCCTCACTGGGCTTGGGAAGCGGGTCAGCGGTCCCGGGCATCGGCGCTCCACACCGGCCTCCCTCGCAGGATCGCGCAGGCAACGCACAAGCCCCCTCTTCTCCTGTCCGCCCACGACTGCCGCCTCGACGGTCGCGGGCGCCAAAGCCTGACTCCCGCCACGGCCGCCGGGGCATAAGCGAAGCAAATGGCAGTCCAAAGCAGGCAGGCAGGCAGGCCCGCCCCGCAGTCGGCGAGACCCCTCCCCTCCCCTGCGCGGCCGCCAGGAGGCCCCCCGCCCGCCACTGGCGCGCGCCCGCCAGGCCCGAGACCGCGGCACGCTCAGCCCCAGCCAGCCCAGCCCAGCCCAGCGCGCATGTGAGCGGAGCGCCCCGGGAAGGCAGGCAGGCAGGCAGGCACGCACGCAGCGAGGTACGCCGCCCGCCAAGCCTTCTTGCCGCCCCGCCTGGTAGCCTGCCGGTAAGCCCGCGCCACTGCCGCCCCCCACCCCCGCCTGCAGCCGGCCGGTCCCCTGCCCCCCACCCCAGGCTAGACGGGGCCAGGCAGCCCCATCCGCCGAGCGGGGAGGAGGAGGGAGTCCGGCGCGCAGACACGGGGCCGCCCCCTCCGAACGAGCTCCTGGATGGGTCGCGGGGGAGGGGGGCGGACGTCCTAGCACCCGTCGAAGGAACGAGGGGACCTTTGAGCGCGTGCAGAGCGCCGTCCTGACCCCCGCCCTGCCTGGCCACCGGGGCGGGAGGGGGGCGCGTGTGGGTGCCAGGGCGGTTTTGCGCGGCCGTCGCCTTCGGGGCTGTGGGGCGCGCACGTGCCTGCCTGAATCTCGCACCGAGAGCCTTCCGTGGCGGGCTCGGGATTGGCTCCACTGTTGCCGTGGCAACCGCCTGCTGCCGTGGCTCCCGGACCACTGAGTTGCCTAGCTACCGCCCGTCGGAGGGTGCCCCGCCCCTCTCCTCCCCGCTGTGCAGCCCGGCAGGCATCTCTCCCCCCTCGGTCTCTGGCACGCGGCACCTCCCCCCCCTCCCCGACGTGGGCGGCGGGCACGTGCCTGCGACCTCGAGGGGCCGCCCCGCCCTTCGCCACGTGCCCGCTGGGGGGGGGGGGCGGGATGCGCCGAGCCTCGACGGGGGGGGGCGTTTTCTGGGGAAGCCAATGCCAAGCGGGCAGCCGTCGGGCGCCGGGCCGGGGAGGCTCGGAAGCGAAGGGGGGGGGGGGGGCAGATGCAGCCTATCTCCGGAGCTGCCTCCTCGGCTTAGGGCTGCTGGGCTGGCCCAGGCTGGGAAGCAGAGCAGCGAAGGAAGGGGCCGCGAGGTTCCTCGGCAGCCGGGGGCCGGCTACGGCGACCCAGCTCCGATGGCCTCCAGCCTGTCCGCGCGCGGAATCCCCGGCCGCTGCCCTCTCCCAGTCAGCGGCGCAGCCTCGTCCCGCCTCCCTCTGGGGCTGACTGCTGAGCGGCCAAGGCGGCTTCCCTTTGGGTGCCCCCTGAAGCCGGCTGTCGGTCATCTTCATCTTTGTTCACTTATGCCAGAGTTGGCATCCGAGACGCAAACCGCAGCTTAAATGCAACCTAAATGAAGCCCAGGCCTGGCGCTGTGCGGGAAGCCGCGATTGCCCCCTCCCCGCTGTCGCCTGCCTGCCTGCCTGCCTGCCTAGCAGAAGGGGGGTTCCGGCTCCATCCCCCTCTGCTCTTCTGGCCTGCCCTTCTCGGGAGGGGGAGGGAGCGATGGCCGGCTGCACTCTTGGGAGGGAGGGAGGCGCCGGAGGAGTTGTGGGGGTGGGGTGGAGCTTGTGCAGCCACTGTGGGCACGGCTCCTTGAGCTGCTGTTTAAGCAGGTGACATTGATACCACACAATTGCGGAGGGATCCAGCGGTGCATTGGTGCGTGTGGGTGCGCAATGTGCTGTTGGGGGGGGGGTATTGCATGCAGATGTTCTGGAACTAGCTGCTGGGAGATGAGGCTTAAGATGGGTGCCATCTTGGCAGGCTGCTGGGAAAGGAATGGCTTGGCATGAGCACCCCCCCCCACTCACATGTGAGTCATCACACTGGGAAGAAAGGCACCATTAGAAAACCACGGAGCCAGTGAGAAGAGACATGGCAGGATTTGTGGACAGAACAGCCCCATCTCTGCATCCCCCCCCTTTGTCAGGCTCATCTGGGGGTGGCCCTGATTTTGGGGGGAGAGTGAGCATTTCATTGCTTTACCTTACTCACCCACGAGTTGTTTTTATTCCCAGGGGAATAGGCATTTGGGGTTTTTTTCTGGCCAGGCTGCAGCAGTGGAGGGGGGGGGGAAGGGGCAAGGACAGGTGGACAAGAGGGGCGGGCTACCCTTTCTGAGCTCTGCCCCTGGGGTCTGTAAGCAAAATACTGAGGGGAGGGGAGGGGGGCTTGGATTTCAGCCTGGAGCTACACAGAATGTGTAGGTGACAGGCTTGTGTATGTGTACAGCTTTGCAGGCCCCCAACATAGAGAACGGCCTAGTTTCTTCTACAGACTAATATAAACTCCATGGCTTTGATTTGATTCACACTTCCTGCAGCTGGAGCTAATCCCTGGTGTTGGGAGGGGACAGTTTGGAGCCAGAAATGGCCAGTGGGGGGAGAGTGAAATGTCCCCTTTGGCTGCCACTGGCTGTCCTGGATTGGCTTCCCCCATAGCCCAAGGACCTTGGAGTACTTTGAGTGCACCTCTGTGCAATACCTTGTTTGGTTGCTGCTTGATTGGTGCTCTGATCTTGACGTGCTGTGCTGCCGCTGGACCAGTTGCTAGCGCTGAAAGGCCCAGAGCATGGAAAGTGGGTTTCTGCCTCTTTGTTTTTCTCTGCACTGAACAAGATGCTGGATGTGCAGAACAGGGATCCTGACCCTTCCCAGAGTGGACAGGCCTTTGGTGGATGGCGGAAGAGGAAAGAAGTGCTCCTGTTCTTTGGGGGGGGGGGTGAAGCTGGAGTGAAACACATTCATCTGTGGAGAGCAAGGCCCCCCCCCCCTTCCCCCGTCCCTGGTGGGTCTGGGAGTCAGATGCGCATGACCACTAGCAGTCTCAGTTGGCTGGTAACTGACCTATAGAAAGCACGTTGTGATCCATGGTGCCGTGCACGCCCTGCTTCTGGGTTGCTCTTTCTCTCGTGGGTCTCCCTTAGCTTAGCAGGGCGGGCGGTCTCTTTAGTTCCCCCTGTTTGGGGGAATGTGTGTGTAAGCTTTGAAAGTGTGTCAGCTGTGCTGTAAAATGAAACGTAGTACCGGGCTCAGTTCAGACTGTATTGGCTACTGTATCCAAAGGCCTGTGTGGCCTTCGGTCTCTCTGATGGCCTCAGCCCCCTTGGTCAGGGTTTCTGCAGGAGCCAGACTGCACCTGGGCCAAGCCACCCACTGCTTGTGTGATGCCTTATCCATTGAGCCTCCCACCCCCGTGTAGAATGGCTTGCTTGGGAGGGTCGGGAGGTCCCCCCTCTCCCGCTCTCTCTCCAGGACTGCTTTTCTAGGCAAGGAAAGGTTGGGCCTGCAGTGAAATCTGCTTTTGCAAATAAAAGCTCATGGACCCATCCAAAAGCACTGACTTAAACAGACATGTCAGTTGGGCATGATGGGGGGAGGGGGGGCGGAGCTGCTGAATTCAGCTTGCACCCCACTGCCTGTTTGCAGAAGCCGGCTTACTTTGATGTCATACCTTTTCATGCCCTCCGTTAGTGGCACGGAGTATGACTAGCACCTCTTGAGAGCCAGTTTGGTGTAGTGGTTAGGAATGCGGACTTCTAATCTGGCATGCCGGGTTCGATTCTGCTCTCCCCCACATGCAGCCAGCTGGGTGACCTTGGGCTCGCCACAGCACTGATAAAACTGTTCTGACCGAGCAGTGATATCAGTGCTCTCTCAGCCTCACCCACCCCACAGGGTGCCTGTTGTGGGGAGAGGAAAAGGAAGGGGATTGACAGCCTCTTCGAGACGCCTCCGGGTAGAGAAAAGCAGCATCTAAGAACCAACTCTTATTCTTCAATAATATCAGGGATCTCTCAGCCTTCCCTCCCTCACAGGGTGTCTGTTGTGGGGAGAGGAAAGGGAAAGGGATTGTCAGCTGCTTTGAGAAGACTTCTGGAAGAGAAAAGCGGCATATAAGAACCCAACTCTTCTTCTTGTGCTATGGCCAGAGTGCGAGCCAGGTTTGATTCCCAGCTCCTCCTCCACAAGCAGCCAGCTGGGTGATCTTGGGCTCGCCATGGTACTAATAAAGCTGTTCTGACCGAGCAGTAATATCAAGGCTCTCTCAGCCTCACCCACCTCACAGGGTGTTTGTTGTGGGGAGAGGAAAGGGAAGGGGATTGACAGCCTCTTTGAGACCCCTTCAGGTAGAGAAAAGCGGCATCTAAGAACCACCTCTTCTTCTTCTTCTCCTCCTCCTCCTCCTCCTCCTCCTCCTCCTCCTCCTCCTCCTCCTCCTCCTCCTCCTCCTCCTCCTCCTCCTCCTCCTCCTCGGCACCTGTGAACTTCAGCCACAGCAGAAGCCATAGAAGCCCGGGGGTTTGGGGGACAAACGGAGAAAGCAGACTTTGGGATGGCCTGCTGGGAGGGAGCAGGAACAGAGGACAGACCGCGGTACTGAGGTTCACCTGCACAACCTCTGCCTACTGCATCTACAAAGTGTGGGAAATGAGGCTTCTTTGGGACTTCTTTGTCCAAGGAAGTTGTTGTCATAGCGCCCCCCCCCATCAACGATTCAGGAATTAAAAAGCTTTGTGGTCAGCGGTGCTCATTTTCCCCATTCCCTCTTGCTGCCTGCACATTTGCTTGGTGAACTCAGTGCCCACTTGATGCTGGCAGGCACAGTGCCATATGCGGGGGGGGGGGCATGCAGCTAGCAGAAGGCTTGTCTGTGCTGTCCTGCTAGGCAAAGGATTCCCTGCTGGCTGGATCCACTCCTCTTTGCCTCCATGCCCAAAACAGGGATGGAAAACTTTTCAGTTTCTGGAAGCCAGTGCCTATAATTCAGGCTGGTTTTCCAGTGCTTGGCAGATATGTTTGCTCTGGACAGCAAAGTGCATGATTTTTTTCTTGTTTGCTTTGAACAAGCCATGCAGGAAACTGGGGCAGCAGCAGCAGCCACTAAAAACATCACATGTTCTCTTCTGGAGAACACAGGAGTGTATTCCATAGCAGGTTCTCTTTTAGGCAGACCCTGAAAAGTTGAGGGATAACACTTCTGTGGAAGTATTTGGAGTGCCCCTGCAGGTGAGGTTTAAAGACCCTCCCCATCATCGTTGGCACCCACTTTTTCCTTGAGGCAAATGGCATAGGAAGGGTCAGGGGCATGGCATTGACTTCAGCCCTGCTGGCCCTGGGAGCTGGGCATCTGGGGCAGAAAAGCCCACTGACCCACACACAACACTTCCTCTGGCCCTCCATGGTGACTAGGTGCCCACAATGGTCCCCTGTGTCTGCCTGGCCCTTGGAGATTTTCTCCCACCCACAGGCTTCCTTTGGTCAGTTGCTGCCAGCTGGCCATTTGAAAGGTTGTCACTTGGAGGAGGGCAGGATGCTGTTTCTGCTGGCTGCAGAGGAGAGGACACGCAGTAATGGGTTTAAACTTCAAGTACAACGATATAGGCTAGATATCAGGAAAAAGTTTTTCACAGTCAGAGTAGTTCAGCAGTGGAATAGGCTGCCTAAGGAGGTGGTGAGCTCCCCTCACTGGCAGTCTTCAAGCAAAGGTTGGATACACACTTTTCTTGGATGCTTTAGGATGCTTAGGGCTAATCCTGCGTTGAGCAGGGGGTTGGACTAGATGGCCTGTATGGCCCCTTCCAACTCTATGATTCTATGATTCTATTGTGGGAATTACCTGCCAAAAAGGCCAGCATTTATTCCCAGTATCCCATGCCTGTATTGCTTGCTGCATAGCGACTGACCTCCATGGGGACAGCATCCCATAGTTGTGCATTCACAAGGAATTAACCGTTTGCCCCCTTCTCCTATGCCCATTTGAACACTGGAAGTCTGTGTGGACCAGAGAAGCCCCCGCCCGCCCTGTAATAGCTTACAGCTGGCCCTGTGAGTTTTGACTGCAAGGGACATACAGAGGCAGTTTCCATTGCCTTCCTCTGTGTCACAACTCTGGAATTCCTGGGAGGTCTCTCTCCCATCCAAATACCAACCAGGCTAGATCTGTCCAGTTTGGGGTCACCTGGGCTGCCCAGGACAGGGTGGAGAACATAAAAAGCTGTAAATCATTAAAAGTAAGAAGGCCAGAAATACCAGATAGAGCAAAGAGTCTAAAGGAAAGGTGCAAACTTGCAATTCTCCATTCTCCCAGCTCTTATTCTGTGGCAGGCCCCTTTGAAGCCTCTGCCCTGGCGGCCAGCCTTTGCTCCCTGTGGCCATGGCAGCCATCAGGATGGAGGTCCTTCCTCAGAGGAAGCCAGCCCAAACAGGCCTGCTAAACAGATCCTTCTTCCTCCATGCTAAGGGGTTTTATCTTTCCTGTTTTGTCATCTCCTTGTGGGTTAAGGAGTCCTTTCCAAGAACATGCATGCATTCTTGCCTCGTGTACGTCGAGCTGTCTGTGAAGCCTTTGAGGTGTCCAATTATAGCATGCTATTCTGTTGTTTCCTGCCTAGATGGCCAATAGCATTTCCACAGCTCTGAGAGAATCCTAGAGTCCTAGAGTTGGAAGGGGTCTCCAGGATCATCTAGTCCAGCCCCCTACAGAGTGCGGGAAATTCACAACTACCTCCAGAGTCTCCAGGGCCCGGCCTTCCCAATCAACATCAGGGCTGTCCTTTCAGGGTGCAGTTTGGACATTCATCCTTAGCCCTTCAAATAGTGGCTCAGAGCCAACACAGTGTCAGCAGGTGACTTGGAGAAAGGAGCGTAAAATGGGAACAACTGGAATCAATCCACAGCAGGTCCTTGCCTCCCAGCTTTTGCCTCTTGGCATCTCAGTGAGCTCGCATGGTGCACAGTATCACAGGCTGCCGATAAATCTTGTAGGCACGAGAGAGAGGCGCAGGCCGTACCTGGCCATATCTCACAGGCCAAGGTGGTGGGCTCAGGCCCCCAGTCCAGCCTCCCCCCCCCCAGGAAGCAGGCCTGGAGTTGATCTCCTCCCACAAGGGCTGAGCAAGGAAAGAGCTTGTAACAGCCATTCGGGGCTCACCAGCACAGGCCCAGGGATCCTGTTAGCCTCCAGTGCTATGACCAGATCCAAGTGATCTGTTGAATGTCCAGGGGACATGATAGGGATCACTGGCTGCCACATAGCTTCATTGTCTCTGGCATCCAAATCTCAGTCCATTTAAGGGAGAAGCGTCACCTGTGCCAGGGCATTCGAAGGAAAAGAAGCAGAAGCAGAAGAAGAAGAAGCGGAAGCGGAAGCGGAGGAGGAGGAGGAGGAGGAGGAGGAAGTCTCCCGAAGGAGTCTCAAAGCAGTGCCTTCCCCTTCCTCTCCCATCAACAGACACCCTGTGAGATAGATTCAAATGGGTAGCCATGTTGGTCTGAAGTAGCACAATAAAATCAGAGTCCAGTAGCACCTTTAAGACCAACAAAGATTTATTCAAGGCGTGAGCTTTCGAGTGCAAGCACTCTTCCTCAATTTAAGAACTCCCATTGGATGCCATGACTGCCAGGATGCTGCTGGAGGAGAGTTCTTAATCTTGGTTCTTAGATGCCACTTTTCTCTACCCGAAGGAGGCTCAAAGTGGCTTACAGTCGCCCTCCCTTTCCTTTCCCCACAACAGACACCTTGTGAGGTGGGTGGGGCTGAGAGAACCCTGATATTCCTGCTCAGTCAGAACAGCTTTATTAGTACCATGGCGAGCCCAAGGTCACCCAGCTGGCTGCATGTGGGGGAGGAGCTGGGAATCAAACCTGGCTCGCACTCCTAACCGCTACACCAAGCTGGCTTTCTCAGGCCTTGGGCCCTGCGGGAACTTTTGACGTTCCACAGGGCCTGCTCGATGGAGCTTTTCCGCCACGTTTATGGTTGTGGCTGGTGCGCTAAGGAAGAGCTGGACACCCCTGAGTTACTCTTATGGCGGGTTAAAGGTCAACAACCCCTTTTTGCCCCCATGGTGGATAGTGGGTTAGGTCAGTTAATTGCAGTTTCCACCGCTTCCTGTATATTGTTGTGTATTTTATGGGGTGGTCAGTGTTTTAGGGGAGTTTTATTGGGGTTTTTATGTGTGTAGTAACCCGCCATGAGCCATTTTGGGAGTGGCGAGCTAGAAATCCAATCATCATCATCATCATCATCATCATCATCATCCTACCATCCCTTATTGTCCTGCCTGCCTTACAGGAGGGAACACCTGACAGGTGTGGGACTGTCATAAGGAGCTATGTTGAGGGACCAGTCAGGGTCCCTGCAGGCCAACGACCTGTTCCATGGGGCATCCAAGCAGGGAATGGAGGGTGAGGCTTCCCCCTCATGCTCCTTCAGAGTTGACAATGCTTTTGACTCACCATGAGCCTACTGGCCATGGAGGAACCTGTCCTCCAAGCTGAAATCTCTCTTGGCAGTCTCCCAGCTTCTGCCTCACATCAGCATACTGGTAAACTTCTTGCTTTATATAGATGTCTTATATAAGTACTAGCTTCAAAGCCTGTTTGTAACAACGGGCTTTGAAAGCCCCCCCCCCGCCGCCGCCGAGCACACCGGGCGCCCCAGGGAGGCTGTGGGTGTGCTCTGGGGCCGCTGGGAAGCCATCCCCAACCCCCTCCCCCCCCACAGCTCGGCTCCCGGTGCGGCCTGGCCATGTCGAGGCTGCTGGGCAAGCTGTTCGTGGTGGGCCCGGGCAGGAAGGGCGCCGGGAAGGGGCCTTCTCCACAGGAGGCCAGCCAGCGGCTCCAAGCGCGCATGTGTGAAAGTGCCGCGCATGGCACGATGTGCAGGGGGGCAGTTGCCCTGCCGGTCCCCAGGTGAAAAAAGGTTGGGGACCACTGGTCTAAGGAGCCTTTTAAATGGAAACCCCACACCCATCTCCCCATTGTCTTCAATTGTTGTTGTTGTTAAGTGCGAAGTAGTGTCTGACCCATCGAGAGCCCATGGACAATGATCCTCCAGGCCTTCCTGTCCTCTACCATTCCCCAGAGTCCATTTAAGTTTGCACCGACTGCTTCAGTGACTCCATCCAGCCACCTCATTCTCTGTCGTCCCCTTCTTCTTTTGCCCTCGATCACTCCCAGCATTAGGCTCTTCTCCAGGGAGTCCTTCCTTCTCATGAGGTGGCCAAAGTATTTGAGTTTCATCTTCAGGATCTGGCCTTCTAAAGAGCAGTCAGGGCTGATCTCCTCTGGGACTGACCGGTTTGTTCGCCTTGCAGTCCAAGGGATTCGCAAGAGTCTTCTCCAGCACCAGAGTTCAAAAGCCTCAATTCTTTGATGCTCGGCCTTCCTTATGGTCCAACTTTCGCAGCCGTACATACTGTCCGCAATACAAAACATGAAATGGCCTGGGTGGAAAGAGGAGAGGAAGACATTTACTCCTTTCTGCCATGGATCACTGGCTTTGACAGTTTTATTTCTAATATATATGTCTTTGTGAGCTACAAATGGGTCCGAGGGGTTTGATTGGCTGGTTTGGCAGAGAGTTTTCATGTGGCTGTATTTGGATGCTGTGACACAGTTTACTAATGTAACAAGATTAACTTTTGCTTATATATTCCTACAGTCATGATGGTCAGTTCTTAGTCTGATGAAGAGTGCTTGCACTCAAAAGCTCACGCCCTGAATAAATCTTTGTTGGTCTTAAAGGTGCCTAACCGGACTCTGATTTTATTGTGTTATTTCAGACCAACAGGGCTACTCATTTGAATCTATCCTTTCTGCCTTTACAGGACTCTTGGGATGATGCACCCATAATCAAAGGATGGGTGTACAGAATTTGGGTGTCCTTCCCAGGAATCTGATGGCAAATGCTGCAATGTCCGCAGAAAGGGCAGGGGAGGGTGGATGTTTTCTTTAAATTCCAACACCAGTATAATTGTTGTGTCCCCCTGCTCCTGAGATACTTGGCATTGAGGACCTTCCCCCCACCATGGCTTCTTGGCCTGAGGGGACACATCAGTGTCCACAGCAAGGTCAAGCTGGCAGGAGAGACTCTTGACTTCGGCTGAGTTTAGTGGGCCACACATTTTATTTGGTTTTCCCTGGGGACAAAGGGCACAGCTGGGTAATGGGGGAAATTCCCACTCTGGCTTCCTCATGGGACAGAGCTTTCCAGGTGAGGCTGGGAGCCCCAGGCCCTGGAGACTCTGCAGCAGCAGGGGCAGAGCAGTCAGGATCCTTCACCCCATAAACTGATGGCTCTGAAGCTATTCTTATGTCCCAGGGGAGGGGGTCCTTGGGTTGGCTCCTACCTCAGCCCTGGTCAACTTGTGGAAAGCAGCGATGACTAACATGGTGGGCACGGTTGCTCTGGGGTAGCCTCTCCTTGCAGCAGAGGCCAGAATGTCATGTGGTCCAGCCTGAGCTTCAGGATGATGTGGCAGGTGGGCAAGAGGACACAAATGGGAAGCCCATGCTCTGAGCACTGTGTCGCTCCTGCTTCGTGGCAGTGAGGGTGGCAAAGGGAGTGCACTGGATCACCTCCAGTGTCTGCACAACGGCACCTAGCAGGCCTTTATTGGGTTGTGAAGAGCCCTTTTTAGTCCAGACCATGGAGGGGTGGGCACCTGGGCAAAATCCCCCCTCCTCGTTGCATTTTGCAGAAAAAATTCCTTGCATTTGCATCTCAGCTCGTCCATGTCAGTCTCAGTGTGGTCTGGTCCTTGCTGTGTGGCTCCCACCCACCCTCCTCCAAGCCTTGGCCAGCAGGTGTGACGTGTAACTGCAAGGAGCAAGGGATTTGGCCTTCCAGATGTGCCTGACAGCTGACTCCTTTTCTCTCCCACAGCTGAAGTGGGTGAGTCTGTGGAAAGCTGGAGAAGGTAAGAAGAAGAAGAAGAAGAGTTGGTTCTTATATGCTGCTTTTTCCTACCCGAAGGAGGCTCAAAGCGGCTTACAGTCACCTTCCCTTTCCTCTCCCCACAACAGACACCCTGTGGGGTGGGTGAGGCTGAGAGAGCGCTGATATCACTGCCTGGTCAGAACAGTTTTATCAGTGCTGTGGCGAGCCCAAGGTCACCCAGCTGGCTGCATGTGGGGGAGCGCAGAATCGAACCCGGCATGCCAGATTAGAAGTCCGCACTCCTAACCACTACACCAAACAGGTAAGGGAATGGATGAGGACCAGTAAGCGGAAAGGAGACCAGACAGGACTCTGGTGATGTTGGCTGGTGCCCATGACAAAAGAAGGTGCCATGGCTTTGTGACGGACCAGGCAGGAGGGGATGGGAAAGACCGGGAGAGGCCCTTCCTGCCATAGTGCTCTGACATGGAAAAGTAGAAGGCAGCTCCGTGGGTTCTTCTGACAATGGGGCTCCAGAATCGTGGGTTCATCTGAAATGGGGCTCCAGTCCTGGGGCGGGGGGGGGGTTGTACCCTCCCCCCAAACGAACAGGTTCCCCGATTGGGTGTGCTGCTGGATCAGGGCTATTCTGTAGCAAGGAGAACCTTTTCCAGTCTTATCTGATAGGCCAGTTGAAGCCAGCCACTTGCTCCTTAGACCCATGCCTATCATGGCTACTAAAAACAACTGACAGAAGAATTATAGCCTCTCTCTGGGAGATAGTCAATCTCTCTCTCTCAACAGGAGAATTCCCGGAAGGGTTAAAAGAGGCAGTGGTTGCCTGCTGCTCAAAAAAACATTTTTCGACCCTCGACAGCCTTCCAACTACTGCCCCATTTTGCACATCGTTTCTGACATCCCAGTCAAGTTTCCGGCCTGGCCATGGGGTAGAGACAGTGCTAGTCGCCCTGATGGATGACCTTCATTGCCAGATGGCGTGTCAGCACTGCTTGTATTATTAGACCACTCACAAGCTTTTAGCTCACCTCCTCGCCAATGGTGGGATCAGAGGAACTGCCCTTCAGTGGCTGATCTCCTTCCTCTGGGATCGCAGACACAGGGTAGCACTAGGAGAGAGCACATAAAGCCATCACCAACTGGCATGTGGAATCCCTCAAGGGGCTCTCTCTCCAATTCAATATCTATATATGCCCTCTTGCTCAACTGGTGTGGAGTTTTGGGCTGGGTTGCCACCAATATACTGATGACACCCAGCTCTTCCTCCTGATGGATGGCCGCCCTGACTCTCCCACAGAAGCATTAGCCAGCTGCCTGGAAGCAGGGATGAGGTGGCTCAGAGTCGTCTGAAGCTCAGCCCTTCAAAAACGGAAATCCTGTGGCTGGGCAGGAAGGGCGCAGGTGAGGAAGCACACTTACTCACCTTGGATGGAGTGCAGCTATCACTGGCCCACTCTGCCAGGAACCTGGGTGTGATTCTTGATGCTTCCCTCTCAATGGACGCTCATATCATGACGGTAGCACGTCTGGCATTCTACCACCTTCGCCAAGCCAAACTACTAGTACCTTACTTGGCCCCAGAACACCTAGCCACAGAGATCCATGCGATGGTCACCTCTAGACTGGACTTCTGCAACTTGCTCTACTCAGGCTTGCCCTCAACTTTGATCTGGAAACTGCAACTGGTCCAAAATTCAGCTGCCAGGGTCCTCGCAGCAACAACCCGAAGGTCCCACATTCAGCCTATCCTCCAGCAGCTGTGCTGGATTTTGCAGTCTGGGCCCAAAGAGCCTTACGTCTACCTCTTCCAACCTCCTGGTGGTCTCTGGCCCCAGGGAAGCCCACTTGACCTCAGCCAGGGCCAGAGCTTTCTCCATCCTGGCCCCCACCTGGTGGAACGAGCTCCCAGAGGAGATATGGGCCCTTATGGAACTAGAACAGTTCCGCATGGCCTGCAAAAAGGAGCTTTTCCACCAGGCATTGGGTTGAGGTCGCACTGAACCACCGCTTCCCACAGGCTCTCCCCCTGAGTCTTCCTCCTATGGCACCCACCCCAATTCCTCCCAACCCTCTGGGCTATCAGTATGCGTTAATTTAATGTTCTCAGTATTTTTCTACTGTTCTATATTGCTTCTTGTTATCACTTTATTGCTGTAAAAATGTTACCTGTATTGTTTCTGATTTATGTGAACTGCCCTGAACCTTTGGGGAGGGCAGTATATAACAACAACCACAACTATACTGGCCAGCCAACTCACTCACAGCTGTAAGAATAATTCATGACAATAAAGTGCAAAATTAACAAGCATTAAACCATCCTCCCCAACCCACACTTATGGCCATTCCTCAGAAAGCATGTGCTGGCCACAGAGATCCATGCTTTGATCACAGCCTGGGTTAGATTACTCAAAGACACTCTTAGTGGGGCTGCCTTTGAAAACTCTCTGGAAACTTCCATGAGTCCAAAATGTATGAACCAAGCTGTTGCTCTCCTGCCCCTGAGCTTTCCATCAGTTTCCAGGCACAATTCCAAGTGCTGGGCCTTGAGGACCAGTGGGCTCCTGCTCCCTGTGGCCCTGCTGGCCTTGAGAAGGGTGTGGCAGCCCACGGCGGGGCCCTTTCTGGGGTGGTGCCTCACCTGGAGCATGCCTTCCTCCTTGAGGCTTCTGTGGGGCTGGCTGGACTCTGCTGCCAGTGTCCAGCCAGAGGCTACATTAGCCATCCTTAACGGTGGTCAGGCTGAGCCGTGATCTGCTGGGTGGGGGGGTGACTTCCCTTCAGGCCTCCTCTGGGCAGGGGATGACACAAACTGCCCTTGAGAAGAGGTGAACTCTCAACCAGTGGGGGTGCTGGGCTGCCCCCTAGCAAGGGGCATGGGTGGGCAAAGCAGGAAGGAGGCAGCATCTTCCCCGTCCTGCCCAGCCCAAGGGCTATGTCTAGCAAGGCCCCCTCCCAGCCTGGCTCAGAGCCCCACCTTTTCCCTCCCCAGGCAGCCATGGAAGCTGCGCTGATCTTCCTGTGTTCACTGTTGCTTCCGGTGATCTTGGCAGATGGTAAGTACCTGTCATGAAGGTAAACCTGCTGATGACCCCCCTCCAGCCTTCTCTTGGGGATCTTCCTGGGGGCTGCTTTCTGGGCTGATCTGCTCCCTTCCCCATTGTGCTCATCCCCTTGGGACAACAGTGGTGGTGGTGGGGGGGGGGGGGGTTGAGGTTGCCTATGCCCAAGGCTGAAGGCCTCTTGTCTCTTTCGCCCCCCCCCTGCCCCCCCACACCAGTCCTGGGCAAAAATGGAGCTGTTGCTTTAAGGCCCAGGGGGCTGGCTCAGCTTTCCTGAGCCTAAAGGATGCAGTGGCCCTGGAGCTTCCTGTGGCCTTTGCATGCCCTGTGCCCAGAGGGTGTGTGCCAGTGTGTGTGTGTGGGGGGGGGGGCTGTATTCTACCGCCAGGAGTCCATAAGTTCTTCTTTCTGATTTCCAGTGGCTGATCAAAAGGAGGACAAGGACCCCTTTAACTATGGTGAGTATCGGCCTCCACGGTGGGCATTTACTTCTGGCCGTGGCTGCCTGCCTCCTTTTGGATGCAGAAGCCTCCCCTTTCCTCTCCCCAGACTACCAGACCCTACGGATCGGTGGCCTGGTGTTTGCTGTGGTCTTCTTCACGGTGGGAATCCTCCTGATCCTGAGTAAGTGAGCCGGTCCATCCAAGGTCTGGCAGAGAATCAGCAGCTGGGTCCATATTTAGGGTGGGGTGGGGTGGGGTGATGGAGGTCACCACTGGGACCCCCTTCTCTCAGTTTCCTGAGCTGGCATGGGACGCTGCAGGGCACCCCACTGCCCATTGGCCAGGTGTTCCCCGACACCCGTGCAGGAGTTCAGGTGAGGGGGGCCACAGAAGCATACTCCATCCTGTGGGGAAGGGTGTTCCAAGTGGCCCTTGGGGTGGGATGCAGTGACCTGCTGTGCCAATATAACCTCAGCCCAAATTCATGGCTTGTCCTTCCTTCCCAGGCCGACGATGCCGGTGCAGCTTCAGCCAAAAGCCACGGTATGTTTAGGGTACTTGGGGAGGCGGGGCGGGGATGGACAGGGCATACAGACATCATTCTTCCCTCCTCCTCTGCGTCATCCATAACTCTGAAGCCAGCTTTCAGTATGAAAGGAGCCAGGAAATGGGCTCTGATCACCATTATCCTTTGAAGTCACTTCCCTCTCCCCCCACCCCCAAAAATGAAAATGTGGTTTGGCGGGCAGAATGTCCTTGGGAGCGGTGGAGGGTGGGGGCTGGAGGGCAGAGCCCTCCCCCTGAAAAGCCCCCCTCCCCCACGCCTGCCTCTCTGGCCCTGTAATTTAGCTGGGTTGTGAAAGCTGATCCAAGGAGCAGAAGGCCAGGGGGTGGAGTCCCCCTGCAGAAGGACCTTGCCTCACAGGGTTGGTTGTTGGGAGGACGATGTGGGAGTGGAGTGTAAGAGCCTAAAGGAAAGAAAGACAGCCACACCAGCAGCCCACAGGGTCCAGGCTGGAAGGCGGTCCCCCCCCAGCCCCTTTTCTGTGTTCTCTCCACAGGGCTCCGGGAGACGAAGAGGCCCAAGCGGAGAACTTGATTGCCTCCAATGGTAACCACTTCTTCTGGAGGGCCTTTTCCTCATGGGGGCAATGGGTGCCCCCTGCCCCGTCATCTCCCAAGGATTTCCGCAAAAGCCACTGTTGGTCCCACATTTTCTGTGCCTACAGCCATTCAGAGCAGCAACAGCTTGCAGTTTGCTGCCGTGGTGTTATAATGCTCCAGCAAAGCTTTTTTTTTTTTTTTAATCAAAAACTGATTTTTAAATGCCTGAGAATCTCTTTCCCCCTGGGGCCTGCTTGGAGTGGGCACTCTGAGCTCAGATGCTTCTGGGCTGGTAGGAGGAGAGCAGGGTAGCTGACATATGGGGGTGCAATATGTCGTCATTGTGTTTGGAGGGGACCCTCAGCCACCCATCTGGAAACTAGGTGGTAGTCTCCCCCTTGCCCCAGGGGACAGCCTGGCATCCCTACCCTTTGTGCCAGCATGGTGTAGTGGTTAAGAGTGGCAGCTTATAATCTGGCAAGCTGGGTTTGATTCCCTGCTCTTCCTCCATATGCAGCCATCTGGGTGTCATTCGGCTTGCCATGGTACTGATAGAGCTGTTCTAACCAAGCAGTTCTATCAGGGTTCTCTTTAGAGCCTCTCCTCCCTCACAGGGTATCTGTTGTGGGGAGAGGAAAGGGAAGGGGATTGACAGCCGCTTTGAGATGGAGAAAAGCGGCATCTAAGAACCAACTCTTCTTCTTCTTCTTCTTCTTCTTCTTCTTCTTCTTCTTCTTCTTCTTCTTCTTCTTCTTCTTCTTCTTCTTCTTCTTCTTCTTCTTCTTCTTCTTCTTCTTCTTCTTCTTCTTCTTCTTCTTCTTGTCTTGAGCCCCTACAAGGGCGGTGGGGGAGAGCAGGGGAACTGGCAGCTCTTTGGGTGGGCCTTGGATAGAGACAGCCTTTCCATCCTCCTGCCTGTGCTGGGATGTCTTTCAAGAGGTCCTACCCAGGTAGGTTTAGGGCAGCAAAGTGCAGAGGAGCCAGAGAAAGGCCAGGGGCTGTGTGGATGCACCACAATGCTGTGTGCCTGGGGAGAGGGGAGCCGCTTCCTGTGACCGTTGGAGCCAGAGCAAACACCCAGTGTGGAAGCAACCTGAGGTGGGACCTGCCAGACCTGCCAGGGGTTCCCGTAGGTCACCCAAATAGATGCCCTCTGCCCTCTGCCAGAGATGCAGCACCTCCAAAAAGCAGCTGCGGCTTGCTGGTGTACCTGGGGTCAAACCTGCGGCCAGGAGTCTTCGCTTTTCTGCAGGGGCAGGAACTTCCTGTCCCATCTATTCTCCTGCAGCATTTGGCCCAGCAGGTCCTCACAACACCTTGCGGGAGATATGCTGGGGGGAGGGGGAGAGTGCCTGGCCCCAAAGGGCTTGGGGAAGCTGCCCCCTAATGGTACCCTGTCCGGTCGTGTGGCAAGACCCTTGTGCGGGGCAGACATGGATGCTCCCTTTGGAAATGTTGTGTGACAGAATGCTGACTGGTGTGTTCTCGTTTTCATTTTGCAGCAACGGGAGCCCCTAAGGCAGAGAACTGAATGCCGCTTGTAAGGTGAGGCTTCCTAGAGGAGGGAGGCAGGGAGGCATAGCCCACCCTCCTTTTAGGGATCTGTGATACTTCTAAGGACCCACAAAAATGTTTTAATTTTTTTTTTAACTCGAAGTAGAAATTCAACTTTTAAGGTTGAAGAAAATGTTTTAATTTGTTTCTCACATCATTAATAATAACATTTTGAGGCCCAGGAATATCTATTACTTATGCCCAAAACAGAAAAAAATGTTAAAGTATTCAAAGGTATATCAGAAATCATTTTAAATATTGATGTTAATATGGAGGGTGTGGCCTCAAACCCACCACAGGACTAATGGGGGTCTGCAGTGAGGATGGCAGGCACAGATGAGAGCGCCCCCCCCCCCCCGCCCTTGCAGGTCGCTGTGCTCTGTCCGGCTAGAGCCAGCAGAAAGCCTCAGGACTGGATATTTTTTTGGTTGTGTGTGTGTCTGGCCTCTGGAGACCATGCATGTTGAAGGGCTTTTTTACTCCGCACTCAGTCCAGCCCTTGCCCCATGGGCGGAGCCTGTGGGGAGGTAGCCAACCTTGAGCAAAACTGCTTGCCTTTTGACCAGCTCTACCTTTCCTCCCCTCCCTCCCTCCCTCCTGACTGCTCATTCTTCCAGAACAACTAAATGGTCAAAACTGTAAGTGGAATCAGCCCTGTGGGCAAGAAGGAAAGAGTGGTCAGTCCAGAGCTGGCTCAGCCCTGGGACCCTCTCCAGGGCCTGGTTGGAGACACCAACTCCCCTCACCCCACAGGCCTTTCCTTCTGCAGGAATCCTGTCGGGCTGGCTGACTGGAAAGGAATTCCCCCCCCCCCCCAAGCAGCCGTGTGGCTCTGCCCTTCCTTGCAGCTCTGCCAGCTTTTCTCTGCCTGGCAGTTTGCCCTCACGTGGGTGACATCTCTGTGGAATGCTGCCTCATGGATGTGCTCCCAGAGAGGGGGGGTGCTTGCCTTGGACCCTTTGTTTTGCAGAGCAGCTTTTGGCTGTTAGGGAACAGCATCTTGTCCCATGAGGCAGTGGCCAGCGTAGGTCCTTCCTTTCCAAGAGGGCAGGATGGAGCAGGGGCCACTTGCTCCTCACGTGTAGGGATGCCAGCATTGCCTTGGCAGCTGCCAAGTGTGGGCATGACACGGCTTCCAGAGGGCCTTGGACAAGGGGAACTTCCTAGGGCAGGGTTGTGTGAAGCCCTGATGTTTTTTTGAAGGCCCTGGAAGGGTTTTCTGAAGGGGTGGGGAGTTAATTAATTTTATCTATTTTCCTCTGTTTATTTATCGAGTGATACATCCATAGATGGTCATGTTCTGTGCCATCGCAGCCTGAAGAATGTTTTACAGGTTTCTCAATGGTAAAAAAGTTGAGAAAGACCATTTACACACTGGGAACTTCACTGCCCCAGCTCCTGTGCAGGAGCACAAATTGGGGGCGGATGAGGCATGACGGGCCGAATGTTCCCCCATGTGGGTGCAGGAAGAGGTGTGCAACCTGACAGGACTAAAACTCCAGCCTGCAACCTGGCATTAAACCTCCAGTGTGTAAACGGTCAAAGGCTGGCCTAGAGCTTCCCTGTGAAGGCCAGTTCCTGGCCTTTTTTCTCCTGCTTCTCACTTTTTGGAGGGTAGAGGATTGGGGCTGGGGTCATGGGTTGCCCTCTGCAGACTGGCAAGTGGCCCACCTCCTCCTGGGCAGTGCAAGAGAATTGGCTCGGAGTGTATCTGGTCCTCCAGTTCCCTCTTTGGCAGCTCTCCCTCCAGCTCTTCCCTCCTTCTCTTGCAGACCAAGAGGCCAGACAATGGACAAGTGGACCTCCCGTGCGAATGGTGTGCTGAAGCGCAGAGATGAGGGCCGTGGGGCATGGCAAGAGACCACAGAGAGCTCTGGGTCTTGGACATTGGTTCTGTATTTAAAGTCCCCGCCGGACTCCCCCTCCCACCAATAGCGTCCCACTGTATAATGTTTATATGCGGTGACTGTTGACCCCACTTTGACGTTGTGTTTATCTGTTTCCCATTCCTTTCCTAGTGCTGTTTCAATGTGGTGCCCTGTCCTATGAGAACAGCGAACGAACAAACCAACAAGGGGGTTCTTGGGAGCTCTGCACTGAGCTTTGGCAACTGCCCTCGGGCGGGGGACAGTTCTCCTTTCCATGGCATAAAGTGTTGGGGCAATAATGCAGTGCCCTGGGGGGCAGCAGAGGGGCTGAAGGGAGGGAAGGAGGAGGGGGGGCTGGGCCCAGAGAATCCTGACCTTGCAGAGCCCCCAAAGCTCCTCCTCATAAGGACACTCCTTTCTCCCTTGGTAGAGGAATGTAACACCTCCCCTACACCCCCCCCCCCGTCATTTCCCAGCCTGACAGGTGAAGCAATTCAGCCCCCCTCCCTCCTTTAACCACCACGGAGAGAGGGGTGGGTGGGGGAGACCCAGTGTTCTGAGGATGGGAGAGGAGGAGGAGGAGGAGGAGTTGGCCACAGCAGGCTGAGAGAGGGAAGGAGAAGGCAAGCACATTGCTCTTTCTGCCTGCAAGCCGTGTGTTGCCCTCCTTAGGCCACAGAGTGTTTCAGAACATGCTGTCTGGGGAATGACATTCTAAATGCTCCTTTGCTCAAGTGCTGCAAGGCAGAAGCAGTTTTTGTGTGGAACCCCCCCCCCCCCCCCAAGAGGATTCAAGATTCTGGCTGCCAGGTCACCTTCCCAGAGTGCTTTGCACAAGAACCAGCAGAGAGATTTGGGATGGGTGGGTGTGCTGTCCATCCGTCTGTCCGTCCACATGCAAGTCCCGTCCCATGCAGTGGCAGCACTCAAGGCCCCTTTTCCCTGGACTTGTCCAGAAACTAGCCCAGAGTACAAGGTGTTTCTACCCAGAAGAATTTGGGCCAGTGGGAAGCCAGCACTGTCTTTGTGCCACTCATCTGCCCCTTTGTCTCATCCCTGGTCTTGACCACGCAGCCCTGGTGGAACGGAATCAACAAAGAGCAGGTTCTGTCCTGCCTCCCCGCCCCTCCCCCACGGTGTTTGCTGTGTAGACCACACGTTCTCTGCTCCCATGTACCTTCTGTCAAGTCTGTGGTGTGCGCTTGGTGACGATCATTGAAAACCCCAGGTAGAAAATGTCTGCACTGTAAAATTGTTGTAAACCCAAAAGCCAAATGCACCTCTGTGTTTTCATCTGAAACAGGCAACCCATGGGTACAGCTGTGCTCAAGGCTGGTTGTATTTTGTGTTGTGTCCCAGAACCCAAGAGAGAGAAGACATAAAATATCATTTCTATTCCACTGGTTCTGCCTCCTCTTTGCCATGCATTGCCGGATCTTAGCCAGCGCTCTCTTCTGCTCTGAGCTCAGAGTGGTGCTTAGGGCCTCTTCAGGAGCCAAACTGGTGCCTGTTGTAGTTGGGGCACAAACTCTCCTCTGCACCATTCCCAGCAAAGCAGGGTTGGGGTCTTCTCCCTGCTGGGCCCCTCTGCAAGTGGGCCCCTCTGGGCCCCTCTTCTCCCTGCTGGGCCCCTCTGCAAGCTAGCCTAAATTCCAAGTAGCCCTCTCTGGGCCAGCAACACACATTCTTTCTCCCCCATCCCCATCTCCACAGAGTCTCAGGAGTCATGAAAGGCATCCTAGAGCCAGTCCTGAGAATGTGCTTCTAGCCCCCTCCCCCAAGTCTATTCAGGTATTTGGGCCCTCCCACTTGGAGTCGCAGACACAGGGGAACCAGCCCTCAGCTGCTTGTCTCCAGAAGACCTCCCTCCCTTGGTTGAATCCTGATGAATGTTTGAGAGAGTGTGTATGTGTATGGGGGGGGGGGGGCCTGGATGGTCATCCAGTGATTCCTCGGACTGTGGAGGGAGGGGAAAGCCTTACCAGAGAAGTTTGTAGATCAAAATTGGAATACAGCAGGGGCACCTTTCAGACCAGCAAGGTGCTATTCAAGGCATGAGCCGTCATGTGCAGGCACACTGCCTCAGGTAAACTGAAATGGAAACCATCAGGGTGCTTCTTTAAGGAGGGAGTAAATTAGCAGTAAATTAGTAAACAGCATCATGAGGATATACAACAGATATGCACCACGATGAAGATACTTAGAGCAATCAAAGAATGCCTTTGAGTTCATCAACCCTTTGGCTTCAGTTGCTGTTCCCAGAAACAAGGGAAGGCCAGTAGAAGCAGATGAAAAGTGGCAGACCTGGTTTGAGGGGCAGGGCAGGGGACAGATCTGGGTAGTTTGGAAAACCCAGTTTGGACATAGGATGATGGAAGACATGGATGTCCCATTGGGGAAAGACCTCTCTGTCCAGCCCCAGCCTCTCCAGTCTTTGGCACCCATCCCTCCCTCCCTCGCTGCAGCATGTCCTTCAATGGCCGGGCAAGGAACTTGACCCCTTAGCATGGGGCAGCCCTTACTTTCCTGGGCCTGTGTCTTGGGGCCCCCTGGCTCTTGCAGCCTGAAAGGCCTTTAGGAAGACCCACTGCAGTGTTCGGTCTCAGAGCTACCCTGGGGCCACTGCCATTCCTCCCGAGACGACCCTCCTCACCATCCCATGTGTTGCTTGCTGCCTGCCTCCAGCGTCCCTCTATGAACTCTCCATCACATCTTCTTGGTATACACCCTGCCTTTCTCCCCTGTGGGACCCCAAGTGTCTCCTCCAATGTACCCTGGCTACAGCCTTGTGAGGTAGGCTAGACCAAGTGTGCTAGTGTGCCTCTCTGCTCCAGGTCGGCACTCCAGCCCAAAAGGCAAGACCTGTGGCCCTCCAGTGAGGAAGCCCAAAGAGGGGCTCTGCAGTGCTTAGCAGGAAGCAGAGAGAATCCAGAAGATCAAGGGACTGCCACAGCCAGGGGCTAGTGCTTCGTTCCCAGGTCATCCACACGCTGGCAACATGCCTTCAGCACTGGATCCAGTGGTGACATCAGCTGCACCACCCCCCCACCACCACAAAGAAGAGTAGGCTCTTATATGCTGTTTCTCTACCCAAAGAAGTCTCAAAGCAGCTTATAATCACCTTCCCCTCCCCACAACAGACAGCTTGTGAGGAAGGTGAGGCTGAGAGAGCCCTGAGATTTCTGAAGAAGAGTTGGCGCTTAGATGCCGCTTTTCTCTATCTGAAGGAGTCTCCAAGCGGCTTCCAATCTCCTTCCTTTCCTCCCCCCACAACAGACACCCTGTGAGGGATGTGAGGCTCTAAAGAGAGCCCTGACAGAATTGCTCGGTCAGAACAGCTTCATCAGTGCTGTGGCCAGCTCAAGATCACCCAGCTGGCTGCATGTGGAGGAGTGGGGAATTAAACCCGGCTTGCCAGATGAGAAGCTGCAGCTCCTAACCACTCCACCAAGCTAGCTGCTTGTTGCCATGGCCTGCAGCGCCATCGCATAGCCGAGGTCCAGGAGCCAAGGTAAGCAGCAGCTGTGCCTCTGACGGGAAGAGAGCCCCACACTTTGAGTCACAGAGGGGCAGTGTCTACAGCTGTGGATGGGGCATGGGGGGCTGTGAGCCCTTCCCCCCACTTCCAGACCAGAGGATACAGCCAGCCATGTCGTCAAGCATCCTAGGACATCCAATCAGTTGCTCTGGAGGGTGTAACAGCTGATCCCCCCCCCCAGACTTTTCCATGAGCGGAACAATTCCCCCAACAATTGCGACTAATTTGCCAGGAACAGATGTGAGGCTAACCGGCCTGTCATAGCCTGCAGCCCTCCTCCCCCAGGCCTTTTTTCAAAGAGTGGTGTGACATTTGCCACTCCCGGGCATAGAGGAGGTGGACTTTAGGGACCAGTTGCACATTCTGTTTTCCCCTCTCAGCTGCCCCAGGAACTGTGGTGCCACCTGGAGAATTACTCCTTCCCCATTATGTCCCCAAATGTCCCCCAAAGCTCCCGGATGGGCCCATGTCCCACTTTCTCCGCAGTCTTCCCTGCCCCCCCCCTCTATCTTCTGGGAGCCCTCCTTCTGCCACTGCAGGGCTTGACAGGCCGGCCAACCTTCCTGGATGACTTACTGCCATTGGTGCACCTGAGGAGCTGCTGATTGCTGTAAATGTTTGGCCTCAGCTGCTGCTTGGCTCTCTTTGCTTGCTTCAGGGGTCCTGACTGATCAGGGGTCACTGATCCCAATCAGGGCAGCTACTTTTGCACCCCCCCCCCAGCAGGACCTGAGCCCAGCCCAGAAATATGTCTGGATCTGCCAGTCCTCTGGTCTGCCCCCCCCCCAGCCAGTTGCTCCCAGCCCCTAGAGAACAGGCATCATCAAGGGGCAGGGGGGGGGAACTCAACCTGAAAAACAGGTGAGAACCAAAATGGTTAGGGATGAAAGCAATCATGAAAACAAAAATTTTTTATTGCAGCTCATATATTTTAAAACATTAAGATATCTAATGGCACACCTAAAACATCTGGGTGAGTTCCCCAGCATGGCCAAGCGGTGAGGAGGATGTGCCCCTCACACTTTCCCACCTCACGGATCTTCATCAGAGGAAAACTGAGGAGATTCCCACACCCCTTGAATGCGGCATCCTGCCAGTCAAATGCAAGCCAACTATTCCAGCCCCTGCACACGATGTTGCCCACATCCGGCTGGCAGCTCGCTACCTCCTCCACTTTGAAGTCTTTCTTTGGGGATCGCATCAAGTGGATCCCCCAACCCAAATAGCTCTGGCGACCGGAAAGCCACCTGCAGGCGACCAGCAAAGGCTCAGATGCACGGAGGCCGTCTGCAGCACGCCACCCTCATGCTTGCCGCCCTCTCCCTATATGAAGGCAATGCCAGAAATAAAAGAATAGTTCGTTCAACAAAGCATGTCTCTCAAAAGTTTTCTCCCCCCCCAAAAAAAATCAAGAGCGATATTACTCATTTTTCAAAGGGCCGCTTTGGATTCGGTGTCCATAGAAGTCAATGGCACCATAGACTATAATGGGGGTGTCAGCATTCCCACCTTTCCTGGGGCCTGGGGGGGGGTAGGGGTTTGAGGTACAACCTCCAAATTTTCAGAGTAGCTTTGGGAGGCTTTTCCCTGACTCCCCTTCAAATTTCAGGAAGATTGGTTCAAATTTCAGAAAGACTGGTCCATGTCTAGGGGCTCCTGAAGAGGGTGCCCCCATCCTTCCATTACACCCAAGGGCACCATTGACTCCCATAGGTGCCGAAGCTGAAGCAGCCCAATGGGGCCCTTCATGCACAAAACGTTCTTTGTGAACCCACAAGAGGTGCGGTTCAAAAGCACTATGCATCTATGACTCTATGCACAGGCATGGCAACGGAGAAGGATGATTTTAAAAAATTAGCGGGCATTGTGGGACTTTTCAATTGCGTCAGAATATGGAGGAAGGGGATTGGTTGCCTGCACTGACTGACAGGTAAGGCGTGTTGCTCTCTTCTGCCTCTTCCAGCAGCAGGTGAGGAGGGTAAGATGAGCAAAAAAGAAGGTAGAAAAAGGCGAGACAGCAAAAAGGTGAGGAGGGCCGGTGTGTGTGTGTGTGTGTGTGTGTGTGTGTGTGTGTGATATAATGTCGTGCTTTGCCATTCTGTGGGCGCTATTTTTACTAATGTGAGGAAATGCCCTGGCAGATGCACACACATGAATTTATATTTTTACAATATTACAATATTGTGAAAAAACTGTAGCTACAGAAATAGCACGAAATTAGTGCTGCCATTAACCATGTTCAATTGTAAACATATTATAAAATGGGATAAGATCTGGTGATCACTTATGCTCCCCTCCCAAGGGCCCCGCTGGCTACCGGCAAGGCCTCTTTCTGCCTGGGGACTGGCTGGGGGGGGGGCGCCTTGGCTGCAGTCGCCTGCCAGGATAGCCTCCCTCTGCCGAAGGCGCTTTTCCAACGTGAGGCCGAGGCCAGCCTCTGCTTCACCGGGTGACTGGGCTAACCATTACCCGAGCGCCGTTAATGGTTAATGAGGCTCGGCCCACCCATGGAAGCCCCCGGCCTCCCGGGCCCCTGCCGGCTGCCAGGCGGAGCGGAGCGAAGCAGACAGAACGGAGCGCCGACGGGACCATGGCGGGCGGTGAGCGCAAGGCGGGCTTCCCCGTAGGGGCGCTGGGCAGGGTCTGGCGGGTAAGCTAGAGGTGTGCTTCAGGGAAGTCACTTCAGGCAGGCCAGGGGATCCAGAAAACCAGCTTAAGGCCTCTGAAGGACAAGGCGACGGCTGTGGGCTCGCCGGCTCCTCCTCCCCCCAACACAGCCCTTTGTGCTGCCTTGCAAGCTTTCCCTGCTGAATGCACGCCCGAGAAAGGCTCCGCAGGGGCCCCTTTGACCCCCCCCCTTCCTTCCACAGAAACTTTTCCCGAGGCGGAGGCAGACCGATTCACTTATGGTAAGGCGGGAAGGGGCTGGAAGGTGGTCCCCTCCCGCCGCCAGCGCTCTCCAGCGGCTCGACGGCCCTCTCGGTGCCCGGAGCGGCCACGGGCTGAGCGGGAGGGAGGGCGACTGTGATCCTGACAGAGGCGCCGCTGGTTTGAGGCTTGGACCCTGTTCGTCGGGGCGGGCCAAGGGCCGGGGGTGGAGAGGGCAGGAGACCAGGGCTCCGAGGGCCGGCCGTTGACGCCCCCCTCCTCCCCCCCAGACTACGAGACCATCCGGCAGGGGGGCCTCATCTTCGCCGCGGCCGCCTTCCTTGTCGGGCTGCTCGTCGTGCTGAGTGAGTGGGCGCCGGGGAGGAGAGGGGAAGGGGGGGGGGAGCCGCCTTCCCCGTCCCAAGCCGGGCTGCCAGGGCGACCAGCCGCAGTCCGAGAGGAGCGGGGCGCTGCTGTCCCCTGCCGGGGGGGGGGGCGGAGGACCGAGGAGCCGCCCTCGACGGGGAAGGTGCAGATTCCGGCGCCTGCGGTTGGAGGGAGGGAAGGAGCCCCCTTGGCGGCTTGGCTGGCGAGGGAGGGGAGGGCCGGCGCGTCAGTGCTGAGGTCTCCGTCTGTCTCCCCACTTGCAGGCCGGCGTTTCCGCTGCGGAGGGAAGCAGAAACCAAGGTGGGTGCCTCTGGGGGGCTGGGGACGGCCTCCGTGGGGACGGGTTTGAACGGGGCTCTCCTGTTCCTCTTCCAGGCAACCTGAGGAAGACGAGCTGTGAAGTGCCGCTCCGTCGGGGCTCGCAAACACCGGCAAGAGCCCCCCTGGAACGCCTCAGCCGTCGGCAGGCCCTTTATGCCCCAGAATGGTCCTCCGCCACCGCCCCTATGTAGCTCCCCCACCCCCACCCCCACCCCCACCCCCACCCCCGTTTCTTCGTGCTTGAATAAAGGGTCCTGCTCAGTCCGCTTGGCTGCAGCCCTGCCTGCTCTCCAGATTGCTTCTTGCATCTAGTTAACGACTGTGCCTTATGCTGGTGCTCGTTTGCTGCTGGTCCCCTGCGTACCCATGTGCACAGACAACTTCCACTTCCATGTATCTGAAGAGGTGTGCCTGCACCCGGAAGCTAGAGATGCCAGCCTCCAGGGGGTTATCTCCAGATAACAGAGATCAGTTCCCCTTGAGAAAATGGCTGTTGGTTTTTATACCCTGCTTTTCACTACTCAAAGAATCTCAAAGCAGCTTACAATCACCTTCCCTTCTTCCTGAAACCGACATCCTGTGAGGGAGGTGGGGCTGAGAGAGCTCTGACAGGACTCCTCTGGAAGAACTGTTCTTACAGAACTGTGATAGACCCAAGGTCACCCAGCTGTATGTATGTGGAGGAGCAGGGAATCAAACCTGGCTCATCAGATTAGAGTCCATGACTCTTAACCAGGCTTCCTAAATCTTCTTAACATTGAGAACTCCCTGAAATATTCATCAGGCTTTGAGAAACCCCTGGCTTTGAGAAACCCCAGCAGACCATACATTCCAGGAGTGACATCACCCACTAGATGTGATGTCACCAGGCCACACCCAGAGCACAGGAAGTGCCCACACAGAAATATTTGCAGGTGATTTGTCAATGGAACCATACCTGCGCTCTGAGCTGGCTACCAGTTTGCTCTTCTTCACCAGAGGGAGCCTGTGGAAACCAAGCTAGGGCAGGCCTATGCTGCTCTGTCATCCCATCCCCCTCTGTCCTACAGTTACCTGTTAAATCTGTGGATTAAGGAGAAACGGATACCATGGGTGCATTTCAGCTCTTTATTACTGGATCCAGGTAGGGAGAACCGAAACTGAACTGAGAAATCCTTGAAAACACCAGCATATATACAAGTGAGAACAATAGCCAATTCCTGCCAGTGCGCACTATTGGTCAGTTTCACTTTGAACTGACTGAACCCCCTTGCATGGATTACAGTCCTGCCTTGGACCTCACCCCGCTCCTTGCTAGGTCTACATGCACAACATGACCTCTCTGGGCTCCAGTTGCTACAGGTGTGATGAGCCTTGGCCGGCAAGGATTTATATGGCTGGGACCCTCCCATTCCCATCCGCTCGAGGCCCATCATTGGCCATTTTGGGAGGGGATTGACATGACCGTATGTGGTCATATCACCCAATAATTGTTTTTAAAAAATTAAAAATATTGAAAATGAATGAACTCCCACCCATCCTGAAACCCTTCCATCACGAAACCCCAGCATTTCACAAAACCTTGGCTAAGAAAGCCTTGCAACTCCAAGCCAGAGGGTGCGATCTTGGGCATTGTACATCACTGAGTTTGTTGCTATCCCCAGGCTCCAGTGGAAGCAGATACTTTGAATAAAGCTCTGCTAGTCTTAAAGGTGCCCCAGGATTCAAACTTTGTTCTAATCCATGTGCTTGTTCATTGGAATCCCCAGCTTGCTTGCTCACTTTCTTAAAGTGTGCTTCTGGTCCTTCCTCTTTGAGTTTCTGCAGTGAAAAGACTTTGGGAAATTACTTCTAACATAGGATGTGGTATGTTTTAGCAGACAGACAGGAGGGTTGCCTTTCACCCAATTTCTTTTGGATTCTTTGGCTTAAATCTGTGCTGTGCTAAAAGTATGCTTCTTAACATTGTTCCTTTAATAACTTCTTTATAGCGTTGAAGCTGGCAGTGGTTCTCTGAGGCACATCATGCTCCCCCATCCCGGAAGTGCTCGTCCGGAGCCAAGGGAAGGAGCTTGGCAATAGTGGACCCCCCTCCCCCCCCTCCCGAGTGTCGCCTGCATTTGACGGACCCGGTTGCAGCTTGGGCCCTGGGCAGCGGGTGGCCTCAGCTGGAAGGGGGGAGAAGCTGGGAGCCTGGTCCTCTCAGCGGGGAAATCCCACCGAATGGTCAGCAGTGGCAGTGAGTTGAGATACTTTCGCATATATCCCCTCCAGGAGGTGGCAACCAGCCAAAAACCAGAGTGGGGAAGGTGGAAGAGGGCTTGCAAAGCAAAAGTGGGCCTGTTCTGCCACATCTGATGGCTAGAGCAGTGGGATCAGGACAAATGGAGAACCCCATTGGCCAAGGAATTTGGCAAGTGCACACACAGAGGGAGCAACAGAAGTTGTAGTTTTTGTTTTGGGTTGACTGGAGCAGGAAAAGGCTAGATTAGCTAGGATGGACTCAATACAGAATGTCAGAATACTTCAGCTGACCAAGCAAATGTTGCAGGAAGTATGCAAAGAACAGAATTATAACAGGACCACAGATGAGATGAAGGCTCTCCTGCTAAGCTGTAGCAGGGCAGGAAGAGCACCTGCAGCCCAGCCCCCAAGCCCACAGGAGGAGATATATCTTCCAGAACTGGAACTGTAGAAGCCTGTGCAGGCAGGCACAAAAAAAGGGGAGAGAAGCCTGCAGAAAAGAGCTTGAGAAAAGAGAGGAGGGGCCCACAAATCCCTGCACTCATGCAGTTCCCAGGCATTTGCTGCAAGCTCAGTGGTGCTGACATGTTTAAAGGAGCAACTGGAGATGGGAAGTTTTTAAAAGAGAAAACACTGCTGGCAGAACATGGCTGGAGGAAAGGACAGGAATTCAGATATTCAAACAGGAGCTTGAATCCAATGCCACCCATCCAAAGCAGCCCTTTTCTCCAGAGAATAAATAACATAGAACCACAGAATAATAGCATTGGAAGGGACATCATGGGTCATCTCTGTAGTCTGGAGAGGAGCTATATTTCCAGGGGATCCCCAGATCCCACCTGGAGGCTGGCATCCCTAGCTGAGAGCTACTACACCTGAATCCAGTGCAAGGACTGTGCACAGCCTGCATAATGATTCCTTCCCCCCAGATTTCCCCTTTTCCTGGCAGCCATTTCCAACCCTGGGAAAATATATTCTCAGGTCTGGCTAGGATTGCCAACCTCCTGGTAGTGACTCTAAAACTACAGTCAATAATGCCTCCAAAAGTCCAAAATAGTCATTTACGAAGCTTCATAAAGACCATCATTAGTAATAACCATACAATATTGCAAATAAGTATACAATAATACAAGAAGTGCAACACAAAACGTAGTCCAGGAAAAAGTCCAAAAGATGAGTTGCAGCTGAAGTCCAAACGTGGATCTGGTCATCCTCCATTTCACATGGTGGCTTCTACAGGGGACCCAACAGGGGTCATATAATATGATTAAGTTCTTCAAGAGAATAAATAACAAATTGACTCAAAAGAATTCTTCAAAAAGTGATCAGTGAGCAGGCTATGTACAGGTTGAAAAAGTACAGAGGTTACTCCATGGTCAAACGGTTGATCCTGCATTGACTAGATGGCCTGTATGGCCCCTTCCAGTTCTAGGATATATAAAAGGCTGCCCTATGCAGACCGAGCAGAGCTATTCCTCATATTTCAACCCCATTCTTTAAAAGAAAAAATGGAAACGCGCCATCTTTAAGGAGACGGCGACATGGGTTGCCCTGAGTGAGCATGCACATATCCTCTGTGTCTCACAAGAGCCTGTGATCTGGCTGGCGCTCAGCAGTTGGACTGGAGCAGGCAGGAAGTCACAGCCTAGCATGAGATCCACATTGAGTCTCACAAACCCAGCTGGCACAGACAGGACCACATAAGATTGATTCATTGGGGGGGGAGGGAGCAAATACCCACTGACTTCTCTTGATTTGCTTCCCCATGTTTCTTTATTATTGGATTTCTATACCGCCACTCCTGGACCAGCTGGCTCATGGTCATTCACAACATGATAATAAAAAACACTAAAATCCTGTAAGACAGCAATCTATACCAACTTGCCGATGACTATAGATACAATACAATATAGAAAGCAAGTAAAAATCGACATAGATGGTGGCAATAATTACTCTTTATAGACTCTCATACTCCCCAACTTGTCTATTTTCAGTCAATTATCTAAGCAGATGTAAATCAGTTCAACTGTCCATCAAGAGAGGTCAGACCTCTCTTCAGGATCGCCAGCTGAAATCATGGCAGCCAGAGGTCAGGAGGACTGTGCAAAGGGTTGGCATTCAATGAGACACCACTAGAGGGCACCCTGGGCACATGCTTGCCCTGGCTTTCCAGGGCCTCTTCCTTTGGGCACTGCCTGCAAGCTGTGAGGGGATGGGGCTTCTTGAAAGTTGATATCGGAATGGATATGTTGAAATGCGTCTGAAAATCTTCAAATTATTTCTCAAGCTTCTGAGACAGGCAAATGAGGCTGTCTTTTGCCCCAAGGCTGTCTTTCTCCCCTTGCTCACCTCTCCTCTGTTATGCACTTCCAACAACTTGTTCTGCAGTTGAAGCTGAGCTTGCCTGGCCAACTCCCCCACCAGTCCCCCTAGAAAAGTGGGGAGTTAAGCCTAGGTGGGGAGCCCCACAGAAAAGTGGGGAGCCCCACAGCCAATGGCATGGCACACTGGCCATAGCAGCACCACACAGATGAGAACCAAAGAGAAGTGGACAGTCCCACCTGCAAGAAGGAAAAGAGAAACCAGGATGCCTCGTCATGTGCTGGGACCTGCTCAGTACCAAACATTTCTTGTGGAGTCGACAGCATTGAAGCCCTTTGAATTACAGTGCAGTGTGTGTGTATGTGTGTGGGGGGATCTCTGCTTGGCCCTTCTCCATTCTACAAATCTATGCGCACTATATAACCCAAAGGTGTTATGTTTCAGGAGAAAATGCGTGTAATGCCGTGGAACCAATGGGACAGAGCAATCTGAGCCCGTAGCAGCCATGTAGATGGATTGCTGCTAGTCAAAGTTTGTCCTGCTCTTATGAACAGACCAGTCAGGTGAGCTCTTTACAAAGTTGCATCTTGATGACTACTAAACTATGACTCGCAAAGCAACTAGGCAATCTGTGCAAATAAGAAGTTATTAAAGTGTGATTTATATATTTATTCACTAGGGACAAAGCCCATGTCCCAAGCACTAACGAGGAAGGAAGGGAGGAAGAGAAAGGACAGGGGGAAAGGGAACTAAAGAAGGAAGTCAGAAAAAAGAAGAAAGGAGAAAGAGAAAAATGGGGTGGGAGGGAGGAAGAAGAAAGGAATGAATGAATGAAAGTACAACACCAGAGCAAAAAAGAAGGAAGGAAGGAAGGAAGGAAGGAAGGAAGGAAGGAAGGAAGGAAGGAAGGAAGGAAGGAAGAAAGGAAGAAAGGAAGAAAGAAAGGAAGAAAGGAAGAAAGAAAGAAAGAAAGAAAGAAAGAAAGAAAGAAAGAAAGAAAGAAAGAAAGAAAGAAAGAAAGAAAGACTTTCCCACCCCTGCCCTGGACTTGGGGGGGGGGCTGCACTGAAGGTTCACCAGGCCACCCCTGGGCCCATAGGACCGGCAGGTGGGCCATTCAAGGCCCTTGTGCGACCCCCTAGTCCTTGGGGAGGGGTGCATTGAAGGCTCCTAAGGCTGCCCCTGGGCTCAAAGGACCAACAGGAGCTTTCCAGGACCTTCTGCACCCACTCTGGGCTGGGCTGTGGAGAGGCCTCCACAGGTGACTGCAGTCCCCACAGAGCTGGCAGGTGGCCATTTTCAGGGCCTTCCACAGGGGCAGGCGATGGAGAGGCCTCTACAAACTGCCCCGGGGCCCATAGGTCCAGTAAGCGGCCTTTCCCACACCCAGTATCTCAATGGGCAATGGTCTTGCTCCTTCAGAGGGCTGACTCTCCTCCACTGCGACAGCTTTCCTTCTCAGAGCCAAGCCCTGTAAAGGTGCACAGGGGCAGAACTTGGGGAGTGGTCTGCTGGACGTCCCCGAGGAGTCCACCCACTTTGCCACACTGTACTGTTCAAGGGGGCCTTTCTGCAAAGAGCCAGCTGAAGGGGGCAGGGCCCTAATCCCCAGCGCCAAGTCCTGTGGGCCTCACCAAGGGGGGGGGGGATTTGGGGGCAGGGTGCGGATCTCCCCGACGTGGTGAGGCCACGCAGAAAAGACGTTAGCCTGTGAAAGGCAAAGCTCTCAGGTCGAGTTCTGCCCCAGGCCCAGAGCGCCTCGGAGTGGGGGGGGGGGGTCTGCGCTGCGCTCCCGTCAAGCCCTTTGGCCTTACGGGGGGGGGCAGGGCTGAAGCCCCGCGGGTGGAAGAAGGCGGCCGGGCGGGCGTCCCGCGGCTGGCCTCTGGCCCTCCGGCCTCCCCGGGCGGGGGCGCCCCCGAGGGCGAAGGCCTGCGTTGCCCCCCTGCGGAGAAGCCATCTGCCGGGGCCTCCTGGCGAGTCTCTACAGCTCCCGAGCGCTCGGCCGGCCCCGAGGCAGGCAGGTAGGCAGGGCCCGTGCGTCAGGCACAGATGGCCAAGGGGGCGGGCGGGGCCCGGCTCCGGCTCCTCCGCTCTGCTCCGCTCCGCTCCGGGCCGCCTTTGCCGAGAGCCCTGCTAGGCTTGGGAGGCGGCGAGGGGTGTGCGCGTGTCGACCCCCGCCCGATGCCCTCGTTCCGCTGGCTCTGCTCCGCGCGATGCTCTTGGGCTCCGGCGGCCCGAGAGGCGCGCTTGTCTACGTGCTGCCGTGCGTTTTCGGCTCCCCTCCGACAGGCTGGTGGCGGCGGCAGGGTGGGGGTCCCAGGCGGGCGCCCTCATCGCCCAAAGGGGCAGCAAGCAGGAGCAGCGGGCACCTGGGTCGAGAGGCACACAGAGGCCCTTGTCCGACGCATCGAAGGCAGCCTGTGCGCCACGCCCAAAGCGTCCCGATCCTGGGCCTGAAGTCAGTTTGCCAGCAGACGTTGAGGACAGGCCTGCAGCTGGCTGAAGCACCCTGGGTTCCAGAGGAATGCTGTAATGGCGGCTGTCTTGTAGGTCCCACATCATGTGCTGCCTAACTCTACTTCAGTTTTCTGCCAGTGATACACAAGTGAACTTTGAGCTCCTTCCCCCCCCCCCCCCTGCTAGCAGACAGGAAAGGTTACTGATCCAACCCTGGGACAGGGGCTTCTGCAAAGCCCCCACTGTGGGCCAAGCTGGACAAGCCACAGCACCTCGGAAAAACAAGGGTGTCCTTCTGTTCGTGAGGGTGGGTCACTCTGATCTGATCTTCATACCTAAAAGGGGAGGAAGGACAGTGAAAAATGCACCTGCACCTTCAACAGACCAAAATGCACCTGCACCTTCAACAGACCTGTTTAGTAGACACAACTAGGCAAACCGTAGGAAATAAAAGAGGCCTGATGCTACTAGAGGAGCTCCCACATGCACCTCCTCCCACATGCACCAGACGACAGACTTCCTTGCAGGTACTTGGCACAGTTCTCCGTTTGTAGATCTACGCTGCCTGATGCAACCAGGGTGGCCGCCTATGAAGACTCCAACACCAGGCCTAAGGTCCCCTTGGCCACTCAGCCTGGATTCTGCCGGCTAAGCTAGCTGGGCAGAAGGCTAAGGAGCAGCCCAAAGTGGCCCCTGGAGTCCAGGGGCAGGTCCCCCCTTGGGCACCGGCGGAGGAAGGAAGTCTCAGGGAGGGCTGCAACCCACCCTTCGATTGGCACAAGCTGGTGGTGATAAATTGCTGTGGCTCACCCCCCTGCAGGACCGCAGAGACTCCCTCATGCTGCCCAGCCGGGTCAACTTCTCAGTGCCACCATCTCTTTGGCTGGGATGGAGGCTGTACCCAAGCAGAGTGGTGCCGTGTTGCATTCACAGCAGCAGTCTGTCACCAGTACACCCCGTCCAGCATCGACCAAGCCCTGAACCACAGAAAGGACACTTCTTGTTGCAACAGCGGCCACAATCCCATCCCGGCCACCCATAAAAGGATTCCTGCTCCTATTGCTGGCTTGGTCAACACAGGGGGAGAGGAGGAACAGGAGGGGTCCAGTGTGTGTGTGTGTGGGGGGGCTCCAAACTGCTTTGTTCCCCATTTCTTCCCTCCTCTCCTGCAAATGGAGCACCAGGCAAGACTGCAGCTCTTGCCAAGCCTCTGGGAAGCATAGTGCAGGCCAAAGGGATGGCCCTGGGACACTCCAGACCTCTTGCAGCACCACTCCCTGAGCCAACTTGCCCTCCCAGCCCTCCTGCTGGCTGACCTCAGGCGTCTGTCAGTCCAAGCCAACCATATCTTTGTTTCCCCCAGGATGGCGGCTGGGTCTGCCCTGGATCCAGAAACAAAAAGCATTTCTGCCCCTGGAGAAGGAGAAGAGAGCCAGAATCCAGGAGCATTTAACGACGAACAAAATATGTGCCATGGATGGAGCTTTCATGAGTCACTGCTCCCTTCTTCAGCTACATGAAAGTCCTTTTGTCCTACCTTGGAGAGTGGGGTGACTGCGGATGCTGAACGACAATAGCAGGCAAATGACAAATCGAGGTGAAAGGGGTCCCATAGGGGACGGTGCTCTCCCTTACATTCCTTAACATCTTTAGGCGCCCTCTGGCCCACCTGGGCCATCAATATGCAGATGACACCCAGCACTATCTCACAGATGACCACTTGGGCTCCCCCCCCCCCCCCCGGGAACCTTTCACTGGATGTTTGGAAGCTGTAGCTGGGTGGCTTGAGCAGAGTTGCTTGAAACTCAGTCCCTCCATCCTGGCTGAAATGCAACTTAACATCACTCCCCTGGCCAGAAATGTGGGGTGATCCTGGATGCCTCGCTTTCCATGTAGGTGCAGGTCATGAGGGTAGTCTGCCAGGCCTTTAAGGCCCTTTGCAGTCTGGTACCCACATAGTCTATGCCACCCACAGACCTTTATGCTCCATGGGCACTAACTTGCTGGTGGTACCTGGCTCTTGGGAATTTCACCTGGCCTCAAACAGGGCCAGGGCCTTTTTGGTCCTGGCCCAACCTGATGGAATGAGCTCCTGGAAGAGCTCAGCTCTTCCGCCAGGTGTTTGGTTGAAATCAGGGCACAGAAGATCAGATGGGCCCCTCCAGGTTAGACCACCACTGGGCCAGACCATTGCCTGGTGGTGGACCATTGGTACCCGTAGCTTACACCCAGGTTGCACAGTGGGGGAGCTACTCAATTTGGGGGTGGCAGGATAGGTTTTTGCTGCGGGGAAACATAATTGGGGTATCATTGATATTATGTATTTTATGTGAGGTTTTATTGTTATGTAACCCGCTGCAAGATGGGTAATAAATATAATAATCATAGAATCACAGAATCATAGAGTTGGAAGGTACCTCCTGGGTCATGTAGTCCAACCCCTGTACTATGCAGGACACTCACATCCCTATCACTCCTCCACTGTAACCTGCCACCCCCTTGAGCCTTCACAGAATCAGCTTCTCTGTCAAATGGCTATCCAGCCTCTGTTTAAAAATTTCCAAAAATTGGAGAACCCACCACCCACCAGAAATACAGGCAGGATTTCAAAGAGGCAGAGGAATTAGAGATCAAATTGCCAACATACGCTGGATCATGGAGAAAGCTAGGAAGTTACAGAAGAACATTTACTTCTGCTTCATTGACTATGCTAAAGCCTTTGATTGTGTGGAGCACAACAAATTGTGTCAAGTTCTTAAAGAGATGGGAATACCAGAGCATCTTACCTGTCTCTTGAGAAATCTATATGCAGGTCAAGAAGCAACAGTGAGAACCGGGCATGGAATCACAGATTGGTTCAAAATTGAGAAAGGAGTTCGGCAAGGCCGTATCCTGTCGCCTTGCCTATTTAACTTGTATGCGGAGCACACCATGAGAAAGGCAGGGTTAAGAGGAGTCACAAATTGGGATCAAGATTGAAGGGAGAAATATCAACAACCTCAGATATGCAGATGATGCCACTCTAATGGTAGAAAGCGAAGAGGAACTAAAGAGCCTCTTGATGTGGGTGCAAAAGCTGGCTTGAAACTCAAAATAAAATAAAAAAACTAAGATCGTGGCATCCAGCCCTCTCAATTCCTGGCAAATAGATGGGGAAGAAATGGAGGTAGTGACAGATTTTATTTTCCTGGGCTCCAAGATCACTGCAGCAAAGAAATTAAAAGACACTTGCTCCTGGGGAGGAAAGCTATGGCAAATCTAGGCAGCATCCTAAAAAGCAGAGACATCACCCTGCCAACAAAAGCGCATCTAGTCAAGGCTATGGTCTTCCCTAATGCTGGGAGAGATCGAGGGCAAAAGACGAAGGGGACAATAGAAATGAGGTGGCTGGATGGAGTCACTGAAGCAGTAGGTGCAAACTTAAATGGACTCCGGGGAATGGTAGAGGACAGGAAGGCCTGGAGGATCATTGTCCATGGGGTCACGATGGGTTGGACATGACTTCGCACCTAACGACAACAACATAATATGTATTATGTATTATTATTAATAATAAAAATAATAGATCACCTCCCTGCCTATACCCTTAAAAGAGCCTTATGCTCTTTCACCTCCAATTGGTGATCCGTGGCCTCAAAGAAACATGTCATACCTCAACAAGGGCCAGAGCCTTTTCGGTCCTGGCCCTCACCTGGTGGAACAAGCTCCCTGAAGAGATCAGGGCCTTTCCCGAACTCCCACAATTTGCAGGGCCTGCAAAAGGGGACAAGATGCAATTTAATAAAGATAGGTGTAAAGTTCTGCATCTAGGTCAGAAAAATGAAAAGCATACCTAGGTAACACTGTGTGTGAATGAGACCTTGGGGTACTTGTGGACTGTAAGCTAAACATGAGCAGGCAGTGTGATGCAGCAGTAAAAAAGGCAAATGCCATTTTGGGCTGTATCAACAGGGGCATCACATCAAAATCACAAGATGTCATAGTCCCATTGTATACGGCCCTGGTCAGACCACACCTGGAGTACTGTGTGCAGTTCTGGAGGACTCACTTCATGAAGGACGTGGATAAAATTGAAAGGCTACAGAGGAGAGCGACGAGGATGATCTGGGGCCAAGGGACCAAGCCCTATGAAGATAGGTTGAGGGACTTGGGAATGTTCAGCCTGGAGAAAAGGAGGTTGAGAGGGGACATGATAGCCCTCTTTAAGTATTTGAAAGGTTGTCACTTGGAGGAAGGCAGGATGCTGTTCCCATTGGCTACAGAGGAAAGGACACGCAGTAATGGGTTTAAAGTACAAGTACAACGATATAGGCTAGATATCAGGAAAAAAATTTTCACAGTCAGAGTAGTTCAGCAGTGGAATAGGCTGCCTAAGGAGGTGGTGAACTCCCCCTCACTGGCAGTCTTCAAGCAAAGGTTGGATACACACTTTTCTTGGATGCTTTAGGATGCTTAGGGCTGATCCTGCGTTGAGCAGGGGGTTGGACTAGATGGCCTGTATGGCCCCTTCCAACTCTATGATTCTGTGATTCTGTGATTCTTCTACCAGGCATTTGCTTGAGGTTGACCAATCTAACATCATATGCTGGTTCCTCCTCAGACACCCTTCATGACTGAATATACCGACCCACCTAAGGATCTCAAAGTTACTGTTTCTGTTAAAATATTGTTCTAGTTGATGATATGATTGTTATATTGTTATTAGAATTAAAGCCATTTGTAGCTGATACAATGGGTGCTAGCTGTGCGTGTGTGGCAGGGGATAACAAAGAGAGAGGGTGGTAGAAAGGAAGAGAGTGATTAAGATAGAGAGAACTTGGCATTGGGAAGAGGAAGGGGAGGCGTTGTCCAGTCTGTAAGGGCAGGAGGTTGAATATATGTGTTGTGGGGTGGGGGTTGTGGTGGCATGGTGACAAATGAGGGTGTGGGTGTCAAGAACCTGTGGTTTGGAATGATAGAAATTAGGGAGAGGACTGAGCTTTGGAAATTGTGGCATATTGGTTACATATGACCTTTCAAGAGCCATGTCTTCAGATATGTGAAGGGAAAAGCAGACTGGACACTCTTATTAGGGGAAGATTACATGGCAACCAATTCCTCCCAGTTCTGTGGTCCTGCTCCTTCTGTCTCCATTTTATAACTGTTGATATGTTATGTGCCCACATGCTTCTTTCACTGTTGCCCCTTAGAAGAAGAAGAGCTAGATTTCTGTACCCTGCTGTTTGCTACCAAAAGGAGTCACAAAGCAGTTTACCAACACCTTTTCCCTTAATCTCCCCACAATAGACAACCTGTGAGGGTGGTGAGGCTGAGAGCTCGGAGATAACTGGGAATGGCCCACAGTCACCCAGCAGGCCTTAGGTGTCTCTAAGCAGTTTAAAATTGCCTTCCATTCCTCTCCCCATAATAGACACCCTGTGAGAGAAGTGGGGCTGAGAGCTCTGAGAGAACTGGGAATGGCCTAGCCACCCAGCAGGCCTCTGGTGTCTCTAAGCAATTGAATTTACCTTCCCTTTCTCTTCTGTGATGGAGGCTGCTAGGGAGGGTGGCGAGCATAAGAGCCGGCCCAATCAGGGTGCGGCCAGCACAGTGTGGACACCCCAGACATGCTCCTCCCACAAGGTCGTTTCACAAATATATAGAGGAACCATGGATAAGGATGACATTCTATATAGTCAACCTATGACGTTTGCTCTTTTCTCCTGCTACAGACAGGCTACACAACTTGATTTGCCTTTGGAGAGTCATTAGTTCAATATTGACCAGCTTATCTCTGTTCCCCTCCCATTAACCACAGAACACTTTGAGTCCAATTACAGTAAATCAAACATGAGTTCATTAAGGGCAGGGAAGATGGTTGAAGAGCGGGTGAGAAGGGAACTGCAGGACAGCCAACATGATAGCAAAGAGATGCAGTTTCTGGCCCACTTACCCTTCTGGATCCGTTTCTTGCCTTGGGGCAGCCAGCCAAAGACCTCCCCATGCTTCATGGGCTGCCAACTCCAGATTGAGAAATTAATGGAGAGTTAGAGTAAAGACTGGGGAGGGCAGAGTTAGGGAAGAAGAGGGGGCCCATCCACCCTCCAAAGCCATTACTTTCTCCAGGGGAACTGACCTCTGTAGCCTGGAGATCAATTGTACTTCCAGATCTCTAGAACCTACCTGGAGGTTGGCAATCTTACCTACACCCCCTGTATCTGGTATTCTGAAGCACACTGCCCCTGAACATGGATGTTCCATGTAGATATCAATAGCTGGTGATAACATTGTTACAAGATGTATAACAGTTTATTTGAATTCCCAAATTCCATTTTAAAAAGAAGTAAGTCTGCAGCCTTTTCTTTTGCAGAGATATAAGGGGAAAGGCATTTGTTTACAATGAAAGGGACTACTAGAGTCTTACTTTAAAAACCGAAATCTGCAAATTCAGAGAAATTGTTACACATTATAATATTGTGTAATTAATATTAAAATTTTCAGTTACCTGAAGGAAGTGGGAACGGGCACTGCTGTGGAGGCCTGGACTGGGCAACTACAGGGAAAGCTTCCATGGGGTGGTCCTGCTGTAGCTGCTGCACATGCCTAGGGAAACAACCCAAGGCTATGGCAACCACCTTCCTGAACTATTTTTTAATAATTATACCTTTAATAGCTAGGTCTGCAAATTTACTTAGACCAGATGTTCAATTAACTGGCCAGTAATTGTACAGCTCTCCTAGAACATTTATAAAAAAGCAGCCTATTATTATTATTACTAGTATCAAAGCCCATTTAAAAATTGGCTTTGAAAGGGGCAGCAGGCAGGAGGGTGTGAGACGGTGGCTGCGGCTCCCTTTGACCCGCTTTGTGGGCCAAAGTGAGTGGAAATTCCCCCCCCCGCCTGTGGCTACAGGGCTTTGCAACCCACAGGGAGGCTGCAAACTCCCCCCGCCTCCCTCCCAGCAGGAGCGTATCTGTGGGCCGCAAAGCCCTGTCGCTGTCTCTCTCCTCGTGGGTGACAATGGAGGCTGCAGCCACATCGCCTCTAGCAGGCAAGGAGGAAGCGGGGGGGGGGAGCTGGAGGGGGAGGGCCAGTCAGGGCGGACCTGGACGGACAGGGCCCTGGATAGTCTCCTCTCAGGAGGCTGTTTCCCAAATATATAAGGGAATGAAATAGTGTTAAGGATTGTTATTATTGTTAGATTTATTCCCCGCTAATTCCAAATCGGCTTGTGGTGGGTTACAGAGGCTTATAAAACCCCCAATTAAAACTCCCACTAAAAGACATAAAAAACCCAACATGGCAAAAAAAAAAAAAAAAAACCTCACCCAATCCCCACTATAAGACGGGTGAGGAAGGAGGTCTACGATGTGCTACTCATACCCAAGGGGGGATGAGCTTGTGCTTGTTCCTTCCCAGCTCTCTGGTTTAGGGGCTGATTCTTGGTGATGTGACGTCCTTTTGTTCAGAGGTCACAGCTCCTTTTAATGCTGTGTTTGCTTGTGGTCCAGATCCAGTGATTTGTTAGTCTTTCATGATGTTTCCGTGCCTCTACCTGACTCAGCCCTTCAGCAGCTTCCCTGCCTCTTCCACAATGAAGATGGATCCAAAGGATGCCCTTCCTTCTCTGCCCTCTTCCTTAGCAGCCCCTTCCTTGCCGTTCTCCAAGAGCCCAACTGCCTTCCTGACAGCTTTCTGGCCTCTGATGAGGCCTTTAGCGGGACGTATGCTCTTCTATTGCTTCTGTTCTCCTTTTGCTTGCTTCCACTATGGTAGCGTTCATACTTTTTCTAAACTGACCTTTTGGGCCAACTTTGGATTTATTTGCTGAAACTCATAGCAGTATTTCTACCTTCAGCGTCGCTAGCCAATCCCCACTCCCCGGCCATTTTGTTTCCTAAACTATCCTCAGCTTCTTTCCTCCTCACACTGTGCATCTCTGTGGTCACCAGTCTGAAACCAGCAACCTGAGGCCACTTTTGTCCATCAGCTATGGGTGATATCCTTGACTTGAGAGGGCTGTTCATGGGGATGAAGAAGCAGTTTCTTGGGAAGGGATTTTTTCCTGTGTTTGTTTTGGAATAGGCAGCCACTTTGCAGTCACAAGTTTAAAGGAGGGGATGGATATAATATATTGGTGAAAATGTCTTTTTAATGATTACTATACAGGCTGGGATGGCCTAGCCCAGTATGATCTTGTTGACTCTTATAAGCTTTGAAGGGTGAGCCCAGGTTAATATTTAGATGGGAGACCACCAAGAAAGCCACCTATTGCTCCCCCTTGGTTTGTCTCCTCCTGAAATTACCACTGTGGCTTGAGGGCCCTTTGACTACCCCTGCATAGTGATAGTTGTCATACCTGCTTTGTTTCTTTATGATGATCAGAATGGCATAATTTCTTGGTGATGCTTTAGACCCTTTTGTTAAGTGTGACTTGTGATTAGCCTGTACTTTAAAAAATTGCCCAGGAATCCACTTCTTGAAGGACTGCCAAGTAAGCCCAGATGTGCATTTCCAGGTAGAGGTAAATGGCTAACGTGGGAACTTATCTAAGTTCTTAAAATTACCGGTATCCAAGGAAGGGGCTTTGCCTCTTGAGAACTTCGACCCTAGGAATCTTTTTGCTCCTTAAGTGGTTCCTGGACTCCCATTTTTCTCTTTTACAGTATCTGTAGAGCCATTTTTATAGTTTGCATTAAAATCTTGATAATATTATGATTGTTTTAATGACCTTATTGCAGTTTTACTTTGGGAGCTGTCTTGAACAGAGAGCTCTCTGCAGATGCAGCATTTGTTTTCTAAACAAGCCCACGCATCCTCTCACAACTCCTCCCCTATTCTCCAAATACACAACTTAAGGCCTCCGGGGCTTCCTTCCAGAAACCAGCCTGCTTTCTACCTGGTCTGCTAAGGGACCCCGCTTGGATTCATCTCCAGGACTATGTGCAGCGTGACCAAGACTCAAACCTGGGATGCACTGAGGCTGCATTCTGGCCAGAGGAGCATAGAGTCATGAATGTACCGAAGGATACTGACTTGGCACAGGCGAGGGCCAACAAAGCGTTATGCCAGCCCCTGCTTCCTCCTGCCTTTGTTTGGGTCCCAGGATGGCGTATCTGTCCATAGCAAATGGGCTACAACAAGAGGATGTTGCAGGGCGATCAGTCCCCCCACCCGCCTCCTCCCGGCACCCACAGGCAAGGGCTATCACTAGCTGAACAGACCGCAAAGAAAGGGTCTCCCTTTGGCTCTGCAGCGCAGCAACAAAAGAAGCACTCTAGGGCCTAGGCCTTCTCAGCGAGGCCCCTCACTCACCCTCCTCATGGCAGCCTGCCTTCCGTCCCCAGGGGCCCCTCCCGGACGGGAACTGAGGGGGGGCACCAGCTGCTCCTGGAAGGCCCTATCCCAGCCTCCTGGCAAGGGGCGCCTGGGAAGGGTTGCGCCCCGTGGGGCTCCTCGCCCCTCTACAGGCATCCCCAGCTCCCCTGGGGAGGTTTGGGGAGAGGCTGCGCGGAGAGATGTCCGCCCTAATGGCCTGGCAGACTCCTTTGGGGCCACCTTCAGCCACTAACCCACCCTGCTCCCGGGGCCCTGAACCAACGCCCGCTCTGGGGAGTGATCGGAAGCTCTTGGCTGGGGGGGGGGGGGACGACTAGCGTGGTCTGCCATGTCCGGAAGGGGAAGGGAACCCTGTTGCCTGAAGACCTCCAGGCCTCACCGGGAGGTGGCCCCTCCAGCGTTCAGTTGGCCACGCTTCAGGCCTAACCGCGTTCGCTCCAGGGAGTGCCCCGCGGGACTGCGTGGGTCTGCTGGTTGCCCGGCGTCGGGGGGGCGGGCTGGCCCCGGCTCAGTGCGCTCTCGGTGTGACCCGGCTTTGGAGGGGGGGGCGGCTGTCCAGGGTCGGCGGCCGAGCAGCCCCCTTCTCTCCCCCATTCCCGGGGTTTGGGAGTCGGCGTTCGGGGTCCCTGGCGGAGGAAAGCAGCTGCCGGTGCCCGGCGCCCTGCTGCTGTTGCTGCTGCTGCTGCCGCCGATGCCCACTGCGGCTGGCCCTTGTCGACCACCGAGCGCCCCTCGCCGGCGCACCACCGGGACAGGGGCACGGACAGCGGACTCCCCCAGCCCCGCGGCAGCCGCGGTGGGCGGGGACTGGAGAGCCCGTCTCCGCCCCGCTCGGCTCCGGCGTTCGCGCTCGCACGCGCTCCGGCTGCCAGTAACTGGGCGAAGCGGCCGGCGGGCGGGCGAGCGAGCGAGCGAGCGAGGGAGGGAACCGGGCAGCCAGCGAGGGGAGCAGCGCCGCCGCCGCCGGGAGCCGAGCGACGTGGGAAGCTCCGACGACGGAGGAAGCTGGCGAGAGCCGGGCAGGGACGCGGGCAGAGGCAGGGCGCTCGCCCGCCCGCGGCACCGGCCCCTCTGGATGGCATGTGGCTGGTCACTTGCCTCATGCTGCTCAACTTCTGGACCCGGCCAGGTAGGGCAGGCTCCGTCGGGTGGGCGGGTGGGCAGGCGGGTGGGCACGAACTTTCCGCGGGCGGGTCGGGGGAGAGGGGGGGGGGGGGAGAGGGGAGAGGAGCGCCCGAGCGGCAGCCAGCCTGTCCAGCGGGGCTCCCCTTCCCCCCTCCGGTGCCGTCGAGGCTGCGGAGGCGCTGGTGCTGCTGACCTTCGCGCGCCGTGGGCCGCCTCCAGAGCAGGCTTGGCGGGTGCCTCCCGGCCAGGTTGCCGTGGGGCTGGTTCCTGGCGAGTCCAGACCCGCCCTTGGCTGGGGGGGGGGCGCATCTTCTGTCCCACGGCAGTGGAGATGCGAAGGGGCAATGCCTTGCAACGGAAATGTGCCAGAGCGCCCGGCCTGATGCCCCTCGTGTCTTGCGGGGAGGGCGCGCGCGGGTGACCCATATTTTGTTGTGGGTTGCTGTGTAGCTGCGGGGAGGGAGCGCGGTTTCTTTACCCTGATCCTCCTCAGTCCCTTAAAAGGGGGGGGGGAGGGGAAGCTGGTGCCCTGCTCCCCCCCCCCCTAAAGAGCCACCCGCCAACCCACCGCGCCACGTTTGTTTGAGGCTGGATGTGGTCTTTGGGCCTCGGGGATGGAGAAGGGGAGTGGGGAGGAATTTGGCCATGAACACTTTGCAGCCAGGCAAAGCCACTGGGCAGGGAAATGTCAAATAAAACAGCCCTCCCCTTGGTCCATCTCAGCAGAAACTGTGTAATTATGTGCACCTTGAAGGGAGACCCCCTCCCCCCCTCTCCAGGAGCACATCTTCCTTCCGCCACACTTGACCAAAATCCCTGGGCTTGCAGGGAGTGATACTTTTGAAGCGTTGTCCTCCCCAGTTTCCAAAGTGGGCTTAGAGCTCTCCATTCTAGTCTCCTAACCCCCACCCCAGTGCCTTCAAAGGGACAAGTCTTCTCTAGAGGGATACTTGAGACAATCTGACCCAGCATCTTACCAGGAACTGGATTTGGAGAGGGAACCAGAGCCAGTTTAGTGGTCAGGGTGCTGCAAGCTTGGGTTTGGAATTAGAAGGAGGTGGGTGTACTCAGGATCCCCAGTACAGAAACTGAGGCCCGTCTGATGATGCTCACTACAGGAGAAGGCAGCAGGATATTGCATGGGATGAAATTACAACTCTGTGTGGTGTAATCGATCCTGTTACATAAAAGGAGGGCGAGCCATCAGTGTTTGGTGCATGAGGCACAAGAACAATAATGCAGATGCTGCAATTGGTGGCGGTGTGGGGTGTGTGTGGGGGGGGGGGAGGAGAGGCAGTTGCTTTGCCTTCCCATGCATGGGTGTTCTGACATGAGATTTCCTTCCCTCGTGCCTTGTGAGCCATGCAAAGGGCTCCCTTGGCTTATTGGAGACACAAGGAGCAAAGGGGAAGAGATGGAGGCACAGATAACGGGAGGCTGTCATAGAAGAAATCTGTTCATTGGAGCAGATAGCAAATATCTTTTTCCAGTTTGATGGAGTGGCTTGTTCAGTCATGTCACACTGGTTATGAAGCATGTAACAGAACTTTCCCTTACAGCTAGGGCAACCTTTTTTCCCAGTGTGTGTGTGGGAGGGAAGCAGGCAGGCAGGCAGGCAGGCAAGAAGGTTCCCCCCAATAATCTCTCCGTGTGCTGGGAGCCGGGTTGTTGCCAGCATCTGATTTGACTGTATTTGCATTTCAGCAGTGCGCAAGCAAGAGGCGAAACAGCCACCGTGTGCGCTAACGTTCCTTTGGTTTTTTTATATCAAAATAATAACTTTAATTATTTTGAATCCCTGTGGCGTGGAGGGCTTCATTGGTGGCAGCTGCTCCATCCCTGAGAAGACCGATTGGCGTCTTCCACAGCAGACCCCCATTCAGCCTCACCCCCCCTTCCTTTCGGAAGCCATGATTTTTTAAAAAATGGACCCAACCGCTTCTTTGTTAGAAAGTGATGAAATGGAGCGATTCTAGAACATCAGGGAGAATATGGTAGGAGTTACATTCTGTTGAGATGAAAAACTCAAATTGTTTAATGCATGAAAAATCTTTGTGGTACTTAATACATTTGGGCACCGGAGCACAACATTTTAATGTGTTTGAGCTGCAGAGAAAAGGTGTTACTGGAACAAAAAAACCCCCAAATAAACATTTAATCCAAGGAAACACTAAAGTTAGAGAAAATTCTTTGGTGGGGATGGAACTGCTTACATTTTCCAGGTTATTTACTAACCCCCAAAAGCCCACTGCTCAGCCTGGGCAGTGCCTGTGGGAGCTCCAAGCGCGAAAGCTGCCCTCTTTGGACCTGGGCGAGGAGAGGCATGAGTGAGTGTGCACTCCTCCGCTTGGCAGGCATGCCCACAGTCACAGACCGGAGAGTCCTGCCTGCGATTCTTTCTGCCTCTCACTCCCCTCACCCCACCCCAATTCCTGCATGCGGGTTCCTTCTGCCAGTCTTCTTTTTATGTCCTCTTTTGTATTAAAATCAGCCAGTACTCATTTGAAAATTCTCTGCTCCCTCCCTCCTGCCTCCCTCTCACGGTGATGTGCTTTGTTTGTCTGGGAAATTAAACATGGAATCCTTATTAAGCTATAGAGAAAGGACTGGCTTGACACGTTTAGGTTTTTGTTAGGAGCAGTCAAAGATAGGTAGCCTTTCTTGCTCACCTGCCCTGACAGCTTGCCTTGGAGGAATGACCCTTTGCCTGGCTTGCTCTGGGCCCCTCTGAAGACCCCTAAAACCTACTCAGAGCTCCTCTGTTGCCAACACTAATTGGAACTGGTGCCTTTCTTGAGAGAGGGAACAAGATCCCCTGGTTCCCCATTTGGGGCTGGAATCCTGCGACATGTAGCTGTGTCTCTTCCACCCCCTACCCCACCTCCTTGCTTAACTGGGCCGAGGGATTATGGGTGGAATTTCAGACTCACCCCTTCTTCAATCTCTGGGCACTGTCTGTATCCATCTGTGATGGTTCCCTGCCCCCCACCAGACTGGCAAGAGGTGAGCATGAATTTGCCTCCTGCTTTACACCCAACAGCTGGGAAGCTCCGTGAACAGTTGCAGTCCATGGCTCTCTGTAGCTACGATTCTCCCAACATGGCGGCCCACACATTCTGCAATGTGCTTAGAGGTGTGAATGCATCCCTTCCCCAAGCAGCGTGAACCAAGCCCCTGCAGTGCTCTGACAGAGAGGGAAGCAACGGACCATATTCCCCATTTGGGAGCCAGGAGCTTGGCTCCCGGGTTAGGAACAGCATTTTGTAAAACCTCCAATCCCCATTCTTTGGAAAACCAGAAAGAAGAAAATGTGTGTGTGTGTGTGTGTGTGTGTGTGTGTGTGTGTGTGTAGGGGGGGTCTACTAATTTTTTTTTCATTTGCCCTCCTTTTCAAACTCGCCATGGTGAGCAAAGGGAACATCCATAGACAGGGGCAGTAAACCTCTGAATCTCAGAGCTAGGAGTAAACATCAGGGGAAGGCCTCAGCATCTACACAGCACATTGGGTGCTGGGTGAAACAGGATGCTAGACTAGTTGGATCGCTGGCCAGGTGCAGTGGGGCATTTGATAGTCATAGCTTTGATGTTCTCAAACTTGTGGCAAATGCAACAATGTTTTTTCTCTCTCCAAAAGCATTGGTCAGTGCAAATGTAAGTTTCCCTGAGATGCAAGACTCAGCAGCCTCCATGGCTGAGATGTGAGACAGGTATTGGCTCCTCTCCCTCCTCCTCCTCTCTTCCTCCTGCCTCCTTCTCCTGGAGCTTGTCTTGGAAGGAAGGCATGCTTGTGTGGGGCTGGCTGGCGAAGGGGCATCCCTGCCTGAGTGTGGAGCCAATCTCAGAGGAGGTGTTGTGGTGGATGAAGCTTCATTCAGGGAGGGAGGGCACAGCCTTTCTTATGATTCTAAAGCAGGCCCTGGTCCAGATGCTGAGCATACTTTGGAGAAAGGCTGGCACCTATAGGACACTCACTGGACTCCGGAAGTGCTCATCTGTACCTGGGCCTGCTTTAGAAACATAAGAGGCCTCAAAGGATTTTATCTGGCCTTCTGGTCCATAGAAGCGATTAAGGTCATAGAAACATAGGATCACAGAGTTGGAAGGGACCTCCTGGGTTATCTAGTCCAGCCCCCTCCACTATGCAGGACACTCACAACCCCATCAACTCTATCGCTCATCCACTTAGTGCCCTACATAGTTAACATATCAGTGTATGTAAAGGAACCAGCCAACTGTATATTTAACATATCTGTTCCTGTATTTTATGTATGCTGCTTTATTTATTTACTAGATTCAAAGTCTATTCCTAAGAATGGCCTTCGAAGGCCCCCGCTGCTGCCGCCTCAGTGAGGCCCCGGGGATGCCACTCCCAGCCCCCTCCCACCCCGCCGATGGCGCGGCTTCCCCTGGACCCTCAGAGCAGGCCCAGGGGAAGCCATCCCCGGCCCCCTTCTTTGGCGGCGAGCCCAGCGGCCGGACTGACTGCTTATTCATGGCGGTCGGTGTGGCTTCTGGCCAGAGCTCTGGCTTGTGCTGGTGAGGGCCCCGACTGGCTAGAACTGCTGTCTGTCCTGGAGAGGGGCCAGTTGGAAGGCGTGAAGCATCTTCCGATTGGCCCCTCACCCAGACTGGCCCCGCCCACTCTCCGCCCACTGCTTAGCCTTTTTATGTAAACAGCGAATGCTGTTTACAAATGCTTGACCCTTGATAAAGGCAGTGATGCTGAAATGCGTCTGGTCATTGGTGGCATTAGTATGAATGTACATTTGGATTTTAATGAGGCTATATTTTAAGCCTTGGGTTTTTCATTTCAATAAATATTAATAATTAATTTTTCAACATCTTTTACCCCACAGAGGCTAGAGCACATTTACCTTATTTTGCCCCTTTTTGTGGTGGATTTCTGACCATTAGTTTTGACCATTCTTGGAGAACAGGGCTGATTCTGCACTTACTTTGGTTATTCCATTGTAGATCTTGCTGAATTCAGATCAGTTTGAACTGTGGTCTTCCTCTATCCCCCCCATTGAAACAGGAAAGAGTTCTGCATGTGATTAGAGAAGCTCAGAAGGGGGAGGGGATTGGGGCAGGGGCCTTTTCTTTCTTTTCTTGAAGAGGGGGGAGAGGATTGGAGACAGCAGAGGAGGGGGAATAAATCCAAGAGGCAAATAGTTTCCGAGAGAAGTTAGGGCTTCTGGAGCGTCTGTTGAGAGAAGTGAGGGCTTCCCCTTTAAGGGAAGCCTTGCAACCTGAGAACGAGGAAACCTTTGAACTGAGGCCAGGCCAAGCAGGGCTTTTCTACAGCATTGGAGGATCAGCAGCAAGTTAGTTTGGGGAAAGCATACAGCTGCACGCTTACTCATGCCGATTTTTCAAATATCGAGGGCTATATCCCTTCTAGGATACCACAGGGACACGGTAGGGTTACTCCAGGTCAATCATGCTTGTTGCAGAGAGAAAATTTAAATCACCCCAAATCAAAATGGAAATCGCATTCAGTGTAGATGGCAGGGATTGAATTGACCTGGGATTGGAATAAAAGTTCCATGCAGATTCAGCTCAGGTGAAGTGCCAGAAGATTGGAGGTGGGCAAATGTCATCCCCATCTTCAAGAAGGGGAGAAAGGAGGATCAGGGTAACTGCTGAATTGTCAGCTTGATATCTATAACTGGCAAAATTTTAGAACGAGTCATAGAATCATAGAATCATAGAAACAGAAACAGTAACTTTGAGATCCTTAGGTGGGTTGGTATATTCAGTCATGAAGGGTGTCTGAGGAGGAACCAGCATATGATGTTAGATTGGTCAACCTCAAGCAAATGCCTGGTAGAAGAATCACAGAATCATAGAGTTGGAAGGGGCTATACAGGCCATCTAGTCCAACCCCTGCTCAACGCAGGATCAGCCCTAAGCATCCTAAAACATCCAAGAAAAGTGTGTATCCAACCTTTGCTTGAAGACTGCCAGTGAGGGGGAGCTCACCACCTCCTTAGGCAGCCTATTCCACTGCTGAACTACTCTGACTGTGAAAATTTTATTTCCTGATATCTAGCCTATATCGTTGTACTTGTAGTTCAAACCCATTACTGCACGTCCTTTCCTCTGCAGCCAACGGAAACAGCATCCTGCCCTCCTCTAAGTGACAACCTTTCAAATACTTAAAGAGGGCTATCATGTCCCCTCGCAACCTCCTTTTCTCCAGGCTGAACATTCCCAAGTCCCTCAACCTATCTTCATAGGGCTTGGTCCCTTGGCCCCAGATCATCCTCGTCGCTCTCCTCTGTACCCTTTCAATTTTATCTACGACCTTCTTGAAGTGAGGCCTCCAGAACTGCACACAGTACTCCAGGTGTGGTCTGACCAGTGCCGTAAACAATGGGACTATGACATCTTGTGATTTTGATGTGATGCCCCTGTTGATACAGCCCAAAATGGCATTCGCCTTTTTTACCGCTGCATCACACTGCCTGCTCATGTTTAGTTTACAATCCACAAGTACCCCAAGGTCTCGTTCATACACAGTGTTACCTAGAAGCGTATCCCCCATCCAGTAGGCATGCTTATCATTTTTCTGACCCAGATGTAGAACTTTACACTTATCTTTATTAAATTGCATCTTGTTCTCATTTGCCCATTTTTACATTGTGTTCAGATCTTGTTGAATCTTCTGGAATATTTGCCAGTCCTCCCAATTTGGTGTCATCTGCAAACTTGATGAGTAGTCCCTCCACACCCTCATCTAGATCATTAATAAACATGTTAAAAAGTACCGGACCAAGCACCAAGCCCTGAGGTACCCCGCTACTCACCTCCCTCCAGTCTGATGAATCACCATTGACAATAAATCATTGAGTGTGGTTCTCTAACCAATTCCCTATCCACCTAACTATCTGAAAATCCAGATTGCAGTCCTTCAATTTATCCATCAGAACATCACAAGGAACCTTATCAAAAGCTTTACTAAAATCCAAGTATACAACATCAACCGAATTTCCACGATCCAGCAAATTTGTTACTTGGTCAAAGAGGGAAATCAGGTTGGTCTGACAGGACCTGTTGGAGACAAATCCATACTGACTTCCCTGGATCACCAAATTGTCCTCCAGGTTTGCAGGTCTCTCCCATTAATATCTGCTCCATTATCTTCCCCACAACAGAGGTCAGACTCACTGGTCTGTAGTTTCCTGGGTCATCCTCCCTTTTTTGAAGATCGGAATAAAAGAAAAAACAGATGTAAAATAGGTGCTGAGCCTTTCTGCTATCTCTGCATCCTCCGTTAGAGTTTGTCCATCTGCACCCAATTATTGCCTCCTTTTCTTTACGTTTGCTCCTCACATAACTGACAAGTCTTTTCTTGTTACAATGGGATTCCCTGGCCACTCTTAGTTCATTCTCAGTTTTGGCCTTTCTGGTCATCAAACAGTTGGTACTTGAGCAGCTAGAGCAGATGGCTGTAATTACTAAGAATCAGCTTGGCTTTCTCAATAACAAGTCATGCCACGTTAACCTTATCTCTCTCTTTTTTAAAATAAAGTTATTACCTTGCTAGATCAAGGGAATGCTATGGACATAGTTTACCTTGATTTCAGTAAGACTTTTGATAAGTTTCCCCATGGTATTTTTATTGGCAAGTTGATAAAATACAGTATGTCCTATTACTGTTAGGTGGATTGAGAGGGGGTGCTTATTAAATCTGCAGATGACATTAAACTGGGAGGGGTAGCAGACACACCAAAAGACAGAATCAGAATTCAAGATGATTTTAACAGGCTAGAAAATTGAACTAAAATGAATAAATCTGGACCAAAATGAATAAAATAAATTTCAGTGTTGATAAATGTAAAGTTCTTTTAGGCAGGAAAAGTCATATACATCACTATAGGATGGGTGATATTTGTCTTGGCAGTAGTACATGTGAAAAGGACCTGGGGGTCTTAGTAGACATACACCAAACATGAGTAAGCAATGTGACTTGGTATTTAAAAAGGCAAACAGGATTTTGGGCTGTATTTTAAAAAGTATAGTGTCCACATCATATAAGGTGATGGCACCACTGTACTGTGCTCTGGTTAGATCTCACTTGGAGTCCTGTGTTCAGTTTTGGGCACCATAACTGAAGAAACATGTAGACAAATTGGAGCATGTCCAGAGGAGAGCAATGAAGGTTGTGAGGAGTTTGGAGACCAAGTTATATGAGGAAAGTTTGAGGGAGCTAGTTGTTTAGTGTTGCCTCAGAGTATCGGACCGGAACCAGTGGATTGAAATTAATTAATTTTCAGCTAAATATCCAGAAGAAGTTCCTGACAGTTAGAGTGGTTCCACAGTGGAACAGGCTTCCTTGGGAGGTGGTGGGTTCTCCTTCTGTGGAAGGTTTTAAGCAGAGGCTAGATAGTCATCTGACAGAAATGCTGATTTTATGAACTTAGGCAGATGATGAGTTGGTGGGCAGGAATGGATGTGCCAGTGTTTGTCTCTTGGTGGGGGATCACTAGACCATGGAATTCAGGTCACTGTAGGTAGTTACGTAGCTGTGAGTTTCTGCATTGTGCAGGGTGTTGGACTAGATGACCCTGGAGGTCCCTTTCAACTCTGAGCTGCGGGGGTTGGAGGGAGGTATTGGGAAGGCTCAAGGGAAGGGTGTTAAACAAAAAAGTGGGAAGGGGAAGGCGGGCAAAGGCAAGGATGGTAAAGTTGAGTTAAAGGGGAGGGAGGGGAGGGGGATGCTGGTGAGGGGAAGGGGAGTTGCTTTTTTTGGTATGCGAGGGTTTTTTTGAAATTACATTATTAATACTGTTCAATACATTTAAAAAGTTATTGGTTTGGCAAATAAGTCTACTGTCTATATGTTTGGGTCTACTCTTGCTTCCTCCCCCCCCCCATGAACTGTGATGTTAAAACAGGGACTATAACTTTGGTGTTCCCGGGCCCACCCACCACCCACCGCCCTCACAACCCCTGGCAACACCATAACACTTTGATGGGACAAAACACAATCCCACACCCACCCCAAACCAACACTGAGAAGATGAACACAAGTGTAAACTTCAAAAACAACTTCAAACTGTATTTGTAGATACATTGTGGGTGGAGATGGCCATGTGTAGGGACCTAAGACGGTGAATATGGGTCCCTTGGCTTAACTTTCCTCTTGCCCGGGGCTGGTCTTTGACTGGTTTGGGTTGCCATGCTGTAGGAAGGAGAGGGTGGGGTTTGTAGGGACGGGGGTTAGGCCGACGTTGATTTGTGGTGGGTTTGCACTCTCCTTCACGTCTCTGGCCTCCATGACCACAACCACCCTCTCTGCAATGTCCCCAAGTCTGTTCATGGCGTACACAGTAACCCTAAGGGATTCGCTGCATGACGTGAAGACCTTCCCAAGTAGCCTTCTCTCCTCCCTCCTCAGCCTTGCCTCCTCCCTCTCCATCTGGCTGCGGTCTTCTTCAAAGCGGAGCATGTTCAAAGGCACTAGAATGGAGAGCTCATGTCCTCCTCTGTCTGCTCAACAGGGAAACACGCCTCTGACTCCTGCGTTCCTATTGCAGTCTCTCCTCTGCAGACAGTACTCCTCTCATGTCCCTTTCCTCTGGATCCGTGGCCCATTGGTAGCTATTCCCATCTTCTCCTGGCTCCTCCTCAGAGTGTTGTTCTGAAAATAATAAAACAGTGTTCACATCAGTTGTCATCAAGGACCAGACCCCCCCCCCCCCAGATTAATATCCTTGGCGTTAGCCAGGCCAAGGGCTCTGTGAAGTCTGTGTTCACAGGAAAACATCCATGTTGACCAGATAGAGAACTAGCCAACAGGCTTTCTGGCACGCTCCCCTGCTGGTATCTCCCTCGCTACTTGTGCAACCAGTCTCCTGGGTGCACGAGGCTCTCTGTGCTGAGTTCCAGGAATGTATTCTGTGGTGGAAAAGGATGGTTTTTAAGGCAGGATAATATGATGTTCTTTAGGGGGTTCTTAAAAGTTACTCACACCGCAAGGAGATCTTACCTACAGTGGGTTCAGTCCCTGCATAAAGGAAAATCACACAACTGTTTTCCTTCACAAAAGAAAAATGGAGATATCCACCTATTTGTGTGGAGGCCCCAGAGTCACTATCTGGGTCCTGGCCCATGGAAGTGGCTTCTAAGGGGGAGACAGTCTCAGTACCAGGGAGCTGAGTTTCTATTATAAGGGGGGGGGAAAACAACTTCAGCAAGGCAACCCCCCCCCCCCATTACTGCAGAGGGCCTTGACCACATGTCTCATTGTTGGGTACATGCATGGGGAAGCATGATCCCAAAGTGGCAGAGGCAGTGCCAATCTAAAGCACATGATCGCTAGGAACATCGTGGCAACGAATAAACGCTAATAATAAACACGCCACCCAGAGAAGCAAGCTAACCTGAAGTGAGGGCCATCTGGTGGAAAACGCTCTTCTCCTCGTCGGGGATTATGTCCAGAAGGTCTAGCGTTACCAGGTCCCTTCCCTCTCGTTGTTGCTGAAGAGGTTGCTGGATCCTCCCAGTGGATGGCCCCTCCTCCGGATCGTTCTGCTGGGAAGGCTCTGTTCGCGTGGGAACAGGCTGCCTGACCACCTTCAGGCCTCCCTCCAAGTGGGTCTTCTGCCGGTGGCCTGCACAGATGAGGATTGCGAGGCGGAATCCATCTTGCTTTGTCTCCTGCTGTAGGGAAATGGAGGTGCAAATGGAGTCCCAGCCTAGATCCCTTCTTCCCGCCCAAGGAAAGAAGGCGGGATTGTGGGCTCCTGATTGGATGGAAGCCCCTCAGGGATGCTTTGATTGGAGTTCTCTTGTTACATGATGTGTTGAAACTCTTGAGCGGGAGACGTTGCAAAGCTGTGGGCGCACTCTGTCTCTTCCAAAACGGTTGCTTTCACGGAGGTGCGTATGCATCTACACACATCTTAAAGTAATGTCTGCATACACGGGGGAGTCCACAGTTAAGATAGGCAATAATAAGATGTCTTGTTCACCGTCCCATAAATATGCTTCTGGCACGACATGCTAATCTGCACTCAACTGTCCTTGTCAGCAAGTGGTTTTAACCCCATTCGAACAAATATTAAAACATCGCTTGCTGCCATGCTCGCATGTATTCACTGACACGCGTTTCCCTCGTAAAATTTTTTTTAAAAAATTATGAGCAAAGACTGTGGGTGATGGGAAACTGTGAACGATGAACTTTATGTTGCTTGCTTGGCTAGTTTTAATACATTTGAAGAAGGGTGCTTTCTGTTTGCCACCGCTGCATTAGTTGTGCAGGAACTTTGGTGAAAGAAGCTGTGTGCTCGCATGTTTGCTGCTATCAATGGCTTGAAGAAGAAAAAAAAAGCCTTCCTCGTCTCCCGAAAGCTTGGGGAAAACTTGGGGAAAGCTTGGGGGCAGGAGCGAAGGAGGAACCTTCTTCCTATCACACATGTCTTTTGGGGGTGTTGCAGATTGTTCTCAGGAGTAAAGCGTTTTTTTTAGGGGGAGTCGACTTTTGACGATTCCCCGAAAAGCGCTACATCGAAGCGCTTTTTACGGGAGTGATGCAAGAATGTTGCGGATTGTGCATGACGTCGTGCAAAATGTTTAAAAATAGTGCTTGACAACAGTAACACTTCAGCAACCTTAGCGCTGTGTGGTGTGGACCTGTTTCTGTGATTTTAATAGCAGGACTATTATACTGCAGGAGAAACTGACAGACCATTGGTGATGCCTTCAGGCCATATAAAGCAGCAGAGCGACAAAGTTGGGAGTGTACTGCTGCTCTTGCCCACAGCAAGATGCAGGGATAAACGTTGTTCACACTCCGCCCCACTGAGAGCCACAGAGCTGGCTGACCCCAATTGCCCAGGGGCAGAGGCCCCATTTGGGCATGGGCTGGTGTGAAGCTTTTCCCCTGTCTGCCTTCCAGAAGAGTCTGAGGTGCTGCCTGGAAGGCTCATGGTCTGCATGCTGTATTGGGTGGGTGGGTGGGTGGGTGTGTGGGTGGGGAGACCCTGCCTTGGCACTTGTCATCTGGGCAGTGATCCCCCGACACTGGCCATGCTCCTTGGTGATGCATTCTGTACGCCAAGTACAAGAATGGGAAATGGATTTATATGCTAAGTTGTGTAGATGGTTTAATTTTGGTTTATGAAAATCCAGATGACAGCAAGCAGATTGTGCATCATCTAGGCAAAGAAGTGGAGATAAAGAAGCTTGGCCCAATAAGCCACTACTTAGGAATTCAAGTACAAAGAGTTGAAAAGGGAGGTTTCCTTATCCACCAAGAACAGCAAAAACCTCCCTTTTCAATCTTCAAAATTCTTCTCATGCACCTACACCTATGAGTGTAAACTACACAAAGCAAAGAGATGTGAGTGAACTGCTAACAGACAATATTCAATATCACCCATCGTTAGGTCAGATCCTGTACATAGCCACACCGACTAGATCAGACATTTCAACTGCAGTAGGTCATTTGTGCAGAAAGGTAGAGCAATCCATTGCTACAAATTGGAATACTCTTAAGAGAGTTGTCAACTATTGGAAGGGTACTGCAGATCTTAAGCTTAAACTGCCAGCTAGTTGCTACCCAAAACTGACTCTGATTGGGCAAGTGATTTCATAGTCAGGAAGTCGACTAGTGGCTTTTATGGCAATGGCATATGATGGGCCAGCCCCAAGCAAGAGACTATGGCATCATCCACATCAGATGCAGGAAAGGTGTCTGCTGCCCATGGCTGTTAAGAGCTACAATGGATCTGTCAGCTTCTAAAGGACTTGGGCAAAGATGTACCACTGCCCATACCACTGTATGAAGGCAACAAAAGCTATAATTACATGTCAAAGTAAGAAGACGCACAGAAACTCACCAAGCACATTGAAGTGAAGTATCTACTGGAAAACATGCAAAAGGCTGGAACCATTGAAGTGGTTTACAGCACACTGGAAGAAATGCTAGCGGACCTAATGGTGAAGCCACTTCCTGAACCCAGCTTCAGACGACTTAGAAGTCAAATGAACCTTGTACACTAAGTCAAGGAGTCGTTGTGAGGGAGTGTTGGAAATAGCTCTCTGGTGCCTCCTGCCTTGCGAGGTTGTAAACAGGAGCTCTCACCAACCTGTCCCTAGAGGGTAAATTCCTGTTTCCCCATCTCTTCTCTCTCTCTCTCAAGCCCACAACATGATGGAAGGGAGATGCCTCAAGCAGCAATTTAGACTAGAATAGGAACCTTATCTTTACCTCTAAGTACATAGAATTATGTTCTCTAATAAATAGTTCTTCTATTAGTTAAGTACCACATTGGTGAACTTGCCTTTCTTTCTTTGTTGTTTTCTGATTGCAGGCACTCTGACCATGCTGTGTTACTTGCCATCCTAAGGCACACTGCTAACTTTCTAGATATTCAGACCATACCACTGCTTAATATCCTTCACTGTGGAGGCTCCCATAGTCCCCATGGCTGGTAGCCACTGACAGATCTATCCTTCTAATCCCTTTTTAAGGCTGTTTCTGTGATTTTAATAGCAGGACTATTATACTGCAGGAGAAACTCTCACAGGCCAGGGAAGAGCAGAGTGTCCAGCAGTGCCTATGTGGTCCTGAGAGAAACAATCTAGTCTGGCCCTGGTCATGTCTAAAAGTCCTTCCAAGAGAGGGGGGATGGGAACTTCCTATGGGGGAGCAAAGATTACAGGGGAATTCTCCAGCAGGAAGCCAGTTGGGTATTCCTTGGTTCTTGAGCTGTCCTTGGGGTGTCAGGGATGGCCATACAAACATTTTGGGGAGTCACTTTGTCCTTCTCAGGATTGAACAAAGGTTCAGTTTGCACCTGAGTTCTTGACTCTGTTCCTGCTATTTAGTAAAACTGGTCCAGCTCTTCTTTTGGTGCCTACTGAGGCTGCTGCTCTGAAATATGAGAGGAGGCAGGGAGGGAGCATGTCTCTCTGTGAAGAGGCTTGTGTGCATCACAAAGGGATATCTGGTGTGGTTCCCCTCCCACATAGGTAGCAGGGATAGGGGCTGAGCAGGCATGGAGTGGCGGGTTCCCTGGAAGAGGCCACCCCTTGTAGGGATTGTGGGGATTGTGCCACCTGTGGGTCTGTCAGTTATCTCAGTCCCACCCTTGCAGGGTCAGGGGAGGCCCAGTGGCTCTGAGGCAGGCAGGTTCTGGACGTGGGCCCCAGAGCCTGTCTCTGTGGAGTCAAGGGGCTGCATGCCAGCCAGGGCTTTTCTTTAATAAAGTCCCATGGTGCAGATTACCCACAATGTGCTCTACAAACACTGGAAGAAGGAGAAAGGAGTGCATAGGGCAAGTCAGCCATCCTGGCTTGAGTTTGAGAGGGGAATGACGTTTCCGTCAGAATGCAATGACGTATGAAAATTGCATTTTTGGTGTGAAAATTGATGCCGCTTAGACAGGGGAAAAACAGCCTCTGGTGGCTTTTGCATCCCTTCCCAGTTGCTCTTGAGGAACCCTGCTGTAAGTGAAGTCAGTCCTGTTTGGACAGAATCTTGTGGCTTAGGGGAATGTCGGCAGGCAGTGGCCTTGCAGTGGAATTTCCAGAGCCCCCGGTGGCTGCCCAGGGCTGGTAACCCTCAGCGTCTGAGCGGCATCTGAGCATGTCTGTCTCCTCGAGCGGAGATGTTCAGCCAGCGTGGCAACTTGGCAGCAGGAGGCACGTGCAAACTGGAGGGCTTCTAACTGGGTCAGGAGCCTTTCCATGCAGTAGTTGCTGCAAAATTAAGCAGGCATCCAGTGGCTCTTTGAAGATGAGCAGCATTCATTCTGGCCTAAACTGGGGTGAGGGAGAACTCACTTCAGCCAAGGCTCTTCCTGCTCCATCTCGGTCTTGGTGAAAAGAGATTCCTGGCTGAGTAGTTCCCCTGCCCTAGCCTGTCTCCTTCTAGAAAAAAGGTGCAGGAAGAAGTCCAGTGAGAAAGGAGAATAAACAATACAGGAATGGGATGATGACCAGTGAATCTCTTTGTCTGGGCAAAGCAGAAGGATTAGTCATATTCCAGTGTCCCCTGTGTTTCAGTTCCCTGCCGTTTTAGACTGTGAATGCTCAGTGGATGTTCCTTTGGGGCTGGAAGCAAGCCCCTGTGCCTCTCCCTCTGTGCACTTTCACTCTGCCACTACCTTCCATGGCTGAGGCTGCTCAGCACGGTGCCCTGTGGCTGTACCAGCACTGAAAGTGGGGTCCATATGAAGGCTTTGTATATGTAGGTTATGGCCAAGGCCTATGACCAGATGCCTGAAATGATTTCTGTTTTAAAAATATTGCAAGGCTATTTCTGTGTTTTTAATCTCTCATGGTGATTTGGAGACAGTTTTATGAAACATGGAATTAGGATTGTGTTTACCGTTAAACTATAAAGGAGATTAGATGGATTTAACGCTATGCGTCTGTCTCCTAACTACTACCAATCCCATAACTTCCATTTTCTATTTAAAAAAGCATCCTGCCCCTTTTGACCTGCAAAAGCTTTTCTAGTAATTTGAATTCCTTATTGATGAGATATTTTTCGACTCCACCCTCAGCCACATGTCTGTGCCGCAGACCTTGAAGAGGGTTTCTTGCCAAGGGAATGGACAAGTGAGTCCTAAATTTCAGATCCAGGAGCTGTATCCTTCACAATGGGGGCTTCTGCTGGAGCAGCGGGAAGTTTGGTGTGATCTGTCTCCTACTCAGTGTCTTGTCGCTCCTTGTCTTGTTCATATCACATTAACTCGCCTGACTCGTTGGACCTGCATATACATGGCGGTGCCTTCTTCTGGGTAAGGCCAGTCTTGTCTCCCCTGGTTGGCTCTCCATGGGCTTTCCTGTCATCTGCTACCCAAGCCTTTAGCTGCACATGTCAGAATTGAGTCTGGGACCTCCTGTTGTTGTTGTTGTTGTTGTTGTTGTTGTTTATTACCCACCATTCCCAAGCAGGCTTGTGGCGGGTTGCAGATGTCCAATTAAACCCCCCATTAAAACCCTATTAAAATGGACACAAAAATACATAGACAGTAGACCAACAACCCAACAACATGGCTCTGCTCATACTTGCAGGTGTGGATGTGGAAGTGCGGGGTCCAGGTGCTCCTGGCCAGAGCCATGCAGGCCCTCTGGCTCAGAGCAGGGAAAGGAAATTGCTGCTTTGTAGATTCTGGTAACCAAATATGAAAGGTGCTTTCTCCTCCCACCCACAAGCACTGCCAAATGGCTGAGAGGAAGGGGGAGGAATTTCAAATCAGTTAGACCATAACCTGGAGCCTACTGGTGGATGACTGATTGGCTAGTTTCTAGAATACCAAGTGCCTGCTGGTTGTAAAATATGCTGGACTATGTGACTCTTGGTCTCATCTAGTAAAGCAATTTGTGCACCATTAAGGAGAACAACATGCTTGGAATCACTCAACACCAAGAAGTTATAATCTGGCTGTTACCACTCTTGGTTTGTACACAGAGATGGAAAATTTTCAGAAATGTTGAAGCCACAGGAAAACAAACAAACAAACAAGCAAGCAAACAAACAATCCCTCCCTTAGGAAAAAAGGAAATGTTGGGAACATCTGATCTATCAAACCTAAACTTCTTTTACTGATTTCACAACATAAAATTTAAAACAACAAATAGTGTCATTTTTGATAAGTAAAATTGAAATTATACTCTATCATTTTATACTGTTTTTTTAATTGTAAGTTGCCTAGTCTAAATAAAGATATATTAGAGAAAGAGCTGCAAACTGCAGCACAGTGTAGCACTGTAGCACATGTTTGCTTTTTGTAGTTAACCGTTATTACATTGACGGTAAGACTCTCTCATAGAGACACAGTAGGTAGGACTGACCGTGCGTTTGGATATTGAGCCTACCTTTAAATCACAGGCTTATTGTGCCCAATAAGCCTGAACGCTTTCAGGATATATTTATTATCTGTAAACATGTTATAACATGTTAATTGTATCAAAATTATTGACATTTTAAAAAAATATTGAAATGTTGTTTATGTATACAGTCAAAAATTGCCCTTCACATACTCTGATCCCCCAAATTCCCCAATTTTCCAAAATGGAAATTCCATATGCTATGTATTCTGAGCATGAAAAATCTTTCCTTAAAGCATTTTATTCTGAAACAGAAAATATTTCATGAATATTTTTTCACATGACCAAATTCACCCATTTTTCTGCTGTAAATTCACCCATTTTTCTGCTATGGGGAAAGCCCTTGGAAAAAATAAACAACAAATTTCCTATCAAGTATTTTTAATTTCTTTCTGGGCCTTCACATCTTGGTTTGTTCCATTGACACATGTTTATGAACCAGTCCTAAATGTCACTTCCATATCCAAGGAAAGTTGGTGGCAGAGCAGCAAAAGACTGGAGAGGAACTGGAAGGAAGGGCTAGCAGCCTTGGAATAACGGATCCAACGTAAATTGTCTCCTTTCCTTCTTTCAGTCCCACCAGTTGCTCTCCTGTGGTCAGTTAAATCTGCCAGTAGTGCTAATGGGGAGAGAGGCTGGAAGAGAGCTTGGGGCATTCCTTTGGTGTGATGGGTGTAGTCAGTGAAGAGCTGGATGGTGTTTGCATCCTGGGAAGCACAGACGATGGAGTGTGTGTGGCTTATTGATTGAAGGAGCCAATCCTGGGTTGTGTTTTGCTCTCTGTGCTAGAAGAAGAGTGTGAACTCTGGACTTGGGTCTTTATTAGTTCTGGAAGAAGCGTGGCTGCTAGGTCTGGAGTGAAGCGTCCATGATGCCCCTGGGCTTGTTGTCATAGAGGTGTTATGGGGCCTCATTGTGGTCTCTTCAGATCTTTTCAGTTATCAGCTTGCTTGTTTGCAAGATATGTGCATTAATGATCTGTGCTGTGAAGCAGTTAAAACATTCTGAATATTTTCTCTGTAATAACCGCTCATGAATGCACTTTAGTGTTTGAGCATGTGATGGTGGGTGAGGGGTTGGCTTCTGAAGTCTGATGCTGTGATAAAAACACAAATATTTTTGCCCACTACTTTATGATGGGGTGTGAATTGTGCCCAATAAGGCTTTAATAGCCTTTCCTGAAATCAGCAGTTGGGATGCATTATCATGGGGGGGGGGGAGAAAGTGCTTGGTTGAGAGAATATTAATAGAGAGTTGGTGGAATGATTCTCATGACTGGAATGTAATAGTGGATGGATATGAACTGTTCAGAAAAAACAGATTAGATCGAAGAGGTGGAGGAGTGGTACTGTATGTGAGGAAAGGGCTTACCTGTCAGGAAATTCTAGTGAAGGAGAGCATATCTACAGTGGAAAACATCTGGGTGAAAATAAGCAAGGGGAAAACAAATAGTGTGGTGGATGGTGTCGGCTACCGACCACCTGACCAACGAGAGGATGTGGATGATGCACTTTGTGAGCAGCTTGAGAAAATATCCAAGCATCAGGACCTTGTCATCATGGGTGACTTCAATTTCCCAGATGTGTGCTGGGAAACAAACTCTGCGAAGCGTCCTCAGTCATAGAAGTTTCTGACCTGCCTGGCTGACAATTTCATTTATCAAATGGTAGATGAATCCACAAGACGTTCAGACACACTGGACTTAATACTGACCAACAGGCAAGAGTTGGTGGATGAGGTGAAGGAGGTGGGGACCCTAGGGGGAAGTGACCATGTCCTCATATCCTTTTGAGATGGGGAGGCAAGGAAGCTTGTAGCCAGACACAGATGTTGGATTTTCGTAGGGCAAACTTTAATAAACTCAGAGACATGATGAGTGTGATACCATGGACGAGAATGCTGGAAGGGAAGGGAGCATGTGAAGGGTGGGCGCTACTCAAACAAGAGCTATTGCATGCTCAACCAATGACTATCCCAGAAAGAAGAAAACACTGCAGGAGCTCTAAGAAGCCTATTTGGATGAACAGAGAACTTCAAGAGGAACTAAGAAAGAAAAGGGAGATGTTCAGGAAATGGAGGGAAGGACAGAGCTCTAAAGAAGAGTACCTACAGGTTACTAGGCACTGTAGATCAATCATCAGAAAGGCCAAAGCTGAGAGTGAGCTAAGATTGGCCAGGGAAGCCCACTGTAACAAGAAAAGTTTTTTCAGTTATGTGAGGAGCAAACGTAAAGTAAAGGAGGCAATAGGCCCACTGTTGGGTGCGGATGGACAAACTCTAACGGAGGATGCAGAGAAAGCAGAAAGGCTCAGCGCCTATTTTGCATCTGTTTTTTTCCCCACAGGTCAAAGGGTTTAGGCACATCTAGAGATGGCAGTAGCCAAGAGATAGTGTCTGGGTGGCAGGTTGACATGGATAGAGAGGTTGTTGAGAGGCATTTAGCTGCACTGGATGAGTTCAAATCCCCTGGGCTGGATGAAACGCACCCGAGAGTGCTCAAAGAATGTTCCGGAGAACTTGCAGAACCCTTGTCCATCATCTTCGGGACCTCTTTAAGGACAGGAGATGTCCCGGAGGACTGGAAGAGCAAACGTTGTTCCGATCTTCAAGAAAAGGAGGAAAGGATGACCCGGGAAACTGTAGACCGGTGAGTCTGACCTCTGTTGTGGGTAAGATAATGGAGCAGATATTAAAGGGAGCCATCTGCAAACATCTGGAGGACAATTTGGTGATCCAAGGAAGTCAGCATGGATTTGTCTCCAACAGGTCCTGTCAGACCAACCTGGTTTCCTTTTTTGACCAAGTGACAGGTTTGCTGGGTCGTGGAAATTCGGTTGATGTCGTTTTCTTGGATTTTAGTAAAGCTTTTGATAAGGTTCCCCATGATGTTCTAATGGATAAATTGAAGGACTGCAATCTGGATTTTCAGATAGTTAGGTGGATAGGAAATTGGTTAGAGAACCGCACTCAGAGTTGTTGTCAATGGTATTTCATCATCAGACTGGAGGGAGGTGAGTAGCGGGGTACCTCAGGGCTCGGGGCTCGGTCCGGTACTTTTTAACATATTTATTAATGATCTAGATGAGGGGATGGAAGGACTACTCATCAAGTTTGCAGATGACACCAAATTGGGAGGAGACAGAGTTCAACGAGATCTGAACACAATGAAAAAATGGGCAAATGAGAACAAGATGCAATTTAATAATGATAAATGTAAAGTTCTGCATCTGGGTCAGAAAAATGAAGAGCATGCCTACTGGATGGAGGATACGCATCTAGGTAACACTGTGTGTGAACGAGATCTTGGGGTACTTGTGGATTGTAAACTAAACATGAGCAGGCAGTGTGATGCAGCGGTAAAAAGGGCGAATGCCCTTTTGGGCTGTATCAACAGGGGCATTCACATCAAAATCACAAGATGTCATAGTCCCATTGTATACGGCACTGGTCAGACCACACCTGGAGTACTGTGTGCAGTTCTGGAGGCCTCACTTCAAGAAGGACGTAGATAAAATTGAAAGGGTACAGAGGAGAGCAACGAGGATGATCTGGGGCCAAGGGACCAAGCCCTATGAAGATAGGTTGAGGGACTTGGGAATGTTCAGCCTGGAGAAAAGGAGGTTGCGAGGGGACATGATAGCCCTCTTTAAGTATTTGAAAGGTTGTCACTTGGAGGAGGGCAGGATGCTGTTTCCGTTGGCTGCAGAGGAGAGGACACGCAGTAATGGGTTTAAACTTCAAGTACAACGATATAGACTAGATATCAGGAAAAAAATTTTCACAGTCAGAGTAGTTAAGCAGTGGAATAGGCTGCCTAAGGAGGTGGTGAGCTCCCCCTCACTGGCAGTCTTCAAGCAAAGGTTGGATACACACTTTTCTTGGATGCTTTAGGATGCTTAGGGCTGATCCTGCGTTGAGCGGGGGGTTGGACTAGATGGCCTGTGTGGCCCCTTCCAACTCTATGATTCTATGATTCTATGATTCTATGAGAGCTGTTCTGCTGCATCCCGCTGTTTCCTTTGCCCTCCCCCCCCCCCAAAAAAGAAAAGCTGGGGTAAAGCCCGAACCTGTGGATGGTCCATTGTTCCAGATTCAGAGAGCCTTGGTGCAGCTAGGACGGTGCTTGGACTCTTGACATCCAGAGCCGTTGCTGCCCTTGTGCTGACTGATGCGCCACCCTCAGATTTTGCCCTCCTATTTGTTGAAGATTAGCACAGCTAAATGGGGAGTCAAATCCAAATATTTGTTTTAGCTTCTGGCTTATTATTCTGCTGCACTCAAGCTTTTGACACCCTCTGTTGAAGAAAGGGTACAATGAGGACTGGAAGTCAAGTGAAGCAAAATGTTATGCGGGCACATGTGCATTTAAGTCCTTTTAAATCTGGGGGCCTTTTCGCACAGGGATCTTTGTTGCAAATTGTTTGCGGAATGAAAAATCGCCATTTAAAATAGTGGAATTCGTCGTTATGCATACCTGCCTTTGTAGTGGAATCAGTTGCGTTTTTTAGCGTTTCCCACAGGCTTCCGGTCTCGGCAGAAATCGCTAGAAAGGAAGCGCTATTGCCAAGCTCGTCCCGCCCCTGGCCGTCAAGCAGCCAATGGGCAGCCGTTAGCATGCTCCCAAACAGCCCCTTTCCCTTTAAGAAAGGTTTTTTTTAAAAAAAAACGACCTATAACAATGAATCTAGGTAGATTCGTTGCTACGGAGAGACCCATCCAGCTGCCTAATGTGAGCTGTCGTTTGATTGTATGATCATTTGCACGCTGCCTCGAGTGATAAAAAAAAAAATCCCCCCCCCCTCTCACGGCACGATTTTCGGCTGAATTTATTTGTAAAAAATAAAGGGACTTTATTTCATCAAACGGGCTTTTCAGTTGTTTGTGCTTAGTGACTAAAGGTGAAGGACTGAAGCCAGGGAAGCCTCTAAACAGAAAGAGGCTCGCCGGTGCGTTTATCCCCGCTCGCTCGGAGAAAAAAAAATGGCGATCGCTTCGCCGGAAGTTTGGAGGAGAGAGCCAGGGGGAGGGACTTTGAAGAACCAGCAACAATGGTAACGCACAGATCTTTAGCGCTACTGTTGCAGATTGGTTGCAGGAGTGTATCGCTATCCGGAGGGTGAATCCACTTTTCTGGATTCCCCTGAAAGCGCCACAACGAAGCGCTTTTTGCTGATTGGTTTCAGGATTGTTGCAGATTGTCTACGACGTCGTGGGTTATGTCAAATTAGTAGCGTTTCCAAATAGCAACCATTCTGCTACTTTGAAGCCGTGCGAAATGGCCCTGGATCTAGTCTGGACATGCAAGAGAATTGCCTGTCCAGTGATTCCCACCACTCCACGGACACGTGTCATGTGTCCCTACTGGCCTTTCTGGATTCCTCTGGGCCTTTCATTACATTGACCATATATCATTCCGGACTGCCTGGTTGAGACAGGTGGGGTGAGAGTGAATTTTCATTGGCTTCATGCTTACCGTGAAGGCAAAGAGGAAGCTGTGGGGCTTTTGCTTGGCTGCTGAGAGGTACTGCAAGAATCTGTCTTTTCCCCTATACTCTTTGCCATTTATATGAAGCCCTTTGGAGAGATCACCAGGAGATGTGGGGCACAGGACCATCAATACAGTCCTAGCTCTCCTGTCTGTTGAAACTGAGGGAGGCAGCAGGAGGGCCTGAAGACAGTGAAAGATTAAATGGGGGCTTAATAGGTTGACATTTCATCCGCACAAGTTGACCCAGGAAAAGGTGCTACACCTGTTGTGGATGAGGTTACACTTTCTGAAGGATCAGGTTGCAGTCTGGGGGTAAAGCTAGACTCCCCATTGTTGTCAGACATGCAGATGAATGGAGTATCTTTCCCAGTGAAGGCCAGCTTGCCCAGAGTGGCCCTTACTTGAGAAAATTGATCAGGCGAGTTTTACAAGTGCCTAGATAATCTTCACCTTGGAGTAACTGAATATACTTTATATTGGGCTGCCAATGGAGGCAGTTCAGAAACCTCATTTGGAACAAAATGTGACCACAAGAGTCCTTACCAGAGTGTGCTGGAATGACCATAGAAAGTCAATGCTGTTTCAACTGGCCTGGTTTCCAGTATGGATTGATGTTCACTCCCCTGTGTGGTTGAGACTGTTTTATGTTGACCTGTGGTGTTTATATAATGTAAGAGGTTGTGCTTTAATTTGTTGTCTGCCTGGAGGACCTGGTAGGCAAGTGGTCTAAATGTTCTGGACGGGGTTGTGTGTCCCTGGAAGAAATAGGTCTGCTGACTGGGGATGCTCCTGGACTCAGGCCTGCTGCTGGATAAGCAGGCAACTGCTGTGGTCAGGAGTGCCTTTTTAGCTGATTCAACTGGTTAGCCAGCTGCGGCCTTCCCTGGACAGAGCAGATCTGGCCACTGTGGTGCAGGCCTTGGATGCTTTTAGAGCAGATTATTACAAGACACTTTGTGTGGGTCTGCCCTTGAAAAGTGTTCAGAAACTTCAGTTGGTTCACAACACTGTGTTCAGGATGCTGACTGGAGTGGGTTGTACAGACCATGGCACTCTAGCCTTGGGCCACCTATTCTGGCTTTGGGTTTTTTTTCTGGGCACAATTCCAGGTGCTGGTCTCAACCTCCAAAGCCCTATACGGTTTGGGACCAGCATAGCTGAAGGTCTTCCTACTCCCTTATGAACCTGTCTGACATCTACAGTCATCTTTGAGGGCCCTGATTTGGGTTCCCAACTCTCTGAGATTAGGTGGGGGGCAGTCTGGGAAAGGGCCTTCTCTTTCACTTGGTCCCCCAGAAGGTTGGTCTGTCTTCTTCTGCGGCTGACTTCTTCTAGCAGGTAAAGACTTATTGTTTAATTTGACATTCCCTCAGAGATCCCTGGTGCCTAACCAATGCTTTATGTTTTGAATGTATATGTATTACGGAGAGAGGTTTATTGAAATGGTTTTATAGTGCATTTTGTCATGTATGTTTTAAGCCTCCTTGGTGGCTGTAGGAAGGGCAGAAGGGCAGGATATGAATTTTTAAAATAAATAATTGTTTGTGAGGGCAGGTGTGCTCTACTGTCCCCTGCAAGAGGTGGCTAAGTCAGGCCTTTGAGCGTCTGTGGAGGAGGTGAAAGGACAAGGGTTTTCCTAAGTGTGACTGGAAAGGCAGGAGGGCACCCCCTCCCTGGGAGGTGGTCTTCCAGATAGCCTGCTGACTTAGCATGGGTTTATTTGCACATTGGCTCAAGAGCCGCAGCTGTGAGGCAGAGTACAAGTAATTTAAATAAGTATATAGCCAGCCAGAGATTGGGCCTGGGACCACAGCTGCAGTAGAAGCTGCTTGGGCGCCTCAAGGATGCCCCTCTTCCTCAGGGCAGCCTAAGTGCCCCTTTTCCAAGCCTTGTGATTGGGCTGGGGGAAAGTAGAGGGAAGAGCAGAAGCCAATGGCTGTTGGGGAGGCGGAGTTCCCCAAAGAGCATATAAGGCCCTGCGCAGGGGGGGGGGGGCTGCAAGGGGGGCTTGGGTTGCACCCTGAAGCCTGAGCATCAGGGAGGTTGATTTTGGGGAGGAGGGGCAGTTCATGGCTCCCTGTAGGGGGCAGGGGAGAGGAAGTCAGTTGACTTCATTTCTCTCCCTGCATTGTTATGGCCTGGGGTTAATTCTGCCCTGCTTTATAACTATTTTCTTCCTTATTGAGTTGCTTTATTATTTAGTATTGTGTTCTGTGTTGGGTGTGATGTGAAATGCATTTCACGGTTTGTGTCAAGGTTTTAGGCAAGTTTTGCAAACACTTGTCAGGGATGCTCTAGGCTCATCCTGCATTGGACAGGGGGTTGGACTAGATCAGTGGTTCCCAATTTTGGGGGGGCTGTTGCCCCCTTGGCTCCCTAGTGCCCCCCATAGAAACACACCCCTCTTCCTTGGTGTTAGGTCTACTGCAAATTTAAAAAACTATATAACTATAGGTAATAGCTTACATGAAAGATTATGGCCAGCAGGAAAACAAAAACAAGAGGCAATATCAAGTACTTGGATCAGTGGACTTTTGAATCTGTGGTCAAGGTACAACAAAAGACTATCTCCAGCACCATCAATATTGAAATCGCCAATTGAAGCATACTTTGGCAAAGCTCAACAGAAAAGACTGACTTGTTTTCAGTACAAAGACTTAATATCCAAACCCGCCAAGTTTAAGGATATGCAAACAATAAAGAAAGAAGGAGTAGAAATTCAATGGTTAGAGTATAACCAATTACTATCTAGATTCAAAGCAGAGTTTCAGCAACCGTTAAATCCAGGGGCTTCAATATCAGAATTTGAAAATTTGGTAATTCAAGATAAGCCTCACTTGCAGGGACAAATATATAAACTGTTATTAAGGTATGAGACGGAAATGGAACGGGTTAAGCCATGTATGATTAAATGGATGCAAAATATTGAGACAAATGTGACAATAGAACAATGGGAACTAGCATGGTCTAGAATCCCTAAGTGTACTAACAGTCAAATACTTAAGGAAAACTGGTATAAAATGTTTTGCAGGTGGTATGTGACACCAAAAGTGATTGCTAAAATTGCTAAAAACTGTGATAACAAATGCTGGAAATGTGGTGACAAAGTAGGTTCTTTTTTTCATATGTGGTGGAAATGTGAAAAAGTTTATAAGTTTTGGGCAAAAATTCACACCATTGTGCAGAAAATGTGGAGTCTCAGATTTCCTGTGAAAGCTGAATCTATGTTATTAAGTATACCTCTGCAGTGCCTCCCAGCGCAAACTCAAAGCCTATTCTTCTATGTGACGATGGCAGCAAGACTAGTTCTGGCCAAGAAATGGAAAATCCAAGAATTACCTTCGAACTAGCGGACTTTGCAAAGATGGCCAAACTGACACCGATAGTTAATTGAAAAACAGAAGAGGTGTTTCAAGAACAATAGGGCCCTTATTTGAATTATTTAAGAAAATAAACTAAAAGGGGACATTAAAAGGGGACATGTGCAACAAATGAAGAGCATAATCTATCTTTCTTTATATTAACAATTTATATTATCTGTTCTGTTTCTATATTTTTATCTTTATGAAATAGAAATGTTTTAATCTTAAATAAAACTTTGTGCCGCAGGGAAAAAACAAACAAACTATATTGTCTACACTCCTATATAAGTTCTTTGTAAAAGTAATTTGTAAAAAGCCACTTAGGGCCCTCAGTGAGGTGAAAGACAGATGAGGAAAGAAAGAGACAGGAGAAGTAATCAATGGGAAATCTCACGGCCAGGAGCAAGCTGCAACCGAAGGCTTTTCCAGCCTCCCGAAGACAGAGACTTTTGGGGAAGGGCTGCCACCCTTGGTTTAAGAAATTCCTGGGGATCTGGGGTGGAGCTGGGAAGAATAGTGTGAGGAAGGAAGAAGCTCAGCAGGAATATAATGTCATTGAGGAAACTAAGCAGGGCTGGTCCTAGTCAACACTGGGATGGGAAACCACCAAAGTCCAGGGTCACTACTACCCATAAGCAGGCAATTGCAAGCTACCTTGGAATGTCTCGCGCTAGGAAAATGCAACTGCAGCAGGAAGAGTCCGATTGCTGCAACCCTACTGCCTCCAAATTCCTTATCCCCCCCCCCGGATCATTCTACTGCCCCCAGGGAAGGGGAATACCACCCACTTTGGGAACCCCTAGAATAGATGGTCTCTATGGCCCATTTCAACATTACAGTTCTGTCATTCTACTTCCTTTGCCCCAGGAGTTGCTGCATAAGGAACCTGTGCCTATGTGGGGGGAATCACTTGAAGGGCTACAACTCTTGGCATCGGGCATTTGGCAGTTACTGTCTGTGTGTGCCCTGAAGCCATTTCAGAACTTCTGGAGAATCTCCTATTCTTCTGCAGTCCATGGTGATTGTGAGGGCTAGGTTCCTTTTCAAGGGGAGGGAGAAGGACTTCTGAATTTGCTAAAGATCTGGTAATTTCCTTGACATGCTTTACACTCAAGTTCTGTCTCTCCTTGGATTCTGGAGTAGCTTGCAAAGCTCCGGGAAACTGGTGGGTGAAATCTCGTATGGGCAAATGCTCTCCTGCCTTCCTTCTAGAGATGGTTACTTAGGTAGCCTTCCTGGGAGAGAAGTGTTTCATGACCATTTTCTTTGGGCTGTGTGGCATGTGGTTGGGTGGGAAACACCAGTTTATCTTGGAGTTTGGCTCATAATAACCTTGGGCCCCTTCTTTCTGCAGTGTACACAGAAGATGTTGGAACCAGCCTCTACTTTGTGAATGACTCCATCCAGCAGGTGACCTTCTCCAGCACAATCGGGGTGGTTATTCCCTGCCCAGCAGCAGGGTCACCCAGTGCCACCCTTCGCTGGTATCTGGCCACTGGGGATGACATCTATGATGTCCCACACATCCGCCACGTCCACGCCAATGGGACACTGCAGCTCTACCCATTCTCGCCGTCTGCCTTCAATAGCTTTATCCATGACAACGACTATTTCTGTACCGCAGAGAACTCTGTGGGCAAAATCAGGAGCCCAAATATCCGGGTTAAAGCAGGTATTGGCTGACTGACGGATGGACAGTGGGGTTGCTCTGGCTCTTCCCTTTTCCTTGGGCAAGATTTTCCTACTTATGGGCTTCTCCATCCAGGCTAGGGGAGGGAAAGGAAGTGGAAGAGGAGGAGGAAGACAAAGAGCTGAGGTTTCCTGCAGGTTGCAAGCTGTGTCTAGAGTGGCAGTCACCTATCCTGTTCAGCATGGGGAACTGTTACCATGTTTGATGCTGGAGAATAAGGAGCATTCCTTATTCCTTACGGTAATCCAGAGGAGAGCTGGGGTTGACACCAGTGCTTGCCCAACTGCATTGGCTCCAAATTGGAGACCAGATCAGGTTAAAGACTTTGGTATGAACCTTCAAAGCTCTAAACGGTATGGGACTGGCAAATCTGCAGGACCACATCTAATCCCAAAAGAGCACTATAGTCAGCAAACTTGCTGAGGGTCCCAGAAAGGTGAAACAGATCAGGATCAGGGCTTTTTCTTAATCAATCAATCAATCTGATTATCAACCAATTGTATTTATATACCGCCCTTTCCCGAGGCTCAGGGTGGTTTCTTGATGGCCCTGGAAAGGTTTCCTGAATGGGTGGAAGCTAATTGATTTGTAATATATTTTTGAAATTAGTTAAATATTTATTAGGTGATATGAACCCATATTACCATGTCAACGTACTCCCGTTTCCCAAAATGGCCAGAATGGCCAAAATGGCCAATGTGGTCCTGGAGGAGATGAGAAGGAGAGGGGCCCCAGGTGGATGTGTCCACAGCTGTGCTTCCCAACCATACGCTGCATGAGCGTGCCACTTCTGAGGTTTCTCAATGCCTGAAGAATGTTTCAGGGGTTTCTTAACAGTAAAAAAGTTGAGAAAGGCTGCATTAGGAAGTTAAAAGAGATGAGCAGAGTGCCACAATTCTTGTGGTCAATGATAGGCAGAGGCTGGGTGGGCTGAAAGCCTCCAGTGACTCCATTCAGTAACCTATTAAGCACCAGCAGGCAAAGAGCGCACACTCAGGGACCAAAGGAGCTGGCTTTCTTCAGTATGTTGCAAGGTAAATTGGCATTATATACCCTAGCAGTGAATAATTCACCAGATTTACAGCATTAGCTACAAAGGGGTAGGTGGGAGTGGGGTTCTCTACTTTGCCAGGGCATTTTATTTTAAATGTAAGTGCAAGTAATTATCTCCTGGTGTACAGCAGGAGTCGTGCTTGGCAGAAGAAAGACTTTTCTGGCTTGGCTCAGAGGCTGCAATCCTGCCTCCAGGTTCTCTTCATGCCACATGTAGTCTCCATACTTGTTAGGGACTAAAATAAGGAAGAGACTGTCCCTAGGTCACTCAAAATAGCGTGACCGGCCAATGTCACTCAGCAAGCTTCCCTGGCAGAAGTCACATTTAGTCAGTACTGGCTCTCCTTTGCTATTTTATTTTACAGAAATCAAAGACATTTATACTTTTAATTCCATAAATATGCCAATCAGTCAATTTTATATGTTAACTAAATTATAAATGATACCATTTAAGCTTTATTTTATTTTATCACTAAACATAATAAAGCACAAGTTGACAACTCACTCCCTACCTGATTGCCCCCCCCCGGGGGGTGTGCTGCCAATAAAGAGAGAGCGCTCTGTTAATGAGGGCCAATTAGTTCAAATTGCACTCTGCCAATGAGGGGCAATCAGTTCAAACTACATGCACACAGCTCATGCCCTGATTGGCCCTTCCTGGGGGTGTGCTGCTAATAGAGAGAGAGAGCACTCTAAAAATGAGGGCCAATCAAATTGTGTGCAGACAGCCAAGAAAAGCCTCTACCCTGGGAATATTTACTCACGAGTAAGTAAGTAAATGAGTAAGAGCACGCCAAGGGTTGGCCTCTAAGACTGGCTTGTAGCATACACGTGTAAATATGTTTTGATTTTTAAAATATTTGCAAGGTTTTTATTAAAATAATAAATTAATTCTCAGTAATAATATTAACCTTCCTCCGCTCATTTTTGGTCCTCTTGTGCTGCTACTGCTTTATCATTATGGAGTATCACCTGCAACCCCAGAAAAAATTACTGAGGGAAGGGGAACAATCTGGAAATTCTGTCCCCACCCACTTTCCGCCTCCAGGGTTCAGTAAGCTTTTGAGCAGCCCAGCTTTTCTCTCCTCTTTTCGTCCTCAGTAGCTTTCAACATCTTGTCCTAAATCATATTTTGTTTGTTGCATATCATTCTTGGTGAGACTCCACCATCTAAGACATTTGTCTGGTGGGCCAGGGGCACTTCCACAAGGAACTACCAAAGATTTCTTGTACATGCACTGATCTCCTGAAGAGTGGAGGGTTATGGTTTGCGGTGAACATAGGAGGTGAAATCTCATGAGCAGTTCTGTCTTCTGGTTGCTATCCCATTCCACTGGCCAGTTCCTCATCTTTCTTCTTTCTCAGTTTTCAGGGAACCTTACACAGTTCGAGTGGAGGATCAAAGATCAATGCGTGGAAACGTGGCTGTTTTCAAGTGCCTCATCCCTTCTTCAGTGCAAGAGTATGTCAGTGTTGTGTCCTGGGAGAAAGACACCGTTTCTATTGTCCCCGGTAAGACCAAAAGCAAGCCTCTTCCCCACTGCTATCTGTGGTCTGTTCTGCCCTTGCATGGTATTCATTGCCTGCTTGTCTTGTCTGCCCCTCTTCCTTGCTAAGAGGTGCAATGGGTGCAGACTGAAGGTTGTACCTTCTGTTGCTCACTGTTGCAAATAAGGCACGAAGGCTGTGGGGGGAGTAACTGAGGCCCAGAGGAATCCTGTGGGTCCTTGGGAATCAACACATTTATGAGGCTGGGAAGAGATTTGTCCCTGGAGCAGGCTGGTCTCAACGGGGTCAAAGGCTTCTGGGAGCCTGGCACTGGCGCTGTCGCCAGGGAGCGGCAAGGGTCTGTGCTTGTGCAGGAGGCTCAAGGTGGGTAGTGTCAGGAGGGGCTTCCTTCCCCAGGAAGAATGTGCTTGCGCTGGAGTGACCCTGGATTTGAACGTATTGGGGAACAGTTGAATAAAATAATCTGAAGTATGCCACTTGACACCTTGACTTGTCTTTAAATGTAGTCTTGTTCTCCAGCTTGGCTAGCCTGCACCAGCCCCTCTCAAAGCCACCATTCTGCAATAACCTCCAGGGCTTCAACTAGGCCAAAGAGGGGAAGGAGTTGCCAGGAGAGCCCCTGCCCATCCATTTGACCTTTTCAGTGCATGCTGTGCAATATTGGGAGGGAAGAAAAAAACAGGTTTTATAAATTGTTCATTGATTTTTGAGCAATGTTTGCCTGGGGCACTGTTTGCTTTGGTTTGTTGGGTAATGTTCCTGAGCAGCGATTGTGGTAGTTCTCAAAGGCTGAATCAGGCCATGGGGATAAACATTCTTTGGTGTGCGTACCATGTGGTAGTGTGCGACAACTGCACTACTGGCCTCTCCAGGGATGTTGGAGAGCTAAGAACATTAACTAAAGTAGAAGGCACACCCTTATACCCGTATAGAGCACTGAATGTTTGTACAGCACAATTATTTTTATTATTATTTTGGAGACCAAGACATATGAAGTAAGGTTGGAGAACTTGGTCTGTTTAGCATGGAGAGGAGATGACTGAGAGGGGATCTGATAACCATCTTTAAGTATTTAAAAGGCTGCCATACAGAGGATGGAGCAGAGTTGTTCTCTCTTGGCTCGGAGAGTCAGTTTGGTGTGGTGGTTAGGAATGCGGATTTCTAATCTGGCAAGTCGGGTTCAGTTCTGCACTCCCCCACATGCAGCCAGCTGGGTGACCTTGGGCTCGCTACGGCACTCATAAAACTGTTCTGACTAAGCAGTGATATCAGGGCTCTCTCAGCCTCACCCACCTAACAGGGTGTCTGTTGTGGGGAGAGGAAAGGGAAGGCGACTGTATGTTGTTTTGAGCCTCCTTCGGGTAGAGAGCAGTGGCATATAATACTGACCAACAGGCAAGAGTTGGTGGATGAGGTGAAGGAGGTGGGGACCCTAGGGGGAAGTGACCATGTCCTCATAGAATTCCTTTTGAGATGGGGAGCCAAGGAAGCTTGTAGCCAGACACGGATGTTGGATTTTTGTAGGGCAAACTTTAATAAACTCAGAGACATGATGAGCGTCATACCATGGACGAGATTGCTGGAAGGGAAGGGAGCATGTGAAGGGTGGGCGCTACTCAAACAAGAGCTATTGCATGCTCAAGCAATGACTATCCCAGAAAGAAGAAAACACTGCAGGAGCAGTGTTTGTTTGTTCCAGGAAACAAATTATTCTATTCTATGAATGCCTTTAATTTAAAATGGTGTAGTTTCTATTTCTGCAGGATAAGCTTCTGTTATTGTTTTCTTCTGCCTTGACTCCAAGTAGAAATCAGGGATATGTGCACTGTTCTCCTGCCCTCCGTTTCATCCCCATCGCTGTGATGGGGGCTCTTGCTGAAGCAATGTCTTTAAAACTCTGCACAGCAAATCAGAAGCCCTGATACTGACCAAAAGACCCACCTGGCCCCACCCACTTCCTGAAAGCACTTGGCAGATGTCAGGATAGATGTTGACACCACCACAGCACTGAAGGGCATCAGTCTATGGGCCAAGTAGAGATAAGAGGGCATGTTCCAGTTGTCCTCAGTTTTTTACATGGGGGAGCATGTTATTTAGTGGGTGGGTCATTGAGGGAGGCTTCTGCAATGGTTTGTGAAAGGGGTTGTCCCATTGGTATGGAGCCTGGGGGTGCTGCTGTGGTGCGGAGGCTCATCCTGCAGCTAGCGCCTTTGACCAGTGTCAGCTGATATGATTGCTGGATTTCTGGATGCCATTCAGGGTGCTGATTGTTACTTGTAAGGCCCCAAGCAGCTTGGGGTTGGCCAGTTGATGTCTGACTCCCCATTCCCTTTTTTTTGGCCCCTTCCTTCATAGATGAGGGTCTGGCGACAAATGCAGAGGCCTTTTCAGGGCAACACCTGGCCTTTGAGGATCCGGGCCAAAAACTTTCCTTTCACACAGGGGTTTGATCTCTTCACTGTCTTGGGGTCTACTTCTAGCCTGACAACTATTTTATGGTCATTTTTAGGGTGCTGAATGCCTTTTTTGTTCTACTTCTATGCCCATGGCTTGTTTTGTTCCTATACTGATAATTTATCATCTTTTGGGTATCTTAAGGTATTGCTCCAGGGAATGGTAGAGGACAGGAAGGCCTGGAGGATCATTGTCCATGGGGTCGCAATGGGTCGGACACAACTTTGCACCTAACAACAACAACAATGGTATTGCTCTACACTGCATGGAATAGGACACTGGAGAGGAAGCATACGTAGTTCATAAACAGATGAAATAACGGAGCTGTGGAATCATCCAGATGGGGCCCATGCTATGGAGTTCCTGAATGATTCGTCCTTTCCACATACGTGATGGTGCAGGAGAAACCATGGGTTTCTTTGGGGTTGGGTATTATCAGCATGCTGATGTGATTGCTAGAGAGAGGGGCTGTGGCTCAGTGGCAGAGCATTTGTTTTTCATGCATGGAGCTGCAGGTTCAGTCCCCAAAATCTCCAACCAAAAGGATCAGATATGAGGTGATATCCAGGACCTGAACCTGGGAACTTGGAAGAGGTGCTGCCAGTCAGAACAGGTAATACTGACCTTGAAAGACCAGTAGCCTAATTCAGTAAAGGACAGCTTTGTGTATAGAACAACATGCACTTGATCATAATATTTCATGAGCCGAAACTCAGCTTCTTAGAGGCACAGACTAGGGGCTGACTTATGAAGGTGTATGCCAGATAAATCCTTCAGGATGGTCATTTTGGCTTCTGCAGACAATTTAAGTCAGTGATCCCCAACCCCCGGACCAGAGACCGGTACCAGTCCATGGATCAGTCGGTACTTGGCCGTGGCTCCTCCTTGTCCTCCTCCCCGGCTGCTGCCCTGCCACTCTGCCGCCAGCTCACCTTTGGTGCTCTCTGGCAGCTGCCATGGCTAGGGCTTCCCCTCGGCGTGGCACTGTGCAGCTGCTGCTGTAAGAATGCCATGGTTGGAACACTTTGCCCTAAAGACCCAGGTCATAGAATAGAATCATAGTGCTGGAAGTACCCTCCATGCACAATGCAGGAACTCAGAACTAGCTGCCCACCCACAGTGACTCCAATTTCATGGCCAAGTGATCCCTCCACCAAATATCTCCAGAATCCAGCCTGGCCTGGAGGAAATTCACCTCCCATCCCACAGCAGCAACCCCCCCCCCCCACCTCTGCACAGTGTGTGGGGGGGAGTCATCCGGCGGGAGCCGTGAACACAGGCGAGGTGGATGTTGGGCACAAAGATACCAGTGGTCAGCCATGCTGTGCTGGGGGTGGAGGGAAGAGCCTGCCCCGGCTTAAGAGGGACATGGGGGGGAAGGGCGGGCAAAGCAAGTGGGGGGCATGGGGGGGATGGACAGCCAAGAGATGACTTGTGCAGCAGGGCAACATGGCTACTCTTCCTGGGGAATGGAGATTCAGGAGCGGTTCAGTGAATTCCCCCATGAAGAAGTACCTCAGGCTTCATTCCTGTGAGGCTGAATTCTGTCTCTCCCACCACCCACCTCCCACCTCCCACCTTGCTGAGTCGCTTGTGGGATTTTCCAGGCAAGAGATGTTGGGAGGTGGCTTGCTATTGTCTGCTTCTACATAGTGGCCCAGGATGTCTTGGTGGTCTCCTATCCTTGTACTGACCAAGCTTGACTCTGCTGTTGAGAACTGTTGAAATAATGCAACCCTGGGCTGCCCAGGTCAGGGTATTTCCTTAGCAGCTCAGAAAAGGGGGGCCTTTTGCCCAACCCTTTTGTTTGGCTCCCCAGAGAGCATCCAGGGAGCACCCTATGGTATATTCTGGTATAGAAGGTTGTCCTGCATATAAAGTGTCCTCCTTCTCTTGGTTAAATTACTGCCTGCATCCTTTGGTTAATGTGGCAATATTGAAATTTACACTGAAATCAAAAATAAATTCTGGTATAGAAGGTTGTCCTGCATATAAATCACCATTAGTTGGCCCAATTTTGTTGAATGCCTGCCTAACTGTGCTGCTGTCTAGAAATGTGTGTTTAGTCGAGTCAAGGGTTGCAAAGAAATTATAGGTTTTTCAAAAACCCGTTTGCTTTGCTGGTGCTCACATCAAATTCAATCTTGCCTTTGGTTCTCCATTCTCCCGCAAACATGAGTTCTGGCATTTAATGAAGGGTAGCATTAAGTCAGAATAAACTAGTGGTGCTTGCAAAATGATGTGCCTGAAGTGAGATTGTGTTGTGCAGCAAGGCTGTGGTTGGGCATGGATCTGGATGGGTAGGGGTTTTAAAGAGTGTTCCAAGTGGGAGCAGGAAAAGCTGATTTCTTGGAAATCTTGTAGCCAATCTTGTAGCCCTTGCATGAACAAAACATGATCTTGTGTGCTTGGAGGACTGGGGGAAGGTGCTGGTGTAAAGAGGGGTGCGGGGGGTCTAGCTATAGGAAGCCAATGTAGATATTCCTGATCCAAGAGCTGCACACTGGAAGGAATGCGAGATGGGAGGGGGGTGGGAATCATCTCATCAACCATCCCACAGCGCCCCCCCCCCGGGTATGATGTATATTGGAGCCATTTCTCCAATGTGTGTGTAAATTGGAACAGAATGGATAGAGGTCCTTCTCATGTCCATTTCAAAAGCCACAGTCCTTAATCCTGTCACCTCAGTGAAGCCCATCTTGGTCATCGGCTGTGTGTAGATGGGTCATTGAACTCTGGATGCCGGTTTGAGAAACGGATTTGGGCAGATATACATTCAGGAGAGCCAGTTTGGTGTAGTGGTTAGGAGTGCGGACTTCTAATCTGGCATGCCGGGTTCGATTCTGTGCTCCCCCACATGCAGCCAGCTGGGTGACCTTGGGCTTGCCACGGCACTGATAAAACTGTTCTGACCGGGCAGTGATATCAGGGCTCTCTCAGCCTCACCCACCCCACAGGGTGTCTGTTGTGGGGAGAGGAATGGGAAGGCGACTGGAAGCCGCTTTGAGTCACCTTCGGGTAGAGAAAAGCGGCATATAAGAACCAACTCTTCTTCTTCAGTGATATCAGGGCTCTCTCAGCCTCACCCACCCCACAGGGTGTCTGTTGTGGGGAGAGGAAAGGGAAGGCGATTGTAAGCTGCTTTGAGACTCCTTTGGGTAGAGAAAAGCGGCATATAAGAACCAACTCTTCTTCTTCTACAATTATTTCTGCACACATTAGCTGCCCAGGTTGTTTCCCCCTACTTCTTTATAGCATTATGGGACATTTGTGTACCTCTTGGAGGTTTCACAGCTTTTCTGCTCTCTCTCTCAAACCTGCTTTGCTCCGAAGTTTTGGGAAAGATCACAGGGGTACCTGGGTGGTTCCTGTGTACAAGGGAAAATCCAAGTTCTCCTGCCCATGTGGCTGCCATTGTCCCCAGCCCCAGCCCCAGCCCCTGCACCGCAGCAGCAGCCATTTTCTCCCCTCACCGCCCAAGAGCTTTTGAATTGTTCTTACAAAAATTATATCGAAACACAGCTGTGACAATAATCAACAGTTCCTGTGAAAGCTTAGCTTTTATTTTACACAAAGCGAGACTTCAGTCCCTTCCCTTGCACAGATGTTAGGGAGAGGAGGTTTTATTTGTTTGTTTGTTTCTATTTATATACCACCCTCCCTGGAGGCTCAGGGCGGTTTACAGGAAACAGGAAAAAGATACAGCTAACATATATTTGTATTGAAATATTGTGAACCACCGCAAGCCGGTTTCTGAGAGCCGGTCATACAAATCAAATCAATCAATCAATCATCATCATCAACAACATCATCATCATCATATGGTAACAATATGTGATAACAGCAATCCTTATCTATGGCTATATATTTGTGAAAAAGCCTAGGGGGTGGAACTTGTCTGGCTGTCCAAGTTGGAATACGGCCTATCAGGGTGCTGCCCCTGCAGCTCCCGCCCTCCATCCCTGGCCTCTAGCCTCTTTGCTTTCAGATGCGTCTCAGTGCCTGGAGCCAGCAGGAGGTAAGGGGAGAGGGCCCTGGGCAAAGGGTCGTGGTGGAGGGTCTGATAACGAGGGCCTCTTGGTCTGCTAAGCAGGGCCTGCTAACAAGGGCCTCTTGGTCTGTTAGGCTGGGCCTGCTAACAAGGGCCTCCGGCCTGCTGACTGCCTGCCTGACTTGGGAATGTTCAGCCTGGAGAAAAGGAGATTGAGAGGGGACATGATAGCTGGCTTTAAGTATTTGAAAGGTTGTCATTTGGAGGAGGGCAGGATGCTGTTCTCATTGGCTGCAGAGGAAAGGACACGCAGTAATGGGTTTAAACTACAAGTACAACGATATAGGCTAGATATCAGGAAAAAAAAATTCACAGTCAGAGTAGTTCAGCAGTGGAATAGGCTGCCTAAGGAGGTGGTGAGCTCCCCCTCACTGGCAGTCTTCAAGCAAAGGTTGGATACACACTTTTCTTGGATGCTTTAGGATGCTTAGGGCTGATCCTGCGTTGAGCAGGGGGTTAGACTAGATGGCCTGTATGGCCCCTTCCAACTCTATGTTTCTATGATTCTATGATTCCAGAGCTCCCCCTTACTGGCGGTATCCAAGCAGTGGGTGTACAGATCCTTATCCTGGATGTTTATCCTGCACTGAGCAGTGGGTGGGACTGGGTGGCCTGTGTGGCTCCTTCCCATTCTATGATCCTGTGACCTATGCATATTGCTTCTTGTGCTGTAATTTGTGCAGTTTAACCTTGCGGCATTGTGCAGTCCTGTGTACATGTTGCTTGTACCCATGAAGTATGATTTCAAACAAGGTGGTGAGCCCCCTTTCACTGGCAGTCTTCAAGCAGCAGCTAGATAGCTACTTATTATGGATGATTTAGGCTGATCCTGCATTTTCCGTGGAGGTTGGTCCAGATGGCCTACAGGCCTGTGTGGCCCCTTCCAGCTCTATGATGCTATGAGTCTGTGATGGGACAATGAGCTTACCAAGGAGGAGGGAAGAGGCCAGGACTCAGCAGTGGAGCACTCATGTTGTCTGCCAAAGATCAGAGTTCTGGATGTCCAGTCACTTGTGTGGAGAGATAACCTCTGGTGCTGCCTGTCAGAGTGGGCCATACTGAATTATCTGGCTTGGTGTAAAGCAGCCTGTAGCACAGAGGAAGAGGGGCCGTGGCTTTGGCATGCAGCTGACCTAGGTTCAGTTTGGGAATCCAGGGACAGGCAATAGGAATGGCCTTGACCTGAGAGCCTGGAGTGAGGTTGCCAGTCGAGACTGGTTTTGGTAGACCAGTGGCCTGACTCCAGTAGAAGGCAGTAGAAGGCAGCTCCCTGTGTTCTGATGGTTTTCCCAGAATGCTTTGTTTCTTCTCACAGTTCCTATCACAGATGTTCAGTATGGATTAAGGCACTGAACTTGGGAGACCCTTTTCCTTCTTTCCCACTCACTTGTGGACCCCCTCACTCTCTCTTAGCTAAAATCTTATAATAGTGTCTGCCTGAGATGAGAGATTGATCGAGGAAATTTGGCTGCTTGTGTTTTGTTGGAGAGGTAATAGGAACTGATATTCTCAGATCCCTTTGCTGGCATTATCTGGTTATATATTACTTCCTCTGTCTCGGTTGTGTGTTATCATTTAGTTTTTAACACTCTAGAAGCAAATGAACCTATATATTTTAAGACATCATTTTATTTTGTTTCCAGATATAATGAGTGCCTGGAGACTCAGCATGAGGCTACCAAAAATTAAAGATACTCGGCGTATTTATGGCTCTGATACTCTCATTCATATTCAGCTGCTTGCGTTAAGCCTTTGCAATCCTCTTTGGCTACCAGACTCAACCAGACGGTGCCTCAGCCAGGACCCCAAACAAAGCTCAGGCACTGCCTCATGGCAGAACTCAATGCTGAGGCTTGGCTGGGCCCACAGAGCCCTGCATGTCTCTTTGAAGGACAGTGACCTCTTGCTGCTGGAGGCTGAACAAAAAGGGTGTTATCGTTTGAGCTATTTCTTTGGGGAAGGGGGAGTTTAGAGGGGAATGAGGGCAAGCAACAGTCCATAGCTGCAAAGCAGTTCTAGCTCTGTCCTGGCCTTCTGGATGGTGCTGGTTGGCTCAGTCAGGACAACCATTGGCACGTTTGCTATCCCCACCTTGCTCTTCTGGCAGGGCTGCTTCCCCCAGGTACATCTGTGGTACCTGCTGTGCAGCATATAGAGCTACAATGGTGTTCTAAAAGCTGGTTTTAGCTGTGCCCACCCTTGCTCTGAAATGGGCATGGGAGAAGAAGCATAGGCAATTTTTGGAGATAGATGGGCTAGAAATTTCAAAAATAGATTTTAAAATATGGTCAGGAGGCAAGTGAAAGTCCCTGACATCTTTGGCTCTCCCAGTAACTTTCAGGACATACTGAAGTGTGTTTGCATCCAACACTATATCATCCAATTACATCTGCAACACTTCTTGTATTATTTGTAAAGTTTACGAACTGCAGCCTGGGGCTTTCCTGTCATGACTGGAACATCTTTCCCCATCAATCAGACATCTAGTCTGACTGTAGACTTCTGAGCTAGCACACCATTTTGTGATATATGAGCTGGTCCTTGTGTGACTTTTGTTTTTGGAACTTAGTGGTCAAATTGCAAGCTCCCTGAGAGTCTTAGGCAGGGCCCCAGTTTTCACAGGCTGCATTGGTTGCAGCAATATTTTCTTCTTAAGGGGAGCTGCTGAATGAAAGCTGAGAACGATTTTCTTTTTCCCTGTTATCTGCACCAGGCACCTCCCTCTCTAGGGTTCATCTCAGTATTCTGTGCTGAGTCAGAGAAGTAGTTGCAAGCACAGCATGGGTGCTAGGTGAGCATTTGGCTTGTGAGTTATAAGAGTTTGTGCATCCCATTTTGAAGTTTTTGTGCAGGACTTTGGAAAGCAAGCTTTGGCCCTTCCCTTTGGGCCAAACTACATCATGTGAGTGTGTGTGTGTGTGTAGTGCTCAAGCTGAATGGGTGGGGGGTACCTCAAACATTTTAGCTCCCTGATCCAAATCATGCCTTCCCTCAGTAATTAGGGAAAGACAAATGGCATGATGCTTTGTCTCTTTGTCAAATGAGTTGCTTTGGGATGGAGATGTTGGGGGGAGGGGCTTAGACAGGAGGAGGAGGTGGCGGCGGCGGCGGCGGCAGCAGCACAAGGGCCTCCGTATTGACCTGGCTCCACTCTCTTTTGGGAGGCCCCCATGGCTGTCATGTATTATTTATTTGTTGCATTTCTATACCGCCCATCCCTTGTGGGCTGGCAAAGAAACTGCTGGCATTTGACCAGTTCTCCTGCCACCAGCACACTCTGGCTCTCTGTCCTGTGGGGCCCTGTGGGGGCAGGGGAGGCGATGGCCCTCCATGGTTGGAAGCTTTTGCAGCCATCTCCAGGGCCATGCAGCTTGTGGGCTGCTCTGTAACAGGTGCTTTTCCCCTCAGATCCTGCAGTCCGTAATGCTGTTTGTCTTTGTCAACACTTGCCTTCATTTGTCTTGGGTCTGCTTCCAGAGAGATGACCTTGGAGTAGTGGTGTGCCACAGGGCACCTGAGCATTAAGCCACATGGGAAGCCAAATGCTTTGGCAGAGCTTGTGCAGCTGGGTCTGCAGGACCCAACTGTGGGAACATGGAGTGTAGTAACAAACACACAAGTCTGCCATCATCTGCCCTTGTTTGAATGCAGTGCTTTCTTAAGAAAATGCTCAGTGGACTTGCTAGCCTAGGCAGAAGAGACATATGGGTTTATAGGGTACATCACCTATGCTGGATCAAAATTCCCTTTCTTCAAGGCAGGAGGCAAGGTGAAGATTTTTATTTAGTCCTGCCTGCTTCCCTTTTTGCCTGATGATGCCAGTCTTGACATGTGAGCAGGGAGAAACACCATGGTCCTGGGTGGGAACATGCAGTAGATGTGCCATGAAATGGGAATGATCCAGTGTCATCTAAATATATTCATCTCCTTGGGAATTCCTGGCTGCTTTTGATGCATGAAAGAAATGTTTGGTGCCTTGCACGGGAGCTGCTTTCTTGTGTTTCTGTACCAGGCTAATATCCCTTTGTGTTTCATTGTTTGGTTCTCCACCCTGCCCACTTCCAACAAAACCCACCTGCTCCTGGGGCATCCTGCCTCCTGCTGTGCCCCCCCCCCCCGCCCCTGTCAGGGAGATTGTGCAGAGGGAAGAAGCCAAAGACGTCATTCTTCCCAAATGGGGTGAGATTCTGTCTGAAATAATTCCATCCTTCCCTGGAGTCTTGGTGTGAATTTTATCTAATCACCATGGCAACAGATAAAAAAAGGTGTGAGCACCACATCTCGCTTTTTGCTGAGATAATTCAGATTTAGATATTCAGATCAGATAGGAGATGTAGATTTCAAATGGAGCAGGAGGCGTGGAATGGCCGTTGCCATAGTGGGACCTTGTGTATGGCAGAGACGAACAGTTTTGTGCCACTGTGCTGTGCCCTTGTAATTCATTTTTGGCTTTGATGTAAAGTTACATATAAGCAAAATAAACAAAGTGCATGTTTGCACTGGGCCGGGGAGGGGGAGGGGAATGGAGTCCACCCACCATGTTGTAGATTCGCTTGGCGAGAGCCAGTGGCTCTCGGAATGTCTGGAAGAGACATTTGGCCTCTGTGTTGGAAGGAACACTGCAGTCTCCTTGTATGTTCTGTGTTAGAATCATAGGATCAGACAGTTGGAAGGGACCTCTTGGGTCATCTAGTCCAACCCCCTGCACTATGCAGGACACTCACAACCCCATCGCTTATCCACTGTAACCAGGTAACCAGACCAGGTATGGTTACCACTGTAACCAGACCAGGTATGGTCTGACCAGTGCCGTATACCAGGGGTAGTCAACCTGTGGTCCACCAGATGTTCATGAATTACAATTCCCATGAGCCCCTGCCAGCAAATGCTGGCAGGGGGTCATGGGAATTGTAGTCCATGAACATCTGGAGGACCACAGGTTGACCACCCCTGCCGTATACAATGGGACTATGACATCTTGTGATTTTGATGTGATGCCCCCATTAATACAGCCCAAAATGGCATTTGCCTTTTTTACCGCTGCATCACACTGCCTGCTCATGTTTAGTTTACAATCCACAAGTACCCCAAGGTCTCGTTCATACACAGTGTTACCTAGAAGCGTATCCCCCATCCAGTAGGCATGCTTTTCATTTTTCTGACCCAGATGCAGAACTTTACACTTATCTTTATTAAATTGCATCTTGTTCTCATTTGCCCATTTTTCCATTGTGTTCATTGTGTTTAGTATCAATCTGCAAATTTAATAAGTGTCCCCTGTAATCCCACATCCAAATCATTTATAAATATGTTGAACAACACAGGCCCCAGGGTAGACCCCTGTTCTCAGCAGTTGTTCTTCCCTGCTAAGGTAACTTCCTGACCCGCCATGATGCACCAGGCCTCCTACCAGCAGGTCACAGTACCTTGCTGGGGTGGTAATGTAACTTCTGAGCAGAAGCACTGTACCCCCTCCCCAACCCCATCCATGTCCCACCCCAACCCCACCCCTATTCTGTCTCTGCACATGCCCAAGAAATGTTCAGCTCCTGTTTGCTTTGCTTTTGTGTTTTGTTGTGGCAGGCTAGTTCAGAGCTGGTGAAGTTTTTATGTCTTTAGGGACTTGACACCCTGCTTTTCTCCCCAGTGGAAGGCCTCACATCCAGCTTAACAACATTCTGTCTTCCTTCATATTATCCTTACAACAACCCTACAAGGCAGGCCAAGAAAGAGTGATTGGCCCAAGGTGACACAACCGACTTCAGCACTGGGTCTCCCATATGAGACTCTGACCATGATGCCGCCCAGTAGGCTAAGCTGAGGGTGAACTGTGCCACCCCCTTAAGGGGCTGAAAGGGCCAGTTTGCTGAGGAGGCCTGATTGACCACCCCAGGTTTCTACCAAGCGGCAGAGAATGCTAAAGCCAACTGCACCAAGCTAATAATAGTAAGCCAGCCACTGACTACTACTAGAACGAAACCCTCCCCCCCACACACCTTTTAGAGAAAACAAGGGCCCTTGGAGTTCTGTGTGCCCAACATGCATGCAGGCTCTTTTCTTTGGTGACCACAGTGGGCAGGGAGAAGCAGCTTCAACCCTCACTTCCCCCCTGCTTTTGTGTCACCAAATTGCACCACAGAACCACTTCTGGCGGCTTTGTTGTGAACCCTGCTTGGAAGTGAGAGGCAAATTTAATTTTAAACTCTGTTCCAAAGGACTTCTTGGGGTTCTGCTACAAAAGGTCTCTAAACTCTGAAAAACTGCACAACTTTTTTGATTTATTTTGTTAACTGCACTTGCTTTGCTTCCTCTCCTAAAATTTCAGGTTTACTTTCAGCATTGCTGAAAAACATACAAGCAGACATTTAAGAATTCAGCAAAACATAGCTCCAGAATAATAAAAGTAGCATAATTAAAACCAGAACAAATATTAAATCCTTACCTGTGCTTTTCAAAACAAGGAAGTATGTGCTTTCTGGCAAATCCCCATCCACAAGGGAAATTCATCAGCTCAATTTATTAGCATGGATGCCATCCGTGAGATTTTATTGGCAGGTTCTTCATGAGTTCAGCGTTCTTCCTCATACCCTTGGCATCTCTTGAAGATGATTTTCTTTGCTCTGAAAGCCACTGAGAGGTGCTTTTAAATCAACGTGACTATTTCTGACCCATGTGGGAATGCACTGGTGATTTAGAGCTAGGCAAAAGCAGATAGTGATGCCCTCTGGAAGTACATATTTCAGATACCTTTATATTAGAAAGACTAGTTGGAGCAGCACCTAACAGATTTTTCTTTGCAGGGCAGAGAGGCCGAGACCTTCAAAAGAACCTCAGAAGAGCCCTGCTGGGTCAGGGTCAATCTAGTCCAGCTTCCTGCCTCACACAGTGGCCAGCCAGTTCCTCTGGAAGGTCAACAACATGGGACAGGCCGAGGCCGTCATAAGAACATCAAGCCCTCATGAGGGTCCATCTAGTACAGATTCCTGCCTCATACAATGGCCAGCCAGTTCTTCTGGAGGGCCATCACACCAGGCAGAGAGGTCAAGGCTCCCCGCAGTGTTGCCTCCTGGCTCTGGTATTTGGAATCATGGAATCACAGAATCATAGAATCATAGAGTTGGAAGGGGCCATACAGGCCACCTAGTCCAACCCCCTGCTCTACGCAGGATCAGCCCTAAGCATCCTAAAGCAAGCTGACTATCTATTGGTTTGGAAGCTGACTATCTATTGGTTTGCTGGTCTATGTCCTTTAGACCAGTGGACCCCAGCCTTTTTCGGGCCGGGGACTAGTCCGTGACTAGGACACACGGAGCTGCTGCGCAAATGCGCATGCACTGAGCTGCCGTGCAAATGCGTATGCGTGGAGCTGCCATACCTGCGTGCTTGTGCAGGATGGCGCATCAGCACCCACGCCTCCCCCCCCGCAGCGCGGTGCTCGCTGCGCCGGGAGCAATCAGCCGACACACGGAGCTGCTGCGCGAATGTGCATGTGCGGAGCTGCCACGCCTGCACGTTTGCATCCACTGGCATGCTGGCGCCCACGCCTCCCCCCCCCCCCAGTTTGCAGGCTGTGCATTTGCGCCTGCCTGGCCTAGGCTTGAGCAAATCGGCTGCTTTGTTGGCCAATCGCTCCCGGCGCGGTGAATGCTGCGCTGCCTCCCCCACCCCCACTGATCCCTGGTACCGAGGGTTTCATGGCCCATACTGGTCTGCGGCCCGGGGGTTGGGGACTCCTGCTTTAGACTCCATTACCAGTATCCAATTTGAAAAAACAACAGCAATTTGAAAATCCATTTTCATTGCCCTCTGGATGCGCTTCAGTTTGTCTATATCCTTCTTCAATTGTGGTGCACAAAACTGAACACAGTACTCTTAGTGAAGTCTAACCAGAGCAGAATAAAATGGTACCATCACCTCACGTGATCTGGACACTATATTTCTCCTGATACAGCCCCAAATCCCATTTGCCTTTTTATCTACCAAGTCACATTGCTGACTCATGTTTAGTATATGGTCTACAAAAAGTCCTAGATCCTTTTTGCACATACTACTGTAAAGACAGGTCTCCCCCATCCTATAATGATGTATTTGATTTTACCTACCTAAATAAAGAACTTTACAGTTTTCACTGAAATTCATCTTATTCCCTTTAGCCCCGTTTTCTGGCCTGCCAAGATCATCATGTATCTCAATTCTGTCTTCTTTTGTGTTTGCCTAAACCTCCCAGTTTATTACCATCTGCAAATAAGGACCCCCTATGTTCCTTCATCCAATCCAAATAATGTATAAATATGTTGAACGACACAGGGCCCAGGAGAGATTCCTGAGATACTCCATTGTCACTCCTCTCAAAGAAGATGGCGAACCATTAACCAGCACCCTTTGGATGCAATCTGTCAACCAGTTATCCATCCACCCAGTAATAGGATCCATCCAGTAATAGGGTCTTTACCACATTTACCAACTTGTCAACAAGAATATCTCATGGAACCTTATCAAAAGCTTTACTGAAATCAGGATAAGCTATATCCACAGCATTCCCATGATCCCGCGAGGTAGTCACTTTCTCAAAAAAGAGAGAAACTTAGCCTGTGGGTATAATGACTATGTTTAGAAGGGTTTTAAAAAGATTCCTAGAGGGTATGCCTTTCAACAGCTCTTGGCTCTCATGGTTAGACAGCTCTTGGCACTATTTGATGGGGCAACAGTAGAAAAAGGCTGTTACATCCTCCTTGAGGGCTTCTTGGAAGATTTATTTGGCCATTGTGTGGAACAATAGGCAGACTAAATAGACTTTGCTTTCACCCAGACCTTTCCCCCCCATAAGAGGGATTTGCCATGGCTCAGCACTTTTCTGGTACCACGGCAAATTCCCATTTCCTCATGATGTTGATGCTGATCTGCAGCAGTTCCAGGACTGTTGGGATTCTAGCCGTCAGTTGCCCTGTGACAAGAAAAAGCAGAAAAATGCGCAGTCCCTATTTTGCCGCAATGAACATCATGCTGCAAGTCATGGCAGGGGCATCTGGAAGCGGAAATCTGACTTGTCCACACACATGCTTTCTCTGCCCCCCCCCCCCCGCCACCATCTCCCCAGCTCCTGATTGTCACTTCCTTTCCCTGTTCTTTTAAACAGTCTGATTGCATAGCAACACAATTCCAATGGCACAAAATGGTGCCCCCATGACCCCCACCATTTCTGCAGACCCCTCTCTTGATAGACTTGTTTCCGCAGAGACTGGGGACAGTCCTTGTGGTACATCAGCCACACCTATTGGGAGAATATCTTTAATGTTGTTCCCCATGTTTGTCATTCTCAGGCAGGGGTGGGGTGGCAAAGAACGGGTTAAGCATACACGATTAAGCTATCACCCCTCTCTCCAGAATATGTCCGGTTCTGTACAGTTCTCCCTCACAGTTTTGGGTTAGAGGATCAGCAACCTAAAGCCCATGGTTGGGGAGGGGGAAAACATAAGCAGCAAAAGCACCAGTCTATTTAAATCAAGTGTTGTTGCGGTTCTGCATCAAAACGTAATTTTGGTCCATTTTTTAAAATAATATTCCTAGAGGGGCAGGCCTTGGATACAAAAAGATGCTGCTGAAAGTTGATTGGGTGTTGATGCCGTGTGACACTGGCATGTCTAAACAGAAAAAATACCGGCAGGAATTCCTGACTTCTGGTCCATGGCTGACTCATGTGGAAGCAAGACAGAGAGATAAAACTGATTAAAGGTTCCCCTGTGGTAGCTGGAAACATTGTGGCAAGCAGATGGATCAAATACCAGGCAGCAGCATGGCTTAATTACCTTTGTGCAGAAAAGATCCCATGTGAACTTTTAGGTTCTTATAGCTAGGTAGGAATTGGACACTATGTTTTTAAGTAGATTCACAGGGTGGCACAAGAAATGAGAAAATGTTGTAACCATCTTCCAGCATGTTGAGGAGCAAGGATGCCACTGATATACCACACATTCTGTGTTCAAGTAGTTGCAGATCTGAATTATGTACTTGCTAAAGCCACAACATTCACAAAGCATGGATATCCATATGGCTGCTGCAGAAAAATGCTGTTTGTTAAAGTATTTCTATCCTGCCTTTCCTTGTAGCTCTCAACAGCTTGCAAATCTCAACTTGGAATATGCAAACTAAATCCCAAATATGGTGGTGGTGGAAAGTGCCATCATGTTGCCTCTGACTTAGGGCAACCCCATATGTGAGAGTTCCGCTGATTGCTTCCAATAAGCAGCCTTCGTTGAAGAAAATCTTTTTATTGAGGATACTATGATGCTAACATCTCTAAACATCTCTCCCCCGGTGAAGGGAGATTGTGGGCTTGTGGACATCATGCCGCCCCATGCTCTCAACGCCTCTAGTTGGGATGGGGAAGTAGGTTGGGAGATCATCCACCATGTTATGGGTTTTTACGTCTTTTAATGGGGGTGTTTTAATGGGGTTTTAAGACCATGTTACCTGCCACAAGCCCATTGGAGAGTGGCGGGATACAAAAGAATGAATGAATGAATGAATGAATGAATGAATGAATGAATGAATGAATGAATGAATCTTTGCTAAGACTAAACACCTAGGAACCATTGCTCTGTGTTAATCTCCAGGCCCCCGGATCCCCCCACCTGCCCATTTGGGAACAAAGCTCTCTAGATGCCACCCCAAAACCAGGCTAGAAATTGGTGCATCCTGCCCTAAGGTTTAGGAGAGACAACACTTTCCCATCAAAAACTTTAACGCCAGAATTTCAGGTGCAAACTACACTACCCTAATCCAGTTGTATTCACACCTAAGACAATCAGTTTTACATAATGAAAGGCAGATAAAAACAACAAATGGCAAAAGCTAGAATACATGGGGCCATTCCACCCAAGGACCAATGTTGCCAATTGGTTTCACAAAGCGGAAACGCTATTTTAAATAGTGGAATCTGGGCGTTCCGCATGCCTTCATTTGTAGTGGAATCCAGTAGCGTTTCATTCGTTCCCCACAGGTTTCCGGTCTCGCAGGAATCACTAGAAGGGAAGCGATTTTTTTTCTGTGCTTGTTCCCGCCCCTGGCCATCAATCAAACGGAACAGCCAATGGTCGGTTCTTATCATGCTCCCGAAAAGCCCCTTTCCCTTTAAGTACAGTTAAAAAAACAACAACAACACACGTTTCAACGAATATGCCTTGATTCCTCGCAACGTAGAGACCCATCTAGCTGGCATGTGAGCTGGCGAGTCATCATTATCACACTCCCCCGAGTGAAAAAAAATCCCCCCCCCTCACGGGCGCGATTTTTGGGCGAAATTAAAGGGAACTGGCAAACAAGGGGCTGTGTTGTGCTTGGGGACTTAGGGGAGCTTTAAAGCACTTCTGTGGAGGGACTGTAGCCGGAGAAGCCTCGCTGGGTGAATCAAGCCTCGCTGGTTTGTTGCTTTCCCCGCTCCGAGGGGGAGAAAAAGGCGATTGCTTCACCGGAAGTTCGGAGGAGAGAGCCAGGGGGAGGGACTTTGTTGCAACCGCTACATTGAGAACGCACAGGTCTTTTTCGCAAGGTTGCAGGTTGTTGGCAAGAGTGTAGCAATTTTCTGAGGGTGAATCCACTTTTCTGGATTCCCCAGAAATCGCTACAATGAAGCGATTTTGGCGCTAGTGTTGCAGGAGTGTTGCAGATTGATCATGACGTCATGCGGAACATAGTTTTAGTGGCGAAAACAAAATGTAATACTAGTGCTATATTAAAGTTGTGCAGAATGGACCCTGGTTTTGACATCTGGCTTCCCCAAACTAGTGCCCTTCCCTCTATCTGGAGCTGGCTTGTTGGGATAGCACTCGTGGAACTGGGAACTTGCACATGGCCAGCATCAACCCATTCCCTCTTCCTCTCCAGGAATTCCTTCCAGTTCACTTGGTACTGAAATCTTCCTCTTTGGGTTTGAGAGTCCAGGATCTTTTCCACCTCATAGAATGTGTGCTTATTGACATACACAGGAATCAGAGCTGCAGGCACTGGGTGCCTCTGATCGGAAGATGGGGCCTGGGTGCATATCTTTATAAGTCTTGGGGAATTTAACTTCCATGGTAATGCTACTGATGACATGCTTAACAGGGAAGGGTGCTGGCATCAGCTTGCTTGCAAGAAGGTTGTTGGCAGCATCTATGCTCAACACCAGTTGTGGCCAAGCCCATTGTATTTAGGCAGCCCATTCACGCAGTTCTGAGGGGTCTTGGGGAATCCCTCAAGTTGGATCTTCTGATCATCTTTGGGAACCCCCCAAATTGGAATGGTGTGGACCCTTGAAGGGGGAAAGCCTAGTACTCATATGTACAGCATTGTTGTATGTGTACTTTGTGAAGGGGAGCAGCTTAGCCCAGTCATCCTGCTGGTAGTTAATAATACTGTCATGGGCCTAAGCGAGCGCTGCTGTGAAGTCCATCCTCATTCTCCAACATAGTAAATACCACAGCTCAGGTACTTAACCAAAGTTAGTTTATTGAATAAGAAACACACAGGCGATCACTTTGCCAAAGGTAACATGTAGAACAGAAGGATTGACTGTGACAAAACCCTAGTTCAGGCTGGGGTAATATAGGCATAGCCAGGATCCCCCGCCCCTTTCCCCACATAACTTGCAGGAAGCCCTTTCCCATGAAGGATTATTTGATCCTAGCTGGGTGCAAAATCTAGAGACAGGCAGGCTGGGGGAGTTTGGCCAGATGGCTACATCGGAGTTACACAAATACACGTTTACCATTTCAAAGGTGCAGGGAGAGAATACGCAAATTCACACTTCCAGGCAGAAGCAGAAATTGATAAAGGAGGCAGCGGCATCAGAGGTGGGAGGATTCAAAGGAAAAGAGTAAGGCACCTGACAAATACACCACAAATAATGTTCCAGATTTTATTCCTTCCTCCTTCCTTCCTTCCTTCCTTCCTTCCTTCCTTCCTTCCTTCCTTCCTTCCTTCCTTCCTTCCTTCCTTCCTTCCTTCCTTCCTTCCTTCCTTCCTTCCTTCCTTCCTTCCGCACTCCCTTGCGACTAGGCAGTTCACAGGGAGCATGAAAGACATAGAAGAGAATAGTAATTATTTTTATATGCCGCTATTCTCTACCAGGAATCTTAAAGTGGCTTACAATCACCTTGCCTTTCGTCTCCCCACATCTTGTGTGGTAGGTGAGACTGAGAGTGCCTTGATATTAGTGCTTTGTCAGAACAGCTCTATCAGTGCTGTGACTAGCCCACGGTTTCATGTGGAGGAGCACACATGTGAATTAGCAAACCAGTCCATGGGGAGGAATTTCCCGGGCAATTTTTTCTGTAGTAATGTTGAGGTTTCTGAGGCATTCATATTTATGGAGTGGATTAAACTGTAGCCAGGTTGACCTGAGTATTTTGGAATGGGTGCCTTAAATGTCACAAGGACATGTGTGCATGTGTGCCAGTGTGCCATATCCTGGGTGAGTTGGTGCCTGTGGCTCCAGCACCTCTGAAGGGTATGCCCCACCCCCCTTGAAGGAGCCCTTGGGTTTTGCCCCATACCTCCTGTCCCTCAGGGCTCTGGGTCAGGGGCTCTCTCACAAGACCTCACTGTGGCCCCTGTACTTACCTCTGTTTTCCATTCATTGTTTTTGATGTTCCAAACATAAATGTCCTCATTCTTAATTGCAGCCAAAATAATTGCTTTGCTTTTGTTGAAATGTGGCTCTGAAAGACCTGGAGAACAATTAGAAGCCAATTCAGGGCACTGCTATGCTGCAGGTTTTTAAGCCTGTAAGCATTGCTATTTTTTATCATTATCATTTATTATCCCAGTGCTTGACGCATCTTGGAGAAGATCTTTCTATTCTTCCTCCTTCTTCTCTGTTCTACATCAGCTCTCCTGCTACAGCCTTGTTTTGTCAGTGGCTTCACAGGTACCGTTTATACACTGGAGGTTTCATGCTGTGCTGCAGGCTGGAGTTTTAGTCGTGGCAGGTTACCCCACCTCTTCCTGCACCCACATGGGGGAGCATTTGGCCTGGTGAACCTCATCCGCCCCCCATTTGTGCTCCTGCTCAGGAGCTGGGGCAGTGAAGTGCCCAGTGCAGAAATGGTCTTGGAGGTATGTCTCTGGATGCAGTATGGGCTCCTCTGGCACCACAATGTGTAGACAGACACAGGAATGGAGAGGAGCGGGGTGGGGGGGACGAGCCCAGTTACATGCTGCCCAGGAGGGCAAGAGGCTTGGCAGAGAGTAGGAAGGAACACTTTGGGTGCCAGGGTGCTTTTAAAACAATTTAAAAGCAGTCCAGCGACAATCCTGGCCTCAAGGAACAAGACACTGAAAAGTTTTAAGTGTTGTTATCGTTTTTTCCCAAGCCAAGTTATCTGCCCTGAAATTTTCAAGGTTAAAAACTCAACTGTAATATTTCAGAAACTCTGTGTAGTAATACCTGCTAGGCCAGTGTGTGAATCCATCTAATCTCAGTTTGGAGTAGAAGATGCCTCCGAGAAGCCATTTGCTTTTCCATGCTGATACCCCAACCCGACCTTCAAACACACACACACACACACACACACAAACACACAAACACACACCTTCTTATGCAGCTCAGGGCAGGTAACAATATAATTTTATAATAATAAATAAAATCATTTAAAAAATCATCTCAATTATCCCCCAACTAATTTCGACCGGGGGGCGTGTGTCAGAGTTCTTAGAGCAGGTCTTCCTGGTGGAACACCAGGCCAGCATCAACCCATTCCCTGTAATAATACAGCCATTTTTGGCTGTATCAACAGAGGCATCACATCAAAATCACAAGATGTCATAGTCCCATTGTATACGGCACTGGTCAGACCACACCTGGAGTACTGTGTGCAGTTCTGGAGGCCTCACTTCAAGAAGGACGTAGATAAAATTGAAAGGGTACAGAGGAGAGCGACGAAGATGATCTGGGGCCAAGGGACCAAGCCCTATGAAGATAGGTTGAGGGACTTGGGAATGTTCAGCCTGGAGAAAAGGAGGTTGAGAGGGGACATGATAGCCCTCTTTAAGTATTTGAAAGGTTGTCACTTGGAGGAGGGCAGGATGCTGTTTCTGCTGGCTGCAGAGGCGAGGACACGCAGTAATGGGTTTAAACTTCAAGTACAACGATATAGGCTAAATATCAGGAAAAAAAATTTCACAGTCAGAGTAGTTAAGCAGTGGAATAGGCTGCCTAAGGAGGTGGTGAGCTCCCCCTCACTGGCAGTCTTCAAGCAAAGGTTGGATACACACTTTTCTTGGATGCTTTAGGATGCTTAGGGCTAATCCTGCGTTGAGCAGGGGGTTGGACTAGATGGCCTGTATGGCCCCTTCCAACTCTATGATTCTATGATTCTATTCTATGATTCTATGATTCACTTCAACAGAGGCTGCTCAGTCCCTCAGCAGAACATGCAGAGAAGTGTCCTGGGGAGAGGAGGAAGAGGGCTTCAAGGCCTGCATGAGCCCCCAGCCCCCCCCACCCCCAACTAGCACTGAGAAACAAGGAGTCATGGGGAATGGAGACCGCCAGGTTCTGCCTCTTGCTTTCTGGGTGGACTTTGGCCAGGGTAAGGGGCCAGGGATTTCTGAATGCCCCAGCTGCTGTTATGAGCATTTTGCCTCCCCCTCCCCGGGCAGAGGGAAGCATTTACAGTCACTGCCCTTCCCAGTCCGCTTCCCCAGGTGAGGAGCCCCCACCCCACATTAAAACTGGGGTGGTGGGAAAGGGGAAAAGGTCGAGGAGGTGGGAGGGGAAAAACAGGCCTTCTAGCAAAACCCAGGGCACCACTTAGCCTACATCTTGGCCACCTCCATTATTTATAGCACAACTGAAAGATTTATTTCTGAGCTGCAACTAGTGAGGGCCAGGCTATCCTGCCCAGGGAGAATGTGCACATGGAAGCCACCATAGCCTCCAAATCCTAACACCAAAGAGATGGTGCAGGAAAGACACACTGGAGGGGGGAGGGACGCAGAAGGAGGCACATGAAACTGGCGCTCACAACTGAAGAGAGCCTGCACACAAACCAGAAGCCAGAGGCCAAGCGCCGTTTCCAACAAATCAGCTCTGTTCCAAAGAAGGGCATGATTCTGCACACCCAGCACTGAGGGACAGGCACTTGTGCACCCTGGCCCACAGGAAACCTGGGGCTTGGCCGAACATGCACAAGAAATATCTACTCTGCATCTTAAGGTTAGAGCCAATGTTGTACAGTCATTCTAAGAGGGCTGTGTACCCATTCCACAGGCTGGCCAGACAGTACCTTGCAAGCTATTAACCTGCCTTGAGGCCTAGCTCAGCAGCAGCATCCAATCCAACATCTAAGTAGCAGGGGAGGGGGACCCAGGAGCAATCTCCAGTCTGCACTCAGGCAGGGCAGCTGCCTGAAACCATATACCTTCTGGGTGCCACAACAGGAGCCCAAGGTAAATGCTGTCTCCTCCTCCCAAGGTTGGGTGCTTTGGGGAAATGGGCTTCTATTCCATGCTCCCTCACAACACCATGGTGCACCCTGGGGGGGGGGATGTACCTCTAGGGGTTCACCACCTTTCCCCCAGCCTTTCTTAAACCTCTTTTGCTGCCGAAGGTTTGGTAAAGTTCCCAGCAAAACTTGCCCGGCTACCACGCAGATAGGTAAGTTCAGATATGTGTGCTACACGAAGGGCTGTTCTTGTAGGGAGAGCACTTTGGGCACATGCACAATGTCCACACAGCTGGGTGGCTCCAGGATCTTTTGACCATTGAGTTAGTGGCAAGACTGGCCACAAAAGGATATTTGCCTAGTAGTCACACCCTCATGGTAGTTTGGGGAGCAGGAATGTCAACGGCTGGCAAACCCAGAGAAGGAAGTATGTGAGACTCCAGAGCAGCAATGGGCTGTCCGTCAGAGAGGGCCAGGACTTCCCTACATGAAGGCTATGCAGATTCTGGAAAAGGATGTCCCTGTAGAGTGGACAGCTTCTATTTCCATAATGTGGCTTGTATTCTTATGCAGTGGGGCTTGTCGGGAAAGTCTGTGTGGTAGTGGGGAGGAGGGTCGGATTGCTTTTCACCATCCTAGCATTAGGGTTTTGTGTCGGCATCCAGGGCAGAATTAAAAGTGGGAAATGTTGCAGGGACAGCCTGAGAACAGGGGAAGGAGGATCTTTCTTAATAGGACAGTGTTTGGGTTGCACTGTGGGTGCAGAAACGTGTTCCACATCTAGGAACCAGCCCCATTAAGAGGTCACATTGCATGCCAGGCTTTGGGCATGGTGGCATCTCCAGCAGTCATTGCTTCAAATGGCATCAGTAAGGCAGTGCTCTTTGAAAGGCAATGCCAGGGCCAGGCAGGCCAAGTGAGGAGATGGATGAAGTGGGCACTAGCTTGTTTGAAATCACACTTCATGGGTACAAGCAATGTGTACACAGGACTGCACAATGCTGCAAGGTTAGACTGCACAAATTACAGCACAAGAAGCAATATGCATAGGTCACAGGATCATAGAATGGGAAGGAGCCACACAGGCCACCCAGTCCCACCCACTGCTCAGTGCAGGATAAGCATCCAGAATAAGGATCTGTCCAGCTGCTATTTAAAGACCGCCAGTGAGAGGGAGCTCACCACCTCCTTGGGCAGCCCATTCCACTGCTGAAATAGACTCATCGAATCCTAGAGTGGGAAGGGGCCATCCAGGCCATCTAGTCCCAGCCCCTGCTCAGTGCAGGATCACCCTAAAGCATCCAGGATAATTACCTGTCCAGCTGCTGTTTGAGGACTTTATTGCATATTATAGAATCATAGAATCATAGAGTTGGAAGGGGCCATACAGGCCATCTAGTCCAACCCCCTGCTCAACAGCCCAAACAGCCCAAACAGCCCAAACAGCCCAACAGCAGGATCAGCCCAAAGCAACCTAAAGCATCCTAAAGCATCCAAGAAAAGTGTGTATCCAACCTTTGCTTGAAGACTGCCAGTGAGGGGGAGCTCACCACCTCCTTAGGCAGCCTATTCCACTGCTGAACTACTCTGACTGAAATTCCCCCCCCCCTGATATCTAGCCTATATCGTTGAACTTGTAGTTTAAACCCATTACTGCGCGTCCTTTCCTCTGCAGCCAATGGGAACAGCATCTTGTCCTTCTCCAAATGACAACCTTTCAAATATTTAAAGAGGGCTATCATGTCTCCTCTCAACCTCCTTTTCTCCTTTTACTTGTTATTTTTAAGGGTTTTATTGATTATGATGGCCTTTTTGTGACTTTATCTTTGTGCACCACTGCATAAACACCCCTCCTCTTACCCTGTTCTTACTGCCTTCCTGAAATGCCTCTGTATGCATGTGTGTGTGTGTGTGAGTGTGCAAGCTCGCGAGCAAGCGGGACCCTTTTCCAGTTTCGGTGTAGCTGCTTCTTTTCCAGAGATTCTCTTGCGCAGCCGCCTGCTGTGGGGTGCGGGGGCATGCCACTGAGCCTGCAAACATGCTGGGAAGCATAATTGAAAAAAGAGCAAATTGGCTGAATGGAACAGGCTTCCTCGGGAGGTGGCGGGTTCTCCATCTTTGGACCATGCTGATGTGACTTTCTGGGGGGAAGAGTCCCCCTGTGGGGATGCAGCCTGCTCCGGGGAGGGGGGGGGTACAGCCTGGAAAGGATCGGTTCTGGAGAGGGGAGGGACCTTAGGGGGATAGAATTCCTCAGGGCCATTCCACACAGCGCTAATGTTGCTGAAGTCTAACTGTTTAACATTATGCATGATGTCGTACACAATCCGCAACACTCCTGCAAAAAGCGCTTTGATGTAGCACTTTTGGGGGAATGTAAAAAGTGCATTCCTCCTAAAAAAAAGCTTCACTCCTGAGACCAACCTGCAACACATCCAAAAAAGACATGTGTGTTCTCAATATAGTGGTAGACAGAATGCCCTCCCTAGCTCTCGCCCCCGAGCTTCCGGAGACGCGATTGCCATTCCCCCCCCCTTAAACCTGTGAAAGCTGAAGTCCCTCCACAGAAGTGCTTAACAGTAAACAAAGCTCCCTTCTGCAATTGTCTTTAAACTTTCCGAGCACAATACAGCCCCCTGTTTGACACTGCCTGTTATTTTCTGCCAGAAATTGCCCCCATCGGGGGCAGGGGGGTTACTTGAAGAGTGCGCGAACGATTAAGCGCCAGCTCCTACGACAGGGAAAAGGGTCTTTCTGAAACATCGAATAAACAAATATTAGTTGCTACTGGTGTTTTCAGGTTTATAAAAAACAGATTTGAAAGGGAAAGGGGTTTTCCGGGAGCACGAACACAACAGTTCATTGGCTATTCTGTTTGAAGAAGCGCGGAAAAACATTACCTCCTTTGTTGTGAATCCGGTGAGACCGGAAACTTGTGGGTAACAAAAACAGCACTAGTGGGAGAGCCTTTTTTCCGCTAGAAACGGCTGGGTACATTGTCAAGATCTGCCACTATTAATTGTAGGAAGTCAGCATGGATTTGTCTCCAACAGGTCCTGCCAGACCAACCTGGTTTCCTTTTTTGACCAAGTAACAGGTACAACGATATAGGCTAGATATTAGGGGGGAAAATATCACAGTCAGAGTAGTTCAGCAGTGGAATAGGCTGCCTAAGGGGGTGGTGAGTTCCCCCTCACTGGCAGTCTTCAAGCAAAGGTTGGATAAACACATTTTTTGATGTTTTAGGATGCTTAGGGCTGATCCTGCGTTGAGCAGGGTGTTGGACTAGATGGCCTATATGGCCCCAACTGTATGGCATGCCTAGCTGTGCCGTCCTACCTGAGACTGTACATGCACAAGGCAGGTGGCCATGGGCTCTCCTCTCTAGCCTCTGGGGTGGGCAAGAGGCTAGGCTGGGGGCAGGAAGGGCTTCCAGGAAGAGGGTAGCCTTCTGGTCTGCACTGACTTGTCCCTGTTCCCTATTGAGATCTCTAACACCGAGATCATGGTTAGATGTATTGTATTGGTGCCACCCTCTTCTGAACATTATTCTCTCCACCAGGCTGAACTAAAATCAGTATTGTGACCACCGCCGCTATATGTTATGTGATATGTTATATGTAACTTTTAATTGGGGTTTTTATGGGGATTTTATTGTGTTTTAACTATTTATGTTGTAAACCGCCCTGAGACCTATTGGGAGAAGGGCGGTCTAAAAATTAAATAATAATAATAATAATAATAATAATAGGAGGGCACTGATGAATCTCAAACACCACCAAAACCGCAGCTAGTGAGTGCTGGAAGTGAGCCAGGCACCCCAGTGGTTGGACTTTTAAATCTGCCTGAGGGATTGGGCCCAGTGACCCCTCAGCAGACTTTTTTGTCTCCACCCCCCAGCATTACGTTGAATCCCAGTGTTGCAGCCCCTGGAAGAGGTGGGGAGAAAGGTCAGTTTGTGTCAGGACTGTGGGCAGCAAGGCTCAGCCCAATTACTTTGAAGCTGCTGAGAGACCAGGCAGGAGGGAGGGGGTGTGGAAGAGCCCAGCCAGAAGCTCAGAGCAGGATCAGGAGGAGGTCTGCCTGGACATGACATGTGAGCCGCATCTGAGGTCCACTTCTCGCATCTGAGGTCCAGTATGAGCATCCGGAAATGGCCCACTGCTCCCTGGAATGTGCTGATTTAGTGGTGGGGGTGGACAGGAAATGGAGGCCTGTCCGTGGTGGCCTCCCTGCAGCACGTTTGGTAGGCCAGTGTCCTGGCCTCTGCCGGGAGTCATGCTGCGCCTCTGAGCCAGGGTGTTGCCAGCTGCTGGGGGGAGGATTTCTCATTTGCTTTTCTTCTACATCTTGCAAGGTTACTGTAGCCTCATTGTGAGGCAGAGAGAAAGAGAAGTCCATGCTTTCCAGAGTGAGGGAAGTATTCCTAGGAGTCTTTCTCTGAAGTCCTGGTCCTTGGGGTGAGGAAGGGTGAGCAGTGTCCTCCATCATCAGGCGCCAGTCCACAAAGTCCCAGCCAGGAATGGGCAGCAGCAAAACAGAGGTTGTGGTTACATCCATGGGAGCCTGCTCACAGTGGTGTCTTGGGTGCCTTGCACCCTTAAACTCTGCCTGGGGGGAGGAAGATACTCTGGTGTTAGTCAGGGCATTGACTAACTGCCTTCAACCAGTCCATGTGCTCTTGATGGTTTGCAGTCTTCCCCCTTCTGCACTGGCTAAGTTGGCCACCCCACTGCTCACCCCAGTGCCCCAGAACTTCTTCCCCTTTCCTTGAACAGTGGCCTCTGCCTTTGCTCAGCCCTGCTTGGCCTCCTGCTCTTGCTTAGAATCTAGGCTGTTCATGTTCTTGACCCAGCTAGATTGGAAGGGCTGTACAAGGTGGCTCCACGTCCAGCCAGTCTGGCTCAGGATCACCCTTTCCATGGCATGGCACCATCAAGGTTGTGAGGGGAGAAGGGGTGGTTGGGAGTGCTTCTGCAGTCAGAGGTGGCTTTCCAACATGCCTCTTCATGTGCTGAGCAGGATTGTTTTTCCTGTGGGCCACATCAATGCCCCCCCCCCGCCTCGGCACCATTTGAGATGCTCACATTACAAGCAGGACTAAGAGTGCAATGGAGGCTTTTAATGGAAAAGGCAGAAGGCATGAATATTTAACTTTCACTTCTGGACTGTGGCTGTGATTGTAGTTAACAAAGCCCACCCCCAGTCCCCTTCCAATCCCTTTCCGAAGTGGTATGTGGCTGACTGGCCAAAGGGGCTCTCCCCTGCTGGGCCTAGGGAGCCTGTGGGAGCAAGGTATGGGAGGAGACCTCAGCAAAGGCTTAGCTCTATCTGTCAGGTGTCACTTCCAAGTAATCACTGGGAGGGATGCTTTGGACTGACACTATGCAGGGTAGAGAGCAGCCCTTGTTAGCCACCCTCCAGGTGGCTGGTACATTGTCCTGACCGTGCTTGTTGGCTGGAAAGTGTGGCCTGACAACATGGACTGTAATTTCCTGCTCCTGCATGTCACAAGGGAATCACTGTGACGTGTTCATCAACAGGATGCCGGACTAGATGGACCCTTCCCAGCAAGGCTCCTCTTAGGGAACCACTTTTCTGACATGCATCCCCCTCTCCCACATCATGACTTAAAAAATAGATTAAGCTGGATAGCAGGACACAGAACCTCTGGCAAAACTAGTGAGGTAGGATGAGTCACCATTTGCTCTTCACTCTGGGCCTGAGTTTGGGCTCACAAGTCCTGCAGTCATCCAAATGCCCCTAGGACTCTGCATTTGCCTTTCCACTCACCTGCTCTGCTGCCCCCGGTAGTGGAGGAAACAGCTGATGTCCCTGGCAGCTCCAAAGGGTTGCCTATCCCTTGGGAATGTGCCCATCCCTACAAGCAGGCTTTGCGCCTAGTCTGGCATCTGGCACCTGCACACGGCCCAGGCTGAGGGGAGTGAAAAGCACCTCTGTGTGTGTTCCATCCAGATGGTTGCCTCAGCCTGCTTTGGCACTCCCCCTACACCCCCCCTACACCCCTCTGCAGGGCTTCGGTGTCTGAGCTGGTGCTGGAGAAGGGCCAAGATTGTTCCTGTCCCAAGTCCCACTTGGAGCTGCCTGGACCAGTGTACCATCATAAGGGGTTTTTGTCTCCTTCTCAGAGAAGGAAGGGAAATAGGGGACCCAGATTTCAACAAAGCCAACCTAGAGAGCATCTGCCCCAACAGCACCAAAAATGTTGGTGTGGTTCCCAGAGTGCTGTGGTTTAAGGATAGGTTAGCCAATTTTGTGTTAGCATGGAGTTGTGTCACTAATGACTCTTAGTGGTTTCTTTCAGATGGTTACCTGTTAGAATGAGTTTAACTTGGTTGCCCGTTCATTATTATTATTTATTTAATTTTTATACAGACGCTCCCAGAAAGCTGGTTCATGGCAGTTCACAAAACAAAATACAAAAAATCCAATACCTAAAGCAAAGAATATCCAATGAAATATCATCTAAAACAATCCCGCCAATAATATCTAATATGGCAGTATATAGCATAATCTACAAATCTTTCCCATTCTCCGGGCATCGGTCTCAGTCCAGATGGAATATGACTGGAATATGTCTGACTGGGAAGATAGAATCAGACACCCGGTACAATCTAACACATGTTGTTCAACATGTTTATAAATGATTTGGATGAAGGAATAGTGGGGGTGCTTATTAAATCTGCAGGTGATACTAAACTGGAAGGGGAAACAAACACAACAGAAGATGGAATCAGGATACAGGATGATCTTGACAGGATGGGATACTGGGCTAAAATGAATAAAATGAAATTCAATAGTGATAAATGTTCTTCATTTAGGTAGGAAATATCATATGCATCATTATAGGATGGGCGAGACTTGTCTTGGCAGTAGTACATGTTAAAAGGATCTGGGGGTCTTAGTAGACCAAACACTGAACATGAGTTAACAGTGTGATTCGGTGGCTTAAAAGGCAAACAGGACTTGAGGCTATATTAAAAGAAGTATAGTGTCAGATCACACGAGTGTTGTTACTGCTTTACTCCACTCTGATTAGACCTCACTTGGAGTACTGTGTTCAGTTTTGGGCAATACAACTGAAGAAAAATGTAGACAAACTGGAGCGTGTCCAGAGGATGGCTATGAGGATGGTGAGGGGTTTAGAAACCAAGTCGTATGAGGAAAGGTGAGGGACGGTGAGAGATCCAGGACAACTTCAGGAGGAGCTAAGGAAGAAAAATGAAATGTTCAAGAAATGGATGGAAGGACAGACCTCTACAGAAGAGTGTTGTTGTTAGGTGCGAAGTCATGTCCAACCCATCGCGACCCCATGGACAATGATCCTCCAGGCCTTCCTTACCATTCCACAGAGTCCATTTAAGTTCATACCCACTGTTTCAGGGACTCCATCCAGCCACCTCATTCTCTGTCGTCCTCTTCTTCTTTTGCCCTCAATCACTCCCAGCATTAGGCTCTTCTCCAGGGAGTCCTTCCTTCTCATGAGGTGGCCAAAGTATTTGAGTTTCATCTTTAGGATCTGGCCTTCTAAGGAGCAGTCAGGGCTGATCTCCTCTAGGACTGACCGGTTTGTTCACCTTGCAGTCCAAGCGACTCACAAAGAGGACACGCAGTAATGGGTTTAAACTTCAAGTACAACGATATAGGCTAGATATCAGGAAAAAAATTTTCACAGTCAGAGTAGTTCAGCAGTGGAATAGGCTGCCCAAGGAGGTGGTGAGCTCCCCCTCACTGGCAGTCTTCAAGCAAAGGTTGGATTTTCAAGCAAAGGCTTTTCTTGGATGCTTTAGGATGTTTAGGGCTGATCCTGCGTTGAGCAGGGGGTTGGACTAGATGTCCTGTATGGCCCCTTCCAACTCTATGATTCTATGATTCTCTATAAGAGTATCTGCAGGTTAATCGGAACCACTGGCAAATGGTTAAATCAATCCAATGGCTCTTAGCCCTCCTGGCTTCCACCACAGGAGTGATTCCACATGCAAGACTTCAAGTGAGGGTCCTTCAGCTCTGGTTCCTCAGGTTTCTTCTGCCTCTCGATTCTCAGGGAAATGCTCTGATCATTCCAGTGGTGGATTCTGAGCGGGTAATTTGCTTCAAGGAATGCCCTTTGGTGAATGGGTTCTTCAGATCACCCTGACAACTAATGCCTTAGACCGTTGGGGGGCACATAGCCAGGGGAATTCCATTCAGTGGCATTAGTCCACTTTTGAACACACTTTGCGTATAAATATTTGGGAATTATGAGCCATTAGGTTTGCCGTAATCTGTTTTTCAGAACCTATGTGGAACCTATGTGTTTTCCCCCCAAGATTTTTATTTTGTCATAAAGAGCAGAAAATAGACACTGAGAACATAATAGTATCAGAGTGAACCCCCCATCAGGATTTCCCCCCCCCTTATTTTTAATTTCAATGTAATAGTGCCATTGTTCTTGAAATTCTTGCATTGTTCTCCCATTAACGTGACTTGTTAATTTGCCACATTTGAATGTTCTGCCAGTTTATCAAACCAGGCTGATAGTGGTGGTGGTGCTGGAGCTTTCCATTCTTTCACCAAGATCATTCTCGCAAAGGTTGTGGCATGAAAAAAGAAGACCTCTGCTTGACGTTGTAAATTCTCAGGACAGATGCTTAATAACATATACTCAGGTTTCATAGGAAATCTAAGATTAAGGATAGACTCTAATACAGAGTGAAATCTTCCCCAGAATTTGATAATCTTACTACACCACCACCACATATGAAAGAAGGAACCAGTTTTATCATTACATTTCTAACAAGAATCTTTATAATCATTTACAATTTTGCTAATAATCTTGGGTATAATATACCAACAATAAAATATTTTATGCCAGTTTTCTCTTAGTAGTTGGCATTTTGTAAGCTTATATAACTTAAACCTTTCCCATTCTTCCCCTGAAATATTACATTGTAAATTTTGCATCCATTTAATCATACAATTTTAACCTGCTCAGTTTCTTTGGGAAATGTGTCAAATTCTGTGTCAAATTTCAGCAGAAGCTTGTAAAGTTGGCATTGCAGGTGTACTTTGTTTTGAAATAGAATGTTTTCAAATTCCAGCAATGCTGCTGAAGAACCAATGTGTTTTAAATCAAACAGACAACATGGCAGCACTGAATTACTTGAAGATACAGGGGAATGCTACCTCATTGCTTCTGTGCAATAAAGCAAAGCATCTGTGGGAGATAGTCCTATGAATAGGGACTTGGCATTCTCAACAGAGGCAGACAAACTGAGCAAGAAATTCCTGAAAAATTAAGTGAGGAATGTTGTTGTTAGGTGCAAAGTCTTGTCCAACCCATCGTGACCCCATGGACAATCATCCTCCAGGCCTTCCTGTCCTCTACCATTCCCCGGAGTCCATTTAAGTTTGCACTGACTGCTTCAGTGACTCCATCCAGCCACCTCATTCTCTGTCATCCCCTTCTTCTTTTGCCCTCAGCATTAGGCTCTTCTCCAGGGAGTCCTTCCTTCTCATGAGGTGGCCAAAGTATTGGAGTTTCATCTTCAGGATCCGGCCTTCTAAGGAGCAGTCAGGGCTGATCTCCTCTAGGACTGACCGGTTTGTTCGCCCTTGCAGTCCAAGGGACTCGCAAGAGTCTTCTCCAGCACCAGAGTTCAAAAGCCTCAATTCTTTGACGCTCGGCCTTCCTTAGGAATATGCCTCTATATTTTTTCAGTACTAGGGGATCCCCAAGATCGGCCTCTGCAATAGCAGAGTTCAGGAAGGCAGGGAGAAAACAGGTCCCTAGGAGAAGACTTTCAGTTTCAGTGGAAAGGGGCTCTGTTGTATGCCTTCACTCTTATGCCTTTGATGAGCAGGGTCTTAGGTAAGGTGAAAGAAGGAGGAACTACAGCAATTCTGATTGCCCAGTATTAGCCTCACCTGCTCTGATTGACAGAACTCATGAATTTTATCGGTTCCCTCCGGATCTAGATTTATTGGTTCTGGGTTCCTACAGGCCCTGGGCCTTTGCACATCTGAATCTGATGGCTTGGCCAATAGATCCATAGATGGCTGGGTTTCTTTTATTTATTTACAGTCATTTAGACCAGCATTGGAAAAGTATCACAGTTCAGGAAAAAATCAGGAAAAAAGTTTTCACAGTCAGAGTAGTTCAGCAGGTGCCTAAGGAGGTGATGAGCTCCCCCTCACTGGCAGTCTTCAAACCACAGTTGGATACACACTTTTCTTGGAAGCTTTAGGATGCTCTGGGCTGATCCTGCATTGAGCAGGGGTTTGGACTGTGTGGCCCCTTCCAACTCTATGATTCTATGATTCAGAGAAATAAACATCTTTGTTCACAGCACATGTACAGTTTGGTAACCACTCCAACAACAACACAGTAATTAAAAGTCTATTTTTAAAAAACAATTACAATTTAAGAAGCTTAAGAAAAACGTTTTTTTTAATAATTAAGAAAAATTTAAGAATCAATTAGATCGAGAAATACAACCAGTCTAAAACCTGTATAAAATGAAGGTAGTTATTTAATAATTTCAAACCTTTACTGGTTCTGTATAGCTTACTGGTGGCAGCACAAAATTTAACAATACAGATGGTTGAATGGCTTCCTCCACCAATTTGCAGCTTCTTTATCATTTCCCTTGTTGGCTGGTCCGAATAACTAGGTACAGGCTGGAAAAGTTTGCCTCTGTCATATTATAAAAGGGACAGTATAGCAAGAAGAGCTTTCTGGTTTCTTCCTGTCCACTGTTACAAGGACATAGTCTCTGAAGCAGAGGGACCTTCTTGTAACTCCCTTCCAAAACAGCCGTGGGCAGGGTGGAGCATCTGGCCAATGTGAAAGTGCGCCTTCATTTATTGCTCTCTAGGGCGAAAAAGTCCATTTGCAGATCACCCCCACGAGGGCTTTGATAGAGATGGGTGCAGGCTCAGAACCCCTCAACCTGTTAACTCATATATGATATATAATTAGCCCCTTTTGAGGAATGGGCTAGGTCCAGAGGCCTTTGGCCCTTTACATGTACATTTCCACAGAACCCTCAGTTTCTAGAATAACTATTGCACCTGGCTTCCACTGGGTTACTGGTTGCTTTGGTTCATACCTATCTAGCAGCAATAGCTGTATTCCATGTGGAGGTTCAGGGAGCATCAGTGCTTGTACATAAGCTGTTGAAAAAGTTTTTAAAGGGCTCTTAAATATTTCCCCCCCCCCCCAAGAATTCCCCAATGGTCCCTACCCTTGGTTTTAGAAGTCCTCCTGAAAGCTCCCTTTGAGCACATGGCCTCCTGTAGCCTGGCTCAGCTATCTATGAAAGTGGTGCTTCAGCCCAGTGAGGTGACATGAAGGTCGGCTGGAGAACCCTTGCCCCAAAGGCAGCAGCAGAGGGTTGGGAGTTTTGGGGGGCTGAACTTCTCCTGTCCTCAGAGAGCTCTCTTCAGTTGGTTCCGCTGCCACCTTTGTTTTGAGGATATTCATTGCGTTCCTGCTGCTGTTGGTGTTTTTTTCTTAAAGGAGAAAAACTGTGTAAAAATCAACCCAAAAGCTAACTGCTGAACCTGCCGCCCGGCCTCCCTTCTGCTCTGGGGAGAGGGGAGATCGGGAGCCGAGGGAGGGAGGGAGGGAGGGTGGGCACTGGATACTGGGCCAGCTGTCCCCACCCTATGGGGATAGTTGGCTTGGAGGGCACCTGCTCCTGCTGGAGTGGACCAGGACTGGCTGAGCTTGCAGGGTTTTGGGTGTTTGATTTCCAATGTGCCATGCCTCTTGCACGACGGCCTGAAGTGGACCCTGAAGAAGGGGCCCTTAATTATTGCTTGGCTGACATGGCCAGCTGACGTTGGTGGTTGTGTCAGGACCGTGATGGTGGCTGAAGTGTATATCTTGTCTTTGATACCATGTGCTTGGGCCAGAGCCAGGCCACAGGCAATTCCACACGTGGGGGTGAGTGACATGTGGTGGTGTTCTCTGGAAGTCCTCACTGTGACCCAGATCAGCCCAACTGTCCCCACACGCTTGGACTTTGTACTTTGGAAAAGTGCTGTCTCCTTGGATCCAAACTCCTTTCTGTGGATGTGATGAAATGGGTGACAAGAGTGAGGCTGGGGGTGTCTCTTAATAAGTTTTTCCCTAAACCTGGGCTACCTTTCCAGGGCCATTCAAGGTGGCTTTGGATTTGTCTTGGAAGAAGAGCTCCCTTTGGTGAGAGCAGCTGTCCTGCCACTGCCTGTTTGTATCCTGTCTTCCTAGCACTCAGTTCTTGGGGGTCGCCCTGAGCCAGCCCCCCTGGTGCTCTTGCTAGGGCCCCTCTCCCTCCCAGGGCCAGGCAGCAGCTGTCTTGGTAGACATGGCCTGAGCTGCTTTGCTACTGTGGCCTTGACGAACAGAATCTCGAGTGCTCGTTTGTGTCTGTCAGATTGGATCTTGTCGAGGCAGCTGGCAGACAAAGAGAATAGGGCTGAGGGGTCTGTCAGCTAGAGACAGCCGTGGAGGAGGCATCGGTCTGTTGGCCATCACTTTGTGTAGCCAATCACTTCACTTAGCCAGATCCAAGCGTACAGACAGGCTGCCTTCAGGCTGCCCTCCCCTCTTCCCGCCTCTGTGGCAAAGAGCTTTTCACGCTCCCTTAATGGGAACTGTCAGATGGGCTTTACCTATTTCTTTGGTACCCTCAGAGATGCCAACGCATTATTCCCAGCATGAGCAGCTGTGCATGGCCAGTGCAGTCAGGTGACCGCTGTCATGTCAGTCTGTCTTCTCCGGAGCCCAGTGTGGCTAGAGATGGCCATGAGGAAGCCCATATTGAAGAAGAAGAAGAAGAAGAAGAGTTGGTTCTTATATGCCGCTTTTCCCTACCCGAAGGAGGCTCAAAGTGGCTTACAGTCGCCTTCCCTTTCCTCTCCCCACAACAGACACCCTGTGGGGTAGGTGAGGCTGAGAGAGCCCTGATATCACTGCCCGGTCAGAACAGTTTTATCAGGGCCATGGCGAGCCCAAGGTCACCCAGCTGGCTGCATGTGGGGGAGCGCAGAATCGAACCCAGCTTGCCGGATTAGAAGTCCACGCTCCTAACCACTACACCAAACTGCTAGGCAAGGCTTTTCGATGCACCAAGCGCTACTGGTTTGTTCGCTTGCCAGGTTTGGCAGGCCCCGATGTGAAGGGACAAGAAGAAGTGGGCCACATTTTACAAAACCCACCTCTGCTGGGCCGTCTGCTGCTCTTTGGCAGTGAAGATCTTGCAAGATCATGCATGCATGCAGCTGACCACTCAGCCGCTGCATGTCCTGACTGTACCGTGAGATGAACAGTGGACCATAGGACTGGAATTTCTGTTCTGGCTTGGAAAAACATCTTGCAAGTTGCTTAAGTTATGCTCTGCTGTGAATGGGCAGGAGCTGTTCTATGGTCTTACATCCAATTTATTATTATTTTTTAATTATATTTATATACTGTCCTCCCCGAAGGCTCAGGGCGGTTTACAGGGAACAGGAAAAGATATAGATAACATATGGTAACAGGTGATAACAGTAATAACATTATAACAACAATAACATTAGAAAATGGTGGAACTGCAAGAGCCTCAGCTCAACTCTTACTGGGACCCAGTGGGTTAGGCAGATTAGTGTCAGTCTAGTAGGGGGGGAGGCTTGGGGGCCAATTGGAAGCAATTGTGTGGGTAAATTTTGGCAATTCCCTCCAGATCCTCCAGACCTCCGTACTCCCCCGATGCACATTGGCTGACTCCTTCCTGTTCATTCTGGAAGTGTGGATTTGTGCTTGATTATTTTCAAATACTGGCTTGTGTAAAATTTGATTTGGGAAACCATTTTTCTCCCACATGCTGTAGGATTGAGGCCATGTAATCCTTCCTAAATCGCATGAACAAGGTTTGTATTGCAGTACTGATATCAGACTTCACACAGGGGGATTAGGCATGGAGATTCTCAGGGAAAACCTGCCTCCCTCGCTGGGCTTTTAGCACAAAGCAGATCAAAGGTAGAACACAGCCATACTAACCCAGTTTAGATGGCCCTTCACGTGAACTAGACAGACAACCATTAACTCCTTTTTGCCCTGTCCTCCTGAGTGTTGATCTCACATGCTGTGAGGAAATTCTTTTATAGTTTGCCACAACAAAGGGCCTGGACTAGGTGCATCCACAGCCACCTAGAGCCACCAGGAAAAGCAAGGCGTCCATGCTGTGGCAAAGGCATTCTTCCACCAGGCATTTGCTTGAGGCCTACCCACTTAGGACACCTGCTGTGCCCCCAGATGCTCCCTCCATGACTGAAAGAATTAACCTCCCAATGTTACTGTTAATTGTTATTTTTATTATAAATGTGGTTTTGTAATCTTTTGATGCCTTATTAGAAAGTTGTTGATGTTACAGTTTGTATATCGTTCCATGTAAGTGATATAATGTTCAATGTAAACCGCCCAAAGCTGCAAAGAAATGGGCGGTATAGAAATCTAAACAAACAAACAAACAAACAAAAGGCAGTGTTGACACTCACTGTGCACACTGGCCAAGGGGGCTGCCTAAGTCCTGCACAGCCATTGAGCTTCTGTCCATATCCTGAGCACCTGCAGCATGCCAGACTTGGGATTGCTGAAGAGGGAGAAGCCCGGCTCAGCGCAGTGGCAGAGCACATGCCTAGCATGCATGGGGTTCCAGGCGCTGCTGCAACGTTCAAGCATTTGGGTAGCAGAGCTGACTGGAACACTGTTTGTGGCTTGCGAACAGAACTTCTTGATGGGTCACAAATATCCATGAACTTTTACAGCAGTTTGTGGTGGTTCATGAATGAAGCTTTCTGTCCCATGGGAAACTGACAAAAACAGCTCAGCAGTGTGTTCTGCAAACCCTTGTTTAAAGGGACTCTGATTCCTTTCAGTGAGGTTTGAGGGACATGAACAATGAACCAGTTCTCAAACAAACCTGGCTTGGTTTGTGATTTGGTGGCAAACCACATTTTCCCAGCTTGTGTCTATCCCGAACTGTGCCCTAAGTGGTAGTCTGGCTTATCAGAAGCAGCATCTGGTGCAAAGACTAGCCCTGAATGCTATAAAAGACATTATTTATTACTTACTTGCTTATTTATTTATTTTTCACATTTATATACTGCCCTTCCCAAAGGCTCAGGGCGGTTTATATAGAACTGAGAACTACACAAGAAACCATACATATAAATAACTATTACATTAATATTATTACCTGATAATAGCAGGGTGACAGTATAACATTAAACAATAGTACAAACAGGTCCAGGAGTCTAGATGGATTTCAGGGGGGGGATGGGAGGGCAGGGGCCCTGCAGATGTTGTTGATTGTGCCTGGCCTCAGCCAATGCCTGGCGGAAGAGCTCCTTTTTGCAGGCCCTGCGGAAATGCTTTAGTTTCATCAGGGCCCTGGTCTCCTCTGGGAGCTCATTCCACCAGGTGGGGGCGAGGACAGAGAAGGCTCTGGCCCTAGTTGAGGCCAGGCGGACTTCTTTAGGGCCAGGGACCACTAGCTGGTTAGTGGCGGTGGAGCGTAGAGCTCTTTTGGGGACATAGGCAGGGAGGTACACTGGGCCCTGACTGCATATGGCCTTGAAGGTAATTACCAGTACCTTTAGCCTGATCTGGAATTCAACTGGCAACCATTGCAGTTGATGGAGGAGGCGCCGGATGTGAGATCTCCATGGTGTTGCTGTGAGGATCCTGGCCGCTGCGTTTTGGACCAGCCATAGTTTCTGGGTCAAGGATAAGGGCAGGCCTGTGTAAAACGAGTTACAGAAATCCAGTCTGGAGGTGACTGTCGCATGGATCACTGTGGCTAGGTGTTACAGGGCCAAGTAGGGCACTAGTAGCTTGGCGGAGATGGTAAAATGCCAGCCACGCTACCTTCGTGACCTGGGCTTCCATTGTGAGGGAAGCATTCAGGATCATGCCCAGGTTCCTGGCGGAGTGAGCCGTAGAGAGCTCTACACCATCCAGGGTGGGCAGGTGCGCTTCCTCACACAGGCCCTTCTTACCCAGCCACAGGACCTCTGTCTTTGAAGGATTGAGCTTCAGACGACTGCTTGAGCCATCTCTACACAGCTTCTAGGCAGCTGGCTAATGCTTCTGGGGGAGAGTCAGGGCGGCCATCCATCAGGAGGAAGAGCTGGGTGTCATCTGCATATTGATGACAATCCAGCCCAAATTTCTGGACCAGTTGTGCAAGAGGGCGCATAAGATTTGCCTTGTTGGTTCATAGAATCATGGAATCATGGAGTTGGAAGGGACCTCCAGGGTCATCTAGCCCAACCACCTGCACAATGCAGGAACTCACAACTACCTGCCCACCCACGATGACCCCAATTCCTTGCCCAAGTGATCCCTCCATTCCAGCCTCCTGTTTCCATCTGTAGCTGGATTCTGCAAACTCACAAGTGGGATGTTAAGCGGATGGTTTTCCCATTTACCCATTCACAGTAATTGGTACTTAGAGATCTCTGCAGCCACCCCCCCCCCCATCAAAAAGGCTGCCTGCTTCTCTCTGTTTGGCTGTATTTCTGGGAGGAAATCTCTGGAATTGTCTTTCAGTTTTGTTCTGCCTTTGCTTGTGCTTTGGTGTCTTGGGTGGGAAGTATCTTTATATATAGTCTGGCATAGCATTAACTGCTTGCTGACATATGTCGTTATCAGGAAAGAGCTTTCTGAAAGGTATCAAGAGCCCCCTCCCCATCTGCCATTCCTGAAAGGATAATATTCCTTTTACCAGGTCAGTCAACTACAGCTAAAACCTGTCTGATAACCAGATTTGCCAGAAGGGTCCTCTTCTAGCTTGCCTTTCCTGTGAAGTATGGGGTTCTGGATGGCATGAATATGGGGCTGCTGGTTTGAATGCTTATGTTGACCTTTTAGCTCTGCATCTGCAGGATGTTTGTTGTTGTTATTGTTCTTTTTCAAGTCCTGCAGTCATCCACCTTCTAGATATTTTGGGGGGATCGTAGGTTTGGCCACCAGGTAAAGAGGGCAATGCAGATCCTGGACCCTTCTGGCCACGTGTGGTGCCATCTACTCCCTTTATCTGCTCATGCCTGCAGTTACTCACCTCCAGGGGGTATCTTGGTGCCCCTCCCCACCGCACTCCCCGTAGCAGTTATATTTTTACACTGTCATGGCACAATAGGGACAGGCCTCCTTCCAGTCACTGGAGAAGCTGGCAGAGAGCACCCTGGCAGCAAGGAGAGGGGGGGACAGTGGGGGTAGGGGGAATTGTGGCAGCCACAGAGAACTGCTTGCAGCCACAGTGAGTGCACCAGGAGAGTCCCTGCTTGTGGAGGTCGGGCAGACATCTAGTGGGCAGTGACCCTTCTTTCGGAGTGACCCCCAGCTGTGGAGCTGCCTGCCTCTGGGGGCATTACAGTAGGCATCTTTTGGGCATGAGCCCCGTGGGACTTCCTTGATTTCAGTTTGCCTGGTGTGATTTTCTACCTTCTGCTGCAGCTGCGGCTACTTTCTCCCCTGTTTCAGTGTCCTTGCCACCCTGACACAAGGGTGGGTTTCGCCCATGACTCTGTGGTGAGCCGTCTGATGAGCCTGCGGATTTTTTAAGGCGATCAGCAAAGGGAACCCAAAATGGGAGGGAGGGGAAAGGGGGGGAAGGTTGCCTGAGGACAGGATGAATGGCGCTCACTGACTGATATGTATTGAGCTAACAAGAATTAGGAAATTAATTATCTCCGGTAATTAGGGTAACGACCTACGGTATTAAAGGTTATTTACACTGGAAATAAAACTACTGTCAATAAATGGCAGTCTCAGGCAGTCTGAACTTGCTGCTGATGGCCAGGATTCGGGAGCAGCTGCCATCTAGCAATGCCCTGAAAAGAACTTGAGATTTTGGGGGCCTCCTTTCCCATCACTGCAAAGAAGCGCAGCAGCAGCAGCAGCTCCTCTCCTTGCGCAGGGAAGGCTGTGACCCTTCTTGGGGAGGTGTGTACAGCTTCATCCCAAGGACTGGAGCCAATCCAGGCTGGAGGCACCATAATATTGTTCTCATTTTGAGAAAGGAAAAAAAAGGAGGGACCAGATAACTACTGACCAGTCAGCTTGTGGTCAACTCCTGGAAAGGTTTCAGAACAAATCATCAGCCAGTCCTTGATCATTTAGGAGGATGACTGTGATTACTAAGAGCCAGCTCAGGTTCCTCAAGAACAGACTAACCTTATCTCCTTTTTTGAGAGAATTACTATCAGTAAGACTTTTGATAATGTTATTATCAGTAAGAATTTTAATAATATTCCAAATGATATTCTTGTTGACAAGTTTGTAAAATGTGGTTTGGATGCTATTATTGTTAGGCAGAGTTGACAGTTGGCCCCCGAAGAGTGCTTGTCCGTGGTTCCTCATCCTTGTGCAAAGGAGTGACAAGTGGAGTACCTTGGGTTGGTCTAGATGGCCTGTAGTGTCCCTTCCTACTCGGTGATTCTATGATCTTGAGAGGGAAGGCAGGAAGGGAAGAGCCCATGCTCAGCTGTTGGGGTCCTTTCTTGTATACCCAGGGTGAAGCTGATCACCACTTAGGGTTCGGAAAGGCATTTTCTTCCTGGACAGATTGGACCAGGGATCCCGGAGATTTTTCTGCCTTCCTGTGGGCATAAAGCAGGGTTCATGGGGGTGGGGACTGTTGTGAGGTTCCAGTGTTGTGCAGGGAGTTGGGCTGGATGACCCTTGTGGTGCCTTACAGCTCTATGTTTCTGCTTTTATTCTTTCCAGCTGTCCTTCATCAAGGATTGAAGTTGTAGATGTCCCATGGCTGCCACCCTCCAGGTGGAAAAAAACAGAACAAAAAAGTTACTGTGTTTGCAATGCCATTTTATTTTCCAGAAAGGCCAACAGTATCACAACAAATTTATATCAAAAAGGCAACAGTTCATATTTCACATACAAATTAAATATAGTGATGAAATTGGTAAGTGTAAAATAGCCTTTTCTTTTCTGGCATGGTATCTCACAATATGGCACCATGCCCAGTTTACAGTCTGTAACTTTTACAAACTTGCACTTGTTGCATGGTAGACTTGCAAAAACTGGACAGTCTTTGTCAAGATTGTTCTACAACATGCTCTGCGCAGGGCTACCCTTGGGTCAGCTCTGGAAGCTCAGCCAGTCCAGAATGCAATGGCGAGGGTCTTAACTAAGGCATTTTATTATTCATGCATCCTTCCAGTGCTTCACCAGCTACACTGTTTGTTAGTGGAACACTGGATCTTCAAGATTTGGGTGTTGACCTTTAAAAGAAAGGTTAAGGACAAATCCATGCTGACTTACCTGGATCAACAAATCGTCCTTCAGATGTCTGTGGACCACCCCATTTAAAATATTGTCTTCCCTGCAATTGAAGTCAGACGCACTGGCCTGTAGCTTCCCGGGTCACCTCTCCTCCCTTTTTTGAAGACTGGGTTAACATTCACTCTCTTCCCATCTTCTGGCACATCTCCAGTCCTCCAAGAGGTCCTAAAGATGATGGACAAGGGTTCCACAAACTCTCCAGAAAGTCATCCATAATTACAAGGTCCTGTTGCCTGGATATTTTCTCAGGCTGCTCAAGGAGGGCAGCAGGTTACAGTGGATGAGCGTTAGGACTGTGAGTGTCCTGCATAGTTCATGGGGTTGGACTAGATGACCCAGGAGGTCCCTTCCAACTCTATTATTCTATGATTTTATCCAGGTCCTCACTCTGGTCAGGTGGTCTGTAGCGGAAACCAACCAGCATACTCGTTGTTTTTCCTTCCCACATCTGTCACTGTCCTCCTCTGATATTTCTTGACAGGCAAGCCCTCTCCTCACATGCAGCACAACTCTAACCCTTCTTTGAACTTTTCTGGGGTTTTTTAACAACTTGTATTTACCCACTACATGTGGTCTTGGGCTGTATCAACAGAGGCATCACATCAAAAATCACAAGATGTCATAGATGACCCACTGTATAATGTATTGGTCAGACTGCACCTGGAGGTGCTCCTCTCCATTATCTTCAGCTCCTAACTTATTCTTCTTCCCCTGACAGTCAGGATAGGAGAGTAAACTACATGTGCCCCCATTTGTTTCAGCTGCCTCCCAAACCTTTCATAGTCGGCCTTAATATGTGCAGTTGTGTTCATGGCCATGTTGTTTGTTCACACATGGACCATCACTAACAGGTAATGTTGCATAGGTGTGTTAAGTCTTGGCATCTTTAGTTAAGTGTAAAATCCTGCATCTGGGTCAGAAAAATGAAAAGCATGCCTACTGGATGGGGGATATGCTTGTAGGTAAACTGTGTGTGAACGAGACCTTGGGGTACTTGTGGATTGTAAACGAAACATGAGCAGGCAGTGTGATGCAGCGGTAAAAAAGGCAAATGCCATTTTGGGCTGTATCAACAGGGGCATCACATCAAAATCACAAGATGTCATAGTCCCATTGTATACGGCACTGGTCAGACCACACCTGGAGTACTGTGTGCAGTTCTGGAGGCCTCACTTCAAGAAGGACGTAGATAAAATTGAAAGGGTACAGAGGAGAGCGACGAGGATGATCTGGGGCCAAGGGACCAAGCCCTATGAAGATAGGTTGAGGGACTTGGGAATGTTCCGCCTGGAGAAAAGGAGGTTGAGAGGGATATGATAGCTGTCTTTAAGTATTTGAAAGGTTGTCATTTAGGGCAGGATGCTGTTCCCATTGGCTGCAGAGGAAAGGACACACAGTAATGGGTTTAAACTACTACAACGATATAGGCTACATATCAGGAAAAAAATTTCACAGTCAGAGTAGTTCAGCAGTGGAATAGGCTGCCTAAGGAGGTGGTGAGCTCCCCCTCACTGGCAGTCTTCAAGCAAAGGTTGGATACACACTTTTCTTGGATGCTTTAGGATGCTTAGGGCCGATCCTGCGTTGAGCAGGGGGTTGGACTAGATGGCCTGTATGGCCCCTTCCAACTCTATGATTCTATGATTGATCAGGTAGGATGAAATCTTGAGAGACCTTGGTCACACGATATAGGCTAGATATCAGGGGGAAAAATTTCAGTCAGAGTAGTTCAGCAGTGGAATAGGCTGCCTAAGGAGGTGGTGAGCTCCCCCTCACTGGCAGTAAGAAAGTAAGTGCAGACTCTGCCCTAGATTGAGAAGGGCCACACAGGCCATCTAGTACTACCCCCTGCTTAATGCAGGATCAGCCTCAAGCATCCAGGAGAAGGATCTGTCCAGCTGCTTCTTGAAGACTGCCAGTGAGGGGGAGCTCACCACCTGTGTAGGCAGTCGATTCTACTGATGAACTATTCTGTGAATTTTTTTTCCTGATAGCTAGCTGCTACTGTTCTATTTGTGGCAGCTTATTCAATGCAAGTAGTGAGAAGGTCACAAGCCCTGCCCAATTGTTTTCACCACATGGGTGCACTCCAGAGGTGAAGTTGTGAGGGCTGTCCTCAGTACAAAATGTGATTTGCAAGCTGTGAAGAAATGCCCTCCACCCTAGAATTCACCCCCAAACTTTTTAAGGTTTGTAGTTGCATCCCACATATGCTGCAAAATTAAGGGGGGGGGAGAGACAAACAGAAACCAATGGGGGAGCCATTTGATACTCCTAAGTACTCAGCATACAAGTGCCTTATCCGAACAGACCTGAACGGCAGAGGACGAAAGAGCTACCAACCTACTCCTTAGCTGGAATGTCTCATCTCAGAGTGACAGTGACAAGGAGAGCCCAGTTGCATGTCTGGCTGCCAGTAAGTTGCCGTGCGTTCTGGAGGTGGAGGGGTGCTGCTGCAGGAGACACAGAAACAGCCCCCTGCTGGCCCTCTGGGACCCAGGGTGCCCAGGAAAATGGCCAATCAGTTCAAACTGCATGCAGACAACTCAATCTCTACCCCATTCGTCCTCCCTGGAAGCGTACAGCCAATAGGGAGAGAACACTCTGTCAGTGAGGGCCAGTCATTGGGCTTATTTAACCTCATCTTCCTGCTCCTTGCTGTGTGGAAGATGCTCTCCTCTCTGAAGAGCCCCACTGCTGGTAAGTTGCTCCATCCTCAGCCTCTTCCCACCCTCTATCTCTCCCAGGCAAGGGAAGGAAGCCAGCTGCTTCTTTTGCCTTCTGCGTTGGCCTCAGGTTTCAGTGCAGATGAGAGGCAGAGAGAATCGGTATTTCAAAAACAGAATGCCAAGGGACTGACGGAATGCAATGAATGTTCGGTGGGTCAAGGGTTCCTTCAGGCAATCCAAGGGCATCAGCAGAAGGAGCAGGTCACAGGTTGTGTTGGCAACCCAGGCCTTCCAGCCTCGTTAATCTAGGCTATCAGCAGCTTCACTTGGGGACGACTCGCAGTCCTCTACAGTCAGCAACTGTCTTGCTAACATGGTGTGGTGCCTTTTAGACTGGACCGCTCTTCCAGCACACAGCTGGCATTGCTTAATGGGCTCAGGTGAGCCAGGTGAGCTGACAAGGCAGGGAGCTGCACCTGGAGGATGTGCAGAGAATTGAGGCGCTCTTCCAACAACTTTGGAATCTAAGCCCTGGTTTGTCTGCAGCTCCATTCCCTCCTGCTGGTCAGGGCACTCTGCCTGTTGAACATCTGGATGGACTGAGCTGTCATCTGGCTGAGGCTTGGGTGAAGCTGGGAGCTCCTGGCAAGGCTTTTCCTCTGAGGATTCTTCCCTAAAAAGATTTGGGCTTACAACACCTCCCCATGGCCCTGCAGCTGGCCATTGGGGTGCTTTGCTTTTCCCCACCCTCCATCTCCTCAGAGGGACTGGTCAGATCCAGCAGCCTTCTGCACACAGCTATGCCCTTAGGAGATGTAAGTGGATGGGAAGGAGGCAGACCCCTCCCCATCCCTGTTATGTCCTGTTTAGCCTTTGGAAAATAGAGGGGGGGAGGAAGGTGGCAGCACCCCTCCACAGCCTTTCTGGCCCAGCCTTTGGAAGATGGGGGGGGGAGATGGCAGCCCACCCCTCCACAGCCTAGGAAGGTGGGGACGGTAGTGGCCTATATAGACACTGTTGTATGGTGGTAGGGGTAGGAAGGCCAGTGCCCCTCCAAAGCAGCTGTTTTCTTCAGGAGAACTGATGCCTTCCGTCCCCCTCCCCCCCTCCTCCCTTTTTCTTTGTCTCTTTCTCTCACCCCCTCACCCACCCATCCATCTGAGAATCCCACCCTGTGACCATTTGGAAGGGGAGCCGGTAGGGGGGTATCAACACAGTGGGCCTGGAAGACACAGTAATGTAATGTGGAATCAGTATTGATTGCATTCTCTCTCCCTCTCTCTCTCTCTATTCCCCTTCGTTTTTCAAGGCCCTGGTGGTCCTCCTTCCAGCTGCCTTCCGCACTTGCGTCTGGCCATTGGTGGGATGCATTGGTGGTTAGACCTACATGCTCTGCAGGGCTGGCCCTTTCCCCACCCCCCACCCCTCTGTTTCCAGCATGCAAGCAGACAGAAGAGCTTTTGTGAGAAGGAAGAGAGGCTCCTCGGGCTGCCTAGGGCCCTGTTTTGTCTCCCCCTGGCCTGTCATCACATGGTAGAGGCCCACAGGAGGAGGAGGAGGAGGAGGAGGAGACACCTGTCTACATCCCAAGGCCTTGGACTCTACCTGCCACATCCCGGGCAGCAGTCAAACCATCTTTCCATCAGCTGGGTCCGTTTCAGATGTGAGGGAAGGGAGGGTTGAAGGCAATGGGTCAGTGAGGCATGAACCCCCTTTTCACTGAAGCTGTTGTTGTGCTGCAAAGTTGCTCTTGACTGGTAGAGTAGAACTGATTTCCTGCCCCAGCAGTGGTGGCATGCACATGTGCCAGTTGTGTCTACCTGGTGCATCCCATGTGATGCCAACTGATAAAGACAGGTTCAAGTGTGGCAGAGTTACAAAGGGTCCCCAGTCCTCCTCCTGGCAGCAGAGCTGGCTGGAGGTGCCCTGAAGTGGTTAATGGGAGTACAAACCCCCCTCTCCCCCCCCCCCCCCCCGCAGATGGCAGGGTGCTCTGCTTACACTCTGTTGGAGACAGCCAGGCCAGTTAGCGCAGCGCTGGGCAGGGCTTGTCAGGGATTTGTTCCAAGCACTCTTGAGATGCGGCTTTACATCTGTAAATCCTTTTATGCATCACAGCCCAGCCTCAAGGCCCTGCCCACGTGACCGGCAGGCGGACCATGGTTTTGGGCTGCCAGGCTGGCTGCTGATGCCCCGGCTGGGGGTGGGGGGTGGGTGAGGAGGCAGCATCCTTAATGAGTGGAACTTGCATTTCCGTTTGAGCTGAGCCTGAGTGCAGATGGGGGGGGGGAGACTGGAGCTCTCAGGAAGGAGGCTATGCCTCACATTCTCACCTCCTAGGATAACAGGACTAGGCCAACCAATCTCTTAAATCGTTCTGTATGTGTCCATACATATACACTTTTCTCCTCCATGGGAAGGTCAAGCAGATTAAGTATTTGAAGGTTTATTTTTTTATTTTTTATTTTTATTTGATTTTTAGCCCGCCACTCCCACATGGGGCTCATGACAGGTAACAAGGACTCCCAATAAAATCTTACCCATCCTGGCCTCAACCAAAGACCTGGTGGAAGAGCTCCGCTTTACAGGCCCTGAACTTGATCCAGGCCACATCCAGTAACCACTACAGCTGCCTCAGCACATGCTAGATGTGGGTTCTCCAAGATGTTCCTGTGAGGACCGTAGCAGCCGCATTTTGCACCAGTTGCAATTTCCAGGTCAAGGACAATGGCAGGCCTGCATAGAGCGAGTTGCAGAAACCTAATCTGGAGGTGACTATTGAATGTATGACTGTGGCCAAGCAGTCCGAGGACAGGTAGTTTGCTAGTTGCTTCACCTGACATCAATGGAAAAACGCCGTGCATGCTACTCCATGGCCTGGCCTCCATAGACAGGCAGGCATCCAGGACTACTGTCCCCCGAATCCCAGCCCCAGCAAGGTGGTGGACCGGTCATTCACGGTCAGCTCCATCAAACGGCTGAGGGATCGAGCATCACAAGTATGGTCAAACCTTTTCTTCTTTCATCTTTCTGTAAACACTTTAGATATAATAAAAATAAAAACATTAAAAAAAAACAAGTATGGTCAAAAAACCCTGATCCAGTTGTCACTGAGAGAAGGACAGGGACCTAAAATAATGGGTTTAAATTACATGGAGAATGATATTGGCTAGATATCAGGAAAAATATTTTTCACAGAGTAGGTTAGCAGTGGAAGGGGCTGCCTAAGGAGGTGGTGAGCTCCCGCTCACTGGTGGTCTTCAAGCAGCAGCTGGACAGATACTTATCCTGGATGCTGGAGGCTGATCCTTCACTGAGCAGGGTGTGGGACTATATGGTCCTTACAACTCTTGGATTCTGTGAGAAAGCCCCATGGCAATGCTGCTGCCAGCAAGGTAGCCTTGAAGTGGGTGTTGAATTCTCCTCAACCAACTAGCCTCCGAGGCCTCAGCTCCACCTTTGAGATCATGGTCCGTGGCAGCTCAGGCAGGGAGATGGTCACCCTGTAGGCTAGGCCAGTGTCCCAGTGCTGTCATGCAGTCCCAACACACAGCATGCATTCCCAAGGCCAGAGAGACCAGTGCAGGGGACAGGATCCCAATGGACTGCAGCAATACCCTCTCCTTGCCTGCCAGGCCTCGGCTACTGCATCAGCGAAAGACCCTGGGCTAACCACTCCTCCTCCTCTCCCCCTTCTCCAGCCATGGCTGGCATTGCTGGGTTGCTTTGCGGGCCTTGTTGTTTCTGCTGCTGTAAGCCTTGCCTGGGGGGATCAAGGGAAAGCCATCTGAAGAGGAACTGGTCCGTCTAGTGAGTGGAGGGATTCCGTTTCCAAAGTGCTGTTGGTGATGGGTGCCAACTGCCATGCAGCCACTTCCTGAATTTCAGAAGGGCAGGTGTGCCGTCACTCACAAACATAAAACTGGCTGTTTTTCTGCCTTTAAGAATGCAATGAAGAAAAGCACAGTAATTCTGCTGATAAAGCACTGGCTGGTTAGATCCCTCCCCCCACTTACGGCCTTATTCAACCACTCCCATCCTGCCCTCATTCTTTCAGACAGAGTTGGTTGCCCAGAGGAAGCCATGCTAGTTTCCCTCTCTGCTGCCTCATAGCCCAGTGCTGAAAAGCAGCTGGTTGCTGCCTCACTGATTAAATTGACTACCCAGCTATCCTTTCCAGCCTGCCATTTGCGTAGAGACTAATTTCCATATAATAACATTGTGTTAGTTGCAATAAATCATCCCCACAGTAAGGTGACTGGGTTATGTCATTATTTGCAAACCTTCCAAATGTAATTACACCACGCCTGAGCAACCTCCATGGAGAACTTTGGTCAATGGCAACGAAGAGCAACAACAACAATAACAATCTCTATTGAGGTAGAGACAACAACCTTTTCTGTGAGCAGAGTGCTGGGGGGGGGGGGAGAAGTGAGGAGATCCTGCAGGGAGTTTCCTCATGCCTTAGTATTAAGAAACATCTAGTACAGTCTCCCAGGTGAGCTCCAGTAGCCATTGACTGATAAGAATCATAGAATCATAGAGTTGGGAGGGGCCATACAGGCCATCTAGTCCAACCCCCTGCTCAACGCAGGATCAGCCCTAAGCACACTAAAGCATCCTAAAGCATCCAAGAAAAGTGTGTATCCAACCTTTGCTTGAAGACTGCCAGTGAGGGGGAGTTCACCACCTCCTTAGGCAGCCTATTCCACTGCTGCTCTGACTGTGAAAATTTTCCCCCTGATATCTAGCCTATATCGTTGTACTTGTAGTTTAAACCCATTACTGTACGTCCTTTCCTCTGCAGCAATGGAAACAGCATCCTGTCCTCCTCCAAGTGACAACCTTTCAAATACTTTCTATTTTATCTACATCCTTCTTGAAGTGAACTTCTACAAGGAAGTAGTTCCCCTAACCAGGGCAGAGTCTGCACTTACTTTGTTTATTCCATTGTCAATCCTATTGAATTCAGATCGCCTTGAACTCCCCCTCCTCCCCATTGAAACAGGAAAGTCTTCTGCACGTGGTTAGGGAGGCTCAGAAGGTGGGGGGGGGCTCTTTCTTTCTTTTCTTGAAGCCTCTTTCTTTCTTTTCTTGAAGGGGGGCGGGAGAGGAGACAGGCAGGGAGCCTCTTTCTTTTCTTGGAGGGGAGGGGGAGGGGGAGAGGATCGAAAAAGGCTGTGAAGGGAGAAAAAATCCAGGACCGACAGAAGTTGAGAGAAGTTAGGGGCTTCTCCTTTAAGGCTAGCGTGTCACATGACCAGGTGTAGCCTATCAGAGGTTCTCTACCAGGAGCTTTCTTTATTCAGCTTTCTTTATTCAGGATTAACAGCGGTCTCAGATAAAGCACAATAAAGGTAAGGTCACTCCGGATCAATCCTTCTTGCTGCAGAAGGAAAATTAAAATCACCCCAAATCCAAATGGAAATCGCATTCTGTGTAGAGGGCAGGGACTGAATCGATCTGGGGTTGGAATAAAAGCTCCGTGCAGTTTACACCCAGCCTTCTCAAGCTGTTGTGATTCTCTTGAAAAGGCGTGTGGCATACTCAGTAGCACCCCTCCCTCCAGTGGCATGCGAGGGAGGTTTGAAAGAATTCCCTTCCACACCTTGGTTGCCAGGATTTGTTTTGAAGAAGAAAAGTTTGTCTTATATGCTGCTTTTCTATGGCTTACATTCACCTTCCCTTTCCTTTCCCCACAACAGACACCCTGTGAGGGAGGGGAGGCTGAGAGTGAAGAAGAAGAGTTGGCTCTTATATGCCGCTTTTCTCTACCCGAAGGAGTCTCCAAGCGGCTTACATTCACCTTCCCTTTCCTGTCCCCACAACAGACACCCTGTGAGGGAGGTGAGGCTGGGAGAGCCCTGACAATACTGCTCAATGAGAACAGCTCTGTTAGTGCTGTGGCAAGCCCAAGCTCACCCAGCTGGCTGCATGTGGGGGAGGAGTGGGGGATCAAACCCAGCTCGCCAGATTAAAGGTCCGTGCTCCTAACCACTACACCAAGCTGGCTCTTGAGAGGCAAGCAGCGGGGTCTTCCCCAACAGCCAAGGCCTGGATGGGCCAATTCCCCCCTGGTGCTTCAGTTATGCTTCTAGAACTGTGCAGATGTTTCTTCACTTCCATGTATTGTGTGCAGGGCAGCAGCATACCCTCTCAGATAATGCTGCTCAGGCCATCAGAGCTGAAATTGAATCCAATCCACCCCATTACAGCAGCAAGGGAGTCCCAAGCATGTCTGTCTTTGCCAAGGATAGTTCCTGTTACTGATGCACCAATTTATCACAGGCTATGCAGGAGAGAAGATAATTCATTAGTAAGTCTTTGGGGCCTGTCAGATTTCTCATGTTGCTTGAACTGTTTCTTCCTAGGCTATTTCTGTGGGGAGACTTTAGCTTGGCTTGGACTCAGCATCTAGGAGACACCTTAATGCGTCGGCAGCAGGTGTTTCCTCTCAGGACAAAGCTCCAAAAGGAGCATTCCAGGCCAGCTCTTATGGAATTAGCAACCCTGGAGGGCGGGGGAGATCCTTCCCATCACCTGCACTCTGTTACTTGGAGATGCCATGGATTAAAACCATTCCTTTTGCCTGCAAAGTAGGTACCCCCTCACTGAGCCCCTGGCCTGCTCCCATTGGATGCTGGCTAGCGAGCCAGTGGCCTTCAAGCCTTTTCAGTGGAGGGGCAACCAGATCCTGGGATGCCTCTTCTGTTGGCCACTCCAGCTGTGAAATCTGGCCCTGCCTCAGGCTCCCCCTCTCCCCACTCTGCTCTCTGTGTTTAGAGGAACAGAGTGGGCCACCGGGTGTAGGGAGGAAGCCCTGTAAGTTCTAAACTCTGAGGTTTAACTCTGCTGCACTATCAAAGCTTGTGTCCTTTGGAAGCCTATGGAAGATTGATCAGCTGTGGTTGAAGCATAATGGAGAGCTCATATCCAGATGGTGATGAGACAGCTGCACGGGTTACCAATTGAATACCGGTCTGGGCCCAAAGTATCTGCAGGACCATTTCATCTTCTATACCCCCCGCAGAGCTTTGTGCTCTGTGCGAACAAATAGGTTGATGACCCCTGGCCTTGCCTTTTCTGCTCTGGTCCCTGGACCAGCTGAGGGCGCTGATGGAATTATCTTGGTTCCCCAGGGCCTGTAATATAGAACTCTTCCACCAGGTTTGTTTGTGGCCAGGCTGAGAAAGATCGACCCCCCCCCCAAATAACCTATTCCATCATCCCTGGTTAAAGATAGCAGCCACTTGGAGGCTTGGTAGAGTAGGGGGTTGGGAGGGTGTTTTCTGGGGGGGGGGAGGGTTAGGAAGGGTGGGAGAGGTTTTTAATTTAACGTTTTGATTATTAATTGTATTGTATATTAACAGATATTGCAAGCCACTGTGAGCTAGCCAGCTAGAAGTGGTGGCCTGAAACTTTAATTAACAAATAATTAATTTAAAATAACCTCAGTTTTCATTCTTTTTCAAACAAATGCTTTTGATTATTTGTTTAGAAAAGCAGTTATGCCACCTCTCCAGTGACCTGTTCCAGGTGGTTCCAAATTTTAAAGAAAGCCAATACCACTAAAAACAAGTCAGTGGAATTAAAGAAAATTGCACCAGCATAAAAGACACACAGCACTGTCCAATATGTGTCAGGTCAAATGATCCTTAGGCCAGCAGCACAGGAAAACATTTAAGAGAGAAAACTTTCAGTTAAAAGCTTGCATAATCTTTTAGCCTAACAGAAAGCAAGTTAGGTGCTAGGCAAACCATTTCAAGGGCAATATGCAGCCACTAAAAAAGCCCTGTTTCTGATTTACATTTGCTTTGCCCCTGAAGGTTTTTGTGGGGAGCGGGAGAGGCACAATGAGCCAGGCTTATGAGCAGGATCTGAGTTGGCAGGCAGTACCAGAGGAGAATGTCCTTCAGGTACCCTGGCTCCAGCCCTCTAGGTCTAAAAAAAATGCTTTGAATGGTGGCTGAACTTCTTGGACAGATGGCAGACAGAAAAATCATTCTTTGACTCAAGCAGCATCATAATGATAATTTCCTTGTGGGTGACACTTGATTAAACAAAAATAAGTAAACCCAGTTTTGAGGACACTCAACTTGACCCAGAGATTTCTGTCCTTTTCTCTCCAGCCTTCTGATTCTTGGGTGTTGGATTCATAGAATCATGGAATCATAGAGTTGGAAGGGGCCACACAGGCCATCTAGTCCCACCCCCTGCTCAATGCAGGATCAGCCCTAAGCATCCTAAAGCATCCAAGAAAAGTGTGTATCCAACCTTTGCTTGAAGACTGCCAGTGAGGGGGAGCTGACCACCTCCTTAGGCAGCCTATTCCTAGGATTCCTTAGACCTGTCTCGAAAAGGGATCCTAATGCTGCAAGATGTACTTAATGGCATGTTGAAGGGAAGCAAAGTCCATTGTGACCAGACAGGTGATTGTTCCCACTGCAGAGGCTTACTTGGGCTTACTTTGGGCTTACTTTGGGCTTACATGTGACATAGGTCAGATCCTGCCATCGCTCAGTCACAGTTTCACACAGGAACTTACCTTGAAATGTCTCTGTGTAACTCTTCCTGGATCCAAATGCTTCCAAGGGAAAGGAGGCACTTCAGGCTCCCCCCCCCCCAGTGCCATTTTGCCACTGGAGACAGCCAGAGGACCTGTCTCATGCTTCCTGAGGCTCCACATGTCCACCTATCCTACCTGGCTTTGCTGATGAAAACAGCCCATCCATTACCTTCAAGCATAGCAACTGCAAGATGGTTCAAGGTAACACCGCACATGTGACTAAGAATTGGGCCAGCCTCAATTGATTTGTCTGCCCTGCCATCAATGGTTTCTATTCAGATTAAATGCTAGTTGGAGACCTGTCCTATTTTATTCCATAGGAGGAATTGTTGTTGTGAATTTCTTGCATTGTGCAGGGGGTTGGACTAGATGTCCCTGGATGTCCCTTCCAACTCTATGGTTCTAGGATGTTGGGCAGCTCAGCTTCTGCAGAGTATGTTGGGCAGAAGGCTGAGGTCTGGCATGAGGCTTCAAAGCAGTGTTTGTCCAGAGCAGGCCTCCAGCAGCTGCTGTGGAGACTTTCCTGCTCACCAGTGCTGGCTTATTTTGCCTGAAGCATACCAACTACCTGTTAAGAAGAAAGCATTCTCTCTGGGGCATGGTGAGGCGAGGGCTTCACAAGGAGAGAGGTGACCACTCCTGCTTCTAAGAGATGGAGGTGGATGTAGGAGAGAGAGTTGCCGATTGGTCAGCCTCTCTCCCCTCCCTTTGGAATGCTGCTTGGCTGGCCCATAATCTCTCAGGCAGAGGGTTTAGTGCATCCACAGAGTATTTAATATGACTGCTCGTCTCTCTGTTTTTATCGGGCCCCTTCCTTGGGCTCCATTGCATTTTGGAGCTTGGAATTAATGGGATGTGGGAAGGATTCCATTCCTATGTCTTTTCCCTCACATAAGCATAAATATTTCAGAATAATTGATACAGAATTCATTTTGCAACTGCTTTTATTATCAACATCATTATTACTAAGACTACTGGCCTCTTAATCTGCATTGCAGCACCTCACTGGTTTTGGTTTTTCTCCAACAAGGAAATGGTGATATTGCTAGTGTGGCATCCCATCAAAACTGCAAGAGGTCATAGTCCCACTGATCAGACCCCACCTGGAGTCCTGTGTGCAGTTCTGGAGGCCTCACTTCAAAAAGGATGTGGACAAAATGGAGAGGGGGCAAAGGAGAGCAACAAGAATGATCCGGGCCTGGGGACCGAGCCCTAGAAGGAAAATCTGAGACTTTTTTTGGGGGGGGGGGATCATCTGAACATGGAACTGGGTTCAGTGTGCGTGGGCAGGTAGCTGTGAATTTCCTGCATTCTGTATGGAATTGGACTAGATGATCCTGGAGATCCCTTCCAACTCTATGATTCTATGACTTGGGAGTGGTCAGCCTGGAGAAGAGACAGTTGAGGGGGGACATAATTGGTGTTTTTAAGTGTTTGAAAGGTTGTCAGAAGAGGGCAGGGAAAGGTTCCTGTTGGCAGCAGAGAATAGGAACTGCAGTTATGGGTTTAAATCACGTGTAGAATGGTTCCGCCTAGATATTAGGAAAGGGTTGCTGTTTTGAGCAAGGGGTTGGACTAGATTCTGTGTTTGTATGCCAGATATTCAGCAAACCCAGGCAAGCTTGTGCCAAAGGAGAGTAGCTTATATTTGGTCGTTTCATTGTCTGCATCTTCTCCTACATCCTTAAGCAGAAAGAGGCTTACTTGGTTGTGCCGCTTGCTCTTCACCTGGGTATCCGAACTACCTTCCAAAGCACCTCTCCTTAGGAGAGCTCTATTACCAGCTGCATTTTGTTTCTCCAAACCCCAGGGATCCATCACAGTTATAGAGAACTGTGGCTGGAAGCAGAAGAAATTAAAGTGCAGCTGTAGGTGCTTTTCCTTTTATTATGATCCCACCAAAACCTCAGCCATTCATGATATTCTGGCCGTTGCTCTGGGCTATGTCTGCCCCTCTGCTCAATTCATCTTCCCTCTTTTGGAGGAAGATAACAGGAGCCGAAGAGCCTCTGATTTGGAGCGATTCATCCCAAAGAGATGGTGTGGCAAATTCTTAAGAAAATATTAGTGAGAGAAGGCTCAGATTTGTGCATAAGAGAACAGCAGCAGCAGAGATCCCTGGCCCCAGAGAAGCATGCCTGGCCTCAATCTGGGTCAGGGTTTTTTTGGTCCTGGCCCCAACCTGGTAGAACAAGCTCCCGGAAGAGCTGAGGGGCCTGATGGAGTTTTTTCAGTTTTGCAGGACCTGCAACATGGAGCTCTTCCGCTAGGTCTTTAGTTGACTAGGAACAACTGGGGCCTCTCTTCCGGCCAGCATGACTCCATTCTATGGGCCTTTTCGCACGGGGATCTTTGTTGCAAATTGTTTGCGGAATGAAAAATCGCCATTTAAAATAGTGGAATTCGTCGTTATGCATACCTGCCTTTGTAGTGGAATCAGTTGCGTTTTTTAGCGTTTCCCACAGGCTTCCGGTCTCGGCAGAAATCGCTAGAAAGGAAGCGCTATTGCCAAGCTCATCCCGCCCCTGGCCGTCAAGCAGCCAATGGGCAGCCGTTAGCATGCTCCCAAACAGCCCCTTTCCCTTTAAGAAAGGTTTAAAAAAAAAAAAACAGACCCATAGCAACGAATCTAGGTAGATTCGTTGCAACGGAGAGACCCATCCAGCTGCCTAATGTGAGCTGTCGTTTGATTGTATGATCGTTGGCACGCTGCCTCGAGTGATAAAAAAAAAATCCCCCCCCCCCTCTCACGGGCCCGATTTTCGGCTGAATTAATGTGTAAAAAATAAAGGGACTTTATTTCAGCAAACGGGCTTTTATGTGGTTTGTGCTTAGTGACTAAAGGTGAAGGACTGAAGCCAGGGAAGCCTCTAAACAGAAAGAGGCTCGCTGGTGCGTTTATCCCCGCTCGCTCGGAGAAAAAAAAATGGCGATCGCTTCGCCGGAAGTTTGGAGGACAGGCTCAGGAGGAGGGACTTTGAAGAACCCGCAACAATGGTAACGCACAGGTCTTTAGCGCTAGTGTTGCAGATTGGTTGCAGGAGTGTATCGCTATCCGGAGGGTGAATCCACTTTTCTGGATTCCCCTGAAAGCGCTACAACGAAGCACTTTTTGCTGATTGGTTTCAGGAGTGTTGCAGATTGTCTGCGACGTCGTGCGTTAAGGCAAATTAGTAGCGTTTTCAATTAGCAACCATTGTGCTATTTTGAAGCCGTGCGAAATGGCCCTATGAATTTCTACCTTATGACGATTGACTGTAGAATAGGGGAATAATGGGGGCTATGCTACCTCTTGTGTTTTAGGATATTAGGAGTCGTGAGTTTTTTTGAGTTTTTATTGAGTTTTTTATCGGGGGGGGTATTGGTTTTATGTAACCCACCATGAGTCCACAGAGAGTGGCAGGATATAAATTTAAATAAAATAAATAAATAAATACGCAAGGAGACCTCAGGCCAAGGCTTTGACCCAGAAATTACAGCTGGTACAAAATGCGGCTGCAAGGGTCCTCACTGGTACACCTTGGAGGGCCCATATCCAGACAGTGTTACGTCATCTGCACTGGTTACCAGTCTGTTTCCGGATCAATTGTATGGGCTTGGTTAGAACCTTTAAGGCTATATGCAACTTGGGCCCTACGTAACTGTGGGACCGCTTATCTGCCTATGCCCCCCACAGGGCACTCCACTCTGCGGGTATGAATCTGCTGGTGGTCCTGGGCCCCCGGGACATTCACCTGGCCTTGACCAGGGCCAGGGCTTTTTCAGCCCTGGCTGCAGCCTGGTGGAACGAGCTCCCAGAAGAGCTAAGGGCCTTGCCAGTTTTGTCAGCTTTCCACAAGGCCTGCAAGATGGAGCTCTTCCACCAGCCTTTGCTGCCCTGATAGCTCAGCTGAGCCCAGCGAAGCCTGAACTGGCTCTTTGGGAAATGGAGGCGCTTGAGAGGGAGTTGAGTGAGGTGGGGAGAATGGGAATTTTCAGTAGAGTCTGAATCCTGCAATTCATGGCCTGTTTCCGTGCAGGCAGGCACGATGGAGAGCAGAAAGAATCCTTTGATGGGCGGGTAGGCTGAGCCTTCTGACAAGCACTGACTGTCTCAGCCTGAAAAAGACTTGAGGGGCTACATTCAGGCTGTTTCCTTTCCAAGGCTCTCTTTTCTTCCAGTAGAGCCAAATGGGAATGCGATGCTGGCAGCCACAAAGCGTTCTTGAAAACAACAGCTGCGTCTCTCATTGAGCAGCTCACCGTGGCAGAGCCTCTTCTGTGCCCAGGGCCCCTCTTGCAGGCAGTACTATGTTCTGCTGTTGGGGCGGCCTTGCAGGAGCAGACCCTGCATGGACACCTCCCTTTCTGTAGCAGCAGCATCCCTCTTTCTTCTCAAGGCAAGGGTGGGTGCCAGAGGCTGCCAGCTTCGGAGTGGAGAATTCCTGGTGATTTGAGAGTGCATAAAGGGACCGCAGGAGGGACTGCAGCAGGGCCCGATGCCACATAGTCTACCCCCAGGGTTGCCATCATATTCTCCAGGGGAGCTTATCTCTCTCTGCAAATAATCAAACAGTTGGCCCTTGAGCAGCTAGAGCAGCATGGCTTTCTCAATAACAAGTCATGTCAGTCTAACCTTATCTCTTTGTTTGAGAGAGTTACTACCTTGATAGATCAGGGGGGTGCTGTGGACATAGTTTACCTTGATTTCAGTAAGGTTTTTAATAAGGTCACACATGAAATTCTTATTGACAAGTTGGTAAAATGCAGTATGGATTACTGTTAGGTCAATCGAGAACTGGTTGACAGATCGCACCCAAAGGGTGCTTGTAAATGTTTCATCATCTTCTTGGAGAGGACTGATGCCTCAGGAATCTTTCCTGGGCCCTGTGTTGTTCAATTCATTCATTCATTCATTCATTCATTCAATTTATTTCCCGCCACTCTGCAACAGGCTTGTGGTGGGTAACAACAACAGTCTTAAAAACCCCATTAAACCCCCCATTAAAAGACTCAAGACTCCCAACATGGCGGAAAAGGATAACCCACTCCCACCCCACTGCCGAAGTGATGGAAAAAAATGGAGCAGGAGCAATGTACACTTCAGATCCCAGGGAGGGGCAATAGATCTACCTCACCAACCCCAGCCTCAACTATAGACCTGGTGGAAGAGCTCCATCTTGCAGGCCTTGTGGAACATTGCCAGATCCTGCAGGGCCCGCAGCTCACCTGGGAACTCATTCCTCCAGGTAGGGGCCAGGACAGAGAAAGCCCTGGCCCTGGTTGAGGCTAGGCGCACTTCTCTAGGGCTGGGAATGACCAATAGATTTCCCCCCGCAGAGCGCAATGTCCTGTGGGGGACATAGGGCGATAGGTGGTCCCTCAAGTATGTGGGTCCCAACCCGCATAAGGCCTTAAAGGTTAAAGCCAAAACCTTGAACCGGATCCAGGCAGCAATTGGCAACCAATGCAGCTGCCTCAGCACAGGCTGGATATGGGCCCTCCAAGGTGTACCAGTGAGGACCCTAGCCGCTGCATTTTGCACTAGCTGAAGTTTCCGGACCAAGGACAAGGGGAGGCCCGCATAGAGCAAGATACAGTAAACTATTCTGGAGGTGACCATCACATGGATCACTGTGGTCAGGGGAAAGGTAGGGCTCTAGTAGCCAAGCCTGGCAAAGATGGAAAAATTCCTGGCCCGCTACTCTCTTGACCTGTGCCTCCATAGTCAGGGAGGCATCAATGGTCACACCCATGTTCCTAGCCTGGGACTTATGGTAAGTTGCGCACCTGCCAGGGTGGGTAAGCGCACTTCCTGAACCCGCCCCCTACCTCCTAGCCACAGGACCTCCATCTTGGAGGGGTTGAGTTTCAGGCAACTCTGCTTGAACCATTCCGTCACCACTTCCAAACATCTGGCAAATGGTTCCGGGGGAGAGTCGGGGTGGCCGGGTGGCAACCCAGTCCAAAGCTTCATACTAGCTGGGCCAGATGGGCGCATAAAGATGTTGAACAATGTGGGGGAGAGAACTGCACCCTGAGGGGACCCCACACGGGAGTCTATAGGGACGTGAGAACTCATCCCCCACAGCCACCCTCTGGGTCCAGTTCTGGAGAAAGGAGCGTCTCCAGTGCAAGGCTGTGCCCCCTGTCCCAGTGCCGGTGAGGCAGTGGACCAATAGTTCATGGTCCACAATGTTGAAGACCGCCGACAGGTCCAAAAGAACCAGCAGGACTGACCTGCCTCTATCCTGCTGGTAACGAAGGTCATCCAGCAGGGCGACCAACACCGTCTCTATCCTGTGACCAGGATGGAAGCCAGACTGATAAGGATTGAGTGCCAAAGTTTCTTCCAAAAACGCTGGGAGCTGGTCCGCTGTGGCTCTCTCCACCACCTTACCCAGGAATGCCAAATGCGACACTGGGCAGTATCTGGAAGGTCCCGCGGGTCCAGCGATGGTTTTTTCAGGCCAGGGGACATGATAGCCCGCTTTAAGTATTTGAAAGGTTGTCACTTGGCGGAGGGCAGGATGCTGTTTCTGTTGGCTGCAGAGGAGAGAACACGCAGTAATGGGTTTTTAACTACAAGTACAACGATATAGGCTAGATATCAGGAAAAATATTTTCACAGTCAGAGTAGTTCAGCAGTGGAATAGGCTGCCTAAGGAGGTGGTGAATTCCCCCTCACTGGCAGTCTTCAAGCAAAGGTTGGATACACACTTTTCTTGGATGCTTAAGGATGCTTAGGGCTGATCCTGCTTTGAGCAGGGGAGAGTGAAGAAGATGATCTGGGGCCAAGGGACCAAGCCCTATGAAGATAGGTTGAGGGACATGGGAATGTTCAGCCTGGAGAAAAGGAGGTTGAAAGGGGACATGGTAGCCCTTTTTAATTATTTGAAAGATTGTCACTTGGAGGAGGGCAGGATGCTGTTTCTGTTGGCTGCAGAGGAGAGAACACGCACTAATGGGTTTAAACTACAAGTACAGTGATATAGGCTAGATATCAGGAAAAATATTTTCACACTTTTCTTGGATGTTTTAGGATCCTTTGGGCTAATCCTGCCTTGAGCAGGGGGTTGGACTAGATGGCCTGTGTGATTCTGTGATCTTTAGCTTCCATGGCTAGAAGTACTGAGGGTTGAGGGCGCTGCTGTGCAGGAGTAGGTGCTCCTGGGGTGGAGTCAAGGCTTTGACTTAGGTGCACAGCGCCCTCTAGAGACCTTTTAGCTACAAAACCGCTTTTAAGCAGGCCTGCTCGTGTGCAGTCCCTTTGTTCCTGCACAGAAAGTACTCGAACAACAGTTACGGGTGAGCAACTGTGTTTTAACATATTTTATTTTGTGAGCCTATTTGAGAAGATTCTCTGAAGAGACAGCCTAGAAATTTCATGTTGGGAGGAAGGAAGGAACAACTAGCTCTTGTCTAGATATACATGTTTGTGGCCACTAGTTCTTTCTGTGGTGGAAGCAAGCCATCCCAGATCTCTCCCTAGGGAGATAATGATGGAAAAGGAGCCCGTGCCCTTCCAGGATGGACAGCAGGGGTAGATTTTGGTGGCCTCAGTTGAAGGGAGTTCCTGGGGAGATTGCTGGCACAGGAGTATGATGAGTATGTGGCTCACTTGTGGCTCACTTGTGGCTCACAGGCTGCACACTTCCACGCTGAACTTTTATGTCATTTTTCACCTGCCTTTCTTACTGAAACTCAAGACAGATTATAGACCCATTTTTAAATGGATCAAACAGCATAAAACAGCCAATAAGCAGAGCAGTTTAACCCGGATTACAGAAAAACAGGAGGGGGGAGGAAAAAGAAAGAAACCTGTCCAAGATATGACATGCCATAATGCAGAAAATGGGATACAAAAGTAGAAAACAGTGCAGTGAAAACAAGGGGGCACGTGCAAAAAGTACTGCAAAGGGATGACAGTCCTAATTCCCCTGGGAAAGCAACCTCCTGAGACATTCCATTATACAACAGTTCTCATCCCTTTATAACAATGTCCTCTTCAATCTTTCGGTTTTGCACATTCTGTTAAATGATAGTAGTATGGGGGCCTTCCTGACCTCCTTCAGCAGGCTGCTTTGCAAAGAAAAGCTGTCACAGAGAATGTGCACAAATGGGGAGTTGCCAATCTCACCCATTTGCAGGGTGGTACTTTCAGACGGCTTTGCTCAGATGAGCGAAGCTTTGGCAAACTGCAGGGCCTGGCCAGATGGCGCATGCTGTTGGAACACAGGGGAGGGGGAAGCTGTGTGCTTGAATAACCTTGAAAACATTCAGCATTGTGATGTTGAAATAAAGGACAGTATGCAAGGCTGAATGCTTATGTCTGAAGAGACCAGCATCGATGAGATTAATTCCTGCTGGAGCATGAAAGAGGCAAGCTTTTGATTTGCACAGAATTCTTGGTCCAAATGCAGGCTCACCCATGGCAGGAGGTAACATAAAGGGAAACATAAAGGTAACATAAAGGGAGCAGGGGGTTGGACTAGATGGCCTGTATGGCCCCTTCCAACTGTATTATTCTATGATTCTATGAAACAAAAACCCTACCTGAGAAACAAGCAAGAACCAAAAAGGTTAAGGATGAAATCTATTTTTGAATTATATAAACAATTTATTAGAGCAGAAATATTTAAAAACCTTAAAAGAACATCAGTTGGCATACATGAAACTTCTGGGTAAGTCTACCAGTACAGCCAAATATTTGAGCTCTAATAAATTGTTTATATTTTTCTAAAATTGATTTAATCCCTAACCTTTTTGGTTCTCACACATGGCAAGAGCCACTGCCAAATTCTTGTAACAGATTACTGGGTTGTTTCTGCCCGGAGAGGGGGAAATCAAGTTCTGGTGGGTGGTGAGGTTGAGAGAGTTTCTCTTCTCTTCTTCTGCCAGCCTCCATTCATTCAGCCAAGTGTATAATTCAGAACCACAGCTGTCTGGCTTGCCCTTCCTTCCTTCCTTCCTTCCTTCCTTCCTTCCTTCCTTCCTTCCTTCCTTCCTTCCTTCCTTCCTTCCTTCCTTCCTTCCTTCCTTCCTTCCTTCCTCCCTCCCTCCCTCCCTCCCTCCCTCCCTCCCTCCCTCTCTCCCTCCCTTGTGGCCCAGGTGGTGACAGTTGACTCCAGTGCAGTACAGTGAGAGGAAGAACCAAGTGCTCCAGTGAGCCTGGGTTCTGGGGTCAGTCCCATTCCCATGGATAGCTCTTGTGTTCCACCCTGGTAAATGCCTTTCTTCCTTACAAAGCCACTTTGAGCCAGCTGTCTCCAGATGTGATGCTTGCCCTGTTTCTGAGGCCCTCCTCTCTGTCTTTTCCTTTCCGCAGGGTCCGCAGGCCCCACAGGGCTTCACGGCTAGCCCCTTGCCTCTGCCCTTGGCAGGCTGGCCCAGAGGGCTGCGACTGTCACATTTCTTCGCCAAGAAAGATGCTTCCTGACCTAGATTGTGATGGAAGGTGTTAAGAAGAGGGATAAACTAGACAGAGAAGAGATCATTCTCAGCCTCTTTACCAGGCCCTTGTTAACTTCTCTGACCCTCCCCCAATATTACGCTTTTAAAATAAAGCAACATGAAATCAAATTTGGAATGGGGAACTAGCTTGATGTACTGGAGTGAGACCTGACTTCTGATCCCCACCCTGGAAGCTAGCTGGGATACCCTGAATTACTCAAAATATCAGCCTAACCTACCTCTTGGAAAAGTGCAGAGTGAGGGAACAAGAGCACCTCGGGATCAAGTCTTCAGGGCCTTTTAAAATCGCTTTAAAATAACACTGGTGTTCCCACATGGGGACTCCATTGCAGAGGAATTGTCTCTGCCAACAGCAGCGGCTGCCTGCCTGGAATCCCCTGAGGGCCTTTTTATGTTCTGTTAAATGCTGACCATTTGGAAGGACTTTACCATTTCGGTTCAGTGGCCAAACGAGGAAGAGGAGAGGAGAAGGGCCCTGGCAGAACTGGTGCTTGAAGTGAGGCTTGGGATTTCTTGGCTGTCTTTGGAGGGCAGGAGGGGCTTTCTCCTACTGTACCCCATCTGTTCCAGGTCAACTGTTCTTTCCCTTCAGCCTTGAAGAATTCCTTTGGGAAAGTGATGTGTGTGCATGCTCAGTGTTTGTTCTGCTGTGGCTCTCCAGCTCTCCATTGGTTAGTTCTGGTTCCCTCCTCTTTGGTCTTACTGCTCCCCATTCGAATGCCAGGGCTGCTGAGGCCAGGGCCAAGGAGAAGTTGTAAGATGGCTGGGAAGCTCTTGGTTAAATTTAGAATGGAGGGACTCCATGGCACACTGTCTCCTGGCTTGGTTAGATAGATTTCCTGGCATGAAGTAATGAGCTGCCTCCCATCCTAGTGTTTGGGGTGGGGAGAAGTTAACCCTAACATGGAGCTTCCAGTGGTTTGGAGGGCAGATTTACATAGAAAGCCCGGGGAAGTCATTAGCCGAGTCCTGCTCAATTGAGACATACAGGCCTTCATGGGGGGGGGGGGAGGCGGGGGGGCATAGATTTCCTCCGGCTAGGGAGGCATCTGTCAGGGAGCGGGGCTTGTTAGTGTGCAAGAGACGCATCTTTGTCCTGGATTTCAACAATCCCGGAGTGCAGTAATCCCCCCGCCTTGGGTGGCTGGGAAACAAACATCACTATAAAATTTAGGCATTAAGCCTTTGTTCTTGAGGTCCTGCCTCACCCTGAAACATTCTCTATAATGCCTTTCTCTGCCCCATTCCCACCGCCACCCCCACTTAGAGGAATCCTGCTTGTTTTCTGTGAGATGACACATTCCAGGGCTCTTGTGAAGTAGAGTATTTTTAAATCTGCAGATGGTTTTCACATCTTCTGTCCTCCGCCCGTGCAGCAGCTTTCCACATCAGTAAACGGCTTTCTGATTTTGCCAGGGGCTGTGGAGCAAACTGCTCTGTCACACTGGGTTGGTCTTCCTTTCCTTTCCTTTCCTTTCCTTTCCTTTCCTTTCCTTTCCTTTCCTTTCCTTTCCTTTCCTTTCCTTTCCTTTCCTTTCCTTTCCTTTCCTTTCCTTTCCTTTCCTTTCCTTTCCTTTCCTTTCCTGTCATTGTTCAATCCTGTTTACTGGCCATTCCTTACCTGCTTATGCAAACAAATGCTCCTAAGCTGAAGACTGAACAGGCAGGAACAGTTCGTAGAAATGCTTAAAATGAAAAATGAATGCCTTGGAGGGGGGACCCTTCTCTGCCCTGAGGGTTCCATCCAGGCATGTTTGAATCAGAGCCCTGGTCTGGAGACATGGCTGCATGCATGGCCTGGTCTGGGAAGGAAGAAGTGTCTGTCACCTTCCCTGCTGCTCACCCCCCACAGACTCAGACAAGGCTATTGGGGGGGGGCATGTGTGCTTGTGTGGGGGGAGAGTGCTGACCATTGGGTCTGGAGAGCCAGTTTCGTGTAGTGGTTAGGAGTACAGACTTCTAATCTGGTGAGCTGGGTTTGATTCCACATTCCCCCACATGCAGCCAGCTGGGTGACCCTGGGCTCGCCACAGCACTGATAAAGCTGTTTTGACCGAGCAGTAATATCAGGGCTCTCTCAGCCTCACCTGCCTCGCAGGTAGAGGAACAGGAAGGTGACTGTAAGTCTCTTTGAGACTCCTTTGGGTAGAGAAAAGTGGCATCTAAGAACCAACTCTCCTTCTTCAGTAATATCAGGCTGTCCCATTCCACATGTCCTGGACATATTTTGTGCAGAAATAAAGAAACAACAAATGTTCAGTAGTAGATGTTCTGCTTCTGTGCATTTGGGTTTGAGTTGGAATCTGGAGACAGATCAACCTGCAGAAGGCAGACACGAGAGTTTGTCTTTAGAGAGTTTGTCTTTAGAATCTTAAAATCATAGAATTGGAAGGGACATCCAGGGTCAGCCCCTTTCCTATTGGGTGGGGAGGGGGCCCTGGCCAGTTGGACAGGTGGAGCTCTTCCACCCTGTCCCTTGTATTCCCCACCTTCTCCTTGGCCCTCTAATCCTGTTGGGAGGAGGGGAGCAGCATTTACTTCTAATCGGCTTGGCCTCTCTGGCAGGGGCTGCTGCTCATCCCCAGTCCTGCTGCACAGCTGGCTGCTCCCCGGGAGCCAGGAAGGACCTTCAGCCACTGACCTCATAGCTTCCTGGGTTGAGTGAGGTACGCCACCACCACAACCTCCATGGGCTGCCTGGAGCTTGTGGAGTGGAGCTGCTAGGCGGTGAAGGGGAGGGGTAGTGGCTCAGGGCCCAGGCAGGCCCAGGCTGAAGCAACGAAGATGATCTGGGGCCAAGGGACCAAACCCTATGAAGATAGGTTAAGGGAGCTGGGAAAGTTCAGCCTGGAGAAAAGGAGGTTGAGAGGGGACATGATAGCCCTCTTTAAGTATTTGAAAGGTTGTCATTTGGAGGAGGGCAGGATGCTGTTCCAATTGGCTGCAGAGGAGAGGACACGCAGTAATGGGTTTAAACTACAACAATATAGGCTAGATATCAGGGGAAAAAATTTCACAGTCAGAGTAGTTCAACAGTGGAATAGGCTGCCTTAGGAGGTTGTGAGCTCCCCCTCACTGGCAGTCTTCAAGCAAAGGTTGGATACACACTTTTCTTGGATGCTTTAGGATGCTTAGGGCTGATCCTGCATTGAGCAGGGGGTTGGACTAGATGGCCTGTGTGGCCCCTTCCAACTGTATGTTTCTATGATTCTATGATTCCAGAGCCCCCTGGTCCTGGTGCTGGGTCTGGTTCAGTGCAATGCAGCTTTATAGGCTTGTTGAAGTGGAAATTATTTTTGCAGGGAAAGTTTCTCCTTTCCTTTTGAGGCCAGCAGCTCTATGAATGCTTTCCATCTTGCTCATTCTCGGGCACTCCTTGTTGGGTTTCTGTACAGCATAACAGGTAGCGCGTTTACCCACCCTAGCAGGGGTGCAACTTACCATCGTGCCTCAAGCTAGGAATTTGGGTGTGACCATTGATGCCTCCCTGACTATGGAGGCTCAGGTCAAGAGAGTAGCGGGCCAGGCATTTTTCTACCTTCGCCAGGCCCGGCTACTAGCGCCCTACCTGTTCCCTGACCACTTGGCCACAGTGATCCATGCGACAGTCACCTCCAGAATAGATTTCTGTAACTCGCTCTACGCAGGCCTACCCTTGTCCCTGATCCGGAAACTACAGCTGGTACAAAATGCAGCTGCCAGGGTCCTCACTGGAACATCTTGGAGGGCCCACATCCAGCCGGTGCTGAGGCAGCTGCATTGGCTGCCAATTGCTGCCCGGATCCGGTTCAAGGTTTTGGTTTTAACCTTCAAGGCCATACGCGGGTTGGGACCCACATACCTGAGGGACCGCCTACCGCTCTATGCCCCCCGCAGGGCCTTACGCTCTGCGGGTGAGAACCTGTTGGTCGTCCCCGGCGCGAAGGAAGCGCACCTAGCCTCGACCAGGGCCAGGGCTTTTTCAGTCCTGGCCCCTACCTGGTGGAATGAGCTCCCAGGTGATCTGCGGGCCCTGCGGGATATGTCAGCTTTCCGCAGGGCCTGTAAAACGGAGCTCTTCCACCAGGTCTATGGTTGAAGCTGGGGTCGGCAAATCAGAGACATCGCTCCCCCCCTAGGAGTTGGAGTGTACGCTACTCCCTTATCCTTTCCTCTTCACCTCTTAATAATTGGGGGAGGGATGGGATTTTTAGCCGCCATGTTAGTAGATTGATGTTTTAATGGGAATTTTAATGGGATTGGTTGCTGTGACCCGCCTCGAGCCTATCGGGAGAGGCGGGAAATAAATCTAATATATCTAATAATAATAATAATAATAATAATAATAATAATAATAATAATAATAATAATAATAACAGCAGCAGCTCTGTTCGCTTCTCAGAAACCACCATGTCAGCGAGGTGGGGAGTGATTGTGTCCTTCTCAGCTCTGCTCCGATCAAGCTCTGCAGTGAGCCCCTTCCTCTGGGGCTCTAGTCCCCCTCCTGAACATGACTTTAGCCCCAGGAGTCACTTAGTGGGATGAGTTTCTGGTTCCCCGTTAGTTTCCTTTTGCTTCTGGCTTCCTTTATTCCCTCCTGGGGATCCCAGGCGGCTGATTCTATCGCTCGCACTGCAATGAATCAGGTGAGAGTTGAATGCTGGCCCAGGGTCACCTGGAAAACTTCAGAGCCAGTTGTTCAGGAGCCTGGTCTGCTGCTTTGACTGCTGTGCCACTTCGGCTATATGCCTTGGAGCATTAAGCAAAGGTTTGAGATAGGTGGATGCCCTTGTGCTGGGGGGGGGTCACCTTGCTGTGACTGAAAGACCAGAGTTGGGATTCAGCCCAATTCTGTACTATCTCAATTGTGATGGGGAAATGTTTGTCCCATTCCCCCTTCTGGCCAAAGGAAGCTGGCAGAATCCAAACTGCATTGGCCTAGCGGGGTAGCCATGGATGGCCTGCTTGCCTACTGGTGCTGGAGGGGCCTCCCTCCCAACCTTCCTGTATTCTGCTTTCAGATGCAAATTTCTGCACAATTCTAGCTCAGATTCCCCCCCCCTCCCCTTCATTCTGATGAAATCTGAATAATTCTACATTTTGGCTTTGTAAAATACTGCTGAAGAAGCTTGGGCCCTTTGTGATTGAGAAGGATGCCTGTGCAGTGGGATGGGGACAGCATTTATAGTGAGCTGCAAAGGTGGCCATGGGGGTGGGGCAGAACCTCTTGCCTCCTGTCAGGTCCATCCACTGGGTCTGGCCTTGCCCTCTGGAGCGGCAGAAGAGACCAAGTCCTTGTCCTCTTCCCTGGGACAGCTCTTCAGGATCCTGGTAAAAAATCATAGTAAGATTGGCTGCAGAGGAGAGGACACGCAGTAATGGGTTTACACTTCAAGTACAACGATATAGGCAAGATATCAGGAAAAAATTTTTTCACAGTCAGAGTAGTTCAGCAGTGGAATAGGCTGCCTAAGGAGGTTGTGAGCTCCCCCTCACTGGCGGTCTTCAAGCAAAGGTTGGATGCACACTTTTCTTGGATGCTTTAGGATGCTTAGGGCTGATCCTGCGTTGAGCAGGGGGTTGGACTAGATGGCCTGTATGGCCCCTTCCAACTCTATGATTCTATGATTGATCAGGTAGGATGAAATCTTGACAAAGCCATACTGGCTTTTCCAAATCATTGCATTGTTTCCATGTTTATAGGTTGACAACATTTTAGTATCTTTCCTGATATTGATTGGCCTGTAGTTTCCTAGATCTTCCGTTTTCACCTTTTTGAAGATGGATTCTGGATGCACTTTACCTGGCCAAGCATGGCCCTCCTTCAATGATGCCATTTCAGCAGCTGCTCAGTTTACCCTTCTCTTGGTGGTCCGTAGAGGAAGAGCTAACATGCATATTACCGCTGGAGCCCCAAAGTCCTACTTCTTCATTTTGAGAGCCTTCTCTTCAGCTATGATGCACCCAGAGCTGTGTCCAGTTATGTCACTCATCCCCATGTGGGTGAGCAGAAATGGCTAATGACCAGCTGATCTGGTCATGCTCAGTATGTCACAGCCTTGGCATGTCTGTTGGAGAGATGGTGCCCTCATGAGCTGTATGGTTCCCTATATCACTAGGGATCATCATGCACCTGCTCTTCCTGCAGGCTCTGCAGGCATTGCTTGAATCCCTTCTGCCTTGGGGGACAGCAGGCCTTCCTCCTCATGCAGCATAGCCTGCCATGGCTGTCAATCCCTCAGGATGCTCAGAAACATTCTCATTGGAAAGGCCCTCCCTGGAAGTGATTAGTTCAAAAGAGAGAGAACATTTCCCAGCTTTCCTGCTGGCAGCCTCTGTCTTCCGTACAGCTCCCTCCTTCCTATCCTCCTTCCTTTGCCACTTTGGTTGTGTCTGAGCAATGGCAGGACTTGTCCCATATTTCCCTTGGCCTTGCCTTCCATCCTTGCTGCAGAGAGCGTGTCTTTCGTAGGTAAGACGTTAAGTGCAGGGCACCCTTCTTCCTCTGGTGCTTTCTTTGCTTTCTCCCTGCCTTGGTCCTTGCTGAAGCTCTGATGATGTCTCCTAATGCCTTTTCCTTTGAAGGGAAGGAGTTTCTTTCTTCCTTCCACATGCTGACCTCACACCGTTGCTTTAACTCACTTGTACAAGTTCCACGTTTATTCTGCTGCTGGTGGTATAATTTCTTAAGAGAATTGCTGCTATTGTAAAATATTCTTGGCAGATGGCAGGATGAAGCTCTGGGGAGATTTGGCCGCTGTTCTAAGAGATGGAAAGAGGTGGTCTTTTCCTCTTTACAGCTGTAGGCTGATGGAGAACCGCAGGTCGTGGCAGGATCCCTTTGCTTTGGAGGTTGTGGCAGGTGGACCGTGGGCATTTTCCTTGCCTCTCCTGGGGAAGAGGGTTTGGCTCCGACACTCTCTTGAGCTGCACCCAGTCCCTCTGTGGTGGGAGAGAGGGACTCATTGGCTTGTGCCATTGCTGGAGGCCACTAGCCGCAGCTCCGTGGCTGAGAGGCCATGTACTTACTTAAGAACCAATCCAGACTCCTGGCTCACCTGGAGGCCCACCGGTCCCCTTTGCTCACTTTTCTGATGGAACCTCACAGTGGATTTAAATAATTCAATTGGACAGCACAAGAAGTCCTGTGAACAATGCCGTAGGCCTAAGATGACAAAAGGGGGGGAGAAGGAAAGGAAAGTAAAAAATTCAGACACAAGTGATCCTCCTCCAGAAAATGAACCATGTAGTAAGAGCCTTAGAATTGACCATGGTTTTGTTCCTTCCATAATGCAATCTCCTCCTGAGCTAGTCCTTTGTCCTGGTGCCTGGTGCATGGGAACTTGCTGCTGTTTAGCATCTGTGGGAGCCAGAATGGAGAAGGCACACATGCGGAGAGGAGCTGTCGAGGTAGCCCTTCCAGAAGGAGGCCTGGCTCACAGGGGCAGAGCATCGTGAAGGATGCTTTCCTGAAGACTGGAGAATCCAAGGTCCCACGAGTGTCAAAGCCCTACTTTGTTGGGCTTCAGAATTCCTTGGATTAATTGAGTTCTGTTGACTCATGTCAATCATGGCTTTGGCTGTTCTGACTTTGCCAGGGTTAGGAAAGAGACAGAGCATATAGGCCCCTGCTAAATCTACAAGATCTCTTAACTTTTGACACCCACGACATTGGCTGCCTTCAGGGTACCCATACTTATGTACAATGTTCCTGCTTCATGGGCTGATACCCAAAGGGAGTGTTGACAGAAATCTGCTCTGCTGGTTGCAATTCGTTCCCAGCCCCCCCCCCCCAAGGGTGCCTTGAGTCTTCTGTGCTGTTGAATAGCTGCGGAAACTGCTGGAAGAGGTCAGCCCACACTTTGGAGTGACCCTCCGCTAGTATGCAGGGCACACGTGAGTCTGTCCTCCCTTTCCACTGTCTCAGTGGAGGAAGAGGATGTTCAGAGGAGCAGTAAAGCTGGGCAGCTCCGTCTCTCCGGTTAGTATGTTATTTTCCTAACTTCCTGTGTGGCATATAATTGAGAGCCAGCATGGTGTTGTGGAGGAGGAGGAGTGGGGAATCCAACCCAGATCTCCAGATTGGAGGCTGCCCCTCTTAGATCCGGGTTGGATTCCCCACTCCTCCTCCTCCTCCACTTGCAGCCAGCTGAGTGACCTTAGACTTCTCAGAGCTCTCTCAGCCTCACCTACCTGTCCCCACAGCCACAGGTTCCCAGCACTTTGTAGATAAAATCCTGCCCCTTAGGAATGGGTGTTCCTGCATTTGCCACCCTGAAATGACTGAGACATTGTCCTGGGGTGGGGTGGGAGGCACTGTGTTATCCCATCTTGTGATCCTTCTGTAGTTTCCATGGGGAAGGGTCCCCTCCTCCAGGACTTGCTGGGCTCGCTTGCCTGGTGATGCAGCTCCCCCCCCCCCCCCGCCAGCCCCACAGTGCCTCCCTGCCTGGCTTTTCCTCACTGACCCATAATGAGCTTGATAAGAAATTGTCTGGTTAACATGATTAGTCATGGGGATCCCAAGTGCCCTCCTCCTCATTTTGTAATGTTTTTCATCCTGTTCAGCAATTTTCTGCTTTTGGGGGATATCTTTGGACCACCTCGGGAAGATTCTGTCTCCCGCTCTGTGAGATGGATTAGGGTGGGAAGTCAAGGTGCACCTCTCCATGCGCACCTCTGACATGCCAAGTATATCCCTTTCCCCCAGCCTCTTAGGCCTGAGGAATGGGCTGGCTGAGTCATGGAGAGCTGAAGCCCCCAGCATCTCTCTTTGTCTGTGTTTAGACTCCTGGCACACCTTCCTTTTTCATTAAGGAGTGCCTATTTCTGGGGGGGGGGGGGTGTTGTTCCTGATTTTGCCTTTTTCCTTGCATGGCATTCCTTAAACCTCTCCTGTGCCCTGGGGGCCTGGCAGAAACCCTGTTGACTGGCAGCTTCTGCTGACTTTGAGGGGACCAAAAGAGAAGTCCTATCGGTCCCATGGAGAGAAAAGCAAAGCACAGGACTAAATGGCTGCACCATAAAAGTCTAAATCCTAATGTGTGATAAGGTCGCTAAAAAGGCAAATGCGATTTTGGGCTGTATCAAATGGAGTATCGTGTCCAGATCACAGGAGGTGATGGTACCGCTTTACTCTACTCTGGTTCGGCCTTGCTTGGAGTCCTGTGTTCAGTTTTGGGCATCATAGTTGATGAGGGATTTAGACATTTAGCACAAGAGCGAGCTTAACATCCCTGATAACAAAAATGGGGTAGTTACTAACCTGGAGCCAGACATCCTGGAATGTGAAGTCAAATGGGCCTTAGGAAGTGTGAGCAACAATAAAGCTAGTGGTGGTGACAGCATTCCAGTTGAACTATTCAAAATCTTAAAAGACGATGCAGTAAAAGTGCTACACTCAATATGCCAGCAAATTTGGAAAACTCAACAATGGCCACAGGATTGGAAAAGGTCAGTTTACATTCCAATCCCAAAGAAGGGCAATGCCAAAGAATATTCAAACTACCACACCATTGCACTCATTTCTCATGCTAGCAAAGTTATGCTCAAAATCCTACAAGCTAGGCTCCAGCAATATGTGGACCGAGAACTTCCAGAAGTACAGGCAGGATTTCGAAGAGGCAGAGGAACTAGAGATCAAATTGCCAACATACGCTGGATCAGGGAGAAAGCTAGGGAGTACCAGAAGAACGTCTACTTCTGCTTCATTGATTATGCTAAAGCCCTTGATTGTGTGGAGCACAACAAATTGTTGCAAGTTATTGAAGAGATGGGAATACCAGAGCATCTTATTTGTCTCTTGAGAAACTTATATGCAGGTCAAGAAGCAACAATGAGAACTGAACATGGAATCACTGACTGGTTCAAAATTGAGAAAGGAGTTCGGCAAGGCTGTATACTGTCGCCTTGCCTATTTAACTTGTATGCGGAGCACATCATGAGAAAGGCGGGATTAGTCACAACTTGGGATCAAGATTGCAGGGAGAAATATCAACAACCTCAGATATGCAGATGATACCACTCTAATGGCAGAAAGTGAAGAGGAACTAAAGAGCCTGTTGATGCAGGTGAAGGAGGAAAGTGCAAATGTTGGCTTGAAACTCAACATCAAGAAAACAAAAATCATGGCATCCGGCCCTCTCAATTCCTGGCAAATAGATGCGGAAGAAATGGAGATAGTGACAGATTTTATTTTCCTGGGCTCCAAGATCACTGCAGATGAGGACTGCAGCAAAGAAATTAAAAGACGCTTGCTCCTGGGGAGGAAAGCTATGGCAAAACTAGACAGCATCCTAAAAAGCAGAGACATCACCCTGCCAACAAAAGTGCGTTTAGTCAAGGCTATGGTATTCCCAGTTGCAATGTATGGCTGTGAAAACTGGACGGCCGAGCATCAAACATCGAGGCTTTTGAACTCTGGTGCTGGAGAAGACTCTTGCGAGTCCCTTGGACTGCAAGGCGAACAAACCGGTCAGTCCTAGAGGAGATCAGCCCGAACTGCTCCTTAGAAGGCCAGATCCTGAAGATGAAACTCAAATACTTTGGCCACCTCATGAGAAGGGAGGACTCCCTGGAGAAGAGGCTAATGCTGGGAGCGATCGAGGGCAAAAGAAGAAGGGGACGGCAGAGAATGAGGTGGCTGGATGGAGTCACTGAAGCAGTAGGTGCAAACTTAAATGGACTCCAGGGAATGGTAGAGGACAGGAAGGCCTGGAGGATCATTGTCCATGGGGTCGCGATGGGTCAGACACGACTTCGCACCTAACAACAACAAATGTCCAGAGGAGGGCAACAAAGATGATGAGGGGTTTGGAGACCAAGATGTATGAGGAAAGGTTGGGGGAGTCTGTTTAGCCTGGAGAGGAGATGACTGAGAGGGGATCTGGTAGCCATCTTCAAGTATTTAAAAGGCTGCCATATAGAGGATAGAGCAGAGTTGTTCTCTCTTGCCCTGGGGAGACGGACCAGAACCAATGGGATGAAATTAATTCAAAAGAATTTCCGTCTCAACATCCGGAAGAAGTTCCTGACAGTTAGAGCAGTTTCTCAGTGGAGCAGGCTTCCTCGAGAGGTGGTGGGTTCTCCATCCTTGGAAATTTTTAAACATAGGCTGGATAGCCATCTGACAGAGGGGCTGGTTCTGTGAAGGCTCAAGGGGGTGGCGGGTTACAGTGGATTAGTGATAGGGATGTGAGTATCATGCATAGTGCAGGGGGTTGGAGTAGATGACCCAGGAGTCCTGTCCAACTCTATGATTCTATGTCTCTTTCTTTCTTTACTGTTTGAATGAAGAAGATACAAATAGTGAAAATGAGTGTTGAATCTGGAACCTCACTCTGGCATTTGGCTTTTTGTGTTTGAGCATTCATCCACACAATAAAGAAAGAAAGAGACATTTGGATTTAGACTTTTATTGTTTAGCCGTTAATCTGGTCCTGCTCTCCATTTTTCTTGACTTCTGGGAGTCAACTTCTGCCTGAGGTCTCTAATAGATGGAGACCCTTCATGCTTCTTATAGTGCCTGCTGTGTTCAGAGTCACTCTGAGCCCCGGGCCTGTCCTTGCCCATCCAGGGACTTTCTTGAAAAGTCACAGGGCTGCCATAGCTGGGCGTGGCAGCTGACATCACCCGTCCCCCCCCCACACCCTTGTCCAGCTGTGAGCCAGGGGCTGTGGCAAGGAGACCCTTGCTGGGCGGGAAGGAGCAGGGAGTTCCGGCTAACACCTCCCCCCTCCCCCAGCCTGGACCCTGGCCACTGCGAGATGCTGGCTACTTTCCCTGGTACTAAGGTCTGTGGAGCATCCGTTCCATAGGGGGCAGCCCCTGAGCTGAGGCTGTGTTCTTCTGGCTTGCTGTCACAGAAGAGGCATGATCTGGGAAGTGAAAGTGTTCCTGTTCTCTCTAACAACAGCACCGTCCCCCCCCCCCACCTCCCACCTTTCCTCCTCCTCCTCCTTTCTCTATGCCCCCTTTCATCTCCCTCTCTCAGAGAATCCATTTAAATGCAATTCCATTCTTCAAGCTTTCCCTTCATGCATGTCTAATGAATGTCAGCGAAATGCTATTACAATGCAGCCGAGGAGGATCCAATCTCTGCAAGTGTCTACAAGTCATTTGGAGAAAACCCTGGGAGCGCTTCCAGTTTTATTACAGTGTAATTAGAAATAAAATCTCATTGCAATAGTTGAATGAGAGACGGGTGTTAATCCTTTAACGGGGAAGACAGAGCTGTACTTAGAGAACAGATTAAGGGCAGGAGGAAAGTGAGCTGGCCCAGCCAGGCATGCTAGCTGCCCTGTTGGCCCAGGAGAAGACATCTCAGACAAGCTAGTCAGCGGATGCAGAGCCAGCAGGGCGAGCTCCCTTTCCTTGGAGGTGAAGCTCTCCTGGAGCTGCTCAGATGAGGTGGATCATTTTGGAGCACTCTCTTGCAGGATGTCAGCTTTCCTCTGCCTGTCATGCACAGAAGAGAGAGTGCTTTCTGGGGAATACGGCAGAGACCATGGGGGTCTGAAAAGCATCACACAGTTACCTTCCACAGGGCTTTTGGCAAGGTTCCTCACCAAAGATTCTCTTTGGTGAAAGCCAGTTTGGTGTAGTGGTTAGGAGTGCGGACTTCTAATCTGGCATGCCGGGTTCGATTCAGCATTCCCCCACATGCCTTCGGCTCGCCACAGCACTGATAAAACTGTTCTGACCGAGCAGTGATATCAGGGCTCTCTCAGCCTCACCCACCTCACACGGTATCTGTTGTGTGGAGATGAAAGGGAAGGCGACTGTAAGTCGCTTTGAGACTCCTTAGGGTAGAGAAAAGCGGCATATAAGAACCAACTCTTCTTCTTCTTCTTCTTCTGACTAAGCCTAAAAACTATGGGGTTAGAGCAGGGTTTCATGAAGACTCTGGAAGGGTTTCCTGAATGAGTGGAGGTTAATTATATACACAAACACACAAATTTATGTGGATGAGTGATAGGGTTGTGAGTATCCTGCTTTGTGTGGGGGGATGGACTAGATGACCCAGGATATCCCTTCCAACTCTATGATTCAGTGTATTATGTATGTATGTACGTAGGGGGTGGGGAGGGGGGCCCTGGACGGGTATGCGTACAGCTATACTTCCCAACCATATTCTGCACGATTGCACCACTTCTGGGGTTGCTCAAAGCCTGAAGGATATTTCAAGGGTTTCTTAACAGTAAAACAGGTGAGAAAGGCTTGGTTAGGGGGCTGGTCCTTTTATGGATTCAAAACTGATAAAACAAGCAGAGAGCAGGAAGAAAAGGACATTTCTCACCAGTGACGGAGGGAAGCAAGCACAGTAGTCTCATAAGGATATATATTGGGAACAGTGCTATTTAAGTGGTCCATCAATGGTTTGCAATTTAGGGTTGAGTAGTGTAATGGTGAATGACACAAAATATTCAGGATGGTGCAAAACAAGGCTGACTGTGAATAGCTCCAGGAGGATCTCTCTAAAGTGGGGGTCTGGGCTAGCTATAGTGTTGTACAGTGTCATGTAGGTAAGTGCCCAGGTGAAGGTGATGCCCATTGGAATAAACAAAGCCGCTTGCTGAAGCTGAGAGCAGAAGGAAGCCCAAGGGGTGAGGGCAGCTGAGTCTTTAGACCAGTTGTCATCCCAGAAGGTTGGGAACCCTCCAAGGCTAGCTGCCATCCTTCTGTCCAAAGGCGCTCCGAGGGGATGCTGCAGCCACACCCACAGCATGGATGGAGATGTGTCTGAGAGGCCCTCGGCCTGGGGAGGGAAGGGCTCCCAGGGACGCAGACGCAGCTTCTGCCCTGCTGCCCTTTGGGTATTACTCAGAGTGACTGTTCTGGAAGAGGTGTGGGAACATCTCACCAGCCTGGCCACTCTCTTGGGGGCATCTTTGTCACATAGACTGGCCTCTACGGCTGCCTTTAGCAGTTTTGTGCCTGTGCGAAATAGGGCTCAAGGTTCGAAGAAATTTCCCAGGGTCTAATCCAGCCAGATTTTCTGTTCTTTTCTGATTTAGCACCAAGACATTCCCCCTTTCCAACGCACCCCTTATTGAAAGAGGCATCATGGTTGTACACCTGGTTGTGTTTCTTTCCCAGCCCCCAGCTGCCTCTCCAGGGCACACCCTTGTGTATGAACAGCTGGCACTTTCCAACTTCTGTCCAGGTCCTTCACCTGCAAAATTGTCTCTGAAGAAGGGAGCAGTGGCACAAAAGCTCCTATCATGCCACACCTTGGGTTAGTCTTTAAGGTCCTTTTGGAGTCTTGCTCTTATCTACTGTTGCAATATTCTGAATTTCTAGAAGAAAGATTTAGTGCTTCTGAAAAACTCCCATCAATTAAATGCAATAATAATAATAATGGTGGCCAAGAATCAACAACTTGCAAAACAGCAGCTGATCATTGCCATAGCAACTACAGTGCCCCCCCCCCCAGCTCCTGCTTAGAATTCCAGTACAGCCAGCATGTTCTGTCCACTGGTTTACTGGCAGTCAGGAAACCTTTGGCCTGCCTGCAGGAGGTAGAGTTATACTCCTTTTGCCCCTCATGTCAAAGTCCCAGCTCTGAAGAATGGCCCCAGACTCCCACCTCCACAGTAAGATGTGCATCTGTGTTATAAATGCCAAAGCAGAACAATGCATGCAGATTTCTTCTAATGAGTCACAAGACTATCTTGCTTCTGTGCTCTCCTGAGATGTTTTCTATGGCTTCTGAGGTCTGTATTAGAATCATAGTGTTGGAAGGTACCTCCAGGGTCATCTAGTCCAACCCCCTGCAGAATGCAGGAAATTCACAACTACCTGCCCACCCACAGTGACCCCAGTTCCATGCACAAATTACTCCTACCCCCCGCCCCCCAAAAAAAACCAGAATCCCTGGCCAGTCTAGCCTGGGGGAAATTCACCTCCGGACCCTAAAGTGGTGATTGGCATGCAAGAAAGGGTCACAAGAGCCAAACATGGACACAATCCCTTCTGCCCACCCACTCAAAATCTGCCTAAGTTCACAGAACCAGCATTTCTCTGAGGTAGTTATCTAGCCTCTGCTTAAAACCTTTCAAGGAAGGAGAACCTACCACCTCATAGAATCAGAATGTTACCAGAATGCGCTGGGATGCCACCAATATGCAGATGACACCCAGCTCTACTTCCTAATGGACGGCGGGCCGGACTCCACCCCAGATACATTTGCCAGCTGTTTGGAAGCGGTAGCTGGATGGCTCAGGCAGAGTCGCCTGAAACTCAACCCCTCCAAGACGGAGGTCCTGTGGCTGGGCAGAAGAGGGCAGGACCAGGAAGCGCGCCTCCCATGCCTGAACGGGGTGCAATTAACACCTGCGCCAGTTGCCAGGAATTTGGGGGTGACATTTGATGATTCCCTCTCTATGGAGGCTCAGGTCACCAATGTGGACGGCATTTTTCCATCTTCGCCAAGCCCAGCTACTAGCGCCCTACCTGCCCTCGGAACACCTGGCCACAGTGATCCATGCAACGGTCACTTCCAGATTAGACTTCTGTAACTCACACTACGCGGGCCTTCCCTTGTCTTTGACTCAGAAGTTACAGCTGGTCCAAAATGCGGCTGCCAGGGTCCTCACTAGAACACCTTTGAGGGCCCACATTCAGCCGGTGCTTCGTCATCTGCACTGGTTACCAGTCTGTTTCCGAATCAGATTCAAGGTATTGGTATTGACCTTTAAGGCTATACGCGGCCTGGGTCCCGTCTACCTGCGGGACCGCTTGGTTGCTTATGCCCCCCGCAGGGCCCTCCGCTCTGTGGGTATGAATTTACTGGTTGTCCCGGGCCCACGGGATGTTCGCCTGGCCTCGACCCGGGCCAGGGCCTTTTCAGTCCTGGCCCCAACCTGGTGGAATGAGCTCCCAGAAGAGCTAAGGGCCCTGCGGGATCTACCAGCTTTCCGCAGGGCCTGCAAGACGGAGCTCTTCCGCCAGGCATATGGTTGAGGCCAGGGCAGCTCTCCCACAAATCCATCAGAGGATCCCCTCCAATATTGAGATCTCTAACATCGAGATCATTGTTAGATCTATTGTATTGGTGCCACCCTCTTCTGAATATTATTCTCCCCACCAGGCTGAACTTGGGGGGAAGTCAGGTAACTAAGATCAGAATTGTGACCACTGCCACTTATATGTTATATGTAACTTGTTGTTGATGTTAATTGGGGTTTTTATGGGGATTTTATTGTGTTTTTAACAATTTATGTTGTAAACCGCCCTGAGACCTATTTGGAGAAGGGTGGTCTAAAAATTAAATAATAATAATAATAATAGAATCATAGGATCATAGAGTTGGAAGGGACCTAATGGGTCATCTAGTCCAACCCCCTGCACTATGCAGGACACTCACATCCCATTCCTGTTTCAGCCTGCCTTTCTCATTAAGAAAGACCCAAGGCAGATGATACACACTGCCAATCATTGTGATCTACCATGCAAGCTGGCTCAAACCTATCCCCAGCCCAACGGCCTGCAGCTCGGGGGGTTCCTCCTTCCTGCGTCTTGTGTTCTGTGCTTGCCCACCTAGCCCACCTGTGTCCCGGTTGTCTCCTGCTGGTGGAGAGGTATTGCATGGGGAGAGGCATGAACCCAGAGATGACTGATCAGCCTTTGCTCTGCTTGTCTCTTCCAGAAAACAGATTTTTTATTACCTTCTATGGCGGGTTGTACATCTCTGACGTGCAGAAGGAAGACGCCTTATCCACCTACAGGTGCATCACCAAGCATAAGCACAGCGGGGAGACCAGGCAGAGCAATGGTGCCCGGCTGTCCGTTTCAGGTATGCTGCTTGGGAGGGCGGGGGGAGCTAACCAGCAAGGCCACACTAATCACAGTTTGAGATTCCCTTTGGGCACCAAGGAGTCACCATGCAGCTCCAGCTCACAGCACCTGTCCTTCCCTCTCTGGTGGTTGTAGAGTAGCTCTTTGCTGCAGGGCAGTTCAGAGCTGCACTGTGCTGATGGAGGGTACAAGGCATAGAATGGTGGTTGGTTTCCAAGGAGCTATAGAGTGTAGCTGGCACCGGCTGTTCCTCTCCAGAGTGTGGTGGGAGGAGAGCTCAGGGGATCCACTGGCCCTTCATCTTGCCCTTTGTAGATCCTGGTGTGCGGGGTGAGAAACAGAGCTGGCACTCATGCCACTGCATGTAATTGAGCAGACTTCCTTTGAAGCTTTGTTTGCATGTTTGTTTGTTTATTATTTGATTTATAGCCCACCACTCTCCTAAAATGGCTTGTGGCATTGTATGTAATCATACAATCCCACAATAAAATCCCCTAAAAACATCACAGTATAAAATATGCATTCCAGGCAGTGAAAAATAGATGTAATGCTCCCATCCTCAACCATCTCAACAGACTGTCCCCATTGTGCCTCAGGGGTCAGACAGGAGGAGCCAGATGTACTGATTAATTCAGGGAGGGGCCCACTGATCTTAATTGCCCTAGCCTCAACCAAAGGGGGGGGAGCTCCCTCACGCAGGCTCTGCGGAATTTAGAACCTCTCTCCTCAACAGGGTTTCTTTCAGGAGAAACATACTTTCGAGAGATTTCAGAGTATACAGAAGAAGAAGAAAAAGCAGCAGTCATCTTCCCTTTCCTCTCCGCACAACAGACACCCTGTGCGGGAGGTGGGGCTGGGAGAGTCCTGATATTACTGAATAAGTTGATTCTTAGATGCTGCTTTTGCCTACCCAAAGGAGTATCAAAGTAGCTTACATTCGCCTTCCCTTTCCTCCCCCCACAATAGACACCCTGTGAGGGAGGTGGGGGTGAGAGAGCCCTGAGATTACTGAAGAAGAAGAAGAAGAAGAAGAAGAAGAAGAAGAAGAAGAAGAAGAAGAAGAAGAAGAAGAAGAAGAAGAAGAAGAAGAAGAAGAAGAAGAAGAAGAAGAAGAAGAAGAAGAAGAAGAAGAAGAAGAAGAAGAAGAAGAAGAAGAAGAAGAAGAAGAAGAAGAAGAAGAAGAAGAAGAAGAAGAAGAAGAAGAAGAAGAAGAAGAAGAAGAGAGTTGGTTCTTAGATGCCACTTTTCCGTACCCGAAGGAGTCTCAAAGCGGCTTACAATCCCCTTCCCTTCCTCTCCTCACAACAGACACCCTGTGAGGTGGGTGAGGCTGAGAGAGCCCTGATATTACAGCTCAGTCAAGACAGCTTTATCAGTGCTGTGGTGAGCCCAAGGTCACCCAGCTGGTTGCATGTGGGGGAATGTGGAATCAAACCGGCTCGCCAGATTAGAAGTCCGTACTCTTAACCATCACACCAAGCTGGCTACTGAAGGTTGGGGGGGAAGAATGGGACATAAAATGCAGGCATATCTGAAGACACTGAAAAGGTCAATTTATCTAGTACTGTGACTGAACTGAAGATGTCTGTTGAAAGCCAAGCAAAATGTTCCCTTGGAAAAGTCTTTAGCACTGGGGAGCCTCACACCGGAGATTGGCCACTGTAGCTGGTCACATCATGTCTCGCCACTGAAGGGCTTTTTGAGGTGAGCTCTAATCATTTCTTCCTTTTTGAGGTGAGCTCTAATCATTTCTTCCTCTGAGGCTGTAGGGAGAGCCCTCTTGGCCAACAAGGCACCAGCAGTTTGAAGCAATGGCTTGAATCCATTTCTCTGGCATGGGCCAGAATGGTGATGGTGGTGGTGCCCCCCCCTCCCCACTGGACCTGTTCAGCTTCCTGTTGGCGTCCAGCAGGAAGATCAGTTGAATTCTGTCCAGAGAAGAAGTCACCAGGCCTGCAATTGGCTTGGCTTCCAAGCTGGAATGGATGAGAAAGATGTATCAACCAAGAAACTTGCAAAAATGTCTCAGCTAAAGGACAGCTTAGTGTCATTAGGCAGGTGACCCTTCAGTATCCTCAAATCACAAGCCAAACAATCAAGAAGCCCTGTTGTTGGCCCCCTCCAGCCTGTTATTGTAGGGAGCTACAGGTACAAACGGGTCAATCCTAAAGGAGATCAGCCCTGACTGCTCTTTAGAAGGCCGGATCCTGAAGATGAAACTCAAATACTTTGGCCATCTCATGAGAAGGAAGGACTCCCTGGAGAAGAGCCTAATGCTGGGAGTGATTGAGGGGAAAAGAAGAAGGGGACGACAGAGAACGAGGTGGCTGGATGGAGTCACTGAAGCAGTCGGTGCGAACTTAAATGAACTCCGGGGAATGGTAGAGGACAGTAAAGCCTGGAGGATCATTGTCCATGGGGTCGCGATGGGTCGGACACGACTTCGCACCTAACAACAACAACCCTTCTTTATGTATGAGAGCTATCGAAGCTTGCTCCCATGATTCTGGGAATAGTCTTTCAGGAGCTTCTGCAACTTGCTCTATGCAGGCCTACCCTTGATTTGGAAACTACAGCTGGCCAGTATGCAACAGCTAGAGTCCTCACAGGAATACCGTGGAGGTCCAACATCTGGCCTACTCTCCAACATCTGCACTGGTTACCAGTTGAATTCTGGATTAGGCTTAATGTCTTGGTAATCACCTTTACGGCCATATGCAGTCTGGGCCCAGTGTACTTCAGGGACCACCTCACTGTCTGTACTTCCCAAAGAGCTCTACGCTCCACCACTTCCAACTGGCTGGTGATCCCTGGCCCCAAAGAAGTACATCTGACTCCACCAGGGCAAGAGCTTTCTTTGTCCTGACCCCACCTGGTGGAATGAGCTCCCTGAAGAGATCAGGGCCCTGCCTGAGCTACCACAATTCTGCAGGGTCTGCAAAATGGAGCTCTTCCACCAGGCATTTGGTTGAGGTCAACCCATCAAACCCCTCCCCATGAACTGAATCCTAAACCGATCGACCTATGGGGCCACAGTTGACAGGTTATCGTTGTCATCATTCACATTGGAACTGCTATATGGAAATGTTACCAGAATTATCACTAGTTATGGAAACCACTGTTACTATTGGGTTCTGATTGATGTTATTGATTACACTATACTTATCTCTATGTTCCATGTAAACCGCCCTAATCTGCAAGGAAGGGTGGTATATAAATCTAAGAAATAATAATACATCCTTGAAGAGTTTTCAGATCTCCCAGTCGGTATGATTTATTCCCTTCACAGAATTTGGGCTTGGAGATTTATTTACTTTTTAATTAATTCACTTATTTTATACTCTGTTGTTCTCACTGAGACTTAAAGTGAATCATACAGTGTAAATCAAAACCATCATCCAGATGATGAATCTAATAAGCAGTGTCATAAGGCCAGGAATTGTAGAGAGTTGAAACAAAACTGTCATCTGAACAAAGCAGAAGTATCAAATATGACATGTTAAGCAATAAGCAATGTAGAACATGGCAATACATCCATGGAAATGCAGGACATTTCCTTGGGCTACACCTGTTGTGATGTAACTCTTTACCACCATTCTGTTCTGCAAATACCAGGAATACAGGAGCCTTCCTGACCTCCCTAGTCTAGACCATTCAACAAGGTGATGGCCATTTCAGAGAACTCCTGGGTGGGCACTTGTTGATTTTGCCCATTGGCAGGGTGGCACCTGCAGATGGTACTGCCCAGACAAGCAAAGTTGTGGTACATGGGGTGGGGTGGGGGGTTGAAAGCTTTAAAGGACTTTGCATGTGATATCCAGTACCTTGAACTGAGCAGGAAGCTTGTGGGCAGACCATGGAGTGACTGCAGAATGGGAGTAATATTCATGACCAACCTCACTTCCAGTAGTAATTGAGCTGTGGCATTCTGCACCAGATGAAGTCACAGAATTGATTTTGAGGAAAGACCTATTCAGAGCAGACAACAGGACTCTAGTGGTGCATGTGGTCAGGACAGCTGAATCGGGAGGGGGGCATTTCTCAGGGTAAACCAAGTGGGATGGTAACATTTTGGTAGCTGCATTAACTTGCTTCTCCAACCTGGTTTCGTGTAAGATATTTGCCTTCCCAGCCAGAGTTCCTTCTGTTTTTCAGAGCTTAATTCCTCAACATTTCCTTTCTCCTTTGCAGACCCAGCAGAATCCATTCCCGCCATTCTAGATGGCTTCCAGTCCCGGGAAGTGAAAGCAGGCCAGCTGGTTGAGCTGCCATGCATTGCCTCTGGCTACCCGAACCCTGCCATCCGATGGGTCAAGGATGGCCGCCCATTGCCTGCTGGCAGCAGATGGACCAAACGCCTCACTGGCTTGACCATCAGTGACCTGCGATTGGAGGACAGTGGGACATACATCTGCGAAGTGACCAACACCTTTGGCTCTGCTGAAGTTACTGGGATTCTTACAGTGATAGGTAAGGGGCAGGAGATGCCCTGGGTCCAGCAGGAGTACACACCATGGCTTGAGAACAGATGAAACATGGTGCAGATCGAAGGATGTGGTTCCTTCTGGGCAGGAGCTGGCCAGCAGGCAGGAAACCCTTGATGGGAGTGGGGGTTGGAAGGGAGCCCCTCTTGGGTCTCACCCCCTTCCTCATTCCTTGATCAGTATGCCTCACAAGGGATCAAGGTAGGTGGAAGTTACTTCCACACGGCTACAAGGCAGTGGCAATTTCTTCATTTAGGTTCCTGTTGTTTAGATTCATTCTTCTTTAGTTAGGCTCAGGCTTTCTCAGCCAGGGTTTCCTGAAACCCTAGGGTTTCTTGATGGCCCTAGAAGGGTTTCCTGAATGGGTGGGAGCTACGTAATTAATTTTAATATATTTTTTTACATTTGTTTAACCGTTATCACAGAATCACAGAATCATAGAGTTGGAAGGGGCCATACAGGCCATCTAGTCCAACCCCCTGCTCAATGCAGGATTAGCCCAAAGCATCCTAAAGCATCCAAGAAAAGTGTGTATCCAATCTTTGCTTGAAGACTGCCAGTGATATGCCAGTGATATTATCAGGTGATATGGTTATATATGGTCATTTTAACCCACCCATCCCCTCCCAAAATGGCCAATGGTGGGCCTGAAGGGAGTGGGAACGGGAGGGGCCCTGGGTGGGTGTGTCCACAGCTTTGCTTCCCAACCATATTCTGCACCATCACGCCACACCTGGGGTTTCTTGAAGCCTGAAAGATGTTTCAGGGTTAAAAAGTGGGAAAGGCTGACGTAGACTCAAGGTGGATTATTTATTTATTTGTTTGTTTGTTTGTTTGTTTATTTATTTATTAGATTTATATACCGCCCTCCCCGAAGGCTCAGGGCGGTTTACATTAAACTAATCAACAATAAGGTAAAAGGTAAAGGTATCCCCTGTGCAAGCACCAAGTCATGTCTGACCCTTGGGGTGACGCCCTCTAGCGTTTTCATGGCAGACTCAATACGGGGTGGTTTGCCAGTGCCTTCCCCAGTCATTACCGTTTACCCCCCAGCAATCTGGGTACTCATTTTACCGACCTCGGAAGGATGGAAGGCTGAGTCAACCTTGAGCCGGCTGCTGGGATTGAACTCCCAGCCTCATGGGCAAAGCTGTCAGACGGCTGCCTTACCACTCTGCGCCACAAGAGGCTCATATAATCAACAATACATGAATCTAATTTCTTATGCCATGAAAGTCAGTGCAATTTCCCCAGAGGCCACGTGGTTGGTGGGCAGGACGGTGCAGAAGACATTTTCTGTGATTCTGGGGTGGGCTTTGGTTCTCATGGCTGGTCTTGATTCAAAAGAGCAGGGTGCTTCCTTGGTGCTCCTAAAGCAGAACCAGGAGCCAACAAGGGAAAACATGTGGACAGCCTTCTTCCTGAGTCTCTGAGAGCCTAAGAACTAAATCATCAGTGCTTTTGTATGGTCAGGAATTGTTCCCATCCAGGAATCACACACTGGTGGCTCTGTGCCCAGACGGAGCCCAAGGACAGAGTCCCAGTTCGCTCGCTGCTCAGGTCATTGTGGTGCGCTCTGAGCCGGGTTGTGACACTTTCCTTGTCAGCCTATGGGTCCAGTTCTCTCAGCAGAGCCAGCCATACTGGCAACTCCTTTCTTGCCTGGGAGAGAAAGTGAAACACCGAGAAGGACTGTGTGACAGGATACTGTGGGCAGAAAGCACTGGCACACCTGGATTATTGTGCAGTGGCATTTTGCTGGAGATGGGTGAGGGGTTGGGAGTGACTCTGTGTCTCCTTAGGAAAGGTCTCTGTTTCTTCTTCACTTGAGCTCTTTGCTAGCAGGTCCCCCTGCTGCTTTTTCCCAAGTTCAGGCATGAGTAGCGGAAGAAGACCTTGGTGGATGGGGTGGGGGAAAATAAAATACCTTCAGAAGTCAGAGGGGGAAAGAGAGCTATTTGGTGTGCATTCCCCATGAAATCTTGGTTATGCAAAGCATTTCCAGCATGACCCTTTCAAAAATGTAGCTTGGTGTCTTTTCCTGTCTCTCTTCTTGCTGTGACTTGGCTGCAAGATAGCTCATCAGTTACTATCGGAAACAGATGAGAAGCTCTGTTATGCTAGAGCTCCATTTCCAGCCTCCAACAGTAGCTTGGCTGCCACATTTTGGTCCAATGGAAGTTTCTAAACAGTTTTCAGAGGCAGCTGCACAAAAGGTTTGTGGTGGAAAAGGCCCGCTTTTTACTTTGCAAGCCCTATTCCGCCTTGCCTACCCCATTTTACGACTGATTGGAGTGAGTTGCCAAAGAGTCTCTGGGCCGTCTGCTGGAAGACCCAAGACTCTTAGCTTCCCTTTCTTTGTCAAGGACTCGCATCTGGGTCTCCCACAGCCAAGCACGTGATCACCATGGGGACTATTTACTGCAGGGTACACCCCCAAAGGAGTAGCTGCTTGCAAAGTTCCCTTCTCTGAGTGTTCCTCTTGTGCTGGACTAGTATTTCTTCGAACCACTGCCAGCTTCAAAGTTTATTAAAATAAGAAAATATATAAGCACATTTTTAGCACAGTGTATATTCAAGCAAAAGAGTGAAAGGAAATTGGATTAAACACAACCCTTCAGTCCCTCTACTAAAACATACCCTGTCTGATGTTACAAATAGAGTAGATGTTTTATGTAAGAGGTCACAAGTTCCTCTTGTATATTCATCAGCCACATGGTCCAAATGACTGCTCACCTCCTCTCAACCCAGAGCAACCTCAGGGTCTAGTAGTCAGCAGGAAAAGGAGGCCTTCCCCTGGTTCGAGGGAATTAAAATCACCTTCTGTATCCCACCCACTCCTGGGCTTTCTGCTTGGGGAAGAGGCTGGGCCGGCCGGGGAGTCACCTCAGAGGTGACTCTCAGAGGAAGAAGCCTTCCCCAGTGGTAATTCCTCCAGCCGGCTTCCCCTCGCCCAGGGAGCCTTCTGCCGGGCCCTGGGGCAGGCTCGCCTGCCCTTGGGCCCGGCAGTAGGCCGCAGAGCCCACCGCCCCCATCCGGAGCCTTCTGCCGGGCCCCGGGGAAGCCGAGCCTGCCCCTGGGCCCGGCAGAAGGTCCCAAGGCCACCTACCTTACTCTGTTCCTCCCTTCCTCCCAGCATTCCCTTTCTCCTTCCCTTCCTCCCAGCATTCCCTTTGTTTTTCCCTTCCTCCCTCTCTTCCATCTGCCTCTTTCTGGCTACCTGTTTCTCTCCCTATTTCTCTCCCTCTTCTTCTGTCTATCTTCCTCCCTTTCTTTCTGTCTCTCTTTCTCCTTTTCCTCCTTCCTCCCCCAAACTTATCTCCCGGGTACCAACATCCAATAAAAGGTGAAGCTACCCAGCTGTCCATCTGGAACTGTTACCTAGATGGATGAAATATTGGGGGCCTCAGGTGAGCCTCTTATCCAGAGTACATGTTGCACATCAAAACAGTCAGACACACCCATATCTTTTGAAACCAACCATAGCTGTTTATGGTCCACAAAGCTGAAAGCTTTCTGTTAATCTATTTCCTGCTGAAATTCTCTGGTATGCTCCAGTAGCCATTGTAAATTTTCAGTATGAACTCTAGTTCATCTTCATTTTATGAATCCAGCTTGAACATCTGGCTATCCCTATTCCATATATGGTAAGAATCTTTGTTATAACATTCTGAGGATCAGTTTGTTTACACCGGAAGTAAATGTGATAGTTCCTGCAATCTTTGGCATCCCCTTTTTCAGACTAGGGGTTTCCAGTCTACAGACCATTGATTTATTTTCTCTATTTGTTGGCATATCCTTGTTAAGAATTTGATGGGCTTCATTTCTACAGCTTGAAATCACTCTTTGGGTATCTTGCCTACTCCTGGTGATTTGTTTTCCTCAGTTGCTTTGAGTGTGGCTTTTGCTTTCAGCTTTCAAAAACATTTTTCATCAACTTGTTTGGACACCAACGTTTTGGGGATGCCTTGTATTATGGGTGACCACAGCTCCTGTTCTCTGTTTCTCTCTCTTTCTCTCTCCCCCCCCCCCCCAGACCCTCTGCATGTCACCCTCACACCAAAGAAGCTGAAGACTGGCATTGGGAGCACCGTCATTCTCTCATGTGCCCTCTCGGGCTCCCCGGAATACACCATCCGCTGGTATCGCAACACGGAGCTGGTGATGTCGGATGACTTCATCTCCCTCCGGGGCATCAACAATGAGACTCTCCTCATCACAGCTGCACAGAAGAGCCACTCGGGGGCCTATCAGTGCTTTGCCACGAGGAAGTCCCAAACTGCTCAGGACTTTGCTGTCATTGTGCTGGAGGGTGAGTTGAGCTCTCGGATGAGGGCCCCAGTGGACACAGGAACAACCCTTGGTGTGATTTCCATCGAGGTACAAGAGAGGGGGAGGCCTTTCTGTTTGGCTGGCTGGCTGTTTCCAGCTGTCTTCAGGCTGACAGGCCCTAGCTTATCCAGCACCATCTGAGTTCTTCCAGCTCGGTATCCTGTCTCTGCTCTGGCAACAGCAGGCAAGGGTCTCTCCTAGCCTTCAAATCCCAGAGCCTTTGGCTGTAATTTCCAGGAACTTCTGAGCTGGGCTCCTGAGCACTCCCTGCCCTTGGGGAGGACTCTTGCTGAACTGCAGTTGGGCTCTTGCTGAACTGCAGCAGCTGGTTGTCAGAAGAGCTTGGCTCAGGGAGATCAGCAGCTGGGACTTTTCATCCTTTTGAGTTTGGAAGCTTTCCTCAGGAAGTGGCCAGGAGCAGGGCCTGGAATGGAGAAGGGAAGCCCTGGTGCTTGTGAATCTATGGAGCTTTCCCTATCACTTCTCCTGGCTGTGTGCTTTTTGTGTGATATTGTACTTGCTTGGCGTGTGGGGGAAGATAGGCCAGGGATGCCTGCATGAGCCCGAGGGGTTAGAACTGGAGTGATGGGGGCTGGGACAGGCTAGAGGGAGTCCTGCTGGTGCCATCTGCCTCCAGAAGCCCTTTGTCTGGCAGTAGAGGCTGTCGCTGCCAAACAAAGCCAAGCTCAATGATACGCAGCCCTGTGCCTGAACTGTGGCTCCAGCAAAACATTGCACTGACTTGGTGCTCAAGTTCTGTTGGGGGCAGCCCCTCACCAAGTGTTTTATATGGTCATTATGTGGCCACATGTAAGATGCTAGTGACATATGCTTGTCCTGAGCTGATGGGAGGCAGCAGCTAAGCAGCATGCAGCACAGGGATCCAGGAACCAAGCCTGCAGTGCAGGGGTGATGGTCAAAGCCAGCAAGTCAGGAGCCAAGATGCGTGGGGAGGTGGTCCACGGACTGGTCCCGGCCCCCAGATGGGGGTTGGGGACCGCTGCTCTAGGGGACCCTGTCGAGACATTGGGAGTGAAAAGGAGACTTTTTTGTTATGTTAGGATGTAATTGCATTCTTGAGCATGCTCAGATCCAAAAAAAAAAGGAAGAGAGGCAAAGTGAACGGCCATTCTCCGATGGATGTGCAAAATGCAAGCCGCAAATAGACTCCTGGATGGTGCTGGAAAAACCCACAAATCTTGGGTGTTAGGCACAAATGTGGGGTCTGCATTCAGAATACTATGCAATGAGAACACACTGGCAAATAACTGTGGAAAAGATCTCAGAGAATAAAACCCCTATGTTGTTTTGAAATAGTTGAGGGGGAGGCATTTTACCACACACCCCCCCTTGAGGCTGTCACACTCCTCCCCTTTTCAGCCCGTTCATTTTCCTGTGCCTTTTTTGGTTTTTTGTTTGTTTGTTTATTTGCCTTTGATTTAAAGCGACAGTTTGGGGCTTTAGCATTAGGCCATTGTTGTACCTTCCTTCCATCTTATTTGATTTCAGCATTTGCTTCTAATTGTTTTTACTTAACATTGTATTGTTATGGACACCTGTTCTGAGAAACAGTGTTTGAAACACAGTGAGTCTGAAGTGGAAGGGATACCTGGGTGCTTGACATCATGTGCAGAGGCCTTCTCATTCCTGAAGCTCAGGCATGTGTGGGGGGGGGGGCAGTGAATGGGGTGTGGGGAGAACAGAATGCTGCAACATAGGGGGGAAGCTAGAAGACTCTTGGGGGAGGTGGGGAGGCTTTGCTTGAGCTTTCCTGCCTTGGCTGGCCCCTGACAGTTCTCTGCTTTGAGGGTGAGATGGCACCTGTTCACTGTCCCCGGCTGCTCCAGCTAAACTTGCTTCTGTTTGTGGCTCTCTGGTAGATGGAACCCCTCGCATCATTTCCCCCTTCAGTGAGAAGGTGGTGAATCCAGGGGAGCAGTTCTCCCTGATGTGTGCAGCCAAGGGGGCCCCCCCACCCACCATCACTTGGGCCCTGGACGATGAGCCCATCCAAAGAGATGGCAGCCACCGCACCAATCAGTACACCATGTCAGACGGCACGACCGTGAGCCACATGAACGTGACAAGCCCACAGATCAAGGATGGAGGGGTGTACCGATGTACTGCGCGGAACTCGGTGGGCAGTGCCGAATACCAAGCGCGAATAAACGTAAGAGGTGCCTGTCTACTTTTCAATCTCAGCATAGGTATTTCTTGTGTTGGCTGTTGGCTTGGTTGGGTAGGGCACGCGTGCACACACACATACCCGGTTGTGGCCCTTGCTGGCTCCACAGGGGTGCTGGGATGCCTGAGTTGGTGCCTGGGAGAGAAAATGACCCTGTGTGGGCTGGGGGGAGGGCAGTTGTTTTTTTCCAGCTGACCAGCTTTGGGTCATCTTGTAATGCTGCACAGACCAGGAAGTCAGAGAACAGACAGAATTAGTAACATCAAGCTAAACGAAACCATATTTATTCACCTGATGGTTAACTTTTTAAAAAGTAGATGTGTGTTTTCATTTTTTCACTAGGAAAAAACTCCTCCACTTGAGGAGAGGTGCACATTTGGGCGGGGGAGTATGTGGAAGAAGCTATTTGTCCAGCTGAGGATTTAGATGAATGGAAATTGATGTTGGGGTTGAGTGGAGGTCAACGATGATGGGACCAGCTCTGTGGTCAAGCTTGACCTGAGAAGCACTGGCAGTTCCCAAAGCGAAGGCTGGATTCCTGTGAAAAAGCAACTGGAGGGAAACTGGAGCACACGGGCTAGCTGGTTACTTTCCTTTGGGTCCCTGGTTGCTGGTCTCCTTTCCTTCTCTGGTCTATCCAATTGTCTTAGTGCAGTGGGCAACTACCATGTGGTGGGAGGGTGGGCAAGCTGACCTGGATGTTGAAACTGGAAAGGCCAAAGAGCAGGTGTGGTCGCTGGAGGAAAGGGAGCCAATGGTGCGAGGGCTCACCAAGCATTTTGTTGGAGGGCTCTACAAGCACTGTTGAGCAGTGCGTTGCTCTCTGTCCGTGAAAGACTAATTAAAACCCCAACATTTCCTGTTTTGAAAACTGGTGATTTGCCAGGGACAGGAAAGCTAGGAACTGTTGCATGGTTTCCCCCTCCCCCTGAGTCCAGGCAGCTTTGATCACGTCACATTTTCCTCGTAAATAAACTGTGATGAACATGTGGAGGTGGCCACCCTTAGAGTATCTCAAGATATCTTCCCACCCTGGTATGCTACAAAAGGCTCTCAGAGGTTTAAAGGGCACAGTGGGGCACAGACTTGCTAGATGACCAACCCAAATGACATGTCCCTCCAGTGGCGAGCAGCGCTGGCTGCATGTTGCTGCTTCTCCTGCTGGTGGTGGGGGTGGTAGTGCTGGGAAACAATATTCCATCTCTGTCTGCGAGCCACCTGCTCTTTGGAATTAATCTAGCCTACCCATTTTCTCCTTCCCCTGTTTAGGCCCCCCCAGCATCCGCGCAATGAAGAACATCACAGCTGTGGCAGGACGGGACACCTTCATCAACTGCCGGGTCATTGGCTATCCTTACTACTCCATCAAATGGTACAAGGATGCTCTGCTACTGCCAGACAACCACCGACAGGTGGTCTTTGAGAACGGCACCCTCAAGCTGATGGATGTTCAGAAGGGCATGGATGAAGGAGAGTATCTGTGCAGTGTTCTTATCCAGCCACAGCTCTCCATCAGCCAGAGTGTCCATGTCACTGTGAAAGGTACGTGAAGGCCAGAGAATCAGAATCACAATGGAGCTGGAAGAGACCACAGGGGGCCATACAGTCCAGCCCCCCACCTTCTCAGGGACTTAAAAATCAAACCCTGCTGACAGGTGCACATCCTAAAAACTTCTAACAAAGGAAACTCCACCACCCACCAAGAAAACATATTACATCTACAAATAGCCCCCACTGTCAGAAAATGTTTTCTGATATTTAAGGGGAACTTCATTTCCCATAATTTGAACCCATTGTTCCTAGTCCTTGTCTCTTAGATTGCAGCAAAGAGGTGGGCTCCCTCTTCAGAGAGCCAATGGTGGGTGCCAGGAGCAGCCACTCTTTGCCTAGCTGGGCTTGGCTGCTGCCTTGTCAGGTGAGCTTGCTCATAGACATAGCAGCCAATGCCCTCTCTGATATGGGGAGGCCGCTTCTCCCAGCTCAGGTGATGGCTGTGGCATCTCCCAGGCATCAGGGTAGGAGGGGAAGTTGGTGCTGTGTCCACCACTGCATGTACTATGGCTGCTCCTTTCTTTTTCCTTCCCCAAACACAGCCTGAGGTGTTCCCTCCTATTCTTGCCAGCTGCTCCTGCGGGAGTGGAGGGAGGGAAAGTAGAGCTGCTTGAAATCCAGGAAGTAGGTGGCTCTTTTCCAAAAGGGTGGGGGAAGCAAGAGGCCTGTGGCTTGGCAGTCCTGGTCAGATATGCCCCTCCCCTCCCGCTGCTACCAATCCCAGAGTATCTATTTCCCATGACATGCAGTGGAGCAGAATGCACAGTGTAAACATGGTGTGTTAAAAGAGCTCTCCCTTGCTCTGATCACCTTTGGCGGTGGTTTTCTGTGTGTGCAGCTCTTTAAAAAATCATCCTCCCTGCCTTCTGAGCATGCAGAACATCTTAAAAGCCTCTCCAGCCCATCCATTATTCAGGGAGCCATCAGTCCTAATGAAGGGCAGTGAAGCATTCCTCCCATCCCAGGGATTTGCTGGGACTGAGCCCCATGGCCCATCTCCAGGCTGCTGGGTCTGCATCACCCATGGGGGCTCTACGGAGAAGGCCAAGAGGGCAGGTGCAGCTGACCTCTGCTTCTCGATGCCCTGGGTTGGCATCCTTGGGTTGGAAGGTGGTGGCTACTGCTGACGCTTGCTGGGGAGGGAGTGGGTTTCGGCTGGATTGTGAGGGAGAGGAAGGAAAGGGCAGGCAGGGGAATGCCCTGCTTGCTCCTCGGTCCTGCCTCTGGCTGGAATGGCTTTGGGATGCCTGCCCAGGGTGGGGTTTGTTTGTTTGTGATCTGCATCCCCTTTCTTTGATGTGTGGCTTACTACTACTTGGTTTCCTGATGCCCCTGAGGACCAGGTGCCATTGTGGGCCTGCGGGGGAAGGTGGCCTCCCTGCTGATTCATGGCCAGAAGACAGCTTTCCACAGAGCCATTCCTTCTCTAGGGCCTGTTTTTCTGGTTGCAGAACCCAGGCAAGTTGGAGGGGACATTTCTGTGCCAGGGGCTGGACTCCACTGTGCTCTCAAGGGGTTAGCCCAGCCTATCCATGGCAGGCCAAATGAATTCTAACCAAAGCAGAATAGAATAGAATTGGTATTTATACACCACTTTTCTCCTGAAAGAGTCTCAAAACAGCTTACAATTGCCTCCCCTTCCTCTCCCCACAACAGACACCCTGTAAGGTAAGGTGAGGCAGAGCTCTCTCTGACAGGACTGCGAGAACAGCACTATCATGGCTGTGATGAGCCCAAGGTCACCCAGCTGGCTGCATGTGGAGGAATGGGGAATGAAACCCTGGTCGCCAGATTAGAAGCTGCCACTCTTAACCACTGCATCACACTGGCTGGTATTATATTTGCCCATCCTCCTAGCAATTCAACGTATTGTCCACCAGAACTTCTAAGTCCGTTTCACATGCACTGTTATCAAGCCAGGTATCCCTGAACTTATATTTATGCATCATATTTTTATTACTTTACACTTCTCTCTACTAAAATTAATTTTGTTGGCATTTCCTGCATCTACTAAACTGGTCACTCTAAAAAAAAAAAAAAAGATTAGTCTGGTGGAACTTATTCCTGAGATATCCACGTTGACGTTTATTAAGCACAGCATTATCCTCTAAGTGCTTGCACACTGCCTGTTTAATGATCTGTTCCAAAATCTTTAGTGGTATCAATGTTAAACTTACTGGGCTGGAAGTTGTTGGGGACTTCCCCCCCCCCCTCTTTTTTTAAACGGGAATCACATTTGCCCTCCTCCAGCCGTTCTTCAGGGCTTCTTGAAGATAATTGCTAAAGGTTCTGAAATTTCCTTTGCCAATTCTTTCAGCATTCTTAAATGTAGAAAACAGCTGCTCTGAACAAGTTCTAACTTGTAAATATCCTCCTTGAACTGCAGCACCCAGAACTGGACACAATATTTCAAATGCCTAACCAATGCAAATAAATCATAGAATCCTAGAATCCTAGAATCCTAGAGTTGGAAGGGGCCACACAGGCCATCTAGTCCAACCCCCTGCTCAACGCAGGCTCAGCCCAAAGCATCCAAAGTGATATTATAACTTCTACATCTGGGTGGGGTGGTTTCTGGTTCCCAGCCTGTACTGTGGTGCTCCCAATTAATTGTTCAGGAGGTGCCTTTCCCTGGCCATGGATGGCAGGGTGGTGCCAGATCTCTCAGGCCCTGCAAGGAACCTCTCAGCATGCTGGGTGGTGTGAGGGTAGGCAGGTAGGCCCTTGTCCCTGCTGCTTGGTCCTATGGGGTCAGCCATGTGTGATGCTTGTGCTTCTCTCCTTGGCAGTGCCTCCTCTCATCCAGCCCTTTGAATTCCCTCCGGCTTCCATTGGGCAGCTCCTCTACATCCCATGTGTGGTCTCCTCCGGGGATATGCCCATCCGTATCACGTGGAGGAAAGATGGGCAGGTGATCATTTCTGGCTCCGGCATCACCATTGAAAGCAAGGAATTCATGAGCTCCCTGCAGATCTCCAGCATCTCTCTCAAGCATAATGGAAACTACACTTGCATTGCTAGCAATGATGCTGCCACCGTCAGCCGTGAGCGGCAGCTCATTGTGCGAGGTGAGAATGTGTGAGGGGTAGTCTTGTGTGCAAGAAGTTGCTGTGTGGGGAGATGCCACCAAGTTCTGTTGGACTGGCTCCTTTCCCTGGGTTGTTGGGGCTTCCAGTGGAGAGGCAGAAGGGATGTGGAGCTTTTTGAAAAGCTTTGCATGCCATTGAAGGGTCAACGAGGGGGGGGGTGCTTGGTGAACCCAGTAAAGGGCAGGGGGGGGCAGCAGGCTTACCAAGCAGCAAAGAGCAGTACAGATCCTGCCCTGGAGCTGGTTGTGGAGAAGGGGAGGCCATTCCCCACAAGGGCCACCCTCTAGGGCTTTGCTCTGCTGTGTTCTGGTTCAGGAATCAGCTTCTTTCTCACACCTCCCTGCGGGAATTACCAGCATTCCGCGGGGCCTGTAAGACGGAGCTCTTCCGCCAGGCTTATAGCTGAGGCCGGGCGGTGAGAAGATCAGCCCCCCCCTCACAAACTGGCGGTAGAGAGTGTCACCCCCCCCCTCCTGTAGTTGAGGATGCAGAGACCAAATGAGTAAGATTAAGCCATCGTTGTTGCCACTATTGTAAATTTATTGGATCTTATTGTTATTTTATGGTTTTAGGGGACGGGGTTATGTAAGCCGCCTCGAGCCTTCGGGGGGAGGCGGGGTATAAATATAATAACAACAACAACAACAACAACAACAACAACCTGGCAGGAGAGGCCCCTGCCCTGCAAAAGCTGCAGGAGAGGATGGAGCCCTTTGGCTCTTCATGAGGCCTTAGGCCCTGGGCTGGGTGAGAGAAGAGAGAGCAGGCAGAGAAGTCAGCAGGGGTGGGGGAGTGGGAGTACTCGGAAGGCATGCTGCGGCCCACCCTGGTGCTCACCCAATGGCCCCTCTTCTCCCCAGTCCCACCTCGCTTTGTGGTGCAGCCAAACAACCAGGATGGCATTTATGGGAAGGCAGGAGTCCTGAATTGCTCTGTGGATGGCTACCCACCCCCAAAGGTCATGTGGAAACATGCAAAAGGTAAGCGGACATGGGGGGGAGGGGGGAGAGTGCTCCTGGTGTGCCTGCCCAGTTTGGGCCTCACCTGTGGGTGCCATTCTCCAGCCTTCTGACCCTAAGATCCTGGGTGAGCTGGCCCCTTCACAAGGTCCTTTTCTGCCCTTGAGGTTGTCTGATCCCATCAGTGGCTACTGGCTGTGGTGGAACCAAGGAAATCAAGAGGCAGGGAAACTCTCCTAGTCAATGCTTGTAGGTGACCTTGGCCTCTGTGTCCTGTTTGTGGCCTTCCTGGGCAACGGGTGAGCCACTGTGTGGCACAAAATGCTGGACTAACTGGCCATAGGTCTGATCCAGTGGAGCACTTCTCCTGTGGAGGAGGGTGGTAATCTCAGCTGGCATTTGTGCTTATCTAAGCTAAAAGGCCATGAGTGAATCTGAACATGGTGTGCAAGACTGTTGGGTGTTTGGGTTGACCAGAGACCTTGAAGGGCTGTGAAATATGTTTCCCTCACAGGCAGTGGAAATCCCCAGCAGTACCACCCTGTCCCTCTCACTGGCCGCATCCAGATCCTGCCCAACAGTTCCCTGCTCATTCGGCACGTGCTGGAAGAGGACATTGGCTATTATCTGTGCCAGGCAAGCAATGGCGTTGGGACAGACATCAGCAAGTCCATGTTCCTAACTGTGAAGAGTGAGTACCCCACGCAAGCCTTTCTGGGAGGGAGGACAGGTGGCCTGTTCTTGTCCTGTGGTGGGGGGGGGGGGCTGTGGGCAATGGGCACTGGTCTTCTTCCCCTCTCTGGAGCTCTGCCTGTACTGCTTCTGCCTTGGAGACTGTTCCTGGCATGCAAAAACACTGAGAGGAAGCCAAGGGCCCTGTTCTGCACCCCAAGATGAACCTCCTGCTTCAGCTGTGCATGATCCTCAGGAGCAGGGCTAATCACTGGCATCTTAACCTGGGGCTGTGGCCACATGCCCAGGCTCATGTTGGGCATGGTGGGGAAGAAGGAAGTCTCCCTGGAGAGCCCTTCTTGTCAGTGTCTTATTCAGCCCACAGCAGTTCAGTCTGCAAGCCTCACCAGCCCTCATGTGTGGTCAAGTCTGGTGTGGTTGTGGCATCAGATGGCCTCGTCAGAGTGTCCCCTGTTGTGTCCTGTGCTCTCCTCTGCCTCCCGCAGGCAGGCAGGCAGGCAGGCAGGCAGGCAGGCAGGCAGGCTCCCCTTGGCCATCTATCAGTTGGTCAGTCGATATGCCAGGAGCAGCAGAGAACTGGATTGATTTCTGTTCCCTCAGGGACCAGATTCCCTCACACTGTCAAAAAACACATTGTCCTTAATAAAAGCAGACGATCAATCGACATCATGGTGGTGGTGTAGAGAGGTGGCAAGGAGGTCTTGCTCATTCGGCACACACGATGGCTGGGAAGTGTTGCTAGATGACTTGTCAGCTGTTGGATTCTGCTTGGGCCACAGAATAGACCATTTCCAGCTGCAGCAGGAAGTCGAATCTCAGAAAGCCAGCTGGCATTTTTGCTGCCAGATGAAGACCTGAACAGGGCCAGAGGGGATGGGACAGGAGACCCACGCCGGAGCCTTTCTGCATCTCATGCAGGCAGTGACCCTGGGAGAAATTTCCACAAGAGGGGTAGCCAAGCTCTTTCCCACAGGGCCAAGGAAGGAGGTCTGGGTTGTAGGTGTGAAGCAGCCTGCTACTAAAATGGCAGGGGTGGCACCCAAAAGGGAGCCTTGGAGCTCTGAGAGGCCATGCCCAAAAGAGATGCTGGAGTGTGTTGGTTCTGACTCAATTGGCTTCTGAGGTGCAGGGATGGGAGTAACCCCCACAAGTCCCTATCCCCACGTTTTTTCTTGCAGCAGGACATCACCTAGGCAACAAGAAGTCCTGTGGCTTATAGAGATGTGGATATTCTGGCTCCAGTCCATAGAATCATAGAGTTGGAAGGGACCTCCAAGGTTATCGACCCCCTGCAGAACGAGGGAATTCACAACTACCTGCCCATCCAAAATGACCTCATCTCCATGCCTAGATGATACCCCTCCCTCCAGAAGAAATCCAGAATCCCTGGCCAGTATGGCCTGGAGGAAATTTGCCTCCTGACCCCAAAGTGGCGATTGGCTTTTCCCTGGGCATGCACGAAAGGGACACAAGAGCCAAGCACTGACACCATCCCTCCTGCCCACCCACTCCCCATCTGCCTAAGTTCACAGAACCAGCGTTTCTATCAGCCTCTGCTGATGAACTTCCCAAGAAGGAAGGGGAGGGATCTAGGTTCCACCCAGAGGCCAGACAGGAGTCTGCTGTGGGCTTGTGGTCCAGCATCTTGGAAAGAGGAGTGATGGTGTGGTCTGGTGGAGATGGACCTTGCCCAGGGTGTCAGGGGGCTTGCCTGGATTCTCCCACCTCCTGTCGCAGGCAGCTTTTATCAGGGTGGCTGGGGAACTGGACCTGCCACCACAGCCCCCTGTGCCTCCTCCCTCCCTGGACAGCAGATGTGGGGCTGGGGAGGGAGGCCTGGCCGGTGTGATTGCTTCCAGGCAACTTGGATTAATGTCATACTTCAGGTGAAATGCAGTTAATCAGTGTAGACAAGAAGCTGAAATGGGTGCAATCAAATTAACATCATTGAGCCAGCACTTCAGAACCCCACATGCACACGCACACCGGTGCTGCCACCCTCTGCGGCCATTTCCAGTTTTCTGCAGCTCCAGGGCTGGCTCAGCTCTCAGCTGTGCTCAATTCTGAAGAATACCCAGAGTTGTGACGATCTCCTTTGCAGATTTATCACAACCCACCAAACGGGATCACCATCTTGTCTGCCTGGTGTTAACACCGTCCAAGAAAGGGGGGAGAGCTTGGGGTCCGCTTGGGGACAGAGCAGTGCTCTGGTTTAGGGAAGGGCAGGCCCAGCCCCTCTCACCAGAGCCCCCCCCCTCCCCCGAGCTCCTCACTTGAGTCCTCATGCTCGGCTCTTCTCAAGAGAAAGCCACTCCAGGGGTGCCCCAGCCCTTGATCCTTGGAGGTCTCACTTGCCAATCCCCTGCCTCATGTTTTGCAGGAAGACCCTGGCATGTCTATCAGGAGGCAAAGGTGCAATTCAAATAGCTGGGGAGGAGATGATGACCAAGATGGGTCTCTGCCAGAGATTTGTTAGGGTGGAAAGCAGCAAAGGCAGCTGAGAGGGACAGAAGCACGCTGAAGCAATGACATTATTACACCCATGCCCCCACAGCCGCCTGCTTCCCAGTTGGTAGCCCCTTTCCAGGAGGCCCTGGGCTAATCACCCCCACCGGAGGCATTGTTTGGGAGATCCTGGTCCTTAGGCCCACTGCTGGTGAAGGCAGGAGGGGGCTATGTTGGGGCTTGAGAGGACGAAGAAGAAGAGTTGGTTCTTATATGCTGCTTTTTCTCTACCTGAAGGAGTCTCAAAGCAGCTTCCAATCCCCTTCCTTTTCCTCTCCCCACAACAGACACCTTGTGAGGGAGGTGAGGCTGAGGGAGCCCTGATATGGCTTCTAATCGCCTTCCCTTTCCTCTGCCCACAACAGACACCCTGTGAGGGAGGGGAGGCTGAGAGAGCCCTGGTATTACTGCTGTGGCAAGTCCAAGATCACCCAGCTGGCTGCCTGTGGGGGAGCTTGGAATCAAACCTGGCTCCGCAGATTAGAAGTCCACACTCCTAGCCACTACACCAAGGAGGAGGAGGAGGAGGAGGGCTGGCCATGGGAGGGAAGCGCAGGGCTGGCTAACACATCTTAACATCCAGGCATGAAAGGAGCACCCCTCCCTCCCTCCCTCCCCGCAGCTGGTGCAATCTCTCCTTCCTGGTGGTCTGTCACAGCTGCCTGCATGGGGAGCTGCTGCCACTGCCACCCCAAGGACTGAAGGAGCTGCAGGCAGGCATCCCTCCTGGCTCCCCCCACCTCCCCAAGCAAAGCAAGGACCACCCCAGGCTGTTCAGGAAAGCACCCATGGCGGGTCTGTTCTCCGGGGTCCCCAGCAGCATCTTCTGCCAAGCATGGCTGAGAGGCTTCTGCTGATGTTTGTCTTCATTGCCTGGACACTCGCTTGGCCATGCCCACCCCATTCCCAGATTCCTTCCTCCCTCTTGCCTCCTGTTCCCTGCCTCTGTGTCTCCTCCTCTGCCTTCTCTCTCTCTCCCTCTCTCATGACATGCAGCCGTGCTCTAGCTTTTGGGGAAGCTGCAGTCCTTTGCATTGTCTGAGGTTTGCTGTTCTTGCTTCTGGCCAGGGGATGGGGCAGGCCTATTCCTGCCTCCCTCCTCAGTCCTCAGTGCCTCTCAGGGTATGCTCCATGCCCTCCTTCATGCAGGGTGGGGTGGGGGACTGTAGGTGTAGCACAGCCAGCTGCCCGGTAAACTCCCAGGTGTGTCCGCAGCCCACAGATGGGAGTCAGCAGAAAGCCTGGCCCTCCCGAACTGCTAATTGAATTATATTGCCATGGAAAACAGAGGCGCTGCAGCTCATTAAACCCTCTTGCGCCCCATTAGAACACTGTGTGTTGCCTTTGTGGAGAGTCATTACCATCTATTACTGCACTGTTTGCATATGCCTTGCATTTTCTAATCCCTCCTGCCCCCCAGCCTCACTCACCACTGGTTTGAGAGGGCAGCAGTCATACCTGGGCACCTCCCACCCAGCTGCCAAGTCAGAGCGCCTGCTCATACCATGAGGATGGGGCTTGGCCATTGGGCTGTGTTGCCGAGTGGGCCAGAACTGGAGCACGAAGCAGCTTTGCCAGGCTGGGACACTGTGGCCAGTGGGAGGTTTGGTGCAGCCATGTGGACAGGGTGTGGAATAGGAACCCCTCCCCCCTCACACTGACAAACTCTGGGCGGGGTGATGCTTCTTACTCAAACAGGAGGCAGAAGATGATAGCCTTGAGGGAGGGGCCAAGTCTAGGACAGTGGGCAGAATCATGTGGGGGGGGGGGGTGTGACCAAGCAGCATGCAATGGGACGCTGCAGGGCTCCACTGGACCTTGGGCAAGGGAACCTCTGGGATCCCCAGTCTTGAGCGGAGCCTTGATTTCATTTAGTTGAGGCCCGCTGGCATTGCTGCTTGCCAGAAGTGTGGTCCTGGCACCATCTTTCCATGCTCTGCCAGCATCCCCCTGTAAGGAAGAGGGCTTGCCTGCCCTGGTCAGCCTGCCCTGGTTCAGTCCGGGTTAAAAGTAGGTTTTCATCCCCCTGGGCTCACCCCCCCCCATTGCTTCTTCTCTTTGTGTTTTGAGATTCTCATTCAGGGGATGGCTGGGGTCCCTGCAAAGTGCTTAGGCCTGGGACAGCTCCCAGTCCAAAATGCTACTTGAGAAGCCTTGTGCTACTTTGGTATCCAGATCCAAACTCAGACCACTGACCCCGCGTTGTCACTATGCATACAACCACATCCATTTGGCTCTGACCCATCTGCTTTGGTTGCTTTGGTGGGCTTCTGTGTATTTATTTGCATGGGTAGACCCTCCCTCTGAACCAGTCACACCTTGACCTTTCTCCCCCACTCCTTCTCTGCTGTCCCAGGCTGAGTGGACTGCAGCTGCTCCCCGTTGGACTCCCTAGCTCAGGATGCCTAGATGGGTCACCTCTCTCTCTCTCTCTCATATCAGAAAAGCCTTCCCCTCTGCCAAAGGTCTCTGGACCTGGCAGCTCTCAGGCTAGGCTGGCTGACAGTGGGGCCTTCTTAACCATTGTCCAGGTGAAGCACAGGCAGATAGCCCGGCCAGGCATGGGGGGCAGAGCTGGCTGGGGAGCCTCCTTCCCTCCCCATCCCGGGGGGGGGGGGGCTGCTGCTGAACTTCCTGCATCTGCAATGCCAGGCCTGACTGCCTGCGGCCTCTATATTCAGCCCAGGTTCCTCTGAGTGGATTAAGCAAATCTCTGATGGAAAAATCGGCCCTGGCACAGCCTTGCAAGTGTAACATTGTAGTCAATAATTCATCCAGCCCTGTCTCTCAAGCTGTGGCTTTTTTCCCCTTATAACCTCTGCCTGGTTATTTGTCTTTCACCTTTTATTGTATATCCAGGTGTAATACTATGCCTTATAAAATTTATCTGCCTCATTATTTTATGATGCAAGCCGTAGAGTACAAGGAAATGTCTCCACTTCTGACTGCAATGCCCAGTGCTGCTGCCACCGCCGCCAACGCATTGGGTTAGAACTTGTAGGTCTGCTATGTGCAAAGCAGTGACTGGAACACCCACATGCACACACACATGTGAACATGCATTTCTCCTTCTCCCTCATGTCTGCTGTGTCCCTTGTGCTCCAGCCTGGGAATATATTAGACTGAAGTCATAGAAAAGCATTTGCAGGTGTCTGGAGGCAATCGGCAGATGCATTCTTGGCACTCTTGGCATATTACAGCAGAAAATAAGTGATTTGCATTTACAGGAGCTTTCACGTTGCGTGCATATGCAATGGAGCCAGAAGCAGGACAGAGATTTGGAGGCTCTAGCCAAGGTTTAAGCCTAATTTTGACCATTGCAGGGATTTAACCCTAGCCATTTGGGAGAGAGACTGGCCTGGGGAGCCAGAATGGCCTGAGGGAATGCTGGGATAGCACTGGTCTCTTCAGCTGGAGATATTGCATGACTCCCCAGGCAGAAAGTACCTGGCACTGTCAGTCAGTAGACTGCAGAGCAGATAAGAATATCATAGAATCATAGAATCACAGAGTTGGAAGGGGCCATACAGGCCATCTAGTCCAACCTAGCTCAACGCAGGATCAGCTCTAAGCATCCTAAAGCATCCAAGAAAAGTGTGTATCCAACCTTTGCTTGGAGACTGCCAGTGAGGGGGAGCTCGCCACCTCCTTAGGCATCCTATTCCACTGCTGAACTACTCTGACTGTGAAAAAATTTTTTCCTGATATCTAGCCTATATCGTTGTACTTGTAGTTTAAACCCATTACTGCGTGTACTGTCCTCTGCAGCCAATGGGAACAGCATCCTGCCTGCCTCCAAGTGACAACCTTTCAAATACTTAAAGAGGGCTATCATGTCCCTCTCAACCTCCTTTTCTCCATGCTGAACATTCCCAAGTCCCCCAACCTATCTTCGTAGGGCTTGGTCCCTTGGCCCCAGTTCATCTTCGTCGCTCTCCTCTGTACTCTTTCAATTTTATCTACGTCCTTCTTGAAGTGAGGCCTCCAGAACTGCACACAGTTCTCCAGGTGTGGTCTGACTTGTGCCGTATACAATGGGACTATGACATCTTGTGATTTTGATGTGATGTCCCTGTCGATACAGCCCAAAATGGCATTCACCTTTTTTACCGCTGCATCACACTGCCTGCTCATGTTTAGTTTACAATCCACAAGTACCCCAAGGTTTCGTTCACACACAGTGTTACCTAGAAGCGTATCCCCCATCCAGTAGGCATGCTTTTCATTTTTCTGACCCAGATGCAGAACTTTACACTTATCTTTATTAAATTGCATCTTGTTCTCATTTGCCCATTTTTTCATTGTGTTCAGATCTTGTTGAACTCTGTCTCTATCTTCCGGAGTATTTGCCAGTCCTCCCAATTTGGTGTCATCTGCAAACTTGATGAGTAGTCCCTCCACCCCCTCATCTAGATCATTAATAAATATGTTAAAAAGTACCGGACCGAGCACCGAGCCCTGAGGTACCACACTACTCACCTCCCTCCAGTCTGATGAAACACCATTGACAACAACTCTTTGAGTGCGGTTCTCTAACCAGTTCCCTTATCCACCTAACTATCTGAAAATCCAGATTGCAGTCCTTCAATTTATCCATCAGAACATCATGGGGAACCTTGTCAAAAGCTTGAGACCTTGGCCAGAAGTGGACAGACTGGGCATGTGGGCCATTTGTCTAGTGCCCATCCTTCTTTCTGCCTTGATTCATGAAAACCCACTGGGATGCAGCTGCTTTTCCAGCATGCCCAATGAAGGGGAGCCTCATGTGGCCTCTCTGACCTTATGGCCCAGCCAAGAGTTCCCTGCCAATCAGAGGCCCTCAGCCCATCAGCTCCCACCAGGAAAAGAGAGACTACTCCTGAGGCCCCTGCAACATCCTATGCCCCGCCCCCCGGAACAGTCTCCCTGAGGGAAGGCCTGCTTCCTCCAGGGGATGAGAGGGCTCATTCCTGCATGCCTCGTTCTCATCTGCTGACAGATGTCCATGCCAGGCTCTCCCTTGTCCTCGCTCCGTGCCCATCGACTTCTTCTGTGCTGCTTCTTCCTCAACAGTCCCCGCCATGGTCACCTCTCACCCCAACACCACCATCGCCATCAAGGGGCAAGCCAAGGAGCTGAACTGCACGGCCCGAGGTGAGCGTCCCATCATCATCCGCTGGGAGAAAGGGGACACAGTGATTGACCCAGACCGGAATGTCCGTTACACCATCACCACCAAGGACAATGGGGACGAGGTCATCTCCACGCTGAAGGTGAGTGGAGAGGGAGGGGGCTGCCTATTGGCGCCCTCGTGTCAGCACTCGGCCACCAACTTCATGCAAGGCCCACCCAGGCCTTGCTTGGCCATAGGAGAAAGAAGTAGGACTGCCTCTATTGAGTGTGGTCTCCATTTGTATGTGTGGGAGCAGCCAGGATGCGGCGGAGAGAGGGGACTCAGCTTTATTGCCTTGGACTTAGAAAAGTTGTAAGGCTTCTCCTGCAAAGCACACGGTATCTTCTTTATAGCTCAAGCCGGCTGACCGCGGGGATTCTGTTTTCTTCTCGTGCCATGCTATCAACTCTTACGGGGAAGACAGAGGTCTCATCCAGCTCACAGTCCAAGGTACTAATCTCTAGCGGCTGGATGTTCCACTCAGCCTTTGAGGGTGAGGTGTGGGTGTTGCAGGTGGCTCTTCTGACAGCTTTACAAAGAGCATCAGTGGGGAAATGGCAGCAGTGGCTGCCCAGTCAAGCTTATCATTCACTTTCCTCACAAATGAGAACTTGAAAGACAGCAAACACAAGCAGCACGGGACAGGTGGTTTCCTGCTGTCCAGTTCAAAGAGACATCTGGACACAGCTCACTCCTGCATGGACACCATGAGAATTTCCCTTCTGGGCCAGGCAGAAGGCCTGTCCAGACCCGCATTTGGTTTCCTGTCTGTGACCAGGAGAAGCTTGAAAACAGGAAAGGTCTCTGATGGCTGCTGTCCCCTGTTGCCTGCCAGCCCACTCACCCTGTGATCCAGTACATAGCAGGTTGCTGCCTCTTCCTATGGAGGTTCCATTCCAGACTCTTGGGACCAGTAGCCATTCATAGAGCTTCTGTGAATGGATCTTGTTTTTAATGCTGCTTTGAATGCCCAGTAGCATCATCCTACTCGCCGCATAGTTAGAAGCACTTTATGATTATTCCTGTTCCTGAAAGACAGCCCCGCCTCCCCCCACTGGGTACCTCCCTCATGCTCCTGCCCCTCTTCATCTGGCCAGTCTTCCAGGTCTGACCAAGAGGGCCTCCATTTGTCTGGGCCATTTTGCTCTATGCAGGGCTGATTTATCCTTGTCTCCTTGAGGGCCCACAAAAGTTGGTGCCCTGCCAGACAAGGGGGAGGGGGTTGCCTTCTTCCCACAGTACTCTAGCCAGGCCACCATCTTCCACGGTGTTTCGTGTGCTATGCTGTGCACCCAGGAGCAGGCCCAGGAGGGGTGGTGTGGCTGGAACTCCCCTGCCTGACTTCCTGCTCCCTGTGCCAGAGCCCCCAGACCCTCCGGAGCTGGAGATCCGGGAAGTGAAGGCCCGCAGCATGAATCTACGGTGGACACAGCGCTTTGATGGCAACAGCATCATCACAGGCTTTGACATTGAGTACAAGAACAAGTCTGGTGAGTTGGGCGGAACCTGCGGGGAGGGGGAGGGGTGGGACTTCAGCAAGGGGCTGCCTCTTCCTGTGGCCAGGCTGGCTGAGGAAGTTTCTCCAGGGGCAGCAGCGTAAGGAGAACGGCGCTTGCCAGGCACCCAAGGCACTTCAAAGTGCTTCACAAAAGAGCTCTGCAAGGATTTTATTATCATCCCTGCCTTGCAGGGAGGAAAGACTAGGGGCTTAGAAGGAGAGGTGTGCTTGATGAATGAGGTTTGATTTGAACTGGGGACTCTCTGGGGCATAGCACTGTGACAGACTCCAGAGCCTGTGGCAGAAAAAGCAAATGGAAGTCTGGTAGCATGTTTTTACTCCTGCAGAAGCTTTCCTAGACTAGATCCCCACAGCCCCAGTTGAGATCAGGCTCCTAGCGGGAATCCTGAGGGGGACAGCATAGCTGTAAGTCTATCAGCAAAGCTTGTGAGGAAATCTCCCATGACAATATCTGGAGCATACTGGTGAAAAAGAGGCCAGTAAGGTGAGGTAGATTCATAGCTGGTTGGCAAGAAATTGGTTCAGGGCCCTGATCGATGGCATGTCCATGGAGTCCTGGAAGGAGGCCTCAAACTAGGCTTTGCAAGCAGAGATGCTTGGGATGGAACCTAGGATGCACAGCACTGAGTCACAACCCCTTTTCTGAGTTTTCTGTGCTGAAACTAAAAGCACCATCACATTTCCCCACTGGGATTAGAAATCTAATCAGCCCCTGCTGGTTGTTTTGTCACTCAGTGGAGGCAACCAGCACGCCCTACTGGGCCCTTGTACCCCAGGAGTCCTGGAAACTGCAGGATGATGCCCCAGTCAGAGTAAACATCCTCCATCTCATGGCCAAGGCCTACATTTCAGTCTTCTGTCCAAGAGCATTTGATGAAGGGAATTTGGAAACTCAAGAGCTTACTGGTCTCTAAGATGCCCCTGGGCTTGAACCTTGCTCAAGGAAGCAGGGGTTAGAAACAGTGCCTAGCTCTTGTGGTGGGATTTCACAGAGATCTGCACGGGGCCTGGAGCCATTCCATTGGCTCACAAAGGATCAGGAATCAGGGTGGAGCAGGGAAGTAGCCATGTTTGCATATAACACTGAGTGGAGAGACCCATGAAAAACTGTGAAGGGGATCCCTCCAGTCTGGGTGGGCGAATGGGCAGCAATGTGGCAAATAAAAGTCAATGCAAGCAATTGTGAAGTGATGTTCCCTGGGTAAAAAATGCACACCCCACATATTCACTGTTGGCAGGAACTGATGGGAGAGGGCATTCATGAATCACTTGATACAATATCAGGTCCGTGTAGAGCAGCATCAAGAAAAGGTGTTCCCAGGTCCCTGGTATCGCCTGTCTCGGGATAGCGTTCAGTTCCTGTTGTCTCAGAACAGGCCCTCAGAAGGTACTGAAAGGGCAAGCATAAGAAGAGCCCTACAGGATCAGGCCTGTAGCCAATCTATTCTGGTGCCCTGTTGCTCGTTGCAGTTTCCCAGAGTGGTCCTGGAGAACTCAGAAAACCAAGGCCTCTGGTACTGGGGGGGTCACGCTCCAGGCTACCACTGTAGATGAGGGGCTCCTTTACTCACCATGGCGAGTAGCCACTGATGGGCCTCCTCCTCCACAGATAAGCCTAATTCCCTCTGAAAGCCATCAGTGCCATTCAGTATCGGTAAGTGTTAGGAGCTTACTGTGGCACATGGCAACAAAAACTCACAGCTTCAAGAGTGGGCCCCCCGGAGTCATATTGGAGAGCTCAATGAAAGTATCAACCTTATGTGCTTCAGTGGTGAAGAAGGCAAACACTGAGGAATCATTAGGAAAGGGATTGGAAATAATATGGCCCATGTTTCAATGCCTCTGTATAGATCTGTAGGGTGGCCTCAGTTGGAATACTGTGTGCAGTTCTAGATGGGTAGTCATGTTAATCTGTCTGTAGCAGCAGAAAAGAGCAAGAGTCTTGTAGCACCTTAAAGCCTAACAAAATTTGGGGCAGGGGGGGAGCTTCTGCGAGTCATTGATCACTTCTTCAGTCTCTGAAGGTGTTACTGGGCTCCTGCTCTTTTCTGCTGGGTACAACTGTGGATGCTGCATCTCAAAGTGACCCTGCAGAGAAGAGCAGAAGACAGCAACCAAAAGGATGAGAGGGTTGAAGCATCTCCCCAAGTGGGAATCTGAGACACTTTAGGTTCAGACATAGATGACTAACAGGGGGCATAATTATGCATGGGGTGGAGAGGGTTGACAAAGAGGTATTTTTCTCTCCCCCTCCTCCCCAAAGGGAGTCATGGGCATCCAATGAAACTGATGAGCATAGATTCAGGACAGAAAAAAGGAAGTGCTTCTTCACACAGCAAGTGATTGAAATGTGGACTTTCCTGCCAGTGGAGGTTGGAATGGCCACAGGCACAGACAGCTTTCTGAATCGCAGAGTCAGGAGGCAGCATCAGGGGAAGGCCTTGGCTTCTAAATGCCAGTGGCGATGGGAGGTGTGTGTGCATGCGTGGTCTTAGTTGCCTCTTTCCAGACACACCTGGGTTGGCCACAGCTTGGAACACGATGCTGGGCTGGTTTTCACTCTGCACTGAGAACCGGGAGAAGTGCATACGCACACAAAAGCAGGTCCCCAGAATGAAACTTTGTCTGTCTCCAAGCTGCCCCTGGATTCGAACGTTATTCTGCTGCTTCAGCTAACCCAGCCATCCCCCCTGAAACCAGACATTTTTGATGTCAATGATATTTATGACCAGATACAGACTGCATAGTTTCATGTATGTCTTATAAGCTGTGTGTATGGCTGAGCATCCCACTCTGTAATCTCTGGGATGTTTATACATTTGCCACTACTAATAAAACCATAGCAAAGTTCAGAGTCTCAAAGGCCCCACCTGGCCCTTGGAGGAGCAGACTGCTTTCCCTGGCTTCTGCCTGGCCTGGTCACAGCCTGCGCTGAGTCCTCTGGCTGCTCCTGGCTTGTCCGTCCCAACTTCTTCTCTGTGCCCAGCAGTTTCTGTTCTGGCTGGTCCCCATGCCCTTCAAACCCCTTGGTGCCTCTGGCCTGGGCAGAGGACCCAGAGCTCCTGTACCTAGAGAAGATGGCTTCTTCAGTGTCTGCCAACCAATCCTCTCTTTTCATAGGAATTAATGATGAGCTGTGCAGGAAGTTCTTCAGCTGCCTTGTGCCCCATGAGTCTTCCCCAGACTCTGCTTATTCTTGGGAAGCAGAATTATTTCTCCCAAGCCACCCATGGCACTCTTTGTGCACTTGCAAGGCATCGGTTGGTATCTCTCCCATCTGGGAGTAGAGGATGAGCAGCACACACTTCCTTGCTCTCTCCCCCTTCCAGATTCCTGGGACTTCAAGCAATCCACGCGCAACATCTCCCCCACCATCAACCAGGCCAACATTGTTGATCTCCACCCGGCCTCCGTCTACAGCATCCGCATGTATTCCTTCAACAAGATTGGCCGCAGCGAGCCCAGCAAGGAGCTTACCATCAGCACCGAGGAAGCAGGTGCTGCCCCAGGCCCTGCTCGGCCAAAGCCCCAACACACACCAGTGTGGCTTCTCCCAGGATCCCCCACCCCAAGCACTTGTTTAGGGAACACGGCCCCTGGGTAAAAGGGACAGCCAGGGGGGCTGAAGAGTGAAGAAGTTTCAGTGTCACCTTCCCACCAAATAAGGTCCCCAAGGTGGTGGACACCAAACATGAAATCAGTTTAAATAAAGTATACAGGCAACAATGCCATTTTATATTTATATATATGCATCCTCTCCTTTTGCAGCTCCCGATGGGCCCCCGATGGATGTCACCCTGCAGCCAATGACTTCCCAGAGCATCCAAGTCACTTGGAAGGTGGGTCCTTGGGAGCAGAGGGGAGGCTGCGCTCCCCCAGGGGTAGTTATACCCATGGCATCCCTCAGAGAAGTTTCCTTGTTTTAAAAAAAGCAACCAACCACAGGCTTAACTGAAGCCTCGGTGTCCACCAACTCCCTTATGGTGGACTTCCAAGTGACTGAGTTAGCAAACGTCTGCCAGACCCTAGTCAATGAGCATCGTATCCCTTGCAAGCAGCAGGTGCTGCTCACCCACTTTGCAGAAAGAGCCAGGCCCACTGGTGGCTTCATCAGCCCTCCAGATTCAGCCACTCCAGCTTTTCTCCTCAGGCCAGGAGCTTGGAGGCCCTATTGGGTAGGCCAGTAATGTCCTTCTGGGGTGGATCAGTCACCCAGTAAAAATGGCTTTCACCATGTAGCTGCTCCCACTGCCTGATGTGCAGGAAAATGATGGGTCCAGAGCAAAGCCCCCAGGAGGCCCTTTAGGGAGAGACTCTGCAGCATTTTCGTCTCCTGGCACCATCACCTACCCAGCACTGTTATTTTTTAAAACAAGAAATGCCTTGGAGAAGAATTTGGCCATTATGCCAAGAGAACCGATAACTTATGACTTGGTGGAAGCAGGTGATCTTGAATGTTTTCTATTTCCAAATCATTTGGGGGGGGGATGTTGTTGGCAGAGAGGAAATGACATCACCTGATTCTGCCACGCCATAGTCCTCACATCATTCTTCAGTAGCCAAATTCTTTTCTAAACTGGTGTTGGTGTCTACGGGTTGGACTTGGGGACGTTGTAGCCTCTCATTTTGGTGTGAGAGGAGATGCTTCACTTGTATCTGCAGCTAGATCACCTTCACAACCCAGTGTCTATACTAAAATCCACCAGTGGGCAGTTGGCAAGTGACAGGAGGAGCTCCAGGAATGGCCTGGGGGCTTTCTGTTGAACCCCTCTTCCAGGCGGTCTTTTGTCACCCTTGTGCTTGCCAGGGCCCTTGGCAGCATTCACCTCATGAGCTTGATGGCTGAGGCAGGAGGGCCACCTGCCCCTTGTCCTGCTCCATTGCCCTGGCTCTGGGCCCAAGCTGGATTCCAGTGCTTGACTCTGTCTCTGACCATTGAGGCCAGATCTCTGTCCCTTGACTTGGGGTGTGTGTAATGAATCCATGGGTGGGTAGAGAGGCAGTGGGAAGAGATTGTGCGGATGCTGAGACACAAGCAGGGCTGGGGGATGGCCAATGAAATGGAGACCCTGATTTATTTTTCAGTATCGGTATAATGAAAAATAAAATAGATTAGTAAGTTAGGAGCCAGAATGAGACAGCAAGTCGGTAAATTTAGAGCCCCGGCCTCTCATCCTTCCTGCCTCTCCCCCAACCCCGACTTCTTAAGGGATGAAAAACAGATTAATGAAAAACAAGATTCCCTTGAAGCATAAGTCACTGTGTTTTAAGACTCTTTCGGCAAGATGGATCACTTCAGCTTTGTAACGTAAATTTGCAATCAGCCCTATTGATTTCTTAATGCTTCAAAGAAATATTGCTAGGATTGATTCAATTTCACCTCCTGCAGTTTTAAGGCCAGCAGTCCGGGGGAGATTTCATGCCCTCGTCAGCCCTGTGCATCCAGGACTGCTCCTAGCTCCTGACCTATTATAAATTGCCGCCTCTCCCTCCAGTGGTCAACAGGAGAGCTCTGATGTTCTCACCAGTGTTTGAGATCAGTGTCCAGGGGCAGCCTCAGAGAAACCAGACCATAATATGTTTCTTCTGGAAATGCAATCCATTCACAAGGCAGGGCTGGGTCAGAGGGCTGTGGTGCTGAAGCCCATGATATCAGACAGGGCAGTCCCTGGCAGGAGGGAGATCAGGTGTACTTCCTGTTGGCCAGCTGTGAACAAAGAGTCTGATATTTTGTTCGTCAGTTGACCTGTCCATAGATTGCTCCTCCACAGACCTGCCAGATGTTCTGTGCAGAGGGGTTTGCTCTTTTGGGCCAGTTGACTTCCGTTGCCCCTCCCCTCCCAGTTGTGCCACTGTCCTGCTCAGCACACAGTTGTTCAGATGGATTGGTTCACACATGCAGTCACATGTGGAGTGCTCGTTCAGGCTTGTGTTGCTTGACTTGGCTGTGGATAGGTAGCACTCACACCATAACCGTACAAAGACCATTTTCCACAATTCCCAGGTGGCATTTCTGGGAAGCCTGCAACCAAAAGGGCCAGAGGCTTAAAATAGTGTTTTAAAAAACTGAAAGCTGGATTGCGATAGAGAAATTGACAATTAATTTTTAAAAAACGTGAGAAATGGCTTCTGGTGGAGGTCAGAGCATACATAGGCAGTGAAATCGGTCACAAATTTTACAAAGCAAATCACAAAGAAACATGGAGGTGCTTTTTTTAAAAGGCCTATCACTTGGTGTTCATCTAAGTAGCCCTCAGCAATGTCCATGTTTGGTGCAGCCCAGTTGTGCAAAAATACCCTGCAAACCTGTTGCGTGGTTGGTTGAGCCATTAGGGGCAGAAAGGCAATCCACTGCTGCCTGATCATCAGTGTTCATATGTCAATATGTGATTCTCTTATGCTCTGCATTTCTCCCCAGTGGGGAGCCCAAGTGTCTTGTATCATTCTCCTCTTCTATGTTTTATCCTCATCACAATCCTCAGGGGTAGGCTGAGAGTGCTTGACGGACCCAAGGTGTGGATTTGAACCTGGGCCCAGCCTCTCCCCCACACTGATGAGCTTGACTGCTGAGTGTGTTTTTGGCAAAACTGGTAACATCCTTGGAGCGCCCTTTTCTGGGGTCTCTCCCACCCTGGGCCTCAGTGGGCCCCAGACAATGACCACAGCCTGTCTGGGAGCAGCCAGCCAGCCCACCAGGGGCCACTTGCAGGCACTGCCACCAGCCCTCTGGTCACGGGACTGCTGCTGCTGCTGCTGCTGCTGCTGCTGCTGGTACAGCGGTGTACAAGCAGCACTTGTGGAGACTGTGGCCAATGGACCTCCAAGTCCTTGTTCAGAGGCAGTCAGGATGCTGATGCTGCTCCCAGTGAGCCAAAGGGGAGGAGGAGGCATCCATAATGCTCTTTGTTCTTTAAAAAAAATCTCTGCAGGCCCCCAAAAAGGAGCTCCAAAATGGGGTGATCCGTGGCTACCAGATTGGCTATCGGGAAAACAGCCCTGGGAGCAACGGTCAGTACAGCATTGTGGAGATGAAGGCCACCGGGGACAGTGAGGTCTACACCCTGGACAATCTGAAGAAGTTTGCCCAATACGGGGTAGTGGTGCAGGCATTCAATCGGGCAGGCACCGGCCCCTCATCCAGTGAAATCAATGCTACCACCCTGGAGGATGGTAAGTGAATGGTAGGGAGCCCTCGGAGGTGCCTCTTCTCTACCAGCTGAGCCCTGATGGCCTGAGATGTCCAAGGTGGGGGCTGGCAGCATGGTGCCTCTTCCTGCTGGGCCAGAGTCTGCCAACTCCCCAAAGTTTCTGCTCCATCCCAAACAAACTGTTGCGGAAGATCCTGTCAGATGGATGCTTCCAGCCACATTTCCAATTACCTTTGCATCACCTCCATGTCTGTGACCAGTGATCATCCCTGTAGTTTAGCCTTTGCCAGGCTGGAGTTGGTGCCTGGTGCCTTGGTTGCAGTCTCTAATAAGCTCTGCACGTCCACTAGATGCTTTGGACCATCACAAAGGGATCACTGCCACCCTTGGCACCTCATGGTGTTCCTGGTCCAAGGCACAGCTGCCTCCCAGGTAGTGGAAGGGTACCTCGTGCTGCTGCCTGGACTCTCTGCTCTGCTTCTATCCCAGGAGCAGTCCTGGCTGGCTGCTGGCTACCTGCCTCTGCTTCCCCTTGGCTTGGTCCACCCACCTGCCCACACCCTCAAGGTTCCCCAGAAAGGCCAGGTCAGCACTGGAGCCCTTGGAAACACAAACATAAAATTTCTCCCTCCATTTGCTCAGCAGTTTTTCATACTTAATTAAGACCCTCGTTAGCCTGTCAGTACAGGAGCGTTTTCAGCTCGATTAGCACTCCTCCTGGGGTATTCAAAGGTCCCTGTTTTAACAGTAGTGCCTTCCCCATAATTATATTGCCTTCATTTTGTTTGAATGGACTCTCTATTCGTATATTGCACCCGGCCCCTAATTGCACAGTGCTTACAGTTTTCCACCTAAGTAATATGAAACAATAACCCTTTTCAAAGTGGATTGCCGGGATGATGCATCATCATTTAAATGCTCATAAAAATTAGCACACACTCTTTGGGGGTAGTGGGATCTCATTACCTCCATCCCCCATGCTCACCATGCTTCTCCTTTCGCTTTCTTCCAAGCAATCCAACAGTGGGTTTCTCAGGAAGTGTCAGAGTTGCAGGAGTGAGCTATTGGGACATCACAACAGCACCTGATTGACTTAGGCTCCAATGTGGCCAGCTGGCCAAATGGCCACCACTGTTGTGGCTTGGAAGCCACTAGGGAGAGCCACAGGTCTTGCAGGTCCTGCAGCCTCTTGACTGTCCACTGTGTAATGAGGGCCCAGGAACAGCTGTGGGTGGGGGGACAGAAGGCGTTCAGGGTGTTCAGGCCTTGTTGAGGGCGTGTGGCTTTCCCTCACAGAGGCTTCTTTTGGCAGTGCCCAGCCAGCCCCCAGGAAACGTGAGGGCCTTGTCTATCACCTCTGACGTGGCCGTCATCTCATGGTCTGAGCCCCCACGGAGCACCCTCAATGGAGTCTTGAAAGGATACCGTGTCATCTTCTGGTCTCTCTATGCGGATGGAGGTGGGTCGGTCCTTGTCTGGATTCCTGGTCTTAGCCTCATTTTGCACTCTAGGAGGGAGGCAGTTGGGTCTCCTTTTCTTTTGAGGGTTTTTCTGACTGTTTCTGTCACAATGTTGCCCCAAGATTCACACAGCAATCTTTTGTCCCAGCTGAGGGCAGCATGTGTCGCTCTGCCTTGGGTGGACTTAGATGGGTATCCTGGGCCGTGGGCCGTGCAAGCCCACATTGGCCTCTTATGTGGTATGAACTCCCTATGTCAAGCTGTTCTTTGGCTTGGCAGCCCCTTCTTTCCAGAGACTCTTGGCCAATTGGCCAAGCTTTGCTTTGTCCCCTCCCCCAATGTCAAGGTAGATGGGTGTAAGGGATGGAGGGGGTGGAGCATCCATCCTTGAAGGATCTCAGAAGGTCTCTGTGTCCCCAGGATGACTGCCTGCATACCCTCTCTTCCTGGCCACAATCCTGCTGTTGGGACAGGGCTGCCCCCTTGAAGAGTCCACAGCATAGACAAAGCTACGAGGGGGCAAGGTCTGCTGGGGGAAGAGAGTCTGGCTTGTTCATGACCAGCAAGAGCAGGTGCACCAAGGGACAGTGCAGCTCTAAGGACCATGAGTTATGGGGATCTCGATGGTGCAGGGGGTCAGACAGGGGAGTGGTCTGGCACACCCTTGAGAATGCTCTGCTGTCCTGGCCTGCGCTCAGGTGGTCATATGGCTCTGGGCAGATGGTGCCTCCCTGTGCCTCTGGCAGGATCCTCTGTTTCCATTGCATGGGCATCCCTATCCCACCTAAGCTCAGACCTCCAGATCTTCCTTCGGGAATGGAGTGCAAGGAGCCCTCTGCTTCCCCTTTGCACGTGCCCTGCATTTCTGTACTCTGGTTGACAGACGGGAGTCCCCACCCTACTCCATTGTGGGTTTCATTCACAGGGCCAATCCAGAAAGGCCCTTGAGGCTTCTGCTAGCTCCCAGTGAGAAGCTTTTGTGGGGTGGGGTGGGGCAGGGCAGGAAAGGAAAGGAAGCTTCCTTCTCCTCCTCCTCCTCCTCCTCCTCCTCCTCCAGCCCTGACCACTCAATTTTCCCCACAGAGTGGGGGGAGATGCAGAATATCACTACCACCCGAGAGCGAGTGGAACTGCGTGGCATGGAGAAGTTCACCAACTACAGTGTGCAAGTCTTGGCCTACACCCAGGCTGGAGATGGTGTTCGCAGCCATGTGCTTCACATCCAGACCAAGGAAGACAGTGAGTGCCAAAGGATGGGCAAGCACATGGGGGAACGGGGGGGGGAGGGGCAACAACAGGCACTCTGTGCCTTCTCCGTGATAGCTGGGAAATTGTGCTGACAGCTCCAGTTCATAGACTCATAGAATCATAGAACTGGAAGGTACCACATAGGCCATATAGTCAATGCAGGATCAGCCTAAGCATCCAGGATAAGTATCTATCCAGCCTCAACCTCCTTTTCTACAGTCTGAACATACCCAGTTCCCTCAGCCTTTCCTCATAGGGCTTTATCCCCAGGTCCCATATCATCTTCATCCTTCTCCTCCGCACCCTCTCAATTTTGTCCACATCCTTTTTTGAAGTGAGGCCTCCAGAACTGCACACAGTACTCCAGGTGTGGTCTGACCAGTGCCGTATACAATGGAACTATGACATCTTGCGATTTTGAGGTGATGTCTCTCTTGATGCAGCCCAAGACTACATTTGCCTTTTTAAATGCTGCATCACACTGTCTGTTCATATTTAGCTTACAGTCCACAAGTACCTCAAGATCTTGTTCACACAGTTACCCAGAAGTGTATCTCCCATCCAGTTTGCATGTTTCCCATTTTTGTGACTGAGATGTAGAACTCTGCACTTCTTAATTAATTGCATCTTGTTCTCATTTGCATGTACAGATCTCATTGAAAATCTATCTTCTGGGTAACTGGCTGGATCCTGGGGATCCAATGACAGTTTCTTCAATAGAGAGTGAATCACTGCCTCATTCAGACCATCTGGGAAGGTTCCCATAGACAGGGACAGATTTATGATCTCCCAAAGTGGTCTTCTTGTCACTCAGCTTCAGGAGCCACGAGGGGCAGGGGTCTAGAGGACATGTGGTTGGCCTCAATGAAGCTACCAGCCTGTTGACATCGGTCTGCGCAAGACATCAGAAACCGTCAGTGATGGCAAAGGAGCCTCCAGTTCCATTACTGTTTTAAATTTTGGGGGAATGTTGTGGTGGAATTATGAGATTTTATCCAGAAAATAGCTTGTGAAAGCCTCACAGCTAATTTCCAATTGGTTGCTGTTTGGGCATCCTTCATGCAGGGTGGTCAGGGACCAAATTACCCGAAATAATTGTGCCAAGCATGAGCTTGCAGATGCAATGGCGATGGCATAAAACTTACGTTTAGCGTCTCACATGGCCATCTCATGGGCTCTGATAAGTATCCTGTAAGATGTTCTCACCACTTCATCATGAGTTTGCCTCCAACCCCGCTCTAGTCGTCTCAGCTGCCATTTCTTAGCATGCAGCTCCTCTGTATACCAGGGGATGTGCTTAGAAAAGGCAGGGAGAAGGTGTCAGAGAGTAATTTCATTGATGGTGGTCAACATCTGGCTGTGCCAGTCAGTGACCATCTCATCTAATGAGTTGTTGGGATGCTTTGGGTCCCACAGAACATTCAGGAATCCTTCTGGATCCATAAGTCTCCATGGACAGGCAAAAAACTGCCCTCTGCCTCAGGGGTGGGGAATTCATAGTCGGGCCTTCACGACATAGTGGTCTGGCCAGGGCACTGTATATGAAACGATCAGATCCATCTCTAACCCTGTGCCAAAAAGCAAATTCAACTTTTAGAGAGCCAGCTTGGTGTAGTGGTTAGGAGTGCAGACTTCTAATCTGGCAAGCTGGGTTTGATTCCTCACTCCCCCACATGCAACCAGCTGGATGACCTTGAACTTGCCAGAGCACTGATAAAGCTGTTCCAACAAGGCAGTAATATCAGGGCTCTCTCAGCCTCACCTATCTCATAGGCTGTGTCTGTTGTGGGGAGAGGAAAGGGAAGGTGACTGTAAGCTGCTTTGAGACTCATTCGGGTAGAGAAAAGTGGTATATAAGAACCAACTCTCCTTCTTCTTCACCCACCAGATGGGTAGAACTGGTAACAAATTGCAAGAGTCCTACTGTGGCCATGGATGCCACCAGGTGCGGGCCCAATCCAGAGGCATGGACATTGAAGTCCCTCAGGATGATAAATCTGGGGTACCATAGAATCATAGAATCACCGGAAGGGGCCATACAGGCCATCTAGTCCAACCCCCTGCTCAACACAGGATCAGCCCAAAGCATCCTAAAGCATCCAAGAAAAGTGTGTATCCAACCTTTGCTTGAAGACTGCCAGTGAGGGGGAGCTCACCACCTCCTTAGGTAGCCTATTCCACTGAGTCCACTCGACCACCACCTCTAGCAGGTTTGACAGGGTGTCTGCTGGTGCATTTGGCAGATGGTATACCAGCCTGATAGCCAAACTCTCAACCAGGTCTGACCTCAGGCCAACACACTGAATTCCTGGGATTGTTGGCTTGGAAATGTCCTGAAGGAAGAATCCTCCCAAAATAGAATGGCCACACCCATCCCTGTCCCACCATCCATAACTGATGTAGGACTGAGAATCCTAGGGGAACAAAATCTTCAACCTATTTGAAAAATTAAAAGAAAAATAAATGCTGTTTTACAAGGAACATATTTTTTATAGTGTGCATATTATTTTGCTTTTCTCCACCAGCCCTCCAAAAGAGTAAAAGAGAAATTAAGAACAAAACACAGAACCCCGAGCCAGAGGAAAACAAGAGCTTCCCTGGAAATATTGAGGCTTTTCCCCTCTCCTTCCTACACAACCAAAGGACTGAGCTGCTCCATTAATTCTTTCCTTCGCCTTGAATCCCATTGTCACTATGACTTACAGTGGGGATTTCAGAAATACCCATCTTGAAAAATGTTGCCTTCTGATGCTTTGCAGAGTACCAGAATCCATGGGGAGAGTTTGGGAAGCAGCCACGCTTTCCAGAGTGACCACAGCAGGCGGCGGCTGTGTCTCAGGAAGGAGTGGGTCCTTTTTAAGGGGGCTGGGGGAGAGCCCAGGAGCAGCAGGGGCCCATGAGCCCAGACTCGGGTGTGCAGCCAAGAGGAGGCCTTTCTCAGCCTGCAGCCCAAGCTGGTTTGCTGGCTGGCCCTAAGGCCTTTGCTGGGCCTGGCTGACCAATTCCCACTGCAGTGGCATGCAAGAGGATGCGTGAGTGTCTCTTTCCCCACCCAGCAGGAGAGGGCCCTGAGGCAAATACTGGCCTCGCTGGGTGGGGTGGGGGCATACCCGTGGCAGCCCCCTTGTTCTTTTTGATTGGGCAGATGACACCTGAGTCCTGGCATTGTTGTGGTGGGGCCACCCCCCCCTGCCATGTCTGGAGTGGCTGATGAGTCTCTTTGCCATCCCCTCCCCCTTCAGCCTGGAGCCTGGAGTGTCTCATGGCTCTCATTTAAAATTCAAATCTGTCTCATTTAGAGCGAGCTGAGAGGCTGAAATGCCTGCTTCTGCCAGAACAAATTGTGTCACCACTTCTTTACCTCCTCTCCCTCTTCCCTTCTGGGGGGCCTGCAGAACAGCTCTGCTGATGGGGGCAGCAAGGGGAGGTGGCACTGAGGTTTTGGGTCTGTGGATAGGAGCCGGAAGGAGCTACAGGAGGGAAGAAGGAAGGAGCAGAGCAGGCAGGAATCCGTCTTTAATCTGCATGGGACCCAGACCCCATTTTTCCTCCTGAGGGGAAACTTGGGCATGCCCCTTTGGCCTTCTCAGCCCCTGGGCCTGCCTCTGGCTGTTTCCTCCTGTTTTGGAGGACTCTGGGCTTGGCTGTGACCCAAGGGGACCCAGACCCCTGCAGCTCTAGGTAGGGCACATTATTGGGTCCCTGCCCATTTCCAGCCTTGGTGGGGCTTCAGGCCTAGCTCTCCTACTTGGGCTTCCACTCCCTTCTTGTGACCCATCCCAGCCCCTGACAAGAGCAAGAAATGGGAGGCCCCAGATAGGCACGCCTGGCCTCGACCAGGGCCAGAGCCTTCTCGGTCCTGGCCCCGACCTGATGGAATGAGCTTCTGGGTGAGCTGCGGGCCCTGCGGGACCTTTCCGTCATCTCCAGGGCCTGCAAAACGGAGCTCTTCCGCCAGATCTATGGTTGAGGCCGGATTAGTGCAGGAAGAGCAAGTGGAGTTCCCCTGATGCTAACAACGAATATCATTTCTGACTTGTCTCTTCTTTCTCCTCCCTCTCATAGAAGGGTAGGGGGGGTTGAGGGTTCTGCCATTTTGCTGCTGTGATTGTTGTGTTGTGGATGTTGTGATAGTCCATTTTAATGGGGGTTTTAATGGCTTTTTAATGGGTTTTTAGCTGGACTTTTGTAAACTGCCACAAGCCACCTGAGAGTGGGGGTTAATAAATTGAATTAATAATAATAATAATTATTATTATTACTAGTAAATAAGCCCGCTGCAGTCTGAATGCAGCGGGCGCTAGCGGGGCTCGGGAGCGTCAGGGGCCAGCTCTGCAGGCATGCTTTATATTATCATTATTGTTGTTGTTGTTATCGTTATCATTATCATTATCATTATTATTACTATTACTACTACTACTACTACTACTACTACTACTACTACTACTACTACTACTACTACTACTACTACTACTACTACTACTACTAGGGGCAAAGCCCGTTGTATCCAAGAATACAACGGGTGCTAGAGCTTGGCAGTGAGAAGAGGAAGGGGAGGAGTTGTCCAGTCTGTAAGGACATGGGGTTAAATGTGTGTGTTGTGTGGGAGGTTGTGGTGGCATGGTGGCAAATTAGGTCATGGGTGTAGAGATATGGGCTTGGAATGTTCGTTGAGTGTGGGATAGGACTGACCTTTGGGAATTGTGGCATAATGGTTACAGATGAGCTTTCCAGAGCCATGTCATCAGATATGTGAAGGGAAAATCAGACTGGAGACTCTTCTTAGGGGGAAATTTCAAGGCAACCAACCCCTCCTAGTTCTGCGTCATTTCCCTTCTTGTGTGAATTAGGCCACAGACACCGAAATGCCCCTCGGCCCTAATACACATGGGGTAGTCACAGTACACAGGTGTCCACCCTTCTTCTCCATCTTTTCACTGTTGATAAAATGTTATTTGCCCACATGCTTCTTTCATGGTGGTTCCTTAGAAGAAGAACGGATTTTTGTACCCTGTTGTTTACTACCCAAAGGAATCTCAAAGCGGTTTACAAACCTCTTTTCCCTTAGTTTCCCCACAAGAGCCAACCTGGGAGGGATGTGGGGCTGTGAGAGGTCTGAGAGAACTGGCAATGGGCCGCAATGACCCAGCAGGCCTCAGTTGTCTCAAAGCATTTTCCAGTTGTCTTCCCTTTCTCTCCCCATAGCAGACTCCCCATGAGGGAGGTGGGGTAGAGAACCTCACATGGAAGCTGGCAACCCTAAGAGGAAGACTCTATGTGCACAGAAGTCTTGACCTTAGTAAGGTTTTTTTATACTGTTTTTTAATTTGCCAGGCCAAGGTTGAAAAAAGTTATTGCAGTTCCCATGACACTCCAGCCATTTACTTGTTCACTATTTACAGTTTCAGGCTGTACATATTTATTTAGATCTTCCTGGCCTTTCCAGACTCATGGGACTGATGCTGGTCTGCCTTTCTGCGTCCCAGAATACAAACAGTTGCTGGTAAGGGCTGGCCATAGCCCATAGCCCAGGAGGGACACACCTGCACCACTCCCTCCCAACTGCAGGCAAAAATGGCTCCTTTGAAAGCTGGACTCTGAGGCATTGTACGATTTTGAAGTCCCACCTCCAAACCTCCAGGAATATTTCCAACCCAGGGGTAGCCCACCTCCAGGTGGGGCCTGGAGATCTCCTGGAATTACAGCTCACCTGCGGAGTATAAAGATTAGCTCCCCAGGCAGAAAGGGCTACTTTGGACAGGGTTGTGGTAGAGAAGAAACATTTAAGGCCACAGGTTGTTGTTGAATTTAAAGGGTTGTTGTGCAGATGAAACAGGAGACAAAAGAAACTCTGCAACAGCATCCAGTTTCGTCTGCAGAATAATGCTGTGCAGTAGACCTCAAATCTGCAGAGAGTTGCAAAGAAGAAAGACATATGGCTTGGCTGTGTCTAACCTCCAGCCAGAGCAGTATTTTAAGTGAGAAGGGGCTTTTCTGTGGCCTCTTGGAAAGGCCTCCCTCCCCTCAGTCAGAGCCTGTCAGAGGCTCCTTCTCAGCAGGCCTGAAGGAAGGGGGGGGGGGAGCACTCAGCAGCCTCCTGCCAGCTCTGTCAGGGCTCTGAGGCAAAATGACAGTTGGACATGACAGTTAGGACTGGCTTGGGGCAAAAAGGGCTGGCACTGCCTCTGTTCTCATCCCCCTTGGCAGCCCTGCTGACCTCCTCTCCCTGCGGTGGTCAGGAGCAGACTGGCAGCCATGTCTCCAGATTGCCCTGAAACTCTGGTCTGTCCTGGTAAGGGCCAAATCCGAAGGCGCTTTGCACCTTCCGATTGGCCCCTTCATTTGTCAGTCCAGGGCCAAGGGGGCCAATCCAGGAGTTTTGATCACCCTTCTTACTGTTTTATTAAGAGGGAGAGATTAGTAGTAGTAGTAGTAGTAGTAGTAGTAGTAGTAGTAGTAGTAGTAGTAGTAGTATTACAAGCAGGCAAGGTTGCCAGAGATCCCTTGGAATGACCATGGATGACAGGGATCAGGCACCCCTTCCCAGGCTCCACCACCCCCCCTTGCCAGGAATTGGTCAGCTGAGAGTCAGCAGCCTGAAGAGTGGCCAGATGAGGAATGTTTTCCCCTTCCTCAACAAGCCTCCAGGGTCTCCAAGACAGAACCAGCAGGCCTGTCCCTTTGTTGAGGATTCCACATGCTCCTTTCGCGGCCAGCCACACCCGCCCTTTCTGCTCTCCAACCCAGTGGCTTTCTGTCCCGTTCAGCTTTGGTGACTAGAGGCTGCAGTGTGCCAGGAATGGCACGGACAAGCATCTGATTGGTTGCTGATAAGAGAGCTTCAGCAGACCGCATTCCAGGCGCAGAAATCCAGCTAGGAGGGCAGCTCACACAGCAGCCCTTTTCCAGCTGAAAGAGCTAGGGAAGCAATCCCCCCCACACACACACACACACACACAGGCTGGTTTGTGCTATCTCACTTATCTTTAAAGTATGAACTATGGTTAACAGTACATTGGCACAGAGCTGACCTACACTTAGGGTGATTCCGCACATCTGGCAACGTTGCTGAATGTCTGCAGCCTCCTGAACCGCTACAATCTATAGTGGAATTTAGGATTTCGCACACAGCAAATTGTAGCGGCAAAGTCATGACCCCTGTAGTGCTTTTTTGGTTACTCACATGTTTCTTTTCTCGCAGAAATTGCAAACAAGACGTTCTAAATTTGTGGCGATTCTGCCTGCCTCTGCCCATTAATCAAACTGAAGAGCCAGTGAAATGGAGAATCACCCTTGTGGCTCTGAAATGCCCCTTTCCCTTTAATTTTTTTTTTTAATCTGAAAACACATGTGACAATGAATATGTGTACATTCATTGCTTCACAGAGAACTGCTTTTCATGGTCTTTTCCAAATAAAATATAGTTTCGGATGAAAAACGTACAAGAAACTAGACATGCCACAAGACACAGCCACAGATTAGAAGAAGAAGAAGAAGAGTTGGTTCTTATATGCCGCTTTTCCCTACCCGAAGGAGGCTCAAAGCGGCTTACAGTCACCTTTCCATTCCTCTCCCCCCAACAGACACCCTGTGGGGTGGGTGAGGCTGAGAGAGCGCTGATATCACTGCCGGGTCAGAACAGTTTTCAGTGCCGTGGCGAGCCCAAGGTCACCCAGCTGGTTGCATGTGAGGGAGCGCAGAATCGAACCTGGCATGCCAGATTAGAAGTCCGCATTCCTAACCACTACACCAAACTGGCTCTCTTTTTTTTACCCACTTAGAGGCACCCATACGTACACCTGGCCGCCCTCCCACTTTGTTCGCCCTTTCCTGGTGCTTGTTCCCAGAGTAACGTGGCAATGGAGAACATCATTTTTGCCTTGTTGGCTCAGGTGCTTTTCCTTGCTGGACATGTTCGAGCCACCATTTTGAGGATGATGGATCAGACTTTGGCATACCAAGAAAGGATGATCACCATCAGGAGAAAAGCACACACTAGAAGGGCACTAATGCAAAAGAAATCAAAGAGGGCTCACCTTGCTGCCAGGATGAGGTGGCAAGCTCTTGCAGAGCTGTGTTTTCCAAGGCAGTTCTGGGTAGTTGTAAAACCCCTAGTCTGTGTAGTGTTAACAAGGCTCATCCCATTGGAGGAGCAATTTGCTACTTAAAAAAAGGGGGGGGGGTCAAAGTAACGCTTTCTCTTTCTTGTTCAAACATCGTTCTGCAAGATGCCTCTGCCAAGGAAGGGCGCCTTTTCGTAGAAAGCCGAGGCAGAGGCGCTCTTGGAACTTGTTCTCGCTTCCAAGAGCATCAAAAAACAGGGAGAGTGGACAAACCCCCTTCCACAATCAAATGATGCTGATTTGGAAGGCATCAGGGAAGCACCCACTCGAGCATTGCAGGCACATGGGTGGGTGTTTTTTATCTTTTTTTTTTGGCTAAATAAGTTAAGATCCAAAGCCATCCAACAGCTAGTAATCTTGCTTTAACACAGCAGGTGCATGGGGAAATCAGTAAACTTGGCCTGGAATTCCACCTTCTCTTCTGTTTTGCAGGGTTGGAGAGAGGTGCTGTAATATAATTTGACAATAGAGCTTAATAAGCAATGTAATACCCTTGAAGAAATGTGAATCTTGCTATTAGGCCATCACCCCATTGCAACCACATACAAGTTTCATTTTAAAAGTTCTGTCTCCCCTTATATTTCCCTCCATGGAACCAAATTGTAAATCCATGGTGACACACCTCCAGGGCAAAAACACACATGCTATTTCAGGATTCATGACTGTAAAGATTCTGCTGCAATCTTAGACCCTCGCCAAGCCCCAGAGAAATGAGGAACATGAGAGGCAGCATCCAAAACAAGAGTCAACTTCACTTATCTTTACACCGCTCCGCAGGAGCGGTATAAATAAAAGGCTAAGGGCTATGTGGGAGGGCTCGGTCCGGGATAGGGGGGCCGACAATTGGCCCCTTGCCCCCGAACTGACAGGCGGAGGGCCCAGTGGGCTGGCGCAAAGTGCCAGCCGATTCGGCCCTCCGCCTGTCAGCCCACCTCCCGACCTGCCCACCTCCCAACCTAGGCCGCCTTCGCTGCCAGCTGCCATTTCCCACCTGGCCGTTGACAAGGCAGGTAGGCAGCTGCCCCCCCCCTACCCTGCCATGCCATTTGTTCTTCTGGGTTCCTCAGCTGTGGTTCGGCTGCCTCCTCCTCTCCATTATCTGCCTCTGACTTTTCATCTGTGAACACAGAAAACAGCACACAGAATAAAATCGTCCTATTACGAAATGATTACCCCCCCCCCAAGAAATATCTGTAGACAACTCTGCACCAAAACTTTCCCTCCCCCCTGTTCTCATTCAACAAGAGAACACTGATGTGGGCCAGATGAATAAGAGGACCTGTTACATCTGTACCTTCTGGCATCTCCCTTGCCAATTTTGAAATCATTCTCCTGGGAGCCCGTGGCTGTCCTGGGTTGGTGTCCAGACAATTAAATTGTTTTGTGGCAAAAAAACAGGTTGTTGTTAATGGGTACTTTCACACTCACTACCCCACGAGGAAAGCTTCCTTCCAGTGTGTTCACGTCAGGTGTGGTTGTTAGGTGCGACCCATCGCAACCCCATGGACAATGATCCTCCAAGCCTTCCTGTCCTCTACCATTCCTCAAAGTCCATTTAAGTTTGCACCAACTGCTTCAGTGACTCCATCCAGCCACCTCATTCTCTGTCATCCCCTTCTTCTTTTGCCCTCAATCGCTCCCAGCATTAGGCTCTTCTCCAGGGAGTCCTTCCTTCTCATGAATTGGCCAAAGTATTTGAGTTTCATCTTCAGGATCTGGCCTTCTAAGGAGTAGTCCGGGCTTATCTCCTCTAGGACTGACCGGTTTGTTCGCCTTGCAGTCCAAGGGACTCGCAAGAGTCTTCTCCAGCATGAGATTTCTAAAGTCTCAATTCTTTGACGCTCAGCCTTCCTTATGGTCAGGTGCTCCTGCACAAATGAAAAAACATACAGTCCAAACATTCTTCCATGAATAGCAGAGAAATAGCCACCTATCTTTGTTGAGGCGCCAGAGTCTTCACCAAGAACAGTGGATTCCATGGGCGAGTCTTGTGTCTCAGTATATCGTAGAATCATAGAGTTGGAAGGGGCCATACAGGCCATCTAGTCCAACCCCCTGCTCAACGCAGGATAAGCCCTAAGCATCCTAAAACATCCAAGAAAAGTGTGTATCCAACCTTTGCTTGAAGACTGCCAGTGGGGGGGAGCCTCCTTATCACCTCCTTAGGCAGCCTATTCCACTATAAAAATCTTTTTCCTGATATCTAGCCTATATCGTTGTAGTTTAAACCCATTACTGCGTGTCCTCTCCTCTGCAGCCAACGGAAACAGCATTCTGCCCTCTTCCAAGTGACAACCTTTCAAATACTTAAAGAGGGCTATCATGTCCCCTCTCAACCTCCTTTTCTCCAGGCTGAACATCCCCAAGTCCCTCAACCTATCTTCATAGGGTTTGGTCCCTCGGCCCCAGATCATCTTCGTCGCTCTCCTCTGTACCCTTTCAATTTTATCTACGTCCTTCTTGAAGTGAGGCCTCCAGAACTGCACACAGTACTCCGGGTGTGGTCTGACCAGTGCTGTATACAATGGGACTATGACGTCTTGTGATTTTGATGTAATGCCCCTGTTTATACAGCCCAAAATGGCATTCGCCTTTTTTACCACTGCATCACACTGCCTGCTCATGTTTAGTTTACAATCCACAAGTACCCCAAGGTCTCGTTCACACACAGTGTTACCTAGAAGTTACCAGTAAGCATGCTGACCCAGATGCATAACTTTACACTTATGTTTATTAAATTGCATCTTGTTCTCATTTGCCCATTTTTCCATTATGTTCAGATCTTGTTGAACTCTGTCTCTATCTTCCAGAGTATTTGCCAGTCCTGCCAATTTGGTGTCATCTGCAAACTTCATGAGTAGTCCCTTCACCCCCTCATCTAGATCATTAATAAATATGTTAAAAGGTACTGGGCCAAGCACCGAGCCCTGTGGTACTCCGCTACTCACCTCCCTCCAGTCTGATGAAACACCATTGACAACAACTCTTTGAATGCGGTTCTCTAACCCAGTGGTCCCCAACCTTTCTGAGGTTGGGGACCGGCAGGGCATTGGGGCGCGGCCCGCGGCCAGCGCCCGCGCGGGCCACGCCCACGCATCGGGCCGCGCCCGCGAGCCGCGCCCCCACATCGGGCCGCGCCCCCGCATCGGGCTTGCGGCCTGGGAAGTTTTTTACTGCGAGGGGGGGCGGGGAGAGGGAGCCACGGCCCGGCGCCATGGCCTTCGCGGCCCGGCACCGGGCCGCGGCCCGCAGGTTGGGGACCACTGCTCTAACCAATTCCCTAGCCACCTAACTATCTGAAAATCCAGACTACAGTCCTTCAATTTATCCATCAGAACATCATGGGGAACCTTATCAAAAGCTTTACTAAAATCCAAGTAAACGACATCAACTGAATTTCCATGATCCAGCAAACCTGTTACTTGGTCAAAAAAGGAAACCAGGTTGGTCTGACAGGACCTGTTGGAGACAAATCCATGCTGAATTCCTTGGATCACCAAATTGTCCTCCAGATGTTTGCAGATTGCTCACTTTAATATCTGCTCCATTATCTTCCCCACAACAGAGGTCAGACTCACTGGTCTATAGTTTCCCGGGTCATCCTTCCTCCCTTTTTTGAAGATCGGAATAACATTTGCTCTCTTCCAGTCCTCCGGGACATCTCCAGTCCTTAAAGAGGTCCAGAAGATGATGGACAAGGGTTCTGCAAGTTCTCTGGAAAGTTCTTTGAGCACTCTCAGGTGCATTTCATTCGGCCCAGGGGATTTGAACTCATCCAGACTGGGGAAAGCAACGAACCAGCGAGGCTTCTCAGAGGCTTCTCCAGCTAAAGTCCCTCCACAGAAGTGATTAAAAGTTAAACAAAGCTCCCTACTGCAAGTGTCTTTGAAGTTCCCAAGCACAACACAGCCCCCTGTTCGGCACTGCCCATAATTTTGGCCACAAATTGCGCCCATGGGGGGGGGTTAACTTGAGGAGCGTGTAAATGATTAAGCGCCAGCTGCGCCAGCAGAAAAGGTCTTTCTGAAAATTTAACACAGATTCGTTGCAACGGGTGTGTTTGCATTTTTTTAAAAACAGTTCTTAAAGGGAAAGGGGCTTTTCAGGAGCATGAACACAACAGCCCATTGGCTGTTCCATTTGATTGACAGCCAGGGGCGGGAAGAAGCACAGAAAAATATCGCTTCCTTTGTTGCGATTCCAGCAAGACCAGAAACATGTGGGGAATTAATACAACACTACTGGGACTTCTATATTCCACTAAAAATAAAGGTATGCGGAATGACGAAATTCCACTATTGAATATAACGTTTCTGCATTCTGAAAACACTTGGCAACATTGGTTGTTGTGCGGAATGGCTCTTCTTCTTCTTCTTCTTCTTCTTCTTCTTCTTCTTCTTCTTCTTCGTCGTCGTCGTCGTCGTCGTCGTCGTCTCTATGGAGCAGATGGGGGCTGCCTCCTGACCTACAAGCCCATCCCTTCCCATAGGAAAGTGTACCAACCATGTCACATTGTAAGGGGCTTCTGTGAAAGAAGGTCTCCTTTGGTATGCTTTGTTTGACCTACATTCTCAGTAAGCTTGCTCAGGCATATATACGTATTCCCCTAGTTATGGGAAGCATCTCCTCCCTAGGTTAATGGCCTGTCCTATGTTCTCCCTCCTCTAGTTCCTGGTCCCCCTGCTGGAATCAAAGCGGTCCCTTCCTCCGCTAGCAGTGTGGTGGTGTCTTGGCTCCCACCTACCAAACCCAATGGGGTCATCCGAAAGTACACCATTTTCTGCTCCAGCCCTGGATCTGGTCAGCCGGTGAGTAGGCCACCATTGAATTGGGGCAATGGGTTATGGTGGCTTATTTTGCTATCTCAGCTGTGTTTCTCTTGATGGCTCCAGGTGAGTTAACTCTTAAAAGAAAACACAATATCCTTCCCTCTAAAACATATTCTGAGAAGCCTTGCCCGATGTCCAAAGTGCTAGCTCACATAAATAGATATCAGAAAGATTTGAGATGCCTGGGCTTGGTAAGTTCCTGAGAGGATGGGAGTCCTCCATTCAGCCACAAGGTTCACCTCTGGCAAAAAGGTGTCTGGGCCCTAAGGCTGTTTGTGATCCATCTCAAGCCATTGATGTGTGTGTGGGAAATGTGGTGCATGGAGTGGGGAGGACTCCACTCACCCTGCCTCCTCTTTCGGTCACACTGTTGGTGGCTGTCAGTACTTTCTTTTCTGGAGCTCCACCTGCTCTAGATTTGTGGGCGAGAAGTTTCGAAGGATGGCCCCTCAGCAGCATTGGCCTTGGCAGTCCCCCTTTGCCCCTGCTGCTCTTCTATCAGGAGACGGTTTGCACCTCAGAAGGGGGGGGGGAAATGTCTTTGCAAAGAGTCTTATGGACCTGGTGAGGAGGGCTTTAAACTAAGTCCAATGAGGGAGCGAGACATACATTCAAAGGCTAGTTCAATGACAATAACTGTAGAAGGGAACACTGCTCTCTGTGAATCAAGGACACTGATAGATAAGACCGAGGTTATTATTTTTTGGGAGGGGGGAGGTGGATGGCATATAGGTTTGCAGGTTGTAAATTACAGATGAAAGGGAACCAAGAGTGCAAGAGTGGGGGGGGGGGGGGAGTTGGGCTGACCCAACTAAGCCCTAAGCCAACCTTCCAGAGCCACCTTGGAGATGGGATATGACACTTATAACCATGAAGGAATATAAACAAATAACCAATGCTGGTAGGGAGAATGTTAGAAAAGCTAAAGCTCAGTATGAACTTAGGCTAGCAAGAAAAGATAAAAACACCAATAAAGGGTTCTTTAGTTATATTCAAAGTAAGAAAAATAATAAGAACATAGTAGGATCTTTGCAGGGACCACAAAGTGACATTATGATGAAGAGAGGGCTGAACTGCTCAGTTCCTACTTCTCAGTCTTCTCTTGTGAGGTGAATCGTGCTTAATGTGGCAAAATCTTTTTACGTGATGAGGGATGGGAGTTGTGGCCTAGGATCACTGCAAAGGTAGTCCATAAACAACTAGTTTCTTCAAACAAGGCCAGATGAATTCGAAATGTCCTGAGAACTGCATTATACATTTGGTATGTGCAGTAGATAAAGAAGCAGCTTTTCCTGCTACATGGAGGTTCCCTATGGCTGTCTCAAGATAAAAGGGAAGAGGCATCATTATTGCAGTTGTTACTATATTAGAGTGTGATACTCCCCCCCCCCAACTTGATCCAGGGCTTTGGCGGCATCCTGCCATCCTGTCCCTGCTGCCAGAGGAGGAGAGAAGGTGGACGGTAGGCAGGCAGGCAGGCAGGCAGGGCTCCTCAGATGCATTTCAGTGGCTGAGCCCCTGGTTTCCAGGGCAACATAATCCTCTCATCAAAGCAGCTGGTGCAACCACTGGGATCTGATATTGTTTTCTTGGCATCTTGTCAAAGCTGTCATTTGACTTAAAAATTATGTATGCAATGTAATATTTATGCTTGCATATTTAAATATGGGGTATATTTAAATTTTATGTGCATAATATACATGCACATGCATTGTTCTTATGCATGTATCCAAAGCCCACTAGACCATGGCTTTTGACATATGGTGGACATGAGACAGTAACTGTCACTGCAGGTGAGTGAGTGCATAAAAATAGTGCCCAACATGTACACAGCAGAGCTTCTTCTAACATGTCCTTCTCACTGGAGAGATGTCTGCAAAAGCTCCTCCTCTCCCTCTGATGCCCATGTACAGTCTTTCCCAATTGGAAATTGACACAGAGAGAGAGAGAGAGAGAGAGAGAGAGAGAGCACATCTCACCTGGTGGGTTTTTGTCATCTAGGATGGTGGGGAAGCAGTTCTGGCTGTCCACAGATGGTCCTCCATATGGCTGCTTTTTCATTCAGCTGAGAGGCCTAGAGACTGGTGGTACTGGAAGAGGAAAGGGTGATCGGCACAACCACTGCACTCCTTTGCTCAAGAGCTTCAGCTTCCCCAGCTTTTCCTTAGTATTGACACATACAGTAGGAACTGTTGTTGTTTGCTTTGCGCAGCCACAGAATGGATGTAGCTGTGACCTTGTATTCTTCTGTGTAATGGCTGCTTTGCCAAAAAGAAGACATAATCTTCAGGGCCCCATGGGGAGCACTTGAGTCTCAAGGTCTGAAGTGAACCTCACTCTTCATCAGTGGGCAAAACATGTGCATTTATTATAAATTTCATACAGTTAAATAAGAAATTACAGATAGATTAAGTTTGGTAGCCATGTTGGTCTGAAGTAGCAGAACAAAATTTGAGTTCAATGGCACCTTTAAGATAAAAAAAGATTTATTCAAGGCTTGAGCTTTCGTGTGCATGTTCACGTCCTCAGACAATGGAACAGGGATCATATGAGTACATATATAAGGAGAGAGTAAATTAATAGCAAATTAGTAAACAGCATCACAACATCCACAAATATGCAGCATATAATTCCTTGCTAGAATAACTAATCAGTCCTTTGGGTTCAGTTGTCATTCACAAAAACTTAGGGGGAAATAAAAAGGTTAAGGTTAGTGATTAATGGCAGATGCTTTCCAAGTTGTAAAAAGAAGTAATTAAAAGAGACTTGTTGCTAGCCCCATCCATCTCCACCCAAGCATGAAGGCAAACACACAAGTGACAAGCCATACTGAGTTTGTTATCCAGTCCTAAGACCAGAGAGTTAGATTCTAAAATACATTACATACATCACATTACAGTCTGATTGTCCCAAATAAAGTAAATTTAAAGATATTGTAAAGAATGTAGATATAAGAACTGAATGAGGTTAGCATACCCACACTCAAATCATGGGGGAAATCTGATAACTTTTCAACAAGAATTAGGATCAACTGATTGGTAAGATTTTTACTTCCCAAGCCCAGTTTCTTGAAAACAATAAAATCTATCATGAGAAACAAACTGATCTTGGAAGCTGCCAAGTCCTTCATCTTGTTCAGTCTAGCTATTCCTAGGAAAGTTTGGATGAGAGAGTTGGAAAAAAATGCTCACAAATGTAAAACTACATTTTGGCTATCTGGTCAAATTATCACCCCACCAGTGACCCTTGTTTCCTGCAGCATGGGGCGGGGGGGGGACGGCTTCTGCTCACCCATTCCCCAGTGGAGAGCTGCTCTTTGGTTTCTTTTCTAGGCACCCAGTGAGTATGAAACGAGCCCTGACCAGCTCTTCTATCGCATCGCACACCTGAACCGGGGACAGCAGTACCTGCTGTGGGTTGCTGCTGTCACCTCCGCTGGGCGTGGCAACATCAGCGAGAAGGTCACCATTGAGCCTGCAGGGAAAGGTCTGGCTCAGAGGCCGGGGCATTCAGGGTGGGGCTGGCTGCAAAGGGCTGAGGACCTTGTCTTATCTCTCCTCCCCCCATGCTCTACTTCCAGCCCCTGCGAAGATAATTTCCTTTGGAGGCACAGTCACGACTCCATGGATGAAAGAAGTGCGCTTGCCCTGCCATTCCGTAGGGGAGCCTGCCCCAGCTGTTAAGTGGACCAAGGACAGGTAAGGCAGCCGGGCCTCTCTTGAGAGCTCCTGGCTGGCACTGGGCCATTGGGGGCCTTCTCATGGGAGACGCTAAACTTCTCCATCCTTCGCAGTGAGGATTCTGCCATTCCCGTGACTGTGGATGGGCATCGGCAGATCCAGGCCAATGGCACCCTGATCTTGCGTTCCGTGAAAGCAGAGGATTCTGGCTACTACACCTGCACGGCTACCAACACCTGGGGCTTTGACACCATCATTGTCAACTTGCTGGTGCAAGGTGAGGCCCTGCAGAGCCCCACAGAGGGTCTGCCTCTGGTCTCCATAGTCTCTGGTTCCTCCACAGCTGCTGTCTGCCTCCACAGGGGCTCTTGGCTGCCGTTTAGGGGCAGCAAGGATTGGCCACAATCAGTGGACAGTGCTATAGAGGGAGAGACCTCTGCCCCTTTCTTTGGCCTTGGCTCCCAACTTGTGTGCATTTGCCGCAGCAGCTGTTTTTGACCATCTCCTCATTCCTTATGCGTCAGCCCAGCCATGCTTGTTGAAACAGAACTGAATGGTCTAAAGCAGGTTGGGCAGGGGGTGCCCCCTTGAGTGGCTGGTGGATCAGGTGGCACTATTCAGACCAAGCTTCAGTGCCACACATCATGTCTGGGCTGAGAGCTGTTCTTCTTCTTTGCTTCCATTTTTGATTATCATGTAAATATCATGTAAATATCAAAGTCTATGAAAACCCTGAGCCACTCTTCTTCAGTTTTAATCTACAAGGGATGATGTATTTGTCTGTGCGTGGCCTTTCAGGCCCTTATCGCTTCAGACCTCACCTCACCAATTTTGTCCTGGAATGTGGTCATTTTGGTGGGTTTTGAACAAATACTCCTTGTGGTTTGGTAATATTCATGTTTATTCCTGTGCAGGAGGCTAGAAGGACTGGGGTGTAAATTGCACGGAGCTTTTATTCCAATCCCAGGTTGAATCAGTCCCTGACATCTACACAGAATGTGATTTCTGTTTTGATTTTCGGTGATTTAAATTTTCCTTCTGCAACAAGCAGGATTGATCCAGAGTGACCCTACCTTTATTGTGCGATATCTTAGAGCGCTTTAAACCCTCAATATTTTAAGAATCGGATTGAGAAAGCAGGCTGTTTTGAATCTGGGCTCTGCTCTGTGGTAGAGAACCCTTGATTGGCCAAAGCTGCTCATGTGACAAGCTTGCCTTAAAGGAGAAGCCCCTAAGTTCTCTCAACTTCTGTCGGTCTTGGATTTTTTTCTCCCTCCTCTGCCTTCTTCGATCCTCTCCCCCCCCCCCCCGCTTTCAAGAAAAGAAAAAAAGAGGCTGTGCTTTGCTCCCCCCCCCCTTCTGAACTACCCTAAACACGTGCAGAACACTTTTCTGTTTCAATGGGGAGGGGGAGGAAGAGGAAGACCCAAGTTCAAATCGATCTGAATTCAACAGGATTGACAATGGGATAAACAAAGTAAGTGCAGAACCTGCCAAGGTCTCTGTGCTTGCTTCAGCCTGTGAAAGAAAAGCCCCTGGAATGGCCCAGCTCCCCCCTCACCTGCTCTTCTTGTCTCTGCCCAGTTCCCCCAGACCAACCCCGGCTGACGGTATCTAAAACTTCTGCATCATCCATCACCTTGGCCTGGATTCCTGGGGACAATGGCGGCAGCTCCATCCGAGGTAAAGGTCAGCGTTGCTTGGGGGAGGGAGCCCTATGGATCTGGAGACACTCCTGCCAATGGCTGCTGCCCCAGACACTCAGTGGCTGTGAGCTGGCTGAACCCGAAGAAGAATGTGGGGAGCTTCTCCTTCCTGCAGGGGATAAAGGGTCCCTACAGGCAAGTTCCTCCCCCAACTCCCCCCAGCCAATTTCTGTGATACTTTAGAAGATAAAGAAGAGTTGTTTTTTATACTCTGCTTTTCACTGCCCGAAGGAGTCTCAAAGCAGCTCACAATTGTCTTCCGTTCCCCTCCCCACAACAGACACCCTGTGAGGGGGTGGGGCTGAGAGAGCTCTGAGAGAAACTGCTCTTTGAGAACAGCTTCTAATAGGACTGTGACTAGCCCAAGGTTCCCCAACTGGCTGCATGTAGAAGAAGAAGAGTTGGTTCTTATATGCCCGAAGGAGGCTCAAAGAGGCTTACAGTTGCCTTCTCTTTCCTCTCCCCACAACAGACACCCTGTGAGTGAGGTGAGGCTGAGAGAGCCCTGATATTACTGAAGAAGAGTTGGTCCTTATATGCCGCTTTTCTCTACCCGAAGGAGTCTCCAAGTGGCTTACATTTGCCTTCCCTTTCCTCTCCCCACAACAGAAACCCTGTGAGTTGGGTGAGGCTGAGAGAGCCCTGATATTACTGAAGAAGAAGAAGAGTTGGTTCTTATATGCTGCTTTTCTCTACCCAAAGGAGGCTCAAAGCGGCTTACAGCCGCCTTCCCTTTCCTATCCCCACAACAGACACCCTGTGAGGTGGGTGAGGCTGAGAGAGCCCTGATATCACTGCTCAGTCAGTACAGCTTTATCAGTGCCGTGGCGAGCCCAAGATCACCCAGCTGGCTGCATGTGGGGGAGTGCAGAATCGAACCCGGCATGCCAAATTAGAAGTCTGCACTCCTAACCATTACACCAATGTGGAGGAGTGGGGAATCAAACCCAGCTTGCCAAATTAGAAGCCACCTCTCCTAACCACTACATCAAGCTGGTTCTCTGCCTGGCTTCTGTGACTCCCTGCCTGGCTCATATCCCTCCTTCTGTGTCCCAAGCTAATGGGGCAGCACAAGCCAGAGGAGAAACAAGACCCTTGTGCCTAGCCACCATCTCTGTGGCATCATGACTCTTCAGCTAGTGTTGAGCTGACAGGTCTTGCAGCTTCCAATATTTTTCTTGCTCATGGGGGAGGGGATAGAAAAAAAAGAGTTCTCCTCTCAAGTGATAACTGATAGCATTCATTTGACAGTGTGTGTGTGTGTGTACAGGAAATAGTTGGATGGGGGGGTTGGTCGAGGGGACCTCCACAGAGCAGTAGACAGACAAACCTCTGTCCTCTCACTTACCTCCATTCCCTTTCTGTTTGTCCTGTTGAACCTCCAGAACAGAACAGACTTCCTTAGCAGGCTTCTGTTCAAGTACTAACCTGCTTGGCTTCTGATATCAGGTAAAACTGGACCAGTTGGGGCAAGCTGGATTTGGATATCCACAGTAATTTGGGAGCCGTTAACTTGGAAATAGCTGGAGATCTTCTCCGGTGCCCCACCCCAGTTTCTTCTAGTAACAGGTCTTTAGCAGAGAAACACCCTGGCTGAATTTTTAAAACTTTTATTGAAAGATATCATGTCAAATCGAAAAAACAAAGGTACAAACATTGGTGTCAGCTTTCACAGAAAATAACTCATAAAAAGTTCTCAAAAGCTGGCACAGAAATCAGGACCAAAGATTGGCAGGGAGGGAGGGAGGAAGGCCCACTGACTGCATACCTCCTGATCCTTACCCCACTGGAAAAAGCTTTAGGATGCTTAGGGCTGATCCTGCGTTGAGCAGGGGGTTGGACTAGATGGCCTGTATGGCCCCTTCCAACTCTATGATTCTATGATTCTAAGCCGAGAAAGGGCCAGAGGGTCTTCTGGGATACTTGCTAAGCGGAGGGCAAGATTTCAGAAGTGGGGAAATTCAACAAAAAAGAGTTCCTGGGTCTTGTGTTCCATCACTGCCCTGTGGGATTCTGTTGAACACCTTGCTTGCTGCTGCTGGCAGACTGCAGAGCCAGTGCCTGCCATCCTGCGGACCCCTCCAGTCCCCAAAGTCACATTTCTCTCCCCTCCAGCCGAGGACCCTGCAGCTGGGAAGAGGAAAGGAGAAGGATAGGGTCTGTTTTGTAATTAATTAGAACCATAAGGTTGGACACGGCCATACAGGCCACCTAGTCCAACCCTCTGAGTGGAGGATCAGCCTAATTAAAAAGAGCAGTGATTATGTGCCAGTCTCCCAAGTCACTCCAGTGGCTTGATTAGTTTCATTGTCATGAGAGCAGAACACAACAAGCAGGCCACCCACAGCCCAAAGTAGATGCCCAATAGCTGTGGAAGCATCTGGTAGAGAGCGGTGGGGGCAGCCCCCCCCCACCTTGGCACCTTTGGAAAGCAAGCAGCACCACCTGCTGGGGAGAAGTGAAGCAGGCACCTATTGTTACCAGCCGATGGGAGAGACCACGCGGCTGGGCAAGGGGAACTGAATCAAGGAGAAGCATATGAAGTGCTGACTCCAGAGCTGAAGCAGCATTTCTCAGCAGCAGCAACAGCAGGGGGGCTTATTGGGGGGAAAGCCATTCAGTGCAAAGGTAGAGCACATGAGCTACCAAGTCAAACACTCACCCACTGCCCTGGAGGTGCTGCTTCACTTATCCCACCCACCTGCCACCTGATCCTCGCCTTCTCGCTAGGCACAGCTCTGAGCAGCTGTCCCAAAGAGTCCTTCTGGGAAAGAGTTGGAAGGGACCATACAGGCCATCTAGCCCAATCCCCTGTTCAGTGCAGGAAGAGTCTAAAGCAACCAGGATAAGTATCTGTCCAGCCGCTGTTTGAAGACCGCCAGTAAGGGGGAGATTACCACCTCCTTAGGCTGCTGATTCCACTGCTGAACTACTATGACTGTGAAAAAAATTCCTGATGTCTAGCCAGTATCGTTCTACACATAGTTTAAACTGATTACTGTGGGTTCTCTCCTCTGCTGCCAACAGGAACCTTTCCCTGCCCTCCTCCAAGTGACAACCTTTTAAAGGCAGCAATCATGTCCCCTCTCAACATCCTCTTCTTCAGGCTGAACATGCACAATTCTTTTAGCCTTTCCTCATAGGGCTTGATCCCCAGGCCCTGGATCATCATCGCTGTCCTTTGCTCTCACTCAATTTTAAATGAGGGTTTCAGAACTGCACACAATGCTCCAGGTGGAGTCTGACCAATGTGGTATATAGCGGATACAAGGATTATGATATCTTGTGATTTTGATGTGATGCCTCTGTTGAGACAGGCCAAGATTGCATTTGTCTTCTTTATTGCTGCATCACACTGCCTGCTCATATTTAACTTACAATCCACAAGTATCCCAAGATGTCATTCCCACACACTACTACCCAGAAGTATATCTCCCAACCAGTAGGCATGCTTCTCATTTTTGTGAGGTTCAGTTAGGGACTGCCTGTCTGAATATGTTCCCTGAGAGAACAGCATGGTCAGCTATAGCTGACCATTTGTTAGTCCCCAGCCCCAAAGAAGTGCAACTGGCCATGACCAGGCATGAACCTTTTCAGCGCTGGCGCCTGCCTGGTGGAATGAGCTCATGGAAAACATCAGGCCCCTAACAAAGTTAGCACAGTTCCTCAAGGTCTTCTGCCAGGGAGATGGTTCAGGCCAGAATGCCTGGAAGAATTAGAACAGCATGGGTCTCCCCTACCAGCTGGGGCTTTCCTCCTATATCCTTCCTCTTATTGAGGATTATCAGACAATGACACAGTTCATGATACTATATTGTTAGCTTCTTTACTAGCTTTAGTTGTATTTATATATTTTGTGGTTTTATTGGGGCAAAAGGGGCAAAGCCCGTTGTATCCAAAAATACAACAGGTGCTAGAGCTTGGCAGTGGGAAGAGGAAGGGGAGGAGTTGTCCAGTCTATAAGGGCATGGGGTTGAATGTGTGTGTTGTGTGGGAGGTCATGGTGGCGTAGTGGCAAATGAGGGCATGGGTGTGGACATATGGGTGTCAAGAACCTGTGATGTGGAATGTTCGTTGAGTGTGGGACAGGACTGACCTTTGGGAATTGTGGCATAGTGGTTACAGATGAGCTTTCCAGAGCCATGTCTTCAGATATTTGAAGGTAAAATCAGACTGGAGACTCTTCTTAGGGGAAGATTACATGGCAACCAATTCCTCCCAGTTCTGCATCATTTCCCTTCTTGTGTGAATTAGGCCACAGACACCGAAATGCCCCTCTGCCCTAATACACTTGGGGTAGTCACAGTACACAGGTGTCCACCCTGTTCCTTCTTCTCCATTTTTTCACTGTTGATAAAATGTTATGTGCCCATATGTTTTTTTCATGGTTGCTCCTTAGAAGAAGAACGGATTTTTGTACCCTGTTGTTTACTACCCAAAGGAGTCTCAAAGCAGTTTACAAACCCATTTGTCTCCCCACAATAGTCAATCTGTGAGGTATGTGGGGCTGTGAGAGGTCTGAGAGAACTGGGAATGGGCCGCAGTGACCCAGCTGGCCTAAGGTGTCTCAAAGCATTTTCCAATCATCTTCCCTTCCTCTCCCTCTCACTATTTAGTTTCAGGCTGTAAGTATTTATTTAGATCTTCCTGCACTTTCCAGACTCACAGGACTGATGCTGGTCTGTCTGCATCCCAGAATACAAACAGTTGCTGTTAAGGGCTGGCCAGGAGGGACATCCCTACACCACTCCCTCCCAACTGCAGGCAAAAATGGCTTCTTTGAAAGCCGGACTCTGAGGCATTGAACGATTTTGAAGTTCCACTTCCCAACCTCCAGGAATATTTCCAACTCAGCGGTAGCCAATCTCCAGGTGGGGCCTGGAGAGCTCCTGGAATTACAGCTCACCTGCAGAGTATAAAGATCAGCTCCCCAGGCAGAAAGGGCTACTTTGGACAGGGTTGTGGTAGAGAAGAAACATTTAAGGCCTCCCACACAGGTTGTTGAATTGAAAGACTTGAGGCCTACTGCACAGGGTTATTGTGCAGATGAAACAGGAGATAAAAAAGCAGTTTCATCTGCAGAATAACGCTGTGCAGCAGCCTCAAATCTGCAGAGAGTTGCAAAGAAGAAAGACATATGGCTTGGCTGTGTCTAACCCCCGGCCAGAGCAGTATTTTAAGTGAGAAGGGGCTTTTCTGTGGCCTCCCTTTCAACCAACTGTTTGGCAGAAGGGGAAAGTTCCCCACCTTCAAAAGCAAGGCCCTCAGGCTCCCCTTCGTTGCTTTCTGAAGGAAAAGGCCTCCCTCCCCTCAGTCAGGGCCTGTCAGAGGCTCCTTCGCAGCAGGCCTGAAGGAAGGGGAGGGGGGGTGGGGGAGCACTCAGCAGCCTCCTGCCAGCTCTGTCAGGGCTCTGAGGCAATTTACAGTTGGACATGGCAGTTAGGACAGCCTTGGGGCGAAAAGAGCTGGCACAGCCTGTCCAAGCCTCTGTTCTCACCCCCTTTGGCAGCCCTACTGACAGCCCTCCTCTCCCTTTGGTGGTCAGGAGCAGACTGGCAGCCATTTCTCCAGATTGCCCCTGGCTGGCTGGAATTTTGGTCTGTCCTGGTAAGGGGCCAATCGGAAGGCGCTTTGCGCCTTCCGATTGGCCCCTCCGCTTGTCAGTCCAGGGCCATGGGACCAATTGTTGCCCCTCCCCATCACGGACTGAACCCACCCCAACACACCTTACTGTTTTATTAAGAGGAAAAAGATAATGCTGTATGCCACCCCGAGATGGCTCAAGATGGGTGGCCTAGGAATTAATGGAATGAATGAATGAATGAATGAATGAATGAATGAATGAATGAATGAATGAATGAATGAATGAATGAATGAATGAATGAATGAATGAATGATCTATGGTTCCCCAGGTCCTGGTTGGCTCCCCCACCTCTCCTGTGCCTAGCCCCATCCTCCTAGCGAGTGAGCCTTGCTGCCTCCTCCTGCCCAGCACCCCCAGTAACTACAGTGCTCCATCTCGGTAGGCTTTGTGCTCCAGTACTCCGTGGACAACAGTGAGGAGTGGAAAGATGTGTTCATCAGTTCCTCAGAGCGCTCCTTCAAGCTGGACAGCCTGAAATGCGGCACGTGGTATAAGGTGAAGCTGGCTGCCAAGAACAGTGTCGGAGCTGGACGCATCAGTGAGATCATTGAGGCCAAGACCCACGGCAGAGGTGAGGGGCTCAGCAGGCTGGGGGAGGGGGAGTCTGGGAGCCCCTCTTTCCTGGACCAGGAAGCCTCAGGGCTGTTGAGGACACCAAGTCTGACTCTGGGCCTGTCAAGTCCGCCTGTTCTTCTCTTCACTAGAGAGCCAGAGTCCAGTTGCACCTTCCAGACTAACAACATTAGGGGCCGGAGAGGAGATTCAGGGAGTCACAGCTTGCTTCTTCTAAAGCAGTCTCTTTGTTCACCTTTGTGGCTTCTGTGCAGTCCCGCAGTGGGACTATGCTTTCACAGGCCTTCTGTGGAGAAGAGCTATCAAGCTTTAAGTTTTGAGATCCCAGAAATGTTCCCCCTCCCCTCACAGAAAAGGCTGACTTTCCCACCCCAAAGTCCCATGATGTGGGACTGCTGAGAGAGGATTGCAGCAAGCTGAAGTAGAATATTTACCTCAGATACAGAATGAAAGGTGAATTATTTATTCTTATATTCTTGGTCATTGTTGTAAAGACATTACCTTGTATAAACAAAAAAGAAAACAAAAATATAAAAGGGGGCAAAAATGGCCCCAAATAAGTCTGGCTCCACTGAGTCTGTCTCCTCTGTTCTGGCAGAAGACTTCAAAACTACCTCAACTTTGCTGCCAAAGTACCTCAGATATTGAGGGAAAGAAGAGCTGTTTGTCTGGAAACCTTAGTGCCTCAAACTCACAAGGAGAGATAGCCCAAGTGGCTGATTTATGGGCCAGCAACCACCTCAGTGAGCTTAGTGCCAGTCCCGGGGTGCCTAATTGGAGGAGGAATCTGCCTTGGTTGACAGCTATGTGTGCCTGATGATCCCCAGGCCATGGGGATGCTGGGGAGTACTGACCACCAAGGGTCTTAAAGGTGCCACTGGATTTTAAATTTATTCTGCTGCTTCAGACCAACAGGGCTATTGCACTTGAACTGACCACCAGGGGGGTTCTCCTCACTGGCGCCTGAGCCAGCAGCGTTCCCTCCCCACCCACAGGCCCTGCAGCCTTGTGCAGTGGGAGGAAGGGAATCTGCTGAGGAGGGCTGCTTCTTACTGCTGTGTTCTCCCTTGTTTCCAGAGCCCTCCTTCAGCAAAGAGCAACACCTGTTCACCCACATCAACTCGACACATGCCCGGCTGAACCTGCAAGGCTGGAACAGTGGGGGTTGCCCCATCCTGGCCATTGTTCTGGAGTACCGGCCCAAGGGCACTTGGGTGTGGCAGAACTTGCGGGCCAACTTCTCCAGTGAAGTGTTTCTGACTGAGCTGCGTGAAGCCACCTGGTATGAGCTCCGCATGAAGGCTTGCAACAGTGCTGGCTGTGGCAACGAGACCATGCCGTTTGCCACCTTGGACTATGATGGAAGTGAGTGTGACCCTCAATAGATTAAAGTTTTTGAAGGGGTAAGGCTGCCTGGCCTGTGGGACCAAACACCTTCCTCTGCCCCTCTGATGCAGCACCCACAGGAATTATGACCCATGTTCTTCTGGAATTAGGTACCATCCCACCCATCAAGTCTGCCCAGGGGGAAGGGGATGATGTCAAGAAGCTTTTCACCATTGCCTGCCCTGTCATCCTGGCCACACTGGGGGTTGCACTGCTGTTTGTCGTCCGCAAGAAGCGCAAGGAGAAGCGGCTGAAGCGCTTGAGAGGTGAGCTTGCTTGGCCTCGAGGGGAGGTAGGTTGAGCCATCTTGCTGGTAACCTCTCCAAGGAATCCTCTTGAAAGGTCCCCTTTGAATAGAAGCAAGGGAGACTGCAGGGCCAAAGATGAAAAGAGAGAAGGGGCCATGGGAAATTGTATCGTTAGGACCATTCAAAGAAAAGTTGCCATATGACACAAATGAAGTGTTTGCAACACTTAGTGACTGCCTGGGTGAATCATAGAATAACAGAGTTGGAAGGGACCTCCTGGGTCATCTGATCCAACCCCCCACACAATGCAGGACACTCACAACTCTATTGCTCACTCACTGTTTCTTTGAAACTGAGCACACCGCCTCCAGCCCCGCCCCACCTGACCAGGATTGCTGGCCTCTTCCCCAGATGCATGACTGAGTAAGGCCTTGGGGAACGTTTCCCCTTTGCCTTCACTTCTTGTTGGGAATCCCCCAAGCCAAGAGAGGGCTCCCATGGGAGACTTTGGCAGCAGGGAAGGGTGGGCCTCCTGCCTCAGTTCTAACAACACATCTTAACTCTGATTTTTGTTTTTGCAGATGCTAAGAGTCTGGCTGAAATGCTCATCAGGTGGGTATTGGCCACAATCCCTCACCTCTTGTTGCAATGCAAGCTAAGCATGCAGTTGACTTCTGGCCACTTCAGCTGGCAAGGAGGGAGCATGAGCAGCACTTCCTGGTGGTGGTGGCACAGCATAGATCTCCAGGGCTTCTCTCCCTGCCCCTCTGCTCAGGCATAGGCCATTCACAAGCAGAGCAACAAACTGGGACTTGCTATGGATTTCCACTTTCACTGGTTCTGCAAAGCAGGGCCCTCTTGTTAGCAAAGTTACCACTTTACTCTCCACTTCCAGATGAAAACCTGTGTCCAGCAGAAGGTATAAGGACAAACAGCTATAACTGAGGCCAACTTCAGAGTGTCATCCTTATACAGAACAGAGAATATACAAGGTTCCTTGACAGCTAATGTGTTTTGCAAGTCAACACTCCCCTCCTCAGCTCCCCTCTGAAACCACGGCAGATGCAGGAAAGCCACCCTGATGGGTGCCTGCCAGACAAGACTAGCACCCAGAGCTTGGGAGCTTGGGTGGTGGGATTTGTGACATTCCTCACATCTTCTTCAGGGATTCCAGGGCAGGGCAGTCCTGACTTCCGAGATCCTGAAAAGCAGTTCATGGCCAGGGCAGGGCAAGTTCTATTTTATCCAGAAGTTGGGGGGCCCTAGTCTCTACAACAGGAGTGGCCAAACTGTGACTCTCCAGATGTCCAGCACTGGGAGGGAGCTCATGGGAAACATGGTCCATGGACATCTGACACTATCTGGGCAGATTTTCCTAGTGGTGTCTTCTGATGAGATACAGGGGGAACTTTTGTTTGCTCCAGGTGGGCTTCGTGTGCCCCCTTGAGGTATCTGCCTGACATGCCTCATAGGGATATTGCGGTGTCCCCCATGCTGGAGAGCTGAATCCCCATTCTGGAGGACTGCTCTCCCTCTGTCTAGGTGACATTTGAGGGGGGCACACATACTCATCAACGCTAATAAGCCAGATTTAGGCTTCTGACAATCTATTGTTTTATGGGAAGGAAAATATTTGCAAAAGCTTTGCTGCAATTTCATTTATTTAAAATATTTCCATTTGTTGCTTATTTTAGGGCCTGGTATATATGTCTGTGCACAAACACACGCATTTCATATTAAAGGGAGAAATTTCCTGTTAAACAACAAAAGGAAAACACATTGAACCACTGATATTATAGAACATAATTTGTATTATTACTTACATTTTACCAATGTTTTCAGAAGTTTTACATAAGTAGGTTCTACTGCCAGCTTCCTCCTGCCTACTCTCCCTTGGCCTTCCAAGATCTGACCTCAGCCAATTGTGGGGATGTTTAAATGCCTCCTTGTGGCTACTGCAAGCATAATGCTGCTCCACCTGGCCCATGAGGCTTCTCTGCCCCACGGCAGCACACCCAGTCCAAACTTCAGCCTGGCTTCCCACACGGCCAGCCTCTACATCCCATGGCTGTGATGCCCGAGGCATCTCATTGACCATTTACGCACTGGGAACTTCACTGCCCCAGTTCCAATGCAGGTGCAAAAATTGGGGGCAGATTAGGAGCACCGAGCCAAATGCTCCCCCGTGTGGGTGCAGGAAGAGGTGGGGCAACCTGCCACACTAAAACTCCAGGCTACAGCCTGGCATGAACCCTCCAGTGCATAAACGGTCATTGTGATGGAGTGGTAAAAAAGGCAAATGCCATTTTGGGCTGTATCAACAGGGGCATCACATCAAAATCACAAGATGTCATAGTCCCATTGTGTACGGCACTGGTCAGACCACACCTGGAGTACTGTGTGCAGTTCTGGAGGCCTCACTTCAAGAAGGACGTAGATAAAATTGAAAGGGTACAGAGGAGAGCAATGAGGATGATCTGGGGCCAAGGGACCAAGCCCTATGAAGATAGGTTGAGGGACTTGGGAATGTTCAGCCTGGAGAAAAGGAGGTTGAGAGGGGACATGATAGCCCTCTTTAAGTATTTGAAAGGTTGTCACTTGGAGGAGGGCAGGATGCTGTTTCTGTTGGCTGCAGAGGAGAGGACATGCAGTAATGGGTTTAAACTTCAAGTACAACGATATAGGCTAGATATCAGGAAAAAGATTTTCACAGTCAGAGTAGTTCAACAGTGGAATAGGCTGCCTAAGGAGGTGGTGAGCTCCCCCTCACTGGCAGTCTTCAAGCAAAGGTTGGATGAACACATTTCTTGGATGCTTTAGGATGCTTAGGGCTGATCCTGCGTTGAGCAGGGGGTTGGACTAGATGGCCTGTATGGCCCCTTCCAACTCTATGATTCTATCTCCTGGTGCAGCTTGGATGGGCTGCATGTTACCAGCCAGCCTCTCAGGCAGGAGCTCGTCCATCTTGGCACTGTTGTGTGCTGTGTGGGACAGACCTCCACCCCTAGCCCACGCAATATGATCCCAATTCCGCAACCTCCCCTAACCCATTCTCACAAGGCTGGCATGGCTATTTCTTCAGATGAGGGTTTCTTAAAACAATAAAATGGTTGAATGGAAGGTGCTGTCTGGTCACTGACCCCCTCCTCCCTTTCTTCCTGCAGGAGAAATGGAACCTCTGTTATGAACTGTCTGTACCTGCCCACCCAATCCTTTCCGTTCATCCTGCCCTCTCCTACCTCTCCTGCTTCATCAGCTTCTCTCCATAGGCATATGGGCATCTTCTTAGGGCCTAGGACCAATTCGTACCCCTCCACATGTCTGGGTTGTGTCAGATCTGCATGCAGCCTGACTTGGCCACCTCTCTTTTAAGATCTTCTAAGGAAATCATTCCACATTCACTTAGGGACTGTCCAGGGAGGCTGACATGCTTCTCTGATAGTTTGAGGGCCCCATAAGGCTCTTCCGTAGAAACGACTGTGTGATGGTCAGGAATTCCTCTCAAGTGACATTTTCCCAAGAGGCACTGTACTCCAGAGCAGCTGGCACTCCCCACCCCACCTTGTGGCAGTGGACTCCTGTGGGGAACTGCCAGTTGAACTTTGCTTCTCTCCCTGGCAGCAAGAATAACCGCAGTTTTGACACACCGGTGAAGGGCCCCCCGCAAGGTCCGCGGCTGCACATTGACATTCCCCGCGTCCAGCTTCTCATCGAGGACAAGGAAGGCATCAAGCAAATTGGTGAGCTCTGCCCCCTCCAGTTGGGAGCAATGCTGTGCCCCCTGCCCCTTGCCATGCACCCGCTCCCCTGCAGCTGGTAGGGTCCTCCAGGGCTGCCATGCCAAGGGCTCAGAAGGACAAAGGCAACTGCTCGGGGTCCTCACTTTCTTGCATCATGTGGATCGACACACACACTCCCATCTATCAGGGGTGGCTCCTTCCTGGAAGTTGCAGACAGGATCCTGCCCTCTGGCCCAGCTCTTCCTGGGGTGACAGCCTATCAGGAGCCCCCTTCCACCCTGGCCCAAGCAGATTGGCACTGGATGTACTCTTTCTCCAGGGTGGAGTCCTGGGAAACACTGCACAGGTCTGCTTAGCCCTGGGCAGCCTACAGAGGATACTGGAGGGGGCTGCAGCGCACAATGGAGGAGGTATGAGTCAACCAAAAGCTTAGCACAGGGTTATGAGCAGAGGGGGATAAAGCCCTGGTCCTGTTCTCTCTTCCACAGGAGATGACAAAGCCACTATGCCTGTGACTGACACAGAGTTCAACCAAGCTGTGAACCCCCAAAGCTTCTGCACTGGTGTTTCCCTGCACCACCCATCACTAATCCAGAACACTGGGCCCCTGATCGATATGTCCGACATCCGCCCTGGCACAAGTGAGTACAGCTCCTAAGCAAGGAATGACCCTCTCCCATCTCAGAAGCAGTTTCAGACAACACCCCAGCTAGGGAGGGTCCAGGCAGGAGGTGGGCTTGAGACCCGCGGGGATACTCTAGGCCAGACTTTTCCAAAGCCAGACACACTCGGGCTCCAAGCTCACAAGAATGCGTGTCGCCCTTGAGATGAGTGGACCAGAGCTGCATCTCCCATGAGTGGACCAGAGCTGCATCTCCCAGCATTGATCTAAGAGGAGGAGCTCTACATGACCCTCCCTCTAGTCAAGTGCTCCAGGAAGTCCCCAGGGCCAGTAGGGTGCATGGCCCTCCCACTGCAGTCAGACAAAGGACTCCACCTAGTCAAGCACATGCAAATATGTCTTGCCTGACAAAGGAAACCATTAGACTCACACAGGCAACTGCATCTTACCACCACCTGAGGGGTGAATAATATAAAAGGACATCCAACCCCAGTCACACCATGCCACAGACACATCTTGCTATGACAGACCTTTGAAGATGCCAGTGACAAATGTAAGTAAACGGTAGGAGCAAAAACTACCAAAACAGAGCCCCCACAACCCAGGAAAACTACAAAACATTTAAAAGAACACTTTCTAAAGACTTTGAACACAACTTTGTTGATGAAAACAAGTGAAACAGAGCGGGCAGACTTGGAGAAGTGTCACTTCTTTCTGAGGCTGTGGACAGGCCCTCTTCTTCTACGCTGGCCTTCACACAGGCATTGCAATGCCTTGGCTACTCAACCTTGCCTTTGGCATAAATCAAGATACTTCCATTCAGTCTAGCTTGGCCTTTGTTTTTATGGTGTGCTTCACTTCTCTTCTCCTGGGCATGTTCAGCTGCCACTATTTTTATTATTCTGCTACTTGTCAGTAAGGGATGCTTTTATTAACTGTTTATTTTTTATGCTTATTCTTATCTAATTGTTTCATGTACCCAGCCTTTGGGACATCTGTCTGATTTTCAAAGCGCATTTGGTAGAGGGCAGTGGACTCAAATCTGGAGAATCAGGTTCAATTCCTCTCTCTTCCGCCTCCCCATGCAGCCAGCTGGGTGACCTTAGGCCATCTCGTTCTCTCAGAGCTCTCTCAGCCCCACCTACCTCACAAGATGCCTACTGTGGGGAAAGGAAGGGAAAGTGGTTGTCAGAGAAAAGTGAGGTATAAAAACCAACTCTTCTTTTCTTGTTAGCCACCCTGAATCTAAGGAAATAAAGCCGATCTAATCTTCAAATAAAACTTGTTTGTCTGCTACTGCGGGGAATTGGATCTGATCCTGCCAGCTTCTCTTTGGTTCTCCCTCTTGCCACAGGGATAGCTCTTAGCCTTGGGCAGTCCAGAAGCAGCTGTACTGGTGGGGCCAGTTGCACATCAACCTCTCTGTGTACCCACCAGTTTTCCAAGGGTAAATGAGTCTTATCTCCTTCTTTCAGACCCAGTTTCCAGGAAAAGTGTCAAGTCCGTACATAGTGCCAGGAACCGATATTCCAGCCAGTGGACACTTAGCAAGTGTCAGGCTTCGACACCAGCACGGACCCTCACCTCTGACTGGAGAACTGTCGGGTCCCAGCACGGCATCACAGTGACAGAGAGTGATAGCTACAGTGCAAGTCTGTCTCAGGACACGGGTAGGCGGAGAGGTGGAGGGGAGGGGAGCTTTGCCCAGGCCAGATGAACATGGAGGCTGCTATCGGTTTACCCTGTCTCTTCAACCCCACTGTTTCTAGACCGGGGAGGGGGGCACATGGCCTGCCTGCCAGCTTGCATCCCTGGCCACCTGCAGAGAAAGCAATAGTAACCTTTATGTGGAGGTGGTGTGTAGTGTGCTTTCCAAGATGTGTCTGGCTATGGGTCAAGTTCTAGGTAGGTGCCAGCCCCCTACTCTCTCTCCTTGCCTCTTCAGACAAAGGACGTAACAGCATGGTATCCACAGAGAGTGCCTCGTCTACGTACGAGGAGCTGGCCCGTGCTTACGAGCATGCCAAGCTGGAGGAGCAGCTGCAGCATGCCAAGTTTGAGATCACAGAGTGCTTCGTCTCAGATAGCTCCTCGGACCAGATGACCACTGGCACCAACGAGAATGCAGACAGCATGACATCCATGAGCACACCCTCGGAGCCGGGCATCTGCCGCTTCACTGCCTCACCACCCAAGCCACAAGATAGCGACCGTGGGAAGAGTGTAGCCGTGCCTATCCCACACAGAGCCAACAAAAGTGAGTACAAAACGGCAGCTGCAGGGCCTGTGCACTCCCTTCCTCCCAGCCGGGCACTGTCAGCCTCATCAGGGAGAGCAGAGAGGCAAAACACCCGCCCTTGAGGGCCTTCAAGATAAAAGAAAAGCCCTCCGAAGTCATGGCTGCTACTGGGGAGGCACCCTCACTGTCTGTCCACGGGGCCAAGAGGAAGGGTCTTCATTGGACTCAATGTGCCGCAGATGGCCAAGGAAAGTACACAGCATGTCCGGAGACTACTGATTAGTTCCAAAGGAGTATGCCTGGTTGTACCAGGCCAAGTCTCTTTTTTTTTTAAAGTTTGTTTTCAGGAATCTGAAAAATAGAAATGAGAATTTCTGATATTTAAAAAAAACAACCTAACGATTGATCAGCTATTTGTCAAACTACAAAATTTACTGACTGTAGCAGGTATGAGAAATAAGCTTTGAAGATGAGCTACTGAACTCATTGGGTTCTTTAAAAATAAAAATTATATTGAACATTTTATATAGTAAGCTTCATTACACTTTTTTCCTGTCAACGTTTTGGCTACTTCTGATTCTGTTTGCTTGTAAATTTATCGTCCCCCCTACATTTCTATGCCTGGGTGTATAACTAGCCCTGTACCCAAGTTACAGGGAAGGCTTCATACACTCTCTGTGCAGCAGCCACTTGACTATTCTTAGTATGTGTGCTACGTACCGTATTTGCCGGGGTATAAGACGACTGGGCGTATAACACAACCCCCCAACATTTCCACTCAAAATATAGAGTTTGTCACCATTGTATGGCTGCAGCATGACCCCAGTGCCTCCGGCCCGCCCCTGCATCTCCCTGTGACTGACACTGGCAATAATGTGCAAGTGCACGTGAGCGAGCTCTGCGTAGACAAGGGGTGAGCCGGAGCGCCGCTACTTCCCGCCAAGCAGAACAGGCCGGTCACGCCGAAAAGGCTGACACCCCTGTCTTGCTGCTGATGCCCCGCCGCGGCTGCGCTGGATACCGCGCGATACTGGATGGTATGTAGAATGAGGTGGGCGGGCATGGGGAGGCCACAATGGGCACCGGGCGACCACTATGGGCAGCTATGTCTATCCCAACTGAATTGCACCCGGCATATAGGATGACCCTCCCACTTGGAGGCATGTTTTTCAGGGGGGGAAAGTAGTCTTATGCGCCAGCAAATACGGTAATTCTCTGATTATAGTCAATGCATGTACACCTGAATGTGGGTCACAAACCCCATTTTCATCCTGGTGCTGCCACCCTCACCCCCAGCCCCATCTTATTTGTCAGGTGGACACCCCTTGGCTCTTTCCTAAAACAGACCCTCATAAGGTATGAACAGGGCTAGAGTGTAGCATGTTTGTTGGGGGATATTTTAGACTCAATTAAGGTTCTCAAGGTGGCAGAGGAGTGCCTCTCTACACTGGCACTTGAGACATTGGCTGAGTTCTGAGTAGTGAGGCTTTGCGGCTGTGGCCCTTCCTAGCTTGCAATCCCAGTCCTGAAAAAACATGGCCTTGAGTTTGGTGACAGCAGATGGAGCTGTTTCTCTCCTATTCCAGGAAATGGAGGGGAGATGCAGATTGGTGGAGCGGGGACTAAAGCGGCCTGCTCTCCAGCTAATGCTTGGCATCTTCTCCCTTGAGATCATCAGCTTCTTTCTGCCTCCTGCAGGTGATTACTGCAACCTGCCCTTGTATGTGAAATCAGAAGCATTCTTCCGGAAGCCAGACCATCCAGAGCCCTGTCCAGCAGTGCCCCCTCGGGAGGCCTCCATCCGGAACTTGGCTCGGGCCTACCACACACAAGCGAGGCACCTGACGCTAGACTCCAGCAGTAAAGCCTTGGCGGTGCCACATGGGAACGCAGCCACAACCACGTTACCTCAGCGAACTCTCACTATGCCCGGCTTGGCCAGCACGGCCACTCCAGCTGCTGCGCCCGTCGCAGTCCCTGCCTCAGGCACAGAGACCACCCCTGCCCCCAGCGTGGAGCCCCGTCTGCTTCCCACCACCAAGATGGGGGGATCCAGAGACTCACTTCTAGAAATGAGCACATCTGGCTTAGGGAGGGCACAAAAGCAAGGAGCTGGCACCTACTCCAAATCCTATACACTGGTGTAGCAGTCGGTGCAAGCCAAGACAGACTTTTGCTCTTTTCCTGCATTATTTATATTGAAATAAAACAAGCTCTTGTACAGAACGGACTTCTTTTTGTATAAATAAAACTATTTTCTTCTTCTCCCAACTTGGGGCAAACAAGTCGGCCAAGGGTGCAAAGCATTTGGAACTCTCTCTCTCTCTCTCTCTCTCTCTCTCTCTCTCTCTCTCTCTCTCTCTCACTGAAGTTTTGTTCTGTTTCAGATGTTGGTGGGGGCACACAAGGAAAGCACTGTGTGCCTTTTCTCTCCCCCCTCCTCCACCACTGAGCCACCCAGATGTTGGTTTTGAAGAGACTCCTTTGAGACTTGCATGTTGTTTTACTGTTTGGAAAACATTGGGACTTGCTTTGATTTGCATCTGCCTCTGTGTTAATACCTTTTTCTATTTAAAAAGCAGCACAGTGTGCAATAAAGTTATGTTTCTATAAAAGTGGGCTCCTTGATTGGAATTGACTTTAATGCCACTGTGCTAGAAAGCCACTGTGGTAGCATGCCAGGCACACAGAAGCTACCCTCCATAGGTCTGGTGCACAATTCCCCAGGCCAGCTGCCAAAGTCTGGCTGGACCAGTGCTTGCACCCTGACAGTGAGAGACTAATCCCTGGCCCATGGTCTTCTTGCCTCCCAGGGTAGGTGTCCGGGGACACCTGCAGCTCTGCTCAAGAGAACTACTGTAGGAGTCTTTCATTCCCTGGCATAAAGACACAGGGGTCATACCATCAGGGTTGCAACCAAAAGTCTGGTCTATAAATCCTACGGTGAATGTAGCACCAGCTGCTAGTCTGAGAGAAGAGCCAGTTTGTTGTTGAGCACGTACCAAGTTAAACTTCCTTCTGTGTCCTCTGACCTTCTAAGCCCTCCTCTCCTTTGTAAAGGTGCAAGGAGGGGGGAGTGCACCAACATTTGCCCCCCATCAGCCACTCTTTGCTAATGCAGCAGTCGCTACAGGAAAAAGTGCCAGTGAGGGCCATACAAAGGAGACAGTTAGGCTTGTCTCCCTGGGCCCTTGAAAAGCATAGAGCCAGCCTGAGGTTTCAGCAACAAAGCTAGAGGAAGCCTGGGGCAGTGAACATCTGCAGAGGGAGGGCAGGGAGTCCAAAATCTCAACAACAAAGGACTCAGTGTGGGCTGTTTGGGGGCGGCTTCTTCAGCCTGATTCACAGCTGCCAGTGAGAAGGACTGCAAAGTGCTCTCTAAGAACAAACCAGCTATAGTGTGACGGACGGTCCTTCCCTACTCCCCCCCCTCCCCATCACGTCCCTGCTAAACAAAGCAACTGCCCTTCAGTTAACCGGGGCTTGATATCAGATGCCTCTGTGCACTGACCCCCTAAGGCAGGAGTCACACTGACTCAAATGCACAGCTGTAGGGTGGGAAATTCCTGCCTTGGCTGCAGGATAGGTGAAACAGAACTCAGGATGTTGGTTGTTCTAAGTGGAACACGAGGTAGCAGTGTGATATGGCTGCAAAAATGTCTCTTGAAATGTTAGGCTCCTTTACTAGAAGCAGAGCATCCCAGCCAGGCCTCCTTTGATTGCTATGGTATAAGGAAGGGGGAGACAAACTGGGCCAGGTTCAGCCGTGTGTCAAGAAGCTTATGATGAGCAAGTGAAGGGAATGGGCACAATTAGGTTGACAAAGAGAAGACAAAAGGACCATTCCACAGAAGTGGGCAAGGATTTATTCTCTGCTGCTCCAGATGACAAAATTAGACTACCTCCACTGGGTTAAGAGATGGATAGATAACTTTCAACTGAATATCACAAGAAACTTTCTAACAGTGAAAGCAGTAAGATGACAGAACCAAATACTTTTCCTCACAGAAAGGCTTCAGGTGGAAGCCGAGCTACTCAGTCATGAATACTCAAACGATGGCCAAGGGTCTGTAGCCCTACCATCCTTGGACACAGGGGCCTACAGCCAGGAAATCCATGAGACACACATGGCAGAAGTGAGTTCCAAAGGCAAAGAAAGAACTTGTAAAAAACCTGCCAGGTGTCATCAAAGAAGCAGCCAGACAAATGAGGCCATCTGGCACCAGGTGTGGCACAGGCATGGCTATACAACTAGCACACAAAACCCAGTGTGAGCAAGTCCCCCCCCCCCAATCTGACCTGCCACAGAAAGCCCCAAACCACATAGCACTTGCTTGTCAAAACAGAAAAGAGGTGGGGGAGAGACGATGCTGTGGGTGGTGATCTACATCCCCTGCTTGTGCTGCTGGTATCTGCGGTAGTGAGTCTGGATGGTCATTGCTGCCCTCTCCACTGAATCATTCAACTCCTCACTCTCACTGCTGGGCACTGCACTGCCATCACCTAAGGAGACAGAGGAAGAACAGCTTGGTGTCACATGACCCCCAATTGTGTGAGTATGTGGGGGGGGGTCTCTTCATAACCCCTCCCCACAACGGTGAAACAGCTGTCAGCTGTTTTCACCAAGGCTGACCAGAAAAGCTCCTTGCACCTGATGCAAACTGGTTCAAGCACAAACTATTTATTTTTCCAATTTATATGCCACCCTTCCACAAGGGCTCAGGGTAGCTCACAACACATCAAGGTAAAATAATAAATTATACATTGCAGCTATTTAAAGCATTCAAATTTCCTTTTAAACCAATCAAAAACTCTATCAAAACACGCCACAGAATTCTCCTGTTAGAGAGAATAGGAGAGAGGGGAGGTACAGTGTTGTTAAGAGTTTCTAGATGGCGTACAGATGTAGGGAAGCCAGCTTATTGATGGTATTTGTACTTATAACCAACTGGACTTGTAGTCCCCTATCCAAAGGAACAAGGAGGAACTCCCTTTTAGAGAACTGCAAGGGCCATTCTGCTTAGGACTGTGAGGAGCTGCCTTCCCTTTCCATGCAATTTTGGAAAGCCAATAGAACCTAGCAGGGGAGTTGGGTTACTTGCTGCATTTTGGAGATGTGCTTTCACAAAATACTGTGGAAGCCTTGCATTGGCTCATTTTGTGGCACTTTGTTGGAAAGTATCTGGGCGAAGATAAGAGAGATGTGACAGAATGCTATTTCAAAAGGATAGTTCTTTCCTCTGGGCTGGGAGGAGGGGAGGGGCTGCTAAGCCCCTGATCACCTTCCCTTTCACATGTTAATTGACCTGGCCTGGAACCAGGTACCTGGAGGGGGGGGGGGAGCGACTTCTTCCCAGAATTCCTAGGTGAGGTAAAATATTTTTTTGGGAGGTAAAATATTTTTTATTAAATTATCTCCATTCTACAAAACACTATATATACAGCTGATTTTTCAAAATATATATAACTCTTTTATGTAAAAATCTTTCAAATAACTAACTCCAGCTTACAAATTACACAATTCAACATTAGCACCTTCGCAAGATTCAAAGTTACACCAGCCACAAAACAACACTCCAACGGTTAATTTTTTTTCCAGCAGTAAATTATAGATACTGTCCCCCACCTCCTTATGTGATCGGTATTTCCTAGGTGAGGGGCTTACTGTGGGAGGGGGCAGAAAAGTATATCTGATCCTGAACACAGGAAGGGGCTTTTGGCTCTTGGCCTTTCACCTGCTGATCATCAGGGAAGGAGCCTGCTCTTGGGAGAAGAGGTGAACAGCCATCTTGGACATGTGAGCAATGCAATGAGACTTTGGAACCTCTATAAGCAAAGGTGCCTGCCCTGTACTCAACATCAGATAGGGTATGTTTGGCAAAGGGACAGGAAGATTGTGTTTCATCCAGTTTCTTTTGTCTCTTTTGCTTTAATCTGTGCTGTGTTAAAGATCTGCTTTTAAAAATCTTATTTTAAGATTAATATTATAAACTATTTATTTTATAAATTGGTAGTGGGTCATGGTTCTCTGATCCACATATTGCTCTCCTGCCTTGGAAACATGGCAGTGCAAAGGGAAGACCCAGAGGGGTTAACCCTTGCAGGATCTCATCCCCCACAGTGCTCAGGTGCTGGGGCTATGGGAGACCACAGACGCAAGACTCCAGGTGTGGAAGAGGTAGCTAGGGGTCCTGGCTTTCCCAGCTGCAACACTGTACTATAGCCTAGTGGTGGTGGTGACCCAGAGAGTTTGTTTTGCCACCCACCTGGAGTTGGCAACCAGCTAGAACAGGAGGTGGGCAAGGATGGAACTGGGCCTGCAAGGCAAAAGCAGGCTGGTTCTATCACATGTGACACTTTGTTGGAAAGTATCTGGGTGAAGATAAGGGAGGGAAAAACAAAGAATATGATGTTTGGTGTCTGCTACAGATCACCTAACCAGGGTGAAGATGTAGATGCTATCCTCCTTAAGGAGCTTGATAGGGCAACAGGTCCTTGAAACTATGGGTGATTTCAATTTCCCTGATGTGTGCTGGGAAACAAACACTGCTAAACATCCTGAATCAGGCAACTTTCTGACTTTCCTGGTTGACAATTTCATTTATCAGGCTTAACCATACTCAACTTAATATTAACCAACAGGCAAGAGCTGAAAGAGACCCTGGGGAGGGACTATATCATAGCATTTCTTATAAGATGGGGGGCCAAGGAAGTTTATAGTCAGGGGTGTTTGTTAGACTTTCATAGAGCAGACTTTAATAAACTCAGAGACATGATGAGAGTCATCCCATGGCCCAGAATCCTGGAAAAGAAAGGATCGAATGATGGATGGGCTCTCTTTAAACAAGACCTATTGAATGCTCAAGCCATGACTATTCACGCAAGATGGAAACATGGTAAGTGATCCAAGAAACCTATTTAGATGAATAGAGAACTTCAGGAGGAGCTAAGGAAGAAAAAGAAAATGTGCAAGAAATGGAAAGAAGGACAGACCTCTAAATAAGACTATCAACAGGTTACGAAGTCCTGTAGGTCAGACATCAGAGAGACCAAAGCTGGGAGTGAGCTGAGACTGGCCAGGGAAGCCCACTATAACAACTTTTTCAGATATGTGAGGAGCAAATGTAAGGTAAACAAGGCAATAGGCCCACAATTGGGTGAAATTGGAGATACTATAACAGAAATGCTCGGTACATATTTTGCCTCTGTTTTCCCAGAAGAATATAGACACATCTAGAGATGGTAGTAGGCAAAGTATAGTGTCTGGGTGGCATGTTGACATGGACAGAGAGGTTGTCAGGAGGCACCTGACTGCACTGGATGGGTTCAAATCCCCTGGGCCAGATGGTGTACACCCAAGAGCACTCAAAGAACTTTCTGGAGAACTTGTAGAACCCTTGACAATAATCTTTAGGACTTCTTGGAGGACTGGAGAGGTGCCAGAAGACTGGAGGAGAGCAAATGTCATTCCAATCTTCAAAAAAGGGAGATGATCTGGGAAACTACAGGTCAGTGAGTCTGACCTCAATTGCAGTGAAGATAATGGAGATGATTTTAAAGGGAGCAATCTGCAATCATCTGAAGGATAATTTGTTGATCTGGGGAAGTCAGCACAAATGTATCTCCAACAGGTCCTGTCAGACCAACCTGGTTTCCTGCTTTGATTGGGTGACAGTCTTATTAGATAATGAAAACTCAGTGGATGTTGTTTACCTAGATTTCAATAAAGCTTTTGACATGGTTCCCCATTATGTTCTGATGGATAAATTGAAGGACTGTAGACTGGATTTTCAGATGGTTAGGTGGATAGGGAACTTACTAGAAAACCACACCCAAAATGTTGTTATCAATGGTGTTTCATCAGACTGGAGGGAGGTGAGCAGCGGAGTCCCATAGGGCTCAGTACTGTGTCCAGTACTTTTCAACATTTTTATCCCTTATGTGAATGAGTGGGTGGGGGTACTCTTCGTTACATTAGCAGATGACACTAGATTGGGGGAGTTCCAAACACCCCAGATAATATAGTGTTCAATGCGATCTGAACATGCTGGAAAGGTGGGTAAATGAGAACAAGGTGAAATTCAATGAGAAGTGTAGAGTTGTACATCTGGGTCACAAAAATGAGAAGCATGCATTCTGGATGGGAGTACTTCTGGACAGCAGTATGTTTGAATGAGATTTTAGGGTACTTGTGGACTGTAAGCTAAATATAAACACTCATGGCTGAGGTGGAACATCCCAGGCTGAACAAACCAAGAAGCCCTCTTGTCAGGGCTAACACCTGGTCTAATGGGAGCACATTTATTTGGCACAAATCACTAGTTGGGTGTGGAAGGACAGCCAGGACAGAGTTACTGGAAGGCATCCCAAGTGTGTTTACAGACAGGTTGCAGGATGAAGCCTTGTTCTCCAGAAGCCAGACAGTGTTCTCCACTATTGGACAAATCCAGTCCCTAAGCAGCACGGCCTTCTCCCAGTCATGTGCCCACAGAATTAGGGGATCAGGAAGACCAAGAAGGGCATTCTAGCAACAGCCAATTTAGAGCAGCCTAACTTCTGCAAAATAGTCCATTGGCTATCCCTGTCAAACACACCAATTATTCTCATTGGCTCATGTACAGAAAAAAACAGAGCAGCACCCGCTGGTCTTTCTATCCTCTTCATCTCCTTTCATCCGATTACAGCGCAAAAGCCACTGAGAATAGCAGCAGGAAAATCTATTTTACTCAGGACATGACTTTGAGCTGCTACTGTGAACTCTGACAATGGGGGAGGGGGAGAACCCATGGAGGTAGCAGTTACATGTACAAGGAGCAGTCCCATCTCCAGAACAAGTGCAGGGGATTCTTGTAGACAAAATTCCCATGACACTAGTAAGTCAGTGAGAAATGTTTCCATTCCAACTTGGCCTTTTGGCCTTAAAATCACGGCTTGACATTTGACCTCACCTCTTCGTCCTGGAATTGAATAGATGCTGTTATGCCGAGAACTCTGTCCTTTCTGGAAAGAACAAAAAGCAGAGTCAATATGAACAACACAATTCCCTCCCACCTTTCTTCCATGGCAGAGCTCATGTTGGCTCATGTAGGTTTCCCTGATCTCCCTTCCAAGCACTGACTGGATGTGGGCCTGCTTAGTTTCAGCCAGGTTCCTGCCTCCCTGGCATGGGACACACACACCCAGGCCCCACCTCCCTCTTCCCGGCCAGCAAGTGCAAGCTCATACACACATACACACCTTTGTGTTCCCTGTCTTTGTTAGCCAAAGACTCCCAATTCAGCGCATGGTGCAGAGCATAACTTTTTACAATCTTAAAAGGTCTTTCTTCTCCAACTGAGCTCAGTCCTGTTCCACCTTTCCCAGGTATGGAGACTCCCTCTTGGTGTCCCATCCAGCAGAGAACCACATACCTCGCTGTCTCGGCTGGTCCGCCGGCTCTGAGTCACATATTGGACCTGCCATGGTAGGGGCTGATGCACAAGGTATGGAAGTGGTTCCTCATGAAACAGGCCATGGCTAAGCTGGGTGGGAGGTAAGAAAGGGCTTATTAAAATGCAAAGCAGGCACTTCTCCCCTACTCTTGAACCCTACATGCAGCACACAAGTTACTCTTAAACAACATAGTATATGGCAGGGGTCACTTGCTAGCTGCAAAAGACAAAATAATTGCACTGATTCAGAGCTTTCATGGCCTCTTCCACAATCCTCTTCTGCCAGAGGCTGAGGAAGTTGGACACACTTCTGCACTTCCCATTTCATTTTGACTACAAGAAGAGGAAATACTTAGAAAGGACCCTTTAAAGACCTGTCCAGCACACCACAGTATCCCTTCAGTGGGCAGGAAAGGAATCCCCCTCTTTGTTGGCCAGTCAGCCCACCCACAAAGGCAGCTGGGAAGCAGCAACAGGCCATGCTCAAACTGCTTCCCCCGCAGAGATTACTCTTGTCTCCACACGAGATGTCACTGAAGACAATGTAAGCCACTAGCGGAAGGAAGGAAGGAAGGAAGGAAGGAAGGAAGGAAGGAAGGAAGGAAGGAAGGAAGGAAGGAAGGAAGGAAGGAAGGAAGGAAGGAAGGAAGGAAGGAAGGAAGGAAGGAAGGAAGGAAGGAAGGAAGGCAGGCAGGCAGGCAGGCAGGCAGGCAGGCAGGCAGGCAGGCAGGCAGGCTATGGTGGGAACAGAAACTCAGCAGCAAGAATCTCCACCCAGAATAAAATTGTCTTGCCAATGCTCAAGGACAAAAGCATTCAGCAGTCAAAGGGTGACAGCGGCCCTTTTCTACAACTTCCTCCTATGAAGGTCTGTGGAGCTCTTGCTTCCTACAGTGCAAGGAAGCTCTTAGCAGCTGGATTCTGTTTCACTCTGTTGGGCAGTAGGAGTTTCCCTTGACAAGAGAAAGAGACATCAAGCCAGCCATGGCTAAAGGGAGGAAGTGCCCGCGCCTCTAAGTCAAGCAAGCCTCACCTGCCTCAAAGCCTTCACCACAAAGAAGAGTGCGGTCATCAGTGTGGCCAGCATGGTAAAGAGAGTTGTCTGCAAGCGGGCAGCTCTCCCCTGGTTAGTCCGTGAGAAATGGCTCTTCTGGCGCTGCTACAGGGCAACCACCCCCAAATGACCTAATAAGCTTAGGGGGAAGGCCAGGCTTGGTGGAAATACCTCTTTGTTCTCTGGCCCTTCTTATCCCTGAGCTTAGGGAATGTCACATCCCCTCCCCTCCCCACATTCTCTCTCTCCCCACACACACACAAAGTAACAGATCAGGGATTATGGGCTACAGAGAAGCCAGTGGATTCATTTGATTTCTCGGGGATTAAATGCTAAACTAGGGGCCAACCCCATTGCAGCTCAAAAATAGGGAAAAGCAACATCAAAACCACCCCCAAAAGGGCTTCTCTTGTTAACTCAAGGAATAAGACAAAATTCTGCAACCAATTAAAACTGTGAGCAAAATGGCCCACAGCTCATGGTGATGGGGAAAAAGGCAGAACCAACTCTTTCAACCCGACTTGCAGAACAGAGTGGAAGGCCCGTCTGTGAAACACTAGCTATGGGCAAGGGGAGGGGGTGAAGGGACAACACACCATTGCAGCAGAGAAAAAAGTGACACATCACCAGAGTTATGCAAAACAGTTCATTTAATTGGTATGCAAAATACAGCCTACAGACAAGAAGCCTTTTATTGAAAGATAAACTGTGTCACATGCCCCAAAATGGGCCTTTTCTACTGTCCAATAACACACCAGGAAGGGGCTGCTGAACCCACTGCAGCATCTCAGCCCCAGTGACATCACTTCTTTCTACAGTCTCCATGATGAAGGCTCCACTCCAGAAGGCCCCTCTGAAAGTGAGAACTGCAGGAGGAGCAGAAACCAAGCATGGGCACTAGAGCAGCCAACTTCCTGGGGGTATGCAATGAGCCATAACTGGTCACGCCTCCAAGATAATATCAGATAGGCTGCGCCCATTTAACAGGGATGGTACTAGCAGGCACAACGGAGGGCAGGAAAAGCCCCCCATGCCTGAATGCTTCTGAGGAAACTTCAGCAAGGATTGTGCTTCACATCCCCCCCCCAGGAGCCAGAAAACCAACAAGCTGCCATTTTGCTTTGCCATGCAGCTAGCAATGTGGCCCAGAAAGTGTCAGAGTTCAGCATAAGCTGACACGCAACACACAAGGAACATGGCCACACTGCCATCTCCAGCTGATACCTCACAACAGAAGCAGGTCCCAGTTCCAGGAACAATTCCCCAGAATCTGGGGGGACTGAGATTTTGGGAAGATTTGAGTGCCATGTGGCCTCCAACACCTGGGGTAAGCCTAGTGATGCTCTTCAAACCCACAGAATCTGCTGGGAAAAACTGAGAGCACCCATCTATCACCCAGGCAAGGCCTGAAGCACTGTAGGGGCAGGGAAAAGGCAGCAATTCATCATGGAGACATAAACGTGCATCATTCCTAATGTGGTTTCTGTTCCACCAATCAGAAAGGCAGATGTTTCTTCTGAAGTGACTGGTTTCTGGGCAAACAGACAGAATCTTCTACAATGATATTCAAGGCCTGCATTCTGCATTCAAGTTTTAGAGAGTAGGCAACCCAGGTCAAACATTTGCAAGTCTTGAACTGTTGACTTTAGCCATCTGTTCTGCTGGCTGGGCCAACTGGTGCCCTCCAAACTCACAACACCCCTCCCCTCCTTTTCTTTCCCTAGCCTTTGTCTGGCTAGTTTTCAACATGCTGCCTGGTGCAGTCATCAAATCACAGACAGCCTTGCCCTGGTCATTTGCACCACCCTGCAGAGGTAGGAGAACTCTTCTGGCAGGAGGCCCCTGTGGACAAAACCAAAGCATGCACAGAGGCTGCTGAGTTCAGAATTAATGCCATGTATTCTCAACAACAATACCAAGACGTGGTTGCTAGGAGGGAGGGGCTGGGAACTTCAGCGAGCCTTGGAGCTCTCTGGTCTCCATTGCCCCCTCCATGGTTCAAAAATGGAAGACTTTGAGTTGGTTGCTCTCATCCAAGCCAAGCCACACTGGTCCAGGGGGGACTGCTGCTGCCTTTGGTGAGCTTGGCAAAAGAGGCCTGGCAGTTTGGGTAAAGGAAAACCAAACCAGACTGGCAGCAGAACTGCAGAGTGTCTGTCTAACGTGAGAATGGAAGATACCTAAGCCATGCTGCAGGAATGCTCCTACAAGGCAGAACAACACATGTTGGCATTATACACCAAGGACAGTTATTCTCTCTTGTACACACCCCTTCAATGAGTCATAACCTGCATAGGCCTTGAAGCTGTCTTGGCCCAAAGAGCCTCACTGTCCCTCCTGTGGAGCTCTAGTGCCTCATGGGGATGTTCAGTCATCTCCTCTCCCAAACTGGCACACAAGGACTACTTGCCTTTGTCCCAGCAGACCCAGTTCATGATGCCTGCTCCCCGCCCTTGTAGGGGGACATCCTACAGATCTGGAGGCCCTCTGTCCTTGGGGTGGAGTGAGAGCCCAATTAAAGGATACATCTTGCAATCTTGCTTGAAACTTTCCAGCCATTTCTTGTTGGCTTCAATCATACCCTGGATATTCGGCATTTCTGTCTCGTGGGTCTGAAAATGGCACTGCTGGAACAGGCAAACTTGTTCTCTGCCAGGAAGGAGGAGAAATTCATCAGGAAAACATCCTTCCAAGTGAGAAAGAGGACTGGAAGCAGCCTCTCTCTTTCCCCCACCTGCCTTTCCGGAAGGCTGCAGAAGTAATATTGCAAAAGAGTCAACATATATAGTGAGCTGTGGGGCAGTCAAGCAGCAAGTGCCCAAAGTCATAGTTTCATCCCTTCAGACAGGCTGAAATGAGCTTTTGGAACGAACAAACAAATGAATGCACAAGAGATTGGTCAAGGCATTGGTGAGCTGTCATTAGGAAACTGTAGAGTAATTCCTTTCCCAAAGGAAGTACTGAGCTGTCCCCAACAGACTTTTCAAGTTGGCTACACTAAAATGCTCAAGACAGTTCTGCTAGCCTCATCAACCAAATGTGATAAACAAGATGGACTAGAACAAGGAAACCAGCAGCATTGTAATGCAAATGGCTAACCAAAATCTAGAAGCAACCAAGGCCTGCACCACAGTGGGCAGATCTGCTCTGTTTAGGAAACGCTGCAGCTGCTTAACATGTTTAAGTGCTAAAAAGGCACTCCTGACCACAGCAGTTGCCTGCTTATCCAGCAGCAGGCCTGAGTCCAGGAGCATCCCCAGTCAGCAGACCCGTTTCTTCAAGGGACACGCAACTTCATCCACCATAAGAGAGCCAGTTTGGTGTAGTGGTTAGGAGTGTGGACTTCTAATCTGGCATGCCGGGTTCGATTCTGCGCTCCCCCACATGCAACCAGCTGGGTGACCTTGGGCTCGCCACGGCACTGATAAAACTGTTCTGACCGAGCAGTGATATCAGCGCTCTCTCAGCCTCACCCACCCCACAGGGTGTCAGTTGTGGGGAGAGGAATGGGAAGGCGACTGTAAGCCGCTTTGAGCCTCCTTCGGGTAGGGAAAAGTGGCATATAAGAACCAACTCTTCTTCTTCTTCTTCTTCTTGCGTCAGACCAGTAGCACTTGTTAAGTATTTGTCAGGGTTGAATTTCAGTTTATGAACCCAAACTGCTTTCAGGTGTGAGTTCAGCATTTCCACAGCCTCCCTGGGATCTGCCAGAAGTGTGAGAGAGTGCCATGTCATCTGCATACTGTTGACAACTCAGTCCAACTCTCTGGATGATCCCATCCTGCTGCTTCATGCAGAGGTTAGAAATCACAGAGGACAAGATGGAACCTTGTAGTTGCCCCCAGACACCTTTTGAACCCCCCAGCCCACCCAGTAGGACCAGAACCACTGCTAAACAGTGCCTCCTAATCCCAGCCTAGAAAGGTGGTCTAGATGGACACCATAACTCAGCCTTTCTCAACTTTTTTTTTTACCAATGAGAACCCCCTGAGAAACCCCAGAAGTGACAGATTGTGCAGAATATGGTTGGGAAGCATAGATGTGCATATGCCCACTAGGGGCCCCTCCCCTTCCCATCCCCTTCAGACCCATCAGGAGGGGGGTTCATATGGTCATATCATCCAATAAATTTGTAACAAATTAAAAAAAATATAAAAATATATAAAAATAATGGTTCCTCTATATATTTGTGACACGGCCCTGTGGGAGGAGTGTGTCCGGGGTGTCCAGCCTTGAATACGGGCCAATCAGGGTGCAGCCAGCACCATGACTGGGACAGCTTCTACCGCCTCCGCCCACCCTATCAGCCTCCCTCACAGGAAAGAATGGGATTTGAAACTGCTTAGAGAGACCTGAGGCCTGCTGGGTAACTGTGGACTATTCCCAGTTCTCTCAGACCTCTCACAGCCCCACATCCCTCACAGGGTGTCTGTTATGACTATCCCAAAAAGAAGAAAAGACTGCAGGAGCTCTAAGAAGCCTATTTGGATGAACCAAGAACTTCAAAATTAACTAAGAAAGAAAAGGGATATGTTCAGGAAATGGAGGGAAGGACTGTATCAATAGGGGCATCACATCAAAATCACAAGATCATAGAATCATAGAGTTGGAAGGGGCCATACAGGCCATCTAGTCCAACCCCCTGCTCAATGCAGGATCAGCCCAAAGCATCCTAAAGCATCCAAGAAAAGTGTGTATCCAACCTTTGCTTGAAGACTGCCAGTAATGTCATAGTCCCATTGTATACGGCACTGGTCAGACCACACCTGGAGTACTGTGTGCAGTTCTGGAGGCCTCACTTCAAGAAGGATGTGGATAAAATTGAAAGGGTACAGAGGAGAGCGACGAGGATGATCTGGGGTCAAGGGACCAAGCCCTATGAAGATAGGTTGAGGGACTTGGGAATGTTCAGCCTGGAGAAAAGGAGGGTGAGAGGAGACATGATAGCCCTCTTTAAGTATTTGAAAGGTTGTCATTTGGAGGAGGGCAGGATGTTGTTTCCGTTGGCTGCAGAGGAGAGGACACGCAGTAATGGGTTTAAACTACAAGTACAACGATACAGGGTAGATATCAGGGGAAAAAAATTCAGTCAGAGTAGTTCAGCAGTGGAATAGGCTGCCTAAGGAGGTGGTGAGCTCCCCCTCACTGGCAGTCTTCAAGCAAAGGTTGGATACACACTTTTCTTGGATACTTTAGGATGCTTTGGGCTGATCCTGCGTTGAGCAGGGGGTTGGACTAGGTGGCCTGTATGGCCCCTTCCAACTCTATGATTCTGTGATTCTGGGCAAAAGAAGGAAAGGCAATTTTAAACTGCTTAGAGACACCTGAGGCCTGCTGGGTGACTGTGGGCCATTCTCAGTTCTCTCAGAGCTCTCAGCCCCACCAACCTCACAGGTTGTCTGTTATGGGGAGAGGAAGGGAAGGCGATTTTAAACTGCGTAGAGGTACCTGAGGCCTGCTGGGTGACTGTGGACCATTCCCAGTTCTCTCAGACCTCTCACAGCCCCACATCCCTCACAGGGTGTCTGTTATGGGGAGATGAAGGGAAAAGGTGTTTGTTAACTACTTAGAAACTCCTTTTGGTAGTAAACAGCAGGGTACAAAAATCCATTTCTTCATCTTCTAAGGAGCAACACTGAAAGAAGCATGTGGGCACATAACATTATATCAACAGTAAAAAAATGGAGACAGAAGGAGCAGGGTGGACACCTGTGCACTGTGACTACCCCATGTGGATTAGGGCAGGGGGACATTTCAGTTTCTGTGGCCTAATTCACACAAGAAAGGAAATGCTATCCCCCCCCCCCGCTAGTGCCTGTTGTATCAGCTACAACAGGCTTTAATTCTAGTATATAAATAAATATGTAAAAAATAATTCCCGCGCATTATTATAAATTAAACAAATATATAAAAACTAGTAATCAAGCCTGCTGCAACTAATACAGTGGGCGCTAGGTTAGGGAGCCCCCGGCAGTCAGGCGAAGCGCGGCTGCCGGGGCTCCCTTGGCTGTCGGCGGCCTGATGCGTCGGGAGGCACAAAGCGCCTCCCGACGTGTCAGGCCGCCAGCAAGGAAGCAACTGCAAGCCACGCGGAGCGCGGCTCACAGTTGCTTCCTTGTCGGAAGGGCAGGAATCGGCCGGGCCAATTGGCAGGCGCTTTGCGACTGCCGATTGGCTCGGCCGATGGTCTGTCGGGAGGGACCAATCAGGCCCCTTCCTCATCACGGACTAATCCCGCCCTAACTCCTCCCACAAAGCGCTTAGCGCTTTATTTAGTCCGCAGCGCCCACAGCACCGCGGGCGTGTTAAGGATAATTAATTCCCACCCATCTAGGAAACCATACCAGGACCATCAAGAAAGCCCAGGGTTTCAGGAAACCCTAGTTGAGGAAGCCTGCCATAACTAATGGTACTTGAAGGTGGTGAGTGGTTCTGATGAATCAACACAGTTGTACTCAGCCCAGGTGACCTAGGCAATGAGAGCCGACCTGGGCATTGATGAGCAGTGAGATGAGCCCTTACCCAGATGCTACACTTCCCAGCTTGCCAGAACTTCTGAAGGGCAACGGGAAGCTACCTAGAACAGAACACAGAATTCATTTCCAAGTGCAATGCAGAGCCTTCCTGTACCAGCACAGTACCCATTCCTCCCAGCCCTTGTGAGCTACCTGCCATGGAGCTGACCGGATAGGAGCAGAAGCCTTTTGTCATGGAGCCAGCTGCTTATTCCAATCCCACAACCTCCCAGGGACAACAAGAGCGGCACTAAAAGCCAACAGGAGGCAGAATCCCCGGGGCCACATCTAAGCTGCATTTCAAGCTTGATAGACAGACAGCCAGGGGCAACCCATTTTGAAATGCTTGGCATCCAAGGTAAACTGGTGATGTTGCCACAACAAAGCAGCTAATAGGGAAAATATCTCAACAGCATGTGCATATCCCACTCACTGTTCATCACCACCACCATTCTGCCCCCCTTCCGCTACAAGCACATGGTAATTGAAGCAGTGCCTGGTCACTTTCAGCTGCTGGACCTCCCCCCCACCACGGAAAGGAACAACTGGGATGTGAACAACTGGGAAAGAACTCTAGAATAGCTGCACATGAACAAGATGCTCTAAAACTTCTCACCTGGAAAATACTTGTGCCACTTCTCTGACAACATGCTGTCCACAGCCTGGCCAGAGGATGTGGCCAGCCTGGGCCCCAAGCCAGTACTCCAGGCCCACGGATGAGCCAGAGGTGTCCCAGCAGGAGACACAAATGGTGCAGCAGAATGAGCATGTGCCAGGGAGATGTAGGCAGCAAGAGGAATGCCCTCTGTTGACAAGGGGGGCCCTGGGCCCTGGGTGGAAGTGAAGTGAGGAGGCTGCTGGCTGTTGAAGGAGCTCAGGAGGGCGAGGACACCGTTCAGTTCCCGGGTTATCCGCTGCAGAGACTCAGTCAGATACTGGATCTGTTCACTCTGGGGGAACTGCAAGTCTGGTTTCAGGTCAACAACTGCCAGGAAGGGAGAAGAAGAGCTTGGTTTTTGTACTTTACTTTTTACTACCTGAAGTAGCACTGACTCAGTAGACTTACGAAGGGGTGGAGCAGATCAAATTGAGTTCATTTATATGTCACAGACCAGAATGCAGATAAAACTTTAAAACTTTTAGACAATATTTTCAATGAAATTAGCTAAGAGGGTGCAGTGATAGTGGTTGTGTTTATCTTCCTGGCGGGCTTAAATCATGGGCACAGAATTTCGCTATCTGGAATGAAACGTTAGCCTTTTCATCCTTGAGTAATTCTTTGGACCAATCTGCTTCTGTTTGGTATGGCTTCCTGTCCAGAAGTGGCTGGATAAGCTTGCTGTGGGCAGCAAAGGGAAGATGTGTTCCATTGTTTCCACCTCCCTTAATGGGCAGGTGCACAATCTCTCTGAAATTGGAGTTCTTTTATATCTGCCCTCCAGAACTGCTGTAGGCATGGCCAAGCATCTTGCTAGTGTAGTGGCTCTTCTATATTTATTGGTATCAACTGATGAGACATAAGCTGATGCATTTGCTATGTCCATTTGCCTTTCAGTGTCTTCTATTTTTTTGCCTGAGGACTTACTTAGTCTGATCCTTACCCAGTCTAAGTAAGTCACTTGGGGAGAACTCAGGCATGCAAGTTTAGTCTCGGTAGCTTTAAGCCAGTTAGATTTAAAATGGTCTTGGTGAATCAAAGGAAGACAGGGCAGATATAGGGCACATTAATTTTCTGCATTCTGTATAGGGTTGGACTAGATGACCCTGATGGTACCTTCCAACTCTAAGATTCTATGTTCCAGATCCCACAGCAGGATGCCTGGTGGCACAAGAGGAGGGCATTTCCTGTGTCATTGTATCTGAGAGAGAGAGAGCGCGAGAGAGACCGAGAGCGAGAGAGAGATTGCCAGTACCCCCCCCCCCCCAGGACCCTACAGAATACTCTGGGTTTCATTATGTGCTCTAAAGAAACACCACTCCAGGGAGGGAGCTTTCTGAGCTGAGCCACCAGATTTGTTTATGGAGCAGATGCTCCTGCCTCACCCAACCACAACATGGTAGCAAAAGAAAGCCAAAAGCCACACAAAAGACAGAAAGGGGGATGCTTGGCAACTGAGAACTACTGGTGGCAGCATTAAATACGGTAAAGAGAGAGCACCACAGCCCAGTTTTAACCACCCACTGTAGAAGGAATGCTCTAACAATGCATTCCAAGTGGGGGGGGGGGCAGAACCCACCAGGAGGGAACCCCTGGCTCTGCCCAGCCCCAGACACCTAATGGGCCTTGGACACTGGCTCTGTGGTACTATTTGTGGGACTTAGGTCACCCAGTCTTACTTTTGTGGGGAAATTCCTTGGTGTTTGCCCTGCCCCCTGAGTCTTCCGAATCACTGAGGTCAAAGGTCACAACCTTCTTGCATGCTGTTCCCTTCAGTGTATCTTCCTCGGAGACCTTCAGGAGAGAAAGTGGAAAGGCTGTCCTCATTAGTTACGCAAGGCCATGCCTTCCTGCCTCCTTGGCAAAGATAGTCAGCAAGTAAAGCAAGTAAAGCAGATAAGCAGCTCCTGCCAAGGCCATTGAACAGGCAATGCTGGGGTTTGGGTGAATGGGCAAGTAAGCTGCCCCACCCACCAGGCCCCCTCATTCAAATACAGAACTGAGCCACCAGGTCAGAGGACAGCCCCCTCTCCCCTCCCGATGAGACACAGAGAGCAAAGGTTCTTCCAGTTATGGCTCCCCACTGTACTTAGTAGCTGCCAAGACTGAAATTCTGGCCAGGTGCTCTGAAGCTCCTTTCCTTGGCAGGCCTGCCCCATTCCACCCTTCCAGACTATCTGCAGCAGTACCACGAGGGGCTAGTTCTCGGGGGACGGAGGGATTACTGAATTACCTCTTCCAGCAAGGATGACTCCAGCTGACTGAGCCGTTCCTTTTTCTTCTTCAGCAGAGCTTGTCCTCTCCTCATGGCAGACCCCATTTCATCCAGCTGCCGGGCTTCCTGTGAGAAAAAGCACCCCACAAACATTTCAGGAGAAAGTCCCATTTGCTCCACAAACACCTTCTAGGCAGGCAGCAAGAGGACAGGAAGCAGCTGCTTTATGAATTGCATTTATGACTGCAAGGCTTACAGAGGAGGGGGTCAGCCCCATTCTCTTCCACCTCGCTAGCTGGGGTAGTAACATGCCAGCAAAACTGCCCATTCCCTGGCCAGAGCAGATGAGGGGGCAGCCGCTGTGGTGGTAATGGCTCCCGCTGGCCACTTGTCCTTCTGTTTTGTCACCCTGCTGCCCATCCATGGATCCAGCCCCGACAACCCACCCCCTGCTGAAGAGCCAACAACATGGCTCCCCCTCCACTCTCCCCTGCCTTCCCACAGTGCCTCCAGCTCAGGAGATGTATAGGCAGCCACCCCATGCCCATAAAAATGACAATTGAGATCTTGGCATAAACTCCCCCCCCAAATTGCCTGTAAACAATTTGCCAGAGGATGTAGTGATGGCCACAGGAATAAAATGCATTCAAAGGGGATTAGATTTATGGAGGGTAAGTCTGTCACAGTGGCTATTAGTCATGGACTGGCTGAGGGTTCTGGTTTGGGGGGCAGGGAGTTGGGTTCACTGTGGTAGGCAGGTAGTCGTGAATTTCTTGCATTCTGCAGAAGGTTGGACCTGGAGGTCCCTTCCAACTCAGATTCTAGGGCAGCCCCCATATTCAGAGAAACTAAACTTCTGAAGCCCAGAGCCCAGAGGCAAAATCAGGGGAAGGCCTCTATACCCTGTTGCTGGTTGTCCAGAGGAACTGGTTAGTCACTGGGTGAGACAGGATGATGGAGTATTGGACTGATCCAGCAGGGCTCTTATGTTCATATATAGTAATTTGAACACTTGTGTCTGATGCAAGGGTTTCCTTTGGAGGTATATTGAGTGTTTCACTGGTTCCAAGAACCTGAAGTCATATCTCAGCATGGAGAAGAGTGACTGTAGCCCCCCCCTCCCCCCGTCACAGAACTACCTCAGAGCCCTCTTTTTGATACATTGCTAACTGCCTTTGTATCACTAGGCCTGAAGGAAAATTCATGGTGGTGAGATGGGTCAGGTGGAAAGAAGCTCAGATACAGAGAGCTAATTACTGAGAACTTCATGGGTTACAAGCACTATCCAGAATTATGTCTACAAGCACATGAGTAATTACAACAGTAGTTGTAGTTACTCCCCCCCCCCCCCCCAACACACACACAGTTAAGCGGCAAGCTGTTGTGCTCGATACTAGTTGAAGCTTCTCAGGAATTTTATGTGACCCTATGTAGTCTTTTCTGGTGTTAGAAAATGATGGTGTGACAGCATGACTTTGCCACCACTACAGCTTATTTGCCTCCTGAAGGAGAAACGGCAAGCGATTGAGCAAGACCACACAAAAAAGATGGAGAGGATGAGAGTGGCACACCAGGAGACCCTGGTTAGGGTCCAACAGCAATATGAGGATGAGGTAAGATTGTAGCCAGACCTTGTGGAATGAGCCATGTGGACTCCCTGTGCCTGGCGATGGATTTAGGGTAATGAACATGACAGTCTATTCCGTGGTGGTTAAATTAAGATCTGCTAAACCCAGGTTCAAATCTCCACTCTTCCATGGAAGTGGAGTCCTGGGGCTGTCCTGACTTGCCCGCTTGGTTGACCCAATAAAGATAAGTGATTTAATAAAGATAAGTGTAAAGTTCTGCATCTGGGTCAGAAAAATGAAAAGCATGCCTACTGGATGAGGTAACACTGTGTGTGAACGAGACCTTGGGGTACTTGTGGATTGTAAGCTAAACATGAGCAGGCAGTGTGATGCAGGGGTAAAAAAGGCAAATGCCATTTTGGGCTGTATCAACAGGGGCATCACATCAAAATCACAAGATGTCATAGTCCCATTGTATACAGCACTGGTCAGACCACACCTGGAGTACTGTGTGCAGTTCTGGAGGCCTCACTTCAAGAAGGACGTAGATAAAATTGAAAGGGTACAGAGGAGAGCGACGAAGATGATCTGGGGCCAAGGGACCAAGCCCTATGAAGATAGGTTGAGGGACTTGGGAATGTTCAGCTTGGAGAAAAGGAGGTTGAGAGGGGACATGATAGCCCTCTTTAAGTATTTGAAAGGTTGTCACTTGGAGGAGGGCAGGATGCTGTTTCTGTTGGCTGCAGAGGAGAGGACACGCAGTAATGGGTTTAAACTTCAAGTACAACGATATAGGCTAGATATCAGGAAAAAGTTTTTCACAGTCAGAGTAGTTCAGCAGTGGAATAGGCTGCCTAAGGAGGTGGTGAGCTCCCCCTCACTGGCAGTCTTCAAGCAAAGGTTGGATGAACACATTTCTTGGATGCTTTAGGATGCTTAGGGCTAATCCTGCGTTGAGCAGGAGGTTGGACTAGATGGCCTGTATGGCCCCTTCCAACTCTATGATTCTATGATTCTATGATTCTATGAAATGAAGGAAATACCTCCTCCAGGTTCCTATACACGCCCTCCAACACCTGAGATGGGGCTGGGTCCTTCATGGCTTCCTGTGCCCTGCGCAGGTCACGGCTCCAGTGCTGTTTCAGAGCTCTTGAGCTGCTTTGCCTTTTCCTCATGGAATGGTGCACCAAAAATTCTTTGGTCTTCTTTACAGAAGCTCCTTCAGCAGAAATGTAATGACGAACCCTGCAGGAAGAGAAATAAAACTAGGAGCACATGAAGCTGCCTTACAGCATTTGTCAGACAGCCGGTCCATCAAGTTCAACTCTTATACCTGAGGTTTTTTATGCCACCTATGACCTATGGCCCTTTTAACTGGAGATGCCACTATGGATTGAATGTGGAACCTTCTGCATATAAAGCAGATGCTCTACCACTGAGCCTTATCCTCTGTCCATACTGCATCCCAAGCAAGCTCTGTTCCAACCCCTGTGGTTAAGTGACTCAGGCAGTACAGACCATGAAATGCAGAACAGCATATGCAGTGGGCCAAATGGCATCTTATTAACGCTTCCCATTATGAAGACACCCCCAAAAACCATCAAGCTTTATTGTCTTGCCCACCTAAGTTGCCCAAGTCTTTGAACTGGGCCCCATCTAGAACACATGGCTGTTCTGAGAGCATTAAAGACACTTACTGATCCAGCATGAGACTGCTTTCTTCATGGCTCTGGTTCATTTCAGATTCCATCTCTCTGTAGGAGGGCTTGAGGGTTTAATAATTTTGAAACTTAGTTAATTAAGATACAGTGGAAGTCTGGACTCCACCTCACGACAGCTATAGCACTGGATGTTTTAACTGAGATAGCTTGCCTACAACACCCCTATCATGAGGCAGGATGATTTTCTCATCATCCATATGAAGCTAGTTTTACAACCTAATCTTGTATACTCTGACTGGCAGCAGCTTTCAAAGAAACAAGGGAGACTGTTCTTCATCTGGTCCCCCTTTGCACCTGCACAGAGCTATGCTTCAAAGACTTCTAGGGCTAGGTGCTAAAAGCTCCCTCAGTAGGAAAAGAATCATGTCTTACTCCTCAGTTAAGACTCCCAAGTTCAAGGTACCCATTTCAGGTCAGGTGGGTGGGCTGTACTAGTGCATATGTCATGGACCAGCACAGTGATGCAGATGGCTTCTCTGAAGAAGAGGCAGCCAGCAGACCTGACCTAAACCCATAGCCAGTAACAGAGACACTGCAGGAAGCAGTTACTGAGAAGCCATACATGAATCCACAGCCAGGTACCAGTAGAATGGCCCCTCAGCACCCCAGCCCTGAGTTGGCAGCAGACTGCCATCTGCCAGCCGCTTCACCTCCCCTGTCACCAAAGCCATTGGGATAGCATAGAAGGAAGAATGGGAGGAAGACAGAAGGCACAGTGCCAGATTGGCAGCACAACACAGGCTCCACATCAGCAATGAGGATGCCAGTTTGCAGGGGCACGTCTGAGGTAGCTGGCAGGTGTTTAGCCCGGTGTATAAAAGCAACAAGCAAGGGAGTGGCTGTGTGGAAGCAACATGTCTTGATAGTTCCTGACTTTGTAGCCTATACTCCTGATTGATTTGCTTGTCTCTGTCCATGGACTGTACTCTAGAACTCTGCTTTTGGATTCCCCTTTGGACTTGAAGTTCTGAGTATGCTTTAGCTGGTATCTGGACTTTGGACTACCTCTGCCTGCTTGTCTGCCTGCCGTTTGTGTGTCATCAGGACAGCACAGGAGATCATCCTAAAACCAAGATACATGTGAGCAACTTGTGTTTACTCAGGCAAGCTCTCTGTTCAACTCTCTGATGGGTTCAGAGTACAGATGTTCAGGAAAGCAGGGAGTTGAGAATAGCTTAGCTACACAATGCTTCCACTTGCTCTGGTATCTAAGGCATGTTGCCCCACCAAGATGATTGAAAGCTGGATCTGGGTGGCATACTCAGAACTTCAAGAGCTGAGGAAAGAGAATCCTTTTGCCACTGAAAGAAGATGTAGCTACTGCTCTGGTGGAATGAGAATTTGACATTTGGGGATTGGTATATGAGCCAGCTCAGAACATAGTTCAATAGTCTGAAAAAGCTACTGACACAGGCAGTCCATTTTTAGGGCCAGACCAGAAAGAAAATACTGGTGTATTGACAGAAAACAGTTCTGTCAACATAAAAGGGAAGAGAGCCTTCTTGATGTCTAGGCCAATAAAGGACTCTTTCAGCATCTGATGAAGGTGAAGAACAGAAAGCGGTGAAGACCACATTTTGGACTAGAGGTGGAAACCTACCATTATATTTGGCAGAAAGATGTCAGAGATTAGTGTACCAATCTGAGAAAACCGAGACAGAGCAGGTATTCTAGAACAGGAGTCAGTGGGAAGGTAGATGAATCTTACTCATGTTAAAAAGCAAAGTTACTGAGGTACTTCCACCTATAGGAGCTCCATGCAGATGGCTTCTGGCCACTGAGGTAGACATCTCTCCAAGCCTCTGGGAACCCATGTCAGCAGAATTCTACAGGCTACTAAGTGAAGTGTGTCTAGATGTGGGATCCTGCTGTGATACTTGACAGGTGATCTGGCATTACTGGAAGGCTTTTATAACCCCTTGATTATGGCTGACAAACCTTGGTGGATAGGACCAGGCAGGATGGAATCTCCCAGGGTGTTGTTGCATGGCTCCAATAAACTGGGGAGCTCTAGTAGGACAGGGATGCAAGCTCTCAATTCACACGAATTCCCATAAAGGCAAGGTTGTTCTCATATGATGAAGGCAATAAGGACAACAAGGACTGTTAGGAGCCAATCATTGCAATGAGGGAAGACTGTAAATCCCTTGACACAGAGAATGTGCAGCCAACCACAGGTGAAAACTCTCAGAATGGTGGGGAGGTTGAGGGTATCCACCACATAAAATGAAAATATCACTGAGGTTGTGGATAGAGAAGAAGAGTTGGTTCTTACAGGCTGCTTTTCTCTACCCGAAGGAGTTTCTAAACGGCTTACATTCACCTTCCCTTTCCTCTCCCCACAACAGACACCCCGTGGATTTCTAATCCCTGTGGACTTCTAATCTGGCGAGCTGGGTTTTATTCTGCACTCCCCCACATGCAACTAGCTGGGTGACCTTAGGCTTGGCACAGCACTGATAAAGCTGTTCTGACCAAGCAGTAGTATCAGGGCTCTCTCAGCCTCACCTACCTCACAGGCAGAGGAACAGGAAGGTGACTTTGAGACTCCTTTGGGTAGAGAAAGGCGGCATCTAAGAACCAACTCTCCTTTTTCTTCAGTAATATCAGGGCTCTGTCAGCCTCACCTCCCTCACAGGGTGTCTGTTGTGGAGGAGAGGGGGAGGGAAGGTGATTGGAAGCCGCTGACCACTCTCTTCAACAGACAGGTGATCTGAGCAGTTGACACAATCACCCCAAGCCACTTGTTGTTGTTAGGTGCAAAGTTGTGTCCGACCCATCACGACCCCATGGACAATGATCCTCCAGGCCTTCTTGTCCTCTAACATTCCCTGGAGTCCATTTAAGTTTGCACCTACTGCTTCAGTTACTCCATCCAGCCACCTCATTCTCTGTCGTCCCCTTCTTCTTTTGCCCTCAATCACTCCAAGCATTAGGCTCTTCTCCAGGGAGTCCTTCCTTCTCTTGAGGTGGCCAAAGTATTTCAGTTTCATCTTCATGATCTGGCCTTCAAAGATCTGGCCCAAGCCACTACTTTCCCCAGAAAAAGTCAAACAGACCCCCTGGTTTACTGAGGCAATAAAATGAGAGTGTTACTAGCAGAAAAGTCAGTGCAAGACTGATAGAATGTGGCAAAGAGCCTATTTAATGGTGGCATGTGGTCCAGGTTATGATTAACCAGAGATCACAATAACTCTCTAGGTAATGAGAACCTAAACAAGGAGAATTGCTCCAGAGAGAAAGAACCCTTCCTCTCTAGGGGAAGAAATGAATCTTTAAAGAGTAAAGTTGCTGGACCTAACCCATTTATGTCATCCGTTGAACACTAACCCCATTCAGAGCAATAGGATGCCTGGGACTGAAAATGGTGGGTCAATCCCAAGTAAACCATGTCCACCCTGACACAGTCCAGCATCCAGCTTTACTAACCACTGGATGGCACTCCCTCAGGTCTTCCACTCGGAGGGCTTCGTCCACTTTCCTTGGAGATCCCTCACTGCTCTGAAGTCCCAGCTTCTTCAGCAGCTCTTGCTTGCTCTGGCTTGCAGCCTCCAGCTCACTGCCAATAAACCAGAAAAGAGCTATAGCACCATCTATGACAAGAGAAAAAGCTGCCCAATAACTGCAGCATCTGTTCTTCATTTGGCCTCACAGAGGCCACAAGCAGATCCTCTCTTAATATTCAAGAGGTAGGAGAGGCTGTCATTGTCAGTGCAGCCCTGCCATGTTCACAGAGCGGCCCCTCTACCTCCTCAAACTTCACACTCATGAAGAAAGGGCAGGGGAATACTCCGAGAGGTGTGCAGAGAGAGTACTGAAGGCGAGACTAATTCAGCACAGCCAGACACTGTCAATTGGCATACCTGATCTGCTTTTGCAGGTGCTGACTCCGCAAGTGCAGCAGCTCAACCTGTGACTCCAGCTCTGCTTTCCGGGCCTGGAGCTCCAGCACAGTCTTGTGCAGCTGCTGTGTTGTCTCTGTCAGAGCCTCCTGTTCTCTGCGGGACTCTGAGATATGGAGCTCAGCTGCCCAAGCTGCTTCCTGAGAGAGGAAATAAAGACCAGGCATTTGCTTTGTTGCTGTCCATGCAGGTAATGCCATTATGACAAGCCTATTGCTTCATGATGAACACATGACTGGGGACAAAAAGGCCAGAATAAAAGTGCCCTTGTACAGAGCAATGGATGGCCTCATAAGGAATACAACACCTCATTTCTCAAATGAGAGAGGATATGGAGTGCCAAGAAGGGCAACCAGGATGATTAAGGGTCTGGAATGCCTTTCCTGTGAAGAAAGCTGAAGAGTCTCTTGGGCTTTCCTGTTTAGACAAATAGACAGGGGGGGGGCATGACAGAGGTTTATAGAAATTACACAGGTTGTTGAGAAATGGAAACAGATAATTTTTTTCTCCCTCTCCCATAATACTAAAACTTGGGGGCACCAAATGAATTGGATAAGCAACAGATTCAGGAAAGACAAAAGGCATATCTAATCTGCTGTCTGAAGACTTTTTTTACTCTATTCTCAGATTTAGCTGACTTGTTTATTACTATATAGAAGAAGAAGAAGAGTTGGTTCTTATATGCCGCTTTTCCCCACCCGAAGGAGGCTCAAAGTGGCTTACAGTCGCCTTCCCATTCCTCTCCTATATAGAGTAATAAACAAGTCAGCTAAATCAGAGAATAGTTAAATCTGTTGATTGGGGCTGTGAACACACAAGAATGACCAGGGTGTTGTTGCATGGCATACAAATTTGAAAAATCTAACACATTAAAAAGAGTACATTGGGGAGTTAAGAAAAACCCAAAATGATACGAGGAACATCTGTGGCTTTTAAAAAATGGAAGCACTCAGTTGCAGTTCCTAGACAACCCCAGGATTCTAGGCTTAAATTTTGTCATTAAAAGGGCGATGGGGAAGCAGGGCTCTTCCAGGGCTGTTTTGGCCTTTGAGGGAGGACTTACCACAAACAGGCCTAAGGACAAAATAACAAATATTAAATAAATGAATAAATGAATGAATGAACGAATGAATGAATGAACGAATGAATAAACAAACAAACAAACAAACAAACAAACAAACAAAAACTGAGCACATTGTCACTTGTGGGTATGCTTCCATGCTTGGGTGGAGACAAATGGGGCAAGCAACTAGTCTCTTTTAATTATTTATTTTCACAACTGGGAAAGGGTCTGCCATTAATTACTAACCATGACATTTTTATTTCAATGTTTTTTTGTGCACTACAACTGAACTCATGAACAAGATGCAATTTAATAAAGATAAGTGTAAAGTTCTGCACCTGGGTCAGAAAAATGAAAAGTATGCCTACTGGATGGGGGATACGCTTCAAGGTAATACTGTGTGTGAACGAGATCTTGGGGTACTTGTGGATTGTAAACTAAACATGAGCAGGCAGTGTGATGCAGCGGTAAAAAAAGGCAAATGCCATTTTGGGCTGTATTAACAGGGGCATCACATCAAAATCACAAGATGTCATAGTCCCATTGTATACGGCACTGGTCAGACCACACCCGGAGTACTGTGTGCAGTTCTGGAGGCCTCACTTCAAGAAGGACTTAGATAAAATTGAAAGGGTACAGAGGAGAGTGACGAGGATGATCTGGGGCCAGGGGACCAAGCCCTGTGAAGATAGGTTGAGGGACTTGGGAATGTTCAGACTGGAGAAAAGGAGGTTGACAGAGGACATGATAGCCCTCTTTAAGTATTTGAAAGGTTGTCACTTGGAGGAGGGCAGGATGCTGTTTCCGTTGCTGCAGTAATGGGTTCAAAATACAAGTACAACGATATAGGCTAGATATCAGGGGAAAAAATTTCACAGTCAAGAGTAGTTCAGCAGTGGAATAGGCTGCCTAAGGAGGTGGTGAGCTCCCCCTCACTGGCAGTCTCCAAGCAAAGGTTGGATACACACTTTTCTTGGATGCTTTAGGATGCTTTGGGGGTTGGACTCGATGGCCTGTCTGGCCCCTTCCAACTCTATGATTCTATGATTCTATGATTCAAAAGGACTGATTACCTGGATATTATGACAGTTCACTAATTTGCCACTAATTTACCTTTTCTCTGTACTCTTATGATGCTTGTTTCATTTGGGCTGATCCTGTGTTGAGCAGGGGGTTGGACTAGATGGCCTGTATGGCCCCTTCCAACTCTGTGATTCTGATTCTGTGATTCTGTATGAGGAAAAGTGCATGCACTCAAAAGCTCACACTTTGAATAAATCTTTATTGGTCTTAAAGGTGCTATTGGAATCAAATTTTGTTGCACAACCAGGCCTGGCAGCAACCACTGAATGACCTTGTGACTGAAATGTCTCTATTGCTATTTCAAAAGGACAGTTTTTTTCCTCTGGGCAGGAGGGAATGGAGGAGGGGATGCTAAGTTCCTGTTCACCTTCCCTTGCACACGTTAATTGACCTGGCCACGAAGCAGGTACCTGGAGAGGGGTGGGAGAGTCATAGAATAATAGAATAATAGAGTTGGAAGAGACCTCATAGGTCATCTAGTCCAACCCCCTGCACTAAGCAGGACACTCACAATCCTATTGCTCATCTACTGTAACCTGCCACCCCTTTGCCTTCACAGAATCAGCCTCTCCGTCAGATGGATGTCTAGCCTCTGTTTAAAAATTTCCAAAGATGGAGAACCCACCACGTCCCAAGGAAGCCTGTTCCACTGAGAAACCGCTCTAACTGTTAGGAACTTCTTCCGGATATTTAGATGGAATTTCTTTTGAATTAATTTAATCCCATTCATTCTGGTCTGTCCCTCTGGGGCAAGAGAGAACAATTCTGCTCCATCCTCCATATGGCACCCTTTTAAATACTTGAAGATGGTTATCAGATCTCCTCTCAGTCATCTCCTCTCTAGGCTAAACAGACCAAGCTCCCCCAACCTTTCTTCATATGGTCTCCAAATCCCTCACCATCTTTGGTGCCCTCCTCTGGACACGTTCCAGTTTGTCAACATCCCCCTTCATTTGGGGTGCCCAAAACTAAATACAATACACCAAGTAAGGCTGAACCAGAGCAGAGTAAAGCGGTACCATCACCTCCTGTGATCTGGACACGATACTCCATTTGATACAGCCTAAAATCCCATTTGCCTTTTTAGCCACTGAGTCACACTGCTGACTCATGTTGAATGTATGGTCTGCAGAGGAAAGGACGCCCAGTAATGGGTTTAAACTACAAGTACAATGATATAGGCTAGATATCAGGGGAAAATGTTCACAGTCAGAGTAGTTCAGCAGTGGAATAGGCTGCCTAAGGAGGTGGTGAGCTCCCCATCACTAGCAGTCTTCAAGCAAAGGTTGGATACACACTTTTCTTGGATGCTTTAGGATGCTTTGGGCTGATCCTGCGTTGAGTAGGGGGTTGGACTAGGTGGCCTGTATGGCCCCTTCCAACTCTATGATTCTATGATACTAAGACTCCTAGATCATTTTCGCACATGCTACAGCCAAGATAAGTCTCCCCCGTGTTAAATTACCTGTCCTCTGATCACTTAGCCACAGTGATCCATGCGACGGTCACCTCCAGACTAGATTTCTGTAACTCGCTCTAAGCGGGCCTACCCTTGTCCTTGATCCGGAAACTTCAGCTAGTGCAAAATGCAGCTGCTAGGGTCCTCACCAGCACATCTTGGAGGGCCCACATCCAGCCTGTGCTGAGGCAGCTGCACTAGTTGCCAATTGCTGCCCGGTTCCGGTTCAAGGTTTTGATATTAACCCTTAAGGCTTTACGCGAGTTGGGACCCACATACTTGAGGGACCGCCTACTGCCCTATATCCCCCACAGGACACTACGCCCTGCGGGCGGAAATCTATTGGTCGCTCCCAGCCCTAGAGAAGCGTGCTTAGCATGGTCTACTAAGAGTCCTAGATCCTTTTCGCACATGCTACTACCAAGACAAAATTTTCCCCATCCTATATTGCTGTCATTGATAAATTGATAAAAATGTTGAAAAGTATTAGACCAAGCCTTGGGACAACCCACTGCTCACCGTCCTCCAATCTGATGAAATGGCTGTCATATAAGCCTAAAGGGGGTAGGGTTATAGACAAAATACAGCCTTGCAGTTTTGCAGAGCATCCATTTGTAAATCTGTGTTTTGATACTAACTTTCCATTTCTGAAAACTGTTCCCTCTGATGCCCTTTATCACTCAGCACAGCTCACCCAGGAGGCACCAAGCCACTAGCAGCTGCTTGAACACAGCTATTCAGCTAATGGCTCTTCCTCGCTAGAGTGGCTTGGGAACAGTAAGCAAGGCAACTTGTTTGTTCTAGCTCACCAGCTTTCACAACTTTGAAGACCTCAGGTATGCCCTGTCCTAGAGGGACTGTCCTCTCCACTCAGGCTACGAGTCAGATGTTGAATCATAGAATCATAGAGTTGGAAGGGGCCATACAGGCCATCTAGTCCAACCCCCTGCTCAATGCAGGATCAGCCCTAACCATCCTAAAGCATCCAAGAAAAGTGTGTATCCAACCTTTGCTTGAAGACTGCCAGTGAACATCTGATTACTGCCTCCTACAAGCACTGTGCACCCCACCTTCCCCCACGATATGGCTTGCACAGGACTCTGCCTTTTTCCTTGTACCCGCCTAAAGATGAACGCTTGCAGTTGAAATCTAGCCACTCCTGCTCTCCCCTCAAAGCAGCTTCATCTGGATAACTAATGGATGCAAGGAAGCAGAGGACAAATAATGAGACTTTGTAATCACATACATTTATCTCATGTTCCAGTTTCTTCCCTTCATCAAGTGCTTCCTGCATTTTCTTCCTCAAGACTTCTTCCTGTGTATGAGAGAAGGGAGCAAGGGTGAAGGAGTCTGCCCGAGCAAATTTGGGGCAATACTGGCATGCAAAAACAGTGTCATCCACCACCCTCAGTCCCCCTATTTCTGTAAGTCCCTGGAATAGGGGGCTATATATTGTATTTAGATGTCCTTGGATGGAAAGGATTATACTTCACTACTCTGGCTTTTGGCTTGGTTCTGGCTTTGTGGTGGAAATAGCTTTCACTGCTCTTGTGAACAACCTGCTCTGGGATGTGGATTGCACTCGATTCTGCTTACGAGAGCACCAACTGAGTTGTCCTTCTGAATCAATTGGCAGGAAAGAGGCCCATAGATGACTACATGGGTAGTGTCCAAAGGGTAGTGCTGAGAGATGTCCAAAGGGTAGTGCTGAGAGACGGTCCACTGACTTCAGAGCCCTCACAACTGGAGCCTTACAAGGAATTCTACTTGTTGCTCCTAAACTCTTTTATCATTTTGAGGAAACGACTGGACATTTGGTCTCTGTCCTCAATGGTATGCAGATGACACAATGCGTGCTTGGCCTCTGTTCTCGTTTCTGGATGAGAGTAACCAAACTGAACATCAGTTCAGACAAGCCTAAGGTGATGATAGTGTTTGACAATTCATTTTGCCTCCGGTTGGATGGAACTGCACTCCCCTGGACACAGACTTACAGCTAGTGGCATCAGCATCGCTCCTTGCTGGTCAGGTGGCAGTTATAACTAGCGGGGCCTTTCACCAATTAAAGTGGTCTGCCTCACTTTTCCCTTTTCCTAGTCACAGAAATTAACTGAAAATTGTGTTGTGGGAAAGGCATAGAGAAAGCACAGAGTTTCTCAGATGAGGAAGGGCTCTGGGCTTTCTTGACTGCAAGCCACTGGAATTACATAAATGGGTGAGATATTCCAATCCCGAAAGATAGGGGGTGGAACTTTGCCTTCCTCTCTTCCAATGCCTGCCCTGCTAGATAAAGTCTGCACTCCCCTGCTTGCCTACAGACTTTGCTGGCAAATGATCAGCTTGAGAAGGAGCATAGGACATCCACTGTTGAGCACAGCATGGAGGGGGGAGAAGATCTTCCTAGTAGTGTGGCAGGGCTCTCCAAGACTGCCCTAGGGAGCAGGGAGGACACATTGTCCACAAAACCATTCTGAAGCTCCCACTGTCCCAACAGCCCCATTGGTCCACTGCCTGCTGGAGGGCAGTCTTGGCCCCTTTCTTCTTGTGCCACCTCCCCACCTGCTCCTGATGGCTCTTCTGCAAGTCCTTCAGCTGATCAGCCTGCTTCTTCTGCAAAGTCTTGAGTTCTGCTTCATGGAGCTCCTCCAGGCGATGCTGCTCACTTCTCCAGGCCACCATCTGCTCTGCCCGCCACTTCCTTTCCTGCAAAAACCAGAGAAGGAAAGGGCATCCAGGCCTCCCCTCCTGGCACTCCTGCAGCCCTGTTCCTGGACAGGAGTGATTCCTATCATCCATCTATTTACTTTATTTCTGCCCCACCTTTCTACCCTATGGAGACACAAAACATCTTACATCTTTCTTGTCCCCATTTTATCCTCGCAACCACCCTGTGATATAGGCTAAGCTAGGGGGCAGACAGGAACTTGAGAATGGGAGTAGGGCAATATAGGAGACCTGTATGCTGAGAGTGCTAAATAACAATGTAATAGGCATTTCAGAAACCTGGTTGAATGGGGAGAATTAATGAGACACTGTTATCCCTGGATAAAACCTAAACAGTTCCACAGGGCCTACAAAAGGGAGCTCCTCCACCAGGCATTTCGTTGAGGTTGACCCGGACCATCGCTTCCAATTGGCCCTCAGCCCCCCCCACACACACACACACACACACACAATCCTATTATAACCGCCACTAGTCTGCCTGGCGCACTGGGTCCCGATGGGAGTTGAGCTGAGGCTCCTTTGCTCATGTTATTACTGTTATCATGTTGGGCTTATTGTTGTTGTACTGCTGCTGTTGTCACGTGTGTTCCTCATGTTATATGTATCTGTTTCCTGTTCCCTGTAAACCACCCCGGGCCTTCAGGGGAGGGCAGTATATAAATATAAAAAATATATAAATAAACATAAATAAACCCTATACAGGACAAGGAGAGACATGTTGGGGGTCGTGTTGCTTCATATGGCCCTTTCCAAAGCTATGATTCTATTATTGTTGTTGTTGTTGTTGTTGTTGTTGTTGTTGTTATCTGCCTCCCACCGGAGGATCAAGGCAGGTTACAGAATTCAGCTAAAAAACCCCAATATCCCATTAAAACCCATAAAACTGGAAAAAAAGCCCCAGAAAGGCGACAGGTGGTCCCTCAGATATGCTGGGCCCAGATTGTGTATGGCCTTAAAGGTCAAAACCAAAACCTTGAACCTGATCCAGAAGACAACTGGCAACCAATGCAGCTGCCTCAGCAATGGGAAGATATGGGCCCTCCATGATGTACCTGTGAGGACCCTAGCAGTTGCATTTTGCACCTGTTGCAGTTTCCAGAGCAAGCCCAAAGGCAGGCCAGCATAGAGCGAGTTACAGAAATCTATTCTGGAGGTGTCTGGAGAACAGATAGGGTGCTAGTAGCGGAGCCAGACAAAGAAGGAAAAATGCCTGGCTAGCTACCTTCTTGACCTGTGCCTTGCGTGTTAATGAGGCATCAATGATCACCCTCAGATTTCTGGCTTGGGACACGATCTCAAGTTGCGTCCCTGGCAGAGAGGGTAAGCGTGCTTCCTGCACTGATGACCCAACAACAAGACCTCTGTCTTGGAGAGGTTGAGTCTCAGGTGACTCTGCTCAAGCCACTCTGCCATGGCTTCCAAACATCTGGCGAATGGTTTCAGGGGGGAGTCCGGGTGGCCATCCATGAGGAGACAGAGCTGGGTGTCATCAGCGTATTGATGGCAACCCAGCCCAAAGCTCCGTACCAGCTGGGCCAGAGGGCTCATAAAGATGTTAAATAGCATGGGAGAAAGTACTGAGCCCTGAGGAACCCCACAAGGGAGTTGATAAGTATCCGATAACTCATCCCCACTGCCACCCTCTGTATCCGGTTGTGGAGAAGGAGCATATCCACCTCAAGGCTGTGCTCCGTATCCCCGTCCCAGCGAGGCAGTGTGCCAGCAGTTCATGGCTGACCACATCAAATGCGGCCGACAAATCTAATAGAACCAGAATAGCTGACCCACCTCAATCCAGCTGGTGCCAGAGATCATTTAACAAGGCGACCAACACCATCTCTACCCCATGGCCAGGACAAAAGCCAGACTGATATAGATCGAGCGCCAAAAAAGGGCATAGAATCAAATAAGCTACAAAACATTAGGAAAATCCCCCACAGAATCACTATGAGTAACAGGTCCAGGCTAGCCTGATCTCATTTAATCTTGGAAGCTAAGGATTGACTCTGGTTAGTACTTGGATGGAAGACTATCAAGGAAGTCCAGGGTTGCCACACAAAGGCAGGCAATGGCAAACCAATTCTGCTTATCTTTTGCCTCTATGGGGTCACCATAAATCGCTGCAACTTGATGGCAGAACTGCCTCTCAATCTTCTAGTTCATTAGGGAAGCTGAAGCAATAGCAGATTTATTGCTCTTTAATTGTGAACAAGTGTTAATTTTAGCCTTATAACCTTACTTTGAGAATTTAATGAGAGTTAACAAGATGTATTCTGGTCCACCTGATATTTATCATAGAATAATACAGCTGAAAGGAACGTAAAAAGCCATCTAGTCCAACCCCTCCGCACAATGTGGGAAACACACAACTACTTGCCCACTGGCAGTGACCTCAATTCCATGACCAGATGAAGCACCCCCCCCCCCCCCGCACCCAAGGAAACCAGAATCCTTGGCCAATTTGGCCTGGAGGAAATTTGACTTTTGATCAGCATTTCCATGGGCATGGAAGAAAGGGCCACAGAGCCAAACACTGACATAACAATCCCATTAGGGACCAAATGTTTAATTTAGAGGGTAATCATGTTATAGCTATATTCATTTCAGTTCCTGCCACCTTTTCTATAAAAAGATAAATTAAGATTTGTACTGGCGGCTTTCTCTCAGAGAAAATTCATTTGGAATACTGTGTGCAGTTCTGATTGTTCCACCACAAAAAGGACATTGTCCAGCTCTGCAAAGTATAGAAGAGGACAACCAATATGATTAAGATGTTGGAGCACCTCTCCTATAAGGAAAGGCTGAAGAGTCTGAGACTTCTCAGTTTACAAAAGATACAACTAAGGGGTTTACAATATAGGTTTATAAAAAGATGCCTGGGGTGGAGAAACTAGAGACAGTTTTATCTCCCTCTCTTGTAAATAAAAATAAATATTTTTGGGAAATAAGTTCAGGACATACAAAAAGAAATACGTCTTTACCCAGTGGGACCTTTTTCCACACAGAGGACTCACCCAGCTGTTATGCCACACTGACCCTGGTTTTTCACCTTAGAATAGCTCTCCGGATCTTTTCCCATGTCTGCATGGGGGAGCCTGTGACCCGCTTCCCCCTCCTTTGCCCCCAGACTAGTGTCCACATGTGATAGCCAAGGGACAGAATGTGAAACTTCCAGCCATTTTTTTACTTGTCAATCATCATCACGTGGCAAAAACTCCAAATCCACTTCCAGTGCCATTTTGTGGTATTTGAATGACCCCCTCCAAGTCTGAATTTTTTTTTAAGTACCACAACCACACTATAATGGAAAACCATAACATAAAAAAGGTAATACAAAATGGTGGGCTGTTTTATTGCGCCATTTCCCCCACCCAACGCAGACTGCCCACGCTCAAACTAAAGTCAAGTATGAAGTTTAATCCTAATGAAAAAAGAGAAAGAAGGTGCTGACCAAACATGACGGCAGGTGGGGGAGGTTGCTATTTCATTGTCTTGGAATCTTTAACCTCTCCTGTGGAGCGGATTAAATAATACAGTAAGGGCCCTGATGGCAGGCCCTGTCCGGGATGAGGAAGGGTGCCCATTGGCCCCTTCCCCTGGACTGACAAGTGGAGGGCCTTCGCGCCTCCCGATTGGGCCCTCTGCTTGTCAGTCCAGCTCCAAATGGCCAATCAGCAGCCGCGCTGTGCCGCTTCCCCCTCCTTTGCCCCCAGGCTAGTGTCCACATGTGATAGCTGTGCATGGCTGCTGATTGGCTGTTTGGCCTGGCAAACACCAACCAGGAGGCGCGAAGTGCCTCCCAACCCGCCCCATTCCCGACGAGGGCACAACCCGCCCCATTGCTCGGCTGGCCGCCGAGAGGGAAGGTAGGCCTGCAGCTCCCTGCGGAAGGTAGGCCTGTGGGCCTGCAGAAGCCTTTGCAGATGGGGGCGGTAGAGGAGAAAGGCTTCTGCGGGCCCGGGGACGGCGTCGGCTGGCGCAGCCGCACAGCGCTGTCCCCGGACCCGCAGAAGCCTTTGTAGCTGGGGGGGGGGGGGTGAATGAGAAAGGCTTCTGCGGGCCCAGGGACGGTACTGGGTGGCTCGCAGAGCCTTTCGCCATCGGGAGGGAGGGCCCAAAACTGTTTCTCCCGCCCTGGCCAACCACCAAGTGCCGTCCCTAGGGACGGCGGCTACCGCCCATTTTATTCTAACATAAAATGGGCTTTAAATCTAGTTACATTATAATGAGGACAATGGGGGCGGGGTTTTGTTTGTTTTTTTAAGGACAGGGAAGGTTGTAAGCATAGATGACAGACATGATGCTCGGGGGGGGGGGGGGGCGAGAAAGGCTTCTGCGGGCCCGTATACAATGGTACTATGACATCTTGTGATTTTGATGTGATGCCCCTGTTGATACAGCCCAAAATGGCATTTGCCTTTTTTACCCCTGCATCACACTGCCTGCTCATGTTTAGCTTACAATCCACAAGTACCCCAAGGTCTCGTCACACACAATGTTACCTAGAAGCGTATCCCCCATCCAGTAGGCATGCTTTTCATTTTTCTGACCCAGATGCAGAGCTTTACACTTATCTTTATTAAATCACTTATCTTTATTGGGTCAACCAAGCGGGCAAGTCAGGACAGCCCCAGGACTCCACTTCCATGGAAGAGTGGAGATTTGAACCTGGGTTTAGCAGATCTTAATTTAACCACCACGGAATAGACTGTCATGTTCATTACCCTAAATCCATCGCCAGGCACAGGGAGTCCACATGGCTCATTCCACAAGGTCTGGCTACAATCTTACCTCATCCTCATATTGCTGTTGGACCCTAACCAGGGTCTCCTGGTGTGCCACTCTCATCCTCTCCATCTTTTTTGTGTGGTCTTGCTCAATCGCTTGCCGTTTCTCCTTCAGGAGGCAAATAAGCTGTAGTGGTGGCAAAGTCATGCTGTCACACCATCATTTTCTAACACCAGAAAAGACTACATAGGGTCACATAAAATTCCTGAGAAGCTTCAACTAGTATCGAGCACAACAGCTTGCCGCTTAACTGTGTGTGTGTTGGGGGGGGGGGGGGAGTAACTACAACTACTGTTGTAATTACTCATGTGCTTGTAGACATAATTCTGGGTAGTGCTTGTAACCCATGAAGTTCTCAGTAATTAGCTCTCTGTATCTGAGCTTCTTTCCACCTGACCCATCTCACCACCATGAATTTTCCTTCAGGCCTAGTGATACAAAGGCAGTTAGCAGTGTATCAAAAAGAGGGCTCTGAGGTAGTTCTGTGACGGGGGGAGGGGGGGGGCTACAATCACTCTTCCCCATGCTGAGATATGACTTCAGGTTCTTGGAACCAGTGAAACACTCAATATACCTCCAAAGGAAACCCTTGCATCAGACACAAGTGTTCAAATTACTATATATGAACATAAGAGCCCTGCTGGATCAGTCCAATACTCCATCATCCTGTCTCACCCAGTGACTAACCAGTTCCTCTGGACAACCAGCAACAGGGTATAGAGGCCTTCCCCTGATCTTGCCTCTGGGCTCTGGGCTTCAGAAGTTTAGTTTCTCTGAATATGGGGGCTGCCCTAGAATCTGAGTTGGAAGGGACCTCCAGGTCCAGCCTTCTGCAGAATGCAAGAAATTCACGACTACCTGCCCACCACAGTGAACCCAACTCCATGCCCAGATGATGCCCCCCAAACCAGAACCCTCAGCCAGTCCCTCAGCCACCATGACTAATAGCCACTGTGACAGACTTACCCTCCATAAATCTAACCCCTGCTGTTGTTCTCCTTTCTTAAGTGAGCACTGACTCTCTTGAGATAAGGTGTGGGGTGAGAATTGGTCGTCATATGCTTTAGTATCTTCTTATTCCATTATACAGAATTTCTCATTCTACATCCCCACATGCCAAAGAAAACATGCATCCACTGAGCTTAAAGGCACAGGTACATTAACAAAGTGAATGCTGGGGTTAAGCTAAGGTAAGCCCTGTATTAAACCTGGCCAGTCAATGGTAGGAAGAGTTACATCTTGATCCTGAATCCTCATTGCAGCACAGAACAAAATAGCAGGTGGGAGAATCCCCGCCTTCTCAAAGCACTACCTCTTGCTTGTATTCAGCTACTTGATGAGTCTTCAGCTGAGCTTTCTGCTCTGTGTTTGCCAAATCCTCTTGCAGTTTGGCCTCTTCCCTTCTGGGGGCTTCTGTGATCTGCGACTGGAGGCTTGAGACAATCTGCCAGAAGACAGAAAGAGAAGGTAAGAGAAGTCCTCCCTGCCTTGCCCCCTGGGGATCATTTCATCTGCTGCTTTCTGCTGGCAAGTGGAGTGGCTGGTTGAGCTATAAGCTACACTTGCATTCAAGAAACTAAAGAGGCTACAGCAGATGCCAGGCAGCAGCACAATAAAAGCTCCTTCTTTCCAGGTATTTTACCTTGAGGTGCTCTGCTCTCACTACCATCTGCTGGTGCTGCAGCTCAGTCGCAAACTGCTTCTTTAGCTCCCCCACAGCCTGCAAAGCCATGAAGAAGTCTGTTAAAATGAAATTTCTGCTATGTTTAAACTGCAAAAACAATTTATGATTGAATGCTGTGCCCTTTCTTTTTGTGGCTAATACCAATGGGCCTCTTAAATCCCTTCTTGGCCTGTCCTACTGACAGAGCATACCTTCTGTCTCTTCCCTGTTGGGTAAGAAGTTCACTTTCAAAGAATGCCCTCCTATCTTTTATGGCTAGGCATTGTCGAAATACATATGTATACATTTTGAAGGATTTATTTTTTGCCAAGCATCAACTAACAGGCTACCAGAACAGCAAATAATATTTATTTATTTATTCATTCATTTCATTTATAGCCCGCCACTTCTATGCAGATAAGCAAATTAACCCACACATTTGTTGTTGTTAGGTGCGAAGTCGTATCCGACCCATCGCAACCCCATGGACAATGATCCTCCAGGCCTTCCTGTCCTCTACCGTTCCCCGGAGTCCATTTAAGTTTGCACCTACTGCTTCAGTGACTCCATCCAACCACCTCATTCTCTGTTGTCCCCTTCTTCTTTTGCCCTCGATCGCTCCCAGCATGAGGCTCTTCTCCAGGGAGCCCTTCCTTCTCATGAGGTGGCCAAAGTATTTGAGTTTCATCTTCAGGATCTGGCCTTCTAAGGAGCAGTTCGGGCTGATCTCCTCTAGGACTGACCGGTTTGTTCGCCTTACAGTCCAAGGGACTCGCAAGAGTCTTCTCCAGCACCAGAGTTCAAAAGCCTCAATTCTTTGACGCTCGGCCTTCCTTATGGTCCAACTTTCGCAGCCATACATTGCAACTGGGAACACCATAGCCTTGACTAGACAAACTTTTGTTGGCAGGGTGATGTCTTTGCTTTTTAGGATGCTGTCTACATTTGCCATACCTTTCCTCCCCAGGAGCAAGCGTCTTTTAATTTCTTTGCTGCAGTCCCCATCTGCAGTGATCTTGGAGCCAAGGAAAATAAAATCTGTCACTATCTCCATTTCTTCCCCATCTACTTGCCCGGAATTGAGAGGGCCGGATGCCATGATCTTCATTTTTTTGATGTTGAGTTTCAAGCCAGCTTTTGCGCTCTCCTCCTTCACCCGCATCAATAGGCTCTTTAGTTCCTCTTCACTTTCTGCAATTAGACTGGTATCATCTGCATATCTGAGGTTGTTATTTCTCCCTGCAATCCTGATCCCAATTTGTGACTCCTCTAATCCCGCCTTTCTCATGATGTGCTCCGCATACAAGTTAAATAGGCAAGGCAACAGTATACAGCCTTGCCAAACTCCTTTCTTAATTTTGAACCAATCAGTGATTCCATGTTCAGTTCTCACTGTTCCTTCTTGACCTGCATATAAGTTTCTCAAGAGACAAATAAGATGCTCTGGTATTCCCATCTCTTTAAGAACTTGCCACAATTTGTTGTGCTCCACACAATCAAAGGCTTTAGCATGGTCAATGAAGGAGAAGTAGACGTTCTTCTGGAACTCCCTAGCTTTCTCCATGATCCAGCGTATGTTGGCAATTTGATCTCTAGTTCTTCTGCCTCTTCGAAATCCTGCCTGTACTTCTGGAAGTTCTCAGTCCACATATTGCTGGAGCCTAACTTGTAGGATTTTGAGCATAACTTTGCTAGCATGAGAAATGAGTGCAATGGTGCGGTAGTTTGAACATTCTTTGGCATTGCCCTTCTTTGGGATTGGAATGTAAACTGACCTTTTCTAATCCTGTGGCCATTGTTGAGTTTTCCAAATTTGCTGGCATACTGAGTGTAGCAGTTTTACTGCATCATCTTTAAAGATTTTGAATAGTTCAACTGGAATGCTGTCACCACCACTTAGCGGCAACAGTAACCATCTCCCAGTTCCACAGGCTTCAGACTGGTGCGTCAGGGTATATAGAGGGAGCTTGATGACACTAATTATCTCCTCTAAACTAACAGCCACATGTGGGCTCATCTGTGGATACTTATTTTCGCTAACTGAACCCACATGGGAAGAAGAGAGATTTTTCTCTAAACTTGAGGGGACCCCCCCCCCCACTCCAGTTTTCAGAAAAATCTTAGACCTCTGGTAGAAAAAGGTACAGGGGGGTTATAAAATGCACAAAACATACTGCTGCTGCAGTGGGGAAGGGGAAGAGGCTGGGGAAAGAATCAATACTGAAGGTGCAGCCAGGTGAGAGGCATCTTCCCACTCCTGCTTTTGCCCACAGTCTTCATCGGGAAGCTGAGCCACTGGTATTTCGTAGCCACGAGTGCCTCATGAGAGTGACAGCTGTTGCCATGGCCCTAGCTGTAACCTCAGCAGCAGGCTTCCCAGCATTTATGGTTTGCTTGTAGGTCCTGATTGCCTCAACTTGAATCTAGCACACATGTTGACGCAAACCTTCCCATAGAACAAGCTGGTAACCCCCATTAACTGCCTGGTTGTTTGCAATCCTGAAACTCAGAGCAGCAGAGGAATATGAATATCTCTGCAGGTATGAATCTGTTGAGGATCCCCGGTCCCTGGGAAGTGTGCCTGGCCTTCAACCAGGGTGTCCTCAGGAACTGATCTCCAAATTCCTCTTGTCGAACCCAGAAAGGGAACCATGGACTGACACCCCAGTAGAGGATGGTGTACAATGAGCCATCTCAGGCAGTTCTGCTTTGGTTCCTTATCCTTAGAATGTGTTGTGCTTTGACTGTTCCTAGGAGTTCTTGTTTTCTCCTTGTTCCTACCTTTCTTTGAATTTTTCGAAGGAAGTGGGTTTCTAGAGGGCAAGTGAGCCCTGACATTGCCTGTTGAAGCAGATCTTTTGGGGCTCCAAGCACTGCTAAAGCAAGATCTTCGGAATACCCTGACAGTTGGTCAGAACCACCACTAGTGACCAAACTGAGAATGGACCTGATCTTGCAGTCTTGTTTATCAGAGCCATAGTAGAGGGTGAAGATTCTGACCATGTTTTAGGTGGGCCTGCTGACAAAGCCTTTCCCCACAGGGTTGCTTTCAGTGGAAAGCCTAGTGTGGGTGTAAATTTTTGGCACATAAGGCCTTCAAAGCCAAACAACACACATATGGAGCACCAGTTAAACATGTCCTCATTTCACAGTGGTGAAAATGGAACTGAGCGGAAAGTTGCTCTGCCCTGGGAACATGTGGTATGTCGCCTGGGAGTGCGAGCGCATGTGCTGTTTTGAGGGATGGGAGCACCCCCTGCTGGAGCTTTAGTTTTGAAAATTCTCTACAGCAATATTTTAGGATCTCAGAGAAGTATATTCCTCTTAGTTTACTCTCACAACCATGGGAGATCAGTTAGGGGCACGCACGCACAGAGAGAGAGAGACTGGCCCAAGTTTACCCAGTAGGTTTCATTCCTAAATGATGATTTGAACACTGTTAATACCTCATCTGCAATATACCACAGGTATCCACTTCTATACACCTACATTTGTGATGCATGACATATCCTTCTGATGGCTTGGGGAAGGCAACCCAAGTGGTATCCAGAGATAAAGTAACGATGAAAAGATAAAGACATCTCAGCAGCTACAGGAAAACTTTGCAACCATTAAGGTGCAAGAAAAAGGCTCCTCTGTTCCAACTTGCTACTCAAGCTGGGCTCTACTTGGTCACTGCGATACAGAGAAGCTCACTGCTACTGCAAGAAAGATCTTGTCCAGTGAGGGAGAGGTCAGTCTCACCACTTCCTGTTCCACCTGCAGTCTCTCCTTCATCTCGCCCAAGGCTCTCATGTTCTCTTGCTCCAGCTTTGCCAGTTCTGCCTGCTGAATAGCTTCTGTTTCCATCTTCATTCTCTCCAGGGCAAACTGTTTCTGGTCCTGAAGCCTTTCCTTTTCCAATCGTTGTAATGATTCCATATCATCCTTAAGCTTATGCAGTGCAGCTTCCTGTTCTAGTCTGAAAAACAATCAGCAATGACCAGTCAGATGCATTTCCTTACAGCTCCTGCAGTCGCTATTCAGCACTGAGGCTCTCGTGAGTGATTTGAAAAAAAATCAATACATTTAGAAATTTAACAAAAACTGCTGGTTAACCCCTGACAAACATCCACCCCTCAAACACCCCAGCTGGAGAGACAGAAAAGGCACAGCAATTTGCATCCTTGGATTTCGAAGCTGTAAGAACTTGCCGTAGGGCCTTATGCTTTTGATAAGGTTCCCTACCTGGTGGAATGAGCTTCCGGATGAACTGCGGGCCCTGCAGGATTTGTCAGCTTTCCGCAGGGCATGTTAAACGGAGCTCTTCCACCAAGTCTATGGCTGAGGCTGGGGTCAGCAAATTAAGGACACCGCTCCTCCCCACAGGAGTCGGAGTGTACGCTACTCCCCTCCATCCTCTCCTCTTCACCTTTTTTGATAGAGGGGGAGGGATGGGATTTCTTTTTTAGCCATCATGTTGGTAGCTTGATGTTTTCATGAGAATTTTAATAGGGTTAGTTGTGACCCGCCTCGAGCCTGTTGAGAGAGGTGGGAAATAAATCTCATCATCATCATCATCCCTCATCCATATCATTTATAAATATGTTGAACAACACAGGCCCCAGGACAGATCCCTGTTTACCTTGATTTCTGTGAGGCATTTGATAAGGTTCCGCATGATATTCTTATTAGCAAGTTGGTAAAATGAGGTATGGATCCTATTACTATTAGGTGGATTGAGAACTGGGTGACAGATGGCATCCAACGCGTGTTTATAAATGTTTCGCCATTTTCTTGGAGAGGAATGACAAGTGGAGTGCCTCAGGGATCTGCCCTGGGCCCTTTGTTGTTCAACATATTTATAAATTATTTGGATGAAGGAATAGAGGAGGTGTTTATTAAATTGCAGATGATACAACACTGGGAGGGGTAGCAAGCACACCAGAAGACAGAATCAAGATGCAGGATGATCTTGAAAGGCTGGAAAACTGGGCTAAAATGAATTTCAATAATGAAAAATGTAAAGTTCTGCATTTAGGCAGGAAAAATCAAATGCATCATTATAGGATGGGTGAGACATGTCTTGGCAGTAGTAAATGTGAAAAGGATGTGGGGGTCTTAGTAGACCATATACTGGACATGAGTCAGCAGTGTAACCTGGTGGCTAAAAAGGCAAACAGGATTTTTGGCTGTATTTTAAAAAGTATAGTGTTCAGATCACGTGAGGTGATGTTATCAATGTACTCTGCTCTGGTTAAACCTCACTCAGGAGTACCGTATTCAGTTTTGAGCACCACAACTGAAGAAATAAGTAGATGAACTGGACCTTGTCCAGGGAAGGGCTATGAAGATGGTGAGGGGTTTGGAGACCAAGTCGTATGAGGAAAGGTTGAGGGACCTTGGTCTGTTTAGCCTGGAGAAAAGATGACTAAGAGGTGATATGATAACCATCTTCAAATACTTGAAGGACTGTCCTATTGAACAGAGTTGTTTTCTGTTGCCCCAGAGGGTTGGACCAGAACCAATGGGTTTAAATTAATTCAAAAGAATTTTCGGCTAAACATTGGAAAATGTTCCTGACAGTTCGGGCGGTTCCTAAGTGAAATAGGCTTCCTCGGGAGGTGGTGAATTCTCCTCCTCTGGAAGTTTTTAAGCAGAGGCTAGATAGTCATCTGGCAGAAATGCTGATTTTATGAACTTGTGCAGATTGTGAGTGGGCAGGAAGGGATGTACCAGTGTTTGTCTCTTGTGGCCCTTCCTTGCATACCCAGGGAATTGCTAATTGCCACTGAGGGATGGTAGGTGAATTTTTCCAGGCCAAGCTGGATTCTGGTGATTTTTGGTGGAGGGATCACTTGGGCATGAAACAGAGGTCACCGTGAGATCCTGCATTGTGCAGGGGGTTGGACTAAATGACCCTGGAGGTCAGTTCCAACTCTATGATGCTATGAAAAGCAAATCAGTCCTTTGGGCTCAATTGTCATTCAAAAACAATTGGGGCAATAAAAATGTAAAGTTAATGGCAGACACTCTTCCAGTTGTGAAAAAAAGTAATGAAAAGTAGCTTGTTGTTAGTTCCATCCATCTCCACCCAAGCATGGAGGCATCCCCACAAGTGACAAGCTGCGCTGAGTTTGTTACCCTGTCCTGAGTTAGATTCTAAATAGCATTACATACATACTTCCATCACATAACAGTCTCATTGTCCCAAATAAAACAAAAAGGAGAGTGTAAGGAATGTCGATAATAGTTGAATAAGATTAGCACTGAGGGCACAGTGTCTCAGAAACATCACAAGGCCAAATGACCCCCTAGGATGCTTTGACTCCAAAGATTCATGGATCCCATCTGTTTCCAAATGGCTCTGGGGGCTTATCAAAGCCTAGATGTAGACAATATAGCCTGGAATGCTGGTTTATAAGGAGCTGAACCACAAATCAAACCCACAAACCATGCAAACTCCATTGAAAGGGACCAACGTCCCTTTAAACAGAGTTTGCAGAAAATCCTAAAAGAAGCTGAGCATGGGGAGAAGTCTGTTCCACACCACTCAACTGTTTGGGGCTGTCTTGTACAGTCCCTTCAAACTGCCATAAATGGTTTTAAACGTTTTTGGAAGTTCATGACAGTAGACCCCTCACAAACTTTTGTTTACAAACCACAAACAGCAAAATTTGAGTCTAAGCCAATCAAGTAAGTCTCTCTCTACCCACTGCAGGCATGTGTGTTCCATGTCTGCCCTTAGAATGGGTAGAGCTATTGCCACTTAAAGTTTTCAATTTAACTATAGAAAGCTTGAAGTGATCCTTAGTGCAGGAAAGTATTTCACAAAGAAGAGTCCTCTATTTCAAAACCCTTTTCAAGAAAGAAATTCTGTGAAGTCTCAGGTAATTTCTCAAGTAATGAGGCAGATGCAAAGTCATCTTAAACCAAGGGTCCCATGTCAGTGCTCTCACACTTCCTCCTTTTTGGGAGATGCCAGTACTCACAGATCCTACTCATTCAAAAGTGGTACCTGAGTCTCTCTTTCTCTGCTTCCAGTTCAGACTGACTTTCGCTCTGGAGTTTCAGGAGTTTGTCTTGCAATTCCTCCCTCAAGCGTAGCTCCTCCTCTTGCCTGGTCTTCTCCAACTCTGTTTTTAATGACCTAATGAATGAGGAGAAGGTGGTTTAGGTATCTCCCCAAATCACCCTCTTGCATTCAAAAAAGCAGAGTACCAGCATTCCTTTCCATGTCTATCTCCAGCCTTATTACCAAGACAACATTTTGTCCTAGGTCCCAGACAAGGACTACAAGAGGCCACATATTTGTTCATCAAGCACACCATGACGGCCCTCCTTCCTTCCCCTAGAAAGCTTAAGCTCAGTAATGGGAGGGTTGCTCACTTCTGCCAGTATACTGCAACTCCCAGCCACTCTGCCATGCAGTGCTGTAGAGGCGACAGCCACATGCGCTCTTCAGTTTGTCCATGCTGCATTTCGTTGGTACAACAGCATGCACCCCATCTGCCCCCATCCTTTCTTTCAGCTTGGAAATGGAGAAAGGGAGAGGGGAAAGCAGGGAACTCTCCCTGACCTTCTGGTTCATTTGGAGGTTCTCAGAACACTTCAGCAGTTCAAAAAGCCCCACCCCTAAAAGACAGACCAATTTATTGTGGCATAAGCTTTCAAGGGCTAGAAAATGCAACATCAGCTATATGCATCACTCTCACCTTAGTCCCTCAAAAGGAAGAAGAAAATAATCTCTTACACAAAGGAGGGCCATAAATTCAAGGAACAGGGTGTGACATAGAATACAAAAACCAGTACAGTCAATGCGAGATCCTATCTGGACAGGCCTGAACCATTCCCAACTGGCAGCACCACCACCACTCCCTAAATGAGCATGGCAAGGTCCAAGAGTGAATAGGACTTTCTAGGATGTGTTGAGAACAAAGTTCACTATGTCACATTTGCTAATGAATTCCAATTAGGTTAACATCTCTGAAACTCACACTGACTTTCACTGAGGATTTGGACTCTAATGAACTCTGAAACTCAATAAAGTATCAGACAAAATCCTCAGTGTAATGGAATTTATTACTGATCATATATGCTATGCAGTTTATGTACCATATGCAGTCTGGGCCCAGTGTACCTGAAGGACTGACTCTTTACATATGCCCCTCAAAGAGCCCTGTGCTCCGCCGCCTGCAACCGGCTAGTGATCCCTGGCCCCAAGGAACTTCACTTGACCTCAATCGGAGCCAGAGCCTTTTCTGTCCTGGTCCCACTTGGTAGAATGAGCTCACAGAGGAGAACAAGATCCTGATGGAACGAAATCAGTTCCACGGGGCCTGCAAAAGGGAGCTCCTCCACCAGGCATGTCTAGTTATCCAATTTTAAAATAAATTTTAATACATTGTCTGTGTATTGGCTGATGAAGGGTTTTCACTTTGACCACAGAACAAATAAATACATCTCAACTTTTCCCTTAGAATATGTAAGTGTTGAAAGTTTTAAAAAAATATTAAATCACTTACACCACACAGACCCATTATGCAGCATGCCCTGGCACTTTCCACATACTCACGGGGGAGAGAATCCCCTGGAGTATGTGGGCTGCCTCAGAGTAGCACTCATGTTTGCACAAAATGCTGGGGCTGGAAAGCCCAGCATGCTGCCTGGAGGCAGTAATGGGGGTGGGGGAGCGGGGGGAATGGGCCTCCCACCGCACAATGGCGGGGAGCAGCATGCCACTCTCCCACCAAGGTGAGGGTGGAGGGAGTCCCCAGCCAACTCTGCGGCGTGTGGTGTCCCTGCAGGGACACCGTAAGTTGGGGGGAGGGCCAGGACCAAAGGCCCGGCTCTGCCAATTATGCATGATGCTGGCCCGACCCAGCCCCTGCTGATGCCCTCAGCATCCCAGGGAATGTGGAAGATTCCACGTTTCTTTAACATGGGTCTTCTGGGGCACGCTGCCAGGCCAGGGCTGGCGGCAGTGTTGTGCACAATCAGGGCTGCCCTGCTGCCGCCACCCTAGATTCTCTGTCCCATGCTTAATTGGTCACAGTGATTTATAGGGGATAATGCACTGACTGAATTCAGTCAAAGAGATATGTGGCTGTTCCAAGGCAGCGAGGTCTGTGTGGCCACCACATGACCACTCCCCTTTTGGATAAAGGTCCTGGCAAGCACAAAACTGGGTAATTACTAGGACAGCCTAAGTCTAAGTCAGTAGTATTTCCTTAATGGCCAGCTTGCCCTGTAGCTTCTGCCTGTGCAGAGAGGAGCTGCAGCATGGCAAAACTCCTCACCAGAGGATACCCTCCTTTTGCTGACAGAGCAACTGAATCGCCTCCTCCTGATCCCGTTGTAGCTCTTGCTGGAAGTGCTGGACCTGATCCTCTTTGTCTTGCTGCAGGTGCATTTTTAATTGTTCCAGTGTATTCTGTTCTTCCTTAAATATTTTCTCCAGGGAGTCCGCAGAAGGTTGCTTTGAATCCTCTGTTTGCATGATTGCAGTCCCAGATGCTCTGCAATGAAGAGAAATTTGCTTTACCATACAGAAACCAATGAACGTGCACTGTGAAGAGAAAGGGTAACAAGGAGGGTGGCATTATATTTCCTTCACCGAGACCATACACTTGAAATATCCATGATAGAATTCCCACAAAACTGTTCTCAATCCCACTCATACATGTCTTATCTTCACTTTATGGAGAATTCCCAGTCTGACCTCTGACCTCACATCTCTGACTCACAAAAGCTTGTACTGAAATAAATGCTCATCATTAAGGTGCCACTGGACTTTTATTTTGCTATGGCAAACTAACACAGGTGCTCCTTTGCAATCAAGGAAGAAAAAGCCTGACAAGAAGAAACACACATAGCTTCTTCTGGAATGGTAGCCAACCTCTCAATATCTGTACCAGGCCAAATATCCAGAGCCAAAAATTCTGCCTTGCCAAAGAAGCAACATGAACCACAACAATGCAGTTTGCTCAATGTGTAGGTGGATTTAGAATCACAGAGATGGAAGGGGCCATACAGGCCATGTAGTCCCACCCTCTGTTTAATGCAAAATCAGCCTGAAGCATCCATTAGAAATCTCTGTCCAGCATCTGCATGAAGACTGCCATGAGGGGGAGCTCATCACCTCCCTAGGCAGCCAATTCCACTGCTGAACTACTCTGTGAATTTCTTTCCCCTAATATCTAGCTGATATCATTCTATACACAGAATTATTGCAGGTCCTATCTTCTGCTGACAACAGGAACCTTTCCCTGCCCTCCTCTACAATCTTTACATACTTAAAGACAGCAATCATGTCCCCTCTTAATAAGATTGGTTCTCATATGCCGCTTTTCTCTACTGAAGTAGGCTCAAAGTGGCTTACAGTCGCCTTCCCTTTCCTTTCCCCACAACAGACACCCTGTGAGGTAGGTGAGGTGGAGAGAGTCCTGATATCACTGCTCAGTCAGAACAGTTTTATCAGTGCCGTAGTGAGCCCAAGGTCACCTAGCTGGCTGCATGTGGGGGAGTGCAGAATTGAACCTGGCATGCCAGGTTAGAAGTCCGCACTCCTAATCACTACATCAAACTCTCCTCTTCTCCAGGCTGAACATTCCCAAATCCCTCAGCCTTTCCTCATATGGCTTGGTCCTCAAGCCCCAGATCATTCTTGCCAATCTCCTCTGAACACTATCAATTTTGTCGACGTCCTTTTCATAGAATAAAAGAGTTTGAAGGGACCTCATGAGTCATCTAGTCCAACCTCCTGCACTATGCAGGACACTCACATCCCTATCGCTCATCTACTGTAACCTGCTACCCCTTTCCCTTCACAGAATCAGCCTCTCCATCAGATGGCTATCTAGCCTCTGTTTAAAAATTTCCAAAGATGGAGAACCCACTACCTCCCAAGGAAGCCTGTTCCCCTGAGAAACCGCTATGTCAGGAACTTCTTCCGGATGTTTAGATGGAATTTCTGTTGAATTAATTTCAACCCATTCATTCTGGTCTGTCCCTCTGGGGCAAGAGAGAACAATTCTGCTCCATCCTCCATATGGCACCCTTTTAAATATTTGAAGATGGTTATCAGATCCCCTCTCAGTCATCTCTCTAGGCTAAACAGACCAAGCTCCCCCAACCTTTCTTCATATGTCTTGGTCTCCAAACCCCTCACTATCTTTGTTGCCATCCTCTGGACACGCTCATTTGTCAACATCCCTCTTCAACTGGGGTGCCCAAAACTGAACACGGTACTCCCAATAAGGCCGAACCAGAGCAGAGTAAAGCGGTACCATCACCTCCCATGATCTGGACACGATACTCCGTTTGATACAGCCCAAAATCCCATTTGCCTTTTTAGCCACTGAGTCATACTGCTGACTCATGTTCAATGTATGGTCTACTAAGACTCCTAGATCCTTTTCGCACATGCTACTGCCAAGAGAAGTCTCCCCCATCTTATATTGGTGTATTTGGTCTTTCCTACCTAAATGCAGAACTTTAGTCCCTACTGAACTTCATTTTATTCAGTTTAGCCCACTTCTCGAGCCTATCAAGATCATCCTGTATTCTGTTGCTGTCTTCAGTTGCGTTTGCTACCCCACCCAGTTTAATATCATCTGCAAATTTAATTAGTATCCCCTCTAATCCCTCATCCAAATCATTTATAAGTATGTTGAACAACACAGGCCCCAGGACAGATCCTTGGGGTACTCCAGTTGTCACTCTTTTCCAAGAAGATGCTGAACCATTAACAAGTACCCTCTGGGTACGATTTGTCAACCTGACAGAATTAGAATCCATACCGCATTTTACCAACTTGTGAACAAGAATATCATGTGGAACCTTATCAAAATCTTTACTGAAATCAAGATAAACTATGTCCACGGCATTCCCCTGATCCAGCAAGGTAGCCACTTTCTCGAAAAAAGAGATAAGGTGGTCTGACATGACTTGTTCTTGCGAAACCCGTGCCGAGTCTTAGAAATCACCGCTCTCAATTCCAGCTGCTCAAGGACCGAGTGTTTGATGATTTGTTCCAAAATTTTGCCAGCTACAGATGTCAAGCTGATGGGTCGATAATGACCCGGATCCTCCTTTTTCCCTTTCTTGAAGATGGGGACAACATTTACCCGCCTCCAATCATCTGGCCCAAAATACTTTATTTCATTTAAAGAAACTAGGTGTTTGTGGACTATTCCAACAGTGATCCTAGGCCACCATTCCCATCCCCTGTGTTGTGTTGTGTTGTTTTTGCCACACTGATCACTATTTCCCTCACAAGAGAAGATAAATAGGAGTTAAGAAGTTCAGCCCTCTCTTCATCTATTATAATTTCACTTTCTTGTCCTCGCAGTGGTCCTATGGTGTCCCTATTCTTTTTTCTTGCTTGAAATATAACTAAAGAAGCCTTTTTTGTTATGTTTAGCATTTCTTGCTAACCTAAGCTCATATTGAGCTTTAGCTTTCTAACACTCCCCCTACAATTATTGGTTATTTGTTGGTAATAAGGCCTTCCTTCCATTTCCTAAATGACTCTTTTTTATTCCTCAAATCTTTTGACAACTGCTTATGGAGCCAACTTGGCTTCCTTAGGCTCCTTCCATCTTTTCTTCTCAAGGGAACTGTTTGTGATTGAGCCTTCAGTATTTCACTTTTAAGAAACTCCCAGCCCTCTTGGACTCCCATCTCTTTTAAGTCTTTCTGACCACAGGACTCTACGCAACATACCTTTAAGTCTGTGAAAATCAGCTTTCCTGAAGTCCAGTCTATATGTACAACTACATAAAGGTTTTCTCTTTCCCATGATTGAAAATTCCAAAAGCACATGGTCACTGCTACCAAGTGTGCCCACTACTTCCACCTCATTTATCAGTTCTTCCCTATTGATGAGAATCAAGTCTAAAATAGCAGAACCCCTGGTTCCCCTCTCTACTTTCTGGGAAATGAAGCTGTCAGCAAGAAAAGTTAAGAATTTAACGGAGTTTGCATTTCTAGCAGAGTTGGTCTTCCAACAGATATCTGGGTAATTGAAGTCACCCATGACCACTGTTTCCCCCTTTTTTGAAAATTGTGTAATTTGGTCTAGCAATATCTCATTCAAGTCCTCTGACTGGTTTGGTGGTCGATAGCAGACCCACACAATAATACCACTCTCATTTCCTACTCCTTTTATATTTACCCAGATACACTCAATTGAACTTTCATGGTCGGGTACCTGTATTTCTTCACAAGTATAAAGATTTCTAACATACATTGCAACACCTCCCCCCTTCTTTTCTTGTCTGTCCCTTCTGAATAGATTGTACCCCTCAATTTTAGTATTCCAATTGTGAGTATTATGCCATTAAGTTTGTTTTTTTTTTAAGTGAAGAGATATGATTTAGTAGGCATGACAGAAATTTGTTGGAATGCTACCCATGACTGGAATGCAGTAGTGGATGGATATGAGTTGTTCAAAAGAAACAGAAAACATTGAAGAGGAGGTGGAGTAGCACTGTATGTGAGGAGACGGCTTGTCTGTCTAGAGATACTAGGGGAGGAATCACAGAATCATAGAGTTGGAAGGGACCTACAGGGTCACCTAGTCCAATCCCCTGCACAATGCAAGCTCTCACAACTACCTGCTCATCAACAGTGACCCCAGATTCATGCCCAAGTGGTCCAACCCTCTGGGGCAAGAGAAAACAACTCTGCTCCATCTTCTGTATCATCTATATGACAGCCCTTCAAGTATTTGAAAATGGTTGCCATATCACCTCATAGTCATCTTCTTTCCAGGCTAAACAGACCAAGGTCCCTAAACCTTTCTTCATACATCTTGGGACTCCAAACCCCTCACTGTCTTCGTAGCCCTCCTCTGGACACACTCCAGTTTCTCTACATCTTTCTTCAGTTGTGGCGCCCAAAACTGATCACAGTGCTCCAAGTGAGGTCTTATCAGAGCAGAGAAAGGGGGTAACATCACCTTGTGTGATCTGGCCACTATACTTCTTTTAATACAGCCCTAAATCCTGTTTGCCTTTTTAGCCACCGAGTCACATTGCTGACTCATGTTCAATATATGGTCTACTAAGACGCCCAGAACCTTTTCACATGTACTATTGCCAAGACAAGTTTCACCCATTCTATAGTGATGTATTTGATTTTTCCTAAAGTTTCTGCTGCAAACCTTCTATCCCCAGATCTGTTTTGGATCTGAACAGTGGTAGCAGTGGAGGGCACAGGTATTCACCCGGCATTGCGCCTGGGTAGCTGCAGCAGCATCCCAGATCTGGAATTGCCAGGCACAAGCTACACCTCTTGCATCTTCCCAAGTCGCTGCCCTCCACCAACCTGGCATCCCAGGTGCTTGCTTAGGTATGAATAAAAGCTCTGCTTGCCACATGGACAACCCGTGTGAACCACAGGTGAATGCAGCTGCTCTCCCAGACCCAGCCCTTACTCCTGGCAAGGTGTGTCAGGCTCCATGGTATTCTTCAGTCCATTTACAGTTCTTTTCTCCTTCTCCTCCTCCTGAGTACCAGTATCTATCAAGCTCATCTTCTCCACATTGGAATACTTCTCTTCAACCCTTTCATGAGCACTGGAACAGTTTTTACTCCTGTCACTTGGCAGCAGTTAAAAGACAAAAGGACAAAAAGTTACCATGCATAATATTTCATGACTAGATATTAAGCCTGTTCTTGTTGTAACCCACCACGAGTCAATTCTGAGAGCAACGGGTAATCAATCAATCAATCAATCAATCAATCAATCAATCAATCAATCAATCAATCAAATAAGAAACAAATAAATAAGATCATCAAGAAATGTTGGCCTCACTGCTATAATTGAGAGATTTGCCCCTCTAAAGAACTTGAACTCTCCCCAGCCCCAAGTTTTAAACCATTGGGAGGTTACTGTAACTAGCAAATATGTCTTATTGATTTATGTTGGTTTTATTATGCAACTGAATTGTTTTTAAACAATGTTGTTACGTGCCCTGAGCTACCCAGGAAGGGCGTGCTACAAAAATAAAGTAGCTGTTATACTGTCATTACTTTTGACTTCCCATTGTCCAGAACCCAGATGGTAAAAAGCATGTTTTTAGAGAGGAAGCAAGGGAAAAATAAAATACTTCTGCTTCAGAGCTCAAAATGTACTGTGTATCAAGAATTAACCACTGCTGTGCCGTGCCCTTTTGTTTTGGCTTCATGATGTCTTAGGCCTTGTGCGAAAAGGTCAAGTCAGGAGGCATGACGACTGATTATAAACTACAGGGGAGCTCTGGAAACTGAGATTATACACTCTAAAATTTTTCCTTCCAACCATGAAAACTACAATCTTGCTTTCATAAAGGAGAATCCTCAGCTCTCAGTAAGTGTTTTGTAAAGTACTGGCCATTTCCTACTACAGGATAAGCCAAGCTGGGCATGACATGTAAAATGTTACAGAGGTGTGGCAGGATGCCAGGTGGATGTACTTATAGAAGCCGATTAACAGAACCTGCTGCTTGCTAAGTCAAGGGGTCCCACTGCAGAGGAGGACAATCCTACAATTAAATCCATAGGTGAGCCTGCGGCAAGGTTGCCAGCCCCAGCAATAACCACAACTGCAGTTTCAGCAGACATTTGCTGGCTTGGTCTGCCAGATGAAGGCAGGCAGTACACCTTTGGAAATTTTTAAACAGAGGCAGGATAGCCATCTGATGGAGAGGCTGATTCTGTGAAGGCTTAAGGGGGTGGCAGGTTACAGTGTATGAGCGATAGGTTTGTGAGTGTCCTTCATAGAAGGGGTTGGACTAGATGACTCATGAGGTCCCTTCCAACTCTTCTATGATTCTAGGCAGGCAAAGAAAAGGGAAGGGGTGGGCACAGAAGAAGGCCCTGTGCACATGGCAGAGATCTTAGCATGTTGTCAGGTGCTGTGCTATGTTGGTTGTAGTAGGGGCACTATTGGAATGGGATGCCATACACACGGATTGGGGCTGTACCGCTTATCTGCTTCCGCCTGTCCTCTGCCTGCCGTGCTCTGCTCCTCTTTGCTTTGGTTTTTCTCCTGTGCCAATGACCCATTTGCCTGCAAGTGAAACAAAGACTGGAGTGTTCACCAAAACACTTGTCAGGTTGACAGACTGGAATCAACAACTTCTTTAAAAGAAAACATTTTATTTTCCAAGCAGATCGATACCACAGACGTTCAAAGCCGAAACTGGCTTGCACCTTCAAAATACAGTATTTTTACCCCAAAGTTTCCCGCCCAAAGGTGTTCTCACTCCCAGAGAGGGGTCCCCCTCTCAAGCCCAGGTGCCATCCAGGAAAACAGCCAAGACGATAACCCAAACCTCCAAACCAAATACAAAGATAAGACTGTCTGGTAATGTTGCAAAGAAGAACAAAGCATCTCAGAAATACAGTTTACAGAAGGCCAAAACAGACAAGCAGGTTATACAAAATCCAAGATGGTTACACTTTGGGTCTCAAAGACCATGGCAGCAATCATGTGATTCTGACAACACTGTCCTTTCAGAAAGGAGACAGAGGCCACCAAAACAACAACAACAACAACAACAACAACAACAACAACTATTATTATTATTATTATTATTATTATTATTATTATTATTATTATTATTATATTTCGATTTATTTCCCACCTCTTCCAAAAGGCTCGAGGTGGGTGACAATGGAGCAGAGACCAGAAAACTAAACAATGCAAGTGTGCTAGCGACTTCAGTATGAACATGTTTTCCCTGGTGCTGCAGAAGTACTTGCCCAAATGCTGCCTCACCCTTGACATCTCTTTCCCTCCTGCAAGCCTCCTCAAATGTGCACATTACTGTCCAATGATGTTCATGATGGACAGCGACTGAGGTTTAACCTTTGAGGATTCCTCTCATGATCACCCCATTTGAGGGGTCATGACCTACTGCAGCTCAAGGGGGTATATGGCCTTGTTTATGGTTCCAGCACACCAAAAAACTGACCTGCTGAATGGGCAGAGATGAGCCATAGTTCAGATGGATAATTTACTGAAGGGCTACTAATTATCACCAATCTCTAAAAAATATATTTCCTACATCTTAAATTTCCCTTTAGCCTAGACTTAGCGTCAAATGGAGGCCAGCAGAAATCTGTGTCAGCTTTATTTATTTATTTTATTTTTGGATTTATACCGCCGCTCCCAGCAAGCTGGCTCTCAACTGTTATATCCAGTATAAAACTATATACACATCCTTATCCATGGTTCCTCCTCTTTGTATTTGTGAAAGCTGGCCGCACCCTGATTGGCCCTGCCCCTGCGGCTCCTGTTCTGCCTCACCGAGTGCTCACCCCTCGCCTCACAGACGTGCCTGGCTGCTGGAGTCATCGCTTCTGCAAGTCTCCACTGCTCCACCTGCGCACTTGCTGGGCTCCAGGTAAGCAGCTGCGCCGGCAGGGGGGGGAGGGCGGGGGGAGATCCTTTCCTTGGGGCCGGGCAAGTGCTTCTGCCGCCTCGCACAAGCGGTGAGAGCACTTGCCGGGCCCCATGGAATCGGCCATGGCAGCGGGGGGGGGGGGTCCCTTTCCTAGGGCCCGCCAAGCACTCTCACTGCCTTGCCAGGCCCCAGGGACGCAGACATGCCCCCGCTGGCCCGTGGGGCCCTGGGGGGGCTTTGAAAGCCCATTCTTAGGAACGGGTTTTGCAGCTAGTTAATAATAAGTTAAAACAATCCCCAACAGTAAATAAGACGACAGTGCCCAATAACGGAAGTATACCCTAACCCTAACCTTCCACTCTCCTGCCAAGATTTCAGAGTCTGCCAAGACAATTTATTAAAGCTGCTCTTCTTACCTCCTCTTTCCAAGTACTTTCTACTGTGGCTCTGTTCACCCCAAACTCTGCACTGCCCAAGGCTGGAGGAAACACATCCTTATCTAAGATGTTCTCAAAGGCAGAAATCTGAAAACCAAACAAGGAAAAAATGGGCAGAACAGACAAGCTTTCTTAGTTCCCAAGAGCTGCTGGAAATGTTTAAAGTGTCCCTTGCTAATGAAGAGGAGTAAAATTAATATATGATACTGAATTATAGTTTCTCATCTCAAAACATATCTAGCACTGCCCAGAAAGCTCTTCTGCTACACCAGGGTCTCGACTGTCCAGAACTGCTCTGCTTCCCATTAGAGCCCAGCTTAGCTGTGTGATGGCAATATTCGGTCTCATTCAACTGCAGACTCACCTCAACATCATTTGGCTCACGGTCCAAGTGGTCTGATACTTGCCATTCATTCATGGGACTGCTGCCTTCAGAAGCCTTTGAGAAGACAAAAAGCACACATGAGAGCAGCCCTGTACACACCCCTAGTCTTGTCAGTGATCTGTACAATCTTTGTACAGGCCATTCTCAAAAAACAAGTCAAGTGTTGTACAATGGGTAGGGTGAATATTATTACTTGAAACAACCAGGTCAGGCCCACAGGGATTTTAGAGATCTGGAAGGTGACACTGCCTTTCCAGAAAAGTTGGATGAGGACCGTCTACTGAACAAGCAATTCTAATAGGACCAGAAAAGTAGCTCAGGTTGGAGAATAAATTACAACTTCACCTTTGAAATATGCCATCTTAGCTTCTCTGGAAGAAATGCTTAAACTTTGCAAGCTGATAGGACTCAGGCATACTTCTGCCTGGCAATAGGAAATCATAGTCACAACTTGAAGCGAGCAAACTATCTTTATGCGCTAGAATTCCCAGGTCATGAAGGTAGCCCAGCTGGCATTCTTCCATCTGTGCTGCTAGAACCCTACCCGTCCCCGGAACACTCGGCCACAGATTAGACTTCTGTAACTTGCTCTACCCTTATCCTTGACATGGAAATTACACTGGTACCGAATGCAGCAGCTCGGGTCCTCACTAAGTCATCTTGGAGGTCCCATGCTCAGCCACTGCTAAGAGAGCTACATTGGTTGCCAGTTTGCTTCCAAATCAAGTTCAAGGTATTGGTCCTTACCTTTAGGACTATATATGGCCTGGGTCCTGCCTACCTGCAGGACTGCTGATCTCCTTATGCCAGCTGAGCAGTGTGGTTCACCCATCCGCTGTTAGGATTAAGTGGTTGCAAGCCATTAAAGCCCTCTGCTAGTAGCCTTGCCTGGCATAGTTGGTAAAATGCCTGGCAGGCTACCCTCATGACATGCACCTCCATAGAAAGGGAGGCATCAAGGATCACCCGCAAATTCCTGGCACAGAGTGCAATGTTAAGTTGCAACCCAGCCAGGTCAGGTAAATGTGCTTCCTGATCTGCTTCCTTTCTCCCTAGTCATAGGACCTTCGTCTTGGAGGGAATGAGTTTCAGACGATTCTGCTCAAGCCACTCAGGTATGGCTTCCAAACATCTGGTGCAACCCAGGCAGCCATCCATGAGGAAATAGAGCTGGATGTCATCTGCATATTGACGACAGCCCAGCCCAAAGCTTCACACCAATTGAGCCAGAGGGCGCATAAAGTTGTTAAAGAGTGCAGGGGAGAGCACTAACCCTTGTGGGACTCCACAAGGGAGCTGAAAGGGGCAGGACAGCTCATCCCCCACTGAAAGCCTCAGTGTCTGGATCTGCAGGAAGGAGAGCAGCCACTGAAGGGCTGTCCCATGTATCCCCATCCTAGCAAGGCAGTGGTCCAAGAGGTTGTGGTTGACCACATCAAACATGGCCGACAGATAACAAGGAAGCCGAACCGCCTCTATCAAGCTGGTGTCGAAGGTCATCCATCAGAGCGACCGACACCATCTCCACCCCATGGCCAGGATAGAAGCCTGATTGGTAGAAGAAGAAGAGTTGGTTCTTATATGCCACTTTTCTCTACCTGATGGGAGTCTCAAAGCGGCTTACAGTTGCCTTCCCTTTCCTCTCCCCACAACAGACACCCTGTGAGGTGGGTGAGGCTGAGAGAGTCCTGATATTACTGCTCAGTCAGAACAGCTTTATCAGTGCCTTGGCGAGCCCAAGGTCACCCAGCTGTTTAGGGGGGGGGGTGCAGAATCAAACCCAGCTTGCCAGATTAGAAGTCCGCACTCCTAACCAAACTAGTATGGGTTGAGTGCCAAAGTTTCGTCCAAGAATGCTACAAGCTGGTCTGCGATGGCCCTTTCAATCACCTTACCCAGAAATACAAGACATGAGACTGGGTGGTAGCTGGCTGGGTCCCATGTTTAGTAAGGGATGAACCACCACTCCCTCAGCACCTCAGGGAACTCCCCAGTAGACAGGAAGAGATTGATAATATCCCTGAATGGGCCTCCTATCCAATGGCCTCCCCATTTGAGAAGCCAAGATGGGCAGGGATCTAGGGAGACAAGTGAGATTTAGAACAATTATTAATTTAGCCAAATATGGTTCCTTTGTCAGAGGAGTAGCTTTGAGAAGAAAACAGATGCTTTCTATTATAAAGTACCAATTTGCTTACCAGATAAGGAACACATACCTCATTGTCCAAACTAGTGCCAAGGGCACTAATATCCACATACAGGTTCTTGAGAATTCCAATTGTCCCACGGGGATACTAGACATGCAAGAATAAAGAGAGCAGGAAGTATGTCCCCTCTGAGCCACAGGATCACTCCCAAGTCATTCTTTGTGTGATGAAGAATACAAAGTGGCATTTGATCCACTTCCAACTGTCTAGTGATCCCTGGCTCCAAAGAAGCACATCTGACCTCAACCAGGTCCACATCCTTCTCTGTCCTGGCCCCCCCTGGTGGAATGAGCTCCCAGAAGTGGTCAGGGCCATGCTCGAGCCAGCACAGTTTTTCCAGGCCTGTAAAATGGAGCTCTTCCACCAGGCATTTGGTTTAGGTCGACCAAACCAACACCATTTACTGGGCACCCCAGAACCCCTCCATTGACCTGAATCCTGAACCAACCAACCTCTGGGGTCACATGTATATGTTTAATGTTACTACCACCAGTTATGGAATGTTAGGAAGCCCTTGTTAAATATTACTTTTGTTTATGTGACGACTACTGAATTACACTGTACTTATCCTTATGTTTCTCTTTGTTCTATGTAAACTGCCCTGAGCCACAGAGGAGGGGGAGTCTATAAATATAATTAATTGACTGATTAAATGTTTCTTGATCATACAGGGCTATCCAGATTCCTCAACATGGGTTAGCTATTATACAGCTGTGATTCTCATAGATTGGACTCCCTGGCTATGGTAGCACTACTCCCACATTGTACATTGGCTGGGGGGTATTCCAGACCCCAAGTTCAACAACCCTAAAGCACCAAATATCAGGGGCATGTTCTATGGTACCAGTCACCAAAAAGAGACCCAAGAACAGTGCTGGTTGAACTCCACTTTCAGGCTTCTCATTCCAGTGCTGATCCTTGCTGGAACCAGAAGCACTTGAATTCAGTGTTCCTGTTGCCCATGCAGGGGGAGAGCATGGCCACTAACACTGAAAGCAGCTCAGAGGTTCAGGACAAACAATGCAGTCATCATCCACAGTACAGGTCACTCACTGGAACAACAAGATTGGTTTTGTTCAATAGTTGACAGAAGTGGACTGAAATGGCTCCCAATTAATCTGTGCCACTCAGGAAGTCTTGAACTTCAAAGTATCCTCTTGCCAGAAAAAAACATTCCATGCTTGGGATTGAGCATTTTCTTGGCAGAAGTGCCCCACAGACCCAAATAGACTCAAGATTCCCCAGGACAATTAAAAAACCCCATGGAATCAAGGTATAAAATTCAGAAATTCAGAGATCATCCTAGAAAGATAACTCATCAAGGAACAACATGCACAAAGTTAGCCTCAGAAAGTGATGGTAAGTCTTCTCTGAAGAACCTCCACAGAAAATATGAGGACACACACCAGACAAACTGCCAAAGCTGGAGAAAGGCCCTAGGAAATGTGCATGAACTTACACATAGTTCAATTTACTTTGCGAAAGTTACAAATGTATCTTTTGAGGATGTGTTCAGAATGTGGACACTTGCCACCTTGTGAAATGGAAATGAGTGCCCACTCCTACAGATCTCCAAAGAAGAAGAAGAAGAAGAAGAAGAAGAGTTGGTACTTATATGCCGCTTTTCCCTACCCGAAGGAGGCTCAAAGCGGCTTACACTCGCCTTCCCATTCCTCTCCCCACAACAGGCACCCTGTGGGGTGGGTGAGGCTGAGAGAGCACTGATATCACTGCTCGGTCAGAACAGTTTTATCAGTGCTGTGGCGAGCCCAAGGTCACCCAGCTGGCTGCATGTGGGGGAGAGCAGAATCGAACCTGGCATGCCAGATTAAAAGTCCGCACTCCTAACCACTACACCAAACTGGCTCTCACTTGGGTGAGTCATTCACCTTCTGGCTCACCAGACAAGATGAGTCCTTTGGCTGTGGACTAACCAGGTGAAACTTCAGACCAGGTGAAACTTACACAGCCCATTTTCATCATTGAGCACTACTGCACCTGCTAGCTACCTCATTGCTGCCTTCTTCCTTTTCTGCCTCATCCAAGGTCATCTGCTTCAAGGATGCTGCTTCTTCAATTGATCCAAAGAAATCATTCTTGCAACTGGCAGACTTAAGTGTCTGGAAGGGCTACAGAAGGCAAACAATGTTTAGGAGGTATATTAAGATGACAGCAATATGAAAAAGAGACAGAAAGCCAGTGAAATCATCTTAATATGGAAAATTACAGCGACATGTTCTGAATCCTGGAGATGCTTACCACTGCAATTATTGGTTCCTGTGGCCTGGGTTCCCCTGAGCTTCTGCCACTGGAATTTAGCAAGTCATGGACTGCACTGGAAGGAGTTTCTGCAAAGCCATGTAAAGGAGCCAGGATCCCAAGGGGAGTGTGGACAGGAATGATTACAGATCCTGGAGACTGAGGACAGACAGATACAAAACTCAGGTATTGAAACAGCTGCTTGTTGCATGTTTCTGGGACAGACCATGAAGGCACCAGCCCTCATCCCACATTTGTTCCAGCTAACTGGGATCCAGACATATACTCCCCTTAAACACTGAGGTTTTGTTCAGGTGTCACGTCTAACAATAGCCATACCAGTCATAGATTTCTTTGTTCTGTGGTGAAAAGCATGTTTTTGAAAGCATGTAATAACTGACAACTTTATCCTATAGATGGGCACTTAAGATGCCTCCTGGCAGTGGATTATGTATGCATGACATGAAGGGAAACCATAAAAATGAATTAATCTCTTTCGTAATACTGGGCAGAGACTTGATAGACATCTGATGGAGAGGCTGATTCTGTGAAGGCTCAAGGGGGTGGCAGGTTACAGTGGATGAGTGATAGGGTTGTGAGTGTCCTGCATTGTTCAGAGGGTTGGACTAGATGACCCACGAGGCCCCTTCTGACTCTATTATTCTATGATTCTATATTCAAATGGCCCTTTTGAAGTGGTTGTTCCAAGGCCCTATCATCAGGTCGGGATGATCCATCAACACATGGGAAGCTCTTTCAACAAAGACTGCAGTGCAACACAATGCCAGCTGTGTTAAAGGGCCTCCCAGCACACATAGCAGAGGCTGTATCCATTGAGCTGGAGCTTGCAAAGAAGCTCCCTTTTTGCAAGGGACTGAAAGCATTGAGGAGGCAAATGCCACAAAAGGCATAAACAGTCACAGGACCAACAAGGCCTGTCCTTTTCCAACTCCTGCAGCAGACTTGGGGCTACAAGTCCTGGCCAGCTGAAAGCATTTCATCTCTGAGAGATCTAAACACCAATTCAAAGCAATGCATCTGTACTTGGATGAAAATTATTTCAAGACATATGTGCAAAATTCACACTGTGGTCTGAACTGAAACTTGTGTTCTGAAGCATTTTCTTTTTATATTACCATGCAAACATTTTTGTGTCTGCAATAAAAAGAGTATTAATAATATTTGCCACAACATCAATGCCAGCGCAGAACGAGGTAACTACCTATTTAACTTTCAGGTCTTTCAACTGATTCCTTCCTCTAAAATATACCACTGAAAAGGAGAGAAGAAAATCGGATAATAAGAACTGAGGAGTAAAGAGAGCACCTCGATGCTTAGCACAGACTCAATCTGCATTTATCTACTGACAATCCCAAATCAGAAAGGCCCCAATGAGGCTCATAGGGGTGACTACTCTCACGAAAAACACACCATTACATTAAGAAAGACAGGATGAAATTTGAAACAACTCTTCTTGTGCTGTAACTTGTCAGAGCTTTTACCACTGAAAGGACATGAGAAGCCCACCAATTTCTGTGCCTTGTTCAACACAAAAGACCAATGGCATGCTTACAGCCACAAGAAGCCTTTAAGTAGGAGATACAGCCCCAGCACCTCTGTTGAAGTTCATTCAAAGAAAGCTTATGCAACAGGCCCAAGAAAGCTTATGCAGAAAGCTTATGAGAGCCAGTCTGGTGTAGCGGTTAGGAGTGCGGACTTCTAATCTGGCATGGCAGGTTCGATTCTGCGCTCCCCCACATGCAGCCAGCTGGGTGACCTTGGGCTCACCATGGCACTGATAAAACTGTTCTGACCGAGCAGTGATATCAGCGCTCTCTCAGCCTCACCCACCCCACAGGGTATCTGTTGTGGGGAGAGGAATGGGAAGGTGACTGTATGCCGCTTCGAGCCTCCTTCGGGTAGGGAAAAGCGGCATATAAGAACCAACTCTTCTTCTTCTAACACGCTGTTACTTCCTGCAGAGACTTAATATACCTTTCAAGAACACTATAGGGCAGTGATCCCCAAACCTTTTTTCGGCTGGGGACCAGCAGGGCAACTGCCCCACCCGCGCATCATGCATGCGCGGCCGCACCTGCGCACCTGCGCCATGCGTGGCCGGAATCGCGCATGCGCTGCACTTTTGCGCGATTTTTGACTGCCCATGGCGCATGCGCGATGCGTGGCGCGGCCCTGATTCCCTCTCCCCCCTCCCGCAGTAAGAAGCTTCCCAGGCCGCGGGGGGGGGGCAGGGAGAGGGAACCGCGGCCCGGCGGCATGGACCACAGGTTGGGGACCACTGCTTTAGGCAACTTAGGCTATAGCCATCACAAGAAATTATAAAGCAACTGGTTCAACTATCAACGTGAACTGCTTGGGATGGCAAATGCATAACCAATCCACAGAACCAATTCCTGAGGTTATTTTCTTTTAGAGACATAGTCACAGAATTTGTTACCTAAAGATTTGAGTAGCAAAAATAGAAAGCAGTGGTTCTACATCATCCCCTGCCATGATTCAGTCTCCTGTACTGGTAACACAATTAATTCTGTAGTATACTGATGTGAAAGCAGCAGACTCAAAGACCTAACCTCTGGGGATTAATAAAGAAACAAATAATAAATCACATATTCTTGTCTTTACCACATGCTAATTAATTAGCACAACTTCTTTCACCTGTCATTGGTACTGGCTTGCAATATGAAATGCTGGGGAAAAGTGACTAAACTTCAGAACCCCCACTCCCAAGGCCTTTTCCAATTTCAATTTCATCCATGGGAAGACTGGTGATTTTAGGGATTACTGAAAAATAAAAAAGCTCTATGAATTTTTTTCTCTCTTGAAGTAAGTGAAATATAAAAGACATCACATTCATTCAGATTGTTTATTGTGAGGAGTTCCAGAGTGTGAGGAGTTCCAGAGTGACTAAAAATCAATTGTTCTTTTTTTTAAAGTTTTTTTGAGGAAAAATCCATCAAAAGATAGATTTCTATTTAAGATCCATTATAGCTCGAAAGGTATTCATTATGAAATAATTGTTAATTTTTCATTATACAGTAAGTGTATATTAATATATTTTAATATTTTTGTAAACTAATTCCATTAGTTCACTAATTACAGCCCCAACATTATGCCATCACAGGGGTTTCTGTAAGATTATTTTGGGTAGTTTTTTCTGTCTAGAAGATACTATCACAGATAATTGGTTTTGCAGTTCTCAAAACTGTGAATGTGTGTCTACAGAGATAACATGACTCCTCTTAACAGCAAAACATTTTTAACTAAACATAAATGCGTTAACTAAACATAGCGTTGAGACACTTGAGAAAGAGACCACAATCCTATAGTTCCTCTGCAAATGTATGTACAGAAACAACCCTTTATAGGGGTTCCAGCTGGTTCTGTTTATTTTTCAGTTTCCTGAAGAGCATTTTGGGGAAGACTAAAAAAAAATAAAGCATATCTCCTCCCTGTGGAATAAATGAAATCCCTTCTAAAATAATAACTCAAAATATAAATCATTCAATCCTTCTCTCAAACAGGCACACACAAAGCTCCTATTTGTATATATACAAGAGGCAAGGTGAAAGGTTCCATTCTATTATGACAATATGGAAACAAACAACAACTTTGCCTTAGTATTCCAAAGCACTGAGTGGGGCCTCCCAAACGATACTGAACTGGGAAGGGTAGCAAACACAACAGAAGATAGAATTAGGATCTTGATAGGTTCAAGAACTGGGCTCAAATGAATAAATGAAATTAAATAGGGACAAATGTAAAGTTCTGCATTTAGGTAGGAAAAACCATATACAGCAATATAGGATGAAGGAGACTTGACTTGGCAGTAGTATGTGCAAAAAGGATCTATGAGTCTCAGTAGACCATACATCGAACATGATTCAGCAGTGTGACTTGGTGGTTAAAAAGAGAGGAATCCATGAGGCCTTTCTTTAATTTTTTCTGATATAAAAACTGGGAAATTTGAGGGAATATTGAAAAAAACTTCTATGAATTATTTTCTCTTTCAGAATAGAATGCTTTTGAAGATGATGTTTTTTGCATTCAAAATACATAGTATGGAAGTGTTTATGCAGGACTCTACAGCATTCTATGCATGCTGTAGACATAAGACATCTTATTTTCAAATACACATTTATTGTTCAATTGTGAATAATTTATTTAACAGTATACAAGTTTTATAATAATACATTTAAAAGTTTAGCGTTGCAATTCTGTAAAATGTAACTCTATATCCAAATATTCCTGTAATACCATGGTTACTAAATGAAACTTTTTGTTCATTTTTTTTAAAATCTGAACCTTCTTTCAACTTGTTTTTCCTCCCATCTCTCTGGTGGTAAAAACAAAGATATATCCCACCACCACTGCTGTTATATTTTTTCTTTACTTTATGTATAACTTTATTCAAGTTTTCCTTTTCTCCTCTCCACCCTCTGCTTCTGTAAGAAAATAAAAAAGGAGGGGAAATAGGGAAGATACCTGCACTGAGGCTGCACAGAAGGCAGCGATTTGCATCTCCCTCTCCCTCCATTCCCCCTACCTCCCCGGCACTGGATATATTTGAAATGTTACTTTTAAAGATATTGATTCCATTTATTTCCTAAATAGCACAATAACATATGCTAATATATAAATTCTGCATTTGGGATGGTTAAAGCAGTAAACCAAGTGTTTCATTTTGATGGAGACGTGCCACACATATTTCAATTTTCTCTAACATTTATGGATTTTCTTCAACAAAATCCCCAGCCCCCTGCTTCAAAATGTATAGAAGCTTCTGGAAATATTAATGCAGATAGCAGGCTGAGAATGCTGCTGACTGCCGGCCTCCCATGTGAGTTTCTGGCAGATTAGGGCCAAGGACCACATACACCCTGATTCTTTTAGCCACGATAATGGAAGAAGAGGGGGGGATGCTAGAATAACCAGCATGCAAAGAGAATCGGGACAAAGGATTTTAGGGGATTAAAGAGTATGTTAGAGATGTTCTACAGAAAGGGAAATTATATAAGTGTTGGGTACTTACTTATGGCAAAATCATCTACTGACAAAGGGCCTGCAACAGCATGTGTTTGGGTTACAAAATCACTACAACTTGTTGAGCAACATGTCAATTATTAACAATAATAATTATTTTATTTATATAATTTGTGGCTCTACACTAGCCTTTCTCAACTTTTTGACCATTGAAAAACCTATGAAACATTCTTCAGGCTTCAAGAAACCCCAGAAGTGGCACAATTGTGCAGAATATGGATGGGAAACATAGCTGTGTACATTCCTACCTGGCCCCCCTTCAGGCCTGTCATTGGTCTTGGGGGTTGACATGACCATATATTGTCATATTATTCCATAAATGTTATATTTAAAATATATATAACAAATTAATTCCCATCCATTCAGGAAACCATTCCAAGGCCATCAAGAAACCTCAGGGTTTCACAAACCCTTGGTTGAGAAATCCTGCCCATACACTGGCTGCTAACACAAACTCATGATTCATCTTTGCTTTTTGCCCCATGTCTTAAACCTTCAGAAGGATTACTGAAATGTTTCAGTGCCACAGGATAATCAGAGTCATTCTAAGATTAACGTATATATTTATACGCTTCACAGGTGCCATCTTCCTCTACTTTGCAATATCCTCACAGTCACAATCTTGGATCTTTCATGTATCAGGCAAAGGTCCTTCCAGTGCATCTAAATCTAGATTGTAAAGAATCCTAGAGACCCAGGTTCCAGTCCCTGGCAATCTGGGTGATGTACCCCTAACCTTTACTGGGTGGTCCTGAGCCTATCACTGTCTCTCAATCTTATATAGGATTATGTTACTGTGAATACACAGGGGCAGGGTTCGTTCTATGAGTCAGAAAAACGAAGGGACAATCAGAAAATAAATCTATGCTGCCTACCTCTTTACTGTCTCCATCTGGTGAATGCTCAGGGTTGCCGTCATCCTCTGTCCACTTCCTGCTCTGGACTGAATTGGCTTCTGTATGCCTATTTTGAAATATGAACACCTGACGCTCACCCGGATTCTGCAGTCCCTCCCTCTCAAATGTTGCAGTAGTTTGCCTTGGCCTTCCATCTGCTTCCTTGGGCTCTTCCTGAGCAATATGAAGTGCCAAATTTATGCAACTGTTTGACTGCTCTAGACCTGGTTTTCTCGTGCATTCTTGCTGTTGGTTCAGGGGTCCAGACACAGCTTGCTCAGCTCCTCTGGATCGTTTCCTCATACAAAACACAAGCTGACAGAACTTCTGCTCCACAGAGGAGCACTCTGACTTCTCCAGAGAGTTTAGAGGCTGTGCACCAAGAGATTCCAGAAAAGGTTTCTTAGTTGAAGTCTGTTGATCTATCTGATTATCAGATTCATGTGAGCTCTGTAGGTCCCAGGAGAAGTTGTCCACTTCTCCCAAGATCTGGGAATCCAAGTGGTCTGCCAAACTGCTCATCATGCTGCTGCCACCACCACTGCCACAGCTGGGCCCCACACCACTAACTTTTTCAACTTTGGGCTGAACTGGAAGATCTGCAGCGATCTGCAGAGCACAGGCATCCTCACCAATGTGATTCTGCTTCCCAAGTTCAGTAAAAACTGCAGTCACTTGAGAAATCTCCACGGGGAAGTTATGGCTTTGAGCCCAGTCACCAGGCATTTCACACTTAGCCTGCCATGCACTGTCTCTTACACTCTTATCACCTGAGCTGCTGTGCTTGCTGAACTGAGTGATCTGAATCTGGTCCTGCTTGGGAAGTATTCTCTCCCTTGGGTTCTCTACCATTCTGCTGAGAAGCCTCTGTCCACTCTGTGTAGAACGAATGTCATCTTGTCCATCTATGGTCTCAAGATTGGATTTTTGGCTAACAGATTTGCGGGAAGAAGCAATGGGGGAAAATACTTCATTTCCTAAGGCATGAAAGAAGGCTCCATCGCTCACCATCCAGCTGCCAGATTCCTTTGTCCTTTGTCCAGTCAAGGAATCAGCAGCTCCTTCCACCTGACTGCACCCTTGGTCTTTGCCTAGATTCTCGCCCTTGAGAAAAAGGTTTCGGTTCTCAGAAGGACCTGGTTCTAGCACAGTTTTAGCGCTCTCTACAATTTGAAAGGAATTTGTGGGTGTTTGGAAAATGTGCTTTGTGACATTGATATTATCTAGATCCTCAGGTTCAGCATCTGAAAAGAGAAGCGCTGTAGGATCGCTCCTTTCTGCAACCAGAACTTCATGTGGCTGGTAGCCAGTGTTCAGTATGTTACAAGATGAAGTTCTTCCAAGTATCTTTTCCACATCTGCAAGCATCTGGTGAGTCTTGTTTGACTTTGCTTTCTGAAGAGGCTGCAGTTTACTTGGGGAGAGGACAGAGAACAGCTGGGGCCGGTCAGCTGAGTCTAGAAGCATCCCTGAAGCCTTTGCCTTTCGGTTTCTCAAGGAGACTTCACTTCTCACAATCATGCTAGCCTGCTCTAGGTCAGGGCTCACACTCCCAGACAACAAGACAGGGGGCGAAATTCTATAAAAGGATGTTGAAGGAAGGATCCCCGGCTCAGACTGGACCTCCTAATCAGACAAATACCATCAGGTAACATTTAAATTACACATGTACAAATTCAAGTGAAACAGATATCAATCACATGCGAACTAGGAAGATGTGCCTGCCTGTACTGGTGCTTGCAACAGCATGATCCTGGAGTTCTTGCATCCCCAGCCCTCAACCTAAACTCACAAAATGATTAGTTGGTTATAAGAATATAAGAGTACTAGATCAGTGCAGTCATCATCTAGTCCAGCATTGTGTTCCCAAAGACAGTCAGTGAAATGCCACAGGAAAAATCCACAAGCAGGGCCCACAGACAATCCTCAACATCTAACTGCTGTCCCCCCCAGGATCCCGTTCAGTCACCTTCCCACCCTCTGGAATAATTCTGGAACATACCTCTCCATGGAGATATTTGCGACTATTTGGGTTGGTGACCATTTACAAAAGGTTCCAAGGCAAAAGCAACCTGCTCTCAAAATGGACCAGCCATAATATGGAAAAGAATGACTGAAAAAAGCCACACTCTGGAAGGGGTAATTCCATCCTGTTCTGGCCTCAGATGGTAACAACTGCTGGTCAAGACAAAGATTTGGGAAGCTGGATTTCTGTTCTGGCTCTGTAAGCAGAAAGGAATAGCTTCTGAATTAGACAAGCACTTCAGATCATAAGAGCTTCACATGGAAAGCAAAAAGTGGGCATTCCAACTACACAAAATGAATGTTAGGTTAAGAAAGGCCAATAACAATGGGGAAAAAGCAGATGTAAGAAAGCTACACTTCCCCCATTGCTAGTGGCAGTCTGCAAAGCAACCTAAATACTCACAACTGGATGTTTCAACAAGTCTCTTTCTTTTTTTTCTTTTTTTTCCTTCTTTTTCTTCTTGTAGTCTTTCTTCTTGAAGCCTCCTCCTTGTCCCAGAAGCTTCTCCCTCTCCTGGACCACAAGCTGCTGGTAATGTTCATCGCATGGGTGGTCCCATGTTGACTGACCATTGGCAAAATTAAAATAATAGATGTCACCAGTGATGTCTTGACTGTCAAAAAACAAGAGACAATAAGAAATAAGACACTGAAAGAGCAGCACACCAATTCCTCCCACACATAGGTATGAAGAAGAAGAATTGGTTCTTATATGCCGCTTTTGTCTCCCCAAAGGAGGCTCAAAGCGTCTTACCCTCACCCTCCCTTTCCTCTCTCCACAACAGACACCCTGTGAGATGGGTGAGGCTGAGAGAGCCCTGATATCACTGTTCAGTCAGAACAGCTTTATCAGTGCCGTGGAGAGCCCAAGGTCACCCAGCTGGCTGCATGTGGGGGAGTGCAGAATCGAACCCGGCATGCCAGATTAGAAGTCCACACTCCTAACCACTACACAAAACTGGCTCTCCAGTTGGATCCTCTTTGGATCCAGTTGGATCCTCCAGTATGGATCCTCTTGGAAAGCTGTGCCCAAGTCCAATATGCAGGGCTTGGAACATTATCTTATTATGGAAAAAACAGAAAAATGGCTCAGGACCCACTTTGATTTGTCACACCTATTAGAAATGTATGCCACTGAGAGGCAGACATGTGACTTGATTTATTTGGAGGAGTAACAAGACAATGACAGTGTGCAAAAGGGTTGTGTATCAAAAAGAAGAGATTTCAAGCCTCAGATTATCCAACTTTCTGACCAGATTTTGAATCAGAAAAATCCGGTGACCATCTTCCTTTTCTGACAGCTGCTGGAGCATCTACTCCAGGGGTAGTCAGACTGGAGCCCTCCAGCGTTCGCTGGCAGGGGCTCATGGAAATTGTAGTCCATGGACATCTGGGGGGCCGCAGTTTGACTACCCCTGATCTACTCACATCTGCCAGATCCATGACACCTTTACAGTTACGTAGCCTCATGGGTAGGGCTGGGAGGGCATCTGCTACCAATGCAAGAGCGGTCCAATTTAAAAGGTCAGGAAGTTCTGGCAAAGCCACCAAGCCCCACATCGCTGGTTTCAGTCAGAGCAGGAAATGCTGGCCTCAGATGACCCCTACGTGCAAAGGGCTCTGGTGTCAGCCGCCTCCTAGTTCTGCCCCGGCATCCGCTTTGAGCCTCAGCAAGACAGGCGGGTGAGAAGCACAGGCAGGAGAGCCATGCCAGAGTTCGGCCCCACGAGAGGGAAGACGGGACGGAAGCCACCGGGCTCTCACCCACCAAGGCTTCCATTCGGCCGGCAGAGGCGCCACGATGCCTTCCCGCGCCAGCCACATCAGCTCCGGCTCGTGGGCCGGGTCGATCCCGATCACTCGCGCGAACTCCGCAATTTCTGCAACCGGACAGAGACAAGAGGCGGTCGTGAGCGGGGAACGCGGGGAGGACCTCAAGCGGATACAGCCCCCCCCCCCGCCCCACGGCACAGGGAGGCAGGTTAGGTGGGCGCCGAGGCCCCGGCCACCCCGCCCACCTTGCTCGCTGGGGATGTAGGTCTCGTCATAGTCTTCCTCCAAGATGAGCTGGTCCCCAATACGGAGAGCGGGCCCAGCCATGGCCGCTCGGCCGCGACTACCGGCGGCGGCGGCGGCGATACTCGCGCAGGCAGGCAGGCAGCGACCGACCGGCCGCCTCCGCCTTGCGCGCGCGGCAGTACTGCCAAGCGGACGGCTGGCGCTCCTGCCACCCTCAGGACCAGCAACCTCCGCGCCCCTGTTTGGTAACAAAGACCCCTTTCCCCAGTTTGGTGTGCTGGTTAAGGCTTCCGCCCTTCAGCAAGGGACAGAAGCGGTGAGTGGAGCCCAGGTAGGCCCTGCGTCGCCGGTGGGCCCCAACGGCCTCTGGCTTGGCGGTTGCCCCGGAGACACTTCCGGCCGCCTTGGCCACGCTTCCGGGCGACCGACGCGGAGGCGGCCTAGAGCGGCTCTTCCTTCCGGCGCCGGTCTCTCCTTGATCCCCCGACCGATAGTGTGGGTGAGTAGTAGCTGTGCTCGTCGCCTCTCCCGGTGAGACTTTTCAGGTCTCTCGCAGCCTTTGAAGGCGCCGGGACGACGATTCAAAAGGACGAGCAAAACATGCGGGCTTGTACATCCGCATCGATGTTGCTCGCCATCTTTGTCTTGAGCCTATGGGGTTAGAATCATAGAATCACAGAATCATAGAATCATAGAGTTGGAAGGGGTCATACAGGCCATCTAGTCCAACCACCTGCTCAACGCAGGATCAGCCCAAAGCATCCTAAAGCGTCCAAGAAAAGTGCGTATCCAAGCTTTGCTTGAAGACTGCCAGTGAGGGGGAGCTCATCACTTCCTTAGACAGCCTATTCCACTGCTGAACTACTCTGACTGTGAAATTTTTTGTACTTGTAGTTTAAACCCATTACTGCGTGTCCTTTCCTCTGCAGCCAACTGGAACAGCATCCTGCCCTCCTCCAAATGACAACCTTTCAAATACTTAAAGAGGGCTATCATGTCCCCTCTCAACCTCCTTTTCTCCAGGCTGAACATTCCCAAGTCCCTCAACCTATCTTCATCCTCGTCGCTCTTCTCTGTACCCTTTCAATTTTATCTACGTCCTTGAAGTGAGGCCTCCAGAACTGCACACAGTACTCCAGGTATGGTCTAGTGGCGTATACTATGACTATGACATCTTGTGATTTTGATGTGCATCCATTTCATAATGGGAAACGTGATGTAAACCCTCCTACTGACTGATTAATGGATTCCTGACCTGGCTAGCTAACTCTCATAAGATCTCCGAAGTAAAACAGGGTTGATCCTGGCTAGTATTGGGATATAAAACTTCCAGGGAATACCAGGGCCGTGACATGGAGGCCGGCAATGGCAAACCACCTCTGAACATCTAAAAGGTCTCCATATAATTTATTTTAACTGAAACATGATGTGAAAAACAAATGGGTGGCCTTGAGAGGAAATAGAGTGTGATTTGGTGTTTCTACTGTTCCAGGGATACGAGAAAAAGTTGAGAGAAATTTTTGAAGAAGCCACATTTTTAAAATCAACAAAAGAGGCACAGAGTGAGAAAAAAATAAACTTCAGCCGCAGGAATTTGAATCTCTGGAAAACTGCAATAAGGTACAGAAAATGGAAAGAGTTGTTTTGCCAGTGACTCATTATATGTCTAAGTGGAGTCCTTTACTGAGTACATGTGTGAAGCAGCAGTTAGGGAATTGGATTAGGAACCAGGAGATCGAGGTTCAGATCTCTCCTTTATCATAGAAGCCCACTGGCTGACTGTAGACTGTTGCTTATTCTTTATGCCAGTGTACTTCACAACGTTATTGTGAGCATAAGATGGAGGATGAGGATGGAATGGGCATACGAGCTGCATTGGGCCCCAGTGAGTGGGATAAGCAGGACAAATAATCATTTATTTAAATAACAACCAGGCAGAGGTGGGAGATGTATTAAGAGATGCCTATGAATGCCATCTAAGTGTTGAGAGCACTGTGAAATTCACTGTGTGATTATTGCAAAGAGCCTGAGAACTGCCCAGTAATTAGAGCAGATCTCAGAAATGACTTTCTAAGGAAAAGCAACCTCTTGCTACTCCGCTTGAGTGCTTAGTACCTACTGAACCTTTGTACTTCCCTTCCTTCTAGGAATATAGGCAACTTTCCAAAGATGCACAGAAATTGAAAGACCTATTAACTCAGCATGGAGTTGCGTATGAAGCAGTCCTGAGTAAGTGTCACAAAGTTCTTTCCCACTTGCTGACAGCTCAAAGATGGTGAATTAGGAGTTGCTGTCACAGAATTCAGTCGGACTTTTAAAAGCAAATAGCAGGGCTTTTTGTTTTGTCTTTGATCAGAAGATCTGGGTCTATCCTTGGCAGTCAAGAACTGGTGCTCCCTTGGGGGCTGGGGGGGGGAGGAATTGCCTGGAACTTACTGCAGTCATGTCAGGCTCGTTATTTCTTTGCGTGGGAGCAGCGTGAGGATAAAAGCTGTCGCTTTTAGGCTGCAACAAGATTTCTCAGGCTTTCTCCCCATAGGTTTCCTAAAGACTGTCTTTCAGGGGCTCCAGCAACTGGGGCAGAGAGAATTAACATATTGATTTTTAAAAATTTATTACTAGATTTATACCCCGCCCTTCCTGACATGTTGGCTTGTGAATCTTCTTGCTTTTTTAAGGCGGAGGTATTGCCTTCATGAAATTGCTCTGCATTTAACACAGCTTTTCCATCATTAAATACTGTGGTGCTCATCTTTGAAGTTTTCACAGGCCTCACTGAATGTGTAGATCCATGCAAAATGTAGTGTGTGAATTCCATGTGCAACTACAGTTAACCACTCTCGATTTTTCAGTTGGAGACAGTGATCATATACGTGCCATTCCAAAAAGGGCAACCGAAATGCCAGCTCTTACAACTGTACCCAAGACTGAGATGGAGAAACACAGAGATACAGGGCTCTGGAATGACTCCCCCTGAAGGAATTAACCTGGCTGATCTACTCAGCAATGGATCTTTCATGACAACTAAGTTCATCTTGTCTGAACCTGTAGACCAGGCTATCTCAACAGGCTTCCACCAACTGAGTGGGAGTAAATGTTTTTTTTTAATTGTTGAATGATATGACCATATATGGTTATGCTGACCTGATCTCCTCCTCCCAAAACGGCCAATGATAGGTCTGGAAGGGGTGGAAAGGGGTGGGGTCCCAGTCATAAAAATCGTTGCTGGCTGAGGCTTGTCACATGAGGTAGCGACTGGAGTCCAGAGGGGTAAGTACTCTCATTTTAACTGCAGCAGCAAGAGGTGATGGAGCAGAGGATGCCTGCCCAGTGGAGTAGGTCATTGGGCTTTTTCTGGCTTTGAGGGAGGAGGTGATATCACACCCTATAGGAGTGTCACTTTTGGAGACATGTGACTTCCATTGGTGTGGCAGGGTGCAGAGGCCTGCTGCTGATGCTACTTCCAGGGTTTCTCAAAACCTGAAGAATGTTTCAGGGGTTTCTCAAGGGTAAAGAAGTTGAGAAAGGCTGCTCTAGACCTTGTCTGAGCCTATATTCCTAGTAGGCCTGCATTTGATGTAGTCCTCTGGTGTGAAGGTGGGCAGGCCTCCACTCCACCTCCCACCCCCTGAATTTCTGCCTGGAGAATGGTGGATTGCTGTGGATGCATGTTGTGTAACAAACAGCTCTGCAAGAGAACAGGCTGATGCAGTGTCTGGGCAAAAGGGGAAACTGCAAAATTATGGTTTGTCTTAACAAGCTGCCTTCTGGCCTCACTTCTCCTCCAGTAGGACCCCTAGTTGTGACGCAATAGCCCTTATGATCTCACCTGCCTTTTGCACCAGAACATGCAGCGATTTTCAAATCTTACGGGGATGAAGTAAAAATACTTTGAAGATTGCTGCCTAGGAAGATACTGATTCTGCAAGGAAGTCCATTCTAAATGGGACACCACATGTGTCTGCAGTATTTTTAATAAAAGGCAATTAATAAGTGGATCATTTTGGGGGGAGTTATGTCCGCCCATGACAGACCTGGGCACGTGTCTTTGCAGGAATTTGTTGCTATCAGATGGATCTCTATACAATGTCTTGCTTTGGGTGAGAGAGAGAGAGGCAATGTCTTCTTACTTTTTGACTATTGCCTTCTTAGAGGCCTGAGATGTTGCTGTTGCTGGATTCCACAAGCCTGGTTGGTTCTATGAAACATCAGAGTTTGCTGTATCTTTAGCAGACCGATGCAGAGTGAGGAGAAATAATTTATAAAAGACATACAATGAGTTTCAAAAGATGTAAACCCCACACTTCAGTAGTTGAATATATATAAGCAGAATTGTGACATATGCTGCTCCTAGAGGCTGTCATTCCCGTCCTGAGGCATTCCCAGGGTCTGTCGTGTTGCTCTGGGGATGGTCCTTCTAGTGGCAGAACAGTTATTCTGCTTGTAGACTGAGGTGTCCTTATTACAGGACACAAACAGGCTTCTCTTAGTCCCTACCATATTTTCATTGCAACTTTTCTCTAATGTGTTTCAGTGGAGCCCATGAAAGGCAATGGGCACTCCTAGTCGCTACTATATCCTTTGGGCTTTCAAGCATCTTCTGTTGTTCTCAGTTAGCCATTTGTGCCATATGTTCTAGAACATACCCATTACAGAAAAAGGTTTTAGAATCTGTTGATCAGATTGTTGTTTTGTGTTTTGGGGAAACCAGTAAAATTGGCTGTCCCACAGAGCATTCTGCTGAAAATAATTTTGGCAATGTTAGGTCTTAACTTTCAAATGTTGTGTGATAAAAGAATGAGCCAAACATTTTTACTGAACATTGTATATATGAAGTTCTAACCTGGATTCTGACCCTCCCCCCTTTTCTCACAGGAGAGTACTCTTCAGAGTCACAGGAGATTACTCTTCAGAACTCCCTGGTGCCCTTCCCAACCCTCTTGGCCTTCCTTGGTACCAGATCCCCACTCCAGAACCATGCCAAGCTGCCCTCTCCCCCAAGGGGCTGCAGAATCCAGCCCCACCTCACAGGCTCAAGGGTTGCCCCACACAGAGTGGCCAAGGGGCAGCCAAGGCCACAAGGGCCCGTCTCCCTCTGCCCACCCATACCTTGACCCTCTGAAGTGGGGGGGGGGGGAAATCCTTTTCAAAGGCCAGTCCATAGCTTTGGTCCACGTGGGCTGCTGACAAGGTAATGCTGACAAGGTATAGCCTTCTCAACATTGGATGGCATGGGGACTACACTCTGTCCAAGTACAGGAATTCTGCTGACAGAAAGGGGCAAGGGGGCAGCAAGGACATTGGTTCAAGGGCTGCGGTTGAGAAATGGAGCCTCCAGCTGTGGCGGCAGTCCACCTTTGGGTCAAAGCTCCTGCCTTACCCGGGCAGTACCAGCAAGCAGATGCAGCCCACTGGAGGGATGCAGGGCATTCTGAACATACTCAGCTGGGAGGCACTCCACAGGCACAGCTCCGGTGGCCAGGGCAGTGAAGGGGTCGATATTCCCAATTGGGAAAGGTTGAACCTCATGAGTCTCTAGCAAGGTGAGCAGGCTACGCGGGTTAGGTTACATGTGTGGGGAGGACCCTCCCCTGCCAGCAGTTAGGGCTGCCCCTAGTGCCTTAGTTTTATTAGGGTCACAGACCAGCACAAGATTATGCAAAACATCCATTAAAACTAGGAATTAGAACATCTTAAAACATAATAATACAAAAAATTTTTACATTAAACATTTGTATTCCACTGTTCCTGAATGTAGCGACATAAAGTTACCACATCTGTTTGCGGTAGATCACTAGCATTATATAAGGTTTGTATCCTTTAGTTCCTCTGTGGAGATCGGGTTGAAATGTAGATGTCACAGTCCACCATCCAATTTCCCCCTCTGATCAACTTTTAAAAATCACCTTGAAGTCAGAGTTATTTAGGAAGTGCACATGTTCCGTCTCCATGGACCTGTTTGCAATGGGTTGGGGTTCAGGAGTCTTGGAACTAAAACAGGCCCTTAAACACAAGGTCTGTTTTACGGGGATATTTGGGAATTCCTGTTTGGGAATTTATTACCACAGTTTGGGATATAGGGGGTTCTCACATTTAGCGTCTGAGTGTATCTCTGAGTGAACCCTGCACTCTAACCTTTTGTTGGGGTTTATTCCCCCCCCCCATCCCCATATCTGTTTCTTGTTGCCCTGTTGGTTTCCTTCTTAATCTCTTCCTCACTTGCTGGACTCCTGTGTTCCTTAGTTTTTGCTCTATTCCTGCTCTTGGAGAGTACGTTCTCAGTGGGTCAGGCTTAGCAAGAAGGTCTCAGCGGGAGTCATTTTCATGTCTCTGCTTCCTCTGAGACCATTGAGTTCTTTCTCTCTGCCCATTTGCCCTTACAATGCCTCCATTTCTCACTGGCCTCTTTGCAGGCAGGATGGGCTGCAGTGCAAAGCTCCCAGAATCCTCCTCTCAGACAATAAGGAAAAGCTGTGACTTTGCTTGTCCCCCACGGGGAAGGGGAGGCAGCTCTCTGCCTGGGCTAGCAAAAGGGAGCCACTGATGCTGGGAACTCTCTGTGACCCACAGAAGCCAGCACATTCCTCCCTCCTGGGCCATGCAAGTGTCCCTGCCAGGCCTGGCCTTCTGGAACTGGGGTGGGGGAGACTCCTTGGGGTTCATGGCAAATGCCTGCCGGCCCCAGGCAGAGACTCCTCATTGGCCGAGAGCAGGAGACTCCTCATTGGCTGAGAGCAGAAGACAGGTGGGAAAGGGGAGGGGCCAAAGGGAGGCAGGGCCCCCTCCCTCCCTCTTCCCGCCAATTTTACCTCGGGAGAAGCCTCTGAGGGGAGCCTGATAGACGCACCCCCACCCCCATTTCCTCTCGGTTCGCTCCTCTGAGTGAAACCTGCTTTCCAGTCTCTCCATTAGGGAATGCATGACCCCTATTGGGGAGGGAGGGGGGGTCTGTATTCTCTCAGAATTAACCTATGAGGGAAGCTTTGTTTCTATGTGTTCTGTTGGGGTATATAGGCCTCCCCCATTTCCTCTCAGAATGAATCTCTGAGTGAAGCCCCCCCCTTTACTATTCATATGGGGGAATAGATGGCTGCTCCTTTGGGGTATCTGGGCCCCCATTTCCTCTCAGAATTAATCTCTGAGAGAAGCCCCCCCCCTCTTCTATCCATATTGGGGGATACATTGCTGCTCATTTGGGATATATAGGTCCTCATTTCCTCTCAGAAATAATCTCTGAGAGAAGCCCCCACTCTTCTATCCATATTGGGGATTAGATTGCTACTTATTTGGGGTATCTGGGCCCCATTTCCTCTTAGAATTAATCTCTGAGAGAAGACCCCCCCTTTCTATCCATATTGGTGATTAGATTGCTGCTTATTTGGGGTATCTGGGCTCCATTTCCTCTTAGAATTAATCTCTGAGAGAAGACCCCCCCCTTTCTATCCATATTGGGGATTAGATTGCTACTTATTTGGGGTATCTGGGCCCCATTTCCTCTTAGAATTAATCTCTGAGAGAAGACCCCCCCTTTCTATCCATATTGGTGATTAGATTGCTGCTTATTTGGGGTATCTGGGCTCCATTTCCTCTTAGAATTAATCTCTGAGAGAAGACCCCCCCCCCCTTTCTATCCATATTGGGGATTAGATTGCTACTTATTTGGGGTATCTGGGCCCCATTTCCTCTTAGAATTAATCTCTGAGAGAAGCCCCCCCCTCTTCTATCCATATTGGGGGATACATTGCTGCTCATTTGGGATATATAGGTCCTCATTTCCTCTCAGAATTAATCTCTGAGAGAAGCCCCCACTCTTCTATCCATATTGGGGATTAGATTGCTACTTATTTGGGGTATCTGGGCCCCATTTTCTCTTAGAATTAATCTCTGAGAGAAGACCCCCCCTTTCTGTCCATATTGGGGATTAGATTGCTGCTTATTTGGGGTATCTGGGACCCCATTTCCTCTCAGAATTAATCTCTGAGAGAAGACCCCCCCTTTCTGTCCATATTGGGGATTAGATTGCTGCTTATTTGGGGTATCTGGGCCCCCATTTCCTCTCAGAATTAATCTCTGAGCGAAGACCCCCCCCCCCCTTTCTGTCCATATTGGGGATTAGATTGCTAGATTCCTGGTGTGCCACAGAGTGGCGTGTCAGGTATTTTCTAAGGTTTCCACAGTGTTCCTTAGTTTTTGCTCTTGCAGAATACGTTCTCAGTGGGTCAGTCTAGATGTTCTAACCAGATCCCAAGTTATGGTGGCTGGTTACTAGGGACCTTTCAAGGGAATCCTTGGTTTGAGGGAGTTTCCCAGAAAGGAAAGACACCTTTCCCCCTCCCTGGTGTCATAATTCTATTTACTAGCAAAGGATTGTTTAGGGCTTTCTGTGTTTTTATGTTAAACATTTGTATTCCACTGTTCCGGTGATGTAAGTACACCAGATCTGTTTGAGGTAGGTCAGTCATATTATATAAGGTTTGTATCCTTTAGTTCCTCTCTGGAGATCAGGTTGATATGTAGATGTCATTGTCCACCATCCAATTTCCCCCTCTGACAAACGTTTAAAAATCACCTTGATGTCAGGGTTATTTAGGAAGTCCCTCTCCATGGACCTGCTTGCAATAGGGTGGGGTTCAGGAGTCTTGGAACTAAAACAGGCCATTAAACACAAGGTCCAGCCTCTTATAAAAACAGAAAGGGGGTACAGCCTGAACAGATAAACCAAGGCATAAAATTGCAAGCCCTTGGTTAAATGCCAGAGTAAAGACAACTGTTCTGGTCTGGCACGTCAAGGGAATTAATAGGGGCCAGGTAATCAACACAGGAGATGGCATTCCAGGGCAAGGCTTAGCAAGAAAATCTCAGCGGGAGTCATTTTCATGTCTGCTTCCTCTGAGACCATTGAGTTCTTTCTCTGCCCATTTGCTTTCACAATGCCCCTGTTTCTTACTGGTAACAGAATGAGAGTTGCAGCCTGTGGTTCCTGTGAGGAGATCAACTTGTGGTACATAGACCTATTCCCTCTCAATCCTGTTCCCCAGCTGCCGCCACCCCCCACCCCCCACTCCATTTTCTGGCTTATGAAGTCTCTGAGTGAATCTCATCTCTGATTGTGGGGGTATGTAGGCCTTCTTCCTGATTTTCTCCTTGTTGTAGTAGGTAGGTCCTCCATTTTCTCTCAGGTTAGGAATCTGAGTGAAGCCATGTCTCTGGTCTCCTGCTTGGGAGATATTGCCTCCCTCTAGTGTACTCTCAGATAAGTGCCGTTAGTGTGGCCCCTTCTCTAGTGTCCTTCTTAATCTCTTCCCCATTTGCTAGACTCCTGGGGTGCTACAGAGTGGCATATCAGGTATTTGCTAAGGTTACTACCATGTTCCTTAGTTTTTGCTTTAGTGTTGCTCTGGGAGAATATGTTCTTAGTGAGTCAGTCTAGATGTTCTTAGCAGATACTGAGTGATGGTGGCTGGTCACTAGGGAGCCTTCCAGGGCACCCTTGATGGGAGGGATTTTCCCAGTAAGGTGAGACAGTTTCCGCCTTTCGTAGTGTAAGAATTAAATTATTAGGGGTTTTTGTGTTTTTATGTTGGATGCCACTCTTCCAGTAATGTGGTGACATAAGTAAATCACGTCAAACTCAAATACTTTGGCCACCTCATGAGAAGGAAGGACTCCCTGGAGAAGGACGTAATGCTGGGAGCGATCGAGGGCAAAAGAAGAAGGGGACGACAGAGAATGTGGTGGCTGGATGGAGTCACTGAAGCAGTAGGTGCAAACTTAAATGGACTCTGGGGAATGGTAGAGGACAGGAAGGCCTGGAGGATCATTGTCCATGGGGTCGGACACGACTTCGCACTTAATAACAAGTAAATCACATCCCTTTGAGGTAGATCAGTAATATATATATATATTGTATATATACTATTATATTAGTAGTATCCTTCAGTTCCTCTGTGGAGGTTAACATGTAGAGTTCACCCTTCTCTCCTGGAACAATTTCCCCCTCTGATCAACTTTGAAAAATGACTTGGACATCAGGTTTGTTTAGGAAGTGCACATGATTCCTCTCCATGGATCTGCTTGCAGTGGGATGGGGGGTAGAGAGTCCTGGAACTAAAACAAGGCCCAGCCTTTTCTTTAAAAAAAGTAAAAGAGGTTCTAAGCAGCCCAAACAAATAATCCAAGGTATAAAACTGCAAGCTGTTGGTTTAATGCCAAAGCAAACTGTTTTGGTCTGGCACATCAAGGGAGTTAAGATTGGGGCCTGGTAACCATCATGGGAGATGGCATTCTATGGCAAGGCTTAACAAGAAGATCATAGTAGTAGCTATTTTCCTGTGAGTTCTTCCTCTGACACCATTTATTTTTCAGTCCATCAGTCCTGGAGCTCGGGTCAGTCGGGGGGTGGGTCAGGGCTCCCCCAGGGCTGTCCATTTCAACGATTGAGTGTATTGGTCTTAGTTGGGATGCGGTAAAGGACGTGGCCATCTGTCAACTATACCATCTGCCTTCCGCATGGCTTGCTGCCCTGTCGAGCCTGCTGGAGGCAGCAACCGCCTGAGCATTGCAGTCCCCAAGACTCTAGATTCTGGGGGATTTCAATGTCCACACAGATTTGCTGTCCTCAGGACTTGGTTTGGACATGGTGTCGGCCATGGCAGCACTGGGGTTCTCACAATTTGTTGTCGCACTGTAAGGTTCTCAACACTTTGTTGAGCTTTGTAAGGAAGAAAGGCAGCAACTTAATGTATTAAAATAAATATTTATTTATTATATTTACATACCGCCCTCCCCTGAGGCTAAGGGCGGATTACATGGAACTGGAGGAAAAAACTACAAATAACATGGTAAACTGAACAATAGGGATATAGTCATAACAACAATAAAATCATAGACCAAACAAGGTGAGAACATCCATTTAACAGAAATGTACTGATGGCCTTGCAGGATGGACATGTCAGTGGTGCTTTCTAAGGGGGGGGGGCTCAGGGGCCAATGGGAAGTGATTGAATTCAGATCGACCTCAACCAAAGCCTGGCGGAAGAGTTCCCTTTTGCAGGCCCTGCAGATAATAAAGACCACCTTGCTTTGATAACAGCTGCCACCACAGCACTGCAGGACTTAAGGTGAGTTGTGTGTAAAAAAGAAAATATGCTTTATTTTAAAGGATTCCTGTCAAGCTCTGATTCTGCATGCATTTAATTAAGGTTAATGATATGCACAATCTCATTTCCTGACATTTTGAGATTGGCTCTGCCTTATGCTCCAAGCATTTTGTGATTGCACCCACCACTCTGTATCATCAGTATTCTAAAGGGGGTTCAGGAAATCTATGGTCCCCTGGTTTAGCCCCTTTCCCTCATTCTATCATCTTTGAAGGGTTGAGAGTGGGTGGACCTGCTCAAGGAGCCTCCTAAGGCTTTACACTGAGAGATACTCCACAGGCAAACAAATCAACTCACTTGTAGCTTGATTTATTTCTGTGTCTAAGCAGCAGCTGTTCACATCTTTTACAGATGCAGAGATGGAAAATTTCAGTTTCTTATGCTGCTATTAGGCACAGATACCTTGAAGTCCAGTTGCACAGCTTACCCACAGCTGCTCCTCTCCCCTTCCCTGCCTATGTCTGTGCATCCCTCATGCCCCCCATGCATTGTCTGCCTTTATACCAGCCTCTCTCTCTGCACCGTTCAGTAACACTTGTGGCACTTTCCCTGCCCCAGACCCTGTGTCCATGCCATCTTTCCTTGCTCAGTACAGATGTGGCAGGGAAAACTGGGCAAGGAGCTGTGGAGTATAGCAGTGATGGCTTAACATATTCTGTGGAGTTTGGATTGTGCTCCTGCTCATTGCAGCATGCCATTCCAACAGCACAGGGTCAACTTTCTTGACCATTGTGAATCCCTTGAAACATTGTTCAGGCTTTGAGAAACCGCAGGACTGGGGCAATCATGCGGAATATGTTTGGAAAGCAGTTGTATACTCATCCCCTGGGGCCACTCCCTTTCCCACCCTCTCCAGGCCCATCAGTGGCCATTTTAGAAGGGGGGAGGGGGTATGGTCATATCACCCAATATATATATATACTAGTAATATAGCCCGCGAGGACAGGAAGGCCTGGAGGATCATTGTCCATGGGGTCGTGATGGGTCGGACACGACTTCGCACATAACAACAACAAATATAGCCCGCTGTATGAGGAATACAGCGGGCGCTAGGAACGAACCTTTGTGATTGTCCCCCGGCGGCGGTCCTGTGTGTCGGCTCTCTGGCACGGAGGCTCTTTGAGGGGGCGGCCTGACGCGCCTGCCGATTGGTCCCTCCGATTGTCCAGAGGAAGGGTCCGGATTGTCCTCATCATGGACACAACCCGCCCCAGAAGCCCTTAACGAGTTATTTAGTCCACGGTGCCGTGGGCGGTGTTTAGATATGTGAAATCCTGGTTGAGAAAGCCTAGCATGTCAGAATTAGCACAACATAATTAGAGTCCAGTGGCACCTGTAAGACCTTTAAGACCACTGGACTCCGATTTTGTTGTGCTGCTTCAGACAGACCAACAGGGCTACCCACTTGAAACATGTCAGAATTAGGGAATCCTTAGTCGTGGCACAGGAATCCGTGTTAGGTGTTGGGAGTCTGTACCTGGTTTGCCATGTGCTCACTTATGCAAAGTAATTAGCCCTATGGAATTGCAAAGCCAACTGTTCTTTCTTCCTGGGTGGAGCCTCTTTTCAGGCTGCTTCTCATTTTGCAAAGCCTCACCCTGGGGGTTGCAGCTGATTGCTGGCTTCTTAATTGCTTGCTCCCCTCTGAACGAGTCAGGCTTTGGAGAGGAGCCTATGAGCCAGAGTTTGGCTGAGTGTCTGGGCTCTCCTTACCAACACCAGGACCATGGAAGGACAGCCTTTTGCAAATGCAAAATATTCTCAGCTGTCTGCTCTCTGTAGCAGTGATAAATTTGGTGAGTGGGGGAGGGGGAGGGCTTGCTCTATGTGAGTGTGTGCAAGGGGGGGTCGTATGTGTGGGTGGCACACAGCAGCCAGGTCAGGGGGGAAATGCTGTTGGTACTTGGATGGAGTGCTCATGTGCAAGTGGGGTGTGATTGCCTGAAGATTTGCTATTGTGGCCTGGATGCCTCTGAACTCCCACTGATGTGTCCTGTGCTCTCCTATGTTACTCTTCCAGTAAAGGAAAGTGAGGCTTTAGGGAATGCTAGAAAAGTATATAAGATCCCTAAAATACTGACTTCTTCTTACCCATGGCAGCCATTTTGAAGTAGATTCCTCCCCTTCCCATGTTAGCCATTTTGTAGCTGACTCCTTCCTTTCTCGTGGTAGCCATTTTGTAACTGACTTTCCTACCCATAGGAGCCATGGTGTTGCAATTATCTTAGGACGAACCTGTGCTGATTGCATAGACTCTCAATCATAGAGTTAGAAGGCACCTCCAGGGTCATCTAGTCCAACCCCCTGCACTGTGCAGGGCACTCACAGCCCTCTCTTGCATCCACTGTCACCTGCCAGCTCTTTGAACGTTCACAAAATCAGCTTCTCCATCAGATGGCTATTCTACCTCTGCTTAAAAATGTCCAAAGATGGAGAAGCCACCCCCTCCCTTGGAAGCCTGTTCCACTGAGAAACCGCTCGTGATGTGCACTTGAGTGTTCGGGGAGAAAGTTTGCCCTTTCTACAGCTCTCCCTTCCCTTAGCAAAACTGTAACTGTTCTTACATTTGTTTTTATGGCGGAATGTTTTTAAAAACCCCTTTTAGTTTTATTTTGGAATGAGAATACCAATGGAGAGTAGGAGGGGATATTCCATTTTTTAATAGTGGGCTTTTAAAAGACTTTATTGGGGTGAGTTCTTTATTATTATTTTGCTGCTTGAAACATATGAAAACTGCTATGTTTAGAATTTTGTTCTGGTGCCTTGACATTTGTTTTAAGAACATGAGTTTGTTTCAGTTTATAGTTTTAGTATTAGCTTGGCTATGACAAACTGCCCTGCACAAACTTTTGTTAGAAAGGCAATGCTGTGCATGCTGCTTAGAGTAGTGAAAAGGATGTTTCAATTGGCTTGGCCATATTGTTATGGATCATGCAGTGCAAAATGTACAACACCACAAGAAAGATAACTAAGCAGCAAGAGGATTTATTTAGAATACATGTTTGCAAGCATACGTCATCATGAGGTATCCTGAAGCTCACTCCCTATCTGTCCCTCTAACCAGTCAGGTTACACGGAGGGCTCCCAGTCTAACCTATCACCAACAAATATATCTTATTTCATATACTTTTGTTATAGAGAGAGATATACTACATTCAGGTGCTATAAATCTCCTGTTTTGTAGCAATTATAGCTGCTACATTCCACTTTTGACAAATTCAAGGTTACCTTCAGAGATAAAGAAGCAGCCATTAATGAACTTAAAATGCACTCTGTGTGACCTAAGAATGAACCATGGACAGACTATAGCTAGTGGTGTGTGTGACTCAATTGTGTTCCACAAATCTTTATAATCCATATCAATATCAACAATCTCTTTAAAAAGAACCTGGCTAGTCATGAATTCTGTGTTTAGTGCAGAAATCTGAAAATCTACCTGCATGAGGTTATGTCCACCAGAGGGGCCTCTTAGATGAAAAGCCAATTTTTTCCTTTCTCTCCAGCATTGATAACTTAGTGCGTGCCAGTTCCAGTGGTACATTGCTGATATATCAGTGCATGGCATGTTTGGTAGCAGCCACCAAGCGTGCTCTGCAACATGGAGGATAGAACAGCACATAGGCTTCTTGTGAAAAAGTTGCCAAGGGAAAGGAATGTCTCAGTTGGCAGATTCATCTTCTATATTTTTGACTAACGCAGACACTGAATATAACACTGGAGTGTTTTTAGGCTGTGTGTGTGTCTTCACTCTTGTTCCCAAAGGCTGCACCTCTTTCAGGAGCTGGGATTTACACTTGCATCCAAACCCAGCTTCGCGGCCTGATCACAAAACACATTGGCTTATTCTTTGCCCATGCCTGCCTTGTCACCTTTTCAATACCTCTGTGGCAGGCTGCTGCACACATGTAGTCCCTTGCATGCCTGCACAGGACAGTCATAGAGAAGTGCAGCCTGCTTTCCCACCATGCCCTGCTGTAAGGCATTTTGCTGGATTTGTAAACAGTGTGTAATGTCCTTAGCTGTCCATCCTGCTGAAGGCAGAGAATACCGTGACAGTGTTTCATATCAACAAATAGGGAAACTGAGGGTCCAAACAACTGGAGAGAGGCTACTGTAAGTTGTATTGAATTTTTGCACTTTCATCCAGGCTATTCACATTCCTGGAATGTTGAATGTGGAGGCACACAGGAGAAAACATCCATTTAATGGAAATACTGATGGATCCGCAGGATGGACATGTCAGTGGTGTTTTCCATGGGGGGGGGACTTAGGGGGCAATGGGAAGTGATTAAATTCAGATCGACCTCAACCAAAGCCTGGTTGGAAGAGTTTCCTTTTGCAGGCCCTGCTGATAATAAAAACCACATTGCTTTGATAACAGCTGCCACCACAGCACTGCAGGACTTAAGGTGAGTTGTGTGTAAGAAAAAAAAAACGCTTTATTTTAAAGCAGTGCTCCGCAACATTTTTTAGGCTGTGGACCGGTGGGTGTGGGAGGGCAATCCAGCAGCAATCCCCATATATTGGCAGCCATTTTGTAGCTGACTCCTCCACTTCCCTAGGCATCAATTTTGTAGCTGACTCCTCCCCTAGGCAGACATTTTGGAGGTGAATCCTCCCGTAGGCAGCCATTTTGGAGCTGACTCCTCCCCTTGCAATGGTAGCCATTTTGTAGCTGACTCATCCCCTTGGCAGCCATATTGTAGCTGACTCCTCCACTTCCCTAGGCAGCCATTTTGTAGCTGACCCCTATTAGCAGACATTTTGTAGCTGACTCTTTTCCTCATGGCAGCCATTTTATGACTTAATCATGGTAGCCATCTTGTACCTGACCCCTCCCCTTCCCTAGGCAGCCATTTTGTAGCTGACTTCTCCCCTTCCCTGGGCAGTCATTTTGTAGCTGACTCGTACCCTTCTATTGGCAGCCATTTTGTAGTTGACTCCACCACTTCCCTGGGCAGCCATTTTGTAGCTGACTCCTCCCCTTACCTAGGTAGCCATTTTGTAGCTGACTCTTCCACTTCCCTAGGCAGCCATTTTGTAGCTGACTCCCCTCCTTCTATTAGCAGACATTTTGTAGCTGACTCCTTTCCTCATGAAAGCCATTTTATAACGTAATCATGGCATCCGTTTTGTAGCTGACCCCTCCCCTTCCCTAGGTAGCCATTCTGTAGCTGACTCCTCGCCTTCTCATGGCAGCCATTTTGTAGCTGACCCCTTCCCTAAGGAGCCATTTTGTAGTTGACTTGTCCCCAAGGCAGCCATTTTTTAGCTGACTCCTCTTCATGGCAGCCATTTTATAACTGACTCATGGCAGCCATTTTGTAGCTGACTTCTCCCCTTCCCTAGGCAGCCATTTTGTAGCTGACTCCTCCCCTTCTATTGGCAGACATTTTGTAGCTGACTCTTCTCATGGCAGCCATTTAATAACTGACTCATAGCAGCCATTTTGTAGCTGAATCCTCCACATCCCTAGGCAGCCATTTTGTAGCTGACTCCTCTACTTCTCATGTCAGCCATTTTGTACCTGACGCTTCCCCATCAATTGGCAGTCATTTTCTAGCTGAATCCTCCCCTTCCCTAGGCAGCCATTTTGTAGCTGTCTCCTCTTCCCTAGGCAGCCATTTTGTAGCTGTCTCCTCTTCCCTAGGCAGCCATTTTGTAGCTGTCTCCTCTTCCCTAGGCAGCCATTTTGTAGCTGTCTCCTCTTCCCTAGGCAGCCATTTTGTAGCTGTCTCCTCTTCCCTAGGCAACCATTTTGTAGCAGACTCCTCCCCTTCTATTGGCAGACATTTTGTAGCTGACTCCTCCTCTTCTCATGGCAGCCATTTTTAGCTGACTCCTTCCCTAAGCAGCTATTTTGAAGCTGACTCCTCCCCTTGCAATGGCAGCCATTCTGTATCTGAATCCTCCCCTTACCTAAGCAGCCATTTTGGAGCTGACTCATCTCCTCCTATTAGGCAGCCATTTTGGAGCTGACTCCTCCCCTTCTGGCAGCCATTTTGTAACTGACTCTTCCCCTTCTATTGGTAGAAGTTTTGTAACTGACCCCTCCCCTTTTGTAGTAGACTCCTCCACTATCCTATAATAGCCACTTTGTAGCTGACTTCTCCCCTTCTATCGGCAGCCATTTTGTAGCTGACTACTCTCCTCATGGCCGCCATTTTATAAGTGACTCATGGGTGCCATTTTGTAGCTGACTCCTCCCCTTCTATTGGCAGCTATTTTGTAGTTGACTCCTCCCCTTCTCATGTCAGCTATTTTGTAGGTGACTACTCTCCTCATGGCCGCCATTTTATAACTGACTCACGGCAGCCATTTTGTAGATGACTCCTCCCCTTTCGTTGGTAGCCATTTTGTAGCTGAATCCTCCCCTTCCCTGGGCTGACATTTTGTATCTCACTCCTCTTCTAATGGCAGACATTTTGTAGCTGACTCCTTTCCTCATGGCAGCCATTTTTAGCTGACTCCTTCCTTAAGCAGCTATTTTAAAGCTGACTCCTCCCCTTGCAATGGCAGCTATTCTGTACCTGAATACTCCCCTTACCTAGGCAGCCATTTATTAGCTGACTCGTCTCTTTCCCTAGGCAGCCATTTTGGAGCTGACTTCTCCCCTTCTCATGGCAGCCATTTTGTACCTGACACTTCCCCTTCTATTGCTAGACTTTTGGTAACTGATCCCTCCCCATCCCTAGGCAAAATGTCTGACTCTTATCTGACTCCTGGCAGCTATTTTGTAGCTGACTACTCCCCTTCTGTTGGCAGCCATTTTGTAACTGACTCCTCCCCTTCCCTAGGCAGCCATTTTGTAGCTGACCCCTCCCCTTAACTAGGCTGCCATTTTGTAGCTGACTCCTCCCCTTCTCATGGCAGCCATTTTGTACCTGACTCTTCCCCTTCTATTAGCAGACATTTTGTAGCTGAGTCCTTTCCTCATGGCAGCCATTTTTTAACTTAATCAGGGCAGCTATTTTGTAGCTGACCCCTCCCCTTCCCTAGGCAGCCATTCTGTAGGTGACTCCTCCCCTTTTCATGGCAGCCATTTTGTACCTGACTCCTCCACTTCCCTAAGGAGCCATTTTGTAGTTGACTCCTCCCCTTCTCATGTCAGCCATTTTGTAGGTGACTACTCTCCTCATGGCCGCCATTTTATAACTGACTCATGGCAGCCATTTTGCAGCTGACTCCTCCCCTTTTGTTGGTAGCCATTTTGTAGCTGAATCCTCCCCTTACCTAGGCAGCCAATGTGTAGCTGACTCCTCCCCTTCTATTTGCAGACATTTTGTAGCTGACTCTTCTCATTGCAGCCATTTTATAATTTACTCAAGGCAACCATTTTGTAACTGACTCCTCCCCTTCTCATGGCAGCCATTTTGTACCTGACTCCTCCCCTTCCCTAGGTAGCCATTTTGTAGCTGACCCCTTTCCTGGGCTGACATTTTGTATCTGACCCCTCCCATTCTATTAGCAGTCATTTTGTAGCTGAGTCCTTTCCTCATGGCAGCCATTTTTTACTTAATCAGGTCAGCTATTGTGTAGCTGACCCGTCCCCTTCCCTAGGCAGCCATTTTGGAGCTAACTCCTCCCCTTCTCATGGCAGCCATTTTGTGCCTGACTCTTCCCCTTCTATTGGTAGACTTTTTGTAACTGACCCCTCCCCTTCCCTAGGCAGCTATTTTGTAGCAGACTCCTCCCCTTTTATTGGCAGACATTTTGTAGCTGACTCCTCCCCTTCTATTGGCAGACTTTTTGTAGCTGAATCTTCTCATGGCAGCCATTTTATAACTGATTCCTGGCAGCCATCTTGTAGCTGACTCCTTCCCTTCTGTTGGCAGCCAATTTGTAACTAACTACTCCCCTTACCTAGGTAGCCATTTTGTAGCTGACCCCTCCCCTTCCCTTGGCCGACATTTTGTATCTGACTCCTCTTCTAACGGCAGACATTTTGTAGCTGACTCCTTTCCTCATGGCAGCCATTTTTAGCTGACTCCTCCTTCCCTAAGCAGCTATTTTGAAGCTGACTCCTCCCCTTGCAATGGCAGCCATTCTGTACCTGAATCCTCCCCTTACATAGGCAGCCATTTTGTAGCTGCCTCGTCTCCTTCCCTAGGCAGCCATTTTAGAGCTGACTCCTTCCCTTCTCATGGCAGCAATTTTGTACCTGACTCTTCCCCTTCTATTGGTAGACTTTTTGTAACTGACCCCTCCCCTTCCCTAGGCAGCCATTTTGTAACTGCCTCGTCTCCTTCCCTAGGCAGCCATTTTGTATCTGACTCCTCCTATTCTAATGGCAGACATTTTGTAGCTGACTCCTTTCCTCATGGCAGCCATTTTTAGCTAACTCCTCCTTCCCTAAGCAACTATTTTGAAGCTGACTCCTCCCCTTCTCATAGCAGCCATTTTGTACCTGACTCTTCCCCTTCTATTGGTAGACTTTTTGTAACTGACCCCTCCCCTTCCCTAGGCGGCCAGTTTGTAGCTGACTCCTCCCCTTCTATTGGCAGACATTTTGTAGCCGACTCTTCTCATGGCAGCCATTTTATAACTGACTCCTGGCAGCCATTTTGTAACTGACTCCTCCCCATCCCTAGGCAGCCATTTTGTAGCTGACTCTTCCCCTTCTATTGGTAGACCTTTTGTAACTGACCCATCCCCTTCCCTAGGCAGCCAGTTTGTAGCTGACTCCTCCCCTTCTATTGGCAGACATTTTGTAGCCGACTCTTCTCATGGCAGCCATTTTATAACTGACTCCTGGCAGCTATTTTGTAGCTCACTCCTCCACTTCTGTTGGCAGCCATTTTGTAACTGACTCCTCCCCTTCCCTAGGCTGCCATTTTGTAGCTGACTCCTCCCATTCTATTAGCAGTCATTTTGTAGCTGACTCCTTTCCTCATGGCAGCCATTTTTAACTTAATCAGGACAGCTATTGTGTAGCTGACCCTTCCCCTTCCCTAGGCAGCCATTCTGTAGGTGACTCCTCCCCTTCTCATGGCAGCCATTTTGTACCTGACTCCTCCACTTCCCTAAGGAGCCATTTTGTAGTTGACTCCTCCCCTTCTCATGTCAGCCATTTTGTAGGTGACTACTCTACTCATCAGCAGCCTCTTGTGGCGCAGAGTGGTAAAGCAGCCGTCTGAAAGCTTTGCCCATGAGGCTGGGAGTTCAATCCCAGCAGTCGGCTCAAGGTTGACTCAGCCTTCCATCCTTCCGAAGTCGGTAAAATGAGTACCCAGCTTGCTGGGAGGTAAACGGTAATGACTGGGGAAGGCACTGGCAAACCACCCCGTATTGAGTCTGCCATGAAAACGCTGGAGGGCGTCACCCCAAGGGTCAGACATGACTCGGTGCTTGCACAGGGGATACCTTTACCTTTCCCTTACTCTACTCATGGCCACCATTTTATAACTGACTCATGGCAGCCATTTTGTAGCTGACTCCTCCCCTTTCGTTGGTAGCCATTTTGTAGCTGAATCCTCCCCTTACCTTGGCAGCCATTTTGTAGCTGACTCCTCTCCTTCCTTAGGCAGCCATTTTGTAGCTGACTGTTCCCCTTCTATTGGAAGACTTTTTGTAACTGACTCCTCCTGTTCCCTAGGCAGCCATTTTGTAGCTGGCTCTTCTCATGGCAGCCATTTTATAACTTACTCAAGGCAGCCATTTTGTAACTGACTCCTCCCCTTCTCATGGCAGCCATTTTGTAGCTGACCCCTCCCCTTCCCAGGGCTGACATTTTGTATCTGACTCCTCCTCTTCTAATGGCAGACATTTAGTTGCTGACTCCTCCCCTTCTATTGGCAGACATTATTTAGCTGACTCTTCTCATGGCAGTCATTTTATAATTGACTCAAGGCAGCCATTTTGTAGCTGTCTCCTCTTCCCTAGGCAGACATTTTGTAGCTGACTCCTTTCCTCATGGCAGCCATTTTTAGCTGAATCCTTCCCTAAGGAGTTATTTTGAAGTTGACTCATCTCCTTCCCTAGGCACCCGTTTGGGACCTGACTTCTCCCCTTCTCATGGCAGCCATTTTGTACCTGACTCTTCCCCTTCTATTAGCAGACATTTTGTATCTGACTCATCGTCTTCTAATGGCAGGAATTTTGTAGCTGACTCCTTTCCTCATGGCAGCCATTTTTAGCTGACTCCTTCCCTAAGCAGCTATTTTGAAGCTGACTCCTCCCCTTGCAATGGCAGCCATTCTGTACCTGAATCCTCCCCTTCTCATTGCAGCCATTTTGTACCTAACTCTTCTCCTTCTATTAGGCAACATTTTGTAGCTGACTCCTCCCGTTTTATTAGCAGTCATTTTGTAGCTGAGTCCTTTCCTCATGGCAGCCATTTTTTAACTTAATCAGGGCAGCTATTGTGTAGCTGACCCCTCCCCTTCCCTCGGCAGCCATTCTGTAGGTGTCACCCATTCATGTCACCCTCCCCTTCCCTAGACAGCAATTTTGGAGCTGACTCCTCCCCTTCCCTGGGCTGACATTTTGTAGCTGACTCCTCCTCATGGCAGCCATTTTTAGCTGACTCCTCCCTTTCCCTAAGCAGCTATTTTGAAGCTGACTCCTCCCCTTCTCATGGCAGCCATTTTGTACCTGACTCCTCCACTTCCCTAAGGAGCCATTTTGTAGTTGACTCCTCCCCTTCTCATGTCAGCCATTTTGTAGGTTACTCTGATGGCTGCCAATTTTATAACTGACTCATGGCAGCCATTTTGTAGCTGACTCCTCCCCTTTTGTTGGTAGCCATTTTGTAACTGAATCCTCCCCTTACCTAGGCAGCCATTTTGTAGCTGACTCCTCCCCTTCTCAATGCAGCCATTTTATAACTAATTCTTCCCCTTCTATTGGTAGACTTTTTGTAACTGACCCCTCCCCTTCCCTAGGCAGCCATTTTATAGCTGACTCCCCCCCTTCTATTGGCAGCCATTTTGGAGCTGACTCTTCTCATGGCAGCCATTTTATAACTGACTTCTGGCAGCCATTTTGTAACTGACTCCTCCCCATCCCTAGGTAGCCATTTTGTAGCTGACCCCTCCCCTTCCCTGGGCTGACATTTTGTATCTGACTCCTCCTCTTCTAATGGCAAGCATTTTGTAGCTGACTCCTTTCGTCATGGCAGCCATTTTTAGCTGACTCCTTCCCTAAGCAGATATTTTGAAGCTGACTCCTCCCCTTGCAACGGCAGCCATTTTGTAGCTGACCCGTCCCCTTCCCTAGGCAGCCATTTTGGAGCTAACTCCTCCCCTTCTCATGGCAGCCATTTTATTCCTGACTCTTCCCCTTCTATTGGTAGACTTTTTGTAACTGACCCCTCCCCTTCCCTAGGCAGCTATTTTGTAGCTTACTCTTCTAATGGCAGGCATTTTATAACTGACTCATGGCAGCCATTTTGTAGCTGACTCCTCCCCTTCTGTTGGCAGACATTTTGTAGCTGACCCCTCCCCTTCTCATGGCAGCCATTCTGTAGCGGATTCCTCCCCTTCAATTGGCAGACATTTTATAGCTGACTCCTCCCCTTCTGTTGGCAGACATTTTGTAGCTGACCCCTCCCCTTCTCATGGCAGCCATTCTGTAGCGGATTCCTCCCCTTCCCATGGCAGCTGTTATGTCGCTCACTCCTCCCCTACCCATGTCTGCCATTATGTAGATCAGTGGTCCCCAACCTTTCCGAGGCTGGGGACCGGCAGGGCATCGGGCCGCGCCCCCGCGGACCGCGCCCATGTGGGCCACGCCCGCGGATTGGGCCGTGCCCGCGGGCCGCGCCCACGCCGCGCCCGTGGGCCATGCCCGCGGATCGGGCCGCGCCCGAGCCGTGCCCGGGCCACGCCCGCGGATCGGGCCGAGCGGGCGTGGCCCGCACAGGCGCGGCCCGGCCCTGATTCCCTCTCCCCGCCTCCCGCAGTAAGAAGCTTCCCGGGCCGCAAGCTTGCGGCCTGGGAAGTTTTTTACTGCGGGGGCGGGGCGGGGAGAGGAAGCCGCGGCCCGGTGCCATGGCCTTTGCGGCCCGGCACCGGGCCGCAGCCCGCAGGTTGGGGACCACTGATGTAGATGACTCATCCCCCAGTTATGGCAGCGATTTTGTAGATTACTCCTCCCCTTCCCATGACATCCATTTTGTAGCTGGATCCTCCCCATAGCATATCAACTATTTTGTAGCTGACTCCTCCCCTCCTCAAGGCAGCCATTTTGTACATGGCTCCTCCCCTACCCATGGCAGCCATTTTGTATCTGACTCCATCCCTTCCCATGGCAGTAATTTTATAACTGACTCCTTCCATGGCAACCATTTTGTAACTTTTTCTCTCTCTCTTTTTATGTATTTATTTATAAAACTTATCCCACCACTCCCAGACAAGCAGGCTCACGGTGGCTCACAATATATAAAATATCAAAGCCATCTTATGCATTTGGTGACTCTTAATAATTGCAAAACAGCCTTGGGGGACCTACCCCTAGAACTCCTGCCCTTCTTCACCAAGACCTCCCCCCTTTGTTTCACAGACATGCCTGGCCGCTACAGCCAGCCGGTGGCTCCTTTGTTCCACTTGCAGGGCCCCAGGTAACAGGCCCGGCCGGGGGGGGGGAGCAGTTCCCAAAAGCCTAGAAAGGCCTCGCACAGGCCCTGGGTGTATCAAGGCCTTTGGGAAGCCATCCGGCTGAGGGGGAGAGGGGCCCCTTTCCAAAGGCCTGAAAAGGCCTCACACAGGCCCTGGGTGTGACCCTTTCAAAGCCCATTCTTATGAATGGGCTTTGCCACTAGTAAATAGATAAAAACTTCTCAGATTTCAGACGTCGAATCCTACTGTATGCCCCTGGTCTCCAATCTTCTGTTCCAATCTGTGGCAATTAGGTATAAACTGGGTAGATGGAAACGCCACCTCCAGGGGGTCCAGGTTGTCTAAGGATGGCGAAGAACTGGGTTTTATCACCCAGCATTTGGCCTGTCCTGAACCAAAATCATGACGGAAGAGCTCCATTTTGCTGGTCTTGCCGAACTCAGAGTTCAAAAAGGGTCTTCAGCTCTTCTGGGAGTTCATGACACCAGGCAGGGTCCAGGAACGGAAATGCCCTGGCCTTGGTTTAGGCCAGGCGTGTGTCTCTCTTTTTGGTCTTCTCTCTGTATTTTTATTTTCTTTATGCATCTTTCTCTCTTGGCTCCCTTTTCTTACTCTCTCTCATTCTATATGTTAATTTCTTTTTACCAAAATGTTACCAAGAGCTAACAAGGGAGTCTTATAATGTACTGCTTGGCCTGGTTTATTCAGAACTATGATAGAGCTTCATGTGACGCAGCTTGAATAAAGATTCTGTCCTAAACAAGTGGAATTCTTCTCTCTTTATGTATGCTTCTCTCTTTCCTTTCTTTGTTTATATCTCACTTAATCTGACTTTATATATTTATAGCTCTCTTTTTTTCCATCTGTCTGTTTTCTATCACGGGCTCTGTCTTTGTCTCCATCTTTCTTCCTTTCTTTCCATCTCTTTGTAGCACTTTTTCTTTATGTCTTTCTTCCTATTCCTCTCAATTTCTTTCTCTCTTTCTTTCACTGTTTTTCTCTACCTTTCAATCTCTCTTTCTTTCTTTCTCTTTTGTTCTATATATATATATATCTGTTTTATCTCTTGATTTCTTTCACTCACAATTTCTCTTTTGCTCTTATTTCTCTCTTTCACTTTGTTTCTATACTTTTCAGTTTCTTTATCTCTCTATTTCTCCCTTTTTTATACATCTTTCTTTTTGTCTGTGTTTCTCTCATTTTTTTAATGTGTCTCTGTTTTATCTCAGCCTGTCTCTTTCGCACTACTTTTTAATTTGTCTTATAATGTACTGCTTGGCCTGGTTTATTCAGAACTGTTGAAAGAGCTTCATGTGACACAGCGTGAATAAAGATTATGTCCTAAATAAGAGTAATTTTTTTACAAGTCTTACATCCTGAAATCTTGTCTTTTTCTTTCTATCTCTCTGTGCTTCATTCTCTATTTATCTCTTTCTATCTGTTTTTTCTATATCTCATTTTCTCTCTGAGTCGTTCATCTATTCTCTCTATATTTCTATCTTTGCGGTTCTTTATTTGAATGTCTGTTTGTGGTGATGGTGAGGGGTTTAGAGGTGACGGTTGGAGTCAGTTTACTGAGATTGTTGGGGTTAGGTTTTAGTTTTTAAGGTTGTAGTTATTTAGGGTTTTAGGTTTTTAGGGTCAAGTGGGTCTGGTTTTTGGGTTTAGGTTTTTAGGGTTTTGTATTTAGGTTTTAGGTTTTTAGGGTGTAGGTGTTTAGGGTTTAGATTTTGAGGTTTTTTAGGGTTGGGGTTAAGGGTTAGGGGTTAGGGTTAGGGGTTAGGGTTAGGGGTTAGGGTTAGGGGTTAGGGTTAGGGGTTAGGGTTAGGG